>NW_024870876.1:1427500-2675000 GCF_019054845.1 Dipodomys spectabilis
TGTTTTATGTTTCTGCTGAAGTTCTACCTGTGTCTGTTAGGTGCATTTGATCAAAAGTGCAATGTAAAAAGGTGTTGTATTGCTTTTCTTTCTGGCTAAAAGCATGAATTCTTTCTTCCATTTCTACTTGAGAAAGCCATGACCACGACTTAGGCAACTCATGCAAAGTCAACCTGATCCTTATTTGACTTCAAATTCTACAATAGCATTTTCTCCTTAAGACGTTGAGTTGTTGTTCCATACATTTGAAATAAATCAAAACACTATTGGACCTTTTGTCACTATGAAGGTGACATTTGCACAATTATAAACAATTTCTCAAGTTCTGGTCTGTCATTTGGACTTTTCTTTCCAAAGCAGAACTGTAACAAATTCCATGGGTTACTCCATTATATTCCATCACAAAAGATTGTTTCTTTCCCTCCCTAGTAGTCCTTTGCTACACACTCTATTTCTGAGTAGCTTTCACAGAACATAGACAAGCAAATCTGCCTGAGTGTGTCCTTCCTTCTGGGGCACATGCAAACATCCCTCACTCCAATTACACTTCCTGGTTTTTCCCAGGTGAACAGGAGCAGAAACTCAGGCATAGGCTTAGCTTGCTTGCTCATGTGGTGAATGCTTGGGGCATGATTTTCCAGCTTTATAGAAAGGCTTCCCATGTCTCCAGCAATCTGTTTTGTGTATATTTTTCATCAATTCTTCTGGCTTACCTAGGGAAAATATTGGATTAATTAACATATAAGAAAATACAATGCAATCTTCTCAGTTAAACTGGCTCCAGAAAAAAAAAATACAAGAGAAACAATGAAAATATTGAGGATTATGAGCAAGCTAGTGAGAAGAGATTTGGGGAAGTATTAACTCAGACAAAGGAAAAATGAGAAAGAATAAAAGAATAGTTTGGGGGCTTTACCTGGATGTTATTCCTGATTTTAATCAAAACACAGAGTCCCCTCTGTTTCTATGCTTCTATAGACAAAAAGCTTTAGGATGAATTAAACTCTCCAAGTCAGAAAAATGGCTAGAAACCAGTGGGAACCATACTTAGCTACTGATCTGTGAGAAGAAAAACACACATAGGCTATTATTCTAAAAATAACTTAGAAAGTCGCTTCTAAAAGATGGTACTAACTGGGCACTGGTGGCTAATGTCTATAATCCAATTTATTCAAGAATCTGTGATCTCAGGGTCAAGGTTCAAAGAGAGCCTGGGCAGAAAATCTGTGAATCTCTTATTTCCTGTTAATCACCAAAAAGCTGAAGTAGATCTGTGACTCATGGTAGAATGCTACCATTGAGCAAAATAGATCAGGGATAGGACATAGGCCTGGAGTTCAATTGGCAGGGCCAGCACAAAACAAGACAAAACAAAAGAAAAGATGGTATCATCTTTTAATTATAAAGTGATAGCTCAGTGTTACAGCACTTGCCTAGTATGTGCAAGGCCCTGGGTTTCATCTCCAGCACCATAAAAACATAATGAGGAAACATAACCAAACAAAAGTAGAAAAAAATATTAAACAATTACACAGATTCTCAATCTTTACTGCACTTTAACGACTGTAGTATAGTAAAATAGATTTTATTTCAAAGATCTATCATGTGGCTTCAGGTGTACTTGCTGACTAATATTTGTAATATATAAGGTTCTGTAATAAGTAAATACATTTTCTGTTTAGCAAATACATTTTGTCTCTCCTTTTCTGTCTGTGTGTCTCTCTTTTTTTAATCTTTCTGTATTTGGCTGTTTCTCTGTCTCTGACTCTGTCTCTGTCTGTCTGTTTGTCTCTCTCTCTGTCTCTCGATCAGTTTTTTGAATTCAGATCTTACTATGGCATCCCAGACTGACCTCAAATTCATAATTCTCCTTCTTCAGTCTCCCATGAACTGGGATTACAGAATTGTGTCACAGAATTGTAGTTCTTGAAACTTTGGAGATAAATTCAGAGAGGTTAAGGTGAGCTTCAAAGTTAGTAATAACTATTCAAGAAGTTATTTAAATTTTGGATATTTTGCATATTAATTCAATTATTGAATGTTTCTTAACGTGAACTTTGTGCTACACATTGTTTTGGGGTTAAAGGTATGGAGATGGTAAGTTGAGCTTAACTTGCTGTTTTTATGAGTTAACATCATAGCAATTTAACAAGATTCAAACTCATTAAGCATAATCTCTTCCTTTTGACATTAGCCTGATGAATAAGACAGTCATAATATCTATGGGAAAGCTGAATATTATAGGGAGAAGTTTATGGAACATTGTATTTTTCAAACAGTAGGAAGAATATGGGTAGTATGCTAACAGATGGAGTAGGTTGAATAGATCAACCACTTAATAAGAGTTGAAGGAGTGTAGACAGGAAATGCAATTTTTTTTAAAAAACATTTTTAAAAAGCAGGCTGAGAAGCAGAAAACATCAGTGTGCTTGAGTGGGGTTTAGGACATAATCGTGGGTTTGTGTTTCTTTTGAGATGGAGAAGAATCTCCATGTGCAGAGGACAGAGGGTCAGAAGAGAGACCACAAGAAAGGCCCTGCAGAGGCCAGATGGAACATTTCTGACATGGGGTGCTATAGTCACGAGACTCCAGGAAATATGCACAGACTTAAGTAGGAGGCATGAAACAAATGTTTCTTGAACGGAAATAAACACAAAGTTAGATGGTTCTATTTTTTTTGACAGTTCCTTGTTCTCTGGGGAACAGAGCTGATGGAACTCAATTATGGGGAAAAGTTTAGAAATTTCAGTTTTACATGCTTTCAGAAAATAGTGTCATGAGGGATAGAAATAGGAAAGAGGAAGATCTTGGTTATGAAAAAGACTTTGAACAAAGTCCAAACTTAAAAAAAGAATTTAAGGGGAAAAAAAACAGGAAAGAGAACTATCTATAAGAAGGATTCCTGAATCCTTCTTGTCATGAAGACATTAGTGACAACAATGTATTATAGAAAAAAAAAACTACTTCTAAAAATGAGAAAGAGATTTTGATGTTCAGAATTTAGGCAGAATTTAGCTCCTATTGGTATGAAGAATGCTAATGTTAATTGACAAATGGGGGATAGAATAGCTGTTCCTTTGTGTGACCAAAAGCTAATTCGTGTCCTGTGTGAATGGAGAATTACAAAGCATTTACAGGAAGTACTGTGTGCTCTTCTGGCTAGGAAAAAGAAACCTAGGTTCGGAGTCAGGATAAATGTTAACGTTTAAGGAATTCTACTGTCTAAATAACTAATGAAGTCAAGACCTAGTCAATGAATTAAAATTTTTCATAATCAATTTCTAAAGTTAAAGAAAAATAAAAAAATAAAAGATCTATTATGTATATAAGTTGTGATTAGTTTCCAAACATTTTAGGTACATTCAAATCTTATTTCAGGAATTATTTTTTGCAATAGGAAAGTCTGTTGAAGAAGAAAATCCTGATGTCATACGAGATAGCAAGAGCTATGGTTGGACATCGACTATTTCAATTCTGCCCCTTTCTTGGTCTTGTCCTTTCTAACCTCCTGCCTATGAAGATAACCCCTGAATCTCATCTGGAAAACTATTCTGTCATTTTCTGTAAACCTTTGAAAAATGGTAATTACTATTGAGTATTCAATTTTATTTACTGTGTATCAAAGTAACTCTCCTAAGCTCTGGATCTCATCCTTTCCAGCTTCCTGGAGATGTAGCACAGTGGGACAGTGAATGAGGCAAGACTTCTAGTAAGTCAAGTATACAAACGGATCTAGGGTGACAGGAGCATATGTCAGTTATGTAGCTTTGCTACCATTTCACACAGGGGCACTGTGATGCTGGATCCATTCCATCTTCACTGCCCTGGTCACTATGAGGTGAAATGTAGCTTTACACAAAGCTAGAATTTACTCACTCTGTTATTTTTTTCTTTTCTTTTCTTCTCTCCTTCCTTCTTTCTCCCATCCACCCTTCTTGTATAAATTAGTTGTTCCCAAGTAATATATATTTATATTTAAGAGTAGGAACTTCAAAACAGACAGCTAAGTTCAAATGCTGATAAGAGCCACAACCAGGAATCCGATTTGAAAGAACTTTGTTTAAGTCTCAGTTTCACAAAGTATTTAATAAGAGAATGATCTAGGTGAAGCACTACTATATTTAAAATTTCACAGGTCAAATTCCTGACACTGTACTGATGTCTGACAAACAGGATATAATTTTAATAGTATTTTTATTTGAAGGTTTGTATTTTCTCATTTTTCTAGAAAGTTAAAATTCCCAACACTGTCATGTGCAATGCCAAGAGTCCTAATGAAAGGGCTTATGATGGGCAATAGATCAGAATTAGTGTAATCCAGGCAGTGATACTACCTGCTTAAGAACACACTGAGGGTAGGTCGATACTACCAGCACCAATACTTCCCTGTCATAACGTTCTACTTAAACAATCAATAGCCAAATAGGAAGACCTTAATGATTTAACATATTATTAGCATAATGCAGTAGCTGCTTGCAAAGCGACTTTCAAGTGTAGTTGGCAGTTTCTAGCTGGTGAATTTTTTCTTTTTTTAAAGGC
The DNA here is from genome assembly GCF_019054845.1 of Dipodomys spectabilis. NCBI lineage: Eukaryota > Metazoa > Chordata > Mammalia > Rodentia > Heteromyidae > Dipodomys > Dipodomys spectabilis. The sequence continues at coordinate 1,432,041 of NW_024870876.1, forward strand.
TACTCTGCTTTTTGGCAACTATCCACTGACAGCATGTTACTTTTGCTTTCATTGTCAAGCACAGAAAAACAGGAAGCACAAAATCAATTTGAGCTGGGAGTGTAGGTGAGAGAGAGCTGGTAGAGAGGTGGCTGTTTCTCACTGTAGGTCTGATCCACAGGAAGCAACAAGAGGCCACTCTGTACCTGGCCTGGGTATCCTGCAGAGATGCTCTTCTGAGCATTTTTCAGATGCACAAAGAAGTCCTTTTGTACATGCAGTTTGGGGCTCTCTCTTCAGGAATTTTTTTTAAATAAACAGCATTTTTCTTTTTTTTAATATCTGCTAGGGTATATCAGGACAGTGATGTAAACTGGGAATGAGACCTCCGACATGGGTATAGACTTAGTTTTGAAATGAAGTAGCTATGGGACCTTGACAAAATAAGCCTATACATATAGGAGTAATGAAAAAGAGAGGGGGGACGTGTCTCACATTCAAATCTTGAGGAAGAAGTGGCCTGAAAAGGACTGTGGCCAATGAGAGACCCTATACCTACTTCAAATTCCATTTAAACAGAGAGCATTGTCTATCCACTGCCAATGATAGACTTCTGAGCCAGATGATGTGTAAGGTTTTGTCTAGTTCTATGATGGGGTGCCCTGGCACCATAGCAAAGCACCCAAAGATCATGACACACATGTAAGTACAGCAACCTGCCAAATCACATTTTAGATGGGCATTAGAAGTCAAAAAAGATAGGAAAAGGAAATTTGCTTCAGTTATATATAAGTTCTAAAACAAAAGGTTAAATGAACTCAGTTGAATTAGAATTAAATCCAGAAATAATAGATGACTCTCCAGGAATTTTTTTAACGTATAAAAATGCAGTGGGAAAGTATCTATTAGATATTAGCTTCCAGAATCATTTATCATCTTCAGTGCAACTAGATATCTACCTACCAGACAGTGCTTCCCTTAATGGCTACTCAGCAGGGACTCAATCCATCTGTCTCCATTAAAGGAAGAGGAAGTGTTTTATTTATAGAATGACTGAAAGCATCCATTGTTGCTTTACTCTGCATCTTAAAATAATGAAGAAATACAGATGTGTGGCTTTTCCAACTCCTGAGCCCAAATGGTACAGTATTTTATCAATCATTCCCAAATGAAAGGGATGAGCACCTGGAAAACAAGGACCAGATTATCACTCAAGGGGACAAGCTTCACATATACTTCAAAGGAACCCCAGATTGTGAAACACAAGCTAGAAATACAGACAGTGAGTTCATTACATTACAGTCAAACTAGGATTTTAAAAATAAATGTTTTGGGCTGGAGATATAGCTCAGTGGTAGAACATATGTTTGCCATATACCAGACCTTGGGTTCAATGATCACCCAATATGGTCAGAAATTGTTTTGAAATAATGACAGTTTCCCAGGAAATCACAAAGAACACAGTGGGTCTATGGATCCTTTACACAGCTGTCTTCATATAGAGAGAAACAGCAAAATTCTACAGATGTAGGGAACCTTTTTTTTCTGGCAAGTGCATTTAGATATAGATATAACATCATTTGCAGGCTATACAAAATTATCAATACAGGCAGATGGGATGTGAACAGCCATGTGAAGCATAGTGTATCTTTCCTATTGTCCTATCATGTACTCAATGGCTACATGTACCCAGTGATTTCACAAGTAGTACAATAGCCTCCTGGCCAAGTATTAACACTTCTGCAAGGATGTGTAGATTCTATGCATGAAGTCTATATCCATGTACAATGAAGGTGCACATCCTCATGACACAAAATTCGACCCTTGGTAGTCTGGGACATAGAAGGCAAAAGGAAACTAAGGAATTCACTTTCAGCCCTGTTGTCCCTTGGGTCCTGATGTCCTGTTCTTCCTTCTTTTTCCTTACTTTTCAGAGTTTTCCTGTGGTGGTCCTACATTCAGTGGCCAGAGTCCCCCCCACTCCCGCCAGAGAGGTACAGAAAAGTCTACCACTCCATCCTTCCTAAAGCAAGCCTCCACTCCTTTCTCACTTCTTACATTCTTGCATATGGTCCAGATTTTCACCGCATGAACTTTTCTTGAAACAGTAGGCCTATTTTCCTTGTTCTTTCTAATCAAATTCTGTGGAAAAAAAATAGTGTTAAGATAAATATTGCTTTGTGATTTTAAAAAATGTGATAGTTGAAAATATTCCGGAAAAGTGAATGCACTTTCACTTTGTTTCAATCCAATGCTTATCTGGAAGAACCAAAGCCAAAACGTTGTTCTTACCAATTCTTTTATACTTATACTTTAAAGAAGTTAGACATGTAGGGTAATTGAGCTGCTTTAGAAAAATCAATGTTTCTTTTATCAGGCAATAACAATGTCCAAAAGAAATGGTTTAAATAAAGAAAAATGTGTATTTTGGCTGACTAATATACAGAGTTATTTTTACTTTTGAGCAGCACAAGGACCAGGTTGATGGACTGCCTTGCAAAAGGTACTTTCCATGAGGTCTTAAAGCAGGTAAGGTGACTCCATGTGTCAGAGGTCAAAGTAGGTAGGTCTCACCTGACTTCCATTTTTGTATCTCAGTGGCAATGTATTTGCATTTTACTTTCCTAAATTTTTAATTGAAAAGGAGATTGAAATCCAAATTAATGTTTTGGCAAAACAGTATCTAAATGATAATGAACATATGTGTTCACTTGTGATTTTCAAGATTAAGGCTACAATGTAATTTTCTACTTAGCTTTGCTCTCCTGGACAGGCTCTGCATAGTGAGATGGTTCTATAACAAACACCCTATTTTGAAAAGCTTTAAATCGAGGCCCTCACGACTTTCCATTTTTAATTATTTATGCTTCATTTGAATCACCACAGTTTGAATGTCTTTGAGTGAATCATATACTTTCATTATCAAAAATTGCTTAGAACAAGGTACAGCTGTGTACAATATGACCCAACTTTTTCTCTTAGATTTTGTGATAAGTCCAGTAGACACCTTTGTGTTCTTGTGGATCACAATCAAAAATCACCTCACACCAGTGTTGGCAATATCTATTATTTTTAAGAACTACTTATTAAAAATAACACAATTAATAAATGAGAGGTGTTAGATACTTTTCAGAGGACTAAAAATGGCCAATAAATATGTTAAGAAATGCTCAATAACCTTGGCCATAAAGGAAATGCAGGTTCTATCTCATTCCAGTTAAAACGGCTACTATCAATATACCAACAGCTGGTGCAGGTGGTTCATAGCTCTAAGGTCTGAGGATCTCAGTTCAAAGTCAGCCAGGGCAGGAAAGTCTATGAGACACTAATATCCAATTAACTGGCAAAAAAGTTGGAAGTGCAGTCATGGATTAGCTTTGAAGCAAAATAGTAATAACATCAGGTATAGTTCCCAGGACCCTGAATTCAAGCACCAGAGTGTGGAAAGAAAAGAAAGAAAGAAAGAAAGAAAGAAAGAAAGAAAGAAAGAAAGAAAGAAAGAAAGAAAGAAAGAAAGAAAGAAAGAAAGAAAGAAAGAAAGAAAGAAAGAAAGAGAGAGAAAGGAAGAAAGAAAGAAAGGGAGAAAGAAAGAAATGGAGAAAGAGAGAGAGAGAAGGAGGGAGAGAGAAGGAGGGAGGGACGGAGAGAGAGAGGGAAGGAAGAAGAAGGAAAGGAAAAAAGAATGTGAACAACAAATGTTGGTGTGGATTCAGGTGGGGGGAATCTATTATACTGTGATATATATAAATATATGTATATCATATATATGTGATATATACATATATACACATACAAAATTAAACTGTATAAAGTATAGTATTCAAAAGGGTAGATGTCTATGTGTAACTCCTTTGAACAATTAACTGGCAATTTAAGCAAATGAATAATAGGAAACAAACATATTTTGTCTGTGGGAGGATGGAACTTAAGGAGATGATTCTAGACAAATGGAGAGAGGAATGATGGGTAAATATAATACTCAATGTGCATATATGAAAATGAAACCAGGTAACTTGAAGGGATGGCTGAGGTTGAGATAGATGGGAAGAATGCTGGGAAGGGTGACACTGATCAAGATGCACTGTGTTCATGAGCTCACACATTGAATTGAAAACTCTTTGTACAGCCACTTAAAATAACAAAAATTTAGAAATGATAAAAGTAGAATTACTTATTTGATTTTCAGTGCCACATGATGCATAATTTAATTTTCTATAAACAGATCAAGGTGATTCACTTTCTTCCAGATAAAGCAATGAAAGTAAGACCAGCTAGTTAAAATTGAATGGTAACATAGATGTTAATAACACTTGCAGATAGATGACATTCCCTGAAAGTAATGCAAAGGAAGCATCAAATACTCCTACTTTCCTGTAATTTCCTTCAATTAACCACCAGAAAACCAGAAGTGGAGCAATGGCTAAAAGTGGTACAGCCTTGAGTAAAGGAGGTTGGGGCAGCACCTAGGCCCCAAATTCAAGCCCCAACAACTAACACAAAAAAGAAAAAGAAAAAGAAAAAGAAGTCCTTTCTGGTATAACCTTCCCCAAATCCAAGCCCCAACAACTAACACAAAAAAGAAAAAGAAAAAGAAGTCCTTTCTGGCATATAAATCATAATCATAAGAGTTTAGAATTTGCTATTTACAATTACTGATTCACCCTAAAAACCTAGTTTACTATGTAACACTGTATAACTAAGAAATTCCCAGACTTATTGTATCTCCTAAGTGTGTTTCTTAATTTAACAAGATGAGATGCAGGAATGGTGTTTTTCTGTACTGGTCATCAGGTTTTATGGTGTTACTCACCTGGATCATAGAGCTAAACTTCTTGATCTCTATGTCAATATAGTCCAGAGAATATAATATTTGTTGCTGTTGGATGAATGTGTTATTTTCATTCACCAAATTCTTCCAGGAAATAAGCTCCAATTTGCAGATAAAAAGTTCTGCTAACTCGGCTTTGCTTTTATGCTGAGCCCAGCCCAAGCTCTTATATTTGATAGAAATTGCAAGCAGACAACAGTCTTCAATGCTAACAGCAACAAAACAAGCAACAAAAATACTTGAATATATCTCATCTCTTCCAAACCTATTTGAGAGTAGTGTGGGCAAATAGATAATCATTATATGAATGGTCTAAAGAGAACCAGAAAAGTCAAATCACTGGGGATTTTTAGTGTCACCATTGAACTCAATGAATATTTCTTTGGCATTCATTAGTGCCTCCTTCACAGTAATCTTTTCGAGTGCTAGACCAAGGCCTTGATCCCTTTGCAAATCCAGTATTTACCAAAGGACCTACCTGCTAGAGGTTATGTTACAGTTAACAAGAAAAAGTCCTTATCTGCACCCGGAGTAAAGTGTAACTGAACATTCACCCTAGGAAGAGCAGCTGACTTCTGACTGGGGCTGAGTCATCAACTCCAACCTTTTCTCGGGGAGATCAGATTGAGAGCTTGTGCTATGAGGATGTACATGGCCAGGATCTGTAAACCTCTCCTTGGGCCTTCTTACCGCCTCTCCTCAGAATTGGAGTTTGTATGATTAATGCAAAAGCCTCTCATCAGAATGCGGGGAGGGAGAGGTACTTCCCCAATCAAGAAAGCCACAAGTCAATCAGTTTGTGCTCCTAACTTTTAGAGTGCCCATGCCAATGACATACTGCTGAAATAAAGGCCCAGACACCCTTGCTGGCAAGTATTTCCATCTAAAGTTCAATCTAAAGTGAGCCCTGATTCAGACTAACCAATTTGTTGGCAGGAGCAGAGAGTGGGGAGAGAACAATGTGCAAACATGGATTTAATGCCATTCTACATATTTTTGTCATTTAATTCTCACTATATTGTGACGTTGGTATGGTTTTTCCACTTTACCAGTGACAACATAAAGAGATCAGAGAGATCAAATACTATATCTACATTCACAAATCTAGTAAGGGACAGACCAAAAAAAATAGAGAAACATGGTTAACAAGTAAGTGTCACTCTGCTCTTGGAAAAACAATAGAGTACATCTGTTCTAAATGGCTGTAACTTTGTACATGTTGACCACACTCTCCCTATTTCCCCACAATCTAGGTAATGACAGTCCCTTCCTCTACTGCTGAGAACAATGTAAATATCTAGGAGAGAAGATATCATTGTCACCATACAGAAATGATGTCACAGAGGTAATGAATATGTTAATTACCTTGATTTGATATTAATCAATGTATACACATACCCTAACATCACATTGTTTCTGATAAATATGTACCATTTTGTGACAATTTAAAACAAAATAAAAAAAACACCAAAAGTTTCTAATTATTTTACATCTACTATACAAGGCATAGGCCTTACCTAACCCTAATTTATCTCTCATGTGACATATTGGTAAATTAGGCTTCCAGGGTTCAATGGTCTGCCCAGTGCGACATGGCTTATAGATCAGGATTCTATGGGATGCTGTGCCTTGTTGAAGTTTACTGTTGTCCCACCAACCTACCCTTTGGTGACAATGACATGTGACAGCAAACACTTACAATCAAAATACCAAAATGTGGCAAGTTTGAGCTCTGGGAAACAGCTCAATTTAATAAGAAAATTATAAATCATCCATTACAAATGAATATGGGAGCCAGACATTGGTGGCTCACACCTGTAACCCTTGCTACTCAGGAGGCTGAGATCTAGGGACCTGAGTTCAACGTGTCCAGAAAAATCTGTGAGACACTTATTTCCAATTAACCACTAAAAAGCCTTAAATCCATATGTAGCTCAAGTGGCAGAACATCAGCCTTGAGCAAAAAAACTAAGAGACAGCACCCAGGCCTGAGTTCCAGCCTCATTACCGGCACACGCGCGCGTGCACACACACACACACACTCTCACACACATGTATGCACACATACACACACAAATGAGCTTTAGATGGTTTGCTAGTGAATTCTAAGGGAGTAAAAAATAAGATTTAGGACTGTATGTTGGCTGTTCGGTGCTATTTGCATTTCTAAGGAGGGGATAGAGTTGCAAACCTGGGGTGACTTGGTGTGACCTTCTATACGGGCTAGTCTCAAGAGGCCTAATTCACTCATTTATAAAATTATATGATGGAGTTTAATAACACAAAGATCCACATTTTTTAAAGGGTAGGTACAGTGTCTAATGATGCAAAGCTAGTGTTAATCCATCTATAATAGGTCTCATTCTGGAAATATATGGTGTAGAACACCTTTAGTATTCTTTAATAAATTTACCACTCTCCTCCGTCTCTCTGTAGAAAAAAAAAGAAAATCTAAGTTTCCTTCTAAACTTTAAGAATTACAGAAGGTCCTGATCTGATATGTTAGTGTTCTTACAAGAAGTATCTCTTTTTCTATCTCTATGTTTTCTCTACTTTCTCTCCCTTTCCCTCTCCATTTTCCTCCCACCTCCTCTCTTTTCCTCTTTTACACACCTTTGAAACTTATGTCCCACACAAGGACACAGGAACAAGGAGTTATCTATAAGCAAGAAGAAAGGCTTCATTGGAAGCCAATCATGCCAATGCCTTACTTTTGGACTTCAAGTCTCCAGAACTATGAATAAGTATCTGTTGTTTAAGCCACCCTGTATTTTGTTATGGCAGCACAACCAGACTAAGACACTAATGGCACAGAATTAGTGCACACTCTACCAGTTAATAGTTTTAGTACACCAATGCCTCACTCTAGGTGGCAAGTTCTAGCTCTCAGAATATACCCTGGGACATGATCTGACATGGCCACAAACTCAGAGGCTCCCATGATGCTCCTGTAGTTCTATAACTCATAGAACCATCATTGATTCCTATTGCCATTTTCCTCAAATCCTTTCTCCTCTCTCCATTTTGGTGGACAATTCCTCTTAATTCTACCACCCATGGTCCCAAGAGGGGATTACTTCCTCTTGGAGACTCCGGTCTATCTCCAACTCATCCTCCCTGACATCACTTATATTGGTTTAGTCATTTGTATAACGATCTTAAGTAACACTCTTTAAGAAGGAAACATATTTGATTCTTTTTCCATTATACCTTGAAGTTGATCAAAGTGTTGCCAACAGAGTAGGTATTAAAAAGGTTATGAAAATGATGATGTTCTCCTATAATCAGAGAACTGTGGTTATTTTAGATAAGGAATTTTGCTCTCATTTCTCCACGTGGGCTAGAAAAACTAGCTCAAGAACTTTGGGCTAGAGAGAAGACAGAAAGATAATCTGATTACACTAGGGGATTTAACAACATGATGTTGAGAAATTGTCAGTGATTGATAGACTATGGTAGACCATGATCAATAACTTTTGGGAACAGTGATGTTTAGTTGGCTTGTTTTTTTTTTCTTTTCTATTTGCAATTCTCTTGTGATGTTGATTTATGACATATCAGTCAACTAGTAGAGTTAAGTAAGCCCCGTATTCTGGGAATAAAGAGAATGTCACATACAAGGGATGAGCCGTAGTATACTAGTGAGAAGTACTAACATGTAGAAATAGCCCTGAGGTGGCAAGCAGAGACGAGGTGGGGCTTGTCGGCAGTAGTTTAGACTGAGACATAGTAAAAGACAATCAAGAAAAGAAACATTTATTTGTGAGATGGCTGACTTGTTTATAGCTATGCTCTATAGGAGTCATAAGTATTTTACTTGGTTATTAAAATAAATATGTGGTCACAGAAGAATATCAAGCTCAGGATAACCATTATAAACTATGACAAAAAAAAAAAAAGGGTTGGCAGAAGCCCAAACATTGCTAGTGCTTGTTAACTTTCTTAGTCAAATAAATTCCAGGACAACATTCCACTGGCAAGATAATTTTGACAATTAAATATTCAAATCCCATACTAATTTTTCTGGATTTGACTTCAATCCCCCCTAGCAAACTTGTGATTATAGTAGGCTTTCCACATAAAACTAACCAGGAGACAATGCCTTTCAGTGTGATGACTATTCATTTCTCAGTGTGCATTAATAAATGAACACACTGATTTTATCCATTGACCTCAGGCCTGAGTTATCACTATTCACTATCATCACTAATATCACCAGTTCTAAACCTTAGCAAGATAAAGAGCTAATGGCATCCAGGCTGTAAAGTGCTTGCCAAGGAAAAGCTGTCCTGCAGTACACTGGCTCAATGGATCCCAGGATGGTCCTCCTACTTGAGATTCAAGTATAAGCATGAACATGGCCACATTTTTTAGAGTTTACAGCCCAGTTAAGAAGAATAACATCTTTACAGGTACTTACATTTGTTTAAAATATTTATGGACTAAATGGTACTGGAGCGGAAATGGTAATTACTAAATTTAAAGTAATATTTTTAAATAAAAGGAAAAGCTCTATTCAGAATTGAAAACTAAAGAAATTTAAGAGAGAGCTATACAGAGAAGGTGAGCATCAAATTAGATTTGAAGGATGGGAGATTTTAACAGGAAGGGACTTTAAGAGAACAGAGAGGAAGACAGTAGACAATAATGGTGCCTATCCCGGTACTGCAAGAAGAGCAAGTTGTTCCTCATCATAGTTTGAATCATGTTTGTCCAAATTCATAGGTCAAAGCACTAACCTTCCTATGCTTCAGAATATAGCATTGTTAGGAAAATGGAGGAGAATGAAAAGGAATAGATCAGACTCAGGAAACTAAGACTGTTTATTGCCAGTGCGGGGCACAGATCTTCGCATGGGTTTGGAGGTTGTGTGAGAGACTAGATTTTGAAATGGGCTTATCTAGGTCTTAGCAAGGAACCAGAAGATTTAAAAGGTGAGGGCGGGGGCGGGGGGCTGTAGTTTCTTTGGGGCCAAGGGTAATGTCTTTGGCCAGGCCCAGACTGGAATGCTGTACCTGGGCCAAGGAGCTATTGACCCCTAGGGATCAAGGTTGGAATGACCTGCCAGTGGACAAGAATGTGAGCATGCACCTGGTGCTTGGCTTGACCCTGGGGAATAAGGCAGGACTCAATCCTTCAGACATAACTTTGTAGATGTGATTATCAGGTGTGTGGATCAGCTTTTCAAGAGGGGCATAGAATACCACACAAAGGATTTAGTGTTTTATGTTGAACATTATGAAAAGGAGTAAAAACAAAAATTCACCAACCCTAGCCAGTTAAAAAAGTACTGTTAAGCAATCCTATTGCATTTATGTCTCATGAGACCCTCTGAAGAAAGTGTTACAACACAGATATTAACATGAATACTTGCTATCAGAACTAACTCAACCAGTGGTGCTCAATAAATGTGCCTGGAGTGAACAAACAAGTAACACTACTCTGCCCTGGCTTGCATTCAGTGACCCCAAAGCCATAGATAATTTCCACTTTATAGATATTCCATAATATCTCTTTAGCAGGTTGTCAAATTCCTTGACTCTCTCTATAGTCCCTACTACCATAGGGTGAAGAATAATAATGCCCATTATTTCAAGGTCAGCATCTCAAAGAGGAAGATTCTGTTTCCTCCTTTTCAACTGTCAAGTGAAACAAAACACATTATTTTTTTAGACTGAAAAACACATTTCCACAATTGTAGCTCCATATGGTCCCTGCCTACATGCCTTATTCTCTTCTTAAAAGAAAATTAATTTTTTATTTCTAATTCATAATCTCCTTTTTAAATTTTTAAAAAAAAATATTTAAATGATTGTTCAAAGGAGTTGCCACTTGACAAAGCAGTTTAGGAATATAATAATATCTTAATCAATGTCACTCCTTTTAACATATTCTCCTTTTGGGCAGACTATGACTTGATGAGGAGTCTAAGAAAATGCTTGTTTTCAGAAAAGGTCAGATAAGTTGTTAGAGGAATGAACCACAAGATCGTATTCAAATGTTTTTTTTTTTGTTTTTTTTTCCCTTCATGCAATTGTTTCTATCATATTTATAAGATGATTTCTATGTTGCTTTGTATGTCCCTCCCCCACAGTATAACCCATACTTTCACTGTTTTTGATGTTGGTATAATATGTGGAGGGGAAGGGAAAAAACAAATGGTTTAACTAGGGATACAGGTGGACCCATTGCAACAATGAGATGTACAAGTCGTTTGGTGGGGGGTGAGGGGAGGTTCGGGTAGGGGGAGGGGAGGAATATGGGAAGGGATGGGAAGGGAAAACAATGAGGAGGCAACAATGCTTAATAAGAAATGTACTTGTTATCTTGCCCATGTAATTGTAACTCCTCTGTACGGTATTCTCACAATAAAAAAAAAATAATTAATTAGAAAAAAATAAAATATTAAAAAAAAAAGAAAATGCTTGTCTTTCACCCTTCCCCACACTTCTATGAGTTTACATTCTCTTCTCCTCAAGCAATTATAGTCGGATTCAGTAGAAATTGACTTGAAAGAGGCCCCCCCCTTTTTTTTTAGAAAAAATGTTTTCTAAGACTCAGTTTTTCAGCCCACTACAGTAGATGGAATGATAACAGTGCTAACAGATCTTTGTAAATTTTGTTCTAAACAAATGAAGAGGAAAGAACTCCTACCCAGGAAAGAAAACAACAACAACATCAACAACAACCCTACTTTCTATTCCTTTCTGAGAAGCACAGTAGAGCTTTGAGTCCTGTCTGCATGGCTAACCTGGGCCAAGCACATTTCTGAATAGTGCTGGAGAGAGAGCATCTCTGATCATGTGAACCTGTCCTAAAGCCAAATTGGATGTTCTTCTGATCTGTACCTGTGAAAGACCAAGGATGGGTCTTGAAAAGGAAGGAAATAATCCACCTTAAAGGTATAAAATATTGGGGTTTTCCAAGCTACTTTGAATACTCAAGAATGAGAAGAACTTGTGTAGAATAAACGATCCATGCTTTAAATTTATATCTTTTAAATTTAGATCTCTTCTTTTTATGATTCAGAGGTTTGATCTTTGGATGGAATTCCAAGTGGTCTTGTAAATTCTATTTATAATTTCTTAGTGTTGTTTTTTTCAAATCTTTGATTTTTTTTAAATGTAATTCTTTGTTTTCAATACTTGATACCTATTTTCAACTGATTCTGCTCTATTAGCTAGGATTCTCATTAAGTAGGTTTGTTTGTTTCTTTTTGTTTTAAATTTGGGCTATTGAATTCTTCATTTACAGGATTTTAATGTACTCTTTTTTTCAAGATTTCTGTACCTTTACTGAAAATCTTTCCTGTCCTACATTGTCTTTTTAATTTCATTCTCTAGTTGTTTGAATTCTCTTCAAATTCATTCAATTGCTTATATGTAACTTCCTTAGTTATACTGATCATCCTTATCATTGTTTTATTGAATTAATTGTTTAAATTTCCTTTTTCTTCCCTATCATTTAAGTTTTTCCCTGTGGAATTTTTAACTTTTTTTTTTTGTGTGTGTGTGTGTGTGTGTATGTCTGCATGCCCACACGTGCATGTGTGTGTGTGTGTGTATACAGATGCACACTGGTCCTAGGGCTTAAACTCAAGGCCTAGGCAGAGTCCCTGAGCTTTTTCTACTCAAAGCTAGCACTTTACCACATGAGTCACAGCTCCACTTCCAACTTTTTGGTGGTTAATTGGAGATAAGATTCTCATGGACTTTCCTGCCAAGGCTGCCTTGGAACCATAATCTCAGATCTCAGCCTCTTAAGTAGGCAGGATTATAGGAGTGAGTCACTAGAGTTCAGTAGGAGTCAACTGTTGAGGGGGAAGTACTGCCTTTTTAATCTTTTTTCTGGGATTTATGCATCATGGCCATTTTTTGAGAATTCAATATTTGACGTCCTTTTAGTTAATTATATCCACAAATCACTTAAAGTTGAAAAATGGCTGAATTATAGTATATTTTCCTACTAGTAGATCAAAGGGATTTGGCTCAATTATCAAATGACCATTTTCAATGCTCAAGACTCTAGGAGACACTCTTTTCTACTCAGGGTGAAGAAGCTTAATCATAAAACCTATTACAGCTGATAAACAGTATTGAATAATATTGGGTATTTGGTTATATAGGGAAGTAAGACATGGGAGTTAAGCTTAATAGGAAAACCTAATGAGAAAGTACAGAGAAGTAAGTAGAAATACAATCTATTTAACATTGCCTTGTGATAGGGAAGAAGGAGGCAAAATGAAGAGAATTTGTTACACACACACATACATACACACAAAACCCACAATAAAACCTTTAAGCAGCCAAAATGACTCAAAACAAAAAGAGAATGATTTTTGGGCAATATAATCATGTAGTAAGGAAGAGAGAACAGAGGTGGGAGGAAAGATGAACCAGAACAGTTCTAATTGTAGATACAAGGAAAATATGAATGGGTAAGGACTATAGAAGGAAAGTGAAAATATGATCTAAAGTTGAATACAGAAAGATAGGTGTTGTGGTACAAGACAAGTAAGGGAGACAGACACAGAACTAAAAGATAGAGGGGAGCAGGTTAATGGCCTAAACTAAAAAGTAAAAACTCAAAAGTAAGTGGTCTTTATCAGATGTACAGAAAAAAAAGCACTATACAGTTAAATGAATAAAAATTAAAACCAATCAAAGCAAAACATCACCAACTTCAAGTAGATTTATATAAAACAAAAAACGACTGCTTATTTTTGTGTCTATACCTCTTCTGTTGGATGAAAGAGGTTGAGGAACTCATGTAATTTAGATCTGGATGGTATGGCTCTGTTTTTCACAGCAGTCAATATATAGAACAGCTTAATGCCAGGCTTAGAGGTTCATTGCTGTCTTGGACTCACTCAAGAGGATTCTCTCCTAGTCAGGGAAGGTATACTAATTGTTTCCCATGGTCCCACCACTGCATATATTTAATGGCCAGTCATCTTCAATGGCTGCGATTGTCATATCAGCTGCCACTAATGGCAACGTGTCCTGGATGTTACAAATTGCTGAGGCACTGATCCACAAGCATATACAATAGCCACCACACCAGAAATGAGTGTAAAGGGTTAGCTGTGCTTGGTCATTATTACCAAGCACCTAGAGAAAGTCAGTCCTATCAATAGGCACTTTCTCAAAATGATGACTCTATCATGCTTCAAAATAAAGAGGAGCACACAATGCCTTTCTACACCAAAGCTAGCCTCCCACAGCATATCAAAGAATTTGTGTCTCAAAAATCATTGTAGAGACTAGGTTTACAGGCTGAGTGGGCTTTTCCCCATTTCTAGACTTGCCAGTCTATTTTATCTGGTATTGCATTCTTCAATTTTCCCTCCTCCAGTTGGAGAGCTGGAACCATCTTGAAACTCCTCACTGCTTTTTCTCTGCTGAGATTGTTTCTCTGTAGTTTTCTGCCTTCCATCTTATCTGCTTCTCAGTTTTTGGTTCACTTTGTCTCTTCTTTTTTTCAGAATATCATTTCTTCAGTGCTGCCAGAGGCTTCTCACTTACAGAGTGACAATGGCAGGTGTTTCTCATCTGCCATGTTGAATGGCTTCTGAGTGAGGAGAATTTTAAGTCACTGACTATTGCTCTGATTTCCTCCATTGTAGTCACCAAATGCTCTTGACTGAGTCATGGGGGCAGAATGCCACTATGGAGGAATGGAAGAGTTCACTAATTACCTAGTATTGGTACAAACAGCCACCATAGCAGTCCCAGTAATGAGGCCTAGGGAATCAGATATCTGTGGGCAAAAGATAAAGGCTGCAGGAGAAACCACCTGAGTCCCTGGGTGGTAAAGTTGCTCTAAAGCCTGATCAGAGCCCTTGATCAGTGGGGCCTCCCTTGCTATTCAGCAGGACCTGTGACAACTTCAACAGAGATTTGACAGTCACTGTGGACTGAAGAGTCATGCTGGGCTTTGGTCCAGCTGCAGTGAGCTGGTGCTCTCAGGAAAGAAGGGAAATGATGCACTTTGCTTGGAACAATGAACTTTTTCTTTTAGATCTTACAAAAAATATTCTCTAGGCTATTCCTATCCTGTTGCATGTGGTGTGTGTGTGTGTGTGTGTGTGTGTGTGTGTGTGTGTGTGTGTGTGTGTGTGTGTAGACACCATTGCTCCCAAAGAACACATACACATGGCAGACCAGCCAAGATGGTTTTCTACTTGTCTGAAGCTGGCTGCTCTCCTGTTGTACTGGAATAGTATTTGTTGACTACCACAGGTCATTCTTCCCACCCCTGCTCTCCTCAAGCCTATTCTCAGTGTACTCGGTGGCTAATTTTCTACCTTACAGAGCCAAATTCCCACTTTCCACTCTCCACCAAGCTCCTTTGTATGAAAACTGCCTGGATCCATGGATGATCTTAATGCCACTCACAAATTTGTCATTTTAAAATGTCTTGTCACTGTAATCAGTGTATACTATGTAAAAAAAGGACTATGTAACTTGTGAGTAGTGACATGAGGAGGATATGGGGGAGAATGAAGGAAAGAGTGAAAGTGTCAAAGAAACATTGGATACATAACCTGGTTTATGGGATTGTAACCTCTTTATATAATTGCTTAATAATAATTTTAAAAAATCTAAACATATATAAATGTCTTGTCTCCTGTATATTATTGTTATTTATATTGCATGTTATCTAACTGTATCTCAGTTAACAGAAGTTCCCTAATAATAACGACCCAGGCTATTTTTTCATTTTCCATTTCCTGTTTCTAAAATAGTCTTGGACAACAGATAAGCCCACACTGAGAATTTGCTGACTATATGACTTCTTCCCATGATGTAGGCATTCAGGAATAACATGGGATATAAATGCAAAGACTTTGATCCTTTTATCTGTATCTTACTATAAAGGGAACATAAAGAATAATCCTGGGACTCATGGCGCAGGATCACTTTAGGCAAAGCAGCATTTTGGGAAATCAGTGAGTAGTATAGATTTCCTCAGAGGGGCCTAAAACTCAGGGACTCATTTGCATCATCCTTCTCTATTTTATGGATACTGGAGACAGTGCAAGAACAGCAGGTACAATCAGCCTTGGCCTTGGCCGGCCAATGCCTTTCCTCTCCCAGTGCCTGCACTGACTAAACCCCTTCTTGGA
Organism: Dipodomys spectabilis; assembly: GCF_019054845.1. Classification (NCBI taxonomy): domain Eukaryota; kingdom Metazoa; phylum Chordata; class Mammalia; order Rodentia; family Heteromyidae; genus Dipodomys; species Dipodomys spectabilis. The sequence goes on from NW_024870876.1 coordinate 1,447,976, forward strand.
GCACATGAGCCCCTCCCTTGCTAACATTTCTTCTCGTAGCAGTTACCATGGTGCCGACCTTCCTGGCTGACGTCTAAATATAGTGATAAAAGATTTCATCTGCTCTCAACTACTAAAAGACAAATTTGAAGAGCAAAGAAAAAAAAGTGTTCCCTGCAGTATTATTTTTGTTGGGTATAGGGAAAATACATTTTAATCTATTATCTTTCATATAGAAAGAACAGTGGTTTATAGTTACTTGTTTGGTTGGTTGATGGTATTGACCTCATTCTTGTATACCTGGATTTCTACTACCTGAGCTACACTTCCAGCCTGGCTTTCTACTGATAACTATTTCATAACAATTATTTCTACTCACAAAATATGATCCTCTGGATCTCAGCTTCCTGACTATAGGCCTGAGCCATGGACTCTCAGCTAATAGTTTTTCACTTGTACTTATAGATTTTTTTTACTTGTACTTATAGCTTTTAACTTGCACTGAAGAAGCAATTTGTTGCATTTCATGTTGGTGTTATAGTAAAAGGTTTATTATTTGAGAGTATGGGCTTTGGGGAGAATTATAATCATACAACTGCATTTTGGAACAACTGTTTCAGTTGTTCTTAAGCAAATGGCAATAGCCATGGAAATAGCCTAGGAAAAACACCCTGTGATTGCTCAAGACATTTTATGTTGAAGGTAAGCAAGACATATTAGGGAAAAATAATCAGGTTTTTCTATCCAAAGCCACAATCTAAATATAAGAGAGACACTGTAGTGTTTCATTGTCACACACTTCAGCCTAGAGACAGCCCAGATGACACTTGTTCTCAAAGGTGATACTCATTAACATGGCTTTTAACTGTATTATAAGAGTTTGTTCCTTCTATTTTCCAGAATATTAAGCACTGATAAACTCAGAGAAAACTCACAAAGTGTGAAATATTCAGTAAGAATGGGTTGTGTGTTAAATCTTGAAAGTAAGTACCAGTCTGGCTCCAGAGGCCTAGACAGCTTCTTCATGTAAAGCAGATTATTTTAAAACTAGCCCCTTCAGAGCCATGGCAAGCAATCTGTTCATTTATTTGGGATGAATCCTTCCAGTGGAGCCATCATGGTTTATGCAAGGCTCTGGGCCTGGGGATACACATAAGTTCTGCGTGCTCATCCTTCATTTCCAGGCCAGCCAGACCTGGCTTGAGAGAGGGCTTCATCATTAAGTGTGGTACCTTAGATTAATATTCAAAGAATCCTATGTCTTGGGTATAAAATATGATTCTGCCAAGGTCATGTCTTTCTTGCCACCAACCACCTAAAGTATTAGTGAAGGTCATGTGTAGGAAAGAGTTCACTTAGACCAAATGTCCTATGGAAGTTAGCGTTACTCTCTTGAAAATAAAGTTTCAGAAGCCATGGGTGTGACTCAACAGGTGTTGATACTGTATGTATTACAAACCTAGCTACTCAGCGGGCTCAGACCTGGAGGATCCCAATTCAAAGCTAGACTGGGCAGAAAAGTCTTGGAGACTTCATCTCTAACCAGCAATATGCCAAGTTGGAAACATGGCTCAAGTTGTAGAGCCCCAGTCATGAGCAAAAAAGCTGAGTGTGAGCATAAGGCTCCAAATTCAAGCCCTTGTGTTGGCACAAATTTAAAAATAAATAGAGCTCCTGAATAGGGCACATCAGCATGGTAGTGGTAGAGGAGCACCAAGATGGACAAATTCTTGAGCAGGCCATGTACCTCGCTAGTGTCCTCTTCTGCCATCATTAGGGTGAATTTGATTGTTTCTAACTCATCAAATGCTCTGTTCATACACTATCCTATGTAATTTGACCCCCGGGCACATTGCTTATATGAATATCCTACATCTTTCTCTCTTTTTAAAATGTTTTTATTGTAAAAATAGTATACAGAGGGGTTACAGTTACATGAGTAAGGTAATGAGTACATTTCCTATTGAGCATTGTTACCTCCTCCTCTGTTTTTCCCCTACCATCCCTTTCCTCCCCACTTCCCCAACTCCTCCTCCCCCCCAAGTTGTAAAGTTCGTTTTCAACATAGTGTCTTGTACATGTCATTATTACAATAGGTCAACCTGTATCCTGTTTTCAACGTGTTGTTATTTCCCTTCCCCTCCCCAAATTAGAAAAATGTATATGCAAGATGCAGGGCACCGACATCAAATACAGTGAAAACAGGGGTTATACCATGGGAGAAGAACATACAAAGAAACAAAAAAAATCACATAGTACATTTTAGATACGTTGAAAACAATAGCAAGAGAGAAAAATCAAGTTGTGTTCCTCTACATCTTTCTTAAACAACTGTTTTCATGCAATCTTTCCTATTTCCCTCACACCAATTACAGTTCAAACTCTTGTTACTAAAAAGGGAATAAATCCCATCAGATGTAATATGACCAAGTACCAAAAATCAGATGTATGGTGTGAATGGTGATACACATGGTGATAAACTTGATTGTAATAATTGTTATATAATATATGCATATATTAGATCACCTTGTAACCTGAATTGGGAGGATTAACATCATGAAAATGGCAATACTGCCAAAGGTTATCTACAGATTCAATGCAATACCCATTAATAACTCAACTTTATTCTTTGATGAAATAGAAGAAGCAATCCAAACATTCATAGGAACAATAAAAGACCTCAAATTGCAAAAACAATACATAATAGAAAGAATGATGCTAGAGAAATATCAATACCAAACTTCAAACTCGACTACAAAGACATAGCAATCAGAACAGGTTGATACTGGGACTAGAACAGACTTGAAGACTAATGGAATAAAACTGAAGAACCAGAAATGAACCCACAGACCTATAGCCACCTAATCTGTGATAAGAGAGCCAAAAACAAAAAATAGAATGGAAGAAAGACAGCCTCTTCAGTAAATGGTGCTGGCAAAGTTGATTAAACACCTGTAGAAAACTAAAGCTAGATCCCCATTCCCTGCATCAGAATCTACTCCAAATGGATCAAAGACCTCGAAGTAAAAACAGACACCCTGAAAACATTACTGGAAGGAACAGGAGAAACTAGGGATCCTTGGAACAGGCTGAAATTTTCTTAATAAAGACCCAGAAACATAACAAATCAAAGAAAGGTCTGACAAATGGGATTACATGAAACTGCAGAGCTTCTGCACAGCAAAGGACATAGCTAGCAAGATCAATAGAAAGCCCACAGATTGGGAGAAGATCTACACCAGCTATACAACATACAAGGGCCTCCCTCATATCTAAAATATACTTAGAACTCAAAAAATTAAGTCCTCCCAAAACTAATCCTCAAAGAAACAACTGCTCCATTAATAAATGGGCTAACGGCTTAGAGAGACTTCTTTGAAGAGGAAATAGAATGGCCAATAGACACATGAAGAAATGCTCAATTTCTCTGGCCATAAGAGAAATGCAAGTCAAAACAACATTGAAATTCCACCTCACTCCAGTTAGAATGGCTATACTCAAGAAATTTAATAACAACAGGTGCTGGAGGAAATGTGGCCAAAAGGGAAGTGTAAACTTGTTCAATCACTTTGGAAAGCAGAATAGAGCTTCCTCAAAAGACTACACATAGAGTTCCCCTATGACCCAGCAATCCCACTTTTAGGCATTTACCCAAACAATCACAAAGCTATCAGCACAACTATGTTTATCACAGTGTTATTCACCATAGCTAAGATATGGAACCAACCAGATGCCCCTCAATAGATGAATAGATATATATATATATATATATATATATATATATATATATATATATATATATATAAACTCTATGGTTCCATCAGAAAGAAAAAATCATATTAAATGAAGCAAGCCAGACCCAAATAAATATAGGTCCCATGATTTCCCTTTTTTGTAGAAAAGCTCAAAAGCTATGTACATATGACCATATAAGATGATATGAACCCCAAGAGATGGACACAAGAGACTTTTCTGTAGTTGTTATGTTTAATGCATTATGTGATTTTTTTTTGTTTCTTTTGTATGTTCTTCTCCCTATGGGATATCCCCTGTTGTCACTGTACTTGATTTTGGAACCCTGCATCTCATATATACATTTGTCTAATCTGGGGAGGGGAAGGGGAATAATAAAATGCTGAAACAAGGACACAGGATGATCCAGTGTAACAATGATACTCACAAGACATTGTGTTGGAAAGGAACTTTACAACTTCAGGTGGGGGCAGGGGAGTGGGGGAGGAAAGGGAGGGAAGGGATAGTAGGAGAGAAACAATGCAGTGGTAACAATGTTTGTCAAGAAATGTATTAATTACCTTACTCCTATAACTGTAACCCCTCTCTACAGCATCTTTACAATAAAATAAAATTTTTAAAAATGCCATTTAATATGCCATCTAACATAATACATTTAGAATACATAGTCTGTCCTTACTTGTCAATAAATATTTGAAAATTAAAATCCTGAAAAGTTAATTTCCACTAAGATGTTACTCACTTAGTAGATGTTAACATCAAAGAGTATTTTCCTTGGAAAAGCTAATCAAGAAAACAAAACAGTATTTAATCCAAGAACTCAAATCAGTATTTCCTGCTATTGCCATTTCTTAGAGTAACCTCCTATGGAACTTTTCTACATTTGCACAAAGCTAACTGAAGTCATATTGACTTTGGTAGGAGGAAAGTCATCTGCAGAAAAAATACCAACACCATAGGACATGGTTAAAATACAAAACAAACGAGGAAGGATGTGTCAAAAATCATCATCATTGGCTCCACTTTAGTTAGTTTTTCTGTGATTCCAGTGTTAAGTACATTTTGAATTTATTGTATAGTGAATCATAAATTAAAATTCACGTTCCTTAGGGGTGGTGATAGGTAGATGAAAGACAAAAATGAATGATGTATTAAACTCATCCATGAAATGTTTCCTTCTTGCCTTCATTGGACCTGTAATTATACTCGCACTCACATGATTACTCCAGACCTGATCAGCTCATTATTGTCTAGTTTTATTTTAAGACCTTGCTACAGTTTGAGTTGTGTGGGTTGTTTTGTTTTATTTTGCTTGTACTGATGGTTGAGCTCAGCTCTTTGTGTTTGCTGTGCTACTATTTGAGCCATTTGGATCTTAAATCTCCAAATGTAAAAAATATTTAAAAGATAGGACCTGGTGAAGGCTATTTAAGTCATCAAGGGCATGCCATTAAAAGAATTCAGTCAACTCTCTTTTTTCACCTTCCATCTGTGAAGCAAGGCCCTTCCATGGGCTCCTGCCATACTGTACTTTCTCACCACAGGTCTAGAAGGAATGGGTCCAATCTATCATGGACTAGGACCTCTGACACCAGTAGCCAACATAATCTCTTTCCTCCATAAATTGATTATCCCAGGTATTTGTTACAGTGATCAAAGCTGGCTAACACAGTACTTATTAATTGTATGCTTGTCAACCTTACCATCACCCTACAGTTAAGTGAATATAAAACCAACTGGTAAACCTTAATATCAGTTAATACTGATATTTTCTATCATTATTCTTACCCTTCCATTGAGTCGTTGTGATTTACATTTTATTTTTTTTTCTTAAAATTTAGCATGGAGTGGCCACTTTCTAGTGTAGTATTGCTTCTTGGGCCTTGGTATCCTCCTGAGTCCCATAAGGGGCCTGGAGACAGAAGCTTCCCAGAGATCTGCTTATTGCTCCATAGTCAGCATTATGGCTTTACCTGACATAGAGTAGGCATTTTATAAAGTTTCATGAAATGAATGAAATATTCAGGTATTTCATCACTAATTTGGATCTCCACACAAAGAATATGTTCCTCATATAAATGGAAGCTTTTATTACATTGTAATAAAACGCCTTTCTCCCACCATAAGTCTTTTGTCTGTAATCTACACAGTTGTACAATATTAAATTTTTGGTGCTAAACGTATTATGTTAAATGACATATTAAATATATCAGAGGTTTTTATCCATGTTACATTTAATTTTTTTAATACACCATGAGTCTCCAAAGGAAGAAAAGGAGAAGTGGGATAAGACAAGGTGAAGTATAACCAGGTCTCTCTCATTGTCAGGCAAGACCCTACTTCCAGCTGCTTTCATTTATATTGTTATAGACTCTTGAATGTAATATTCAGAGTAAGAGCTACTGAGGTTCTGATAATTAAGTTCAACTTGTAGTACTTCACCCTACCAGTACTATGGTTTACTCCCTGGGAGACTGTTCAGAAGGATTGAAGTAACATTACCTGTAGTTCTGGAAGACCAAATGTTGATCTGACCATTTTCTATTTGGTCAACTTTCCTTAAGCTTATTCCCTTAGGCAATTCTGGTTCCAGTCTCTTCAGTGATTACCTTATGCCATTCCTTACCTAAACAATCCCTCTCTTGTCTTTTATCATATCCACTCAGGTTTTACTTTCATTCAAATCTTTCCAAATACCACTTCACATCACTAGTTTTCCACAATCAATGGCTGGGAAATGTGAAACATTTTCTGATATTGAAGACATTATCTATTTTTTTTAATTTTGTAAAACTCTCACCTGTTGTTTATAGTTGTTTTCCCCAGAGCAAGCATTCCAGTGTCCTTAGAGTCAACAGTCATTCCTTCTGAAAGGTTAAAGTTTGAGGCAGTGACCACCACGTGTTGCTTGTTTCTGTCTAGCAAAGCAACACATGGTGGTAATCAAAACACCTGGTTGATTGTGTGCCTATATAAGACCTGCAAATCCTTAGCTGGGGCTCTCCTCCTAGGCTCCGCTGTGTGGGAGTGTAGGACGAGGCCAGAGCTGCAGCCCATTTAAATAAAACAGCTGTAGAGTCCGACTCTCGGTGGTCTTCTTGCGGGGGGGTCCTGCGACCTTGGCATAACACTTCCTTCATGTAACAAACACACACTTTAACTCATACAGCTCCCTAGTCAAATGGAAGAAAATTACAGAACAAATTATAGATGTATGACAATAAACATTGCTAAGCAAAAATGAAACAATATTATGAAGAAAAAATATTGACTGAAAGCCTGATGCTGGTAACACATACCCATAATGCGAATTATTTAGGAGGTTAAGATCTGAGAATCAAGGTTCAATACCAGCCCAAACAAATCTGCGAGACTCTTATCTCCAAGAAACAACCAGCAAAAAACTGGAAATGGAGATGTGGCTGAAGCAGTTATAGTGATAGTCATGAGAAAATAAAAGCCAACTGAGAGAGCAAAGCTCTAAGTTCAAAACCCAATGCCAGCACTAAACAAAACAAATGGACTGAAGGTTGGTATGACGGCAATTGCCTGTGATAACAGCCACTTCAGACAGTCAGGCCAGTCCATGCTAGAAACTTGAGACTAATATGAAAAACAAACAAAATCACCAGGTCTGTGGGGCCTGGCTTAAGTGTTGGAGTGTTTGCTAAAATGCCCTGAGTTTTGTTCTTAGGACCACTAAAAAGAAATTGATGGAAACATTTATCAAGATAGAAATTGATAGATGCTAGTATTTCTTAGTTGGGAAATTTAAGGAAGGTCTTGGAAGTTGCAATTAAGAGTCTAAGATTTTATTCTGAACAAAAAAAGGCCAATTAAAGGACTTGAGCAAGAAAGTAACCTGACCCTTGGGCGGGAAGGTGACTCAGTGGTAGAGTACTTGCCTTGCATGCCTGAGGCCCTGGGTTCGATTCCTCAGCACCACATAAGCAAAAAGAAAAGAGCCTGAAGTGGCACTGTGGCTCAAGGGGTAGAGCACTAGCCTTGAGCTGAAGAGCTGAGGGACAGCGCCCAGGCCCAGAGTTCAGGCCCCACAACCTGACCCCCACCCCAAAAAAGAAAGTAACCTGACCCTTTACATATTTTTTCTCACATATTGTTACAAAGCAACCAGCCCAACTTCATTAAACAATAGAGTTTGCTTTTCAGTCCCTGTGAAAGAAAAACAAAGAACACTGGTAATTGACTTCAGCGATTAGCTGAGTAGTTTCAGAAGAAGATGCTCAGTAGTGACCCTCCACTATTGCTGAGCACAGGCTAGAAAAAGCCACAGCTTTCTGTTCTGCATTTCTTTTTTCCCTTTCACTAGAAAATCTTAATGACATAAATTATCTGGTCATTTTACATAAATGACTATAGTTAATAAATTTACAATTCAGTCACTATTCCTAAGCAATTTTCAATTTGAAGAGAAAATTTTTTTTAATTTAATTTTTTTTTATTTGTGAACATACTGTACAGAGGGGTTACAATAACATGGGCAGGATAATGCGTACATTTCTTACCAAGCATTGCAGCCTCTTCCTTTGGTTTACCCTTCACATCCTGAAGAGAAAATTTTTATAATAGAGATTTTAACTTGTTTAAGCTCACCCACTCCTTTCTGCCTGCCTGCCTGCCTGCCTGACTGCTTTCCTTCCTTCCTCCCTCCCTTCTTCCTTCTTTCCTTCCTTCCTTCCTTCCTTCCTTCCTTCCTTCCTTCCTTCCTTCCTTCCTTCCTTCCTTCCTTCCTTCCTTCCTACCTTCCTTCCTTCCCTCCCTCCCTCTCCCCACCCCCCTTTCTTCCTTTGCAGCACTGGGCCTCACCCTTGATAGGCACGCACTCTAACATTTGAACCACACTCCCAGCTAGTTTAGGCTCTTTAATGATCTGGAGTAACTTAGTCTCTTCCAGCTGAGAAAAAAAAAAATCTAAACCCTAAGAACATATATCATCCTCTTCCCATGCTTTCCAGAGATACAGAATATAAAATGGTCCCTCAAAATGCTGAGGTCTCTCTTTGCAATAATCCATTCAAATACACAGATCTGCTAAGAAGACATTTACTTCATTCAACCAACAAGTAGATATTGAGCGTCCACACAATATGTAAGTTCATTCTAAATATCTTTGGAACAAATTCCTGGGAATAAGCCATATACTTGAAATGCATTCTTCTTCTATTTCTTTGCCTGATTTGCCTGGACTATTTGTGGATCCTGGGTTGGATTTTCACTGTTATTATCTTTTAAATACAAAACCGGATGAGAGATTTTATTTCCATTGCTCCTATAACTGGTGTTTAGCTCACAAAGAAGGAGAATCTTTCATTTTCTGAAAGAGCCTTCCATCCATGCCAAATCTGTTTGGATTTTGATGTTTGCCATTCTCCTTTGAACTTTTGTAAATCTTTGGAGTACAACAGACTTGATACTTAAGCTCCTAGTAGCCAGATCATTATATAACTAACTTATTATTTTGACAGCATTATACTTCAATGGTAAAACAGAGCTGGTGTTTACTATTGCATCTTTCAGGCAGGATAAAATTTAATACAAAAAAAAATTTTTAAAGAATGAAAATGCAACTTTCAAAATGAAAATCCCATTTCTGTTTACACTACAAATGCTTTAGCTTCAAATCTTATTGGAGCATTTTTCTACTTGAAAGCTACATAAGAAGTTGGCAAACCCAACTTCTAAATATATTTCTCAATGCACTAGCACAAAGCCTGGGTATATAACTGCTTACTGAGTTCATCAATCTATTTAATGAAATTATCTTAGGTTTCCACCAGGCAGTAATTGCAGTTTGAAGGCAATTTATTTAGTATTGAACAATTCACTAGATCCCAAATAACATCGATCAACAAATAACATATATGGCACAACAACATTGTACCCTAGAGGTTATACATGGCTTCTGGAGACAGTGGTTTGTGGTTACATTTAGGGCTGGGATTTTGATTAGATTTAGGTTGAGGCTTAAAGTTAAAGTTTGAGTTGTGGTTTGGATTAATTTTTTTTCAATTTAGGGTTAGGATTTAGGATGAATTTAAGGGCTAGGTTTAAGGCTGAGTTTCATACCTGGGCTAAAAAAGTCTTCTAGACACATTTTATCATAAAGAGGAATATATTTAACTTAAATGTGCCTGAATGTCCCCATTTATATTAAAAAGTGCCAATACTTAAATTATGTGCCTGTGTCAAAATTAATTGTTTAATGCATGCAAAAGGCCTGGCATAGCGGAAGACCTCAATAAAATTAGTTTTTCTTTCTATCAGATTTGACTCTGATAGCCTAACTAGGCTTAGTCAATATTTCCTTAAGATAAATGCTTACTTTGCAGCCTTGGTAATGACTGAGAAAGAATGACTAATTTGTCATGGTGCCCTTGTCTCCTTGCTCTGTCATCCTTGCTGAGATTTACACAGAGTTGCCAGAGGGCTGTGTCTCTACAGTCTGTCAGGCTTGGAAGGGCAGCTCTGAGTGTCCAGAAACTCAACTCACAAGCACAGTCACTTAAGTGTTAAAAGATTCTTCTCAAAAGCAGGAGATTACAATTTAAACCCCATCAAGTACCATTTAAAAGCCTATCAGCTCAGATAGCTTATATGTCAAAGTTCTTTCCTGAGCTCCCTCACTCTGAACTAAAACCAGTGCTCTAATTTCAGTCGTTTCTTTCAGCCAGGCTGTTCTGTGTGGCAGAGCAGGGATTTGGAAATACATCTCTAGTCTGCCGCAACTCCTGAGACCCCCAGGATGTCTTTAGAGGTTATATAGTCATCATTTCCACTCAGTCAAAGATGGAAAAACCAAAGCAAGCATTCAGAAAGAGACAAACAGACAGACAGACAGAGACAGAGAAACACAAGAGAGATAGCACAAGGACTTTCTTGTCAAACTTACTTACCTTTCTGAAGGCCAGTAGTGCCCCCTGAGTCCTATAGCTGATATTGGAATTGGCCTCCTAGGGTTCGGAGCTGACTTGTTCCTGTAGTTTGGAAATTGCTTATGGCCACAACTCCTCCTGTATTCCCCCCTCCCTCAACTCTCCCCAGCCATCCCCCACCCCCCCACCCCTCGGCCATCACTCTCCAGATGTTGGTAGTGGAAGATGGTGAAATCTAAAAGTAGGTCCTAGTGGGAGGTTGTTAGGTCACTAGGGTGTGATTTGACAGGGATTAAAGTAGTTGTCATGTGACCCCTTGGCAGGTCTCAGGAAGGAGTTTAATATAAAAGGAGTGAGCCCACTGGCTCTTCCTGCTCTCTCTGTATTTTAGTTGGAGATGTGGTTCTTCTTCCACTTTGTGTTCCCAACATTCACTATCTGCCAGGGGCTGTTGCAAGAGCCAGGCATAGAGCTCCCTGGCTTTGAATCTTCCAAACTCTCAGCTAGATGGAGCCTCACTTCTTTATATAGTTAGTTTGCCTCAAGTGTTTCATTATAGTAACGACAACTGATTGAAACATTCACCTTTTTTTACCTACCTCAGTGGGTCTCAGATTGGAAGTCACAAGCTCTGAACTACATCACTACTTCTACAGAAGGAGACATAAATGTCTGTCAAAAAAAAAGAGGGAAAGTATATAACACTTGTGACTTGCACATTTTCCCCTAGTAAACTGGCATGTTGAGCAACTTGTTAGTTAGTCACTGACTTCTTAGCTGCCCTTAGTGTTACCTAATTCTAATCTGCTGTAACATCCCTGGAAAGGAACTGTGCCCAGATGTTCAATCTTTCTCAGAGGTAGCATTTTATCTTCACGAGGGGAGTTCCTTTTTGAAGCATCTGTGACCTCAGAGCAAGATGACTATTTGACCCAAAGAAAAGTGTCTACTGGGACTAAAACATTCTCCTCTGTGGCCCAAGTCATTTTTAATATCTTGCCATAAGTTGAGAAGTAAGATACTTGACTTTTGAAGGAGTTAAACCTCATTTAGGCCAATGGATTTCCAGTTTGATTAATGAAGCAGGGGCTGGCAACAGCTATGAAGAAATCACTTATCTTCAGAATAGCCCCTAATGTGGATAGAAGCTGTAAGCTGTTGTTTTTACCCAGGGAAAATGAGGCTCCTATTTTCAACATGCCATGCAAAGGCTGTGTCTTTCATACAGTGCAGTGTCACAATGATGGGCAAGGACAATGTGAGTTGGCATCAGTGAAGTAATGAGAACCTGCTTAATGTTTCTGTAACTGGTACATGGAGTTCATCGTCACACAGAGCTGAGGATGGTACTGATATTGAAAGACTGGATCAGGCCTTTCATCTGTATGACCTTGAAGAATAAGTCTGCAGACACAGAAGGAGAAGTAAACCTCAAAGACTTGTTGAAGAAAGACAGATGGGGTCCCAAGGAAGGGCATCACATAGGGTGGTCATTGTTCAGGAGTTGATACAGTGTTTCTAGGAGACAACCTTATGACTCTAAAAATCACTGAACAGCTCATTGGCCATATCAGTTCCCAGACCCAATCAGAGGTTCCAGGTAACATTCATAAGCTCTCTATGCTTTGTTTAGTTCCTCTGACCCAGTTAGGAGGGGATGTAAATTTTAAGTGAGGCAACCTGTCTTGGAAAAGCATCACAGAGCTTCAGGATCTTGCTTTCAGAGAGTGAATGGGAAGCACTCTCCACTCTCGAGAGTGGAGAAATATCAGGACTGACACTTCCACTAAAGTAGAATAAAGTGAGTCTTTTATCCAAAGAAAATGAAGGGCTCATGAGCACATACTGCAGGAGGGGTTTGGGAAGAAACAGGGCAGTACAATGATCAGATTTCTTGAAATGATAAAATTATATATATATTATGTCTATATAAAATATCTTTAATTTACAGGAGTTGCCATTCAACAATGCAGCTTATGAAAATAATGTGTCTTGGTCAAAATGTGTGTATAAAACCAACCAAAATGAATAGAATTCAGAAGAAAGAAAAGTAAAAACTCTGAGAAGATCTCTTCCAGTATTCCTGTCTGCCTCTTCCTTCCCATAGAGCTCCCTGTGCCCAATGACCACTGATGACTCTGTAGTGTGACAGGTGCTTCAGCCACACATGTGGGCCTGAGGCCATCCTGCAGTAAGGATGCAATCTGTGACACTGAGGGCAGGAGAGTCAGCATTCTGTACCCATAATGCAATCACACAGAGAAAATATTCAGAGAAACTTACATCTGCACTTAGCATATCTTGCCATATTCCCTAAACAATATAATGTAATAACTATTTACACAGAGTTAGCTATTCTAGGTCATCTAGAGATGATTTCAAGTGTACAGGAGGATTGTGCAGATGATATGTAAATATGTGGCATGAGTATGTAAAGTGGGGTGAGCATCTGCAGGTTTGGGGAAGATCTGAGAACCAGTCCTCCATAGATACCAAGGGATAATAAGAGCAAACTGTAGTTGGCACAAAATAAACACACCATTAATTGGCACATACTAAACTGAGTCTTGCCTGCCTCCTTGCTCTGATTAGTTTTCATGCTCAATAACACACTGATTTCCAAAAACTATAGTACCTTTACATCATGATTTTTACCAAATGATTTGATGACCCATAAGAATTCTTGGTCCATTATTTGAGGCTGGTATTGTCTGCATGGCATGGTGTCTCATGCCTGTAATATCAGTTATGAGGCAAGCATAAGCAAACTGGCACTGGCAAAATACCATAGATCCTACCCGAAAAAAATAACCAAAGCAAACAAGGGCATAGGGTATGGCTCAAGTGACAGAACATCTGCCTATCAAGCAAAAGGTCCTGAGTTCAAACTCTGATACCACCAAAAAATTTGGTAAAGATTCAAATACTCCCATGAGTTACAACACTGTAAATGGAAGTTGTCTGTGTTGGAAAGCTGTCATCAATGAGCTTCTACCAGGGTAGGGGTGGGGGCTCAGGTATGTATGTGATCACACAAATACTGGATAATAAATGTCTGATATGTTTTCCATAAAACATGGTCCAACTACATGTAACTAAAGAAGGAAAAAGAAAGAAAATGGATTTTTGAGTAGAAAACGTGGACAATAAAGCAGGAAAAAGAAAGTCTAGACCATTTTTAATACAAAGGAAAGATTTTATCATGAGGATGGCCTTTCTAAGGGCCTTGTCAACAACTTTCTGGTATTTACTTTTTACTTGTATAAAAGTAGGAAAGCTGAATGTGATTGAGTTGAGATTACCTACTTTGTACAGGAAAGCTGTGGTGTCCCTTTTCCTCCCCACCACTGTGGAACTCCATGGAAGGTGTCTAAAGTCTGCCAGCCTCCTCCATCTCCTCTATAGGAAATAGACCATGACTCTACCTGTTACCCAGAGCCACTGTCAGGACAAGAAAAGACCTTGCAGGGTGATAACAAAAAATAGAACACTTCAGCATTTACAGTTCTAGCTGTTCATGCCATCTGAGATCTCTGGCTCTTCACAGGTACCTCAAAGGGAAAAGAAAGTTCAGCATTACAACATTCCAGTTCCTATCATTTTTGTTTTTTTTTTTGTTTTGTTTGTTTAGTTTTATAATACTTGCTTGCTAGGAAAGTGCTCCACACCTCTAGGTCCTTTTCATATTGGTTATTTCCTTTGATCTTTCCACTTGTGTTTCTCTGTGTCACTGGGAAGGACAAGTGCTAGGACAGTAGGCACATACCACCATGCCCAACCATTGTTTGAAATGGAGTTCCTCTAACTTCTTCTGTGTTTAGGCTGGTCTCAAACCACAATACCCTGATTTTGCCTCCAAAATAAGCATTTCAATGCTTAATGAAACATATCATTACTAAGATTAATGATAGTTTGATTCCAGTATAATTGTACTTGTATTTTTCCTCCCCTTGTGATTGCCAGCAGTGCATTCCAACTTTTCTATTCATTTCAACCACTGAGAAAGCATGAAGGAGTAAATAATTACATTAGACACTGCATTATGCCACCTGCCTCTCCAACTGAGGCTTCTCAGCTGGGAATGTAAGTATATAGAGTATTTTAAATTGAAGTCCCCTTCTCAAAAACTGAGAGGTCTGAGATTCACAAAGTTAGTGATTGTCCATGACACATAATCCTGTGGACTGGTTACCTGTCTCAGGTTTAATCTGTCACAGCTCATCTCTTGAACATACCTAGCTACATCATTTATTCCCAAGTGATAATTGTCTACTAATTGGCCTATTTGAGTGATCTAAGGGTAGAAATTGTTCTTTATTGATATTAAAAGTATTGTTCAAGATACTCATTACGGCAACTTGTAAGGTTACTTTTCATGTTTTGGTGAAAATATATCAAATGAAATCTCCCTCTGTGGTACATTCCATTCCATCCCAGAGTCAACACAGAGGCAGCACCAGAAACCACCTGGTACCTGACAGCTCCACCAGTTCAGGGAACAGAGGGGAAGACTGGGTAGAGAACTCAACCTTAGATCACCACTAGACCACTGGGTCGCCTCTGCCTGTGCAGCGACAGAAAGAAAACCTAAAGATCCTTTTACTTCCCCAGTTGTTTCTACCTGAGTAAATGAGATGAGGGAAAGTAGTTTCAAGTAAAAGAAGCTACACTTAGTCCGGTTACCCTAAACAAAGTACATGTTTAGGGTTAAATGTTACTTAAATGTTATTTTAAGATTAAAATCAGACTCAAATGAGGGGAAAAAAAACCTAAAAAACAAAACAATAAGAGCAATGAAACTCCTGATATTTTTCTTTTTATTTAATTTTATTTTATTACCTTTAAGTCCTGTTCAAAGGGTTTCCCATTCAACAAATCAGTTTACAAGTACAATGCATTTGATCAATGTTACCCTTTTCATAATTTTTCTCCACATCTCCCAACCCAGCTCCTCCTCTTGACTCCTAGTTTCATATGACTGTATTGTCTTCCTTCCTTCTCTATTCATCTGCTCCTGCTCCCCTTGACCTTCTCACATACATTTCAAGTACCGGCTTCCTGTTATTCATTTTATTGGTCTGTGAGTTAGTTGTTGTAAGGAGTTACACATTTGAAGTCTCCCCTACATAAACCATACTTTGGCTAATACATTTGCATACACTGGCATACAACTCCATGTGTGTTCACTTATATATTTATATTTATAAATTAGATCTAGCTTCTGCATAGGAGAGAAAATATGAGTCCTTTGCCTTTCTTCTTCCTCCATCTTCTAGGTTTAAAAACAACTAATGGAGGAAAAATTTAAATCTCTTTAGAGATTTAAATAGTAGGAAAATTTTCATAACTGCTTGTTCAATTTATAAACTAACCAATGAATATAAGCTAATTGGTAACTGATAATCAAATCTATTGGTCTAACAATAATTCCAGAGATGAGAGCCAATCCTGTGCTTAGAATAGCAGGGTAATTTTATTTAAAGAATATATTAGTAAAGTATTTTTGGTTGTAAACTGTCTATTAGGAATTTAAATGTATAGAACTTAACTGATTTTTGGAAAACCTTTACATGCATCAGAAATTACTTTCAGTCTTTGTTATACATACCAAAGATTATAGAATTAATCCTATATTTTATTTTATTTTCCACTTTTGAATTTATATGTTTCTTTTTTCTTTTTCTTTTTTTGGTTTTATTTCGTTTTTTGTTTTTGTTTTTGTCGGGCTTGGGGCTTGAACTCTGGGCCTGGGTACTGTCCTTCAGTGCCACTTCCGGTTTTCTGGTGGTTAATTGGAGATAAAAGTCTCACAGACTTTCTTGCCTGGGCTGGCTTTGAACCATGATCCTCAAATCTCATCCTCCTGATCAGCTAGGATTACAGGTGTAAGCCATTGGCACCCAGCTTATGCTTCATTTTTATATGTATATGTGAATGTGTACATGTATATACAGTTGCCACTTTACTTCCCATTTACTGACCACTTGTGCATAGAATGTTTTAAGAGAACAGAAAACATACCGTCTCTTCTTTCAATGAATTTTTCCATTAATTAATTGACTGGCGTAGATGTCAGGTTTAATATGATCACCACTACCTGGCTGCTTATATATTTTGAAAATCAGTCCATTTACATGCCAAGTCTACTCAACAAACAATGAAATCCACTGGTAACTAAACTCTATCAGAGTGACAGTACTGGCCTGAGTAGTGATATTGTGATTGATCAATGACAATTTAAAATGTAAATCTACCATTTTTCTTTAAGAGAAGAGAACCTAACTAAGCCTAGATCAGGCTCACATAGGTGAACAAGTCATCACACTGTCCCCTCTGTGCTCCCACAGTGTCACAGCCAGAGCCTCCTGCTGGGTGATGCCAAGTGGCCTCCTTGTCTTTGCTGTCCTGTGGAGACAACCATTTTCTTCTGATAGATTTCCCTGCTCATCTGCAACTTCACCTCTAAACCCTATTAGTCTTCTCAGCGTTTCCTCTTATATGGCCCCCAAGATCTCTCCTGAGTCTTCATGTTTGATTTACTCACCAAAAAAGTACTCAAAAAAGCATATTATAATCACCTAGTTATCTGTAGATGGATTACATCCTAGCCTAGCAGTACTGAAATACTTAGGGCCTAGAATCATTTAGTTTGGAGTAAACTTGCAAGAGGGTATTTATTCACACTGAAGTTTCAGAATAAAATGGAAGACAATGCATTCTATTATTGGGGAAAAATCATCTGATTTATCTATAATATAAGAACTTTACCAAGATGATGGGCACTCAAAAGTTGTATGTAAAGACTAAACACATTGGCTCACACCTGTGAGCTCAGAGGTGGATATTAAGAGGAGTCCAAGGTCAGGCTGGGAAAAATGTTACCAAGACCAATACTTCAATCAATAAGCTTGGAGTGATGTTGCATGCCTATAATCTTAACTATACAGAAGGTGTATGTCAGAATGTTACTAAGGCTTGCCCCATGCAAAAATGCCAGACACTATGTGAAAAATAAAATAACTCAAACCTAAAAGAGCTGGGTGCATGGCTCAAGCACTAGAGCAACTGGCTAGTAAGTATGAGGCCCTAAATTCAAATCCCTATGCCGCACTGAAGAAAAAAGATGCATGAAATAAAAAAATATGAAAGTAAATGACATCCCCCTGTACTTTACCTTTACAATAAAATTTAAACTAAAAAAGGTAAATGAGTCAAAGCAATACGTAAATCCATATGAAACAAAATATAAACATTTTTAAAAGATAACAAAGCTGACAAAAATATAATTTGACTGGCCAAAGTCATAGACTGATGTTTGTCCCTCAAAACTAGTCACGTATTGAATTCCTATGGGAGTATAAATGAGATCAAGTTTATGAGTAGTTAACTTTGTTAAATGAGGTCATAAAGTTGGAGCCCTGATCCAATTAAATTTGTGTTCTTATGAGAAAATCAACAGCAAAAATCTTCTCTGCAGTCTGTCTTTGCATGCACATACAAAAGAAAGGCCACATAAGGGCATGGCAAAAAGGCATCTATAAGCCAGCTGTGGAGAGCTGCGGGAGCCGATCAAAGATGGCGCGGCCGCATGGCACGGCCAAGCCAAAGATGGCGCTGGCTTCCGCCTTCCGCCTTCCCGATGGCGAGTGCTCTCTGTGAAAAACAACTCCTTATATGGCTATGACTTGGCTCCTAGTTTGCTTCCGTGTTTGCAGCCCTATTGGTATATGCCACATGGCACCTCGGGATTGGCCATCCAGGAGGCTTATAACGGGAGTGTGGGTGCGGGGCGAGAGAGAAGCTAATAATCAAGGTTCCTGAATAAACTGCTTTGAGAAGAATCCCGGGTCGTGTCTTCCTTGCTGGTCGAGGTGGATGCGACAAGTGGTGGGCCGTACGGGGAACTAACTCCACAAGGGATCCAGAACTCTTGGCAGTCAGGGTGGTGCACCAGTAAGTTCCCAGGTAAGTGGGAATCCGCGATTAAAGCGGGCATAATACGGGGCTCTTCTCTGTAGATAAAGAGAGAGCGGAAACCCGGGAAAAAATAAAGGCCTAAAGTGAAAGTAAGAATATAAATATAAAAAATAAAAAAGGGAGTAAAAGAAGATAAAATTTTTATAACTAAGATGGGCGCGGCGACGTCTCATCCAATTTTTCTGGCCCTGAATGAGCTCCTAAGCTCAAAAGGACTAAAGTTTAAGAAGGGTGTTTTACAGAGTTTCCTTGAAGAATGCAACATTGTAGCTCCTTGGTTCATAGTGTCCGGGAGCCTTACAGTAGCCTCGTGGGAAAAATTAGGGAGGGATTTGGACTTTGCCTATGAACAGGGCACATTAAAGGCAGGAGTCCGCACCATTTGGAAACTGATAAGGGGCTGCCTGGAGGACCAGCGCTGCTGTGAGGTTATAAAAAATGGACAGTCAGCACTGGAGCAGTTACAGGAGGAGAGGTCAGAGAAGGCGATCAGTGAAAAGGGAGACAGTAAACAGGGCAAAAGGGGGCAACTATACCCAGATCTGTCTGAGCTGAAATCGGAAAGAGAAAGTTCCAGCGAGCTAGAGGAGGAAGAAGTGAGAGCACTTATTCAACAGATGAAAAGGAGTCGTATAAAAAAGGGAAAACATAAGCTAAGCCAACCTGTGCTTAATGAGGATGTGGAAAGAACTTTTGGTCAGGCCCCTTTAGATGACGTAAAAGGAACTTCCGGTCAAGTCCCCTTAGGTCCTCCTCCATATCAACATGGAGCCAATGGGCATACGTTTTGCCTGGATACTTGGCGGACTGCCCGAGCAGAACTCGCCTTCCCAGTTTTTCAAGACGGTAATCAACAGAGATTTCATGAGCCTCTAGAATTTAAAGCAATTAAGTCCCTGGTTGAGTCTGTTCAGACGTATGGGATTACAGCCTCTTTTACTGTAGCTCAAGTGGAGGCTATAAAGAGATACTGCATGACTCCCTCTGATTGGGCAAGCCTAGCACGGGCATGTTTGAGTCCAGGCCAATACTTGGATTGGAGGGCATTTATGCTGGAATTTTGTAGTGAACAGGCAGCCATCAATCAAGCAAACGGAAACCAGGCTTGGGATAGAGATATGCTCTTAGGACAAGGCCGCTTTGCTAATGTGTGTGGTTTCCCCTTTTGTGTTTTTGGTAATTAACAACATCTCTATATGCTCAGATGATGTGTGTGCTTGCACTAATGAAACCTATTATGCTACCTGCTGGAGTTCTCAGTATCCGTTAGCCATAGTTACACTCATTCCGCGTTGGGTGCCTGTGCCAGTAGATGCTTCTCAAGCTGTAACCTTGTTTAGGCATAAGAGAGATTTTGGCATCACTGCGGCCATTGTAACTGCTATAGCTGTAGCTGCTGCAGGTGCGACGGCTGCCGCTGTCGCCATGTCACATACTGTGCAGACGGCTCAAACTTTAAATAATTTGTCAGCTACTACAGCCAGAGCTCTGGATTTACAACAAGTGGCCAATGCACAATTAAAAGGAGGACTGATGCTGTTAAATCAAAGGATTGACCTTGTGCAGGAACAGGTTGATATCATGTGGCAGTTGGCTCAGCTGTGATGTATTAAAAAATATGAAGGGCTTTGTATTACTGCTATTCAGTACTATAACTATACTCAGGCAGCAAATTTGTCTAAACAACTGTCAAGTTATCTTTTAGGCAACTGGACGGGAGAATTCGACCAATTGATGTTACAGCTACGATCGGCCATTGTCGTGGTAAACTCCACCCGGATGGATGATGCCCTATTACAAGATGTTTCCTCCTGGATTTTGACAGCTGTGGATCATTTGAAGGAGTGGGCGGGATTAGGCTCCCTTATCGGTATCCTGGCATTGGTGATCTTGCTGTGCCTGTGGTGCATATGCCGGATTAGGAGCTCGCAGCGCAGGAGTATGGCTATGTTGGTCCAGGCTTTCACTGCCATTGAGGCCGGACAGTCCCCCCACGTGTGGCTTGCCACGTTAACGGAATAGCACAGGGTGTAAGGCAAACGCACTGCACTTGGACAAACGCACTGCACATGGGAATCACTTCCTGGCGTGAGCCCAAGAAGAGCATGTTGGGTTGCAAGTGGGTTGATGCCCAAGGTCCCACCTCTGCAAAAAAGGCATCGGACGGGCCTGGTCATCACTGGGGAAGGCGCCCCTCAGGCGAAGACCAGTGCAAGGTCCTCTCATTAATGTTTTAGACAGAGGCCCAACCTCTACTCTTACCTGTCGCTTAATAAAACAAAAAGGGGGAGCTGTGGAGAGCTGCGGGAGCCGATCAAAGATGGCGCGGCCGCATGGCACGGCCAAGCCAAAAATGGCGCTGGCTTCCGCCTTCCGCCTTCCCGATGGCGAGTGCTCTCTGTGAAAAACAACTCCTTATATGGCTATGACTTGGCTCCTAGTTTGCTTCCGTGTTTGCAGCCCTATTGGTATATGCCACATGGCACCTCGGGATTGGCCATCCAGGAGGCTTATAACGGGAGTGCGGGTGCGGGGCGAGAGAGAAGCTAATAATCAAGGTTCCTGAATAAACTGCTTTGAGAAGAATCCCGGGTCGTGTCTTCCTTGCTGGTCGAGGTGGATGCGACAGCCAGCCAGACAGCCTTCATTCCAGTTCAACTGGAAACCTGACCTTGTACTCCCCAACCTTAAGAACTTCAGAAGAAAAGATGTCTGTTATTCAAGCAACACCAAGACAACAGACAAATGTGCCTAGCAAAAAACTATAGAAGTCTCAAATTATTATTATTTTTTATTGTGAGAATACCGTACAGAGGAGTTACAATTACATGGGCAAGATAATGAGTACATTTCTTATCAAGCATTGTTGCAAAAAACGATAGAAGTCTCAAATTATTATTATTTTTTATTGTGAGAATACCGTACAGAGGAGTTACAATTACATGGGCAAGATAATGAGTACATTTCTTATCAAGCATTGTTGCCTCCTCTTTGTTTGCCCTTCCCATCCCTTCCCATACTCTCCCCCTCCCCCTCCCGACCCTTACCCCCAACCAAATTTGTAAAGTTCGTTTTTCTACATAACGACTTGTACATCTCATTGTTGCAATGGGTCCACCTGTATCCCTAGTTAAACGATTTGTTTTTTTCCCTTCCCCTCCACAAATTATACCAACATCAAATACAGTGAAAGCAGAGGTTATACCGTGGGGGAGGACATATAAAGCAACAAAGAAATCATCTTATAAATATGTTAGAAACAATTGCATGAAAGAAAAAAAAACAAGAGAAATAATAAAAAGAGAAATGACAGAGATGACTATAAGCAATTCCTAGAAGCATATGTTAACAAAAATCATAATATTGATAAAATTGAAAAATTCATGGAAACACAAATTCCTGAGTCTACTCAGGAAGAAACAGAAAGTCTAAACCGTATTATCATTAGAGATTAAATTAGCAATAAAACAAAACTAGAAACACCACATATATTTGCAGAGAAAATGCCAGGTCCAGATGATTTCAGGGATGATTTCCCCATGCATTTAAATAAGAATTGACACCCGTGCTTTACAAACTCTTCCCAAAATGTTGGAGATACACTTTTCCACTTGTCTCATAAAGCCAGTATAATCCAAACCTAACACACCCTAGACAAATAAAACTACTGGAAACTCCAGACACATTTTCCATGTAAGCAGAAATAAGAAGACAAAACCTATATATCTATGGACTGAATGGTGAATGTACTTCTTCCCTACAAGGATCTTTTGTCTGTTCTGCTCTGTCTGGAGGCTACATGAAACTGATGGAAAATTCTTTCCTTTCTCTGCCTAATTCAGAACTTGCTCCAGGAAGAAAAGAGGTGGCCATTCTTGGAAACAAGAAGAAAGTAAAAATGACTGCTGTTACCTAGGACAAAAGATTATAATTGAGGGAACAACAATATGTCAAAAGAAATCTGGAGAAAGTTTCCTTGGGAAATGTTCAAAAGAGGCCTTATCATCTAAAGAGAAGGGGAAAGCTGAAGACACGTCCTAGTCAGGACACATGCTCAAAAATAGACCCTAACCTTTCAGCATAGACTGATGTTTATGTCAGCTCAAGCAGGAAGTGACATCTGAGAGTTGTGAATAATACAGAAAGTATTGATGGGTAACAGGATCCAAATGCTGGGACAATCCCACCACCACCCTGACGGTTGTCCTTCTCCATCTCCTTCTCCCTTTCCTTCCCTCTTCTCCTCTTTTTCTTTCCCTTTCCCTTTCTCCCTCACCTTTTCTCTTATTCTCCTTCCTCTCTCTGTGTGTATCCCCTTTTGTTCTGGCATAACCAATCAAATGTTGAATAATTATAATGTGATATATACATCTAATGCAAATGAAGCTCTCATATACCACATTATGGATGAACTTTGACAATGCTATGCTCAATGAAAGAAGCCAATATGAAGGCCATGGTGCATCACCTACTTGTCATTGTGATGTGACTGAATAACTTTCTAATCAACTTCTATATCTAAGACCCTGGATTACATATGCTGAGTGAAAAGTTACTAACAATCTGCTTGGCATGCATCAATTTAACTATTTGATTGAAAAAAGTTTCAAGGAACACATAGAATTGTTTATGAACGATCTGTCAAGTTTAAAAAATCTGATATCTTAAAGGTAGATTTTTGTGTTACTTACAAAATTGAAATGCCTATTGAATTCAAGCAAAAGTTTCTTCCTGTTTCAGGTGACTGGACCCCTTGTCCATTGATACTGAAATGCATCAAACATTATTGTTGAAAAACATTAAATTGCTGGGAGGTAAAAATTTCCTCTGAAATTCTATGCCAAAAAAATTGAAAATCTCCTTAGCAATCAACGTTGCAAAACTCTATCAATAGATAATGAGCCCTAAATTCTATTTATTTATTTATTTATTTATTGCCAGTCCTGGGTCTTGAACTGAGGGTCTGGGCACTGTCCCTGAGCTTCTTTTGCTCAAAGCTAGCACTCTACCACTTGAGCCACCACACCACCTCCAGCTTTTTCTGTTTATGGTACTAAGGAATCAAACCCAAGGCTTCATGAATGTTAGGCAACTGCTCTACCACTAAGCCACATTCCCAGCCTTTGTTTTATTTTTTGAGAGAAAGTCTGGCTATGTTGCCCAGGATGTTCTCGGAATCCTGAATTTAAGAATTCCTCCTGCTTCAGCCTTCTAAGAAGCTGAGACTATAGGCACACAATAATGCTGAATTGTGGCTGGGAAAGTGGCTCAGTGGTAGAGTGCTTGCCTTGCATGCATGAGACCCTGGGTTCGATTCCTCAGCACCACATAAGCAGAAAAAGCCAGAAGTGGTGCTGTGGCACAAGTGGCAGAGTGCTAGCCTTGAGCTGAAGAGCTGAGTGACAGTGCCCAGGGCCTGAGTTCAGGCCCCAGGACCAAAAAATAATAATAATAATAATAATAATTCTGAATTGTGTGTATATGTATGTGTGGTGTTTCTGGGGATCCAACACCAGGCCTCATGCTTGCTAAGCATGCACTTTAACATAAAATTACATCCCTAACCCCTCACTCTAAATTTAAACCTAATCATATTGTAGCTTGTGTTAGTTTTCTGTCTCTATAAAAATTCTGGAGACCATCAATTTATATAAAGAGTAGGTTTGTTTAGACTCACAGTTTTGAAGGCTGTAGCTCACAATTATACAAATCAAATGCTTTTAGGCCTCTGGCTTTGGGACGGGATATGGTCAAGCGTGGTGGGAGCACTTGGCATAGAAACACCTTATGACACAGAAGAGGAGCAAACTTAGGTTCCAGTGTCTGCTTCAAGGACACACCACCTTCACTGAGGAACAACCTTCTAGATTTTGCCACTTAAGGGTTCTACCACTCGCTAACAGTGTCATGGGCTGAGGGACAAAGGCTTGAACATAGAGTCTTTGGGGGAACACTTTACAAAACCACCATATATCTCGCCCTCAAATTGGACATATTGTTCATTGGCTTAAGGTGGAAGAGGCTGGTGGTGGCTAATATTTAGAAAACATCTGCTAATTTCCACAGCTTGGTTATAAATTTAAGCTTTCATAATCCATACAACAATTTTCTAAAACCAATGTAACTTAGGCTAATCCTTATTTACAGACGAGGAAGTAGATGCTCAGTGAGAGGGAGCAAAAGTTTCCCTGAAGCTATCGAGTGCAGGCCTCAAATCTAGCCCTGGATGCCAAAGGCTGAGCTCTCTTCCTCGTTACCAGGTAAACTGCAAGCGTGAAACAGGCAAGCACAGTATCATAGCCCTCTATATAGGAGAAGCTAAAGCATCTTTAAGGACCAACCTATTGTTTAATTTATAACCAAAGGGCTATGGCAAGATAAGCCTTGTTTCAATTATATAATTTCTGTTCTGAGGGGAAAAAAAACAGGGTTGGAAGGATAATGCAGTAATTGCAAAGAAAGCATCAATTACCTTCACCAGTGTCCACATGGTAAGCCTTGAGCATCAACTGCCTCCAGCAACAGCCCTGTGGCTTTATTACTATTCTGTGCTTGTCTCATTG
Organism: Dipodomys spectabilis; assembly: GCF_019054845.1. Classification (NCBI taxonomy): domain Eukaryota; kingdom Metazoa; phylum Chordata; class Mammalia; order Rodentia; family Heteromyidae; genus Dipodomys; species Dipodomys spectabilis. The sequence continues at coordinate 1,473,141 of NW_024870876.1, forward strand.
CTCTTCATAACATCAGGTACTCCCAGATGGGCATATTCTATTTTGGAGGCAATGAAATGTTGTAGCTGAAGCAGCAGTGAGCATACACTCCATAGTGCAACAACACTAGAGCTACACAAAACCACTAGGACATGGTCCCCAAGCAGGCTACAAGTCAATATTGAGCCAGAACACAACTGGATCTCTTAATACCCAGGCTTAACGTGGCTTTCTAAAAGACATTCTGATACCAGCCCTTCAAGAAGGTGTTCTTTTTGCATTCCACCATGGCTCTGAGACAGGAAATCCAGTTGTAAATGGCAACACAACTCCTGGTTCTGTGGTACTGGGCAAATGTTGGGAAATTCCAGACTGTAGAGTTCTTTGAAAGTGATGAGAGGGATGATATCCAGTTGTTCCTATACATTTATGCCTGGCTAGACTTAGGGCTTGGATAACTTTGAAAGACACTATAATTCCTCTTGGTGATGAAGAGGTGGGGGGGGGGGGGAGGAGATCTCTGCTTTTCTCTGCTCAGAAAAAGCACTCTAATGCTTGTACTTCATTGGGCTTGGTATGTGGATAGAAAAGTTAGGTTTGGTAGCAATAGTCCAGTAATTTAAGAACAGGGATTTCTTTTTGGTCCCTTCTTTTTTATTATCAACTTATTTTACTGTATTTGTAGAGGTGATGTACAGAGGGGTTACAATTACATGAGTCAGATAATGAGTACATTCATATAGTATCTTCTGTTCCCTCATTTGAGGACTGGGGTTTCTAAAGCTCAGATAGAAGTGTTCCCATATCAGTCCTAATCTGTTTCTTCCCTCACCCCAAGTTGATACTTTCAGCCTTTCTTTGTTCTAGGGGTTTAGGCAGAAGACGTGTTGTTTATTTTGTTGTTGCTTGTTTTTGTGCTGGTCTTGAGGCTTGAATTCAGTGCATAGGCACTGTCCCTGAGCTCTTTTACTCTAGAGCCACACCTCTACTTCTGGCTGTTTCTGCAGTTAATTGGAGATAAGAGTCTTGAGGATTTTCCTGCCAGGGCTAGCCTCAATCCAAGATCCTCAGATGTCAGCTTCCTGAGTAGCTAGGATTATATGAATGAGCTACCACCAGCATCCGCCTAGGGAGAAGCAAGTTTTTATGACCCTGTGGCATGCACAGGTGGTAGCTGTGGGAGCCACACTCTGAAGAGGAAGTGGAAATGACCGGGAGGAGAGCCCCACCCACTCCTCAGTGATGATATCCAGGCTGCAGCTTGAGAAACTGGGCAAAAGCCAGAAGAGAAAGAGCTGACTTGCATAAATACAGAAGATTTGGCTGACTGAGCATCAAGCATCAGGCATCGTTTCAGGTTGAATATTCTGTGGTTGTATATCTCTATCCAAAGAAGAATTAAATTTTTTATCTTTAAGTGAAAGTGTATCCATGATACCAATTTTTGAATGTTTTTAAACATGAAGATTATCTTACCGTTTTTGTTTTTTAATATTAGACAAGGGGTAAGTGGGCAAAAATATGTTCAACAATTAAAGGCTGTTAAAGAATATATTTTTTTGCAGGAAATTGCTATATCAATGATGACATTTTGAAGACAACAGATATATAATTTACAAAAAGTGGGTAGGATGGTCAGATACCTCAATACACAATGCATCAGTGCACATTGTTTTTATGCCTGATACTATTTAGCTCCTATTAAATATTTTTGACATTCCCAAGGCAAGTCTGTATGACAGAATTCTGGCTCTGAGTATATTCATTTCCAAGGGCTTTATGAACAATTAACTAATTGCTCATGGGGCTGGGCTTAGAAATCCAATGAATGTGATGATCATTAAGCTCTTCAGACCCTCTGTGTTTGACTTGAGAAAAATCTGACATACTTAACAGCTCAAGGGAGCCTGGATGCCAAATTGACAGGCCAGCTGTGAAAACCTTCAGGGTTGTATTACCATTATTACTCCAGTAGCTCTCTCCTCTTAACAAGGCTTTGAATTATCACTGTTTTTCATGGGGGTCTTGTGCCAGTAGTTAATTAGGAAGTTCTTATCTTTAGGGTATGCCTGTCTGTCACTGAATGCTACTAACTCTTATGTGGTCTTCAAACCTACATTCTCATTTACCAACTGGCCCAATGTGTATGTGGGGGAGGGGCGGTGTTTACAGAAGAATGAAGTGAAATTTGTAGGTGGGTGGCTCCACAGATTAGTATGTGCTGTTTTTCATCATCCTGGCCACTCAGCACTTAATGGATGGAGAAGATTTCTTTGAAGACCTACAAAGCAACACAGCAGCAAGAACAGGCTTCAATACAGATTTGTACACTTTTAAAGGACAGAAGATTTTTGTTTATTTTCCTTGCTCTTTTGCTTCCTCCCAGCACAAATGACGGGGAGCTAATCTGCTTAGTGCTGCTGTACTTGAGCAGCAATTTTAATGTGATCAGAGGATTATCTTCAGCATCTCAGACACTCAAATTATTCATTTCACTTTTAGCATGTCAGCCAAGGTGGCAGATATTTTTATTGAAAGGCATTTTCAGAATCTAAGTCCATTACCTCTTTGGGATTATATGTCTGGAACATAAAACAGCCAATTTGAAATTAGGGTAATAATCTGTTGCATGCTCACAGAACTGGAAATGAATGGAACTGGAACAACTCTCAAGCTCAATTTTCACTGGCAACCTCTTCTTGCTCTCTTCAGTTAGGAATAATTGCACAATTTATACACCATGTAATAAAAATTCATGAGTTAGGTTTCTCCATTGTGTATACAATCATTTTTAATGTTCTGCACTTGATTTAAGTTTATTTTTTCAACTAATGCATAAAAGCATAGAAATTGTATATATTTAGGGAACACACCATTGTGACTTCATCAATTCTTTATGGTGAAACACTTTCAAAATCTTTTCTTCTTGCTTTTTAAAATCGTGCAGTGAATGATCATCTGTAACGTGAATTTTTTTTTTTTTTTGTCAGTTGTGGGGCTTGAACTCTGGGCTTGGGTGCTGTCCCTGCACTCCTCAGCTCAAGGCAAGTGCTCTACCACAGCACCACTTCTGGTTTTCTAGTGGTTTATTGGAGATAAGAGTCTCACAGACTTTCCTGCCTGAACTGGCTTTGAACCATGATCCTCAGATCTCAGTTTCCTGAGTAGCTAGGATTACAGGTGTAAGCCACCAGCGCCAGGCCTAACGTGAAATCTTTAATGCTGAAACAAACTTTGCAGCTCAGCCCCATTTTAAAGAGAGGACATTTTGTAGTAGTATAGTATCACTAATACTATTGTAAAAGACCAGTTGACTCCTGCTAATGTTTTCCCTGATGGTGATGACAGATGTATCTGGTCTTGGCACTGTTGATAGGAAGCTAACTTTCTTCTTTCCTGTCATCTATGGATGCTGTTATCTATAAACCTGTACATCTGGAGAAAGCCTATGGGACCAATGCTGGAGCACAGAAACCTATCATAGAAAATTATGAAAGAAAGTCATCTCAGACCTCTAGCTTTGGCAAGGGTGTCACTGGTCCCCAATGTGATTTCCCTAGTGTCTATTTCTTAGCGGACCAACATGAAAATGTTCTTATAGACACGACCATCTTTTCTGTACTTTTCCACAAATTCCAGTGGAAACATAACCAGCTTTTAAATAGCTTTAGTTTCCAGAAAGTACTTTAAAATGAAAGAATAGGACTGATATAGTACCATTGTTTCTCATACTGCCTGGAAAGATCTAGAACAATGTATTTTAACAGAAATGAAATATGAACTACATGAACTATTTTATTTTACTTTTCTAACAGGTAGAGCAAACAGATGAAATTAACTCTAACAATGTATTTTATTCAAGACAATATTCTGAGATTCTCTCTTTCATCTTGTAATCAAATAAAGTTTTTGATGGGAACCTTTATTTATTTAATTACTTATTTATTTAGTGCTGGAACTGAGGCTTAAACTCAGGGATTTTGCTTATATAACAGGCTGATACTCTACCACTTGGGCTTCACCCTCATTGCCAGCATTTTGGTGTTTAATTAGATATAGGAGTCATGGACTTTCCCGACTGGATTAGCTTTGAACCACAGCCCACAAATCTCAGCTCCTGAGTAGCTAGGATTACAACTGTGAGCAACTAGCACCTGCCTTTATTTTTGTTGGCATTATTTCTTTAAACAATTCAGTACAACAATTATTTCATGGTATTTTCATTGTGTTATGTGTTGTTAGGTCATCCAAAGTTGACTTAAATATAAAATATAAAAGATTTGACTATCTATAGATTTTGATATCCACAGGAATACTGGGACCAGTGCTCGGTGTGTTCCAAAAAATGACTATGTATCACATAGTACAGGTCTATATTGAAAATCTGTTTTAGTCTTCTACTAAAGCATGTAATATAATATAGCATGAACATTATTCATCAAGTATTATTATTTTTAATTTTTACTAACATATCCAAAGGTTTCTGCTTCCCAGTGGTTTATATCCTTGGTTATAACATCACTGGACAGTGACTTAGCAAGAAGTGACGTAGTCTAAATGAATAGGGTGTGATTTTTTTCCTAAGGATGCCAATTTGCCTAGAGTCATAAAAAAGGAATAAAAAAAACTAATTGAGAAGTAGGTGTGAGAATAAAAATATGCAATTCAATCACAAAACTTTGATTATTATAAAAATTTCACAATAAAGACCTTGATTTAGCCTACCATGATTTTCTGTGCCCTTTGTCCTGTAGACTTAGTGTCTTTGTTCCCACTCCCCTAAAGTCTCCTCAGGATCCAGTCATACTGAATTGTGCTCAGTTCCCTAATGTGATCACACTCAAGCTTGTAAGAGGGATTTTTACTAGTGTGTCACAGATAAAGACATTACTCCATGGGGTTAAATACCTAGTACAAACTCACAAATCTGTACTGGGCTCTTCCCACTCCACATGACACAAGAAGAAATAATCTTCATGGACCCTTTAAGAAAGGTAACGTTGGTGCTTAAATGGCAGTTTAAGTAGCCAGACCAATAGATTTAGTGGCCATTTTCCCATAGCTTGCTGCTTTACTATGACAAACAAAATGCTTTATTGAATGTATTTAACTTCAATGTTTGCAGAAGGATACTATACACAGCGACCAAATAAAGAGCCAAGGAATTATGGGTTTGTTTCCACTTCAAAGCATAGTATTTGATGCCTGTTATTTCAAAACCAGAGCATTCTGAGAGCTTGACAAGGTAATTTGAGGGAACATTATAACTGATGTCTTTGAAACTACTATTGTAGCTTTGAGTCTTTCGCCTGTTGTTTCCAAAAACCTGGTGTTTTATATGGGTGAATGAAAAGTTGTTTTCATTTAGGAAATTGCTAAGATAAAAGAAACCAGTCTGTTGGTTAGCAAATATTTTAGAGGGATTATCATGCTATGGCATATAATATCATTATTCACTTCAGAAATGACAAGTTTGATGATTGTCCAATCTGCCTCCAGCTTCTCTCTGATTCTTCTCTCAACCTTACCCAAGCAACCTTCTGTCACCAGTACAGGATAATACTAATAAATCCAAATGTAGACTATCAACATATGGATCTTAGCCAGGAACTGGCAGCTATCATCTTATATAGAATTATATAGGAAATATATAATCTTACCTTCTTGGGAGACTGAGATCCAGAGGATCACAGAAGCCAGCCCAAGGAGAAAAGTCTGTGTGGCTACATTTCCAAAATAACAAGCAAAACTCAGAGCTAAAGATATGGTTCAAGTGACAGAGCAGCACTAAGCAAGCAAGTACAAGGCCCTAGTTCAAACTCCAGTATCAACAAACAAACAAAAAAAAACATGTAGATTCTATTTTACAAAAGCTTCCTGAATAAGTTTGTTGTTATTATTATTTGAAATGATATAGATATTTGTTGAAGTGCATAGACAATCCCAAACATGTCAAAATTTTATAGCACAGCTCAAATGTGATCTATATACATTTCATAAGTACTTGAAAAGCAACTACAAAATCCCAGTCAACTGAAGGTTACCATGTGCATGGTGAGTCACAATAAGGCACATCACTGAGTGAGAATGGCTTGCTATGCCTGATGAGGTAGAACAGCCCAATAGAAGATGAGTTTTGTTTTGTTTTTTGGGTTTTTTTTTTGTCCGTTGTGGGACTTGAACTCTGGGCCTGGGCACTGTCCCTGCGCTCTTCAGCTCAAGGCGAGCGCTCTACCACTTGAGCCACAGTGCCACTTCCGAGAACAGCCCAATAGAAGAACACAGCCAGCTTCAGTGATACGAATCTTATTTTGAGTACTCAGATACGTGGAGACATAAGAGACTCAATAAATAGGAAGCATGATAAAGTTTTGACAAGGAGTAACTAATATCTTTGATGTTGGGAGGGAGTTGCCAAACAAGAAGTGCAGAGATTTTAGGTTATTATCAAAATAATGGAGTAGTAGATATAGTGGAGACCAAATTACTGGTCTGGTATCCAGTGCTGGACCATTTCCTGATATGAAGACCATTAACTGGTCATTTTAGATAAATAGGCATTCTTATTCCTCCTGCAAGGATTTCACAGAGAAACAAACAAGAGAGTAAAGGCACACAAATAACTATTAAAACAAATCATGTTCAATAAATATGGAAGCATTTATTATTATTGAGTTTATCAGAAAAAAGAAGTTCGTAGTGTAATTGGGGACTTTTCTATTCATAATTGTGATGACAAATTTGAAGTGTTTAGAAGTTAAAATAATGTACTACTACAACATAAAAAGAAAATTTGATGACTAGGTAAATGGGCATACTATATGTCTCTACCATACAAGAGAGTATTCTAAAATTTTATTTCTTTAAAATGTTGATGGAGTTCTAACCCAAATCTGAGGATGATTCCTTTGAGAAAGAAATAGTACCAGCCCTTTCCCAGACATGACCAATCATGGGCTAAATAAACTACCCAAGTAACTTTTCTAGAATATTTAAACATAAAATTCAGAGATAAGTCAGATTGCAATATAGCAAGACATAAGGGAAAATTCAGCATCATGGAATCAGAACCATAGCTAAGCCTTTTTGTAGATGTCAGGATAGCAATGGGTCATTTTAGTCATGATATTAATTAGTTTATATTTCACTCTTTTTCTTTGATTTTTTTATAATGTTATTACTACTTTTTTAATTAATTCTTTTTTTTGCTTGAGCTTATTTGATGAATTTTGACCACAATAATTCCTTAGGGATGTGATTATTTCTGAGCCTTACAGGCTTTTCAATCTTCCTTTTTGCCTTTGGCATTTTCCTACTTTTCTACAATATTACTTTTAGCATCAAGATTTAAAACCAGGCACTAAGAACTGTGGTCCTGGAAAAAGAAGGTATGCTGGAATTAGGCAGTGCTCAGCAAGTGCTGGGTATGGTTCTATGCTAGGAACTACTTCTGCTCCTAACTTTATATTAAAAGCTTCTAGCAGGAGGAAGAAAAGTACCTTAAGCAAAGGACACATTTTCTAATTCTTACAAAGATTCCAAATGGACCAATGGCACTGTTTTCAAGCAGCTCACCAAGGAAGGAATGGGCCCAGTGTACCAGATATGGACCCAGTGCTTCCCATAATGAGAATGACAGAAACTGCTTACTATGGCCAGAGGTGGATGGAGGGGTTTAGGTATTGGCAGGGAAGATGAGCTCAGAAATCTGGAGGATGTCACAACAAGCAATTTCAGCCATGTGACAAAGAACAGCTAAGAGGAATGAAAAGGTGTGTGCCAATGGCGTCTGACGGGAAGTACATCATTTTCTGTGACTACAAAAGGCATGTTCACTGATTTACATTGTTGTTGGTCCTTGTTATTTGTTGGCTTTACCTGGTGCTGAAGGATCATAAGACATTGCTAGTTAATCATTATTGCATCACCTGAAGGCTGTAATATGTGCCAGCTACCTACAAGATGTATTTCATTCCTGCCTTCATTCAGTGGGCTGGCCAAGAAGAATTATAAAGCGTGTAGAAAGCTGTTATGTTTACAGTGTTCAATAATGCTTGGTGCTGGAGAAAAGCAGAAATGTAATTTTAACTCACTAGTTACAAAAGTTTGATACCATCTGTTGAATAGGCTATGCAGATAGCCTATTTTGATATTGTCAATTTAAGTGAGAACTGTGGATGCAGACAGGAATCATAGACAAGGCAGTAACAGCCCACACACAGCCTTGCAAGACAAATGCCCTAGCTAACTCACTCCATTCCTCAGGAAGCCACAGAAGTTTGGTTTGGTTTGGTTTGTTCCAACAAAGTACAACAATCAGTGAGCATAAAGGTGTAAACATTGACGAGAACAAAGTTAGATTAAAATGGTATCTGTTTTCTGTTTTGTCTTAAACATCAACAAAGGTTATTAATAAAATAATGTACATATTAATGGGACACTGTGTGATACTTCAAAAACGTGCAGACATTGTAGGAGCCAATTAGGATAATCAACACTTGTATCTCCTTATCTTTGCTTTGTGCTTGCTGCCTTAGCTATTCCCTAGGTAATCATTAAATATATAGTAGGTTGTTGGGAACCATAGCATATATACTCTCTTACATAAACAATAGAAGGTATTACTTCTAGCTAAGTATGTCCAGGTGCCAGCTGGTCATCATTACAAACATTCTGATTGACTTCTTTTTAACAATCCTCACAGAGAATACATGGGATTTATTTTTCTGGATCTGATTTATTTGAGTTTCTTTTTTGAGAAGCATCTATTCATGACTAGTTCCCATTTTTAAATTTGATTATTTGTTTTTCTTATTTAGAGTATTTTAAATTCCTAAGATTGTTTAGATATAAATCCTTTGACAGAGAATAGTTGGAAAAAATGTTTCCCATTTCTTTCTCTTGTTGCTATACAGAAACTTCTTATTGTCATATGATTCTATTAGTCCATATTTACATTTGTTTTCTGTGTATTTGAAGTTGCATCCAAAAAATTGTTGAATGTTAGTAGTGGGATTGTTATATAAATCTTTTATTTATTCTATATCTAATTTGCTCAGAATGTTTATCACGAAATAAGATTGAATTTCATCAAATAATTTCTGCATCATTGTGATAATCATAGAATTTTTGCTCTTTACTTTGTTGGTGTGATATATTACACTTGATTTACATATATAGAACAGTAGTGATACATTGCATTTATTGATTTACATATGTGGAACATTTATTGATTTACATATTTGCAGCATAAATGTCACTTGATGATGATGACTGATATATATAGGTATATAAATATACACCTACAGACATATATAAATATATATGTATATACATCTATATATAATATTGGGGTTTGAACTCAGGATTTTATGCTTGCTAGGCAGGCATTCCACCATATGAGACACTCTTCCAGACCTTTTTTGCATTGGTTATTTTTGAGATTGAGTCTCACTTTATGCTTGGTGGGCCATGGTTGCTGGGATGATAGGTGCATCCCATGGCATTCAGCTATTTTACTTTCCCTATAGCTCAGAACAACAGACATTTATCTGTGCCCAGCCATTGGCTGATATGGAGACTCACAGTTTTATGCCCAACCTGGCATAAAATTACAATCTTCCAATCTCCTCCTTCCAAGTACCTAGTATTACAGGCTTGAGCCACTGCTGTTGACATGATGAATTATCATTTTGATATATTTTTGGATTTAATTTGCTAATATTTCTTTGAGTTTTCTTGCACCTACATTTATTAGTGATAGTGATCTATAGTAGTTAATCTAGTTTCTGCATTAGGATAGTGCTGGCCTCAGCCTCTAGATGAATTTCTCTGCTCCCGTTCTCTCTCTGTCTCTATCCCTTTGCCATATCAGCTGTGAGAAATAGGTTTCTTTTTTTTTTTGCCAGTCATGGGGCCTGAGCTCTGGGCCTGGGCGCTGTCCCTCAGCTCTTCAGCTCAAGGCTAGCACTCTACCACTTGAGCCACAGCGCCACTTCTGGCTTTTTCTGCTTATGTGACGCTGAGGAATCAGACCCAGGGCCTCATGCATGCAAGGCAAGCACTCTACCACTGAGCCACCTTCCCAGCCCAGGTTTCTTCATAATTAAAGAAAAGAATAGTTTGGAAGAATTCTCTCTCATTTCTTTTGTAGTAGTTTGAGAAAAATTGATGTTTGTTTGATAGAATTAAGCTAGTGAATCATTTTTTTCTGGACTTTTATTTGTGGAGAAGGACATTTTGATACTCATTTTACTTTACTTCTCATTGTTAATTTGTTCAGGTTCCTATATCTTCATGGTGCTGTTCATTTTGGTAGGTTATACTCATTCAGAAATTAACCTATTTCATCTAGGTTTTCTAGGTTGTTAGTAGAGAGTTTTTGTAATGGTCTCTCAGGAGTCTTCTGTCTCTGTGGTATCAGTTGTGATATCTTCATCCCTAATTTTATTCAAGTTCTCCATTTTGTATTATTTGGACTAGATTTTGAAAAGATTTTTCAATCTTTTTATGAAGCAATTCTTCATTTTATCAGTCTTTTGTATTGCTGTTTAATCTCTTATTTATTTGTACTTTGATATTTGTTCTGTGTTAACTTTTTACTAACTATGGGTTTAGGTCTATCATTAGCTTATTTATTTGGAATCTTTTGATTTTTCGATGAAGATGTTTATTGCTATAAACTTTCCTTTTAGTCCTGTTTTTACTATAGTTTTAACTAGTTATGTAAGCTTTTAAATTATATTTATCATAGAGTTTGACTTCTTAAAAAATAAACTTTTAAAATATATGAAACACCTGCAAAACATTTTAGAATAAAAGCATTTATTCTTCCACTTTTCTTCCATTCCCACTCTCACTATAAAATATTTTATTTTATTTATATTTTACAAAGCAAGATGATTTTCAGATTGGTCTTAAACTGGTAGACTCGAGTGAACCATCTATCTTAGCCTCCTGAGTGTCCGGCACTCCGGATGTGTGCCACAATGCTTTGTTCTCATTATAAAATATGGTGTAAAACCCATTGACAACTCAGTGATTCTTGTATACAGTGTTTGATCATGATAGCCCCTCTCATCATAACGAGGCAGTATCTCTGTATTGGTATTTCCAAGGAACCTCGCCATCCTTCATTTGTCTACAACTAACTTCACATGAAAGCACAGTTGGCTAGGAAGGAAAGACTTCATTTCTCCTCCCTGTCCCTGGAGACTGACACGGTCTAGAAAACATCCAGCACATCCTTGCACTTGGTCTCTATGTTGTTCAACTAACTTTACTGTAGCAAAGTATCTAAAATTCTTTTAAAAAAAAAAACAGTTGGGGGATTTTTAGTCCATGGTCAGTTGGCTCAGTTGCTTTTGGCCTGTGGTTAAGCAGTATACCATGCCAGAAGAGTTGTGCAAGTCCTGATGGCATACCAGTGAAAAAGACAGGAAGGGCTAGGGTCCCAATATTTCCTTCAAGGCTGTGTACCAGTGACTTAACTTCCTCCCATCAAGCCTCACATCTTAAAGGTTCTACCACCTCCTAATAGAGTCATTTGTTGGCAACCAAAACACATAGAGGCTTTGGGGGATATTTATTCAAATTATAGCAGTGCCTTTACCTACTCAGGTTCACTACATACCAAAAGAAGGTATATAGACTGATGGAGGGCAAATTATGGAAACAACATAGGTATAATCAGATGTCTTTATGAGAGTAAAATTCCATTATACAAATGTGATGGGTTTGATGTGTTTGGGGGCATTTTCTTTTAGAATTCATAGAAAGATGGATATGAAAAGACCAATATGTATTTCTATAAAAATACATATTTCAAGCTGCAGGCCTTTTTAGTGAAATATTTCAGCCACAGCTTCATTCCTATGTCTATTAGTTTTACCTCACCTATCAAAGGTAGTGGTTTACAATGAATATGCTGTAGTATGCAGTGATCCCTGGGACTCTCGAGACCATATTTTTTTCAATGGTGCAATATGTTTTTTGCTAAAAATGGGGACACACATATGCTGGCCATTGTTAGGCAGAGTGGGAGCTGAAAGGATAGTTCCACAGAGTTCTGAATAGAATAAAACTGGTTACAAGTCATTGCATTTCTTGAATTGTAGTTAAGACTGCAGTTCAACTACAACAAACACATAAAATATTGAAGTACAAAATGAACAGAGCAGTGGCTGTAGAAATTATTTTCTTCGTTTCCTAGTAATTTTTTAAAATATTTTTTACATCCTTCAGGACTGCCACCCTAAATCTCCAATAGTGGAAAGTATACCATGAACAGAGAAAGACAGAGAAGCACTTTCCTGTACTTGATAAGATTTCTTGTGGCAGCCTGCATCAAGTTGTTAGCCATGTGGCTTAACCAAGATGGAGGCTGGCAATCTAAGTACAAGGTTCTGGCAGAATGCTTTCTTAGAGGCTTCTGTTATCCTCTTACAGATGACTACCTACTTATTACATGCTTGCATCTCCATGTGGGCACATCTTCTGTCTCTCTGTATGTCCCAATCTTCTCTTCCTATAAGGACACCAGCAGGTGGGACTAGGGCCACTCCGATGGCCTCATTTTAACTTAATTGTCTCATTAAAGGTCCTAATTTTAAAGACAGTCACATTCTGGGATGAGGGTTAAGGTTTCAATGTGTGAATCTGAGGGGAAAACAATTCTGGCCTAATATAACTGTTCAGGTTGTCCTAGCTACAAATTTTTCCTGGACTCTGATCTTTCTTGAGTTCATCTTCTCATCTCCACTCATCTGCACTTTATAGAGCAGATGGTTCATTTTTCACATTCACAAGGGCATGTAGCCTATATCTTAACTGCACATCTTTTCAGTGATGACCTTCAGCCTCACTCAGAAAATCACACTCCAAAACAACTGCAAGTTAGATGAACCTGGGCTATCCCTCTCTCAGGTATCTCAGTACAAGGATCACTTTAATCACTGGAGTAGAGATGTTTAGACAGGAAGGACTGGTCTTGGTTCAGAGAAAGTGATCAGGGGATATTAGACAAAGCCCTCCAGGTTAGAATTGATAGGAGACAAGGATCCAAAATTAGATAAAACATTTGTACATAAAATAAAATATGAATTGACTCAGAAAACTAAGATCTAAAGATCATGGTTTGAACCCATGTCCTACAGGAAATTCTTATCTCCAATAAACTACTGAAAGTCCAGAAAGTAGAGGTGTGGCCCAAGTGATAGAGGTCTAGCCTGGAAAGGAAAAAAAAAAGCTCAGGAACAGTGCCCAGGTCATTAGTTCAAGCCCCAGGACTGTACATGAGCACAACAAACAAACAAACAAACATGAATTGAAGAGAAAAGGAAAGTATGGGGAAGAAAAGTAATTTGCTATGATAAAGGCAAAAGGTGGGATCCTGGGAAAGTAGAGAGAGATTTATCAGAGCCAGGTTCATGCATTACAATGTATCTGATACTGTCCAGATTCACACTTTTAACCAGACTTATCCCTGACTACCAGTCCTGAATTATTAAATCCTGCTCTCAGTTCAGCATTCTCTGCTTGAAGAAAAGCCATCATATGCTTAAAGTAACCCATCTTTATCTTCCTCCCACTCATAAATCTGCTCTTTCCCATCATCTTTGTTTCCATGGGTAGTGATACCAGTTGCTGAGACCACATTCAAGGCACCATCCTCATTCTTAGCATCCAAGCCCACATCCACTCTCACAGTGTATCCTAGCAACCATACTTTCCAAGTCATTCCCCAAGTCCAAGCATTTGTCTCCACTTACCCTGTTTTTACATTTGTATAAGCTAATGCCAGCTCACAGAAAGAGAACTACAAAAGTCACTTTTACAATTCTGTTCTATTATTTGTTATTGTTTTATTAACACATATTAATAACACAAGGGGCTTTACTGTGGTAGCTAAATAGGATGTACTTTGTACAACTTTACCTTTCTCTATTATACTCTTCAAACTCCCTCCCTCCTACCAAGAGGATCTTCATTCTTGCTTTCTAGAGTCAATTTTCCAGGCACTAACCAGGTGCTGACTTCTCAAACAGAATTCTATCTCTAATCCAGATGATAGTTTCCAGTTCTGACCACTCACTCCAGACACTGGGAAAAGTACTATAAATAATTCTCTTGCCTCTTTCCACCTTCTGGATAGATACCCACCAAGCATGTTTAGCATTCACTCTTTCATCTTCCTGCATATTCTTCTCTGGAACTCTATTTGATTAGTCTCGATTTTCAGATCAACCCTCTTTTGCAAGCTTTTGTGAGATCATTTTATCTCAAATAGAACTCTTGGAGGTCTAAATGAATTATTTTTTCTCACTGTATTCTTTTATAAAGTTGTTTACTTAATTTCATACATCCACTAAAATATGAGCTTCATAAGGCCACTGTTTCTTTACTTGAAACAAAAAAAAGCTTTAAGGCCAGGAGTGGCAGTATACATCTGTAATCACAGCAGTAGTACACAGCTATAATCAGGGAGTAGAGGATTGAAGTTAGGATTGAACTCTACATGAAAATCAAATTAAAAGCAAGAGGACATAAGGGGGGAGGGGAGATGGGAAGGGATGGGAAGGGGAAATAAAGAAGGAGGCAACAATGCTTGATAAGAAATATACTCATTATCTTGCCCATGTAATTGTAACCCCTCTCTATGGTATTTTCACACACACACACACACACACACACACACTCACACACACACACACACCACATACACACACACACACACACACACAAAGCAAGAGGAAACAGAGTGTGGTTCAAGTGGTAGAACACTTGCCTAGCAAGTATGAGGTGGAGTTTAATCTATAGTACTGAAACAAAGGTTTAGGCAGTGCATTCCTAGCAGCTGGTCCAACACCTGGCACCTTAGACAGGTGGGTGTGATATATACTATAAATGTTTCCAGCAGCGATGAGAATGGATATAAGAGGCTAGGTGAAAAAGACAAATAAAAAGGAAACATAAACAGAATTTCCTACTCTGGTTGAAAAAAACAGGTGGTAAGAAAGGAGGGAGGCTGAAGACATGGGGAGATTGATAAGAGAGAATACCATGTCTTAAGCAGATAGCAGTGCTGGCAAAAGCTGTAAAACAGCTCTATGTGCATGGTACAGGTTCAACATATATAACAGGTGTATTATCAAAAGTAGCGCACTGTGTACTTCTTTTTAAGATCCTTTTTAGCAAAGAGTTCAGATAAGTCAGTTTAGCAGGAACCTCCCATCCTCTGAATCTGATCACCCTGATCTGATCAGGTCTTTCATCTTTTCCCATTCCCCATATGATGACTGATCACCTAGCCTCTCTTCGGAAGCATCTTCCTGGAGCAATTTATGGAGCATCCTCTTTACCCTAATGTTTCTTCTTAGCCACTTCTCATCCACTCACACCCACCTGCTCCTTGGCTAAGAATTTCTGCTTGTCCATGTGTATTTGGAGTCAAGCCTGAATTTTCTCCTTACTGGCTTTTATACTTATCTTGATCAATAAACCATTTTTTCCCATGATTTACCAAATACTGATAAATAGTGTTGTCCTTAACAATACATAGTTCCTATTTTTGGAGGGAAGTATTGACGTGCACACACACATGACTGTAGGTCTACATATGTGTATTTGTATGTGTATATGCTTTCAGATAGCCTATACCAGTCAGGGTATGAGCAAATAGTATATGGCTGAATAATTGAGTAATTGGTGAGAGTCTTAAGGAGACCTGAGTATAATCCAGGCCTCTGCTTTCTCCTCCAATTAATTGGTCATGGAAGATTCCTGAGATCATGGGATTGGGGTAGAGGAAAATGGCAAATATAACCTTGAGTTAGCTGTCAGTACTATTCTCTTGTGCCATCATATAACAGGATGTTTAGACAGACCCACTTTTACAAATCGGTAGACTGTATATAACCCATAGGACCTGAAGGTCCACCCTATCACACATTCTCAAACAGGGACAATAGCCATCCACAAAACACTCTCAACGTAAAAAGCTTGGCATGGTTGTACATGGCTGTCATCTCAACTATGATGGGAAACATAAATAGAAGGATCAAAGTCCTGGGGGAAAACGTAAGACCCTACCAGAAAATTACTAAAACAAAAAATTGGAGATGTGGCTCAAGTATTAAGGTATCTATATGTTTAGCAAATGTGAAGCCCTGAGTTAAATTATCCCAAAACTGATAAAGTTACAGAACAACTGATGTAGAGGTTCATGACTCATTCTCCCCTTATCATACATAAAATTTAGAAGCAAATTAGTGAAGTTTACATAATTATGTTGGTTATCAATACCATCTTATTTCTTCCAGATGAATGTTCTCCAATAGAAACATAAATGTGCATGATAAAGATAAGCAATGTATGAGATTTAAATTTTATTTATTTTTACCAGTCCCGGGGCTTGAATTCACAGCCTGGGCATTGTCCCTGAGCTTCTTAGGCTCAAGGCTATCTTTCTACCACTTGAGCCAAAGTGCCACTTCTGTGATTTAAATTTTAAAATACTCTAAAGAGTAAAAAACAATCAGCAAAACGACTTTAATAATACTTGTTTCTTAACTCAACACTTTCAAAATACCATCTTGGCATATTATCAGCTTTAGTAGTTGGGTGCTAATGACTCATTTATACAATCTTAGCTACTCAGGAACCTGAGATCCAGAGGATTGACGTTCAAAGCCAATCCAGGCAGAAAGTCCATGAGACTCCATCTCCAAAGAAATATTATCAAAAAGTAAGGGTGAGCCGGCTGCCAGTGGCTCATGCCTGTAATCCGTAGGAGGCTGAGATCTGAGTGTTGTGGTTTGAAGCCAGATCAGGCACAAAAGTTCATAAGACTCTCTCTCTAATAAACTACTCAGAAAAAGGCTAAGCAGAGCTGTGCCTCAGTGGTAGAGCACTAGCCTTGAACAAAAAGAAGCTCAGAGATAGTACCCAGGCCCTGAGTTCAGTCCCCAGGACTGGTACACAAAAAGCAAGGCTGGGGGCATGGCTTAATGGGTAGAGTACTAGGCAAGCAAGCTGAGTGAGAACAGACACCCTTAGTTCAAACTTCATTGTCAGTATGTATGGAGGGAGTATTAGTGGCATCTTTCAATTTTTCCTACTAAGTTTTGAAAAGACAGCATATATTTCAATCTTAAATTAAATTTCTACTCATCTCAGCCATATTACTAGTAGTCCACGTGGACACCTACTACTGAGATAGCCAACGTAGCCTAAGGGTCTGTAATGA
Source organism: Dipodomys spectabilis (assembly GCF_019054845.1). Lineage (NCBI taxonomy): Eukaryota > Metazoa > Chordata > Mammalia > Rodentia > Heteromyidae > Dipodomys > Dipodomys spectabilis. The sequence continues at coordinate 1,490,365 of NW_024870876.1, forward strand.
CAAAGAGCAGAGAAGCTGACAGAGGCTTTTCTTTTATCTTTACAATCAACTGTTTCTGATTAGTTATGCAGAGAACAGTAGAGAAACACAGCACTTGGTAGTAAATAGGCAACAGGAGCTGTGTTTATTTCTGCAATAAAGAAGCAACACCTGTATGGACAGCTGCAATTGAATCTCTACCTGAGAAGGTTTGTGGGAAGATAGACTCTTGCCCCATGGTCCATCTGGATTTGTGTGCTCTAAATAGAGTAACTAAATGAGAATGTGGTAGGAATAACTATCTTAGTCCCTCTCAATTTGTTGATGGTACAAAAACAAAAAACTCATAGTTTCCTTAGGAATGTGGTACTGCCTTTGGCTTGCATTTTAGAACTGGAGGTAGCTTCAGTGTCACTCTTTACTTGGTCTTTACTCCATAAGTCAAGGAGTGAGTTACTAAACTTGTCTATTCCTGCCATACATTCAGATGTGTACAACAGGATAGGGTCCACAGTTCTCCTAGACAGTCTCTGAGATGAACTCAAGCCAGTACTCTGCTCATCACTGACCTTTCATAACCTCTCAATCAGGGGGATTTTTTTTTTATCTCTGTATATTGGTAATACTTGAAATCTAATCAAAACAATAGTAATAAGCACTTGAAAAACCTAGGCATTTCCCCTTTCCTAAGGTTGTCAACTTGATAAGTAGCCAAGCTACCTCTGATAAAGGTTTGAAGGAAGAATCACCATATCCATTGTCTTGTCTCAATTACCCCTCCAGTCAGAAGGTTTCATATTTAGAAACTAGCTTAGATCTTCATATTAGATAAAATGATCTAAGACCCTATAAACATTCCTTGTGACCCATGGGAAAGAAGCCTGGCTAACAGGCTTTAAAGGGCAAAAGGATCCTAGATTCTTTACTCCCACATTCCCTCTTATCTCTTCTCAGCAATCCTTCTCTGAAGAAACCACCAAAAAGAGAATTCACAGCAGGAACATGTAGGAGAGCTCACTGATGTAAATAATACAAATCACCCTCCCAGAACAGGCATGAAGCCAGGAATGCGGAGAATGGAGTGAGACAGAAAGACAGGAGCTCTCCAGCACAAACTTCAAACATTGAAATCAAATATATGCCATGGCACGTATTATTGTTTCAACACATAATATCTTCGCCATACTGGTTGTCTTAATGTGCATCTTAGGGGACACTCTGGATTTTAATTTTTGTTTTTGCTTGCGCCCACAGTTCTTGAATGTCAGCCAAACTATGTCAGGATCCATTTTGTATTGAGATACATAGCTGTTTCTTATTTTACCTATTGCTTGTATTGTGTAGCAGTAGCATAATTTATTTTACTAGTTCTCTAATGATAGGGATATAAATTGGTTGTAAGGTTTTGACAGAAAATAATGCTACCATTAATATCTGTGTGTATACATAGGCAAGCACATGTATTCAAGAATATTTAGGGTATTCATTCATAACTATGATAATATCGATAGAGAATATGTTCTACTTAATTTCTTCTTTAAAGATTGCTTCTCAATAGATATTTTGCATGTCATTTGTTGGTGGCTTGTAGATATGTCATGGCTTACTAACTGGGCAGTAGGTAGGGCTCATCTGTATGCTAAATTTGGTCTGTATTCTTTTCTGTGTGGCTTACAATATGCAAAAACACCATTATAGATATTTATATTCTGAGCAAAATGGAATTATTGTGTTTATATCTTGTATTTGACCATTCTCTTTTCTTTCCTACATTATCCAAACTTTATGGATTCTATTATTTGCATTAGTATTCTCTTTTATGTATTTTCTGATTGATGTGATGGTTGGTCCTACCACTTTTCTCTTAGCTGCTATCCTATATTGCAGTGGCTAGAAAGTAAATCATTCTTACCTGCAGGTCTTTATAGCTAGAGCTTGTTATGGTTTGGATATGAATAAAGAGTCCCTTACAAGGCTCATGTATTGAGTATTTGGTCCTTAGCTGATTGTGTTTTTTGGGGGGTTCTGGACCATTAGGAGGGGGAGCCTAGCTGGAAAAAGCAGGTTACTTGGGGGAGGGGAGGTGTTGGAGCACTTTTATCCATGGCCCTTTCCTATCCCTCTCTTCATCCTGTCTGCCAAAAGATGAAGAAGCTTCCTCCACCACATTACCATTCCCATGATATTCTGCCTTACCTTGACCCCAGAAACAATGAAGCCCAAAACCTTAAAATGGTTCCAACAGATATTTGATCAGAGTGAAGCAAAAGTAACTAGCACAGAAAATTGTTAGCAGAGAAGTAGGGTTGTTGCTGTGACTACCTGACAATGTGGTTCTAATCTTTGAAGCTGGATTGTGGGAGGAATTTGGAAGGGATTGGAGAAGCAAGCTAGAAAAAGCCTAGGCTTCTATAAGCAGAACATACTGGAGATTCGGGTGGGAACCCAGACCTGGGTGCTGACAGGAATGTCAGCCAGGGTTGTTCAGAGTTTAGGTGAAAGTGAGGACTCCATTGGGAACTGGGCTACAGGTCATTCATATTACACTCTGACAAATCCATGTATTAAGATTTTGAATTAGACCAAGTTTAAAATTAATGAAATAATTTGGCAGTGGAAATTACAAAGCAGCATAACATTTAGGCTGTGGCACGATTATTCCTAGCTGGTTTCAGGCAGCTTTACTGTGAGAATTAAGAGCAAAAAGCAGAATAAAAAAGATTTGAAAAATATGCAGTCTGCCAGAGAAACATCAGTTGAAAGTTGTAGGCAAGTTGGATGTGGTTGTTAAGGAGATTAACACCATTAAAAAGAAGCCAGGTACTTTGCAATGAGACAATGGAGAAGAAAACTTTAGGATATCTTACAAAAACTGGCCAAACCCTAACCATCAGCAGGCTTCAGAGTGTAATATAATGAAGTCATTTGAAAGATTTTTCTCTTAAGGAGAGCCCCTGGGGCACCCTGCTTATACACTATCACCAATGATACTGTTTCATTGTTGTTGTTTGGATGCTCAGACACTCTATTACAGTTGTGGTTCAAAGGAGCCTGTATACTGCTCAAGCTGATGTCAGACCTGGGTGTTATTTATATGATGCTGATCTTTTCAAGTGTACATGCAAGTCATGGGATCATGGAGATTGCTACCAAGATTCCAAAGGAAATCCTGGCAGCACAAGTGATGTGTGGCCAGATCAGGATTCCAATAGAAAGCCCCCGAGAGGGTAATATGTGAAGCTGAGAAGGTGAAGCTGAAGATGGAGTAGAGACCCTAGTATATTAGACATTGGACACATCAGAACTGTGGAAGAGCTGATGAGGAAGGCCATAGGCAGAATGGACCCAGTTCAAGAGAGAAGCCAGGAGATGGCACTGTCCAAACCCTTTAGGGTCCAGATCATGTTGTCTTGTTTTCTGTTTGGCAGAAATAGAGCTACAGGATTTAATGTTTGCCCTTCTGGGTTTTAACCTTGCTTTGGTCCCATTCTCCCCTCCAATGCTTCATCCTAAAACGTAAATGCTTTTTCTGTGCCATTGTATCTTCAAAGCATGCAACTGTCCTTCTCATAGGGGCCTACAAATGAAAGTTTGCCTTGAGTCTCAGGAGATGTTTTAAACTGGGACATTTCAACAATGTTGGAATTGTTAAGGTTACTGGAAATTTAGTGCAGCTAAGTCAACCTCAGTCCTTGTGTCTGGCATGATAAAAGTGATAGGAAAGTTCATTAAGAGGGGCTGGGAAGGTGGCTCAGTGGTAGAGCATTTGCCTTGCTTGCCAGAGGCCCTGGGTTTGATTCCTCAGCACCACATAAGCAAAAAGAAAAAAGCCAGAAGTAGTTCTGTGGCTCAAGTGATAGAGTGCTAGCCTTGAGCTGAAGAGCTGAGAGACAGCACCCAGACCCAGAGTTCAGGCCCCATGACCAGAACCCACCCGGCCCCCCCCAAAAAAAAAGCTCATTAAGAAAGGTATGTGCAGAAAAAAAGGATGGTATATGGCATAGACATGCCATGGGCAAACAGCAATTCAACTCTCAAGCAAGGCTTACCTAGAATACATTCTGTTTGTAAAGCTAAGTTTAACAGATAAATATTTGATAAATAAGTCATCAGCTGTGGGCCTGAGTACAAATTCTCCAGAGGAGAAACAAATATGTAATGACAAAAGACTTTAAATAGCCATGGTAAAAAAAAGTTAAGACACGCAGCAATCTAGTTATTTCCACTCCGTACAGTATTTTAGGATACTAATTAAGATTGACAGCCTTGTTAGGATCACTAAGCTTTTTCCATTACTATTAGGAACATATGGATGTAAACCCGTAATGGGCTGTTATCATTAACTTAGAGCACACCTGCTTAGGGTGCCTTCCTTCACCTTGTAACCGGCCTGCATAAGCGGCCCAACCTAGCCTGGGGTGGTGGTGGCAGCGGCAAATGACCCTAGGGCCCTGGTTCCTCTCCCCCACACCCCCCAAGTCTGCGGAAGCAATTCAACCCAGCTCAGGACCGCGATGATTGCAGTGGGGGCAGTGAATGACCCCAGGCATCCAGTGCCTTGTGGTGCCTCTCTACATAGGCCCGCGTAAGCAACCTCGCTCCGAACAGCAGTAGGGTTCCCTTCTGGCTACATCCCATCCAGCATCTGTTGTAATTATATTTTGTAATTCTAGCCATTCTAACTGGGGTGAGGTGGAATCTCAATGTTGTTTTGATTTGCATTTCTTTTATGGCCAGAGAAGTTGAGCATTTCTTTAAGTGTCTATTGGCCATTTTTATTTCCTCTTCAGAGAAGTTTCATTTTAAGTCTTTAGCCCACTTATTAATCATGTGGTTGTTTCTTTGAGGATTTGTTATTGGGGAATTTAATTTTTTGAGTTCCAGGTATATTTTAGATATGAGACCCTTGTCTGTTATATGGCTAGTGAAGATCTTCTCCTAATCTGTGGGCTTTCTATTGATCTTGCTAGCTATATCCTTTGCCATGCAGAAGCTCTGCAGTTTCATGCAATCCCATTTGTCCGATCTTTCTTCGATTTGTTGTGTTTCTGGGTCTCTATTAAGAAAATTTCGACCTCTGCCAAGGAGACCTAGGGTTTCTCCTGTAATATTCTCAGGGTGTCTGCTTTGACTCTGAGGTCTTTGGTCCATTTGGAGTTGATTCTGGTACAGCGTGATATATAAGGATCTAGCTTTAGTTGTCTACAGGTGATTAACCAATTTTGCCAGCACCATTTACTGAAGAGGCTTGCTTCCATTCTATTTTTTTTAGCTCCCTTATCAAAGATTAGTTAGCTATAGGTCTGTGGGTCCATTTCCAGGTTTTCAATTCTATTCCATCGGAATAGAATTGTGTTCTTGTGCTAGTACCAAGCTGTTTGGATTACTATGGCTTTGTAGTAGAGTTTGAAATTTGGTATTGATATTCCTCCAGCAGTGTTCTTTCTGTTAAGGATCGTTTTTACTATTCAGGGTCTTTTATTGTACCATTTGAATTTTTGGATTGCTTCTTCTATTTCATTGAAGAATGAGGTTGGAATATTGATAGGCATCACATTGAATTTGTAGATAACCTTTGGAAGTATTGTCATTTTCATGATATTGATCCTTCCAATCCAGGAGCATGAGGGGTTTTTCCACTTTCTAAGTTCTGTTTTGATTTCCTTTTTCAGGTTTTTGAAGTTTTCATCATAGAGGTCCTTCACTTCTTTAGTTAAGTTAACTCTTATGTATTATATTTTTTGTGGGGCTATTACGAATGGAGTTGCTTTCCTGATTTCAGCCACGCTTTTCCCATTGTTGGCATACAGAAAAGCCATTGATTTTTGAGGGTTAATTTTATACCCTGCTACTTTGCCAAAGTTTCAAATCAAGTCGAGTAATTTAGGAGTGGAGTCCATGGGATTCTTTAAATACAAGATCATGTCATCTGCAAAGAGGGAGAGTTTTACTTCATCTTTCCCTATTTGGATCCCATTTATGTTTGCATCTTGTCTTATTGTTGTAGCTAGACATTCTAGTACTAAATTGAAGAGAAGTGGAGAGAGTGGACATCCTTGTCTCATTGCTGAGTTTAGAGGAAATGGCTTTAGTTTTTTGCCATTAAGTATAATGCTGGCTGTAGGTTTGTCATATACATGTTCAGCTCCTTTGGAAAGCAGTATGAAGATTCCTCAAAAGACTCCACATAGAGCTCCCCCCATGACCCAGCAATCCAGCTTTTGAGCATTTACCCAAATGACCACAAACAAGGACATACTAAAGCTACCAGCACAACTATGTGTATCACATCATTCTTCATCATAGCTAAGATATGGAACCAACCCAGATGTCCCTCAGTAGAAAATGTGATATTATACACACACATACACACACACACACACACACACACACACACAATGGAATTCTATGCCTCCATCAGAAAGAATGACATTGCCCCATTTGTTAGGAAATGGAAAGACTTGGAAAAAATTATATTAAGTAGAGCAAGCCAGACTCAAAGAAACATAGGTTCCATGGTTTCCCTTATCTGCAATAACTAGTATATGTCTAGGACAAGCAGAAGAAGTCAAAAGCTATCTATACAAGATGTTTTATCTTTGTTGCTATTATTTTTTATGTACTTATAATGTACTATGTGATTTTTTTTTAATTTAATTTAATTTTATTTGTGAACATACTGTACAGAGGAGTTACAGTTACATGGGCAGGATAATGCGTACATTTCTTACCAAGCATTGCAGCCTCCTCCTTTGTTTATCCTTCACATCCCTTCCCAGCCTCCCCCCTCCCCCACTATGTGATTTTTTTGTTGTTGTTTCTTTGTATGTTTCCCCCCATGGTACAACCTCTGTTGTCACTATTTGATTCCGGTGTCCTGCATCTTGTATATACATTTTTCTAATTTGGGGAAGGGAATGAAATAACAAAATGCTGATATAAGGATACAAGATGACCCACTGTAACAATGAGATGTACAAGACACTATGTTGAAAACTAACTTTACAACTTAGACGTCAGAGGGGGAGGTGGGAGATGATGGCAGGAAGAGCAGGAGGAGTTGGGGAGGTGAGGAGGAAAGGAATGGTAGGGGAAACATAAAGGAGGAGGTAACAATGCTCGATAGGAAGTGGACTCATTACCTTGCTCATTTAACTGTAACCCCTCTGTACAGTATCTTTACAATAATATATATTAAAAACAAAAAATCTATTATATGAATAATCCTGTTTTGTACCTGGTTGTGGGAAGACATTAACAGAAGATGCACTGGGAGTGATTCAGGGAAACAGTACAGAAAATGAAGATAAGGACACACTACACTCCATCCAGTGAAGAGACTGACAACCGATGGGGTGGAGTTATGTCTGGCACAAGATAGAGCCTAATTATGTCCTTGATCATAATCAGGGAAGTTTCCTGTTTCAAGGAAATACACCTGTAGGTGAAGTAATTCAAGTATTTGAGAAATATAGAGCAAATACCAAAAGCCACCTTATCCCACTGGTGACTGGGGGATAAAGAGGAATGGAACTGGACAAACAAGAACTCACTGATACAGTGACATTTTCTTCAGGGAATCAAATTTGATACCTTGATAACTCTCAAGTGGATGAACACACTCACTATTAGAGTAACTTTTAAAAGCCGGGAAAAAAGTGTATTTGGGGGGAAAAACTGCCCCCCTTTAAGTATAAAAGAAAAAAAGTTCAGAGAAGGCAGCATAATGAATGTTTTATGTGAAGCCAAAAGACCCACCAGAGGATAACATCCTTCCAAAGATTATGCCTCATAAGAGGACCAAGAAGACACATAATTCACTGGAGTCACAATATCACTAAGAAGCGAAGTGTGATATCTGCACCAGAGATGACAGGAGGAGAGGATGTCCTGGGCCACGTTCACTGTATACATAGGAATGTTATATTCACAGTCATAGAGGCCTGATAGTCACACATACCTATCTGAATCAAACATTCTACAATATTGTAGCTGATAAAAACAGAGGAATATCCTGGCACCTGACCCAGTGGATTTTGTATATCTGATTAGCCAAGGATTATATCTCCATAGGTAAAACACAGGGGCAGCCAGCAACTACTACCCAAACAGACAAAAATGGAAGAGAAGACTGAGGGAATTCACTAGATAGTATGTTGGAAAAATGAACTATGTAACTTGGAGGGGAGGGTGGAAGGAGAGAGAAAAAAACTGGGAGAAAATGATGGAAGGTTGACACTGTTCAAATCAATATCTGGCTTATAGAATCGTAACCCCTCTGCTAATCACCTTTACAATGAAAATTGAAAATGAAAGTTAAAAAAGTTATAGTCTCTTGTTCAGGTCTTAGACCTGAGTAAACTTCAGGATTTGGAATCTAATCAACTAATGAAATTTCCAAGCAGAGGAATCTTATGCATCCCAAATGAGTATATGCTGCAATGACACTCTTAAGTTATCTGAAGAAGACTTACAGTCATTATATGTTAATGACAATAGACTGAAGAAAGGTAACTCCTCAAACTTTAGAGTACAATCTAACAAAGCGTCTCAGTTGATGCTGTTTCTAAAGACCCAATGTGTCATCAAGGTTCCTATTAAAATAAGGGATGCTCTTTTAGGGGAAGCAGTTATCAAATGAAATGAAGCTCCCCATAAACTCTAAGCCGTATATGACCCATGGCCTTTTCCTAAATCCCCAAGTACATAATTGGGAATATTGCACTCCTGTTTCCAGGGGAAAGTAATCAAGAAAGAGCATCATCAGAAGGGATCATTCTGATTAAAATGTAATGTTCTTCCCCCATGGTATACACCCTGTTGTCACTGTATTTGACTCTGGTACCTTAGAATTGTATATACATTTATTTGAATTAGGGAAGGGAAGGGGAACAACAGATTGGTGAGACAAAGGACAAGGGAGGAACCAATGCAACAGAAATATACACAAGACAGTATGTTGGAAATGATCTGTATAACTTGGGGTTGGGGGTGGGGAGGAGGGAAACTAGGAGAAAAATTAGGGAAGGGGTAACAAGTTTGACAAGAAATGTACTTATTACCTTACTTATGTAACTGTAACTCCTCTGTACATCACCTTGACAATAAAAAAAATAAAAAATAAAGCTAAAAAGAAAAAGAATTATCATGTGTCAGAAGTAACCAACTGATGTGTAACAGGTAGTCATGCTTTTCCATATAGAGGTGGAGAAGAATACATGGGAGGTGCTCTACTTTGGCACTTCTGGGTACTCATTTCTAGCACAGTAACTATGAAAATATGGACAGTCACTTCATCTTAAGAAGGGTATGCTGCCCAAAGGCTCTGACCTTGGAGGACTAGAGATTTGGATGACCTCACCAGATCTGCCATTTGATAGCTCAAAGTCAAGGAAATTTAGAATGACTACAAAGTCCCCAAACCAACTGCAGTAGCAGAAACTAAAAATTCCTCCCACTAACTCTTCTAAATTTCTCTATAAGAGCAGGTCTAAAAGCTGTTCCCAAACCTTCACGGAGAATGTGAGCTATGCACAGTTCAAAGTGTGGACTGTAATAAGCATGCAAATGCAACTCTCAGGGCTCTGCTGTGGGATATGGATGCCTGATGGCCCAAGTTTCTGGCTTTGGAATCACCACTGAGATCATACTTCCTACTGTCTACTCTTAGTAACAAAGTGGACATGTGTGAGGGCCACTCAATTCTACTTCAATTTAGGACTACATAAAATGTCCACTTTTGCTTGAGAATTATTTATTGGCATGTCTCTTTCAATCCTTCCTTTCCTACAATACAAATGAATGTTGTTTCTCTTACTTTCTTCTTCTTTCATTTAAAATTTTCATAAATTTAATATTTCTATCTTGAGATCTTTTCTTTTCCTCAGCAGATCTGGACTAAACAGAATTAACATATTATCTCTCCTATTTTTTTCTCTGTTGGTTACTTCTATTTGCTAATGCTTATTATAAAATATTGGGGGGCTGGGAAGGTGGCTCAGTGGTAGAGCGCTTGCCTTGCATGCATGAGGCCCTGGGTTCGATTCCTCAGCATCACATAAGCAAAAAGAAAAAATCTGGAAGTGGCACTGTGGCTCAAGTGGTAGAGTGCTAGCCTTGAGCTGAAGAGCTGAGGGACAGCACCCAGACCCAGAGTTCAGGCCCCATGACCGGACCCCTCAAAAAAATAAAATAAAATATTTGTATCTACAAAATGTACATTTCAATTGTAATAGATTATAAGTAATAGTAATAATTTGAGTGGGGAAAAGTTGAATTATCTACTGACACATTCATTTGGTTTATTACAGAATTTTAAAACGGCAGATTTTCAACATATTTGAAGGAAGGCTAAGGGAGAACCAAAATATTTTTTCATTGGCCAGAGTTTTCTATTGTATTTAATTATAGGTTTCAGTTGTTTAAATTCAATTGATCCAGATGCTATCATTTGGTTGTCCAAACCTATCAATGAAAGCCATGTAAACTTCCATCAAATCATTTAAAACCATCTTTTTAAGCATTCTTTTTTCAATTTTTAAATTCACTTTTTATTGGTATATACTATTTGTGCATATTTTTGCATATTTTTGGCTTCAATGTAATGTTTTGATTTATTACTTTTGGTAATCTATTGCTTTCTGATAAGTACCTTTAGGCATGTATAGCCTTCAGTTCATAAATCAGAACTCCATTGATAAGTACCTTTAGGCATGTATATCCTTCAGTTCATAAATCAGAACTCCATTGTTGTAGCGGATATATAAAATTCCTGAAAAAAAAACCTGCACTCTGATCCACACGGTTATCTCTATCTTGAGAAGTAAGAAGTGAGACATAATGTTCCCTTATAAATGGGCAACAGTACAAAAGAAAAGTTGAAAGCTGTCCTATTAAGCTGGAACAGATTAATCTGATAAATGTATTACTTTAGTCTTAGATTTTTCTCTCTAATATTATCAGTTACTTTCCTCTCCAGTTTTATTAAGGTTTAATCTTTTTCTTATTTGTGAGTTTGAAGCAATTCCTGATTTGACTTTGATATCAACAGATATGTTCTGACTTCTCTCATACCAGGTTTGTACTGCCTTGTGAATATAACATCTATTTTAAGTTGTTCAGACCCAAATTACTGTGTCATCACAAGCATTGTATACACTTCAATTTTTTCCATATCTGATATTTCAGAAGAGCAAGATACCCTTTACTAGTTTTCTACCTCAGCCCCAAACCAACCAAAGGAAAAATAAAACAAAAGAAAAACAAAACAAGGGGCTGGGAAGGTGGCTCAGTGGTAGAGCGCTTGCCTTGCATGCATGAGGCCCTGGGTTTGATTCCTCAGCACCACATAAGCAAAAAGAAAAAAAAAAGCCAGAAGTGGTGCTGTGGCTCAAGTGGTAGAGCCCTAGCCTTGAGCTGAAGAGCTGAGGGACAGTGCCCAGGCCCAGAGTTCAAGCCCCATGACCGGACCCAAAAACAAAACAAAACAAAACAAAAACACAGGACATTAAAAACAAAAAACAAAGAAACTCTCTTGTTTCCATATCTTGGAGTTCATTTTGATTACCATCATTTACATGGCCATATGTACATAGTCCTCTGCTAGGACTATGGTAGGCATGTACTGATTATTGCAAATGAGGGAAAATATGGAACCTATGTGTCTTTGGGTCTGGCTTACTCCACTTAATATGACTTTTTCCAAGTCTTTCCATGTCTGTACAAATGAGGCAATATCATTTTTTTTCTGATGGAGGCATAGAATTCCATTGTGTATATATACCACATTTTCTTGATCCATTCATCTACTGAGGGGCATCTGGGTTGGTTCCATGTCTTAACTATGGTAAATAATGCTGCGATAAACATAGTTGTGCTGGTATCTTTATCTGTTCCATAAAGAGGTTGTACTTCTGTATGGAAAATGGACAAATAAAGCACATCTGCTAGAAATGTGGGAGAAAAGTAAAATCCTAATGAGAAAAAAAAAGCCGACTGCAAATACTTGGAAAAACCTCATTAGTAGATATTTATTGATTTCTGGATCTAGAAAAATATTAAAAAATATTTTGTCAATGCTACTTTTCCTTGAAGTATGATAGTGAGTAAACTCATATTTATTTCTCCCCAAAACATCCACACAGATGTTAGAACCTTTATTGAGAGGACTTCTACAGATGTTGCCCTGTTAAGTATTCATTTTAAGTCTTTATAGCCTGTCAGTTTTTCAGATACAAAGACTCCAAATCCTTTTCAATATTCTGGTTTAGATTTCTAAATAAAGCATGAGACATCCGTTTGATCTGGCTAATTATAGTTGTAGTACTCACTATAAAACTTTATTAATGAAAAGAAGAATTTTTTTTACCATGATGAATTTCTATCCTTTCTTTCCAATTAGAGGCATTTGGTATAGATGGCCAAGGAGGTAATCACTGCTGCTTACAATCAATGTGGTTGGGAAAGGGGCTCCATTTTTCAGATCCTATGCTGCATTCACGTTTTTCACACAGGACAGTAATTACCATTTCCTATTTTTCAAGTTGACAACATATAGTTGATAATATATGCTCCTTATAATATATATTATATATAACATATAATATATTTTATATTTACATATATATTATATTATATATACTTATATAATATGCATAATGAATTTACATATTTATATAAGAAATATATATTATCAATATGCCATCATAGATGATATATTATATATAACATTGATATATAATATAATAAATAAATATAATAATACATGTTCCTTAGGCAGCATGTTAAAAATACTTTAATCAAGGGCCACAGAAACTTTTATAGAATTAAATGCCATAAAATTCCTATTTACATTCAGAAATACATTGGGCAGCCAACTCTGATCAACATTCCTCTATGTAGACACAGACAAGCATATTTCCCATGGGCCCCAAAGAGTACTTTTTTGTGTGTCCACAGTACAGATATATATATATATAATGTGTATATATATATGTACATATATATATGAGTCTCATCTGAAATGTTAAAAATTATGTTGTCAAAACTATTTCTTTCAAACACCATTCCTTTTTTTCCATTTGGTGTTGAAATTCATAAAGAAAAGTATTATTAGACTGGAGACACTTGTGGTAAAAACAATTTAAGTATTTTTAATGTGTATTTAATATCAAATGCCATTTGCCTAAAAAATAGATGTAGAAATAAAATTGAGTCTAGACTTCTCAGAATAGTGAGATAGTGAAGATTGCTTAAAATCAAAATGTCTAACCTTCTACAGTTGTCTATCTTTACTCAATGTGAGGCATGAAGAGGAATTGGAAGATATTCAGCTGGACACAGAAAGACAAATACAGCATGAGCTCACTGACATGTGAAAACTAAGAGTTGATTTCATAGAGACAGAGACCAACAGTAATTAGCATAGCCCATGCTCAGGAGAGTCTGGGAAGAGTAAGGGGAAAAGGGGTCGAGGTAGATAACAAGCACCGAAGTCCAGCTACACAAAAGGAACTCTATCTTTCCAGTGTTCTATGGTATGGGGTGACTATGGATCTATATAGGATCTATATGTTCCTAGCAATGCTAACTTATCAGTAAAGGTCTAGAACAGAGGAATTCAAAGAAATTCAAAACCCACAAGAGACTGAAGGTGCTAATAACCCTGGGTTATCTCACAAAGTGTATTACATGGAAGTCCATAAGTATGAACAAATAAATTAACTAACTCATTAAATAAATAATTTTGAATGGAAAAAAGGACCAAGGAGTCTTAGGGGTATATTGCAGCCCGCAGAGCATTGCCCTTTCCAAGCATCTCTTCTTAACATCCATGCTGAGCCAAAGTTATATGAAAGAAAATCATTCCAGCCTACACACAAACTCACTTTGAAACTAAACCCAGTCCTGCAAGACTTATTTACTGTTATTTCTGATTATTACAAAGGCTCCCCTCCCTCTCAATTCTACACTGTCTGTGCTAAAATTTTGTGAAGTTGTCAGGATTCTGGTGTAGACACTGCTTGCTTTGGGAGCAGTTTCCTTCAGTCATTAGTCAAAAAATGTGAAATAATTTGGAAATCATAGCCAATCTGTTATATGTCATGATGGAAAACACCATAGAAACGATAGTTTGCTAGTTTTATTTTCTTCCTTCACAAAGATTTTAGTGTCTATTTAGAAGATGCTGATTTAACTGAAATGTAACTCTCCCTATCTTGCCTAAGCCCTTTTAGATTAATTTACACACACAGAAAGAGAAAATTTTGCTGTGAGAGCTAGTATGAATTTCATTTTATGAAGGCCAGTGGTAAAAATGACATTAAGCTTTTGGTAAATGCATCACCCATGTTAGAATCTGCAATAATAGCAAAAAATATTCCAAAAGAATGTTTTTTTTCACATTTGACTGGGAAAACTCAAATCTACAACAAATCTGGCTTCTGTGGACACCAGTCCAAATAATTTATGTAATTTACCACTTGCAACATTTTTGCTTTATCTTCTGGCATCCGTACCATTAGCTTTGTATCCCACATGCCAGATATTTAATGTTGATATATATGTATAGTGTTGCTGTTTCTACAATGGGATCTGGGAACTCGATGTCTGCTATAGGCAGGAAGGGACTACAGCATGTGGGTATTGAAACGCCATACACTTATATAAGGCATGGGGCATAGAAGACAAGGCTGTAGTCAGGGGCAAACCTCAGGACAGGAAGGTAAACAACTTGAAGGAAAACAACTTGGAGGTAAACAACTTGAAGGTAAACATCTTGGAGGTAAACACCTTGAAGGAAAACAACTCTTGGGGGATAATGGAGGATTAGAAACTTATAATCTGTGACTGAAAAGAGTCATTCAGGGCAACAAAAGAGGAAGCAAAGTGCAGGTGGGGATCAATTTAGAAGAACACAAAAGGAATCTTGATGCATAATTCTATGCAATTAACTAGGAGGAGCATGAATGGCATATCCTGAAACACACCACCTGAGCCTGGCACTGGGCACAGGACCTTTGCCCTGCAAGGAGGGAGGGGTGTCCCACTCCCCCCCCAGAGGAATGCATGCCAACATGCACCCTCATGGCACACAGGAACTCAGATGGGGTCTTGAGAGTCAATGCCTCCGACATATAGAGCATATTAAATCGTCCCAATTATCCCCAAACTTCTTTATTTTTACAAATCCAAGTAAGGCATTTGATTGGCACTCTCATTTAATCTCTTTTAATCTGACAGGATCCTTTCTACCACTCTGTCTTTTTCAATGTTGCCATCTTGGAGTCTAGATGAGTTCTTCACAGAACACTCCATGGTGTGGACATGTCTTATTGCTTTCCCTTCATGATTAGATTCAAGTTAGAACTGTGGGTAAGAATCCCACAGGGGTGATATGTTCTTCTCAATCTGTCAGCAGGCAACATATGGAAACCTATGTCATATGTCTTTTGACTGGTGATGTCAAGTCTGGTCATGTGGATAAGGTAGAGTCCACTAGATATCTCTGTTGGCAACACTGTTTTTCATAAACCAGTTGTGAGATGATGCTCTTAAAAAGCAGGAGAATGAACGTTGTTCTAGAAATCTTCATCCAGCAGATGTGCTTTATCCAGGGCAGTTTAAGAAGCCAGTATGCTTGTTGCTTTCTTTCTGTTTCCACTGGCTGGATACAGGTGAACACAACCATAGGAGGAGGCAGAGTTACAAAGTTATAGACTGGTGCTATGGTTTGGCTGTGCCTTGTCCCTTAAAGGGTCATGTGCTAGAAGCATGGTCTCAGTATGGTTCTAAGAGAGGTGGTGGAATCTTTAAGACACGGGGCTTAGTGCAAGAAGACTAAATTATAGTGACATTGTACTTGGTCTTTAGGGTTGAATTCTTCCAAAAGTGAATAATTACATAAAGAGTAAGACTGGTCCCTCCTCACTGTGTGGCTTCCTGACTTACCACCTGACCTTTTATCCGGTGCACTCCTATCATGGTGATGCCACCTGTAACAAAGTTCTCATCAGAGCAGAGCAGAAATCAGTGTCATGCTCATGAACCCTTAACTGTGGACCAGATAAACCACCTTTCTTTACTTAGCTTCAGGTATTTTTTAATAGCTACTGAAAATGGACTGATGCATCTATGCCTCTTAAATCACAGTATGGGAGAAGGTCAACTGCTCAACCAGAACACCTATTCTGGGAGAATGCAAGTAAAGTAACTTCTTCACAAGACCCTAAGGTTTTTGGCCTATTTGGAAATGTGATTGTCATCATTCTAAATGGTACTTCAATAACTACCAGCATGTTTCTGTTGTATTTGTTTGAAGAATTGGTTTTAGTTTGTAATTGTGCTTAGTAACAAGTATAGCTGAGGAAGAGCCTTCATCAAACACTTCATAAGTTCTGTAATGCACAGATTTTGTACTAACTGGATTTTGTACTGTTGTTCAGTTCTATTCATCCACAGAGGAGTATTTTCTTGTGGAAATTCAACTAGTAATTATATCAATCAATTCTTCCTGAAAAGTGACAGGATGTATTAACTTTGATCTTTCAAACAAATAGACTATTATCTATGGAGATCCTTCATCTGAAAATTTTATTGAGGTAAAACATCTGTATTTAAAATTTTAAATCTACATTCACACACTTATTTAAATGTATCATATATATCATTTTCAGTAAGTAATTCCTTAAAAGAGGAAACATTTCCAGACATCTATTTTCATAATTCTCTTTTTATGACATAGGTTTCTTTTGAGAAGCACTAAGATTTTATGTCTTTAAAATAATATCTATCTTGAAAAAGGAATTAAATTCATTTATTTTTTTAAAAATGTGTGCTTGCCAATACTTCCCAAGGCTATCTACAAATTCAATGTGACACCTATCAATATTCCAACCTCCTTCTTCAAGGAAGTAGTGAGAGAACAAGAGTAACTCTATCTTCCTCAGGTGAAGTTTCAGGATTAACTTTATGCCTTTGTTCTAAACCCTGCTGGCCAAGATGATTCTGAAAAGTGTCATTGTATTGAGAGGTATTATTATGTTGAAATTGACCAGAACCTGCGCAGATTACGGAAAGAGGTTGATTATACTGAAACCATCAGGCCCTAACTACCTACCCACTCAGATGACCCATCGGGTTCTGTAACCCACTGCTGATGCTAATCGTTCTGGATTGTTACCCTTAGCACCGAGCCAATCAGATTTGTATTCACATGTAATTCTGTTTGAACACCTGGATAATGTATCTTTTTGTCACCTTGTGGTTTTTGCCTTTATAAACCCTGCTGGAATGTCACTTGGGGTCTCCTCCCTCCCTCTGCTGTGTCTGAGTGTATGGGATGAGGCCCCAGCCTAGCCTTGTTCTGAATAAACATTGCGTTTTGCAGTTCGAGTGTCTGAGTCTCTGGTGGTCTCTGGTGGTCTTTAAGGAGTGGGCGTTTCAATAGAAGAGGCAATCCAAAAATTCATATAGAACAATAAAAGACCCTGAATAGCTAAAACAATCTTCAACAGAAAGATCAGTGCTGGAGGGATATCAATACCAAATTTCAAACTCTACTACAAAGCCATAGTAATCAAAACAGCTTGGTACTGGCACAAGAACAGACCTTAGGACCAATGGAATAGAATTGAAAACCCAGAAATGAACCTACAGACCTATAGCCACCTAATATTTGATAAGGGAGGTAAAAAAAATAGAATGGAAGAAAGATAGCCTCTTCAGTAAATGGTGCTAGCAAAATTGGTTAACTACTTGTAAAAAACTAAAGCTAGATCCTTATATATCACCCTGCACCAGAATCAACTCCAAATGGATCAAAGACCTCGGAGTCAAAGTAGACACTCTGAAAACATTACAGGATGGAATAGGAAAAACCCTAGGTCTCTTTGGCACAAGCCCAAATTTTCTTAACAGAGACCCAGAAACACAACAAATCAAAGAAAGTTTGGACAAATGGGATTGCATGAAACTGCAGAGCTTCTGCATGGCAAAGGACATAGCTAGCAAGATCAATAGAAAGTCCACGGATTGCAAGAAGATCTTCACTAGCCATACAACAGACAAGGGTCTCATATCTAAAATATACCTGGAACTCAAAAAATTAAATCCCCCAACAACAAATCTTCAAAGAAACAACTGCTCAATAAATAAGTGGGCTAAAGACTTAAAGAGAAACTTCTCTGAAGAGGAAAGAGGATGGCCAATAGACACATGAAGAAATGCTCAACCTCTGTAGCCATAAAAGAAATGCAAATCAAAACAACATTGAGATTCCACCTTACCCCAGTTAGAATGGCTAGAATCAAGAACTCTAATAACAACAGATGCTGGAGGGGATGTGGACAAAAGGGAACCTTACTGCATTGTTGGTGGGAGTGTAAACTTTGGAAAGTAGTATGGAAGTTCCTTAAAAGACTCCACATAGAGCTCCCCTATGACCTAGCAATCCCACTTTTGGGCATTTACCCAAATGTTCACAAACAAGACCACACTAAAGCTACCAGCACGACCATGTTTACTGCAGCATTATTTACCATAGCTAAGATATAGAACCAACCCAGATGCCCCTCAGTAGAGGAATGGATCAAGAAAATGTGGTATATATACACAATGGAATTCTATGCCTCCATCAGAAAGAATGACATTGCCCCATTTGTTAGGAAATGGAAAGGCTTGGAAAAAATTATATTAAGTGAAGTAAGCCAGGCCCAAAGAAACATAGGTCTCATGGTTTTCCTTATTTGCAATAACTAGTATATGTCTGAGTCAAGCAGAAAAGGTCAGATAAGTTGATGTTAGGGTAAGATATGTATTCAAATTTTTTTTCTTTCATGCGATTGTTTCAAACACATTTATAAGATTATTTTTGTTTGCTCTGTTTTCACTGTATTTGATGTCGGTATAATTTGTGGAATGGAAGGGAAAAAACAATTCGTTTAAATAGGGATACAGGGGGACCCATTGCAACAATGAGATGTACAAGTTGTTATGTTGAAAATGAACTTTATAACTTTGGTGGGGGGTGGGGAGGGGAGTTGGGTGGGGGTGGGGAGGGAAGGAAGGAAAGGGATGGGAAGGGGAAACAAAGGAGGAGGCTACAATGCTTGATAAGAAATGTACTCATTATCTTGCCCAAGTAATTGTAACTCCTCTGTACAGTATTTAAATAATAAAAAAAAAAGAACTCTGAAAAAAAAATATGTGCCTGCTAGTATAATATATATCAGTCACTTTCAGAAAATGTATGCAACTTTAGAATGTTAGCTTTTTTGGTAACTGGAAAAAATACTATCTTCAACTTTAGTAACTGTTTTAAATACTTTGCCATAAAATATGAATCTTACGTTAAGGATATTTTAATAGTTATTTCTCATTTTATTATAAAATATTGTAAGCATTCTATCATGCTTTAAAGGCCATGTTTAAAGTTTTAGCACATAGATGCTGATGTCCTGTAGAACTTTGTATACTCTGGCTTAGCTTCTTTCCTATAATAACCTGCATATGAATAATTCAATAAATAAATAATATGAGAGGTTCAGGCTCTAGACTTTGTCTTGTTATGCCCTGCTTTTTATTGAGGTCAACCTAACTGCTACATTAATGATCACTTATACATCTTTGTCACAGATGATCATTTTATTAAAAGAGATAACTTCTTGAAACATAGTCCTCCTTTTGTACTTCCTTCCTTCCTTTCCTCCTTCCCTTCCTTTCTTCTTTCCTTTCCTTCCTCTTCCTCCTCCTCTTCCTCTGTTCTGCCTTTTTATCATTGCCTGTACTGGCACTTGAACTCAGGTCTCATGTTGTTTCTTATTTTAGGTACTCTAATACTTGATTTATGCCTTTTGTTTCACTTTTTGCTGGTTAATTGGAGATAGAATCTTGCAGATTTATCTCCTTTTGGTTGGCTTTGAACCACAGTTCTCATATCTCACCTGCATAAGTAGCTAGGATTACAGGCATGAGCTACCATTGCCTAGCCTCTGTTACTTATTTTATGGTAGATTTTTCACTTTAGTGGAAAGAGAAGTGTTGTATGGTTTGCGTTTTATAATTTCTTTTTTGGCCATTGAAAAGCACAGCTATAACCTGTCAGTGACAGTGTGTACTTCAGTTTAACAGTATAGTTAGCAATTGTCTAAAATTACATAATGTAATTTTTCAGGGGTATTTTCTATTTGTACTTGTTCACAAAAGAATACATTTCAGTTGGTCTTCTTAACCCAATGATTATTTCAGTCCCTTTTTTGCTGTAACAGGAAGAATTCATGTTTCCCCAAACAGTTGTGTGGCTTTCTGTTATCTTCTGCTACATACAAAAAAATCTCAAAATGAACGATTAAACAACATAAAGCCTGGCAAAGTTTTTAAACGTGTAAGTACTATAATGCATGTTTGAGACTTGGTAAAATTAGTGGACCTTTTGTTTTCAACTTCTATATGCTCTTCTTTTTACTACATTTGTGTGTGTGTGTGTGTGTGTGTGTGTGTGTGTGTGTGTGTGTGTGTGAAAATACCATACAGAGGGGTTACAATTACATGAGCAAGGTAATGAGTACATTTGACATAATGTCTTGTACATCTCATTGCTGCAATAGGTCCTTTTTTATCAAGTCGTTGGCTTGGTTTCACAGTACTGCTTGCTAATGGTAGAAGTGTCCATACCTACTTTGAATTTATTTTTATTGATGTGGGTAAGGCAGTGGGTAGATTACAGTGTTCATCATAAATCTGAGGTTTTGTTTGGTTTTGCTTGTATAACTTCATGACACATTCCCACCTAGTAGCATGGCCTTCAAAAAGTAGTCTTAGGGACGTCAGCACTGTTCATGCTTACTATGTCTGGCATTGCTGCTCTGCCTTTAATCACAGCTTCTCTGTAGAATCCCATTTTTTGCAGCCTATTTTGTTCATTTAGTTGAAAGTAGATAATAAAATACCTTTTTTACTTTTAACCTTGAATATTTCTTAAAACACAGGTTAAAACACAGATACTGGTAGAATTATTACTCATTAATGTATACTTTTCCCAATTAACCTTTTTTACCCTATAAGTAGACCATAGGTTTTTTTCTACACTATAAATAGATAAGGGAGAAATTTGAATGCTGTCTTCCCCAAACCCAGTGGATCATGTCACAACCTTGATTATGCATATTCTTTCTTAGAGACTATTAGCATTTCTAGAAATTAGAATAGCAAGAATTTTAAAATGGATTTTTGATGTGACAACAGTGAGAATTCACTTTACATTATAACTCCTATTTATGCATATACTTTGTGTTAGTTTATTTTATATAATTGTTTCTTGCTGATAGAATCTCAAGGGACAGGGGCTGGGAAGGTGACTCAATGGTAGAGCACTTGCCTTGCATGCATGAGGCCCTGGGTTCGATTCCTCAGTACCACATAAGCAAAAAGAAAAAAGCCAGAAGGGGTGCTGTGGCTCAAGTGGTAGAGCGCTAGTCTTGAGCTGAAGAGTTGAGGGACAGCACCCAAGCCCAGAGTTCAGGCCCCACAAGCGGACCCCCTCCTCCCCCCCCCCCCCCCCCCCCCCCCCCCCCGCCAAAAAAAAAAGAATCTTAAGGGACAAAGGACACACTTGGCATAAGGCAGGAAGCACAGTTTCATATGTCTGTATCCTCAGCCCTCTGTCTCTTTAATCATGGGGGCTCTCCTCTAAAGACTTTATCTAATTCTAACCACTTTCCAAAGACCCCCTTCTCTAAACCCCAAGTCAGAGTATGTGTCTACTCTTTTACTTTCTTGCAATGGGGATTAAATTTTAGTACTTGAAACCTTAGGAGACACTCAAACTATATTCCAAGCATTGACTATCCATAAATAAATGAATTCTAATATTACCATGTGTGATGTACTCTGATATTTTTACTGTTTTATCACACTATTGTGTCATTTAAAAAAAGTATCTTTGACATAAACTTGGAAAAAATTTTGCTATTGTGCTCTGATACCACACACTGTTAGGTTTTTAAAAGAGGTAGCCGAGTAAGAACTGCACCACGCACGTGGCATTCAGGTAAGGGGTAGGTTTATTCAGTAAACCTGCTGGGACCAGGCAAGGTTGGCACTCCATGCGGCTGGCAAAAGAGAGAGGCCGCCGTCTGTCCCCGGGTTAGGCCTTATATAGGATAGGGGGACAGGGAAGGGTGTGTCCAGGTAAAGGGAAGTGGGATCAGGTGGGAGAAAGGTGTGGCCACATCAGATTAAGAAGTGACCTCAAGATGGGGACAAACAAGTCGTTTAAGGATTCAGGTGGACCTGTTGCAACAATGAGAAGTACAAAATGTCATGTCAAAACCAGCTTTACAATGTCGGTGGGGGGGGGGGGTGGTGGGAGGGTATGATTGGGTGGGAGGGAGGGGGGAGGCTGGGAAGGGAGGTGAAGGGTAAACAAAGGAGGAGGCTGCAATGCTTGGTAAGAAATGTATGCATTATCCTGCCCATGTAATTGTAACCCCTCTGTACAGTATGTTCTCAAATAAAATAAAATAAAATTTAAAAAAAAAAAAAAAAAAGAAGTGACCTCAGCAGATGCGGTTGTGACCTCTTCCAGGTATCCCAGTTGCCTAGGTAACGCAGGTACTGGGCAAGGTCTATTCGCCATCCAGGAATGGACCTTACACAGACCCTCAAAAGAAAGCTGTCTAGCACAGCAGCAAAGACAAGTGTTCTGGAATCAGGTTGGTGTTGACATCCCAGCTTGCTTAAAACAGCCTTCAGATTCTGTATAACTTATTTAAAGTCTCAGCTCTGTTTTCAAGACCTATAAAATGAGAATTTTTACTGATTTTTCCATAGTAATGATATTAAATAAAACTATATGTGGTAAAAATCAGCTTGTCCAGCTCTAGGCATATCCTGTATGCTCAATACACAGTTAACCATTGTTAGAATAATAATAGTAAGGTTTGGACTTCTACTAGCAAAACTCCAGAAATGGAAACTACAGGTAGTAGGACAGTAATGAAAATTCAAGAATAGAGAAAAGAAGGCAGAAATGTGGATACAAATTTTGATTCTAATTTCTTGACTAACCCTTGAAGGGCAGCTCCATTACATAGTGTTTGGAATTGACTTTTGTTAAGACCCCGTTTCTACCTTTTCTAGAATTCCAGATGGCCCAGATTCATTTTCTTCTTAATGATACTCTTGTCACTTTTATCCTGTAAAATACATAAGCACATTCATTTTATCAATGAGAAAATTAGGGCTCCAAGACACTGTCACTTCTTTCTGATGGTCCTAGACTTTTAAGACCATGCTATGAAGGCTAGGAGGCTAGGAGGAAGTTGGCAATTATGTGGATGTGATACTTCCTCCTGGAAGAAAGAGCTTTGCTTTGCCCATTTTTCTAAATTTCAAAATTAAGTCAGATATCTATCCCACAAGAAGTGGGAGATCAACAGCTAGAAAATCTGTATCTCCAGAAGAGTATGGAAGGGCTCTGAGTGAAGACAAGAAAGGCAAAGTGGGCGCTTGGGTCAAAAGAAACAACACCAAAGATGCTACCTTATCTAGCAGGAATCTGCTACACACCCTGTACACATCCTACACCATCCCAGGGCTACAACATTGTATGCCATGTTCAGTTAACAGTAGTCTTACCAGTCAGTCTGCATAGGTAACTCTCTGAGTTTTGGATTTTACCCTGTGCCCTCATTTTATATATGTGCCTTGATTATTACCTTTTCAAAAAGTAAAACTGTAGAAAGGCCATTGATTTAGACTAAGTTCTAGCACTAGGCTCAGCAGAACAAACCAGTACAGAATATAATCACAGTAGCTTCAGCGTTAGTTAATTGCAGGAGGATCTGTAGCCAATTAAATTGTCTCTCTCATTTCTACAAATGCTGTCAGATCATATTGTTTAGTAGAGTTCTCTGAACCTGGTCAGGTTATGTGGGTTTCCTGGTCTAGTGATCATTTGTTTAGTTTCATTTTTTCTTATTCAAATAAACTCTGCAAAATTCAGTTGGTCTAAGGATTTTTTTCTTTTTTAACAGACTTGGTAAGAATGTTCAGTAATCATGTGTAGGAATTTATGGAGCCATTGTGTCTATGTTTCCTATAGGTCATGGTTCACTCTCAGATCCCAAGTTCCATCAATTTGGGTTTTGAAGTATCTGACTGTGAGCAAGTTTTGTCTGGAATGATCTGGAAGTCATGTTAGACTTACTGTCATGGGACCTGTGGGCAAACCTCAGATGTCTGACAGGGTCAGACAGAAAAGGAAACTGAACTTAATTCAGTAGAAAGGTGTGAGGCAGGTTAGGATAAGGTGACAGAGAAACCAGAAAATAGCTGAAAACAAGCCAAAGTCAGGAACTAAGTCTAAAAGAAATTGATAAATGATTTAAACATTTCATGGATGAATAAAATGCCATATTGCAATAGTGGCCAATTAATTGGGATTTCTCCTTGGCAGAGTGACTGGTGCTTCCCCTCTCTTTGTCTGGCATTAGATAAAGAAGCTTCACCTAAATTATTAAGATGCTGTTTGCTAAATAATCTTTCTTTTAAAGCTGCAAAAGTTAAATTAATCTTTTTAAGAAAGTACATGAATCTATCACATCCGTCTTTAAGACATTAAGCACCTTACAGTTTCCTTAGATGAACCCTATTTCAGTGATACTTTGGTCAAAAAGAGATATGGGAGCAATGGGCAAGAAGACTATATGCTGAGCAAGAGCTTCTCATCCAGGCCATGGATTCCATCCCATCTTTAGCTTTATTTCCTAATTCCTACACTTACCCTCCAGCTAGAACATTATAATTGGCCTTAATCTGCTTGAGCTAGTCCCTGAAATTCTTTAGGTAAAAAATTAACTTTTTTCAAGTTAAATATCACAGTAATTTCTATGCTTCGTGTTAGGAAAATGGAGGAGAATGGAAAGGGAATAGGCCAGACTCATCATCAACAGATGAGGACTGTTTATTGAGGAACAGCAAGGGGCCCAGACATTTGGAGGTTGGGCCCAAGAGATGGGACAGGAGCTGGGTTTTTATAGGAGGTCCAAGCAAGCAGGCAGAGGTTAATGGAAAAAGAGGTGGGGGCATTTCAGTTGGGCCCACAATGGGATGTTTACAACTAGGCTTAGGTGGATTGCCCTGCCTGCACTTCAAACAAGTTCACACATACCCGGGATTTTGCCTGGGGTCTGTATGGGCCTGGGACAATTGGGAGAGGGTCAATCATTCACTTTGCACTAATTTATACATAGGATAGGACTAAAAAATAAGGAGAGACATTATTGATGGTAAGGTTAACTAAAGGTCACCAAAAGATCTTAGGTCCCTTGAAAACAAAGAGTCCTTATATTGTACTTAACATCATCATTTAAGAGTGAGGCAGAATAGATTAGGGAAAGTGAGGCATGGTAAACAGCAGCCAGAAATTCAAAACTTCAACTTAAATACAGAAAACTGACCTTCACTCAGCAACTTCCCTTAAGATTAAGGAACCAAAGTTGTGTTAGGAGAAAATGAGGCAAGATAGAATAGGATAAATAAGACAGGGTGAATGACAGCCAGGAATTTGTAAACAGTGGACTTATAAACATAGTAGTAGCATCTTCTTTATTTTAACTCTTGAATTCTTCCATAAACTGCAATATTAGCACAAGGGGAAAAAAGCTTTTCCCCTGACTTTGCTTGTCTCAAACAATTAGTATGCTCTAAAAACTGAGAAAGGCTGTCATTTTTTAAAAGAAGACATGCACCACAGAATAGCAAATACTTGGAAAAATGGCTCCTCATAGCACACAGCACTTATTGCAAAGGATGAATGTTTGTGGCAGTATGCATTCTTTATGTCAAGGATAAAACACCAGTTTTAAAATATATGACAGAAAAAAGTCTTTCCCAAACATAGTGGTCAAATTGAAAGTATAGGTCAGTCTTAGAGACCCTGAGCCCAATTAATAAAAGTGGAACACCAAGAGTAATTAAACAAAGATAAATACCTATCTTCACAGAAACTTAAATAAATTAGACCCTGCCTTTGACATATAAAACCCCCTGATACCAAAGAGATCAGTCTCTCCTAAGTACCCACACTTTGTTAATGTGCCTCTGCTTTTCTGCTTGCCTGCTTGCCTGTTTGTCTGCTTGTTTGCTTATTCAATAAAGTTTTGTCATGTTTTCTTGCCCTTGTGACTTTTCCAGAAATTCTTATTCTGAGATCAAAGTCAAGAACCCTTGTAGAGACTCTACTTCGAAAGGGAAACCTCACAAACCCTCATCTGGGTGACAGGAGCAGTTCTTTAGAATTTAGAATGGTGGGCAGGAGAAAGGAGGTTGTTAGCCTGACATGCTTCTTTCCCCAGATTTGCTGATAAGTCGCCCCTTTGAAGCAGGTGGCTGATAACCAGCTCCCTCTCTATTACCTTGGTCAGTCACAGCCATAAATGGTAACAGCAGGCCCCCTATCTACTAGTCAGGCAGCTGCCATAAATCTTAGTCCACCATAATGAAATCCTCTGCTTGCAGGTCCTGCATGAATTCTGCCCTTAGCTTCTCTAAGTTGTAACCCCCCCCCCCCCAAACAAAGGACAGGCACCATTTCTCCCTCTCCATGAGGGAGATGGCCTTGTCAGCCCCTTCTGACAATAAACTCCTTTTGCTGTGATTGTGTGCCTGTGTGATTTTCTGGGATGGTGCTCTCAGAGGTAACTAAAATGGGACAACTCTCAAAGGAAAAGCGTTTGTTAGATAGGGCTAGTTGGTGCTGTGTAACAGAACATGAGCTTGCAGGTCCCCACCAAGGGTCTTTTTGTTATGAAAGGAGCAGATAATCTGTTGGGGATTGTGGATGACCTTCAGTCAGTTAAAACCAAACTTGACCCAGAGTCTAGAACTCTTCCATTTGAAACTCCAGTCAACTTTAAGTATGCAAAGTCCAGCACTGTTATCTTTTTTTTTTTTTTTTTGAGAAATGGTTAAACTTCCCCAAAATAATTTATAGTGACCACACTGAGGAGTTCATTAGAAGATCAGGGATTGAAAACTGGATGGAAATAGATTTTTTTTTTGCATTTGAAGGTAGATACTTTTAAAAGACTAAGTAAGAGAGGGAAAGTGTTTTGCTTACATCAGTTGGATCTGTTTCTTCGGCCTCATTTAGGCCTTGCTTAAAATGTTTAACTCTGAGCTTTCTTACTTAGCATGGAAGAGGCTTTGTTGCCCTAATTCCTTCTCCCTAAACTGAGTTAATTTAGAACAAAGTGGTGAAAGAAACCTCTCTCTCACCCCTTTCCTCTCTCTCTCTCTTCTCTTCACCCTCCCCTCTCTTTCTTTCCTCTACCCTCCCAAAAGAAAGGACTTAAGCATGAAAGGCTTCTACAATAGATTGGGCTGAAGAGTTAAGTCTGCACAACAAAAGCCTCACCTTTGACTCCTAAGTGTTAAATAAGTTTCCTGAATATGCTCTTCTTCCTCTTGGTAGATAATTATATTTAGGCCTAACATCGATTAAAACGATCAACCTAGTTAACAATTGTTTAGGGCAAGAAGCAGGCAGGTTAACAAAGAAAAGTGCTAACCAATCTTTGCTCTTGGTGAATTAAACAATGATTAATGATCATGAATGATCAAGGAGTGAACAAAATAGACTCAGAGTGGCTAGTTTCGGAAAAAGATGAGTAGAATCTTAGAATAGATTGTGGTTTGTATCATGGCTGTGAAAGTATAAAGAAATACCCTCTGTAGTGATGTATCAGAGGTCTGACAATATGTGAGGAAGGTCCTTTAATGAAGTAAATGGAAGGAAACAGAAATCCTTGCATTTTGCTGTTTTTCAAGTATATGTTTTCACCTTAAATCACTTCGTATACTAAGGTATTTGGGGGTGGTATTTCCTGAACTGCTTCAATGGCTAGCCAAGCCTAGTAAGCAATTCAGGCTTAATTACTAAAATCAAGCTGATTAGGCTAATGTAAATGTAAGAGAAGTTTATGAATGAACTTGCCATACATTCAGAATTTTCTTCCCAGTAACAAGAAATATGTTGGATTAGATACCACTCATCCAATGAAATCTAGTATTAGATAAATGTGAATGTCTAAGTCATTTATTTATTTTATTGTGAAAATATTGTACAGAGGGGTTACAATTACATAGGCAAGATAATGAGTACATTTCTTATCAAGCATTGTAGCCTCCTCCTTTGTTTTCCCTTCCCATCCCTTCCTATCCTCCCCCCCTGCCCCCTCCAGTCCTCCCCACTCCCCCCCCACCAAAGTTGTAAAGTTCATTTTCAACATAACGACTTGTACTTCTCATTGTTGCAATGGGTCCACCTGTATCCCTATTTAAATGATTTGTTTTTCCCCTTTCCCTCCACAAATTATACCGACATCCAATACAGTGAAAGCAGGGGTTCTACTGTGGGGGAGGGACATACAAAGCAACATAGAAATAATCTTTTAAATGTATTAGAAACAATCGCATGAAAGAAAAAAAAACATTTGAATACATATCTTAGTTAAAATATGAATAAACCTTGTTTATTTGTTCCTTATTCATTCTGAACATGCTGTGCCTTGGAGGGGCATGATCCGCTGAAGACAGGATTCACCCAGTGACTCACTCAGGAGTATCTCCCTAATTAGCTCTAATGAAGGGGTGGGCCACTAGGACCAATTAGGAAAAAATAGCTGCTTACTGCTTTCATTGAGAAATGTGTACTGTGTTTCAACTAGTTGGAAAACACTGCATAATTAAATGCATTCATATAGCAAGTATCTGACATCTATATGTAACACATTCTATTAGGGGAAAGGACAGAATGGCAAGCAAAGTAAGATTATTTCCTTCCATCACCACACATCATAGAAGACCCAGTTGCACACCTATACATAGAATATGCATGAAAACACATAACATTAGTAATTTGTGTTAAGTGCTTTGAACAATCGCAGCATAGTTCCTTCACTACTCCCTGAGTTATTTAACCCCAAACATAGTGCTGGCCTTGCAATTCAATATTTGATCACTGAATACATTTATGCTAGTGGTAAATTTTGTTTTTGTGTGATATAGAAAAGCTAGGTGTATGTGAAAGTGTATGAAAAATTTCCTTATTAAGAAACATGCTCCTAAAAAAAACATGAAATGGTACTCAGCCATAAAATATTTATATAAAATAGTTCAAAATTGCTTGTTTCCTAGGCTGCTACTTGAAATTTGTTTAAAAAATTCTAATATATTCTAGTTTTAAGGAAAACCTAGAAATTTGAATCATACCCATCTCTTGTACAAAGAAGGTAAGATGTTTTGAGATACAAACTGTAGGATATGGAAGAGATATACTCAAACACATGCACATACATATGTATGTGTATGTATACACATATACACACATCTTTGATATTTGTGCTGGTATTACAGCTTGAACTTAGACCTCATACTCTCACTTGACTTTTTTGCTCATGGCTGATTATCTAATACTTGAGCCACACCTCTACCAAGGGTACTATGACTACTTCTTTTCTTTTCTTCTTTGCATCTTTGCTTCTTTGCTCTTTCCTTCCTTCCCTCCTTCCTTCTTTCTTTCTTTCCTTTCTTTTTGCTTTCTTTTCTTTTTTTATTTCTGCTGACACTGGGACTTGAACTCAGGGCCTTACACTAGCTTAGCTATTGTGCTCATAGCTGGAAATTTACCACTTTAGCCACACCTCCAGTCCAGTATTTTCCTGGTTAATTGGAAACAGCATCTTAAAGACTTCTGCCTGGCTGGCTTTGAGCTTCCGCTCTCAAAGTCTCAGATCTTGAATAAGTAGAATTACAGGCATGAGCAACCAGCACCTAGCTTGCTTTTAATGGATGAAATAGTCATAATTTTTAGTGACCTATATCACTAAGAAGAAATCTTAGTGTCACCTATTCTCCTAAATTCAGTCACAAATACTATAGGACTTTGATGTATTATGACAAGGCACGTTCTTCCAGATCAAAGAAACTGGGATTCATCAATTGAAGAGTCTAAGTGTGGCTTCTAGAAATAAAATATGCTCTTGACCCCAGTGAAAGGAGGATTGCAACTTCAACTGCAGTAAAGCTGCAGGGCCTCTAATCTTGCAGGCTGTGCTGACAACCTAAAGGATCCCTTCTTGGCTTTAGATATGAGCAGCTTTTCTATGATATCAGAACAAGGCTGTTTCTGTAGATATTTTTCTTGCTCCTGCCTTCCTCTCTCCCTTGGAAGGATCAGCCTGTAAACAGATGTTTGGATGCACTTGTTCTCACTACCTAATTTAACAGCCTGGTGATGGAATGCTAGATTACCTAGTAGTTGAACAGGCAGGAATCTGTGCAGTTGCTAACACTTCTTGATAAATGCATTGGGTATTGTAGAGCCTCATAAGAAAATTAATGAACAGGTTATTTGTTTAGAATGGATAGACTCCTTATCTGGCTCATTCTTTGCTCATTTGAATTTGGTTGCTTTGATTCCTTAGAGACCTGACTGGGGAGCCCACTCCAAGATCTTGTTATTATTCTCCTGATAGTCACAATATACCATAGTCTCTTCAACAAGCAGCCGTGTGCTAAATGGAAATGGCCTCTCTCTGGCTGGCATAATTAAAAACTTTACTGGATCATGAGAATACTGTAATCTTTGATGGACATATGAGACTGGAAATTCAGGCTAACTATGATGACTGAGAACCACATCCACATAAGAATCTGAGAAGAAATTTCCTAGGAGTCTGTTGACATGGATGAGGTTCTTGCACCAGGCTTAACAGAGCAGACAGATATCATGTTAAATCTAACTATCTGAGTGTTAATTACAGGAGACTCTTATCAAATTAAGCTGTAAACATTTAAGTTGTTTTTCCTTCATTCTGATGTCTATATACACTGTCAGATCATATTGTTTCAAAGAGTTCTCTCCACCTGCTCTGGTTTTGGGAGCTGCCTAATTTATAAGCTATTTTTGTTTTCCTTTGTGGAAGTAAATTCTACAAAACTTCAATGGCCTAAAGATTTTGCCTTTGAACATCTTTATGGAAATTTGAAAGCTTCCAAAGATCACGGAAGTTTTTCAAAAATACAGCCTTTCTGCAAAATGATATGCTTTCAAATTTCATTATCTTTTGTTCCATCCAATCAATATTTTATATTAAACTGATCTATCAACAGTATTATAACAAATTCATGTGTGGCCCATTAGCATTTTTTATAATTACTAGAATTACTTATTTTAAATCTGGGATTTTAGCTGGCACCCATGGCTCACACCTGTAATCCTTGCTACTTGGGTGGCTGAGATCTGGGGATCGTGGTTCAAAACCAGCCTTCATGAGGTTCTTATTTTTGATTAACTAACCAACCAACCCAAAAATAGGACAAACTGAAGTTCTGGCTCAAGTAGTTGAGTGCCATGCTTGAGTACAAAAGATAAAAGTAAGGGAGGATACTCAGCCCTGAGTTCAAGCCCCAGGAGCAGAAAAAATAAACTTAGGATTTTATCATCTCCCAGGAGATGAGAATACCTACTCAGTGATAATTCCAGTATCGGAATTTGGACTCAGTGGCTTTAGTTCTTGCTTAGGTTCTTTTTGCTCAAGGCTGGTGCTCTACCAGTTGAACCACACACCTGGTCCTACACAATGGTTGTTCTGTACATTTACTTATGACAAGAGACTGATCTCCCAGTCAATCTCTCACTGTGGGATTCCTTGTGTTATGTTGCAGACTCCAGAGATGACTTGTCCTTTTCATTTTGGGGAACAATCCTTCCTGAGAGCTATTAAAATAGTCCACTCAAAATTTCCTGTCTTGCCATCTGTATTGTTTTTCTTAAAAATTAATATCTTATTATGGTTCCTTTAATTGTATTAAAACTAACTCTTATATGCTTTATTTCACTTTGAATATTATCATGCATCAATAGCTTTAAATAGATACAGATCCACCTGCTAAAGTTAATGATAATGTTTTCTTACTGATGCTCAAGTGTGCACATTTGGGAGCAGTGGCAGCTTTCAGCTGGCTCTCCCCTCCTTTCTACCCACAACTGCTAAATGTTGATTAAAGCACCTTTGCAGGGTCTTTGGGGCTCTTTCCCATTCCTAGAATGGAATTAGATATTCTCAGAGAAGTCTGGATTCCTTAATGCAGAATTAACCCCAAAGAATCTTGTTTCTAGTGGCTTTCTGTAAACACTGCTATTGGAATAGGGTTCAACCATTGCAGAAATGGCCAGAGAAAAAAGTGGTTTGTTGTTGCTGCTGCTTTTTCATAGTGCACATGACATTTCCAAATTAACTTGAACATTACGGGATCATTTTGAAGGATTTTGTTATCTTACATTAAGCAGCTAATTAACTGATTTACTTTCATAATAAAATTATAATTTCCTGCATTGCTTATAATTTTAACCCCTAACCAATGAAAGCATGTTTCAATTACATGAAAATCTTTATTACATTGGGAAAAGGACTTTCATTCAATTGTCAATAAAAATATCGGAAAAAGTGGGATGTGTAATAGTCCTCAAGGGCTTTTGATCTGTTAATAATATGCTAGATATATTCATCTGTCCCAATGAATAATATCTTGGATAACTTAATTCCTCTCTAGTAATTAACTCTATTTAGGCTAGATGACAGAAAAAGAGATTTTAGATTTTAGAGTTTAGCAACATATCCTCTCAACCTGCAAGTCTACAGCAAGGTTAAAAATGAAAGGCCTTATGCAGAAGAATCTTCCTATAGTAAAATCCAAAGAGTGGGGTTTTTTTTGCCATGTTTCTAAGGAAGGATGGTATCTGAGCAGTTTTGCTTCCTTTCAACATTCTTGCATGTAGCATCACAAAGCTCGGGCTCTGGAACATGACTTCCAGAAGCTAGACAGAATTATCGAGGAGTCTGCCAATATTCTCTGGCATTTGGAATTTGGCAGCAAGTTGCAAAATATCTTTGCTTAGACAATTCTGGTTTTCTATAAACTCAAATGTCTGAGAAGTAATTCCAAACTTTCCTGACCACAGATTTCCTTCCATATCTTTCAATGATATTGCTTTTCATCTGTGTGGGTTATGGCAAATGACAACCTTGTAGAAACATCTCACACCACACTTTTTTGTTCTCTTTCTGTAAGCTCTTTCAAATTCCCTAAATAATTCATGATTTAAATTAATAATTTTAAGCATAAACTTCCAGCTTGGCACTGGTGGTTCAAGCATGTAATCCTTGCTACTCAAGAAGCTGAGATTTGAGGAACACAACCACAGCAGGAAAGTCCATGAAATGCTTATCTCCAATTAACTACCAAAAAACTAGAAGTGGAGCTATGGCCCAAGTGGTAGGGCACTAGTCTTGAGGAAACAAAAGCTCAGGGATAGCTCCTAGGCCCTGAGCTCAAGACCCATGGGCACCTCACACACACACACACACACACACACACACACACACACACACACGATAAACCTATTGTTGTAAGGTGCAATTATTCCAGAAACCATATTTTGGAAGATAGAATAAAGGAGTCTGCAGTCTGCAGGCAACCAGTTGTTACAAAGGCCTGCAGTCCCCAAATACACTTAACATGGCTAGGAAACAGGCTAGAGGCAAAGAAAGAGCAAAAACAATACTTACAGAGAAATTCAGCTTGCATGGAGTGCAGAATTGGGACGCCATGATGACCATAGATGAACCAGGAGATAGAAGACAGGACATGATCACAGAGTCACGGGTAGCATTGCATAAGATGGCTGGGTTGGGCTGGGCTGGGCCTAAATAGAGTCTCAGCCAGGGGGTGGGGGGGAGGGGGCGGGTGTCCACAGGAAATTCCTAGTCCCAGGTACTGGACTGACAGATCCTAACAGCCAAGTGCCGGCCCCTGCCTCCAGGGTTCCCCGCAAGCCCATCACTTGGGAGGCAGTTGATGGGTGGGGGTGTTTCCTTCCTCCAGCATGAAGACAAGATGCCAGACTGTACCATCTACCATGGGGCCAACATGGTGCGGGCCAGACCTGATTTCCTTACTTCACTATCAAATGTAAGTCATTTTTCAAGTCTTTATCTTCTTGTGCCTCACATTCTAACATAGTCTTGTGGCCATGGTGACCCTTGATTGGCATAGAGAATGTAGCTGTCACTTGGCCCTTCTTCCCTTCATTTATCACAGAGGAGACCTGCTGAATTCTTGAATTTGAAATAACCATGAACATGGCAAATGCCATTTATTATAGGCAATACAGAGCAATTTCCTTGTATGAAAAGAGATTTCTACTTTTTCCCATTGTATTGCATCATTTAGCCGCTGGGTACACAGCACATTATTGTAACGTATATTAAATAGGTAGGTTTCAATGAAGAGAACACCACGTGCTATTCAGGCAGGAAAAGAAGTTTATTTACCGAACTGTTACCTCTGCCGTGCACGGTGGAGAGGCACTGTCCCAAGGCTAGGTGTGGCCAGGTGGGGGAAAGGTGTGGCCACACTGGATCCAGATGTGACCTCAGGGCCTGGGACCCTCCTATGGTCAGATGGGAGGCACGTGACCAGAGGTGGCTCAGGATGTGACCTCACAGGAAGGGGCGGTGACTGCTTCCAGGTGTGCCAGTTACCTAAGTAACACAGATGCTGGGTGGAAACTTAGCCAAGAAATTGCACAGGGCCTGCATAGCTCGGGGCAGACTTTACAATTATAACTTATAACAAGCATTGAAAATCCAAATGTATAGTAAAGACGTTGTATTTGCGGAGTTCAAGAAAGGAGGAAGTGGAGGTCTCTTCCAGCTGCAATGCCAGTGGGAGCACCAGACCTCGTGCTCGGAGTGTCGCTGAGAACTGTTCTAAGAAAATGGCAGACAAGCCTGACATGGGGGAAATCACCAGCTTCAATAAGGCCAAGCTGAAGAAAACCGAGATGCAGGAGAAGAACACCTTGCTGACCAAAGAGACCATTGAACAAGAAAAGCAGAATGAAATTTCCTAAGAACCTATAGGGTCTGCCACCCCTTTCCCCTCACCACCACCCCCACCTCTTGATGTGAAGAAAGAGCCACCTGAAAAATGGACACAAGCCACCAGCCTGCACTGTGAACTCTGGGTGCTCCGTGCCAATGCCATCGTCCTGTGAGTCTCTGAGGGGACACCATTCCCCTTCATTGGACTGCCAAATTCTCAGTTTGCCCTGGGATGTTACAGAAAATTACTTGCATGATGAATGAAAATACACCTCGTGGCAGAAAGAAAGGAAGAAAGAAAGAAAGAAAGAAAGAAAGGAAGGAAGGAAGGAAGGAGAGAGAGAGAGAAGGAAAGAAAGAAAGAGAAAGAAAGAAAGAAAGAGAAAGAAAGAAAGAGAAAGAAGGAAAGAAAGGAAGGAAGGAGAGAGAGAGAGAGAAGGAAAGAAAGAAAGAAAGAAGAAAGAAAAAAAGAGAAAGAAAGAAAGAGAAAAAAGGAAAGAAAGAAAGAAAGAAAGAAAGAAAGAAAGAAAGAAAGAAAGAAAGAAAGAAAGAAATGGAGAAATACAAGAGGCCATGGGGAGAAACTTTTGTAAGGAATGGAGTTTGCAGGTATTTTGAGAGATGATTGTATTCTGGAAAACCCAGGAGGCTAGACATCAAAGAAATGGGAAGTAGCATTAGCATTGAAGAAAGGAGGCTGAGTCTAAGTAATTTCTCACAGCCATCCTGGTGCCTCTTGCTGGGTAGAGCGAGTTCTCCATCCAGTGCTGAAAAAGCCTAGAGGTAAGAGAGGCCATTCAGCCCGGCACCAGTGCCTCACGCCTGTAATCCTAACTACTCAGGAGGCTGAGATCTTAGGATTGCGGTTCAAAGCCAGCTCTAGCAGGAATGTCCGTGAGACTCTTATTTCCAATAAACCACTAGAAAACCGGAAGTGGTGCTGCGAAAAGCCACATTTTGAAAGATCAAATCTTGGAGGCTTTATTAGAGTGCAATCTGTCTGCAGGCAGCCAATTGTTTCAAAGGCCTGCAGCCAACAAACACACTTAGGAAAAGCCTAATCCCACATTATGAGAAAAGCCTGAGAGTTAGGAAAACAGAGGTGGAGAGTAAGAAGCTTGCTTGACATCTTCCATGTCAGTTCAAATTCTCCATTTGCCCTAAAACAGTTCTGAAAAAGTGCTATGTGTTTGTTTTGGTTTCCTTTGTCTATTTGTTTTGTGGGGATAGGCATCAAACCCAAGGCTTTGCTCATACTAGGCAACTGTTCTACCAATGAGATACCACAATCAACTTATTTCACACACTTTTAACTCAATGTAAAACCATTGTTTTCACTTTGGTTATAAATAAGTTTATGTCCCTTAGGAGGTAGAAAACCAATATTATAAAACGTGAAGTTTATATACTGAAAATGTGTCTGTCAGGATAGAAATGTGAATAAAGGCAGGCTGATGGGAAAAAAGAATTATGCAAAAAATTATTTATTGGTTAATGAATCTTGAAAACTTTGATAGTCCTGGACAATTAAGTAAATTCAAATTATTGCTGGATATCAGCTTTTGTAGGAGAAACTATCACCTTTATTCCTAGCTGCATTAATGAAATACTGCAATCCAAACAGTAAAACTGAAGATATTCTCAGTAAGAGAAGACAGACATTTCCTCTTCCCCTATAACATTCACACCAGGAACCAGTCATCTAGGTATAATAAATTTCAAAAAGGACATGTTTACTTACTGAAACATTAAAACACTTTCCCCAAAATTACACCTTTACCATTGTAATGGAATGAACATGTCAAATAAGTTATAAAGGGGATCAAATCAAATGAAATATAAACTCTGAAAGAAACCCTGGCAGCTTAATTTGATGAAATCCTCAGTAATTTCAGTGTAAGTAACCTGTGGTATGCAGTGTCACATGTTTTAACAGGCTGCTTTGACATCCCATGCATATCCCAAAGGTGTGTACCTCATTCTACTCATAGGAAGGTACTGAAGGTCCAGCCTAAGACATACAATTAGAGAGTTGAATTATTTTCCCATTTGACACTTGACTTCCTATCAACAAGAAAGAATTATATAGCTGTACTATATTTATGACTCTCTATTTGCTTAGCTCCTCTTTATTCTAAGAGATAAAAGATGCCTGAAAATGTACCCAATGCCCTGTTGACTGTCCATATTTATTTCATGTTTCCAGATGTCTGAAAGACAACTAGCTGCCCATCTACCAATTTTCCTTGTGGTGT
This sequence comes from Dipodomys spectabilis, assembly GCF_019054845.1. Lineage (NCBI taxonomy): Eukaryota > Metazoa > Chordata > Mammalia > Rodentia > Heteromyidae > Dipodomys > Dipodomys spectabilis. The sequence goes on from NW_024870876.1 coordinate 1,527,548, forward strand.
TTCCTGATTTTGCTTAGGGTGGCAATATGACCAAATAAAATTTCCCTGGCACAGGATAGAATCCCAGCTAATGATATGATCACAAGCTACTGGAGTGTTGCTACTCGATAGTAGAGAATAGCTAACCTCCATTACACCATTTTCTCTTTCCCTTCTTCTTTACTTGGTTATGATGATGGGGTGTCCTCATCTTTTCCTCAGAAAAAATAGGCTGTTCATCCTAATGTGGTAGAACCAAGACCCGAAGACAGGTTTGGGGGGATTCAATGACACCACAGAGTCACTACACAGATCTTAGGCCACCTCGCAGGAGACTGTCACATGGTGAGAGAACACTAACCTTTTTCTTCCATTAAGCCAAACTCCATTCTGAACATCTGCACTGGGCTCATTGCTGTATCAATCAACTTAAATAGGAAGACTAAAAATCACAAGTATTAGTGGGCACTGGCGGTTCACCCCTGTAATCCTACCTACTCAGGAGGCTGAGATCTGAGGATTGAGGTTCAAAGCCAGCCCTGGCAGGAAAATCTGTGAGACTCTTATCTCCAATTAACTACCAGAAAACCAGAAGTGGCTCTGTGGCTGAAGTGGTACAGTAGTTGTCTTAAGCTGAAGAGCTCAGGATAGCACCCAAACCCAGACTTTAAGGCCCATGACCAACAACAACAACAAAAATCACAAGTATGATTTTAAAGCCTTTGCATTGTAAAAATTATAAAGTGATTTTATAACACCAATGTGTGTAATGTGACAATTTTGAAAGAAGGCATACAAAAGAATCTTAATTTATAAAAATGAAAATACATAAGAAACAGATTTTGTGTAGCTTTATTAAAAAGATGAGATTACATAAAGCCAAACTGTAATCAATATTTACTGCTATTGTTACCATTTGATTAAAATTATAAGAGAGGGAAGGATCCTTTAAATTGGACTGTAAATAATAAGGCTTTGGTTTTCAAAATATACATGGCCAGAAAAAAGGGAGCTCTCTGTCATATGGAAAAGAAATGATAGTACCTGCCAAAATCTTGAAAATGATTTTTGCCAAGAACTAGATGAGTCAAAAGAAATTTGCTGGCAAAAATAAATGCACAAGTTTTGAAATTAATCACATTCTTTGAAAAATGTTTATGATATACCCTTACCATTTATGATCCCTATGAAGCCTGACTAGATTACTAAAGCCAGAGCCAGACTGAGCATTGGAAATATAAAACTAGATTCCGGAATGGAGGGGTTTATTCATCTCAGTGTTTTGGCTCAGATTAATAGCAGTGCATTTTGCACACATGAGTTATCTCACTCTCCAGGGTAACCAAAGTATACAAACAGGCTTACTGTTTATTGTTTAATTGGTAAGAAAGCACACTCCCCAGAGATAGAAATGGACTGAAATGCTCTGATATGAATGAATAATTAGAAAGGTGCGATTGAGTTACAATGGAAGCATACTTACTGATCTCTGTCATACGTTTTCTGCTGCCATGTTCCTGGACATGTGCATTAACATGATAATGTCTCAAAGTTCTTTTGTTGAATCAAGACTTTCTCTAAGCACCTTCTTTCACTGATAACCAATATGCCACTCATAATTAAAGCAGAGGAATGAATAGAGGATATCGTTTTCTACGGCGAGAAAACAGAGAAGCCACATCTTGCAAGATCGAATCTGGAGTCTTTATTAAAAGGCCACTGACTGCATGAGATTCTGGAAAATATAAAAAGAGGTTTGACAATTGCAACCATTTTCACCATATTTCTCTCTTCCTGGTTTGTCATTCCCAAATGAACCTGAGGGATGTATGTCATTCTCTTCTTTGAACTCTAGTACTTTCTGGTATGAAAGGCCATTGTTTGGGAGTCTATTAATGGGAAATTAAGCTCGTAACTCATACATCCTAACTTACAAGATTGCTGAAAGTGATGCAGCTGTTTAGAAATTAGCTTTTTCTCTCTCTACCGCTTTGACAGAGGTTAATTGTAAATAGCTAAACAATGATGCATAAAACCTACTGGCAAATCTAGCATTTTCCTTTTAATTTCTCAAAGAGAGGAAGCTGTGATTCCTTGTTTAAGAAACAATCTTTTAAGTAATTGCACCAAGTGGTTTTTAACGTGTAAGTTTGTGAACAGGATGCATCTTCATTGATGTCACTGCTTCCATTGTTCTCCCCCATCTCTCCAAACCCCACCCATTTCTTTAATGTTCCTAGTTCTATTTTCATGTGTATACACTGAACATTATAGGCTTGCTTAAAATAATGTTACTAAGGTTAGAAAGAGATAAGTCATCTATCAATACAATTGGTTTGATTTCATTATTTTAGAAAGGACATGATTACATTTTGCTTTGTATTCTTTAAGAATAATGTTAGTCAGCTTTCTTTCACTGTAGCAAATACTTGTGATAAGCCAACTTACAAGGACAGTGTTAGGTTTTTAAAGAAGAAGCCAAGTAAGAACAACACCATGCACGTGGTATTCAGGTAAGGGGTGGGTTTATTCATCATTCTGGCTGTCACCAGGCCGTGTTGGCACTCCAAGCGTCTGGGAAAGAGGGGCATCTGGCCCTGGGCTCGGCCTTATCTAGGTTAGGGGCAGGGAAAGGTGTGACATCGAATCCAGATGTGACCTCAGCAGATGGAGATGTGACCTCTTCCAGGTGTGCCAGTTGCCTAGGTAATGCAGGTACTGAGGGGGAACTTTGCTACGTGGAGAGTGGAGTCTGCTCACTATCCAGGAGCAGACCTTACAGACAGGTCGGTTTGAGCTCATGATTTTAGGGGTTTCAATCCACAGTTACTTGACCCTGTTGCTCTGGGCCTATAGCAGCCCAGTATATCAGGATATAAGCTTCAAAGTGGTCAGGAAGCAACAAAAAGCTAAGAACAGACTAAGTCCTGCTAGGCACAATAGCTTATCCCTGTAATCCTAGTTACTTAGACCCAGAGATCAGGAAAATTGTGGTTCAAGGACAGTCTGTACAAAAAGTTGGCAATACGAACTTGTGGATCCACATCTGTGCACATATATATACATATATATATATATACATACATATATATATATATATATATATATATATCACTGTTCAAAGCATTGTTGATTGAAACATCATCATCACTAGGTGCAGGATTGCATTTAATATATCATCAAGGGGCATGGTCATCTCAAAACCCTGAACCTTCTGTACAACTCTATGATGTCACATGAACTGTGCCACCTGTCAAGAGTCACTGCTCCAACTCTGAAATCAGCTCGCTGTAATGAATGAATAAGCAGATGTGAAATACTGAATGAATGATGCTTTTGTATACTACTTATTTAAAATATGCTTTTGCTCCCCATTCGGGTTACTTGTGAATATTTTTACATGTATTGAACTTGTACTGATTTCTCTTCATTAAAAAGAAAACTACACCCACTGTCACAATTCAGATACTCCTATTGTATTTGACGTCTTTAGGAAGCTTGTACAGATGAAGAAACCTTTTACAGTCAGTGCAGGAAGCTGGAAAGAGTTGGTCCCTAGGATCAGAGCTAGTAGAAGGCAGCCAGGGTGGAAATTTAGGTACCCTGTGTTTCTGTTGTGTGGTTTCAATTGCACAGCTGTAAGAGATGTTTAGGAATGTTAAGCATTGCCACTGTTGGTGATATACAGTGTTTTCAAAAGCATCCATGCTCTGTTTAAAGTTCCATGAAGCACATCATTGCTTGTCAACTGTTGGGACGTACATAACTAAATAAGATGAGGCATGATAGCTAGTAGAGGGAGGCATGCAGCATATCTTCAATGAGAACCACAAGGCCTATCAATTATTTCAGCCTCTAAATACCCAGCATGCCACTGCATATGCTCATAGGGCCACAGTGAATGATTTAGGATTAATTTTAAATTTGGCTCAAGTGGTAGTGTAACCAAGCACACGTCCTTGGATTCAAACCCTGCTAGGAGCAAAATATTTTTTAAAAAACAAAATAAAAGTAAATTATTAAGTTAGGTGCAGGTGGTTCACACCTCTAAGCCTAGTTACTCAAGAGCCTGACATGAAAACATTGTGATTTCAAATCAAGCACAGGGAAAAAACTGCCAGACTACAACTCCAATTAACTAACCAAGAGCTGGACAGGAGATGTGGCTCACGTAGCAGAGCACCAGCTGTTTATGCAAGCTGAGCCAGAACTTGCAGCCTTGAATTTGAGGCTCTGAGTTTCAGTATTCAAGCCCTGGTAACCACCACCATTAAAAAAAGAAGAAGAAAATAATTTTTTTAAAGAAAAGAAAATTAATTTTAAGTCTTGCTAGCTAAGAACAATATTCAAAGGGCACAGAAGGAAACCAAACTTGGACAATTATTTAATCATACCATGAATAAGATATACAAGAAAGGAAGAAAAGTAATTTTTTCCCAGGAAGTATATTTCTTCAGAAAAAAAATGTAATGATAGATCATTTGGCAATTGAGCAATCCATCTCATCTTAATGAAGAGGTGTTTTTCCAGTCTCAGGATAAATAAGGTACACTCATGTGTCACGTTACAATGTTTCATCAGTAAATATTTGCATATATGTTTCATCAGAGAAGATCTGCATATAACACAGGGTGCTATAGGACTGTATCACTGGGTGATACATCAGTGCATCCTACAATGTTTGTGCAATGACAAAATCAATGAATGATGTCTCTCAGCCATGTCCTTGTCATAGAGTCCATGACCACAATTATCATCATCTACTCAATTTCCTGTTCATATTAACTTCAAGTTCAATAGAGTAGGAAATTTTTATTGTTTGATCAGCACTGGACAAAAAATTACATTTTATTTTATTCATTACTAGTTCATAATTTGAAAAATGAACTATTTGGGGTCAAATAAGATGATGACTTTTGAACAAATTTTAAAGTACTACTTTATGCCATTCTAGTAATTTCCATGTTCAATGGATTGAATGACAATGTTTCCCTTACTCTAATCCACTAGTCTTATTTGGTCATGGTATGACAAATTGGCTGCTTGGGACTGGTAAAACTCAGCTATTTGAGATTGAATGAAACTTAGCGATTTGTTATTAAAAATACATTTGTAAGTTAGGTTTTGATTTGTTTCTGTGCAAAATTGGATTGTAGTTTGCTATATAAAAACACCAAGGTGAGTTCCGGGAAGATGGCGGAGGAGAAGCTGGAATCTGAACAAGCTCTTGCATAGAAAACAGTTTCAGAGTTCCAGTGAACAGTCCCAAGCCAGAGAATCACACCAAGCGTGCCATCACAGGACAGAGAGTTAGTCAAGAGAGGGGAAGCCAAGCAGACACATCTGAGCAGCTGCCGCTGCAGCGGCAGGGTCGCAGCGGCGACCACCGCCGCGGAGGCATACCTGAGACGCAGTCCGGGACGAAGGAGCCAGACGCAGCGGTGGAGCGGATTCTACTCAACACCAGCAAGAACCGACAAGGAGCGGACAACTTCATCCTGCACTTTGCAGACCAGAGACGACCCGAGATCCATGACTCCGCGTGAGTAGAAGCCCCACTTCCTCACTCCTCTGGGAGCAGAGGAGGGAAGGCCACCCCTCCCCCCCCAGCACCGGTGATCTCCATCTTGGATACCGACAAAGCTCGGAGGAGCGGCTAGCTCCAGCTCAGGCCTTGGAATAGAGCTAGACATTTGGCAGGTCACAGGAACTTGGCGGTGAGGTGTCCTCACAGACTCAGTTCCATCCAGGGAGGGGTCGCCCAGCTCAGGCACCAGCCATTGGAGTGGCTCTCCTCGCTGGGTGGCCAGAGCCAGAGGCTGCCCCTCCCTCTAGGAGCCACCACAATCAATTGAAAAACAGAAACCCTGAGAATGGCTCCAGGCTGGGTGCTGTGAGTTTTTTTTCACAAAATAGCCCCAGGGAAAAGCTACTGTTCATTGAAAGGCCTCAACTCTACCCAGAACCTAGCCTCATCACTGCATCCCCCTCTTTTGTGATTCTCAAAGCAGATCACCCTCCCAGTAAACTAACCTGCGAGGGGAATCTCAAAATCTTGGGTAAAGCAGAGCATTTTTCTGCCTGTTCCAACAAACTGACTTAAGAAACCAATCAAGCCACAGGACCTCAAGCTGACCAGAGACTCCAACCAGACTCTGGTTACAGACAAAAGGGAGATACAGGACTCTTCCCACCCCTCCCAAAAAAAGAAAAAAAAATCAAAGAACTTTTTTTTCTTCTTCTTCTTTTCTTTTTTTCTTTTTCTTGTTTTGTTTTTTTTTTATTTTTTGTTACCTTATATATATATATAAAAAAATTTTTTGCTTTTCTAAAACTTTTATTAATCTTTAATTTTTGCCTCTTCTGAAAAAATAATTGTTTTCCATTAACTTTTTTTTTTTCTTCTCCTCTTATAATTTTTATTTTAGGAATACGTGAATGTGTGTTTTCTTTTCTTTTCTTGTCTTCTTTCTCTTTTTCTTTCATTCTTAATTATCTTTTTGTTTTTTTTTCTAGCTCTACTGAACTTCTGATCTTTTCTTCTCACTTTCCTATCCTTTCCATCTTTTCCTCTTTGTTCATCTTTATGTGACTTAACTCTCGTCCTGCACATCCTCAGATAAACCCATAGTTAACCAGTAGACCCTATCCCCCATTGTGTACACACTTAATCCACAAACTTATTACTCAATTCAAAACCTCTGAGACTTAAATTCACTAATAGCAGTACTTTATACCTATACAATATTTTAAGCATTTTTTTAAAGTTTTTCTCATCTCCTCTATGTCCCTCCCTTTCTCTCAACATATTCATATTCCTCTATAAATAGATGGTCTTTTAATCTCTAAAATAACATTAATTTTTACGTTTCTATTTTTTTTCTGGTCTCTTTTCATTCCCCTTTCCCTTTCTTCTTTTTCTCTCTCTCTCTACTTACATCCTACCCAACCTATTTCCTGCATTGTGATTAGGACATAGTTAACTCTCCCTGTGCCTCCCCACACCAATCTATTCCTATTTTTTACCCACATCTCTTCCTAACCCTAATAATTTCTGGCTTTCCAAATTCTTCTCTGCGGTTCGAAGTCCTTTAACATATAGTTGTTTGATGTCGAATAGATGTATCTGTTGAACTAGATTGTATCTGTAGACTATTGACTGTACAAATGCAAACTTTGGTTGATGGTTGCCTTAAGATAGTGTTCTAGCACAAAACTGGTGCTATCTTCATCTCAAATGGGCAGAGTAAGCCGGAAAAACACAAGAAAAATGGCAAATTCGGGTATCTCAATTCCCAATCCTGATAATCAGGGGTTAGAACAGATAATGAATAATCCAGAGGAGAGTTCCCAAACAGCTCTACAAACACTGGTGGCAAACATGATAAATGAAAAGTTTGACAATGTACAAAGGACTCTGTATGAGCGTGATAGGGAGAGAGAGGAGGCATCCCAGAAGTTTATACAGGAATATCATAAGCGTGAGGAAGCTACTCAAAAACTGATACAGGATTTGCGTGAACAACTTGAGAATACTCAAAGAGAAAGGGAGGAATGGCGTGAGCAGGCTGAGAACACTCAAAGAGATCTGCAGGAATCCCACGAAAGGGAGGAAGCAAATCAAAGAGTAATACAGGAATTGAGAGACCAGGTAGAGAACACACAAAGATCACTAAAGGCATTCATGGAATCCATTAACAAAGAGCTGAAGGAAGTCAGGGAGACCACAAAGGGAATGCTGAATGGAACCCAACAGAAGGAATGGGAGCCCAAAGAAACCATAACCAATCAACTAAGCGATTTGAGGACAAACACTGAACACCAAATTAAGGAAGTAAAGAAATTCATACAAGACGTAAAACAGAGCTTCAACAAAGAACTTGAAGCCATCAAAGCTGACCAACTAGAAGGAAAAGAGATAAAAAACAAAGTAGAGAGTCTTGACAGCAGGTTAGACCATGCAGAAGATCGAATCTCAGGGATTGAAGACAGCCTAGATATTATAGAGAAAGAACATACAACCATACAAGACAAGCCCAAGAAATATGATAGATCTATCCAACACCTGGAAGACACCATCAGAAGGCCTAATCTAAGGATAATGGGTGTAGAGGAACACCTAGAAACAGAAGTTAATGGTCTAGGAAATCTGTTTAACAGGATCCTAGTAGAGAACTTCCCAAACATGCAAAAAGATAGGCCTGTCCAGATACAAGAAGCCTTTAGAACCCCAAATAGACCAGACCAGAATAGGACATCCCACCGTCACATTATAATCCACACAGGATCAACTCAGAACAAGGAAAAGATCCTTAAAGCTGTCAGGGAGAAAAGGGTAATCACTTATAAAGGGAAACCAATTAGAATCACCTCAGATTTCTCAGCAGAGACAATCAAAGCAAGAAGAGCCTGGAATGATGTATGCCATGCCCTAAAAACAAACAACTATCAACCAAGAATACTGTACCCAGCTAAACTCTCCTTCATAACTGAAGGCCAAATAAAAACCTTCCATAGCAAAGAAAAATTGAAACAATACATCTCCACCAAACCAGCCCTACAAAAGATTCTTAAAGATGTCCTACACATAGAAAACCAACAAGACCGCAATAAAGGCCAAGAAACTGCACCCAAACTGAGAATCCAAGAACCATAGGAAGAACCCAGTTTTCGCAGCCCCCAAGAAGGTAGATAACATGGCAGGAACTCCCAAATACCTCTCAGTCCTATCTCTTAATGTTAACGGACTGAACTCTCCAATCAAGCGACATAGACTGTCTAGTTGGATTAAAAAACAAGACCCTTCTATCTGCTGCCTGCAGGAGTCACATCTTGCCCATAAAAACAAACACATTTTTAATGTTAAAGGCTGGAACAAAATCTACCAAGCAAACGGACCGCATAAACAGGCGGGAGTTGCAATCCTAATATCAGATAAAATAGACTTCAAATTAAAATTCATGAAAAGAGATAAAGAAGGTCGCTACATACTAATTAAAGGATCTCTCCTTCAGGAGGATATTACAATTCTAAATATCTATTCGCCAAACAATGGAGCACCCAAATTTATCAAAGAAACACTACTTTCCCTCAAATCCCATATAGATCCAAAGACATTAATCGTTGGGGATTTTAACACACCACTCTCCCCACTAGATAGATCAACTCGGCAAAAACTCAACAGAGAAACCGCAGATCTAAACAGCTGCATAGATCAACTAGACTTAACAGACATTTACCGAACATTTCACCCAGCAGCATCAGAATACACGTTTTTCTCAGCAGCACATGGAACGTTTTCTAAAATAGACCACATTTTAGGCCACAAAGCAAACTTGTCTAAATTCAGAAACATTGAAGTTATACCTTGCATTCTCTCTGACCACAAGGGAATAAAGTTAGAACTCAACATCAAAAGCCACCAAAGAAAGTCCGGTATCACATGGAGGCTGAACAACACACTGCTGAATCATGAGTGGGTCATGGAAGAGATTAGAAAGGAAATTCAAATGTTCATGCTATTCAACAAAAATGAACACACAAAATACCAGCTCCTCTGGGACACAGCAAAGGCAGTACTCAGAGGCAAGTTTATAGCTCTGAGCTCCTACATCAACAAATTGGAGAGATCTGAAACTAACAATTTAATGACACATCTAAACCTCCTTGAAAAAGAGCAGCAAGATAAACCCCAATCCAGTAGACGGAAAGAAATAATCAAAATTAAATCAGAATTAAATGAATTAGAATCAAAAAAAACTATAGAAAGAATCAACAAAACAAAGAGTTGGTTCTTCGAAAAACTTAACAAAATTGACAGACCCTTAGCAAATCTTATCAGAAAAAGAAGAGAACACACCCAAATTAATAAACTCAGAGATGAGAATGGAAACATCACCACGGAAACAAGCAAGATTCAGAACATTATAAGGGAATACTTCTCAAAACTTTATGCTAATAAGTTTGAGAACTTGACAGAAATGGACCTCTTCCTAGCAAATATTGACATGCCAAAACTAAACCAAGATGAGGTAAACTATCTTAACAGGCCCATATCAAGCATTGAAATAGAAACAGCAATAAGAGACCTCCCAGCTAAGAAAAGTCCAGGACCAGATGGTTTTACAGCGGAATTTTACAAGGCCTTCAAAGCAGAGCTCACACCAATTCTCCTCCAACTCTTCAATGAAATTGAAAGAGAAAGCTCACTACCGAACACATTCTATGAAGCCATCATAACCCTCATCCCAAAACCAGGCAGGGACTCATCAAAGAAAGAGAACTATAGACCCATTTCTTTGATGAACATTGATGCGAAACTTCTCAACAAAATTTTGGCCAACCGACTTCAACAATTCATCCAAAAAATCATACACCACGATCAAACAGGATTCATTTCAGGGATGCAAAGCTGGTTCAATATACGAAAATCAATTAATATTATTCATCACATCAACAGGAGCAAGAATAAGAACCACATGGTTATCTCAATAGACGCAGAAAAAGCATTCGACAAGATCCAACACCCCTTTATGATGAAGGTTTTGGAAAAATTAGGAATCCATGGAACATTCCTCAATACAATAAAGGCTGTATATGACAAACCTACAGCCAGCATTATACTCAATGGTGAAAAACTAAAGCCATTTCCTCTTAACTCAGGAACAAGACAAGGATGCCCACTCTCTCCACTTCTCTTCAATCTAGTATTAGAATGCCTAGCTACAGCAATAAGACAAGATGCAGACATAAAGGGGATCCAAATAGGGAAAGAAGAAATAAAACTCTCCCTCTTTGCAGATGACATGATCTTGTATTTAAAGAATCCCATAGACTCCACTGCCAAATTACTCAAGCTGATTCAAAACTTTGGCAAAGTAGCAGGTTATAAAATTAACCCCCAAAAATCAATGGCTTTTCTGTATGCCAACAATGAGAAAAGTGTGGCTGAAATTAGGAAAGCAACTCCATTTGTAATAGCCCCACAAAAAATAAAATACCTAGGAATTAACTTAACTAAAGAAGTGAAGGACCTCTATGATGAAAACTTTAAAATCTTGAAAAAGGAAATCAACACAGAACTTAAAAAATGGCAAAACCTCCCATGCTCCTGGATTGGAAAGATTAACATCGTGAAAATGGCAATACTTCCCAAGGCTATCTACAAATTCAACGCAATACCTATCAAAATTCCACCCTCATTCTTCAAGGAAATAGAAGAGGCAATCCAAAAATTCATATGGAACAATAAAAGACCCCGAATAGCAAAAACGCTCCTCAACGGAAAGAACACTGCTGGAGGAATATCAATACCAAATTTCAAACTCTACTATAAAGCCATAGTAATCAAAACAGCTTGGTATTGGCATAAGAACAGACCTCAGGACCAATGGAATAGAATTGAAAACCCAGAAATGAACCTACAGACCTATAGCCATCTAATCTTCGATAAGGGAGCTAAAACAATAGAATGGAAGACAGACAGCCTCTTCAGTAAATGGTGCTGGCAAAACTGGTTAACTACATGTAGAAAACTAAAGCTAGATCCTTATATATCACCCTGCACCAGAATCAACTCCAAATGGATCAAAGACCTTGAACTCAAAGCAGACACTCTGAAAACATTACAGGATGGAATAGGAGAAACCCTGGGTCTCCTTGGCTCAGGCCGAAATTTTCTGAATAGAGACCCGGAAACACAACAAATCAAAGAAAGGCTGGGCAAATGGGATTGTATAAGGTTGCAGAGCTTCTGCAGGGCAAATGACATAGCTAGCAAGATCAATAGAAAGCCCACGGACTGGGAGAAAATCTTTACTAGCCATACAACGGACAAGGGTCTCATATCTAAAATATACTTGGAACTCAAAAAATTAAACCACCCAACAACAAATCCTCAAAGAAACAACTGCCCAATAAGTAAGTGGGCGAAAGACTTAAAGAGAAGCTTCTCTGAAGAAGAAAGAAGGATGGCCAATAGACACATGAAGAAATGTTCAACATCCCTAGCCATAAAAGAAATGCAAATCAAAACAACATTGAGATATCACCTCACTCCAGTTAGAACAGCAAAAATCAAGAACTCTAACAACAACAGATGCTGGAGGGGATGTGGACAGAAAGGAACCTTACTTCATTGTTGGTGGGAATGTAAACTTGTTCAACCACTTTGGAAAGCAGTATGGAGGTTCCTCAAAAGACTCCACATAGAGCTCCCCAATGACCCAGCAATCCCACTTTTGGGCATTTACCCAAATGATCACAAACAAGGCAACACTAAAGCTACCAGCACAACTATGTTTATTGCAGCATTATTTACCATAGCTAAGACATGGAACCAACCCAGATGCCCCTCAGTAGATGAATGGATCAAGAAGATGTGGTATATATACACAATGGAATTCTATGCCTCCATCAGAAAGAATGACATTTCCCCATTTGTTAGGAAATGGAAAGGCTTGGAAAAAATTATATTAAGTGAAGTAAGCCAGGCCCAAAGAAACATAGGTCCCATGGTTTCCCTTATTTGCAATATCTAGTATAGGTATGAGTCAAGCGGAAAAAGTCAGATAATGTGATGTTAGGAAAACAAAACCTCAAATATGTATTTTAATGTTTTTGTTTCTTTCATGCATGTGTTTCTAACGCATTTATAAGATTATTTCCTTGTTGCTTTGTATGTCCCTCCCCCACAGTGTAACCCCCGCTTTCACTATATTTGATGTCAGTATAACATGTGGAGGAGATGGGGACAAACAAGTCGTTTAAGGATTCAGGTGGACCTGTTGCAACAATGAGAAGTACAAAATGTCATGTCAAAACCAGCTTTACAATGTCGGTGGGGGGGGGGGGAGGGGGGGTACGATTGGTTGGGAGGGAGGGGGGAGGCCGGGAAGGGAGGTGAAGGGTAAACAAAGGAGGAGGCTGCAATGCTTGGTAAGAAATGTATGCATTATCATGCCCATGTAATTGTAACCCCTCTGTACAGTATGTTCTCAAATAAAATAAAATTAAATTAAAAAAAAAAAAAAAAAAGAAATGTACTCGTTACCTTGCTAACGTAATTGTATCCCTCTGTACAGTATTTTCACAATAAAAAAATTCTTTTTTTCACACAAAAGAAGAATTGGCAAAAAATTGGTAATTGGAGAAAATTATATTAAGTGAAGTAAGCCAGGCCCAAAGAAAAATAGGTCCCATGGTTTCCCTTATTTGCAATAACTAGTATATGTCTGAGTCAAGTAGAAAAAGTCAGTTAAGTTGATGTTTGGGAAATGAACCCTAACGTATGTATTCAAATGTTTTTTTCTTTCATGCGATTGTTTCTAACTCATTTATACGATTATTTCTTTGTTGCTTTGTATGTCCCTCCCCCACGGTATAACCCCTGCTTTCACTGTATTTGACGTTGGTATAATTTGTGGAAGGGAAGGGAAAAACAAATCATTTAAATAGGGATACAGGTGGACCCATTGCAACAATGAGATGTACAAGTCGTTATGCTGAAAACGAACTTTACAACTTTGGTGGGGGAGAGGAGGAGAGTTAGGTGGTGGGTTGGGGGAGGGATGGGATGTGAAGGAGAAACAAAGGAGGAAGCTACAATGCTTGAGAAGAAATGTACTCATTATCTTGCCCATGTAATTGTAACCCCTCTGTACAGTATTTTCACAATAAAAAAATTAAAATTAAAAAAAATATATCCCAGAGCCCAAATGCTGGTTGGAATACCCAAGACAAAACTATTGAAGCCAGGGGTTCACACCTCTATTCCTAGCTACTCAGAAGCTGAGATCTGAGGATCAAGGCTCCAAGCCAGCAGGGGAGGGAAAGAAAAAAAAAAAAAAAAAAAAAAAAAAACAACACCAAGAAGAGACCATATAGAGATAGCCTCAAGGTAATGACTTCTTTGCTTATTGAATTAGTAGAGATCAATTGGTGGTTCTTTATTATCCATCATCAATGGCTCACCTGTTAACAGTTCATTCAAGATCATTGACTTTTGATGTTACCTCCAGCACATATATGAGTTTTTTTCTGGGCCTTTAGTGTGCCTCATTCTGTTTACTTAAACAGTGCCTGTACTATGTTGTTCTAATTATTAAGTTTTAAAACATATGTTGCTATCTAGAGGTTATTCCCAGATCAGTCGTGGGGCTTGAACTCTGAGCCTGGGCGCTGTCCCTTAGCTTTTCAGCTCAAGGCTAGAGCTGTACCTACCACTTAAGCCATAGTGCCACTTCTAGATTTTTCTGTTTATATGGTGCTGAGAATTGAACCCAGGGCCTCAGGCATACTAGGCAAGCACTCTACCACTGAGCCACCTGCCCACTCCCTCTTCAAAATGATTTTACCTCTTCTTGATTTTCTCTGATCTTACATTAATTCCAGCATAAGCCTGTGTAACAAGTTTAATAAAGAGAAAAAAAGTTTTAAAAAAAGAAACAAAGAAGGAAGGAAAGTAAAAGAGATGGGTGAATGAGATTGAAGCATAAGGGACAGAAATATTTAAAGTTTTGGGTTATTTCATTAAAATTGCACTTTATTGTGTAGATTAATAACATTAAAGTATCTATGAATATAGTATTACTTCCCGTCTAAGTATAACTTTGACAAAGTATTTGTTAGGTGTTTGTTAGGAATTATTGCTATAATCTTATGGGCTTTTGTTCTATGTACCACAGATTTTAATTCATGGTTGACGGCATAAACAAATATAGTTGATATTTCCATATGAACCTGAAACACAGCAAGATTTTTTTAGCCCTTCTTACTTGTATAGAATTCAATTAGACTTCTCATTTAGAGAATCATATGGTCTTGTGAATAAAGGCAATTTTAATTCTTGTATTCTGGTGCACATTCATTTAGGTTTTCTTTTTTCTTATCTTATAGCTCACAATATATATATATATATATATATATATATATATATATATATTTTTTTTTTTTTTTTTTTTTTGGGTCCAGTCCTGGGCCTGAACTCTGGGCCTGGGCGCTGTCCTTCAGCTCTTCAGCTCAAGGCTAGTGCTCTGCCACTTGAGCCACAGTGCCACTTCTGGCTTTTTTCCTTTTTGCTTATGTGGTGCTGGGGAATCGAACCCAGGGCCTCATGCATGCAAGGCAAGCACTCTACCACTGAGCCACCTTCCCAGCCCTCACAATATATTTTTAAAAGGTACCCCTTATCAAGTTAAGGAAGTTCTCTTATATCTGCAGTGTACTAAGAGGGTGTGTGTGTGTGTGTGTGTGTGTGTGTGTGTGTGTGTGTGTGTGTGTGGTGTTGTTATTGTTGTTTCAACGTCAGTGGAAGTTGAATTTTTTTGAGCCTATTGCAGCCTATTTTGAGATAACCATGTAAAGAAGCCTGTGTTGACATTCCTTATCAATTGACTGCAATTTTCCTCCTGGCCAGCCACATGAGACACAGGATTGTTCTAAATGCCAGTTATGTCAACACTGGGTTTTATTTCAACATCACAATGGCCTAAAAAGACTAAAAGATCCTATATCTCTCAAAACAGTCCAAGACAGGAAGCTGCACTGGAGATTCATCTTGAACGTGGAGCACCTCAGCTCTCTCTCCCTAGTAAGATGACCTGTCAGGAGTCACCACAAATTGTCCTGAAATAAATGTTCTCCCTTTGTCAAATGACTCCTAAAAGATATCATAATATATATATTGCTTTCTCCTACATCGCCTTAAGAATTTTGGAAGTGACTGGAACAGAGATGAGTAGCCTTAACATAGAAGTTTTAGGTTTCCTTATCAGCATTCTCTGCTCTTATAGAGGGAAGAAGATGGCTTCCCTTAGTGATAAAGGGTCTTCAATAGGCTTTCTAAGTGTTAAATCAGTCAGCATTTTTGCAACAGAACCAACTTTCTCAAAAAATTATTGGTACTGTCACTAAATTCTGTTGGTTGATATTTTATTTAAGTTTTACTCAGGTGTGTGTGTGTGTTTTATTATTATCTTTAAGTGGTTGTACAAAGAAGTTCCCATTCTACAAAACAGTATATGAGTACAAAGTGTCTGTCAACATTGTCACCCATCTCTCTTAACCCATCCCTTCTCTCTTTTTCTTTAATTGAGATTAGGTGATTACCTAAATGTCACATATTTCACAATATTGTGGAACAATGTTTGTTTGTTGAGGGCCTTGCACCTGCTAGGCAAATACTTTACCTCTTTTGTCATGTGCTAGGCCTACTCTTAGGTCTATACATATTTGTAAGTTTAGATAGATAGATGATAGATAGGTTGATAGACATATAATGTGTACTTTATACATAATTTATTTATATATGTATTTTATGTTTGCATAGTTTGTTCTCATCTATCTTCTTTCCAGAGGCATGCCTATTATATTTATGTTCCACAAAATAATCAGCTTTAGCTATACTATTTTGTGAGAGGGGCAACTAAAGTTATCTTGTGATGTTTCTTTATTATTTCCTTCATCTTTCTTTAGACTTGTAAGGTTTTATTTCTAACTTCTTGAATTGAAATGTAAAGTCATTTACTTCTAATCTTTCTTCCATATTTTTTGGAAGATAATACCCTCAGGCCATTTTGCTTCATCTAAAAAGATTTTTTTGTGCATAATATCTTTTGTTGTATACTTCTTTGTGACTCATAATTTCCATTGTGTTTTGAATTCACAAGTTATTCATGCATGCTTTCAAATATCCATTCATTTGGCTTAGGCCTATTCTAATTTGCTTATTTTCCATTAATAATTTCATTACATTTTAGCACAGAGTGTTTTCAACACCCTTTTACATTCTTACACCTTCTGAAGCTCTTCCTTTCAGAAGCATCTTCTAAATTTCAGATGGGACATTTTCATTTATCATTCTCTTCAGTCTTGTTAAGTCCTCCTACTTTTAAAATGGCACTCCACTTATTTGTTTTAGTATTTATTTTTTTCTTTCACAATCACTTCAAGTAGAATTATTTAGTGATGCCAGAGGGTTTATTGTCAAGAGTCTAACACATCCTCCTGTTGTCATGGCTCCTGTCATACACTGGATATGAGTTTCCAGGAACCCTCATCTTTTCTTGCCTGTTCCTTTCTTGGTAGAACCAAGCTAACTTGTTTTTGAGAAATCCTATGTTTCATCTTATGCCACTTCCCACTAAGTTGCTAAGGTTAGATTCGCTCTAATATCACCTGGAAAATATTTTTCATTAGCTCAGGGTGTTTACACAATAAAGACAGAGTTAGAAACAGACACCCCGAGGGAAAATGCAGATCTAACACTTAATTGTATAGACATAATATTAAATTTATCTCGCATCACAAGCCAAAGCAGAATCCAGACTTCTTTCTTTTTTTTTCTTAGACTATGAGGCAGAATGATACTATGAGAGGCAGACTGTCCTCCAGACTATGGTGGATCCTCATCCACCTCAGTCCCAGGCCCATCTTCTGTTCCAGTGTGGCATAGTGGTGCAGATCAGGGCATTTCCCTGATATCTCCTTGGAGACTTTTTGTGTAATGGAGTCAGGAAGATTAGCTCATCTAGTTCACTGTCTCCACAGAAATGTTTTCCAATACTTCCTTTCTGATTCCTTCTCTAAGTTTAGTTTCTCCCACATTCAAATAAAACAAACACTTATGAAGCCTGGAGACCATATTATCCCTATTCTTTTCATCAAGTTACAGACATAGTCTTCCCTCAATGTCCCCATCAGATACCAAAAGCCACAGATGCTTAGGTCACTTATATACAATGGCGTAGTATTTGCATTTAACCTACCCATATCTATGTTCAAATCCTAGAAAGCCAGGTACCAGTGGCTCATGCCTGTAATCCTAGCTTCTGAAGAGGTTGAAATCTGAGGAACATGGTTTGAAGCCAGCCTGGGCAGAAAAGCCAATGAGACTCTTATTTCCAATAAACTAAAAAAAAATAAAAATAAAAATCCCAAAGTGGAACTGTGACTCAAGATGTCGAATGCCAACTTTGAGCAAAAGAAGCTCAGAGACAGCACCTAAGTTCAAGTAAAAGGACTGGAAAACAACAACAACAATCTCTAGATGATGTGTAGCCCCTCATACAATGTAGTCACTGGGAAAATAATTGTTACATTAAGTTGTTAAAGAAATAATGATGAATAGTCTATTCAGGTGAGATCTATGCTTTGCAATACTTTGTCCATGTTTTTTTGAACCAGGGATGTGGAGCCTATAGATGAAGAAAAGCCCTGCCTATACATATTTGGTCTCCCTTGCACCATTCCTCCTCCAAACTACATTTCTTGGAAAGCAGAACTTCATATCACAGTCAGCTCAGAAAGAAGTCCTTAAACCCTGTCACATAACTGCTACAACTGCTCATTCTCACTCCAGGCAAAAGTTTAAACTCCTCAGCCAGACTGGAAAGCTTTCTGAGCAGCTTCTGCCTTCATTCTTTTCTGCATCATATTGTGTTTATTTTTAACTCCAGGAGATTGTTTAGAAGAGCAACGAAGCTTTGTGCCTCTTGTATTTCTCATATGGTTTTTTTCACTTCTGAAATTATGTCTCCTTAGCCTTACAGGGAACTTCTATTCATACTACAAAACTTAGTAGATCCTTCTCTACTTGCCTCAAGTAAAATTAATCTCTAGGTGGTGTGCATGCATGCATGCATGTGTGTGTGTGTGTGTGTGTGTGTGTGTGTGTGTGTGTGTATGCCAGTCGTGGGGTTTGAACTCAGGGTTTGTACACTGTCCCTGAGCTTTTTTTTTCTCTCAAGGTTAATACTCTAACACTAGAGCTATAGCTCCACTTCTGGGTTTTTAAAGGTTAATTGGAGGTAAGAGTTTCATGGACTTTCCTACCTGGGCTGGCTTCAAGTCATGATCCTCAAATCTCAGCTTCCTGAGTAGCAAATATTACATGCATGAGCCCCTGGCACCCAGAAGTGGTATTGTTTTGCTTAAATATATAGCATAATAAGCATTTCCCTAGATATTCCTTTCCATCTATTCACGATACTTTCTTTAACTCCATCATTTATCAACAGGTTTCTACTAGGTGACCACAGACAGAAGTTTGGTGAAATATAAGAACTAGATAGTTTTGTTTATTAGTAAAGAAAAAATTTGTAAATGCTGTTACAAAACGAGAGTCATTTGTATTTCTTGTATATATGGTTATAAAATAATGGCTAAAAACTGACTTGGCATTAGAAATCCAATCTTGAAATTCTCACTTTCCCAATGAACATTTTTTTTGGGGGGGGGTCCACTCGTGGGGCCTGAACTCTGGGCCTGGGCGCTGTCCCTCAGCTCTTCAGCTCAAGGCTAGCACTCTACCACTTGAGCCACAGCACCACTTCCAGCTTTTTTTTTTGCTTATGTGGTGCTGAGGCATCGAACCCAGGGCTTCATGCATGCAAGGCAAGAGCTCTACCACTGAGCCACCATCCCAGCCCCCCAATGAACTTTTTTTTTAATAAGTTTTTTTAATTGTGAAAATACTGTACAGAGGGGTTACAATTATATGAGAAAGATAATAAGTACATTTCTTATCAAGCATTGTTGCTTCCTCATTTGTTTCCCCTTACCATCCCCCTCACTAAAGTTGTAAAAAATTTTTTCAACATAAGGTCTTGTACATCTCATTGTTGCAATGTATCCTTATTTAAACAATTTGTTTTTTCCCTTCCCCTCCACAAATTATGTTACCAATGATCTCTCAATGCCTGGGGTTGGCTATCAGTGCTGGCCAAGAACCTCACAATAAACCACAAGAACAGCTCAGTTCTTCTTAATGTAACAAGTATTTAAACTGCTGAAAAGCACTAGATCCTTACTTAAGCCCACAATTTCACTAAAAGAAGAACAAAAGCATGGTCTCCTTGCTTCCATTTTCCTGTCTGTGTCTGTTCTCAGCTGCTTACCTGGCAGCCACCTTGGAATCCAAGAATAGAACTACTCAATGACACATTTACAAGGTAGGATATAGGAATATGCCCTAAAGGAAAGGAGCAGCAAGACTTCCACAGGGCAGAACTTCTGCTGGGCAACAATGATGTATCAGGACTAGACGCTCCTGTCAAGCGAAGATAGTATTAACAGCTTCTAGGAACCTGAACCTGAGACAATGATCACCAAGCCATGTTTCACTAGGACTATTGAATCATTATACATGCATTTGTACACTGTCTTAAGTTATTTCTCTGTTAGGACTTCAGGCTCCTGTCAGCACTTGAAGAAGGGCTGTAATGCTTAACGTACCTTTCCTGAAGCTCCAAGGTCATGTGATAAACCTCCTTTGTCTACTTTGCACCAATTTTCATCTTATTATTTAGTGTGTGTGGCAAGTGGCTGGACCTGATATGAGGAACCTCTCCTGGTAACTGGGCTTGGGCCTAAAACTGCAGCCTCATTAGGAGTTGAAAATATCTCTGAAACATAAATTATATGATAGATCTATGCAACATTTGGAAGACACCATCAGTAGGCCTAATCTGAGGATAATGGGTATAGAGGAGCACCTAAAGACTGAAGTTAATGGTTTAGGAAATTTATTTCATAGGATCCAAGCAGAGAACTTCCCAAGCATGCAAAATGATAGGTCTATTCAGATACAAGAAGCTTTTAGAACCCCAAATAGACCAAAACAGAACAGGATATCCCACTGTCACATTATAATCTGCCCTGGATCAATTCAGACCAAGGAAAGGATCCTTAAAGCTGTCAAGGAGAAAAGATCAATCACCTATAAAGGGAAACCAATTAGAATAACCTCAGATTTCTAAGCAGAGAAAATTAAAGCAAGTAAAGCCTGAAATGATGTAAGCCACTCACTAAAGACAAACAAACAACTATCCACTAGAAATACTGTACCCAGCTAAACTCTCCTTTATAACTGAAGGTCAAATAAAAACCTTCAATAGCAAAGAAAAGCTGAAACAATATATCTCCACCAAACAGCCCTACAAAAGATACTTAAAGATGTCCTACACATAGAAAACCAACAAGACCACAATAAAGGCCAAGAAACTGCACCCAAACAGAATCCAAGAATCACAGGAAGAACCCAGATGTTGCAGCCCCCAAGATGGTGGAAAACATGGCAGGAACTACCAAATACCTCTCAGTCCTAATTCTCAACATTAATGGACTTAACTCTTAAATCAAGTGACATAGACTATCTAGTTGGATTAAAAAGCAAGATTATTCTATCTGCTGCCCTCAGGAGTCACACCTTGCCCATAAAAACAAACAAATTCTGAAAGTGAAAGACTGGAATAAAATCTACCAAGCAAATGGCCCCCATAAACAGGCAGGAATTGCAATCCTAAATAATAAGATAAAATAGACTTCAAAATAAAATTAGTGAGAAGAGATAAAGAAGTTGCTACATATTCATTAAGGGAACTCTCCTTCAGAAGGATATTACAATTCTAAATTTCTATTCACCAAACAACGGAGCACCAAAATTTATCCAAGAAACACTACTTTCCCTCAAATCTCACATAGATCCAAAGACATTAATTGTTGGAGACTTTAACGTACCCCTATCCCCACTAGATAGATCAACTCGGCAAAAACTCAACAGAGAAACCACATATCTAAACAACTGTATAGATCAACTAAATTTAACAGACATCTACTGAGTATCTCACCCAGTAGCATCAGAATACACGTTTTTCTCAGCAGCACACGGAACATTTTCCAAAATAGACCACTTATGAGGTCACAAAGCAAACTTGTCCAAATTCAGAAACATTGAAGTTATCTCTGCATTCTCTCAGACCACAAGGGAATAAAATTAGAACTCAATACCAAAAGCCAACAAAGAAAGTCCTGTAACACATGGAGGCTGAACAACACACTATTGAATCACCAGTGGGTAATGGAAGAGATTAAAAAGGAAATTGAAATGTTCATGATATTCAACAAAAGTGAACACACAAATTACCAGCTCCTCTGAGACACAGCAAAGGCAATACTCAGAAGCCACTTTATAGCTCTGAGTTCCTACATCAAAAATTGGAGAGATCTGAAATCAACAATTTAATGAGACATCTGAACCTCCTTGAAGAAGAACAGTAAGCTAAACCTCAATCCAGTACATGGAAACAAACGGTTAAAATTAAATTAGAATTAAATGAATTAGAATAAAAAAAACATAGAATCAGCAACAAAAAAGAGTTGGTACTTCAAACCAATTAACAAAATTGACAGACCCTTAGCAAATCTTATCAGAAAAAGAAGAGAACACACCCAAATAAACAAACTCAAAGACAAGAATGGAAACATCACCACAGAAACAACCAAGATTCAGAACATTATAAGGGAATATTTCTCAAACCTTTATGCTCATAAGTTTGAGAACCTGGAAGAAATGGACGATTTCCTAGCAAATATCGACATGTCAAAACTAAACCAAGATGGGTTAACCCAACATAACAGGCCTGTATCAAGCATTGAAATAGAAACAGTAATGAGACCTCCCATCTAAGAAAAGCCCAGAAGGACCAGATTGATTTACAGCAGAATTCTACAAGGCCTTCAAAGCAGAGCTCACACCAATAATCCTCCAACTCTTCAATGAAATTGAAAGTTTACTAACAAACTCTTTCTAAGAAGCCATCATAACCCTCATCTCAAAACCAGCAGTGACTCATCAAAGAAAGAGAATTATAGACACATTTCTTTGATGAACATCTATGCAAAACTTCTCAACAAAATTTTGGCCAATCGACTTCAACAATTTATCCAAAAAATCATATACCAGGAAAACACAGGATTCAACTCAGGGATGCAAAGCTGGTTCAATAGGTGCAAATCAATTAATACAATTCATCACATCAAGAGCAAGGATAAGAACCACATGGTTGTCTCAATAGATGCAGAAAAAGCATTTGAAAAGATCCAACACCTCTTTATTATGAAGGTTCTGGAAAAACTAGGAATCCATGGAACATTCCTCAATACAATAAAGGCTGTATATGACAAACTTACAAGCAGCATTATACTTAATGGCAAAAAACTAAAGTCATTTCCTCTAAACTCTGGAATGAGACTAGAATGTCCATTCTTTCCACTTCTTTTCAATTTAGTACTAGAATGCCTACCTACAGCAATAAGACAAGATACAAACATAAAAGGGATCCAAATAGGGAAAGATGAAGTAAAACTCTCCCTCTTTGCAGATGACATGATCTTGTATTTAAATAATCCCATGGATTCCACTCGACCTGATTCGAAACTTTGGCAAAGTAGCAGGATATAAAATTAACTCTCAAAAATCAATGGCTTTTCTGTATGCCAATAATGAGAAGAGTGTGGCTGAAATCAGGAAAGCAACTCATTTTGTAATAGCCCCACAAAAAATAAAGTACATAGGAGTTAACGTAACCAAAGAAGTGAAGGACCTCTTTGATGAAAACTTTAAAAGCCTGAAAAGGGAAATCAAACAGAACTTAGAAAGTGGAAAAATCTCCCAGGGTCCTGGATGGGAAGGATCAAGATCATGAAAATGGCAATACTTCCTAAGGCTATCTACAAATTCAATGCGATACCTATCAATATTCCAACTTCATTCTTCAAGGAAATAAAAGAGGCAATCATATGGAACAATAAAAGACCCTGAATAGCAAAAAACAGCACAAGGACAGACCTCAGGACCAATGGAATAGAATTGAAAATCCAGAAATGAACCCACAGAACTCTAGCCACCTAATCTGGGATAAGGGAGCTAAAAAAAAAAAATAGAATGGAAGAAAGACAGCCTCTTCAGTAAATGGTACTGGCAAAATTGGTTAACTACTTGTAGAAAACTGAAGCTAGATCCTTATATATCACCCTGCACCAGAATCAACTCCAAATGGATCAAAGACCTCGGAATCAAAGACGACACCTGAAAACATTACAGGATGGAATAGAAGAAACCCTCGGTCTCCTTGGCACAGGCCAAAATTTTCTTAATAGAGTCCAGACACACAACAAATCAAAGAAAGGTTGGACAAATGGGATTGCATGAAATTGCAGAGCTTCTGCATGGCAAAGGACATAGCTAGCAAGATCAATAGAAAGCCCACCGATTGAGAGAAGATCTTCACTAGCCATACAACAGACAAGGGTCTCATATCTAAAATATACCTGGAACTCAAAAAATTAAATCCCCCAGCTACAAATCCTCAAAGAAACATCTGCCCAATAAATAAAATAGCTAAACACTTAAAGAGAAACTTCTCTGAGGAGGAAAGAAGGATGGCCAATAGACACATGAAGAAATGCTCAACCTCTCTAGCCATAAAAGAAATGCAAATCAAAACAACATTGAGATACCACCTCACCCCAGTTATAAGGGCTATAATCAAGAACTCTAATAGTAACAGATGCTGGATGGGATGTGGCCAGAAGGGAACTCTACTGCAGTGTTGGTGGGAGTGCAAACTTGTTCAACCACTTTGGAAAGCAGTATGGAGATTCCTCAAAAGACTCCACATAGAGCCCCCCTATCACCCAGCAATCCAACCTTTTGGCATTTATCCGAATGATCACAAACAAGACCATACTAAAGCTACCAGCACAACTATGTTTATTGCAGCATAATTTACCATAGCTAAGATATGGAACCAACACAGATGCCCCTCAGTTGATGAATGGATCAAGAAAATGTGGTATATATACACAATGGAATTCTATGCCTCCCTCAGAAAGAATGACATTGACCCATCTGTTAGGAAATGGAAAGAGTTAGAAAGCATTATATTAAGTGAAGTAAGCCTTGCCCAAAGAAACATAGGTCTCATGGTTTCCCTTATTTGTAATAACTAGCATATGTCTGAGACAAGCAGAAAAGCACAGATAAGATGATATAAAGCGAAATGAACCCCAAGATAGGGTGGCAAGTGGTTTTTTTCTTCCTTGCTATTGTTTTTAACGTATTTATAAGCTACCATGTGATTTTTTTTTGTTGCTTTGTATGTCCCTCCCCCATGGTATAGCCCCTGTTTTCACTGTATTTAATGTTGGTATAATTTGTGGAGGGGAAGGGAAAAAAGAAAATGTTTAAATAGGGATACAGATTGACCCACTGCAACAATGAGATGTACAAGATGGTATGTCCAAAAACAAACTTTACAATTTAGGACGGTGTGGGGGAGTGGGAGGAAAAATGGGTGGGGGGTGTCGTTGAGCAGGTGGGAAGGATAGGATGGTAGGGGATAAACAAAAGAGGAGGCCATAATGCTGGATAAGTAATGTACTCATTACCTTACTCTTGTAATTATAACCTCTCTGTACAGTATTTTCACAATAAAAACCTTCTTTAAAAGTATATAAGATCTACGATATTAACTTTTCTGTGTGTGCATGTGTATGTTTGTGTATGCATGCCATCCCTGGGGCTTAAACTCCAAGCCTTGGTTCTGTCCCTTGGCTTTTTTTACTAACTGCCGGTACTGTGCCACTTGACTCCACTTCTGTGTTTTTGGTAGTTAATGGAAGATAAGAGTCTCACAGACTTTCCTATCTAGTCTTGCTTCAAACCAGGATCCTCAGATCTGTCTCCTGAGAAGCTGTGATTATAATAAACATGAGTCATTGGCACCTGGCTTTGTGCTATTAATTTTTTTCCACTTCATATTTTGTAACTTCTCTGATCTGCATCATCTCTTATTTTTCCTTTCTTTCAATCTCTGAACTTTTATATATTTTAATCTCTTTTCCTCTCCTCAGTATCTCCTTTTGCTGTTTTTATACACTGCCCTTTGACACAAAATGATAGTTGATATCTGTCATTTTGCATCAAAAACATAAGAAAATATTATGTATTGTTTTAAGTATACAGATACAGGTTAATTCAGGGGGTTAAATATTCCAGAAGGATTAAAATATCATCACAGCCTTCTAAGATAATCCATTTTGGATCTCACAGCACCCTGGTAATAACAAGGCCCAGCTATTTCCCTGATGATCTATAGGTTACAGGGCTACATGAAGACTGTTTATTTGGAAGAGCTATGTGCCTTCTCATATTTATCTCATGCGAAGATTCTGGTGCAAACAGCAGTTATCAAGACCTGGTTTGTATTCTGGAGAATACAAAACTGAGTCTACCACATGGTATGACACAGTGCAGCCTCTCTAACTTGGGCCATACATTCATCTCTATAAATCCTAGTCAAACAGCAACAAAACCAAAGTCCTTGTAGGCTCTTCTACGTGTTACCTTAAATTATTGTTATTACAATGTTGCTTAAATATACACATATAAAACCTAAGATAAAAATTGCTCAGGCATCTAGTTCTGTTATTATTCAAAACTGAAAGCAGTTATTCATTAAATAAAACCAACATTAGAAATCAAGAAAATTAAAAATCATTCATGTGCATTTAATGCAATTGATAATGCCATTTTCTGAATACAAATCATGACTTCACTAAATACCAACTATCAAGGTGTAGGTTGGTTTCAGTTGGGCAAGTTTACCATGCGTCCTAACATTTCCAAGATGCTCTAAAACATTAACACGGAATGTCATCCAGTCAACAACAGAAACTTATTACTCAGTTCTGGACATTGGAACTCAAGATGAAGGTGCCAGCACACTTAGTGTCTGGTGAGGGCTACCGTTCTGGTTCATTGATGGCATCTTCTTACATAGGGCAGAGTCCCCATGGTCTAATCACCTTCCCAAAGTCCCTCCTTACTTTGGAAGTCAGGGCTCCAACATGGGAACCTAAGGAAAGCATTCATATCACAGCACTATGTAGCACATGAAACCTCATTTCTCTCAACTTTAGTCAATCTATTATTTAACTTTTATACAGCAAAGATACAAGGCTCCACCCAATCACATCATCTGTTGGGAGCCAAAAGGGAGTCTCTCAGCATGATAGGCTTGACTATCTCGCTGGAACATCTTGAGGCTGTTTACAGAATCTGGTCCTTTCATCCTGCCCCAAACAAACACCAGTAGCTGCTAAGGACCACCTTTTCACACTGCCCTAAGCAAACATCCTGCAGCTGCTATGGCCAATGAAAAAGCTTCCTTATTCTCAGCATATAAATACCCTTGTGTGAAAAATAAAAATTGGCAGCTTGATCAGAATCCTTGTCTTGCTGCCATTCTTCGCGTCTCTTGTCCCTTCATTCCTTCTCACCTAGGTTCATTGCCCTCGTTGAAGTCCTGCGGGTCGGGACAATCATCTACATACTGAGTCTATTTCTGAGATTTACTCATTGACAAACACATACAAAATAGTTTTTTGATGCCAATGTAAGTGTGAATAGAGGCATTCTTATAGTCAATGCCCTAAAATCGTGTGATAGCACTTGGTTATCTATAAGACATCTGGAATAACTCACTATTAGTTTTTATGGTTGGGATGAATATGAAAATAAGAAAGCATAATTTAAAATATATCATAATTAACTCTGAGATCCTTTATAATATATCTGATGCTCTCAGAGGTCCTCAGACAATAGATTGTGATGACCTAATGCACTGAGAAAATTATTTTAACCTGCATCTGGATTCACCCCCAACTAGAAGAACTATAAAACAAATTTAAAGGACTCAGGCATGGCTCATAAATAGAACAACAGTCTCTGAGAGAGGAAATGTGATCAAGTGATTATTTCACTTAGTTTTTTAAATTAAACAATTGGTGAAGTTTCTGTGGAGAAAGGAGAACCTGAGGTAAAGAGGCAGAGATCAGTCAAGCTGGACCTGAAGAGGAGAGGAGAAGAGGGAGGAAATCCAGAGGTCTTCATGTTAAGTTTGTGGCTGAACATTGGGCTGCCCATGTACAGAACAAGTTTCCTCAAGGCTTGAAGAGAGAGACTCCTGAAACTGGAGAGTAGAACAGAAGTATCTCAGATTGCTAGCTTCAGCCACTTATCCTGCATAAAATAGGGAAATTCAAGAAGATTGCCCTTGAACTTGAAGGCAATCTAAAACCTGGAAAACAGCAGAAATTCAGTTCTGTGAGGTCAAGGCCTTAAGAGTTAGAAATGGGATTTGAAAGGGTTTCCACTATTTAAAAATAGCAGTCACATGCATATAATTTTCTTTATTTGTTTAGATACTTGTTTTATGAGCTAATTTTAAGTTCCTACCATTTTAATTGGAATGGATACTATAGTCTTTAATTTGCATAGTAGGTATATAAACAAAGAAGTACTTAAGTTAGAGCCAACTTCCTTTGAAGTTTTGTTGTCTCTTATTTGACAGAACTAATGGAGTAGATAGCTTTTTCCAACTTTCATGTTAGATACTCTTATTTTCCTTTATTATTGTTGTTATTGTTGTTGTTCTATTCCTGGAGCTTGAACTCAGGGCCTGGGCTTTACCTCTAAACTTCTTTGGCTCAAGACTAGTGCTCTACCACTTGAGCTACAGCTCCACTTCCAGATTTTTTGGTGGTTATCAGGAGATAAGAGTTTCATGGACTTTCCTGCTCAGACTGGCTTCCATTCATGATCCTCAGATCTTAGCTTGCTGAGTAGCTAGGATTACAGCGCCCAACTCATTCATTTCCTTTTAAATCAGAAAGGGCTCTAACCTAATGTACAACAAAGAAAGGCAAATCCAGAGTAGATCCAAATAGCATTGGTTTCTGGAGCCATGGACTATCTGTCACCACGGACCATCCATCATCTTTGCTTTACCTGTGTCTACTTCCAGTGCTATAATGTGAATTATCCCAGGGGCCACATTTAGAAAGATGGAATATTGGAGTCTTTATTACAACACTAGTACTCTGCAGGCCACCCATTGTAACAAAGGCCTGGAGCCCCCAAATACACATAACATTGTTAGGAAACAGACCAGAGAGGAAAGAAAGAACTAAAACAATACCAACAAATCAATTCAGCTCCAATGGAGAGCTGAGTTGGGATGCCTTTTACTAATTGTGCCTTGCATTTTAGATAACTATTCTCATGGAAAAAGCGAGGACCCATACCAACCAAACTGTCAAGCGAATACTTCTTAGATGGTACCTGGCCAATTTGAGTCAGGAACCCCTGACAACTTCGCCCTTTACATCAGGAAGTAGCTCCAGAAGAAATGATCTCTGATCATACTCCAAGCCTGGTATCCCTAGTTGTTGTTATTATTATTATTGTTATTATTATTATTACACAAAGCAGGGAATATTAGCATTCTTCCCACCTCCGGTCCTCAGCTCCACCCAGCCCTAAACTCCTTCCTGCCCTAGAGTTCCCACTTGAATAGCTGGCCACTCCCACTCTGCCCAGACCTACCTGTGCACAGAGTACCTAACTGCACAGCCCTAGAACTACCACCCAGGCCGACACCATATTGTGCTCCCTCTCCCAGGGGAGATATGGCCCCTTTAATAAACTTTATAATACTTTCTCCTGTGCCTGGCTGCCTCTGTGTGGGCTCCTGAGATAGCCAGGATGGATCCTAACAGTTTATTCTGCCATTTGAGTGTAGAGATAGAGCATCCCTCTTCAGTCCAGCCAAGAGGGACAGTAGATTGAGTGAAGGAAATTATTTAGGACAAGTCCCT
This sequence comes from Dipodomys spectabilis, assembly GCF_019054845.1. Lineage (NCBI taxonomy): Eukaryota > Metazoa > Chordata > Mammalia > Rodentia > Heteromyidae > Dipodomys > Dipodomys spectabilis. The sequence goes on from NW_024870876.1 coordinate 1,557,026, forward strand.
TCAGTTTTTAAGCCAGGTAAATTCCAAGTGTTCCACTGCAGAGTGTAATTGTTTATATCTAAGTTCAAAAATAAATAGTGCAGATTAGAAGATCAAAAAACACATATTTAGAAAAGATACAACCTTCATTTAAACTAGCAACTGGCCATATCTGACAGTAACTGTGGGTATCTGTGTAGTCAGCGAATTCAGGGTTAACCAAAGCTGCACACAAGGGAAAAATTATAGAGAGCTTAATTTTGTGGGTAGAGAGACTTTGAAGAGACTTTGCCCAAATCCAAAAGAAAAAAAAACATGAAGTATTACACACATACACATACTTACATGTATGTATATACACATGTGTTCATGTGTACTCACATAAGAGAGACACAGAGAGGTGTTTTCCCAGATGTTCAGTTTGTTCCTTTCTCAGTCTGCTGATGGGACTTAACCTATTAGTCAGTGACTGCTTTGGCCCAGTTTACCATTGCTACCACCATGGTGACAAGGAGAGATACAGAGAATAAGCTCTTTCCAGAAAACTCAATTTATTTCCTAAAAAGAAAAAAGGTCAATAATTGAATTATGTAAATTAGCCAGTGTTTTGGGGGTATGAGGAGTACTGGGATTTGAACTCAAAGCCTCTACCTTGCAAGGGAGGTGACTACTTCTACATGTCAACCGTGTCTCTGAGCATGTTTTTGCTTTAATTCCTTTTTACATTGGTCTTTGCATTGTTTCCCAGGGCCTACCTTGGTCCAGGATCCTCCTACCCATGCTTCTGACATCACTCAGATGACAAGCACATACCACCACTCATGGCTTACTGATTGAGATGGAGACTCATGAACTTTTGCTTTGGACTGGAAAAATATGTGAGTCTCCTCATCTTCACCACCTGAAAAGCTAGGATTACAGGCAAGATCCATAGCTTTCAGTTATTTGTTTTATTATAACTGTTTTTATTAAGTAGTTATGCAAAGGGATTATAATTCCATAAATCAGGGTATAAGTAAAATGCTTCCTGGTCAATATCATTCTTTCCTTCATTCTCTCCCATTTTTCCCATCCTGTCCCTACCCTCAAGTTGCATAGCTCATTTTTACATAATGTTCATTGAATATAATGACTACATTTACTTATCCTCTTTCCTCTATTTCTGTGCCCCTCTTTGTTCTATCTCCCAAAATAATTTTGAGGGCTAAAATAAGGTTGTTGATCTTATTTAGAGATAGATACTTATTTAGAAGATGGCATTTACCTGTGGGCTTAATCTTCCATAGGAAGAGCTAAGAGAATTATGGGGAAAAGGGAGGCCAGGCCAGACTGACTTTGAATTTCAGCTTTAAGCCACCTATAGCCAGAGCACCATGTGGGCTCAGGCAGCTGCAAATGGACATTATGTCCAACTTCAGGGTGGAGGCTGAGGCAGGAAGGTTGACCCAACACATTGTCTGAATCCACTGCCTCCTCATTCTTCAGTATGTCTGAGCTAAACACAGCTGATATCTCTAACTGGTGCCTGCTATACATGAAAGAGATACACACAAGACCCAAGAACAAGGAAATGTTAGACTCTTTGTTTCCTGCTCGTTAGCCAGGCCTCTCAGTTCAGGGCGAATTCCTGCTCCTTTCCCTGGGGAAGGAGGTTTCTAGATCCATTGCCATATGTCATCATGTCAATGCATGCTTCCCTATCACCTGACAAGTCTATATAGACCTTCTAGTTTGTCACATTGCCTCTGAGAGCAGTCTTGTCAAGTGATAGGACAAAGAGTATGATTCCATTTTGTCTATAAAGCAAGTCAGATGGAGTGATGGGAGGTGACTTCCCAGGGCAGCACAACTAGTCAACAATGAAAATGGTACTCAGACATAGTGCTTTAATCCGGCTACGGATTACATGTCATTTTCCAATATTCACTCCCAAGCCTCTACTATCATTGGCTACAGTGCCTTAATTTCCTAAACTAAACCACACTGTGAATAAACATTAAACTGCTTCCATTCTGATGAAGCACTGGGCCAGTGTGACCACTGCTCACAGGATGAAGACACAATTATCCACAGCTTTCATTGTCTGCTGAGAGCTAGGGAACTTGTTCCCAACCTCTCCTCCACTCTCTCCTTCCAGTCTACCCTGTACCCCACAGTCCTCTCTTCTCCAGGTCATCTCCTTTTCCAGTGACCTCACAGATGCCTGGTGTTGACATCAAACATAAAGTTTTAAGAAGTCTGCCTTTTCTTGTTGGGATCATTAAGGTTGTACTTGGTTATACTTAGCTTTAAGTATAGCATATGATAAGCCGGGCGCTGGTGGCTCACGCCTGTAATCCTAGCTACTCAGGAGGCTGAGATCTGAGCATCGCGGTTCAAAGCCAGCCCGGGCAGGAGAGACCGTGAGACTCCTATCTCCAATAAACCACCAGAAAACCGGAAGTGGCGCTGTAGCTCAAGTGGTAGAGCGCTCGCCTTAAGCTGAAGAGCTGAGGGACAGCGCCCAGGCCCAGAGTTCAAGCCCCACGGCTGACAAAAATAAATAAAAATAAAAGTATAGCATATGATAACAATAAATGTGTATAAATAAACTATTTTTTAAAGTTAAAAATCAAAAGTAACTTATCTCACAGAAAGTGTTATCCCTTAATATATAAAGATGATGAAGGAAAAGACCCAACATTGGCATAAGAAAGTGAGGCAGAAAACAATTATACAGTATTAAAATATGCAAGTTTCTCCCTAGGAAAATACACAGGACCTCATTTATAATAAGCAAATAAAAATCAAAACTTCATTGAGACTTTAACTGTTTAATAGTGCGTTAGCTAGTAGCCTAACTTTTATGATTCCACACAAAAGAGTTGTATTTTCTATTTCTATAAAGTTCAGTGTTATCAAACATCAGAGGCAATGATAAGGAACTAAACTGTGGGTGTTACTAAGGATAAGGATATTATTCAAGGTTGCCACGGCCTTCAGAAATAGAAAAAGGGCAATAAGTTATAGATTCCAATGGGGAAAACACTGCTATTTTCTTTGACCTGATTGAGGTAGTTCTACTGTTGTGAAATGGCTCATAAAGTTATCTTCTTCTCTGGGTACAATTCTGAAAAGAAAAAAGACAACAAGAAATTCTCAATGCTGTGTAAGTTTTTGTTCTTTTTCTAGCAGTAAAGAGAAAGCTCTGGAACATTCTGAGTAAGCTACTAAGCATAATGTGGCTGTGAAAGTCATTCTCAGTACTTTCCCTTCTCCTTTCACAGGGGTGTAGATTAGTGCAAATCACAATGTGAGGGGTTTGTGTGTTTGGTACTGATACTGGGGCTTGAACTCGAGGCTTCATGCTCTTGCTTGGCTGTTGTACTCAAGGCTGGCACTCTACCTCTTAAACCATACCTCCAGTTCTGGCTTTAGGCTGGCAAATAATGGTAGATTCGAGTCTCCTGGTTGGCTGTATTTCCTGGTTGGCTTTGAATTTCAGTCCTCAGGTTTTAGGATTACAGGTGTGAGTCACCAGGACCCAGCTTTACAAAGTGAATTTTAATCTTGAGAAGCAGGTATTTGTAGGACCTGGAGGAAAAGAGACTGAACATGGGATCTCATGGCAGTGAAGTGGAGCAGAATTAAGGACATAACAAGATCACAGGTGATTGGAAAAATATCTCTTGGATATTTATTTTCAAAATGTCTTCCTGGGGCTTTTTTCCAAATGCTTTTTACATTGAATGGTATCATGAAAGGGCTGAACTCCAAATATTGTGACACTTTATGGAGTCATTATTTAAAATACTTCTAAAATGCCAAATAGAACATAATACTAATGAAAAAAGCCATTTTTTCAGAGTGCTGACAAAGTTAGAATAAAAAGATAATCCCTAATGGGAGGGAGGTTAAAGCTAGAACTAATATACATAATGAAGGGGTGTCATGCTTGCATTGATACAAGTCTGTAAGAGAAAAATAACATTCTGATCTCCTTTGAATTATACAAACCTGTAAAAGAGAAGACTAGTTTTATCATAACTGGAAATTTTCATTTTGCTCTGGGAATGAAGCACAAACATTAGCTATGCTACATGTTGAAACTAGAAGCCTGACATCAAAAGGCATCAGCCCAGAGTGGTTAGGGTTCTAGTCTGTAATCAGAGGTACTTACACAAAAATTTCAAATAGAGGGCTCAAGTTATACAGCTCAGGAAATATTATAATACCCTTTAGAATTGGATTAAATATCCTCCCCAGATTTACTGGTTCCTTCTGGTATTTATTAATTTCAATGTTTGTCCAAGGTGCAATGGGACATACGGAGAGAATCACAGGCAGCAGGTTGGGATCCAGACCCCAAAGCCTCTCATACTGAGGGTTAGAGCTATGAGCTTTGCCTAAGAGATCGATGGACTCTAGAACCTATTTAATAACGTGGGTTTTCCTTTGGACCTAAATAAGAGCTCACAATTTATATTTGCTCTAAGAGGGAGAGAGTACTTTAGGACAACTCCAAGACAAGGCACAGGGCTCAGAGCTAATACAAGAGAGGCAATTTGAAATTGAAAGGTGAAAAATGACTGACAGGCAAAAAAATGATCTTTTCCTAGTGGACCCTAGGCAACCAGGTTGCTGAAAAATGAGGGGGGGAAGCAGTGGAATGGCCTTCTTTGTCCAGGCTCATAGGGAATAATGTGGCGACGATGCAACAGTCCCTCCTGTGGAACTTGCCTAAAGCATATCCACTAAACTTCAGCCTATTTCTATCTGAAAGTGTTTCTGTTGACCTGAATCTGGGACTCTAACTGGAAGAAGGATTCCAGCCATTACAGAGTACAACTTGAAGTAAAGCAGAATATATAATACAGCTCAGGATTTGGTAGAAATAGATGACAACACACATCCTAGAAGTCCAAGAGAGAATGAGATATATGGTGAAGCTTCCAGAACAGCTAGGCAGCAAAGAGGAATGAATGGTCCATAGCGTGGTAGGGCAGAGTGTGTACTCAGATGGGGTAAAGGAGGCAGGCTCCTGTGCGAACAGCAAAGCCATGCAGTGAGGGCAGTGGTGCAGATGTGTGCTGGTGTGGAGCCCACACAGAACGCTGGTAGAAGAACAATTAGTGAACGCTTTCACAAGAAGTAATTCCTGAGCTGAGCAGTAATAGGGAGACTACTGGGAGGCACAGAAAAGGGAAATTGGGGGTTTAACTGTGTCAGATGGGATGAGAGCAGAGAGGATTGTCTTGGTCTGTTTCTCATTGCTATGACAAGATACCTGAGGCCAGCTAGTTTGTAACATATTGAGTTTATTTGGCTTCTTCATAGTTCTGAAAGCTAGGAAGCCCATCATGCCCACATCTGCTCTCTGCATCTGATGAGGCCCTAATTCTGCATCATAACATGACAAAGGAAGTCACATGGTGAGGCAGAAGAGTGTGAGCTCATGCTCTCTTCCTCTTCTAATAAAGCCATCGTCACCATAGAGACCCTGACCTCACCTAATCCTAACTATCTCCCAAAGAGCCTACCTCCAAATATCATTAGTACTTAAAGTTGGGGGTTAAGTTTCCAACACTTGCATTTGGGAAAACACATTGACACCATAGCCAGTATATCCTAGAGGTAAGATGAGGGAGAAAGTGAAAGCCTCCAAAGTCTTGCAGAGTTTGAGCTTACTTTCTACCTAATGTGTTGTCACATGACCAGAGATGCCTCTAAACTTCCAGCAGTAGAAAAAAGGAAAGGAAAGAAGCTGATAAAGTAGGGTGGCTGGCTGGAAGCTGGCTAAAGATGAGGGCAGTTTGGGGAAGTGGTAATGAGGTCCGCAGCAAGGCATCACAGCCATGGATTGCATGTACCCAGAGAGGGTGCCCAGTCTGTACATCTGAGATTGCAGTAGACAGGAGAGTAGTCATACAGGTAAAGATAAGGGTTCTGTTTCACGAGAAAACCCTCCCACCTTCAGGTCTGACCATTTTCCTGCATTTGTGTCAAATCTGGAGCTAGGAAGGTTTCCAAAGGCAAAGCCTAAGACAGGATATGAGACTCACATGGGAAAACTACTTCCTTTCTGTCACCTGTGTGATAATACCTTTAAATTAATGAAGATTCCTCCTTTCTTAGGTGATAGGCAAGTAGTAAGCAAAAGGTTCAGGGCTTTGATTTATGCTTTACCTCTTGTAATTTGCAGGAGTATCATTGAGATTTAAGTGTTCATAAAAGACTAAGTGGAGCTGGGAGGGGTAGCTCACACTCAGAATCTTAGCTACTCAGGAAGCTGAGATTTGAAGATCATGGCTTGAAGCCAGCCCAGGCAGGATAAGTTAGAGAGACTCTTATCTCTAATTAACCACCATAAAAGCTTTAAGTGGAGCTGTGACTCAAGTGGTAGAGTACTAGCCTTGAGCAAAAAAGCTCCGGGACAGTGTTCAGGTCCTGAGTTCAGGCTCTAGGTCAGGCACAAAAAAAGAGACCAACTGGATAGAACTATCTTGATTCTGTGTCCAGAACATCCCTAGTGTTCATTACCATAAGCCTGGGAAATGCTCTGTGATGGTTAATGGGTAGTACAGTCCAAAACCAATCTTTTCACATTATAAAAAAATGTAAAATGAATGAGACTATGACTCATCTGTGACTCCATTAGATGAAGTTGTAATGCCTAAGGACCAAGACCTGAATGCTTTACAGTCTAAACAAAGCTCTATTTGCAAATTATGTTTATGCTTATGACAGAAGTTTACACGAACCACTGCATTTTGTGTTGTGCATAGTCAGTTCTGGAAGGATTTAACACTTGAGTGTTGTTAGCTGTTTTAACCCTTTCCATAGAGATTTTCTTTGTTGCCAAGTTACTTTAATTTCTTCCTTTTGGGACTACTTGTAAAAAGGAACAATATTCTTAAAATTTATCTTTAAAATGGTTGATAGAATAAACAAAGTACTCTCATTTTATTTAGAAATGAGTTGTGCTTATGAAGAAATACTATTGATCTTATTAACCATAGAGCTTGTTCGTTTAGTATCCAAAAACAATTCTACAAAAGTTGCTGCTTTAAAATTCTCCATAGACATGTGATCCTGAGATTTTTTTTCATTTTCCTGAAAGAATTCCCTTTTTGTTTCACTGTGGCAACACTGGGGATTCCAGTTGTCTCCCACAGCATCTTCTCTCTAGCAGCACAGACCCATGTGGAAATTAGTCCTCTCCTAACCATCTGATCCATTGTCCCTAACCGTTGCTTGAACTCAAGTTCTAATAAACTTCTAAGAAAGGGAGTTGAAGACAGTGAATCTTAACAATGTAGTAATGGAAACTCTGAACTGGTTCATTTTTTGATACCTAGGAATCTTGATCCTGAGTGAGCCCAGCCTTCTCACTCACTTGGTCGAAGTGAACAAAGGAAAAATAAAAGTAAACTTGATTAAAATATTATCATAATAAACAAAAGTAACAGTAGAAAACCCATCCTAGTTTTAAGATAAGCTTCACACAAGCTAATCAGTGGCCTTCATCACTCACTCTTAATCCTTAAATTTTCCTTATAGCACATATTGTTTATCACACATTATTTTCTAACTCTCATTCCTGGTCCCATCCCAACTAGTTTCTGATAGACTGAATACATGCTCTCTTTAGCTCAGTGGGTTTTCAGACTCTGGATCAGAAATTGAAATACACTTATGCATTCAGCATGTAACTGCCCACTTAGTACTTTCTCTTACCATTGTATTGGATATGTCTTCTCTCTCAACTTCTGCCCACTGTGATATATTCCTATGAGAACAGAAATGATATCATCTTCATTTATGATATTTTCAATGTAAGATGTCACCAAGAAGAGCTAGAGAGTGCCAGGCAGCTCAGCCTCTGGACAGTTTCCTCTGGCAGAAATACCCATCTGAGTAACAGAGCAGCTAGCCTGACTTAGGTAGAAATTAGTTTCAAGTGTTTCTTAGCTTAATCATCAAATCATAGGGAGCTTTTAAAGATTACACTGATTTTTTAGAGGTTTATACCATACTGGGAGAAAGTCACTAACCACACCTTTTGGCTTGCTGTAAGCAAATCTGATGGTAACCGGGCTGTGATATGCTGTTTTAAAGTGGGTGTCGGCCCTAGCTGCATGTCGTCCACAGCTTCCTCTAAAGGCCCCGTCAGGGCAGAGGGCAGCTGTGGCCTGGGCTCTAGAATTACATTTTGATTCAAATATTAGACCTTTACTTGAAAAACAAGAGTAATAGTATTTACTTCATGTTTGTTCAGGGGAGAAATACATCAATAAAACAGGACAGTGTATACTTATACTTGAAAACCTGATTTTCCTCCTGTTTCATTCCACTTGGGACCATTCATGTAAAGCCTAAGATTGATGATGGCATTTGGCCTAGAAAGGCCTCTGGAATGATTTGCCATCACCCTAACTGGGTATAGAAGAGAGGCGTTTCCTGTTCTTGCCAATTTCATTGTTATTTTTATCCGGCGTAAGTGTAGACACAAGTTCTCGAGCTCCCAGACAAGTCTCCAGTCAGCCTCAAGATGGAAAAAGCCACTCATGGTAGCATCTTCCTACCTCAGAATTTCTACCAAGTTCAAGTTCAACCCAACTCCATGAACTTCTCCATCAAGTCCTATGATTATCACCTGTAAGTAAAACGTGAAGCAGATTTCTCCCAAGAGTGAACTAGCATCAGAAATAAAATGGTTGAAAGGATTATGGGATTGCCTGGAAACAGACTATTCAAACAATGCAGGCTATTAACCTTGAGTACTGAGAAAGAAACCTACCAACTCAGAAAAAAAATGTAAAGAACAATTTTTATTGTAAGCACTAAAGAGATTATTATATGTATATATAGAGAGAGAGAGATGCATACATAAACAAATAGACGGAAGCTTTTCCTTGAAAAGAACCAATCTGGAAAACATTGTAGACTGCAAAACTCACATAGAATTGATTCCTCTGTTATGACAGCAAAGCATCTTTACATAAGCACAGGGGCCCTATGGCATGCTTGTCAATACAGTGAGACTGCCAGCTGTCATAAGGAGTCAAGAGCATCAAAGCCTGAGTGTCAGTCCCATTGCCTAGAAAATGGGAGCAATACCATATCTATATTGGGACCAAGTGAAATTAAATAAAACAGTTCTAACAGTGTTCCCAGTAATTATTCTAAAAGATAGGGAGACAGAAATTCCACTGAGTGAACACTCATTGCTCTGGCCCTAAAGCTCTCACACCCTTCATTTTGTCACAACTCATTCCAATGTGAATAGAACCCATGACCTTGGCAATAGAAGGGCAGCAGATCCTCTGAGTAAGTCTACTTTCTGTGAGACTCAGGACAAGTGAACTTCACTGTTCGATCCAACAAGCAACTCAGCTTGAAAAAGTGGAATGGCTACCCCCTTACAGGGTTGCTATGAAAGTTAACCATGAATGAAACATGATTAACAGCCTCTCCCCATCTTTTCTTTATCTTAAACCCCCACTTATTTCCTTTTTAGCTTTTCCAATTTTATTATTCATGTCTGCCCATTTTTCATTTGTATCTCAGAAGAAGGAGAGACAAATGGAGCTCATTGTTCCAGTTCAACTAAATTCTCAGCCCCAACATAGAACTGAGAATATTTGTTGGTTTGTTTGTCAGGCTTGAAGTTAGAACCTGGGTACTGTCCCTGAGCTCTTTTTGCTCAAGGCTAGCACCACTTTGAACCACACCGCCACTTTGGTTTTGTGATGGTTCATTGGAGATAAGAGTCTCACGGACTTTCCTTCCCAGACTGGCTTTGAACTGCAGTCCTCTTATCTCAGCCTCCTGAGTAGCTAAGATTATAGACCTGAGCCACCAGTGCCTGGGCCATGGTGATACATTGAGTGATTACTTTGTATAGGCACTTGGTGTGCATGAATTCATCAATTTATCTAATCTTATCAATGCTGTATGGTAAGATTCTCAGCTCTGTTTTACAAGAGACACTTCAGGGAGTGTAGTGCTCTCAGATGTGAGAGACAGGGTTGGGCTCAAACCACCTCTGTCTGAATGAACAATGCTTGCTCCTGCTGTCCAGTCATGGACCTGAGTGGACACTGACTGTCCTGGGGCACTATAGGGAAGGAAGTTTTTCCAGGCTCCTGAAGAACCCACTTCTGGCATGTGGATGTTGACACCAGGTCAAACTGGGAACAGGATTAGTTTTTATGAATAAAGCCTATTAGGAGAATTGCTTCTAAATTTATTTCTTCTCATTTTTCTTAGTAAATTGTCTTTCTTTTTTTTAGTACATTTTCTCATCTTTTTTGTATATATTTTTATTGTAAAAGTACTGTAGTTGTCTTTCCTTTTGCTCAACCTTTTAGTGTTAGAGAATTCTAGAGCTTAAGCTATGGACAACTTGTGTTCTCCATCCATACTCTTTAATTTGTGATCCTGTCCAGTCTCTAGCTTTGTAGACCACCTAAAGCTGCTGACACACAAGTCTGCCCCACCCACCTGGATATCTCCATATCTCCTGTGAGTCATTCACTTGCATATTGTATTGTCAACTATTTCTACTCATATGTCAAAATTTACTCCTCTTGGCCCTCAGGTTGAAAGTGACCTGAATGTCTAGCCATGTAAATAAATCTTGGCATCATCAGCCCCCTCCCCTTTTCTGTTTCTTACACCTCATTAAAAATTCAACTAGTCACTTTCATTGAATCTAACTCCAAAAATACCCAGAACCCAATCACTTCTCAGCATCTCTCCTCCTATTTCCTGGCTCATGCAACCAAAAGTGTTTGCTTGAATAACTACAAATAGGTTTCCTGGTTCTATTTGGACCCTTTGTTTCCTAAATCTATTCTCAACAGAGTACTCAGAATGCTCAACATAAGACAGATCATGTCACTTCTTTGCTACACTCACCCATTATGCTTGGCTAAAAGTAAAAATCTTCTGGTGATTTACAAAAGCTTCCTTTATCAGGCCCCTGTTGTTTCTCTGAATTCTTAGCCTTCAACTTTCCTTCAAGTCGCTTGATCTCAGTTACCCCAGTCTTCCTCACATTGTCTGAACCTGCTCTTGTTTATGGCCTCATTCTTATCTACCTGTCCTTCTGCCAGGAAGTCTACTTTCAGGTCTTATTCCCAATCTCACTTTTTCAAAGGAATCTACTTTGCCCTTTATGATGCCACTTCCTTTTACCTCCTACTGTCATCTAGTTTTTAGTTTTCCTGTTTTCATTTTTTCCCAAAACCTGTTAACACTTCTAAATGTAAAATAAGAATTTATAATTTGTATTTATTACTCACTAACTGTCCTCTACCTCTAGAATGATATGAAAGAGGTCATGGGACTTTGTTTTGATCACAGAGGTATCCAAATCTTAAAACAAGAAGTTGTAAATACTCAAGAAATATTTATTTGGTGATCAACATTAAAGGTACTAAGGCATTTCTAGATCTCAAAGTTTTCCAAATTTATGAACACTTTTGAGAAAATAGAACTAGAAAAACAGGGGATTGGCAGGTTTGAGCAATGAAGGAGAGTGATGGAAGGGCTGGCATCAAGACGCATTGTGCTCATAAACTGACATTTGTAATTGAAAACCTTCTGTACAACTACTTAAAGGTAATAAATAAGAAAAAAAGAAGATAGTTTCTAAACTATTATGCTAAGTGGGGAAGATGCCATGAAGACATAAGGAATGAAAAAACTGAAGGTGGAAAGAATAAAAGAAAAGGCTGAAGCAGAAGGCAAAAGGAAAAATTAGAATCCAAGAAGAAAAGATGGGCAAGTATGAATAAGAAACTAGCAAAGTTAAAAAAGGAAATCCCATATATGAATTATGAAATGAAACCAGAAAGGGGGTGCCATTGAGTTCAGATTAAAAGTAGACTTATAGAAATCTTCCAAAATTAGTGTTCAAACGCTTTTGTGTTGTAGAAGAACAACCTTGATCTTTTTTTCTAATCTAATCATAACACAAATAGTTCTTTAAGTACCAGTAAGAGATTGTATTAGATGTCAACATATTTCTAATCTTGTTATTTGAAAGTTTCATATGACCTCCATATTGTTATGTTAATTCAAATATTTAGCATTTTTCATACTCATTTCTCTGCCCAGACCTATGACCACATGTGAAGGATTTTTTTTAATAACACTTGCATTAATGATCTCCATGTGGTGAATTCTTTTAACATTTGTATGTTTGAAAAGTATTTTCCCTTCATTTAGGGTACAGGATGACCCATTGTAATAATCAGATGTAAAAGACAGTATGTTGAAAACAAACTTTACAAATTTGTGAGGGGGATAAAGAAGAGGGAGGAGTTGGGGAGGTGAGGAGGAAAGGGATGGTAAGGGAAAAATAAAGCATAGGATATGAACAATGCTGGATAGGAAATGGACTCATTACCTTGCTCTTGTAACTGTAACACCTTTGTACAGTACCTTTACAATAAATATATATATATTAAGAACAAAAAAACCCTATCTTACTAGGTATGGGAATTTGAAGTTGACTCTATTTTCTCAAAAGAAGTGTAAATGGCCACACATGACCCTACATAAAGAAATCATCAACATCCTTGTTCATTTTGATAAACATTTTTTTCTTTATATGTTTTTTATTGTAAAGATACTGCACAGAGAGGTTACTGTTACATGAGTAAGGTAATGAGTACATTTCCTATCCAATATTGTTACCCCCTCCTTTATTTTTCTCCTACCATCTCTTTCCTCCTCACCTCCCCAACTCCTCCTTCTCCACCCCTCCGCCCCACAAAGTTGTAAAGTTCATTTTCAACATACTGTCTTGTACATCTCATTGTTACAATGAGTCATCCTGTATTCTTATTTCAGCATTTTGTTATTTCCTTTCCCCTTCCCAAATTAGAAAAATGTGTATACAAGATGCAGGGCACTGGAATCAAATACAGTGACAACAGGGGTTGTACCATGGGGGAAGAACATACAAAGAAACAAAAAAAAAAAAATCACATAGTACATTATAAGTACATTAAAAAGAACAAGAAAGATAAAATCAGTGTCCCTATCTTGGGGTTCATTTCATTTAGCATCAGGTTATATGGTCATATGTACATAGCTTTTGACCTCTTCTGCTTGTCCTAGACTTACACTACTTATTGCAGATAAGGGAAACCATGAGATCTATGTTTCTTTGAGTCTGGCTTACTTTACTTAATAAAATTTTTTCCAAGTCTTTCTATTTCCTAACAAATGGGGCAATGTCATTCTTTCTGATGGAGGCATAGAATTCCATTGTATATGTATACCACATTTTCTTGATCCATTCATCTACTGAGGGGCATCTGGGTTGGTTCCACATCTTAGCTATGGTAAATAATGCTGCAATAAACATAGTTGTGCTGGTACCTTTAGTATAGCCTTATTTGTGATCATTTCGGTAAATGTCTGAAAGTAGGATTGTTGGGTCTTAGTGGAGCTCTATGTGGAATCTTTTAAGGAACCTCCATACTTCTTTCCAAGGTGTTGAACAAGTTTACACTCCCACCAACAATGCAGTAGGGTTCCCTTTTGGCCACATCCCCTCTACCATCTATTATTATTAGATTTCTTGATTCCAGCCATTCTAATTGGTGGGAGGTGGAATCTCAATGTTATCTTGATTTGCATTTCTTTTATGGCTAGAGAAGTTGAGCATTTCTTCATGTGTCTATTGGCTATTCTTCTTTCTTATTCAGAGAAGTCTCTTTTTAAAGCTTTAGCCCACTTATTAATTGGGTGGTTGTTTGAGGATTTGTTGTTGGGGGATTTAGTTTTTTGAGTTCTAAATATATTTTAGATTTGAGACCCTTGTCTGTTGTATGACTAGTGAAGATCTTCTCCCAATCCATGGGCTTTCTATTGATCTTGCTAGCTATGTCCTTTGCCATGCAGAAGCTCTGCAATTTCATGCAATCCAATCTTTCTTTGATTTCTTGTGTTTCTGGGTCTCTATTAAGAAAATTTAGGCTTGTGCTAAGGAGACCTAGAGTTTCTTCTCTTCCTTCCTGTAATGTTTTCAGGGTATCTGCTTTGACTTCGAAGTCTTTGATCCATTTGGAGTTGATTCTGGTGCAGGGTGATATATGGGGATCTAGCTTTAGTTTTCTTAGCAGAAAGAACAGTGCTGGAGGAATATCAATACCAAACTTCAAACTCTACTATCAAGTCAAAGTATTCAAAACAGGAACAGACCTGAGTACCAATGGAATAGAACTGAAGACCCAGAAATGAACCCACAGACCTGTAGCCACCTAATCTTCGATTAGGCAGCTAAAATAATAGAAGAGAAGAAAGACAGCCTCTTCAGCAAATGGTGCTGCCAAAATTGGTTAAACACCTGTAGATAAACATCATTTTATATGATCATTTGCGCATAGCTATTGAGCCCTTATGATCCTCTCCTAAGCATAACCTCCTTTGGACTACTGTGTGAATGTTTAGAGTCCAATTTAATATTTCCAAGTGTAATTTTTTGCCTTGTATTATCCCTTGGGTTCACTTGTAGATTTTTAGGCACATTCTAATTATTACAAATGAAAGAAACCATGGAACCTAAGTTTTTTGGGGGTCTGGCTTACTTTGCTTAGAACATATAAAATGATGCTTATCAACATGAATTCCAAGAAGTAAAAAATGATCTTTTTTAAAAAATTTTACTCTTTGGGGCTGGGAAGGTGGCTCAGTGGTAGAGCTCTTGCCTTGCATGCATGAGGCCCTGGGTTCGATTCCTCAGCACCACATAAACAAAAAGAAAAAAAGCCGGAAGTGGCGCTGTGGCTCAAGTGGTAGAGTGCTAGCCTTGAGCTGAAGAGCTGAGGGACAGCGCCCAGGCCCAGAGTTCAGGCCCCACGACCAGACCCAAAAAAAAAAAAAAATTTTACTCTTTGTGGGCTTTTTTCCCCCTATTTTTCACCTTTTGTTGCATATTTGATTTCTGTACCTTTTCTCCTGTATGTAAGTTTATGTGACTTGGGGAGAGTAAGGGAAAACAGAAATGGTAGGGGGAAAAAGGGTGAACTAAAAAATTCTGCAATGATACTCACTAGACACTGTGTTGGAAGTAAATTATACAACTTGTGGGGAGGGGGATCAGAAGAGGAAAATCTGGGAGAAAATGTGGAAAGGGGTAACGCTATTCAAAAGAAATGTACTCAATACGTGACTTACATAACTGTACACCTTTACAATAAAAGAAAGAAAAAGAAACAATAAAAATAAAATAAAGTAAAAAAGACTAAATGTCGGATTTTCTCCTCATAGAATGGTAAGAAAATTGACTTTTGACCCACTATTAGCACTGGAAAGTGCCATGTTTACAGTAATTATGAAAACAAATATGTGCAACTAAATATCAAGGGAGGAAGAAGATAGTACAGCAGGTCTATACTGAACTGCTTCAAAGCCAGGCTGACACTGTTCTCTCTTCGCAGTTATTTTTACCTGACAAAAATACCACATAAATGAATACTTTTTTCCAATTTCTTGCTCTCTGTTGAGAGGAACAGCAGCTACAGTCAAAGTTCACATCATGTTTTGTACGCTCTTTTCTTAAAAAATTATGAAAAGATTTTAAATGTCAGCTCTCAAAGACTGCAGAGGGTTCACAGTGAGCTTGAGCCTTGTACACATCTCCCACACCAAGGATGCAGCCTAGAATAGAGTCAGGAGTGAGGGAGAAAAGTGGGCATACTTGACTGGGCCATGTGTACTGTTATTAATAATATTTTAAAGCAGTGGAATATCAGGCTATATAAAAACCACTTATAATTGATTCTCTCATCCTTACAATATCCTTCATTGTAAGCTCTATTAAACCCATTTACAAAGGAATAATTTGGGATTCAGTCAATGGAAGAATTGATATTTATATTCTGATTATTCTGATGCCCTAACCTACCATCCGTCCATCTGTATGTATAAATTTATGATCCTCATTAGCAATTTTGATAGAACCTAACAAGTTATTTAGCAAAACATCATCTCTTTATTGAGTTCTTGGTTACCTATACTTTAGAAAATTATATTTAATTAGCAGAATACAACAGCAAAGATTTGTATTCCATGTATTCTGGGGGACAGTGTGCTCTGAAGGCATGAAATATGCAGTTGGGTGTGTCATGACTTATTTGTGGAAAATTAATAAGCCAATAAACTGCTAATAGGTAGCTGTTGCTAGTTATACAAGTAGGAAACTTAGTTTAGTTCATCTTTCTTTTCTTTTTTTGTATGTGTGTTATACTAGTTCTGGGGCTTTTGTGCTCATGGCTGGCACTCTATCAATTGAGCCATGTAAGTTTTGCCTTTTTGCCACCTAAAAGGAGTTAGAGTCTCTCTGATTTGTCTGTCCTGGTTGGCTTCTAATCATGCTCTTCAGATCCTCTGAGTAGTTGGATTATAGATGGATATAAGCCACTGGCATCTGGTCATTAGTTAATAAATGAGAAGCTACATATTAAATGTTATTATTCTGAAATACTTAAATTCCAGTAGTAGGGATTTTTTTAAAGTGGAGCATTATAAAAGTTGGCTCCTCACAACTATTTATGTGTCCTAGTACATAAGCAATAGAAGGAAATAAAGGATAAAAGTCAGTGAATCATTCAAGTCCAAGAAAAAGTCATAGTGTCCACTTTCAAGGAGTTTGGAATTACCTAGTGTTTGTCATGGGGCTCTTTCTTTAAAAAAAACAGATAAGAAAACATTAAACAGATAGGAAAAACAGCTCAGTATTGGCCTTGGTGTGTTCCTTGGAGGACATTGTGAAGAGCATGGTGCTACCCTTTATGGTGCTGTTGTGACTTACACATTGTAGGAACTTGAAGAGATGGACTTCACCATTTTATCCAACTCAGGATTTTTATTAAAGGAAAAGCTCTGAGAAAGCCATTTTGGTAGCTATTTAATGGTTCACAAGATTTAAGTTTCTTATACATGTAACAAACCATCTGGACACTTTGAATCTTAAATTACTGGAAAGTAACCAAAACAAAGCTTTACTCATACAGACCATCGGGTCTTTGGTCTCAGGTTGGCTGCTATGCTGAAAGCATGTCACCACAACCTGTTCCCCACCTTCCAGGATTGCCTGATACATCATGGACTTTGAAGAATCATAGAGCTAGTTAGCAACAATGATGTAACAGTTTCCCAGAAGATTCACAGATCTTGTAAGTGGTTCCCTTGTCTTTGTAGCTTCTGAAGCACAAGACTCCAAATGTTTCCAAACTACCATTTCTCACCTTGCTTGTGACTCAATGTCATCCTGTCTACAATAAAGACAAAAGACACCAGGATAGTGATTGGCTCATTAATTCCAAAAAGATATGCCATTGTAGCCAGATCTGACTTATTTTTAGTAAAAATTAGCTCCAGTACAGCATTCTCTCATTAATAAAACATCAGTGATACAGATTTGGAACCACACAGAAAACATATGCTATTCCCCTTCCTAACCTCTGTAAGGTATATATATATATAAACCAAAATTGGATTTCTCATTTTAGCCCATTACATTTTTTTTTTTTGGGTCCGGTCGTGGGGCCTGAACTCTGGGCCTGAGCACTGTCCCTCAGCTCTTCAGCTCAAGGCTAGTGCACTACCACTTGAGCCACAGCACCACTTCCGGCTTTTTTCTTTTTGCTTATGTGGTGCTGAGGAATCAAACCCAAGGCCTCATGCATGCAAGGCAAGCGCTCTACCACTGAGCCAACTTCCCAGCCCCCTTTAGCCCATTACTTTTAAAACTAGATAAAAGAAAAGCTTGGGCCAGGCACTGGTGGGTCACTTCTATAATCCTACTATTCAGGAGGCTGAGACTTTAGGATCACAGTTCAAAGCCAACCTGGGCAGGAACATCTGTGAGATTCTTATCTTCAATTAACCACTAGAAAACTAGAAGTGAGCTATGGCTCTAAGTTGTAGAGCACTAGCCTTGAGTCAAATAGCTGAGGGCAGTGCCCTGCCACAAGTTCAAGCCCCAAGACCAACAAAAAAAGCAAAAGAAAAAAGAAAAACTTGGGCAGCTACTTGTTTTTCTCTGTGCCAGTCCCTGGGCTTGAACTCAGGGCCTGAGCACTATCCCTGAGTTTTTGGGGGTTTTTTGCTAAAGGCCAGGTCTCTACCAATTTAGCAATAGCTCTACTTCCAGCTTTTTGTTGGTTCACTGGAGATAAGAGTCTTGTGGACTTTCCTACCCAGGCTGGTTCCAAATTGTGATCCTCAGATCTCAGACTCATGAGTAGCTAGAATTACAGGTATAAGCCACCAACACCTGGCAAGCTTGGGTATCTTTTGGATATAGAGAGCTTTGTCTTACTGCCTTTTGGCCTGGTGACCCCCACACCAGTGATGAACTCACTGTGGTCATCTTTAGGAAATTTGCAACCACATCTAAGCTCCTCAGTGTGGCATTCCTCCTTTTTCATGCTACAAAAGCTTTTCAATATAGGATTCAGCTGAAGGTAAGGCAAAGGGTAACAGACTACACTCAGAGATGACGAGTAACTGAAGCCCTGAGTGTGCCCAGAGACAGAGCACAAGTACGAGCAAGAATTTTTTTCTAATAAACTGTGTTGGTTACTATCATTTTCATATTAAGAGGAATTCTACATATTTCATCCCATTCCATCCTAGCTCTAAGTCCATACAGGTGAAGAATATTACATGATAAAGGGGAAATAAGTTTTGAAGACAGACAATGATTTGCCTAAGACCTTTTGGGTGAGGAGTCACAATGCCTGAAGCCCATGCAAGAGAAGAAAAATTGTGACCAGAAAGGGATTATAAATTTTGTTAGTAGGAGTTCTGTCACTGGAAACCTTAAAAGTATTCTAGGAATTTAAGAGAAATAATAAAACTAACAATGTCGTTCTAAAAAGCGACATTGCAAAGCTACACCTATGTGAATTAGGAGTGGTATATAGACTAAGAAGCTGTTCTCTCAGGAATGTGATTTCTATATAAAGCACACAGTTAGAAGCAGACTTGCTTTCCTGGGTTAATTAGCTGACCATCTAGAGAAGCCTTAAAGGGCTTTAAAACCTAAGTCTTACACTTTATTACACTCAAGTCTCAACATTGCAATGATCATACTGGATCCACCAGAATAGTGTGTGTGTGTGTGTGTGTGTGTGTGTGTGTGTGTGTGTGTGTGTGTGTGTGTGTGTGTGTGTGTGTGTGTGTATGTATGTGTTCCAGTACTGGTCTTAAACTCAAGGTGTTGTGTTCTTACTTTGCTTTTGTGCTAAAGGGTGATGTTCAACCTTGAACCACACCTCCACTTCCAGCTTTTTTCTAGTTAATTGGAGAAAAAAGTTTCATAGACTTTTTTTGCCTGGGCTGGTTTTAAACTGGGTTCCTTAGATCTCAGCCTCCCGAGGAGCTAGGATTACAGATGTAAGCAACCAGTGACAAGCTGAGAAAAGTTGTATTTGAAATTTCTTGGTTTAGGAACATAATGATTCTTACAACTCAACCCTCTGGAGATGGAGAAATACTTACAAGCTAAGAATCATGCTCTGGGCTTCTCATTTGTTCTAATAAGGGATTTGAAACATCAATGTCTTCACAATTATGTTTCCAATCTTTCACAAAAGGATGTTGTCACATGCATTGTGTGCAGACACTGAAAAATACCACAAGTCAGTGCAAAGAATATTTTACTGTACCGTCTTTGAAGTGCTATCAAAATTACTTTTCTTGTTGTGCTTTGTTTACAGTAGATTCTCAACGTCATGGTTTTTCACAAGATATTTTTACTGCATTGCATGGACAACAGAGATGCATCTACAACCAAATATTCCTCTTATCATCAATTTTACTGTGTTCTTAGATAAACAGACATTGGTTTAATATTTAAGTATTTTAGCTAAATCTCTTAGAGCTTCAGCCCTTATTTGTTGGTTCATTTCTTTGCCGCAGTTTTTCTTTCTTGTTACTCAGAAGAAAGCAGATTTTTATTTCATAATTAGACCTCCAAATATTTTTCTAATTTTCTGCCTGTTATATCTCCTTCTTCAGGATGTGGTTTCTTCATCCTGCCAATGTGTTGCTCCCATGTTAGTTAAACTACTCATTTCAAGCCATCCCTATCACTCAACCATTAAAGATGGTGATATGCTAAGCCCTTCCAATGTTCTTCAAAATGAATATTCCAATTCCCACCAAATCTCTATCAATGAAGAGAGAACAAACAAGATTACAGTGATGTAGCATAAAGATTAAATTCTTTCTAACTAGCGTGTTTCCCACAAAACAAACTTTTTAAAGTCTTTTTAAAATCAATTTTACAAATTGATTTAAAATATAAAAATTCATTCAAGAGGAAAACTTTAAGCTTTGAGTAAAAAAGTTTTAAAAAAAGAAGCCAAGTGCCTGTGACTCTCACACCCATAATCCTGGTTACTTAGGAGGCTGAGATCTGAGGATCCAGGTTCAAAGCCAGCCCAAGCAGGAAAGTCCATATGACTTTTATCTCCAATAAACTACCCAGAAAAGCTGGAAGCTGTGCTTTGGCTCAACTGGTAGAAAGCTAGCCTTGAGCACAAAGAGGCTCAGGGCCAGCTCCCAGGCCCAAAGTTCAAGTGCTAGGATAGGCAAAAACAAAACAAAACAAAACACAAAAAAGCTAAAGGACAATGTCCAGACCCTGAATTCAAGCCCCAGTACTGGCACATAAAAACAACTAGGCTGGAGATGTGGTTCTCAAGTAGCAAAGCACATTCCTGACAAGCGTGAGTTCAAATCTCAGTATTATAAACAAACAAATTAATCAATTTATTCATCAATAACTTTGAGGATATTAATGTACTAATATTCTAGCAAAGTCACGTACAAGCAAATGATGATATTTATCATTTTTCTTCATAGATCTTGACCAAAAAAAAAATGCCATGAGTTTTCTAAGTGACTGCTGAGCCACCACTCAAGCACATGAGAACAAGGACACAATAGAGCTAAAAATAAAACTAGTGCCAACAGTTTGCTGACCAGTGTCCCCTGAAGGATGATTCAGTGGAACAGAACTGAAGTAGACATTTCTGCAAGGCTGGGGAAATCTAATCATGTTCTCTATCCATTCTATTTTATGAAATCCTCAAGTTGCATATTTTTTTTATATGACAACCAGACCATGAAATAACCTAAAGTCACTTAGGAACAGTTTGGCACACTGGGGGCAGGGAGGGAAAGTAGGCTTCTATGCCCAGTTACTCTGTAGATCTGGATGAGCATAAAAGCAGAGCATGATTGGTAAAAGTACATTTTACGATAGTGGATGAACAAGAGAAGTTTTTTCTGGTTCCTGTATCTGGGCCAGTGCTAGCATCATGAAGAAGCCCTTAACTGTCACGCCAGGGGAGAATAACATTGTCTAGTTTCCACAGAAAAGATCAATTTCAACATGCAGGAAAATTCTGAGATTTAAAGTAGCCTTTGCAGATAGGAGAGAGACTTG
This sequence comes from Dipodomys spectabilis, assembly GCF_019054845.1. Classification (NCBI taxonomy): domain Eukaryota; kingdom Metazoa; phylum Chordata; class Mammalia; order Rodentia; family Heteromyidae; genus Dipodomys; species Dipodomys spectabilis. Next base: position 1,578,468 of record NW_024870876.1, read on the forward strand.
ATAAATGGGGTTACATCAGAATAAAAAGTTTCTGCACAGCAAAGGGCATAGTTACTAAACTAGAAAGACAGCCAACAGACTAGAAGATCTTTACCAGCAATACATCAGACAAAGCCCTAATATCCAGAACATACAAGGACGTCAAGAAACTAAACACTCCCAAAGCTATTAAACCAATCACCAAACAAATGAGTAAAAGATGAAACTTCCCAAAAAGAGAGGTAAGAATGGAAACACATGAAGAAGTGCTTATCATCCTTGACCATAGAGGAAATGCAAATCAAAACAACTCTGAGATTCTATCTCACCCCAGTTAAATTAGCCAACATTGTGAATTTGAGCAACATTAATCCCTGTTGGAAGGGATACTGGGGAAAAGGAATCCTACTGCACTGTTGGTGGGAATGTAAACTAATATAACCCTCTGGACAGCAGTCTGCAGGTTCCTTCCTTCTTGCAACAATGAGATGTACAATACGATATGTCGAAAAATGAACTTTACAACTTTGGCAGGGAGAGGGGGGAGAAATGAGAAGGGATGGGAAGGGGCAACAAAGGAGGAGGCAACAATGCTTGACAAGAAATGTATTCATTATCTTGCTCATGTAATTGTAACCCCTCTGTACGGTATTTTCACACAAAAAAAACAGAAACCAAACATAGATCTTCCCTACCACCTTCCATACCACTCTTGGGCATCTACCCAGAACATGACAAGCCAGGCACTATAAAGGCATTTGCACATTCATGTTCACTGCTGCACTACTCACAATAGCCAAGTTGTGAAAACAACTCAGATGTCCTAAAATAGATGAATGGATCAAAAAAATGTGTACTTATACACATGGAATTTTTTGGGGGGTCAGTCGTGGGGCCTGAACTCTGGGCCTGGGCGCTGTCCCTCAGTTCTTCAGCTCAAGGCTAGCGCTCTACCACTTGGGCCATAGCACCACTTCCAGCTTTTTGTGCTTATATGGTGCTAAAGAATCGAACCCAGGGCCTCATGCATGTTAGGCAAGCACTCTACCACTGAGCCACCTTCCCAGATATACACAATGGACTTTTATACATCTATTAGAAAGAATAATATATCATTTGCAGGGAAATGGATAGACTTAGAGCAAATCATGTTAAATGAAATAAGCCAAGCTCAGAGAGACAAATGGTACATGTTTTTTCTCATATGCAGAAGCTAGATCTAAAATACACTAGAACATAACTGATATAGGTCTCTAGGTATTCATACACAGTGAGAACAAAGCAGAATACTCTTAGGAGAGGAACAGAAAGGCATAATGCCTGCATCTGATTATATAAAATACCATTTATCAAAATGAACTCCAGGAAATAGAAATAAGAGGGTTTTTTTTCTTTTGTTTGCTGCTTTTCTTTCCTTTTTGTTCTGTTTGTTCATTTATATATCTTGGGAATATAAGAGGAGGGATAGAAATGGAGGGACAAAGGGTAGACAAATGCAGCTGTGGTACTCACTATATACTATGTTGGAAATGAACTCTCACTTGTAAGTGTGTATCAGAGGGAAAAACTGTGACAGAGTGAGGGAAGGGTTGATATTGTCCAAAAAGAAGTGTACTCTTTTACTGATGTATGTAACTGTAACCCCTCTGTGCATCACCTTTATACTATCAATTGAAAACTGAAAAAGTAAACTAGCTTTAGCTGTCTCAGAAAAGAATGATAGCCTTCAATGGCAGCCACATTGGTGGAGATTTGGGATGTGCTCTAAGTACCAGCTTGCTACTTAACAAGGTTATTATACAAACTATTAGACTCCATATAAAAATATCTGCCACTTAAAACTAAAGATATTGCTGATGAATAAACATCAGTGATCTGGTGTGCCAATTAGCAATCAACTCATATTTTATCCTTTCTTGTAATTATGAGCCCTCACTCTGTGCAGACAGGCATCCTGGCCTTGGGGACTCTGCTCTGAATGGAACGGCATAATGACTCTTAGGAAGTCCAAGTTTTGTTATACTAGGAGTAGGAGAGGGAAACAGTAAACAAATCACGAGCAGATGCAGACTATCTTGGAGGATACATTCTACAAAGAAAGGAGGGTCTTGGTGGAGGGAGAAAGGGACCACTAAAAGCAGCCAAAGAAATCCCTTCTGTGTAAGTGTCTCTAGAGCTGTCAAGGGTTAGATTGAGAATGTGGAGGGGTAGAAAGACCCACAGGAGCAGGTCTAAGCGGATGCTGTCAAGATCTTAGTCAGAGCCCAGTAAATGCTATGATGTTGATGATTTACCCTGAAAAGTAGCCCATCTAATGTGTTCCAAATTAAAACACACAGAGAGAGGGCTGGAAAGATTTTGTTTTAAAGTCCATAGGAGACACCCTAGGTATTTGAATCTAAAGAGCTCCAGGTCCCTTCTTAGGAACTCTTTCTGTTGGATGCCCACAAGAAAACACACAAGCAGTAGCTGGTCGCTTCTAGAATACTTTGTGCTATGTGATGATGATGGTGAAATGGTGATGATGGTGATGGTGATGGAAATTATGGTGGTGACTGTGGTTATGGTGGTGATGATGGTGGTTATGGTGGTGATGAGGACGGGGATTGTGATGATGGTGAAGGTATAGTTGGTGATGGTGATAATGATGATAACAATGGTAATGATGGTGATGGAGGTGATGATGGTGAGGATGGTAATGATAGTAGTGGTGATAATAATGATGAAGGTGATGATGGTGGTGATAGTGATGATGGTGATAATGATGGTGATTACGATGGTGGTGATGGTGATCATGATGTTGAGATAGTAATTGTGATAGTAGATTGATGGTGGTGAAGTGTTGTTGATGATGGAAGGTGATGATAATGATGTAATTCCCTTTGACTTATAACAACCTATCTTCTTGTTTTCATATCTTCTCTCTTCAGCTTCTGTACATTTTTAAACTATCCTTGACCATCCCAGCCTCTGCTTGACAGGTCAGATGTTTATGTTTGTCACTATTAAGGGCTTTGAGGCATTATGTTATATCATACTCATTTCCTGGAGAAAAATGAAGGGGAGACATATTCATATCAAAAATGTAAGTGGACACCAGAGTAACTTTTAAACTTAAGTGTTCAGTTCATACATTTAAAATATATTTAATTTCTAATTGTAAAAGGCCACTTAAAACCCAGTTGTTTAAAAGGCTTGCATAACTGCAGTGTCAAAAACAATTAACTGTCGCATACTAAATAGGAAACGTTGGCTTCTAAAGACCTCAAAATGCAATTGCAAAAATGTTTGCCAACACAAACCTGTGAAATATTCTAGGTACAAATATCTTACATTTCAGCAACTTGAGTTGCTGTTTACTAAAGGATATCCTTTGAAGAGTAGCATGAACTAAGCATTAAAGAGAAGTGAGTCTAAATAAAATCTATTTTTACTCCAAGGCAGCATTAAGGAAATAGATGTAACATACAAAGAGCTGAATTTGGGGAAATCTATAATATAGATATTTCCTCCTTCTTTTGCATCTGACTACTTTTGAATCTTCCAAGTGCCAGCACGGAAACCGGCAAGCTCTGAGGCTTTCCATCCCTATACGTGCTAAGTAGTTGGCCAATGTCTACAGAATGAGTGGCAGCAGGGATGTGGATGGTTCCCTAACAGTAGCACATGAATTCCAAACCTTGTTTGGAAATTATCTGGAGCCAATTGTAATTTCCCTCCCTGTTTCCAGTGCCTGCAAAGTACATTGAGAAAAAGACATAAGCAGCAGATGAAGATAAATGTATGAGCTTTATCATTGGTGAGGTGAATGGAGTGCATGCCTTAGGCTGATGTCAGAGTGAGTTGTCAGTCCGCATCTCACCAATGGGCACACAAGGTCTCACACGGAGTAAGATGTCAGCCAGCGTCTCACCCATGGGCACACTGGGTCTCCAGTGAACACTTGTGAGCTAACTGAGTGCTAATCTCTCACTGTAGCTCTCTTTCATTAGCTGTGAGAGCAAGGACTGAGAGTGGAGGTTGAGAAAATCAGAAGGACCACCTGCTCATAAGCCAGACCTACTAACTAGGAGCAGGAAGGTCATTTTCTTCTCCTGTTACCCACTAATTGGTGGTGTTATCCTCCACCCATGGGGATTGACTAAGTGAAGAACAGATGATACCAAAGTAGCTTCTCAGGACACGTTGTGACTGGGGATATCCCGTCTCATATTTCCATCTATACTCCCCAAGATTCCTCATCATTACTTAATAAGTGGGAAAGGGCTAGAGGAAAGAAAACCTCTCAAGAAATGTGAGATGTAGAGCAAAAATAATATCCTCTTCTTGATCAATATTTGAAAAATAAGAAAAGATATTTGAAAATTAATCTTAACCTAATGAAAAAATGGGAATGATATTTGCACAGATATAGGATCCAAGAAGAGATGCACATGAAAAATAAATATTTGAAAGATAATAAGTATCATTATAATTTTTTCCAAGTTTTTCCATTTCCTAACATATGGAGCAATGCCATTCTTTCTGATGGAGGCATATAATTCAGATAGATAGATAGATAGATCTATATATACATTTTCTTGATCCATTCATCTACTGAGGGGCATCTGAGTTGGTTCCATATCTTAGCTATCATAAATAATGCTGCATTAACATAGTTGTACTGGTAGCTTTAGTGTGGCCTTGTTTGTGATCATTTGGGTAAATGCCCAAAAGTGGGATTGCTGGGTCATAGGGGGGGCTCTATGTGGAGTCTTTTGAGGAACCTCCATACTACTTTCCAAAGTGATTAAACAAGTTTACACTTCCACCAACAATGCAATAGGGTTCCCTTTTGGCCACATCCCCTCCAGCATCTGTTGTTATTAGAGTTCTTGATTCTAGCCATTCTAACTGGGGTGAGGTGGTATCTCAATGTTGTATGGCTAGAGAGGTTGAGCATTTCTTCATGTGTCTATTGGCCATTCTTATTTCCTCTTCAGAGAAGTTTCTCTTTAAGTCTTTAGCCCATTTATTTATCGGGCAGTTGTTTCTTTGAGGATTTGTTGTCGGGGAATTTAATTTTTTGAGTTTTAGGTATATTTTAGATATGAGACCCTTGTCTGTTTTATCACTAGTGAAGATTTTCTCCCAATTCGTGAGTGTTCTATTGATCTTGCTAGCTATGTCCTTTGCCATGCAGAAACTGCAATTTCGTGAAGTAAGCCAGGCCCAAAGAAACATAGGTCCTACAGTTTCCCTTATTTGCAATAAATAGTATAAGTTGAGGACAAGCAGAAAAGGTCAAAAGCTATGTACATATGACCATAGAAGATGATGTTAAGTGAAATGAACCCCAAGATAGGGACACAACTTGTTGTTCTTCCCCCATGGTATAACCCCTGTTTTCACTGTATTTGATTCCGGTGCCCTGCATCTTATATATACATTTTTCTAATTTGGGGAGGGGAAGGAAAATAACAAAATGCTGAAATAAGGATACAAGTTGACCCATTGTAATAATGAGACACTATGTTGAAAATGAACTTTATAACTTTGGGGAGGGAAGGGAAGAATTAAGGAGGTGGGGAGGGAAGGGATGGTAGGGGAAAAACAAAGGAGGAGTTAACAATGCTCATTACCTTGCTCATGTAACTGTGACCCCTTTGCACACTATTTTCACAATAAAAGAATGTTTAAAAAAAGTATCATGGGGCTGGGAAGGTGGCTCAGTGGTAGAGCGCTTGCCTTGCATGCATGAAGCCCTGGGTTCGATTCCTCAGCACCACATAAGCAAAAAGAAAAAAAAAAGCCAGAATTGGCACTGTGGCTCAAGTGGTAGAGCACTAGCCTTGAGCTGAAGAGCTGAGGGACAGCACCCAGGCCCAGAGTTCAGGCCCTATCACCGGACCCCCCCCCCCCAAATAAAAGTATCATTAGTCAGTAGGGAAATGAAAATTAAAACATCAGTGAAATACCACTCTACAGTAGATTATTTAAAATTTGAAAATTAACAGTAGCATGTGTTGGCAAGAAGGTAGAGTAACTAGAACTCTCATTCATGGTTGATGAAAATACACAATGGCATAGCTACATTTGAAACCATTCATAGAAATATACCTAAGCGAAATGAGGCAGATGTCCACAGAAAGACTTGTACACAAATGTTCACAGCAGCTTTATTAATAATTAAAAGAAAAAACTAAAATGTCCATCAACTGATAAACAAAAAACTAAAGTATATCTATACAATAGCAAACTATACATAACAACAAAAGAAATAACCATTAATATATGAGACAATATAAACAAATCTCAAAAACATTATTTTAAATGAAAAAATAGAGATACAAAAATCTCCACAATGTACATTCCATTGATAAGCTAATCATAAAAAGGCACAAGTACAGGGACAGGAATTAAACAATGGCTGCCAAAAGCTCGCAATGGGGGACAGATGGATACAGAGAAATTTGGGGGTGATATAAATATTCTACATCTTCATTGTGATGATGCTTACACAGCTAAATGATTTGAAAACTCAGTAAATTACATACTTAAATTTTTTTGGTAAATTCTACCTTAAAAAATCTTGCTTTTTTTTTGTTAGGAAATGGATAGACTTGGAAAAAATTATATTAAGTGAAGTAAGCCAGGCCCAAAGTAACGCAGGTCCCATGGTTTCCCTTATTTGCAATAATGTGTAGTGCAAGGAGAAAAGGCCAAAAGCTATGTACATATGTCATATAAGATGATGTTAAGTGAAATGAACTCCAAGATAGGGACACAAATATCTTTTTTTTTCTTGCTATTGTTTCTAACGTATTTGTAATGTACCGTGTGATTTTTTTTTTATTGGTTTGTATGTTTCTCCCCCACAGTATAACCCCTGTTTCACTGTATTTGATGTCGGTGCCCTGCATCTTGTATATACACATTTTTCTTTTTTTTTTTGATTAATCTCAATTTTAATTACCCATTATGAATGTCTTTCTTTTTTTCTCTCTCTCTTTGAGTTGGCAAATCTTTTTTTTTATTGTGAGAATACCATACAGAGGAGTTAAAATTACATGGTCAAGATAACGAGTACATTTCTTTTTATTTTTAATTTTAATTTTTTTTATTGTGAAAATACTGTACAGAGGGGTTACAATTACATGGGCAAGATAGTGAGTACATTTCTTATCAAGCATTGTAGCCTCCTCCTTTGTTTACCCTTCCCATCCCTTCCCATCCTCCCTCCTTCCCACGAGTACATTTCTTATCAAGCATTGTTGCCTCCTCTTTGTTTCCCCTTCTAATTCCGGGAGGGGAAGGGAAAAAACAAAATGCTTAAATAAGGATACAGGTTGACCCATTGTAACAATGAGATGCACAAAACTCTATGTTGAAAATGAACTTTACAACTTTGGCAGAGGGGCGGGGGTAGTTGTGGAGGGAAGTGATGGTAGGGGAAAACAAAGGAGGAGGCAACAATGCTCAATGTACTCATTACCTTGCTCATGTAACTGTAGCCTCTCTGTACAGCACTTTTACAATTAAAAAAAACACACACAAAAAAGAAATCTTGCTTTGGAAAACAATGAATTGTAAGTGTCAGACACCACTGTCCAAACTGCTCAAACCATCTTTTAAAAATGCACAGTAATTTTTGAAGTTAACTGAAAAGAACATTTGAGCTGCACCCCCTCAGAGTACATAGACATAGTTTACACTGACAGACTTTCCAACAGGCTTTTCATGTAACGTTCCTTAAATTATATTCCTGATTTTTCTCGTGCTAGATCTAATCCTGCCTTGTTTGTTCATCATGACCAGAGGAACAATTGACTAGCCCCTGAATCTACCACACGGTCTGTCCAGCGTTGGGAGCTTAGAAGTTCCCTGCTCTTTTACTGAATTGCAATGTTCTGTCCCCTCTTACTTTTAAAATTAATCATGCATTGCTTGGCTCTATTTGCCCTTATCTCTACTATAGATTTTGCCCATTAACTCTCATTTTAATTCCTGATTTATCACACTTGCTGCAGATTTCCCATCTTTGTTTCAAAACTCCCTGATGCTTCTGCCAGATACACAACAGCCGGCTTCAATATGGTCGTAGTCTGTAGGGTTTGGAGAAGCTGTCCCTGTGGTAACAAAAAGGAGGCTCTTGTCATTAGAAGTCTCTCATAGTGGAAAGGCTGGAACACGCGTTGTCTGAAAGTCCAGCCTTTGAAAAGAAACAAATTTGAGGATATGAACAGAGAAAGTATTTCCCCACTTTAACCTTCTTACCACTTGATAAATTTAATGCCATTGTAATTAAACATATTTAGCAAAGGGATATAATTAGTAAATCTGAATAATCTGGAATGTTTGAAGAAGACTGGTTGCTGATGTATCCCTACAGGAGATTTACAAATACTAAAATGAAGCAAAAAATTCTGAAAAGAAAAAACCACCCACATATATGTTAATTCTCAAAAGTCACAGAATATTTGTAGATTCCTCCTCCATTTGGAGTAGTAGGTCAAAAATGCCCTGGAATTCTTATCATTGACACTGTGTCATATTCAGACAAATGTGTGTGTTAAATGTAGATCAGGGATTTCAAAAGGAATTAAGAGCAATATATATGTTCTCTGTCTGTCTCTGTCTCTGTCTCTGTCTCAGCCTGTCTGGCTCTCTCTCTCTCTCTCTCTCTCTCTCTCTCTCTCTCTCTCTCTCTCTCTCTCTCTCTCTCTGTGTCTGTCTCTCTCTGTCTCTCTCTCTGTCTCTCTCTGTCTCTGTCTCTCTGTCTCTCTCTCTCTTTCTCTCCCCATTATGTGCTACAAAGGGAAAACAACTGGCCAGAATTATGTTTGGTTTCAACTCAGATATGTGACATTCCTGGTCTAACGCACCTAGTAAGTTGATGCCAGGACTCGGGGTATAGCTGCCCATGGAACTCCTGGTTGTTCTGTTGTATTGCGATGCCTCCTTGCTATGGAGGTATTTGTGGTACTGGGTTTGAACTCCCAAGGCCTTATGCTTGCTAGGTGAACACTGTAACACAATGATTACTGCTCCCAACACATTTTTGGTTTTGGTTTGTTTTTCAAATACAGTATCATGTTTTCCCTTGGGGCAAACTCAGACAAAAAGCCTTCTATGCCACTTGATAAGACCAGAGGCATGTATCACCAGACCTAATCCTCTCCATATTTATTATAAAACTACAATCATACATCTTTAAAAAGTGTAGACAAGTCCTTAGGTAGATGTTATGAAACATTTTAATTGCTCTGATAGAGTATCATAGAATCTACTTTTTAAAAAAGTATATGGGTTGCCTCCTTTACTCCTAGAATATATGGTGTGGTAGGTAGGTAGGTAGGTGGATAGATGGATGGATAGTTAGATAGATAGATAGATAGATAGATAGATAGATAGATAGATAGACAGACAGACAGACAGACAGACAGACAGACAGACAGACAGACAGACAGACAGACAGACAGACAGATAGATAGATAGATAGATAGATAGATAGATAGATAGATAGATGATAGATAGATAGATAATAGCTAGATCACATTTATATGTATTGTGGGGGGGGGTTGGGATACAATATTCTCTAGTGCTGCTAAGGACATGATGAAAAAACAGTTTGAGACTGAGCCAAACAAAGCCAGGCATCTCTGGCTCATGCCTGCAATCCTAGCTACACAGAAGGCTGAGATCTGTGGACTGAAGTACAAAGCTACTCCGGGCTGGAAGCCCATCAATAAACTACCAAAAAAGCCAGAAGTGGAGCTGTGGCTCAAGTGGTAGAACACTAGCCTTTAGAAAAAGTAGTTCAGGGATAGTAGCCAGGCCCTGAGTTCACATCCCAGGACCAGAAAAAACACAAGTGATGCCACAAAAAAGCACATATGCACAAAGCTACTGCTGGCTAAGCATGGTATGGTGTTTTATAATAAGTAAGTGGTAAATGCTCTGAAATAATGAAGAAATGGTTAGTGCGGCATATACATAAACTAGCAACATAATTGTTCATTATTCAGTGCTCTGCACTATATGTAATTGTGTGTGTATGCTGGATTTTTTAGTACTGGCTTGCAGAAGGTTTGTTTTAACCAACGAGTATTTCAGTGTGCTGTAACAGTTGGGGTGACAATGTCACTAGACAAAAGGAATTTTTTAGCTCTTATGGGGCCACCATCACCTACGTGGCCTGTCACTGGCAAAAACATCATTATGTGTTGCCTAATTGTATTTTTAGAGTATACTAAATCAAAATAATATAGTGGTTTTAACTTGTTCTAGAAACTTTAAATAGGAGTTGGCAAGTGTTGGTCTATAACAGGATACAAAGTAAATATTTTAGACTTTGCAAGCCACATATGGTCTCTGTCACATACTCTTCATTTTGGTTCATTTGTTCATCTTGCAACTCTTTAAAAAACTAAGAACCATCTTTACACACAAAATAGGCTTCAAGCCAACTTCAGCTCTCAGGTTATAGTGTGCAAACTCCAGCTTTAAATCACCATTACTTCAGGGGAGATATAATCCAGCGCCATTCACAAAGTGCATTTGGCAGAGGCTGAGCACCTTAAGGGTGAGTCCCTCTCCCCCACCAGTGGAGCAGAACTGTGGGTGTTCGGATGTGTGATCAGGAAATTCACAGGCCATCACTCTCCCTGCAAGCATGTGCACTTTTGAAGCACCTGACATGTTGTAGTAAAGATAAATAAAATGAAGGCAGTGTGTCCCAAAGAGAATAGGCTGGGAGAATATTTATACATTTATTTTACTCTGTATTTACAGTGTTTAGAATTTATTTCCCATGATTGAAGCTACAAGAACCTTTGAATATGTGAATACTCGGTCGATCAAGCTTCTACCTGTAGCACTGGACAGCCTAGATCAACAAAGGTAACTGAGTCAGGCACCTAGTTTTTCAGGAGGCTGAGATTTAGAGGTTCAAAGGTAGCCTGGTCAGAAAAATCTTCCACTTTCCATAAAGCATCTAAAATGAAGGTGGTAGAGCACAAGCTGAGTAAACAAGCTGAACAAGGTTGAGGCCTTGACTTCAAACTTTGGTACTAAAGACTCTGACCAAGAAGCACTGGACATTTAGATGCACATGTTAAAATGTAACCTTTCTGTACAACATTTTGAAGTTCAGAAAATAAAAAAACTTACCAAAACAAGTATATTCTTCTGCAGATGTCCCAAATGTCCTGAGTGAGTGAAAGAAACAAGCAAGCAAATGAATCTACACATGCAACTAACATTTGTTTGCTATAGCGTAGATTTGGAATGATCTGGAATGTCTCCAACCATAATGGTATTGAGAGTGGGGATGGAAATTTTAGGAGGTAGGGCCTAAATAAAGGAAAAGTGGTAAGTCTTTGGTCATGCTGGAAAATGGGCTCAGTGGTGATGTCAAGATGCTGGTTACTCCTCTTCTTCCCTCTTTGCTTCCTGGCTTCATGAGGTGAGATGCTCTCTCCCTCCTTGGGTTCCTGCCAGGGATAGACCGCCTCACACAGGCCCAAACACAATGGATTCAGCCTACAACAAACTGAAACCTCCAAAACTGTGAACCATAATGTTTTCCTTTTTATAAGCTGATTCTCTTGGGTATTTCATTATAGTAACAGAAAGCTGAATAATACACCACTTTGGAAGAAACGTTATAAATCATGTATGTTCTTACAAAAGAAATAAACTGATTTCAATCTTCTGAAAGAATGAAATTCTGTAAACAGTGTATAAGGTGATAAAATGCGTATGTATTCAATGAATTTCATGATGTCAGTTGTCCAATTCATTATATTGAAGAAAAGCAACCTATCAGGAAGGGACCTGATGCACAAAATATAGGATATGGCAGTAACTCTTCTGAAGAGTCAGTGGGACTTATCATCTACAGGTAGGTGGTCAGTCTCAAAATCATACCCTGGCCATTGCTCTTACTGTCCCATAGCATCTGATTGGCCACATAGAGACTGAGAGTTTCAGTATTTACAGGAAAATGTTTTAATTAAAATGCATAATCAATGTAACATAACTGGCTATCACATTACATGTTTGAGTAGGTAATAAAAGTAAAAAGATATTTGCTAATTACTAAGATGATTGTGATCTGTAAAACTCAAAATATCAGAATATCACATTGCACACTATACAGAAATTTTTAATTGTCAGTAAAATTGACAATTAAAAACTGTAACACCATTCTTTGTCATCTATGACTCCAAAATGCTATCTCAAGAAACTGATATGTTAGGGTGTACTGGTGGCTCACACCTGTAATCCTAACTACTCAGGAGGCTGAGATCTGAGGATCATGATTCAAAGCCAACCCAGGCAAGAAAGTCCATGAGACTCTTATCTCCAGTTGACTACCAGAAAACTGGAAATGGCACTTTGGCTTAAAGAGGTAAAGAACTAGCTTTGAGCAAAACAGCTCAAGGATAGCACCTAGGCCCATGACCAACAGAAAAAAAGAAAAGAAACTGATATGTTGAATGATAACTCCTTTCACAATTAAAGATTTATATATATATATATATACACACATATATATGACATATGTGAACTAAATATGATAGTATTTATTTATATGTGTATGATAGATAGATAGAGAGAGAGAGAGAGAGAGAGAGAGAGATTGCATTACCATAGCAAGGCACCAATGACTCACTTTCAATTATTTTATTGTTTTAGTGTGCTGATGGGTTAAAGCAATTGTATTCTTCTCTGCCTTACACGTTTTTTACTAACATGAACTAATGTGATTGGTTTTCATTAGTTATTTTAAAGGTTTCATGAGTGTGTGTATGTGTGTGTGTGCACGTGCGCGCATGCGCCCGTGCGTGCGCACACATGATCCTTGGGTTTGAACTCAGGGCCTGGGTACTGCCCCTGAAGTTTTTTTTTGTTTTTGTTTTTGTTTTTCAAAGCTAGCAGCCTACCATTTTAGCCATAGCTTCACTTCCCGCTTTTTGGTGGTTAATTGGAGGTAAGAGTCTCACTGATTTTCCTACCTGAATTGCCTTTGAACCACAATCCTAAGATTTTAGCCTCCTAAATATCTATGATCATAGGTGTAACCCACTGGCACATGGCTTATTTGGGGTATTTTTTCTTTTTCATTTGAAAGAACAGGTACTGAAGCTGGGCACCAGTAGCTCATGCTTGTAATCCTAGCTACCCAGGAGGCTGAGATCTGAGGACCATGGTTCAAAGCCAGCCTAGGTAGGAAAGTCCATGAGACTCTTATCTCCAATAAATCGCTCAGAAAACCGGAAGTGAAGTGACACTGTGGCTCAAGTGGTAGAGCACTAGCCTTGAGCTGAAGAGCTGAGGGACAGTGCCCAGGCCCAGAGTTCAAGCCCCACAACCAACAACAAAAAGAAAGAAAGAAAGAAAGAAAGAAAGAAAGAAAGAAAGAAAGAAAGAAAGAAAGAAAGAAAGAAAGAAGGAAGGAAGGAAGGAAGGAAGGAAGGAAGGAAGGAAGGAAGGAAGGAAGGAAGGAAGGAAGGAAGGAAGGAAGGAAGGAAGGAAAGAAAAAGAAAGGAAGGAAGGAAGGAAGGAAGGAAGGAAGGAGATAAAAAGAAAAAAATAGGTACTGAGTTTTATTTTTTCTTAATATATTTTTTTGTTCTAAAGATATTGTACAGTGGGGTTACAATTACATGAGCGGAGTAATGAGTCCATTTCCTATTAAGCATTGTTACCCACTTCTTTATTTTTCCCCTACCATCCCTTTCCTCCCCACCTGTCCTCCCTCCCCTCTATCCACCCCCACCCCTGAAAAGTTGTAAAGTTTGTTTTCAACATACTGTCTTGTACATCTCATTGTTACAATGGGTCATCCTGTATCCTTATTTCAGCATTTTGTTATTTCCCTTCCCCTTCCCAACTTAGAAAAATGTATATACAAGATGCAGGACACCGGAATCAAATACAGTGACAACACGGGTTATACCATGGGGGAAGAATATACAAAGAAACAAAAAAAATCACATAGTATGTTATAAGTACATTAAAAAGAACAGCAACAAAGATAAAACCTCTTGTGTCCCTACCTTGGGGTTCATTTTGCTTAGCAACAGGTTATGTGGTCATATATACATAGCTTTTGACCACTTCTACTTGTCTTAGACATATACGAGTTATTGCAGATAAGGGAAACCATGGGACCTATGTTTCTTTGAGTCTGTCTTGCTTCCACTTAATATAATTTTTTCCAAGCCTTTCCATTTCCTAACAAATGGGGCAGTGTCATTATTTGGGGTATTTCCAAGCCATATGGTTAAATTGATAGCTGGCTCTACTCATTCAATTAACCAAGCTCTGCAAAACTGCTCTTCCTTCAACTTTTTAACATTGTAAAATGTGTTCATTGTACTTGTTCTGGGTTTGAAAATTTTGTCATGGTGTTTAAAGACAAAAGTAACACAGTCTGACCTTTTATACTTTATTTAAACTTGCCTTCCTTACATGGTATAGTTTTTTAAAATGTATATACACACAGAGAGAATAAATGGGAAATTGTACATGTTGCACAATTTCCAAATGTCAGAAACACAGCACAAGTGTGCCCAGGAAGGCAACATTTATGAAAGAAGTGAAGGATGTGACAGTGTCAGTGCCCCCAGCCTGAAGCAGGGAAATTCTGACTTCAGTGGTTGCCAAGTGCCAGCCCTAGGGCCCACCCTGCCAGGCTGTGTCACAATCACTCAGGATGCTTCCATACTAGTGAACCTACAAAGCACTCTGGACTGTGTCCGAAGGTTGGTGCACTAATTCTGCAGTGGGACACAGGGCATGGGTTTTAAATAATCTTTCTAGGTTATTCTGAAGTACACACACACATTTGAAAAGTATACCTTGATCAGAAACACATGGGGGATAAAACCTACATTGACTTTTTTCAGGCTCACTTTAAAAGGTATTTAGCTGATATACAACAATAAAGAAGGAGTAAAAAAAAAAAAAAAAGATATTCATAACCAGAAAACAGGACTGAAAGGGATTTCCGAATCTTTTTCATGTGTAACCCCTGATTACTTGCATTTAGCGACTGCAGACAGCAAACAAAAGACAGTTTTCATTTGTTAAAACAAAAATTATCATGCTCTTGAAACTAACACTCTTATTTTCAACAGGTAGCTTTGGAGGAAAAACAAAGTTATTTCTAAGCACTTTTCCTTTGCATTGACAACAACAGGAAAATCTTGTGAATAAGAGAAAAGAAAATGTTTAAATATAAATAAAACCTAAGCTAAGTACTGATTAAGACTATATCTCAACAAAAAAGTAACAACATAGAACCCAGCGCTGGTGGCTCATGCTACTTAAGAACCTGGCATCAGCCGGACACTGGTGGCTCACGCCTGTAATCCTAGCTACTCAGGAGGCTGAGATCTGAGGATGGTGGTTCAAAGCCAGCCTGGGGAAGAAAGTCCATGAGACTCTTATCTCCAATTAACCACCAGAAAAACAGAAGTGGCACTGTGGCTCAAGTGGTAGAGCGCTAGCCTTGAGCTGAAAAGCTGAGGGACAGCTCCCAGGCCCAAAGTTCAAGACCTACAACTGACAAAACAAAAAACAAAAAACAAAAAAAACCAAGAACCTCACATCTAAGGATTGAGGTTTGAAGCCAGCCCTGGCAGAAAGATGGTGAGGCACTTATCTCTAATTACTCAGCAAAACACCAGAAGTGGAGCAATGGATCCAGTAGTAGAGCCCTAGCCTTGAGCAAAAAAATCTCAGGGACAGCATCCAGGTCCCAAGTTCAAGCCCCAGGACCAGCCCAGAAACTAATAATGATATTAATAATAACCACACATAACAAAATCAGTTTGGTCCATGACCTCTGTAGCCCAGTTCAGGAAGCTGAAACACATCCTCTGTGACAATGGCCCCAAAAGTCACAGAATGGATTACTAATTGCCAGGTCTTATACTTTTAGTGTTTTAGTAACCAGGAAAAAGCAAGTATCCATTCCTAACCATTCCCATAGGCCATCCTGCCTCTAGTCAGCTGTCTCTAGCTTACCCCAACTGATGAGCTCATCTTGGGGAACACCTGGTGAATCTCTTTTCTTACTGCAAGTCTTTCCAACTTCTCTGCTTACCTTTGAGTCCCTGCAAGCTAGCTGACTCCTTGGCTATGTAATATGCAAATACACAATAAATACCTTTTGCTTTTTTTCATTAGATAACCTATTTCCATATAATTTTCAGAATACCTTAAAAGGAACTAAAAAGAATTAACCCTATTATTTAAGAACTTCTATTTTATAGAATGTAAAAAAGAAAGCCTCTTCAGTAAATGTGCTGGCAAAATTGGTTAACTACTTGTAGAAAACTAAAGCTAGATCCTTATATATCACCCTGCACCAGAATCAACTCCAAATGGATCAAAGACCTCGGAGTCAAAGCAGACACTCTGAAAACATTACAGGAAGGAATAGGAGAAACCCTAGGGCTCCTTGGCACAGGCTAAAATTTTCTTAATAGAGACCCAGAAACACAACAAATCAAAGAAAGGTTGGACAAATGGGATTGCATGAAATTGCAGAGCTTTTGCATGGCAAAGGACATAGCTAGCAAGATCAATAGAAAGCCCACTGATTGAGAGAAGATCTTCACTAGCCATACAATGGACAAGGGTCTCATATCTAAAATATACCTGGAACTCAAAAAATTAAATCCCCCAACAACAAATCCTCAAAGAAACAACTGCCCAATAAATAAGTGGGCTAAAGACTTAAAGAGAAACTTCTCTGAAGAGGAAAGAAGGATGGCCAATAGACACATGAAGAAATGCTCAACCTCCCTAACCATAAAAGAAATGCAAATCAAAACAACATTGAGATACCACCTCACCCCAGTTATAAGGGCTATAATCAAGAACTCTAATAGTTAAGTGAAGTAAGCCAGGCCCAAAGAAACATAGGTCCCATGGTTTCCCTTATTTGCAATATCTAGTATAGGTATGAGTCAAGCGGAAAAAGTCAGATAATGTGATGTTAGGAAAACGAACCCTCAAATATGTATTTTAATGTTTTTGTTTCTTTCATGCATGTGTTTCTAACGAATTTATAAGATTATTTCTTTGTTGCTTTGTATGTCCCTCCCCCACAGTGTAACCCCCGCTTTCACTATATTTGATGTCAGTATAACATGTGGGGGAGACGGGGACAAACAAGTCATTTAAGGTTCAGGTGGACCTGTTGCAACAATGAGAAGTACAAAATGTCATGTCAAAACCAGCTTTACAATGTCGGAGTGGGGGGGGGAGGGGGGGTTTGATTGGGTGGGGGGGAGGGGGGAGGCTGGGAAGGGATGTGAAGGGTAAACAAAGGAGGAGGCTGCAATGCTTGGTAAGAAATGTATGCATTATCCTGCCCATGTAATTGTAACCCCTCTGTACAGTATGTTCTCAAATAAAATAAAATTAAATTAAAAAAAAAAAAAAAGAACTCTAATAGTAACAGATGCTGGATGGGATGTGGCCAGAAGGGAACCCTACTGCAGTGTTGGTGGGAGTGTAAACTTGTTCAACCACTTTGGAAAGTAGTATGGAGGTTCCTGAAAAGACTTCACATAGAGCTCCCCTATGACCCAGCAATCCCACTTTTGGGCATTTACCCAAATGTTTACAAACAAGACCACACTAAAGCTACCAGCACAACTATGTTTATTGCAGCATTATTTACCATAGCTAAGATATGGAACCAACCCAGATGCTCCTCAGTAGATGAGTGGATCAAGAAAATGTGGTATATATACACAATGGAATTCTATGTCTCCATCAGAAAGAATGACATTAGAAAGACTTGGAAAAAATTATATTAAGTGAAGTAAGCCAGGCCCAAAGAAACATAGGTCTCATGGTTTCCCTTATTTGCAATAACTAGTATATGTCTGAGACAAGCATAAAAGGTCAGATAAGTTGATGTTAGGTGAAATGAACCCCAAGATAAGTATTCAAATGTTTTTTTTTCTTTCATGCAATTGTTTCTAACGTATTTATAAGATATTTCTTTGTTGCTTTGCATGTCCCTCCTCCACAGTATATGCACCCCTGCTTTCATTGTATTTGATGTTGGGTATAATTTGTGGAGGGGAAGGGAAAAAACAAATGGAATAAATAAAAAAATAAAAAAACAAATGCAATAATGAGATGTACAAGTCGTTATTTCGAAAAACGAACTTTACAACTTTGGCTGGGTGGGGAGAGGGGAGGGGAGGAAGGGTAGAGGTGGGGGTCGGGGTGGGAGATGGGAGGGGATGGGATGGGAAACAAAGGAGGAGGCAACAATGCTTGATAAGAAACGTACTCAATACCTTGCCCATGTAATTGTAACCCCTCTGTACGGTATTTTCACAATTAAAAAAAAAGAGTTGTAAACTTGAAAAAAAAAAAAGAACTTCCATTCTACAGCACACATACCAAGCTGGGGTGATAGGAAGTGGGGGACCGGGGATTCGCAATGAAGGCCTCGGAGAGAAGTCCATGTACAGAACTGTGGGAGGGAGGAAGAGGAGGAAGACAGCACAGGCACTGGCTCAATAAAGCATTTGAATTTGTTCCTTGAATGAAGAATGAGTGAACAACTGATGCTTCTATCATTAGCTCATTTCTTTAGTTACAGGAATGAATAGCTGATGCTTCTATCCTAAAAAATAGTAGGAAGGTACATTCCGAGGACAGCTCCTGAATAAAGAGCCAGATGGGCAATGGGAAGAAATTACACAACTCACATGACCTTAGCAGAGTAGGCTGTGACTGGAGGTGAGGAGGTAGTGTTAGGCTGTATATTGGCCTAGTTTACACTGAAATAACCAAATACCTGAGGCTTTTTATACCTGTGGGTTTTATTAATTTATAATTTAGCTGAAAATTCAACATTCATTGAACCATCTGGTTGTCCACTGTTAAAAAAGACCCAGATGACGTGGTAATGATGGGCATGTGCACAGAAGAGACATCCAGAGACCAAGTTCACTCTGTTTATAACTCACTGTCAGGGAATTACCCACTCAGGGGGATCAGTGGTAATCCCTTCCAAGCTCCATAATTGAATTACAACAGGCCTCACTGCTTAAAGCTTCCATCACCAAACTGACAATGAAGTCTTCAGCAGCAAATCTTTGGGAGATACCCCAACCTATATCCAAACACATCAGACTACTATAGCATTTTTTAGTCTCTTTGCCTTTCGAATTTCAAAAACATCTTCAAGCTTTATCCCAGGCCAAGAAGAAGCTGAGGTGAAAGAATACTGTCTACTATATTAGGAAGAGCTGATTCCACCTATGGAAAATGGGGACATTCTTGCAACATGAGCATTAAGGCAGCTGAAACACAATGCCCATTCAAGTCCTTACACTTGCTTGGCTTGCTTGGTTGAATAGTGTTCTACACTTGAGCCATGCCTCCAATCTGTTTTTTTGTCAGTTATTTTCAAAAAGAAGTCTCATGGACTTTTCAACTATGGTTCACTTCAATCTATGGTCCTCTGGATCTCAACCTTTTAAGTAACTAGAATTAGAGGCCATTAGACCTGGTTGAGCCTTTGGGATTTTATAACATATCATACAACTATTCATACCACTAAAATTAAGAAGAAGGAAGGTTTTTAAGTGTTTTTTAATCTCCTGAAAATGTAAATGAATGTGAAATACCCAAATGATTGTATAATACTTATATCTGATTTTCAATAATCACCAATTTAATTGTTGAAATTATCATCTCCAATAGCTAACAAAAGATAAGCAATAAAATAGAAAGACCAACATCAAAATAGCACAGAGCTGGAAGTTTGTGAAATTAGCTAAGTTCTAGGTTTATTTTTTTAAAAGTCTCCTTTTCTCAGTAGTCATTTGTGTTTTTTATTGTAAGGATGTACAGAGGAGTCACAGTTCCATGAGTCAGATAATTAATGAGAACATTCCTTTTGAACAGTGTTACCTCTTCCCTCATTTTCCCCCAGGTTTTTCCTCTATGACTCCCTTCCCCCACAAGTTGAATAGTTCATTTTCAACATAGTGTCTATTGAGTATCACTGCTACATTTACTGACCCTTTGTCCCACCCTATCTGTGCTTCACCTTGCCCTCCCGCAAACAGATAAACTTACATATAAGACAAAAGGTGCAGAAAGCAAAAACAGCAACAAAGGAGAAAAAATTAAAAATAACATAGAATCTCTTGTTTCTGTTTCTTGAAGTTTATTTCAATGAATATCATTTTACATATGATCATATAAAATGCTGCTTATTGAAATCATCAGTGGTTTATTATCACCACAAATTGTTTTCAGATTTCAGAGACAGATTACATTCACATGGATTCTATGTTGTAAATGGCCAACATATTACATTGAGCCTCACAAACCAATTTGATATTTTCCTCATACTCTTGGTGATGTTTGAACCACCACTGTTGGAATCATTGCCTCATAATATATTTTCTTACCTTCTAAATCATTCGGAGGAACCTCTACCGTTCTATAAACTGGAAGTGACACTAAGTTAAACAAGAGGCTTCTCAAATCTCTTTCCTAAGAATACTTCTCAGGCCTAGAGAATCTCAGAAAGAGTTGGGATGAAAAGAAAGCAATTACTACATTCTTGACAATAAATTTCCCCAAACATTCCCATTTTCTCAGCCTTCCTATGTTTCTCTGTTGCTCATAGAACTGTTTAAATTCTACTAGTAAAATGATGATTTTATGTATATACTAACCCAGGCACTGAAAACAAAGTTATAAGATGAATATTTCTGGTCCCAAGGAATTTGTTGTCAAGAAGGGGAAATCAACAAATAGATCAACATCATAGCTAATCTATTAATTCCTTACTTCTTCCATTTGCCCCCTTTCTTTCTTTTCTTTTCTTCCAGGTAGTCCAGGATAAGTAAAGCTGGATCCATATGATTTGAGTGGGGAAGATCATCCAAGCTTCTTCAGAAATCTGTCTATGTGTATGTTGGTAATTAAGACATGCCCCTTATTTCATTTACCTATTTGTATATTTATTGACTGTCTACTTACAAAATACATCATAAATTCAGTGATTCAAAACAAACAGGATAAAAAAATTTATTCCTACTCTTGCCTTCTGTTTTCCTCATTCCCTCTCTTTATTGCCATAGATGACTAGTATTCCTTATTTTCTTTTTCAAACTAATTTCTCTTAGTTTATTTTTATTTGTGAGCTATAACATTAAGACAAAAGAGTACAGAAAATATACATGATAATAAGGTAAATGTTGTCTAACAACACAATGGATTATTACACAGCATGAAAAAAAGAATTAAATTCTGGGACACATTATAGTGTGGGTTTACCTTTAATGAAAAAAAAAACTCGACCCAAAAAGACAAAATAATGAAAGATTCCATTTATACAAAATGTCCAGAATAGACAAATTGGTCGGATGGAAAGTAGGTCAGAGCCTTCCAAGGCTGGAGGAAAGGAAGAATTGGGGTCTTTGACAGATTCAGAGCTTCTGTTTGCAACTATGAGAATGTTGTGGAGGTGGTAAAATGATGGTCATGCCTGTGTCTAATGCTACTGAATTGCACAACTAAAAATGGTTCAAGCTGTAAATTTCTTTTTTGATTTCTATTTAAACATTTATCTTGTGGGCTGGGCGCTGTTGGTTCATGCTTGTAATCCTAGCTACTCAGGAGGCTGAGATCTGAGGATTGTGGTTCAAAGCCAGAGCAGGCAGGGAAGTCCATGAAACTCTTAAATAAAGTACCAAAAAACTGGAAGTGGTGCTGTGGCTCAAGTGGTAGAGCATTTGGCTTGAGTTGAAGAGCTGAAGGAAAGTGCCCAGGCCGAGATGAAGTCCCAGGACAAAGAAAAATTATCTTTAAGTAATTGTGCAAAGGAGTTGTTATTTAACAAAGCAGTTTATAAAACAGTGCAGCTTGATCGGTGTCATCCCTTTCAACATTCTCTATTAAGTATATTTTATCAGAAAATTATATGAGCAGCCAAAAGAATAATTATAAAATTAACAATCATGTCAATTTATTTTTATATCATTATTTTTATGACACATAACCATATGATAGATGCATCTATAGTTCATTCAATTTTGATTGAATTCAATAGCCAAATATGTCCTCACATTTTGTAATGTCCCATTCACATTCTAGAAAAAAAATGTACCCTGGTATTTGTTCGACATAGAATTTTATATCAATTAGGTCATCTGTTAATTGTACAATTTAAATCTTCTATGTTATTGATCTGGGTGCCAGGAGTTCACACCTGGCACCTAACTACTCAGAAGGGTGAGATCTAAGGATCATGGTTTGAAGCCAATCTGGGCAGAAAGTCCATGCAACTCTAACCTCCAATTAACTATCAAAATGCCAGGAGTAGAACTGTGGTTCAAGTGATAGGACAACACAAGCTTTGAGCCAAAAAGCTGAGACAATACCCAGGCCTGGAGCTCAAGCCCTAGTACTGGTAAAGAAAAAAAAAACTAATGTGTGTGTGTGTGTGTGTGTGTGTGTGTGTGTGTGTGTATTGTTTTTGTATCATTGATATACAGAGGAGTTATAGTTACATGAATCATGTACAGATAAACTCCCTCGGTGTCTCTGATCAAACAGAAATTTAGGGTCCCAGCATACACTTTATCTCAAGAGATCCACACAAATCAAACTTAAAACAGATAGAGACTCATTCTAATACATAAAGAATCTCAACAAGGAAAACTTTTAAAAAATATTTATTTATTTATTTATTTTACTGGTTTTGGGGCTTGAACTCACAGCCTGGGTGCTATCCCAGCCAAGGTTACCACTTGAGCCACAGCACTACATCTACCTTTAACATTTGTGTGTGTGTGTGTGTGTGTGTGTGTGTGTGTTGTGTGTGTGTGTGTTTTGGGGCTTGAACACAGGGCCTGGGCGCTGTCCCTCAGCTCTTCAGCTCACGGCTACCGCTCTACCATTTGAGCCACAGCGCCACTTCCGGCTTTTTCTGTGTATGCGGTGCTGAGGTATCAAACCCAGGGCCTCACGCGTGTGAGGTAAGTATTGTACCACTGAGCCAACTCCCAGCCCCCACCTTTAACGTTTTAACACCCTTTTTTAAAAGAAAAAACTTAATTCTCTCAACTAAGAAGAGAAAATATGTACTTAAAATTTTCTTCCTATATTATTATGTATCTATTTTTACTTGTATTTATGTTTATTTTGACTCCTTGTCATTTGAGTTTATATTACAAATAATGTTAACTTAAAATTATATATTTGTAGTGAATTAAATACTTCCATGTCACTATACTTGTTTGGAAATGTTATCCTGTTGTTACACTTTTAGTGTCTACACAAGAAATTCTAACACATTTAACTTAATCACTCCTTCCTTTTTCTTCCTTTTTTGTCTGCACTGGCTTTCTTTAGAGGACAAAGCTTCAAAAAACAAATCATTTAAATAGGGATACAGGTGGACCCATTGCAACAATGAGATGTACAAGTTGTTAAACGAACTTTACAACTTTGGCTGGGGGGAAAAGGAGGAGGATGGGAGATGGGAAGGGATGGGAAGGGGAAGCAAAGGAGGAGGCAACAATGCTTGATAAGAAATGTACTCATTATCTTGCCCATGTAATTGTAACCCCTCTGTACGGTATTTTCACAATTAAAAAAAAAAAAAAAAAGACAAAGCTCCACTGACCCCTCATCCAATTTAATTCATTTTAGATATAATCCAGGATTATTATTTCAATGCAGTCAGTGTTATTTTAAATTTGCTGTCGTATTTTCCACTTTCTGAATCATAATTCATTCTGTTTCTCAGTCTTTTCTTCTAGAATCACATTCTTCCTGCTTGTTTTCGAACTTACTTCAATAAGGACATGGACACATTATATGGCTGTGGTTTATCATGTTTGACATGATCTCGTTTGCATTTATTATTTTTCCCTTTTTCCACTGCATTCTAGAAAATTCCATCTGACCTATATTCTGAATAACATGTTCTCTTTTCCACTGAGCTTAACTTGCTGGTAAACACAAACGCATAACTAGACTGAAATTTTAAGCATTGTGATTTTTACTTTTCATGAGTCTTATGTGCATATTTGATTTTTTTTTCAGTTTTCTAGGCTAATTTTATAGTTTTCCACTCTAGCAGATATTGTTAAACCTCTTGCTTATTGTTTAATGCAGCACTATTGATGATTTTATGATCTCTGTTGACAACTACAATATCAGGAAGCTCCTGTTACTCTTGGCTATTTGTTATTTTTGATGATACTTATTAATGCTTCCTTAATTTTAGATTTTTGGTAGTTTTGAGGTTTTGAATTCAGGACTTTATGCTTGTTAGGCAAGTGTGCTACTATTTCAGACACTATCTCTGATAGGGTAAATTAGACTTTGCCAGAGAACCACAGAGACATCCAGATTCAGAGAAGAAAGAAAGGTTTATTGCCGGGAAAGGGGCCGGCAAGACCCCTTCTCACAAGGGAGAAGTGAGAAGAAGCACCGGCTATTCTCTGAGGTGACCTATATAACCTAGGAGTTTCGGAGGGGCTAGAAGGGGCTAGGAGGCGGAGACCCTGGTGTGGATGTGTGGGCCAGGGTCTTCATCATGGGGACTAGGATTTATGGCTGCTGTCCAAATAGTAGCTAAGGGGTCCTGCAGCTGCCCAGACCTGAAGGTCACTCTAAGGGGCTCTTGTTGCCTTATACGGTGGTAGCTGCCCCAGAGAAGTGCCATCCCAAGGTAAAAGGGGTCAGAGGCTGATTATTTACTGCCTTTGCTAAGTGTTGCTTAGGAAGAGAGCATGCTAAACTGTGGAGAGGGGAAGGAGTATACTAAGCTATGGGAAGGGAGCTTATTTCTCTAACAATCTCAATCCTTTCTTGTTTAGCTTTTTCAGATAGGATCTTGTACTTTTGCAGGGACTGTCTTCAGACGACAATCTTTCTATGCATGTCTCCCAAGTAGCTGGAATTACAAGTATGAACTACCATAGCTAGTTCTGTTTCTCCATTTTCATTGATACTTTAGCTTCGTATTTACCGTAGCCCGTTTGTTTCCTTTGGCAAGTTTATTTGTGGGGACTCAGACATAATAAAAGAGATATTCCTTTTCAACCTCCTCAACTCATCCCACTTCAACTCAATTCCTACTTTATCTCCTCCTTCTACTCAGCTTCTCCCAGGCCACAGCCCATCCAGCGCCACTCAGGTACCTCTACAAATAATATCTACAGGCATCCTTCCTGATTGGCCCCACTCTCTCTGGAAGTTTCTTCTGGTGGTCATCTCTGAGACATGTACCACTTGGCCACGAAAGCTTCTGTATGCTACAGAGACTGTTGGCAGGCAACACTGAATACTGGAGCATTGTGTGCATTCACTACTTACAATTTTTATTAAAAATGGGAACTATGATTTTCATGTTTTGTTAATTTGAGGAAGAAAACTACATAAAATATTTGTTTACTCTGCCATCATCATTTTCCATTGGAAACAAAGACTAGTCTTCTTATAAAACATACCAAAACACATAAAAGAACATCATGTACTGATGAAGGAAGAGAGAGGGAAAATGGACCTGAGAGACAATGAGACAAGGAAAGGAGGTTTCCATCTACCAGAAAGGAAGAGGCCTGTAGGCTACAAAGCAGTGGAGTACTGGGAGATTCCTTGTTTTTGTGTAAGGGACCATACAGAGGAGATGCAAAAATCAGGAACAAAGGCCTCTGAGGAGAGGGCTGCCTAGAGGGAAGGGCTTATGTACTCACCAAATCCCCTCTAGGACTTTGTGAGTGGCCTAGAGATGAAGAGAGAACATATTCAGCAGGGGCAACTTAGATCATAGGAAGAGGAGCATTTCCTTCCCTTTCCACGTAAAAGATAAGCCACCAGGATTCTGTTGCCCTTGGTCAAGGAACATGTGTTAAATATGACACAAAGGGGTTTTCTACCAGGCTAGGTAATAGGCATTTGGAACCAGGCATTAAGTTGATGCATAGAAAATAAAAAAAGTAGGGGCTGGGAAGATGGCTTAGTGGTAGAGTGTTTGCCTCACATGCACAAGGCCCTGGGTTCAATTTCTTAGCACCACATAAGCAGAAAAAGCAAGAAGTGGGACTGTGGCTCAAGTAGTAGAGTGCTAACCTTGAACTGAAGAGCTAAGGGACAGAGCCCAGGCCCAAAGTTCAAGCCCCACAACCAACAATAAAGAAGGAAAGGAAAGGAAAGAAAAGGAAAGGAAAGGAAAGGAAAGGAAAAATATTGACCACATTTCAGAGTTTATGAGATAAGAAACACACCCATTATGAAAATGACCATTACACTAAGAAGGAAGACAGACAGACAGGCAATGTGTAAATGCAGCAGAATGGAGGGAGGAGGGTTTATTTGTGACTCAGGTGGAGAACTTGAAGATTGGCCTTCAGAAATGAACAAGAATTTTCTGCTCAAAAAGTAGAGCTTTTCTAAGCCAACAAACCAACAGGGCAAAAGGCCTAGTTTACGGTGTGTTTACCACCATAGTTGAGCTTGCAAATATTAATGTTGATCTTATAATCATGTGATTGCTACATTTAATTTAGCACTATAATCAATTTAATTGATGCCCTCTAACTACTAGCATAGGGGCACCAAATAGAAGTCCAAGGAAGTTGATGTTTCAGCTTCAGACTGAACGTAGTAGAGACCAAGATTAATTTCTGAATTTGAGATCTTTGCTTTGTTTACTGTCTGAAAGTTACAATAAGCCTCCATATGGGCAAAAAAATCAACATACCTGGATGTGGTGGGAGGCCTACTTTACATCATTTCCCTGTCGCTAGAAGTAACATAAAATGTAACTATTCAAAAGCATTATCATCTCTGATAACTGAATGATGAACCTAACTATGCAGGGAATTAGTAAGCTTTCTGACTGCATGTCTTCTATTAAAGACTAATTAGGGAAATTGTTTATGAAAATAGAAGCACTAAGAGAAATTCTTTATGAGTACTTATCCCAAGAGAAAGTATATTTGGTATAATCCAATATTTTGATTACTAAAAGGGTGTGACGTATTGTAAAGAGGATGATTCATGCATTTAATACACACAGGTAGTGTGCCACCGTCCAAGTGTTCAAAGTGGAGCACAGAGCTACTTCTACCTGCAAAGGGTTTGAGATCTCATAGAGATCACTACTGTTCTGCATTGAAGTGTTTTCCATCCAGGCCTTCCCCAGAACATCTACACCTCTTAGGACAAGAAAATGATGTTTGCAGGTTTGTTTTCAGAACCTGTTTCTGTGTCTAGCATCCTTAACTTCTGATAAACAAACAAGTGTGCTTATTTGCTATCTACTTTGTGCCAGGTATTATAAAATAAGTGTCCTTAAGAATAAGAATTGATTCTCCAAGCTTTCTCCATTCCAGTTATCTTTATCTTTAACATGGTCTTCTGGCTACTGTAGGACAATGTGTGTATTAGTCAGCTTTCTGTTACTGTAACAAATACTTGAGATAATTACTTATAATTGGAAAAGGTCTATTTTGGCTCACATTTTTAGAGATTTTAGTCCATGAGCTGTTAACCCTGGTTGTTTTGTGCCTTCATAGCAGGAGCATGTAGTAGAACAAAAACGTTTGTCTCACAGCCTGGAAGTGAATGGCACAAAATGAAGAAGAGATTCAATCCCATAATCCCCTTCAAGTGCACACCTCCATTGACAGAAAAACCTCCAATTAGGTCCCACCATTTACTATTCCCACTGCCTCCCAATAGTGCCATACTGAGGACCAAGCCTTTAACATTTGGGCATTGGGAAATATTCAAGTTACTAAACTATACCAAGCTATTAATGACAAAACTGTGAAAGTAATTTTGATGTGTATTTATTGTTAGATGTAAAATACATACTTTGCAAGAGAAGAGTAATCTTTAGTACCAGGTAAACCATGGTAATAACTGGAATATAACTTGCTTATTAGGACATGTTAGGCTCAAGCTATACATATCTTTCATATATCCACATACATAGACATGGATGTAGTGATAGATGCATATTCTCAGGGCTTTTTCAAATGGTAAAATGAACATGTAGTATGTTTAGCCCCAAATTTTTGTTAGATATAGATTCATTTTAATATGTTTTAGGAAAAAATTTAATGAGCTGTTAAATCATTGATTTTGTGGATACTCTTAACATAGTTTAGGATGAGGAAGCTCTTGTCCACCCTTATGGAACCTGATTTAAGTACAATTTAATAACAAAAATGTAAGTGTGTAATAGTGCATACAGTTGGTAACTACATATGACAAAAATTATGAAGGCAGTTTTTGTGGGAGATTTGACTCTTGGGCCATCTAGGTGATGTCAGGGGATGTTGACAGTACCAGGAGAAGACAGTGCCAGGGCTGGGAAGGTGGCTCAGTGGTAAAGTGCTTGCCTTGCATGTATGAGGCCCTGGGTTCAATTCCTCAGCACCACATAGTAGAAAAAGCTGGAAGTGGCACTGTGGCTCAAGTGGTAGAGCACTAGCCTTGAGCTGAAGACCTGAGGGACAGTGCCCAGGCCCAGAGTTCAGGCCCCACAACTGGCAAAAAAAAAAAAAGACAGTGCCAGTGAGAACTGGTGTGGAGCAATGGCTGGTTCAAGGCCACTAGGTTCAGATTCTTGCTTCTACTTATTTCATCCCATTAGCCTGGGAAAGTCACTTACTCTTTCCAAGTCTCAGTTTTCTGAATGTTGACAATCTACCTTGAGATGGTAGAATCGACTGAAATGCAGGAAACTTTGATGTCAAGTGCCATTCTGATCTGGCACCAGTGGCTTACTCCTGTAATCTTGGCTATTCTGGAGACTGAGATCCAGAGGATAGTGGTTTGAGGACAGAGAAGGCAAAAAAAGTCCATGAGACTCTATCTCCTAAATAACCAGCAAAAACAGGGCTAGAGTTGTGGCTCAAGTGGTAGAGCACAAAACCAAGCAAGGTAGCCAAGTGAGGCCTCTGAATTCAAGCTCCAGTACTGGCAAACATAAATAAATAAAACAACATGAAAAAAATCCTGAAATCACTCCTGGACTGGTAATATGTTCATATGAAGTACTACAGGAAGCTGCCTATATACTCATACTACCAAGGATTTGAGACTCCATGGGAAAACATGGATAATAGATGCTGGTATCTACATCAACAGTCATTCCCTGCATGGCACTCGTACTGTCTGCCAAAGGCCCTCCCATTCAACAACTCACAGAGGATCCACTCCCATGAGTCACAGCTTGACTTACAATGGAAACACAAGGCAATCCACTTGATTGGCTTCTTTCCACAGTTTCTTATTGATATTACCACCCACGCCATCATCTAAGGTTTAGATTATACTTTGAAATTAACATGCATCAACACTAAAGCATTTTACATGTATTAAATGTTATTAGGTATCTCTTTTTTCACTTTGCATAAGGAATAGCTATCTGAACATTTCAGTAAAGTTAGCAGCTGTCTAATTTTTCTGAAAGAAGAAAGAAGGAGGAGAGGGGGAAGATAGACAAGAAGGAAGAGGAAAGAGAGGACGAGAGCAACAGCAACAGATACATCCAATGAATGGTAGACTCATCTTAGGAAAGTATTGGCTGATGGTCTCCAGGTATTCTCCAAATTATGGAAGTTCTCCAAAGTACTGAATCTGTCGGGTCTGAACTGATTGTCCGCAAGTGTTGGTTCCAATCTCAGCAAAGAGCAAACACATAGTGGCAATTAGATCAACAGGCACTTAAAGCACAGTGTATTAACAGATCCCAGCAAGCCCTTCAACATGTGGTTGGTCCTGATCCTCCACCTGCACTGTGCCTTCTTTCTGGAATCAACTCTCGCTCTGTCTTGCCGTCATCTTGATATTCATCTAGCCATCTGTCATGGAAAGAGAAGACAACAAAAGAGAGACAGTACTGAAAGTGTGATTATTAAAAAGAAAAGCAAAATATGCAAATGATTAAAGGGGATGTCAGAGATAGGCTCAGAATTGTAAAAAAGCATTTAATGCTGAATTGCCCATGGTTCTTGCCTGTAAACCTAGCTACTAGAGATTGAGATTGGAGATTTGCTGTTCACCAGTTCAATGCCAAGAAATATCATTCAGGCAGGAAAGTCTATGAGACTCTTATCTTCAACCAACTAGCAAAAAGCCAGAAGTGGAGGTGTAGCTCAAGTGGTAGAGTATTGACTTTGAATGAAAAAGTTAAGGGTTCAACACCCAGGCACTGAGTTCAAGCACCTGGACTAATACTAAAAAAATTAATAAGACTTCAAGTCACATTAAATGATCATTAGTTAACTTCAGAAAATACTTGTTGTGTACTTACATGGCAAAGTCAACTTGCTTTAGTTTAAGAATTTGGAAGTGTTTGGGAGATTCCTCTGCTAGACTGCAAATATATGTTTTAGTATATCTTAGAATTGGCACCAGTGGCTCAGCTATCATCCTAGCTACACAGAAATACTGAGATCTGAGGATCATAATTTGAAGCCAGTCCCAAGAGTTAATTAAGTCCTGAGACTCTTATCTCGAATTAACTACCAAAAAGCCCTAAGTGGAGCTATGGCTCCAGTTTTAAAGTACCAGCCTTGAACACAAAAGCTCAGGAACAGTGCCCAAGCCCTGAGTTCAAGCCCCAAGACTAGCATACATACACATACACACATTGGTAAATATTTTTCATTTGATGTGTTCTTTGCAGTAGATTTTATTCCTCTCCTGTCCTGTGACTGCTCAGTGTATATTCAGTGCTAACCCAAGTCTGTTAAAACTCTAGAGAAATACATCATGAAGCAAGACATGAAAAAAGTGATAAGAAAGGCACACCTTTCAGTATTTCTTGTTTTCATAAATCCAGTAGATTAATCCAACACATAATCAATATAAAATAGTATGACTTTTTAATCTTTGAAATATGGTGTGTATCTTGTACTTTGCTGCACATTTCAATTCATACTAACCACAGTGCATGAGTACAGAAGATCCACACAGCTTGAGGCTTTCATGTGGGACCCATAGTTCAGGAGGTGGACAAGCTTTGATGTGAATCCTGACTCTACCAATTATATTTTACTAAGAAACTTTTCCAATTTTTGCTGGACTTCTTTGACTGAGAAGTAGAGGTACCACAGAGCCACCATAGGCTTGCTGGGAGGATCAAGTGAGTTCTTGTGTGGAATTCTGGGTCCACCAGGGAACCAATTCCTGAGGAAGAGCTCAGGGATCTTCGAACATTCCTTCTAGCTGACAGAAGCCAAGCAAAACTTAGATGATACACCACAGAATACATCCCTCTGTTGTGTTTTTTAAGAAAAAAACTCACAATAAAGTTATAAAGAATTTCTCTGAGACCTTCCTTTGCTCATAATTAGAAGGGAAATTGAGTTTAAATAGCTGATACTCTATCCTGGGAAAAGAGTGAAAATCCATGTATTCTAAAGTCTCCAAAACCTAAGGAGAATTTTCAGACAAAATAATTTTAGAGCAAAGCCAGCATTTTCTTAAGGAATCTCTTCCTAGTAAGATAATTCACAAAACTATGGTGGAATAAAAAATGGCAACAACTGATGGATACACTCTGAATTAAAACTTTCTAAAGAGCACTTTTTCAAGGCACTTGGAAATCTGGCTCCCTGGCTGGCTCACCTGGTAGCCATACATCACCAAACTCTTCTGGACCAGTTTTCCCATTTGTCAAGGCATGAAGCCAAATGTTACTTCTGGTTTCTTCCACCTCTGAGAGACTAGCAAGAACATATTCCTCTTTTTGTACTTCTCTAACCCTAGGCCCTCAGAATCAATGAGCAAGAAGATAGAAATATTGTCATAAACAACTGCACTGATAGTCTTGGTCTGGTATTTAATTATGGAATGCAGTAAAACACCTTAAATTTTAATTAAATCTAATTCTCCATGTTTTGAATTATTCTGAAATATAGGAATAGGTTACGTCTACCTTGTACTTCTATTTCCTTGCCTTACCAGTGAATTTTGGCTCTTCCTTTCTTCCCTCCCTCCCTCCCTCCCTCCTTCCCTCCCTCCCTCCCTCCCTCCCTTCCTTCCTTCCTTCCTTCCTTCCTTCCTTCCTTCCTTCCTTCCTTCTCTCCCTCTCTCTCCCTGTCTCTCTACTTCTTCCCCCCTTCTCTCTTTCTTTGTACTCAGTACTTGGGCTTGAACTCAAGGCCTCATGATTTTGCTTAGCTTTTTCACTCAAGGCTGGTACTCTATACTTGTGCCTCACCTCCACTTCTGGCTCTTTGCCGCTTAATTGGAGATAAGAGTCTTGAGCATTTATCTGCTTGAGTTACCTCTGAATTGAGGTTCTCAGATCTCAGCCTCCTGAGTAGCTAGTATTACCAGTGTGAACTATCCAGGTCCACCTTAATTTTGGATATGATGAGTATATGATTCTTATCACTAGTTTACTAATTCTTGATTTTGTTAAGTATCATACATGGAAAGGATAAGCTATCTTTTTTATTTCTCTTATTATTTCATAGTCACTTTCACATGCAAAGCAAAAAACCTATACTGTATAATATTAAACATAGCTTCACATGATACCAAATAACTAGAAGTGATATAGAACCAAATGTTGTATGAATACTGGCCAATATAGTAGTCAACAACCATCTGTGTATGTTGATCATTTAAAATGTAGCTTAGTACAACCAAGTAACTGATTTTTAATTTAATTTGATTTTAATTAATTTAAGTTTAATTAGCCGTATGTGGCCAATGTCTACCATATTGGGTTGTGAAGACACCAGATTTAAAAAAAAAAAATAAAAGTCAATTCTTTGGAGAATTAAAAATACTTAACATATTATAATTTATAAACAAAGGTGAATGTTCTTCCAACATTTGCATGTGTGGCCTTCTGTCTAAAATTTTCTTTATTTTGCTATTGCTTTAATGACAATGACATTTACCATCCTGGAGCCTATAATAACTGGAAGACATTTATGCAACTACATTGTGCACATGCTTTGACACCTTCAAACAAAACCTAGAAAAATAAAAATTATTACTACTATTTTACATAAGAATAAGCTCAGAGGTAGTTGATAATGAATTGTAATTCAAAGGTAGTCCCAAAAACTGTCAATTTTTGCTCCATCCATTTCTCACTATTAAAAAAAGAGATTCTTGAAAAAAAATAAAAGGTTTCTTCCCATAGTTTTAATTTTATAACTGGTGATAACTACTCTGATGCATGTGCATTTTAATGAATAGAAGATCAGAAACATTGTGTGAATTTTGTTCATAGTAATTCTTCACTAAGTTTCAAATGAATAGATATTTCTTTTAACCAAAACCAGTAAAATAACAAAAATAATAATAAAATAAAATCCAGTCAGTCAAGTAACATATCCCTCTGCAGTTCTGGCAGAGTGTACACTAGGTTAAGGAATAGTGATGTCAAACCACCTGTAAAACTTAGCACACCCATCTCTTCTGCTTCATTTAGAGCTTATAACTTCTCATCAAGCAAGAAATGGTTGAAGACAAAGGGGCTCTTTATTATTACTTTAATCTCTATATATCCAGGACTTGAGATAGTACCTGACATCTAGCAATCTTACAATAGCTTCATATAAATAAACAAATGAATAAAGTAATGTATACAATGCAATGCACAAGTTCTCTCCATTCGAGGAATATGGTCCTGAGTCCTAGCATTAGTGCTCATGTAATGGATTAGGTTTCCTGTGAGTCTGCTAGAACTGCCTTATTGTTGGACCTCCCTTGTCTACTCCACTTCATGATAGAATAGAATAGAATAGAACAGAACAGAACAGAACAGAACAGAACAGAACAGAACAGAACAGAACAGAACAGAACAGAATAGAATAGAATAGAATAGAATAGAATAGAATAGAATAGAATAGGTGGTCAGTTACAGTTGCCCAGAGATTGAATGAGTGGATGAACATCTCTAGGTCAATTGGTAGTGTACAGATATCAATTTTTAAATTTCTAATTTTAAGGTACCTCTGATATTCTATTCATGGCAACTCTATAAAGTATGTAGAGAATATTTAATTGTTCTTATCATAAAATTTTAAAAAGTGAGGATCAGGAAGCACACAGCTACCCTTGAAATTTAATTCTCTTACCATATCTATATTTTACTACGATGGATAGGAGTTTAGAGTTCACACACATAACCAAATTTGTATTTAAGTGATTCAAATAAACTAAGAGAAATAGACATTATTGTCATTTTACCCATACCAGACATAGGACCTCAGTGAGATTGAGAATAATGTCCAAGTTTTCAGAACTAGTAAGGGGCTTTATAAGTATTTGAGATCTGGAATCAAAAGCCTGTTTTCTAGTTCCAATCCAGGTTTCTTCCCATCTCTGCAAACTTAACTCTAGAAGAGAAAAATATTGACTACTAACTACAAAGGCGAATAACTAGTGCTGATAGGGACAGCTTTCTAAGGAGAGGAGGCCATGTAGGATGAACTACAGCTCAGCAGCTGGGAGAAAACACAATGGATATGAGTTGAAAGAACAGAAAGGACATGATCCTGCATGATTTTGCATAAATATAACATCACACCTGTTGCACAGAAACAGCACTTCTTGACTGCTCTCTTCCTCTTCAGACTTAACAACAATGCTCTCAAGAAACCATCCATTACCTATGTAAATGGACAAAAATATTAATTTAAGTCTTTAGTATAAAACATACTAGAGTTGTGATTTTATTCATGGGGTCTCCAAATGTTCTTTCTGAAGTACATTTGATAGCTGATTTGGGAATAGAAGTTTATGCATCTAATTACACCAGTAGAGAAATGAAAGCATCAATGAATGACCTAATTACTGAGTAGTAAAAAGAGAGAAAAAGATTTCCTGCTAGGGACACAAATTCACTATCAAGTTATTAAAATTATCTAAATTCACATGAGAAAAAAATCAAGAGAGAAATGCATGCTCACATAAAAGCACTTCAGCTATGTTAAGGTATAAAAGATTGATATGTTTTAACAATAATGGAAGTCACAATTAATCACCACTCTAAATGTGAACATTTAGAAGTTAACACTGCTTATTGTACTTGTCAGGGTAATTAAAGAAAAGAAAATGAACTAAGAAAGGAGCAGAGAGAAAGAGGGAAAGTGAAAGATAAAAGAGAAGAGAAGAGAAGAAGGAGAAAAGAGAGAAAGGAAGGAAGGAAGGAAGGAATAGAGAAAGGAAAATGAAAGGAAAGGAAGAGAAGGGGAAAGAAAAGTGATGTATTGAAAAATATAAACAGAATTGTCATTATCAAAGATGATATTATTTACTAAATTAAAAATCCAAAAGAATTGGTGACTAGTGAAATAAGAGAGATAAAAAGGGTTATATAATATATATTAATATAAATCTAGTGCATTTCTATTGATCATAAGGACCAGTTAAAAATATAACCCAATAAAAGGTATGATATCAAATTTCCGTAAAAATTTAAGAATCAAGGAACAAACCTTTAAACAGATGTAGTATACTTGATGTGACAATTACTTAAAGAATTACAGAAAAACAGTCATGAAAAACAAACTGCTCCATATTCACAATTAGAAAACATTTTATATATGTGTGTGTGTGTGTGTGTGTGTGTGTGTGTGTGTGTGTGTTTGTGTGTGTGTGTGTATATGTGTATATGTATATGTGTGTATATGTCAGCTTCAGATGAACTATTTGAAAAGTTGAATGCAATTAAAAACCAAGTTCATCCGAGTGTTTTACCAGAAAATCAACACGCTGATGGCAACATTTTTGTGCATGATAAAGGCTCAAGCACATAAGAAGAATGTTTGAGTTATAGTAAGGCTCAAGGTATCCAATATCAAAATTTATTATAAATCTATAGTAACCATGGCAATGCAGAATTGGTGCTGGCATAGGTAAGACTAGAAAACAGAGAAAAGGATTTGGAATTGACCTATGCCATTATACAACCTAGACACAGGTAGTCATTTTTTTGCCCAGCGAGTGTGGAAACATTAACAGAGCTGCAAGTGGAAATCATGTGAACCATGATAATGATCGATGTAGAAAATTCCAATTGCTTGAAGACCATTGAACACTTTTGTAAATACATCAAGAACTCTCCTGCTGTTAATTAACATGTATGTGATGATAAAAAAATAGCACTAATATTTAATACACACTCATTTAAAACATTAGACCTCCTGAAAATCAAAAGGTATTATTTCTTGATTAAAGGGAAAACAAGAGGAAAAAAAATCACTTAATAGTAATTTGAACAGTGTTACCTCTTTTTTTG
Source organism: Dipodomys spectabilis (assembly GCF_019054845.1). NCBI lineage: Eukaryota > Metazoa > Chordata > Mammalia > Rodentia > Heteromyidae > Dipodomys > Dipodomys spectabilis. The sequence goes on from NW_024870876.1 coordinate 1,614,736, forward strand.
TCAACTAACTTGCAATGCCGAGTAAGCATCTTTTCTGTGCCTTAAGCTTCTTTCTAAGTTTGCATCAACGTTCAACATCTGATCTTTTGTATTTTCAGTTTCATATAATTCAGTGAGAATCCTTTAATTACATACGTTATCAACACTTTTCATCCTTTTGTCATGATTACTTTCCTTCTATATAATATAAAATTTTCACTGGGTCCTCTAGCTGTCTAACCACAGTACTGTAAAAATTTCCAAGGTCACAATTTTCTTCTACAGTACAACTTACATTAGATAGGAACTTCCTGTATTATCATTTTCATTCTGTGATGCAATTTATCTTTCATTTAGATATCATTACAAATTGTCCAATGCCTTTATCACAGTGAACAAGAAGGCCATATAATTATATACTTTGCTGTCTGTCCATGTACTTAATAATAGAAGTGTGGTGACCAACAGATGGGCTTTGAAAAAGCAATGTGTTTGGTCACTGGTCAGGACAGGCATTTGTTATTTTTGTAATAAATTGTGACCTAAGATGCTGGCAGCATCTTGTACTTTATGTAAACACATTAACATATTTACAATTAGTGGAGTACAGTAACTGAATTTAACCATGTGGTAGTGGGACTTGTTTCAGGTAACAAAATCCTCCTAACTAAAATTTACATGTGCACACCTATGACAAAGGTGACTTTGAAGAGCCTTCAGATAAAGATGAGTAGCTCATTAACAGTGTTGATATCACTGGTATTTTCCAAGTTTTTATTGAAAAAAATGAAAGTGGATTCCACTTTCACATCACACAAAAAAATCAGTTATAGGTGGAGCAAATATTTAAATCTTACATATAAGGTTTAAAATAGATAGGTATGTGTGTATAGGACTGAGGGACACGGAAGATGGATAATATAAAATATAAATACATAATACAAAGGTATTGATCGTATTTAAAATAGTGGTACTAAATTAAGCAGAAAAAAATTAAAGGTCTCCGTCACCAAAATTCTACAGAGCAGAAATGCTATGGCAGTCCAGCTAGTTCCTGTATCCTTTCTATATCTGTGATGTAAGTGCTCATGTTCTCCAGGTGTCTCCCAGCTGCAGGTGCTAGGTAAGTAATGTTTCTGTGGTGAAATATGGCCAGTACCCATCTTCCTTGCCTCAGAGACATGGTTGTTTGGGGCTTTGTTTCTCTCCTGTATTCTGTGACCTTCTCTGACAACCCAGAGGTGATTGGATAATAACAAGATGAAAGGACTTTGTGTCCCTGATGGCAGGCTGGACAGAGCCACCACAAGCATCAAACCTTGGTCTATTACTTGATGTGAAATAATTTTATATTTTTAGAACACAGAGTCTGCAATCCTAGCTACTTAGGAGGAGGCTGAGATCTGAGAATCAGAGTTCTAAGTCAGCCCAGGCAGAAAAGTGTATGAGATTATTATTGCCAGTTGACCACTAAAAAGCCAAAAGTAGAGCATTGGCTCAAGTGCTAAAGCACTAACCTTGAGGGGGAAAAAATAAAGGCACAGGGACAGTTCCTCAATCCTGATTTCAAGCCCTACTACTGAAAAACAGAAAAGAAGCAGCAGCAGCTTATATTCAAAACAAATGAATTACAAAATTGAGTAATATCCTTTAACTTAGCAACTGAATTCCATGATTTTAACCTAATGCAGGACTCCTCAGCCCCAGAACTATTGGTATTTGGGGCCTAATAATCTCTTTATGAGGTTATCTTTATGCACTGTAAGATAATTGTCGGTATTCCAGGTCTCCAGGGATTCTGGAAGTGTGTGCAAATGCGTGCACACACACACACACACACTCTTACACACACAAAACAAAAACAAAAAACAAAAAAACAACCTCTAGGCATTGCCAAATGGCCCAGGATTAGAAGTGGCAAATTCACCCCCATTAGATGATGTGACCACATGATTATGTCAGAAGTTGTACTTCTGTAATGAAACATCTCATTTTTTTTGGTCCAGAGTTGAACTGGCAGCAAAAAAACAAAAAAACAACTATCCATTAACCAGAGATAGATCTATTGATTATGTATAAGCATGGAACAGAATATCACATAGTTGAGCAAATAAATTATATAAAGTACTATGCATTAAAGTGAATGAATCTCTGGAATGTAAACTTAGTAGGAAAAATATTGTCATAAAAGACTTTATATCAGACATCACAGTTTTCACAAAGCTGAGTAGTATTTTTAAAGATATCTACAATATTAATCCAACTTTTTAGTGAAAATATTTTTGAAACAATTATTTAAAAAAATCAGTATGGATACACTGGGGAAGAATAGGAAAATCAACTGTAGGGAGAATCCTTGGAGATAGTAATAGTTTAACCTGAAATTAGATCTTCTATATAGAACATATTTTGACAAGGGAAGAAAAACATTATCCTGGATGCTCTGCTTATTGTAGCAATACTTTTCTTTTACTAAATAGGGTGTAGGATGAAGGGAGGATATAACAGTTACAAATTGGGGGGCCAAGTATGGTGGGACACATACTGAGTGCCAGTGGCTCATGCTCAGGAGGCTGAGATCTGAGGGTCACAGTTTAAAGTTAACCTGAGCAGGAAAGGCCATGAGACTCATCTTCAATTAACCATCAAAAAGCCAGATGTGGAATTATGGCTTAAGTTATAGAGTACAAGCTTGAGCAGAAAGCTCAAGGAAAGAGCACAGACTCTAAGTTCAAGACCAAGGAACCCCTACCCCCACCCCCAAAACAGCTAAAGCAATAAAGACTGGAGGTATGGCTCAAGCAGTAGAGTACTTGCCTTTCCAGTGCAATACCTTGATATCAAAACCTGGTACCACAAAAGGAAAAAAGTTGAATTTTCAGGCCATGTTATATAATTACTGGCAACTTTCCCTGAGTTTCTAATAGCCTAATTCCATCAGAGATTCTTGTCAAAATTCCCAAGTGTCCAGTGAACACCTGGCTCTTTTCCTAGTCTGCCTCCCTTGCTTTATCTTTCTTTGGAGGGGGTTCTTCTGTGTTCAGTATGACTCTTTACCAAATGGGAAATATTTACTAAATACTTCATTAAATTTAATAATTACTTCCTATGTGTCTCTCACCAATAGGCCTTGTCCACCTTTTCAAGCCCAGCCCCTGGCAAATTGCCTGGCACGAAGCAGCCCTTTGGGAACAGCTCAACTCTGGGAATCAGTCCAAGACTGCATGAATCAGAATCTCCTAGTGCACTTGCATTAAAACAAACAAACCAAAGCTGCATACTTCAGGTCACTCTATACTGACTGAATCTATACTGACTGAATCACGTGGATCCACTTATAAATCTTTTTTGTTTCAGAAGCTCATATAATTCCTAGATATTCTGAAATTTTATAGTTTGCTGACATTTGGAGGTTTAACTCGTTTTCTTTTTGTCCTCTGTGGCTAGATAGCTATAGACAAGCTGTGTTCATATAAAAAGAAAAAGCAACTGATATGTATAGCTGTTTTTATTTTAAAGAGCAGTAAAGAAGCCAGCAGTATGGTACACTCCTGTAATCCCAGCATTACAGCGGGCAAAGACAGGAAGATTGAGAGTTCAAGGCCAGCCTAGGTGGAATAAGTAGATTTGTCCTAAAAAAATGAATGAAAAGGAAAAACATTAAGCCTGAGAATTTCACTGAGGGCTTTCCCATACCTGCAGCAAGCTTTTGTTAATGACTATTTCATTGAAAGAAAAAAATGAATATATTAGGAGTTTGTTGCTTGCTTTCTAGCAAAACTCCTTTTGATGTGAGTGATTTAGAGAGAGCTCCAAACATGTTCAAAGTTACAATGTTCCCCCTCTTTTTCCTTCTGTATTTTTTATAGAACCTATGTTGGTTATAACAGCTTCCCTTTGAATATTTAGTCTATTTCTTACAATAAATCAATAGTTCTTTCCTTTACCTGCAATAGTCCCTTGCCAGGATGGACTATAGTTTTGTCTCTTGTCACTTAGTACTCTAATTTATGTTTTCATGGTATGGGTTCCATCTTCTACCAACATTTCCTACTATCATCATCAATGGAAGGTGATTTTTTATTTATTTATTTATTTATTTATTTTTATTGTGAAGATACTGTACAGAGGGGTTACAATTACATGGACAAGATAATGAGTACATTTCTTATCAAGCATTGTAGCCTCCTTCTTTGTTTCCCCTTTCCATCCCTTCCCATCCCTCTGTGATCTTTTTTTAAACTACAGCTAGTAAAGCCTGAAATTTCTATTACTGCTCTGTTCAGATCCATGCCCAAGTCTCAGCCCTCACTCTACCATTCTTTGTGAAAATCATCTAAAAGGCACAGCTCTCAACAATGATGATCTCTGCAGCAACATGCACTCCTCAGTGAGACCCCTCTGCAGTTACACACTTCTCAGTGACTGACAGCTATCAGAGACATTGCCCCACTGGGGAGCCATAGAAGGCAGCATTCTATGTCATTCCTTTCTTCAATTGCCCATTTCTGGCCTCCTTCTAATAATTTATTGTATTGATCTTGAACTCATTTACTTTGGGTCACTTTTCTTTCTACTGACTACTACTACCTTCCCCTTCCTGCTTCCATTCTCTTTGGATCTTGTCAAAAATACATAGGCTTCTTTTTTTTCCCCTTGAGATGAGCATTGTAAGCTTTCCTAACTCCTTTTAGAAACCATTACTGAAAGTTCATTTGCTGATTTGACAATTTAATAAATGGTCATTAATTAAACTGTCTATACTACCAATACCAGGCACCAGGAAAATAATGATAAAACCTGGATGATTCCAAATTTCAAAACTCAAAATCCAGTCTACAGAGACTACTGACATAAGAAGCAGAAGATAGGACTGGGGAGGAGGCTCAAGGTGTAAAGAAGAAGGTTGTGGTTTATACCTGTAACCCCAGCACTACTCATGAAGCAAAAGCAGGAGGATTGTGAGTTTGGGGCTAGTTGGGGCTACATGGAAAGACCTTGTCTCCCAAACACAAAACAACAACAAAAAAACAGTAATAAATGATATCACTACTGGGATATAAGTTGATACTTGCAATTGCATTTTAGTTAGCTGTAAAGAATATACATAATGGATATAAATATGATGAAAAGTGTCTTTGCTATCAAAGTAATTTTCTTCCTTTCTGTTAATCTTGAGAGACTGGTTTTCCTGATGGGTTCCTGCTTTGGTCAGGTTGTTTGGCCCTTATTAATTACATTTCAGTTATATGTATCCTATTTCTGAGCACTTCAATTAATACATCCTAGAATCTCCTTGACTTTCAATTACTTCCTGTTAATTAAGCCACATCCTTTTGCAAACTGTGAACCTGAGCTCAGCCAGTGTGAGCAGAGGGGTGGAGCCTGCTGGATTAGGGATAAAAAGGGAGCAACCTGGCTGCTCTGTGTGCTTGCTTGCCAGATTCTTGACTGATTGTGCCCCTTCTGTGAAAATAATCTTTGTTTACTGAGTTCCTTTGGAGCTAGTGTCTTTATTCCTACATGACACATGAACATTGCAAGTTATTTTTAACATAAGAAAATGGTAAATAAATTGTATTAATGAAATAGAATTGACAGGTGTTGTTAAGAGCTGTGGCAGAAGTAAAAGATAAAGAGGGGGGAAAAAGACCAAGAATGATCCCCAAACAGTTAGCTTGCTGAGGGCTGTGGGATGAGGGCCACAGAAGAGGTAGATCTGTGAATACTATCCAATACACATGAGCTCTTACTTTCCCACTCTCCATCTTGCCTCTCTTTTTACCCTCTCCCTCTTCTCTCGCCCACCTCCCTTCCATTCTCTCTCCCCCTTCCTCTCACCCTCCCTCCTTCTCTTTCTCTCTCATATACCTTAGTATTTCCAGAAAATTCCCTTAATAATAACAACAATCTGTTTTTGTAAATTCTGTGATAAGCTAACCTTACAAAATTTCACTTAGTTATAATTTTTTAAAGAAAAAATATTTGCTCAACCTGAGTCTTACATGAGCTGTACATCTATCCCTTCTTTCTCCTTCTCTTAATAAATTTGCAGTACAAACTTCTTACCAAGAAACCAAATCTTACCTGGACCAGTCCCATCATGACTAATCACAACTGTCTTCAATTTTCCAAGAGACACTGCTTTAATGGAAAAAATATCAACCTGTGCAATGAAAAAAACTTAACTCAGTGACCCCTGGGATCTTTCCTTTCTATAGGAAGCACAGTATTACTATCAATGAATGTGCATTACTATACTGCTGTAAATTACCACTACAACTCCTATAAAATTACTGCTTACTACTGATGAGCAAAGTTCTATATACTATGCTTTGTGGGAGACATACAAACACGTTCCCTGTAATTCTTGGCTCTGGTCAGACATAAAGTCTAGTAAAAAGATTTCAGAAATTGAATGAAGACATTTATTGAAATACCTATTACTCTTGATGACAGTAACTATTCACATTAGCCAGACTCTTGTGAGAATCTTCATGCTTTAACTGATTTAAACTTTAAATCACCATTGAGGTAAACACAACTCACCTGTGCCTCTTACAGGGAAAACAGCAGCACACATGGAGTCCAAAGTGGCTTACCCCATGTCATTGTCTTCTGGGTGACAGAGGCAGGACTCAGACCCGGAAGGAAGCCTCCAAGCATGCCTGTTCTCTACCATTGTTTTGTCTCTCCATATAGATATGCATTCAAATACATATATACCCATATGTATACATGTGAAGTTTCACACTAAACTATATATAGAAGGTGGCTGAATTATAAGTGCACACTTAATGAACACATTAATGAACTTGTTGGAACTTGGAGTACAATATTCAAAAGTAAGGCACTGCAAAAGTCTCAGATCATCTTCAGAACAAGTTGTCTCTGACCTTCTCTTTCCCTCCTGTTTCCTGCTGTATCTTACTCAAAACAATCATAAAGAAGAGATAAGTTAGGTCATGGAAACAAGAAGTCCCCTCCCCCAGAACCCCTATAAAAACTCAGCATCACTGCTCTGTCTATCTCTATTTTTCTGTGTAGGAACTGGCTATAAGGAAATTCTCAGACCTGCTTTGTCTGATAGGTAAGTTGTAAGATCCCTCACTCCAAAGGAGTCCTGCCCAAGCCCATGAGAAAGGATTACTGCACAGAGAGGCCTAGAAGAATCTGCACAGATGAGTTTTGCTGGGTTCACCTTTAGTTTATTAATATTACATCATACTTTTTTGTCTAGTCATATTTCTGCATGACTGTCCATTCTTGATCTTAAAGTAAAAATGGATGGGGGGGGAATAGCAACAACAATCCTTAGCAAAAAGAACAGTGCTGGAGGAATATCAATACCAAATTTCAAACTGTACTACAAAGCCATACTACTCAAAACAGCTTCGTACTGGCACAAGAATAGACCTGAGGACCAATGGAATAGAACTGAAGACCCAGAAATGAGCCCACAGACCTGTAGCCACCTAATCTTCAATAAGGGAGCCAAAAAAATAGAATGGAAGAAAGACAGCCTCCTCAGTAAATGGTGCTGGAAAAATTGGTTAAACACCTGTAGAAAACTAAAGCTAGATCCGTATATATCACCCTGCACCAGAATCAACTCCAAATGGATCAAAGACCTCGAAGTCAAAGCAGACACCCTGAAAACATTACAGGAAGGAACAGGAGAAACTCTAAGGCTCCTTAGGACAGGCTGAAATTTTCTTTTTTCTTTTGGTCGGTTGTAGGGCTCGAACTCTGGGCCTGGGTGCTCCCTGAGCTCTTCAGCTCAAGGCTAGTGCTCTACTACCTGAGCCACAGCGCCACTTCTGGCTCTGTTTATATGGTGCTGAGGAATCGAACCCAGGGCCTCATTCATGGGAGGCAAGCACTCTTCCACGGAGCCACCTTTCCAGCCCCTGAACTTTTCTTAATAAAGACCCAGAAAAACCTTTCTGGGATTTTGGCTTGCTTTGCCTTAAAACTGCAGCTCAATTGGACAGAAGTGAGTATTCTATATTATTGAGTATTCTGATGCAGGGATGTAGCATATCTCTGTATTAACCTACCCCTTTTTGAATGTCTTCAGTAATATTTTATAATGTCCATGTGAAAGTCTTGCTTTGCCCACCCCAGAACCTATTGTGCAATGGATTCGCGGATGGAGTATGTGTGGTGGTGGGGATGGAGGATGTGCATGGTCCCAGGACTCGGACCTCACCCTAGGACTGCTCCAGCTCCCATGCTATGGGTCCCTATCTGTTGGTTGGGGTCCTAGAGGGATCCAGGCCCTGCTGCCAGTGTCCATAGCCTCTAAAATGCACATTTCTGTGGTTCTTTTCTCCCTTCTCCTCCTCATTCCTGCACTGCTTCATGATGTCACCTCCTCTTCTACATCCTGCAGGACTTATCCCCCTTCCATTTGGAAGACTTCCCAGGAAGGTTCCAAATTATAGAAGGGGAAGTATGAGGATCCATTTACTTCATAAATCTCTGCACATCCTTCTCATCCTTCCCATAACCACTCTCACTGGCTTCTTTTTTCTGAATTGTTTCTTACAAATGATGGGACAGTCTGCTGATACCAAACTCCCTCTACATTGTCTTTCCTTCCAAGATCCTGGACTCTCAAACCCTAATTGCTTGTTTTGCTCTCCAAAGCCTTTAAACTCAATTGTAAGATACGTTGTTAAATATTTCCAGGCATTCTCAGCAGGACATCATTTTGTTACAAGCTAGTCTGCCCAATTTAAAGTATAACACTTGGGGTTTAGTTGTTATTGTTGTTCCTTAACAGAAAAAAATCAAACTAAAACACTCTAGACTTATTTGTGGTTGCCTTGTTTCTGATTAAATCCATGTTCTATCAACTCCAGAGTATTACCTTGAACACCAAGAAATAACCACAACCTGCTAATCCACCTGTATCCTGGTAGGTATCATCTGGGAAATTTTGTTTGCATGTCATTTGTGAAAGAAATTAGAGAAAGGATAGTGGGTGAAAATTAATGGGACTCTTCCACTTACCTGTCCACACTGAAACCTGGCTTTGTTGCTTTTGGATTGATGAAGCCTTCGTTTCCCTGAATCTCCTCTGGTTCCAATGAGATTGATAAATACATTACAGTCTGTTTCTGCTCCTGGTTTTCTGCCAGTGTAGATGTGAATTTCATAAACCACCACTGAAATGCCAGAAATATGATATACTTGAATGTTGTTAGAAACTCTAAGAGGGAATGAGAATACTCTTAACCTAGTTGATGGGAATTTCTCTACCGTACTTGGTCTCACCCTTTTTTTTTTATGCTTACCTCCATGCACACACACTCCTGACTGCATTGTTTCCTCATTCATAAGGCTCTGAGCTATTCTCATAACTATTTCAAAATAATTATTGTTACCAATTATGTACTTTTATGAACCACTACTACCACCATTAGTATAAGAATTTGTGTTTTTTTTTAAAAACACCTCTCCTCTCTTTCTTTCTCTCTCTCTGTCTCTTAATTAGATAAAAGTGGCAAATTTTATCATAAAGCTTGACTGTTCCAATCACAGCTGGTCACTCATGCTGCTAGATTTTGGAGATTACTATTCCAATAATGGAGATTTTTTTAAAAAAAACAACTCTCTTGAGAAAGAAAAAGTACAAGATCTTACAGAGATACAAATTTAAATATAATTTTTAAGAAAAATGTATAGCAAATTATAATCCACTACATATGACCTTAGAATTAAGACCATTTATAATACACTGAATAAAAGTCACTAATTATATAAGAGATTACTCTTGCTGATAATACCAATAAGAGCATCATTCTGTATTCCAAAATCCTTGGACTCTTATAAATCATATTCTGTGCAACTGAGCAGTTGCATTTATAGAAATTCACATTAACATTTTCCAAAGAACCCAGACATGAAAATCTAACAAGTAAGAAAACAAGGTAAGTGAGAGACTTCGTCTGTTTCTAATACGTCTGACCTTTAAAAAGACAAATGTGGTATATGGGGAAATGGTATAAGCATCGAAGATAAATCAGTTTCTTTGTGCAGCCTTACATATTCTAAAATACCCCAGAGTGAAACCCAGCAGAGTTTAAGCAGAAAATTAGAACACTTCTCATGAATTTAGGACACCCAAAACAAAGAAATCTTTCAAACCACTGATGGAGAAGAGCTGGTCAGAAAACCTCTAGAACTAACTGCCTGCCCAGAATTAAGTAAAAGCTAGAAATCTTTACGAAAGGAAAAGGATGTTTTCATATCTTTGTAGATCTCTGTCATGTCTAATTTCTACCACCCTTCTGCTCATGATAAACTTTTCTATCTAAAATGGAAAACTAATTTATTTATAACTTTTTAAAGGAAAATATTAAAACACATGAAGTCAAATCATTAAATTAACAAAGGATTAAAAGGTTCATCTGAGCCAGGTACTGGTGGCTCATACCTGTAATGCTAATTGCTCAGGGGGCTGAGATCTAAGGATCATAGATAAAACCAGTTGGGGCAAAAAAATGAGAGATGAGATTATTCTCCAATTGAATAGCAAAAAATGAGAAATGGTAGTGTGGCTCATGTGGTAGAGTGCCAACCATGAACATAAAAGTCAAGTGAGAGCACAAGGCTTTGAGTTCAAGTCCTAATACTGGCACACACTGAAATTTATCCAGGATTATATAGTATTACATAATCCAGATTAATTAGCATGAATGATTCAGATTATATAGTATTAAGAGCAACACTCAGCCTGGCCAGCTTCTGTAAATGGCCCTTAATGATGTCCTGTGACTTACCTGCTGACCTGCACTTGCTCTCAGGTATTTCCTAACAGCCTCTATCCAGATTATGCCATAAATTGACCAGGTTAAATACGCTCATATTCAAAAATAGTTACTGGCCATTTAAAACTCAAAGAAGAAGCAAATGGAATGAAAATCTAGAACAAAATGATTATCATAAATGGCTACTAAATTTTATTTTAAGTCTCATCAAAAAAGAGATACTAGTTTAAATTAGAAAATGAAAGGAAACACAATCCCACCCAGAAAACTATTTTGATGGGATCTGTAACATTGGCTTTATTATATTTGATAGCATAATTCACAAAGCATTTGCTATAGTTCAATAACAGTTTGTAGACTCTTTTTTTGCAATTTTTTATTGTGATTACATGATTACATAAATTTCACAGTATTGTGGGATAGTGATACTTAGTTAAAGTCACAAACATTCTAACCTTCATGGGGCAAATTGTCTTTATCATGGTCTATAACATTTATACGTTCTATGAGCTTTGACAATACAGTTATTTCTTCCACATCGGGTGATCTGTACATTTCTTTCCTTTTGCTTAGTGTCAGCTGTTCCCTCTTTCCCACTCATTCCCTCCCTCCCATCACTGTCATTGAGTTGCTTAGTTTATTTTAATCAACATCCGGTGCAGCATATTCCATTTTATATAGATACCATAATTTTGGATCCATTCATCTGTAGTGGGGCATCTGGGTTGTTTCCAAATCCTGGATATAGTGAATAGTGCTGCAATAAACATGGAGGTGCTTGTGTTCTTGTATCCTGGTTCCTGTTTTTCAGGATAGATGCCTAGGAGTGATATGCCTGGGTCATAGAGGAGGTCCAGACTGCTTTCCAAAGTGGTTGTATAAGTGTACATTCCCACCAGCAGTGTAATAGGGTTCCTCTTTCTCTGCATCCCCTCCAGCATTTGTCGGTGGCTGACTTTAGGATGTGGGCCATTCTGACTGGGGTAAGGTGGTATCTCAGGGTTGTCTTTATTTGCATTTCCTTCACAACCAGGGATGGTGAACATTTCCTCATGTGTTTCTTTGCCATTTTTATCTCTTCTTCTGAGAAGTCTCTCTTTAGTTCCTTTGCCCATTTAGTAATTGGTGTGTTGAGTCTGGGAGGGATTACTGTCTTGAGTTCCCTGTATACACTGGATATTAACCCTTTGTCTGATATATGGCTGGTAAATATATTTTCCCAGTTACTTGGCTGTCTTTCTAGTTTGGTGCTATGTCGTTAGATGTGCAGAAACTTTTATTTTAAGGTAATCCCATTTGTCAAGTCTCTCTCCAATTTGTTGTGACCCTAGAACTCTGTTCAGGAAGTTTTTGCCTATGCCTGTAAGTTCAAGTGTCTCTCCTACTCTGTCCTGAAGTAGTTTCAGAGATTCAGGTTTGATGTTAAGGTCTTTAATCTATTTTGAGTTGATGTTAGTGCATGGTGATAGGCTGGGGTCCACTTTTAGTTTTCTGAATGTGGCCACAAAGTTTTCCCAGCACCAGTGGTTGAAGGGGCTGTGCTTCTTCCACTGTATGTCTTTGGCTCCTTTGTCAAATATCAGCTGACTGTAGGCGTGTGGTTTTATTTCTGGATCGTCTATTCTATTCCATTGGTCTCAGGTTTGTTTTTGTGCCAGTGTACCAAGCTGTCTTTGTTATTATGTCTCTATAGTAGAGTTTGAAGTCTGGCATCGAGATCCCTCCCATGTTGCTTATCTTGCCTAGAATTGTTTTGGCTATTCTAGGTCTTTTGTTGTTCCATATGAATTTTTGGACTGTTTTCTGTATTTCAGTAATGAACGACATTGGGATTTTAATAGGTATTGTATTGAATTTGTGTATTAATTTTGGCAGTATGGCCATTTTCATTATAGTAAGTCTGCCTATCCAAGAACATGGAAGGTCTTTCCATTTCCTGGTGTCCTCTGCAAATTTCTTTAAGTTTTTATAGTTTTTATTATATAGTTCTTTTACATCTTTGGTTAGGTTAATTCCTAAATATCTTATTGGGGGTGTGTTATTGTGAAGGGTTGTTACCTTGATTTCCCTTTTTGCTTGTACATTGTTAGTTTACAGAGAGGCAACTGATTTTTATGGGTTGATTTTGTATCCTGCTACTTTGCCAAAGTGGTTTATAAGTTCTAAAAGTTTGGGGGTGGAGTTTTTGGTATCATGGAGGTATAGTATCATGTCATCTGCAAAAAGGGATAGTTTAACTTCTTCCTTCCCTATGTGGATCCTATTAATGTCTTTTTCTTGCCTTATTGCCCTGGCTAAGGGTTCCAGGACTATATTGAAGAGGAGTGGAGACAGTGGGCATCCTTGCTTTGTTCCTGATTTTAGGAGAATTGGTTGTAGTTTTTCCCAGTAAGTATAATATTGGCTATTGGTCTGTCACATATGGCTTTTATTGTTTTAAGGAATGTTCCTTCTATTCCTATTTTATCCAGAGCTTTTAAAATGAATGAATGTTGTATCTTATCAAAAGCCATTTCCGAGTCAATAGAGATAATCATGTGGTTCTTGACCTTGGATCTGTTGATGTGATGGATTACATATATTGATTTACGTATGTTAAACCATCTCTGCATCTCTGGGATGAATCCTACTTTGGTTGTAATGTATGGGGTTTTTTTTGTTTGTTTGTTTGTTTTGTTTTTATGTGTTCCTGGATTCTGTTGGCTGGAATTTTATTGAGGAACTTTGCATCTGTGTTCATCAAGGAGACTGGTCTGTAGTTCTCTTTTTTCTGTTGTTGGTCTTTGCCTGGTTTGGGGATGAGTGTGATATTGTGAGTTTGGGATTGCGCCCTCTGTTTCTATTTCCCTGAGGAACTTGCAGAGTATGTGTATTGGTTCCTCTTTAAAGGCCTTATAGAATTTTGTAGTGAATCAATCTGGTCCTGGGATTTTCCTTGTTGGAAGACTTCTGATTGCTTCCTGTATCTTATTGTGATATTGGCTTATTTAATTGATTTATTTCTTCTTTTTTTTTAGTTTGGGCAACATATATTTCTCTGAAAATGCATCCATTTCTGCTAGGTTTTTTTCCTTTATTGAGTATAGCTTCTGGAAATAGTTTTTTATAACTGTTTGGATGCCTTGGGTATTTGCTGTAATTTTTCCCATGGCATCCCTGATCTTATTGATTTGGGTTTCCTCTTCTTTTTTTTAGTTAATCTTGCCTGTGGTCCATCAATTTTATTTTTTAAAAAAACAGCTTTTTGTTTTATTAATTTTATTTATAGCTTTCTTAGTCTCTATCTCATTGATTTCAGCTCTTATTTGGTTATCTGGCTCCATCTAGTAACTAGGTCCAATTTTTTCATGTTTTTCTAACAGTTTTAATTGCAACATGGTTTGTCTCTATTTTCTTGATGTGAGCACTCAGGGCAATAAATTTGCCCCTCAGGACTGCTTTTGCTGCATCCCACAGGTTTCTTTATGATGTGTATGCATCTTCCTTGAATTTTAGGAACTTTTTAATTTCTTCTGTTACCCAGGTATTGCTCAGAAGTGTGCTGTTCAATTTCCATGTGTCTGACTAATTTCTACCATATGTTTTGTTATTGAGAACTAGCTTGATTCCACTGTGGTCAGATAGGATACAGGGGATTATGTCAATCCCCTTGTATTTGCTTAAAATCCTTGTATGAACTATGATATGGTCTATTTTGGAAAAAGTTCCATGAGCTGCTGAGAAGAATGTGTACTGTGTCATTTTAGGTTGGAAAACTTGGTACTGTCAATTAGTTCCACTTGAAATATGGCCTCACTTAAATTCTGTAGCTTCTTTGCCAATCTTCTGGTTGGTAGACCTGTCCTTTGGTGAGAGTGGGGCATTAAAGTCTCCTAGTGTTATTGTATTTGGATCTATTTTATTCTGTAAGTTTGAGAGTATTTGCTTCACATATGTGGGTGCTCTAATATTTGGGGGATGTAAGTTGATAATGGTAATATCCTCTTTTTGGATTGTTTCCTGTATTAATATGCAGTGCCCTTCTTTGGCTTTTTGTATTGATTTTAATGAAAAGTTTATTTTGTCAGATATCAGGATAGCTACTGTTGTTTTATTACTGGGGTCATTTGCCTGGTAGATCTTTCTCCAACCATTCACTCTGAGTTTGTTTTTATGTTTGGCTGTAAGGTGGGTCTCTTGAAGGCAACAGATGGATGGGTCTTGTTTTCTGATCCAATCTGCAGTTATTTGTCTTTTGATTGGTGAATTGAGCCCGTTAATATTTATGTGTATTATAGAGAGATGCATTGTTTTTCTTGTCAATTTCCTGTTTTCCTAAGCTTTTCTTCTTTCCTTTCTTCCTGTGCTTACTAAATTGGACTTGGACTTCCAGTGATACCTGTCTGATAAGGATTCCTGTTTTTGATTGCCTTCTTCAGGTTGTGCTCCCCCTCTTAATATTATTTTTAATGTTCGCTTATATTTAATGAATTCGTTTAGTTTTTCTTTACTATTAAAAATTTTAGTTTCTCCATCGAATGTGAATGCTAGCTTTGCTGGGTATATCAGTCTGGGCTGGCAGTAATTGGTTCTCAGGGCTCAGATCGTACTTTCCCAGGTCTTTCTTGCATTCAGTGTCTGTGTGGAGAGATCTTCAGTGATTCTGATTTTTTTCCCATAATAGTATAACTCCTTTTTGTTTTGTTTTTGATGCATGCAAGTTTGTTTCTTTATCATTCCGATCTATCGTTTTTACTATAATGTGCCTAGAAGTGTTTCTCCTGGGATCTTGTGCCTAGAATTGTTTCTCCTGGGATCCTGCTTGTTAGGTGTTCTATATGCTTCTGTTTGTAGGTAAGATGTTCTCTCTTTTAAGATGGGGAAAATTTTCATTGATAATCTTGCTGAATAGGTGTTGTATTCCCTTGCTTTGATATTCTCAACTTCATACATTCCAATTATATGAAGGTTAAATTTCTTGGCCTTGTCTGCTTGCTCTTGGATTTCCCTTTGGCATAATGTAAGTGATTTTTCCGTATCTGTGACTTTTTTTTCCAGTTGCTGCATTTTGTCTTCCGTATCTGATACTCTAAATTCCATTTCATTCACTCTGTTAACTATGGCTTCCATTATGGTTTGAATGGGGAAAATTGAGCCATTTATGGCTTCTATGTTGGTTCTCACAGTATTAATCTCATCTCTTAGTGAGGTGTGTACTGCACCCACTGTTGCACCTATTTGAAATCCTGCATCTTTTGATATTTCGTTTCTGTGTGCTTTAAATTTCTGATCTATTTCTTCCTTTAATTCTTGAGTCATTGCCTCCAGCATCTCTTAGAGATGTAGCATTTGTCTTCCATTCCTGCTTTGCTTCCACTGGTGCTCTACCCTGGGTGGCTGCTGGCTTTTGGCAGTAGCTTGCTATCCTGGGTGTTGATAAATTTTGTAATATTTCTCTGTGATTTTCGCATGAGGATTCAAGGATTATTGGAGACTAATCTGAAATTCTGACTGTTTTGGTCAGTAGATGGCTATCTTTGCTTGGTTCTTATTGATTCCTGGATCAATTGTTGAAGTGTGCTCTCAGCCCTGGGTTGGCTGAGTCTTTATCTGGTCTCAGTTCTGATGGAGGAGAGGTCGACCTCCAGCTGCTAGTATGACCCACATAGGGGTCTCAGCTCTCTGCTGTAGATGACTGGTAGTTCCCGCCTTTAGCCCATGACTGAACAGCCTAGACTGCTCATGCTTACTCCTACAGGTGCTCTTGTTGAGATGGGGTGTGCTGGATGTACTCCCCCAGTTGCTGGAGTCTGATATAAGTTCCTGGCTATAATCAGGAGCTGGTGGCCTGAGCTGTCCAATCCCCAGCCTGGGATATACAGGTCAAGTTCTGGTGAGCTTTGGGATTCTAGATCTCCTGCACTGGAGACATAGGTCTTTTGTTGTCACAGGTGCGATTCCCAAGGGTTGCGGTTCTCTGCTTTCCCCCAACTCCTGCTGAGGCGTGTGCTCAGCTTCGTTTGGGACAGGTGGGTTATGCAGCTCAGGTGCCCTATGCCCAGGCCCGGCTCTGGCTCCCAATCCCCTGCCTGGGGCATGCCAGTTGGACCTGTGCTGCTGGGTATCCTGCCTGGGGTACACAGCCTGGGGTACACAGTTCAGATTTCTTCCACTGCTGGCTGCTGTGGCCCACAGCTGCTGTTCCCAGCTTGGGCATTTAAACTCCCTTCCAGGGGTGCTCTTGATCTAGCCTGGCTGGCTGGATGTGCTCCACAGCTTTTACAGTTCCCAGTTTTAGTGGGACCTGTAGTCCAAGTGTTGGCGCAGGGGCGGGGTCTGGATCAAGTTCTGGGGGTTACCACCAGCACTGGTCTCCCTTGGGGGGATATGCTGTCCCTTGCAGGGTACTCACCCTGAGGTATTTGGGAACTCTCCAGCTGTTGTTTTTGTGCAATGCAGGTCACTGGTTGCCACTGCATGTGTTCTACCTTCAGTTGAGATGCTTGTGGGCTCAGCCAGGTGGTGGCAGCTCTGGGTCAGTGTTTCTCCCCCTCTTTGTCTCTGTTGATGCTGTCTGGATTTAGGCCTCGGGCTGCGCTGCCTCTGTCCAAGGGGTGGGGGAGGGCTCTTCATGCAGGTTCTGAGCTCCCAGGTTTCTGTCTCTGTTTGCGCTCTCCAGATCAGCACCAGCTTCTGCACTGGCATTCTAAGGGCAGACACCTGTACTTATGGGATTCCTCCCTCAGGGTTGTGGGGCTGAGTGGCTTTGGCAGGATGGAGACACACCACTCTGTGGGGGGTGGGGGAGGGAGGGGTCTTTGTGCAGACTCTGAGCTCCAAGGTTTCTCTGTTTGCAATCAGCAGGTCTGGCACCAGCACCTCAGGTGGCACCTCAGGCATCTTCTGCACAGGTGATCTGCAGATGACCCCCTCTGGCTCTGGGATCTCCGGGGTCTCCTGGGTCTCCAGCAGTACCCTCTGGGCCAGGCTGGCCACGGTTTGGTGTGTTGCTGCACAGCCAGCAAGGGTTGTGGGAAGGGGTCTTCACACTTTTGTGTTCTGAAATTTTTCCTTTTCTTTCTTTCTCTTTTTTTTACCTCCTGTTTTTTTCCTGGGTGTTCGTCTTTTGCTGTTGTCAGTCTCTTAGGCAAATTAAGCATTTAAGCATTAAATCAAACTCTTTATTTGGTTGGAGAGAGCTGTGTTGTTTCCCTACTGTCCCATCATCATCTTGGCCCCCTCCCTGTAGATTCTTTTTTAAACTGCTAGATTCATGCTAAAAAAATACAACTCTAGACTTTTTCATGATTCTTATGGTCATATAATTTTTCTCCTTTTCTAACATAAGCCAAAGGGGAATTTTAGAGAATGTTTGGTTAAGTCAGATACTAGTGACTCATGCCTGTAATCCTAGATACTCAAGAGGCTGAGATCCAGAGGACTGCAGTTTGAAGCCAGTCAAGGCAGAAAGTTTAAGAGACTCTATCTCCAACCAATCAGCAAAATACCAGGATAGAAGTGTGGCCCAAATGATAGAGCATCAGACAAACAAGCAAGACAAGCAAATATACAAGAACTTGACTTCATTGATACTACAAAAATAAAAATAAAAATCCTTAGTTAACATGTCACTTGTATGCACCTAAAATATTAGATTTTATTTTGTTTTGTTTTGTGCTAGTCCTGCTCTTAAATTTGGAGTTTGGATATTGGCCCTGAGCTTTTTTGCACAAGACTAATGTTCTACCACTTGAGCCACAGATATACTTCCAGCTTTATTGTTTGTTTGTTTGTTTTAATTAATTGGAGATTACACAAACTTTCCTCCCTGGGCTGACTTCAAACTGTGATCCTCAAATTTCAGCCTTCTGATTAGGTAGGATTACAGGTGTGAGCCACAAGCACTTAGCTTATTAATATCCTTTTCACCATAGCTTTTTCTTTCTGACAATTAGTAACTTCAGTGGTTTATTCATTTTGATAATATCTGCAAAGCACAGAACAAAATGATTTTCTTCCTATTGTTCACAATTATCATCCAACTCAATTGTCGTCCACACAATCAGTTTCACCAAGTTTTCACTGGTGTTTGCAATGTCATCCATCTTCAACCCTCTCACCCTTCTGTTTACATATTACCAGTTTTCATCTCAACAACATTCTCATCACTCAAGCAATGAGTGATGAATCTGTGTCAAAGCTCAGCATTTTTTAATGTCTGCTTTCTTTCTCTTATTTGTTCTTCAGGCTTATAAACAGGTGGATGATACAGTAAGATTGCATAGCATCTTATTAGTGACAAAAAGTCTCTCAAAATCTTTACTTGCGGGTTTATTCTCAAATACTATTATGGGCTAGAATCTATGACAAGTGTTTGTTAATGAAGATTTAACAGCATCAGCTCAAAGCATTAACATCTCTATAAATAACATCCTTTAGTTCTTAGATTCTTCTATCTCTGCTAACTGTAGCAAATGCTGAGTTTCAAAAATAATTAATACATACTTTTCATAGGGACATATCATTCATTAATCATAGGACCTATTCAAAATGCTATATAGTTGTCAGGGAGTGTGCTGAATTAAATTCCCCTGATTATTTTCTCATAATAGGAGACATTTGTAGGATACAACAGGTAAAACATTTTTTCCAGGAAAAAAATGAACATTTTTCCTCTGGGTCAGTCTGACTGCAATGAATAAATAAACCTGATTAAAATTTGGGTTACTTTTGAACCAGTATGAAACAAAAGGCACCACACTCTTTTTTTCTTGTTTATATAACAATGCTCAGATGAGTTGCATCCGCCTTGCCCCCTTCCTCACCTCTGTCAGCTTTCTGTGCAGCCTTAGCCCACCCAAGAATCTTAGGCTGAGAATTGCATTCTTCTCACCTATTGACTTCTTATTAGTCTTTAGAAAGCCTCTTTAGAAAATCAGTGCTGGAAAAAAAATCTGTTCTTGATAACAAACATCTCAGTTTCTTTTAGAATATTCATTCTAGGTGTTTGGGTTTCTTTACCACAATGTCACTGGATCCAAAATCCAGTTTCTTGGTTTTCTTTTGGAACAATTGATTTATGCAGAAGTTACGTGGTTTGAGCTGAGTGCTCATAAATTCCACATGATCAAACCCTCTCTGTCCAAAACTGTGGATCAGGGAAGAGCCCAGAACCAGAAACTATGTCTTCTGTAGCTATGTCTTTGATTCTTACCAACACCAGATAAGGACAGAGTTCATGGCATAACAAGCCAACCACCAGAAAAACATAGTTTATGTCTCCTTATAGCTCTTAGAGGCACTCTATCAGTACTTGTTTTCAAGTACAGGAAGAAGTGGCATAGCAGGAGATACTTATTAGGCTCCAAGGAGTCCAACAACCTCAAGGACTAAGAGGGAAAAGGACAAAAGCAGGTGGATACTGAGACTTCCAGCTTCTCACAGAGTAGGGCACCAGTGGCTTGATGCTTTACTGCTAAGGATGCCTGGACCGCCTCCTCAGGCCTGGCTTGTGTGAGGTCAAGAAGAAACAGGTATAACTGAAACAGGAGGAAGAATCCCTGTTTCTCACCATTTAGAACTAGAATTTGGGGTTGTAAAGTGAGTGCCAACCAAGGATCAAAAGTGTCAGATACTGAATTTGAGTTCCAGTCTTGGAAGAAAAAGAAGAAAAGAACTGGGTTTTATTTGTCAAAAAGGCATTATTTGTCATAATCCCAGCAAATATATCAGGAGACTATCATGACATTGTAACTGAGACTTTCCTTCATTTTTTTTACCTGAGGGCTTTAAGATCCTCCATGGAATGACACTTACTGCTTGGGAGAATGTGGGCCTATGGAAAGCCTAGAACATAACTCCATTGATTTCTGAAACAGCTTGAAAAGATTTTAGATTGTGAGAGAAATATGCTAAATTTCATTTTTTTTCAGCAGTTCTCAGATCATGAACTGGGGGCCTCACACGTGTGGTGGGCCATCTCTCTGATTCTTTTTTTCTGTGTGGTGTGTGTGTGTGTGTGTGTGTGTGTGTGTGTGTGTGTGTGTGAGAGAGAGAGAGAGAGAGAGAGAGAGAGAGAGAGAGAGAGAGAGAGAGAAAGAGCATACATGCTCATGTTCTGGTCCTGGGGTTGGAATTCAGGACCTGAGCACTGTCCTTGAGCTTTTGTGCTCAAGGTCATCACTCCAACACTGGAACCACAACTTCATTTCTGGCATTTTTCTGGTTATTGGAGATAAGAGTCTCATAGATTTTCCTGCCTAGGTTGGCTTCAAACTGCAATTATCATATCTCAGCTTCCTAAGTAGCTAGGATTACAAGCATGAGCCAATGGTGCCCAGCTTTCAACTCCTTTGTGAACTGGTTGTTTTGGAGAGCGGGGCTCATTTCCTATACAGATGTGTGCCTAGCCCATGTTTTTCTATTACTTGCTTTCCTTCCTATCTGGTATGACAAATTCACACCAGCATGCTCAGCTTCTCTTGCTGAGATGGAGTCTCATAGATCTTTCTGCCTGGGGCTGGCCCAGAAACATGGTTCTCCCAATCCCAGTCTCCTGAGAAATATGATTTCAGGTGTAAGCCACTGGAAACATCCTGAATTTGAAGTTTATGAGAAAGACTTCTGTTTTTTTTTTTTTATTTCCTGAAAAACACTTTTTTCTATCTTCTCCATATGTCCTCCCCACCATCTCTTCTTCCTTTGATAACTGAAGTCTGAGTGATAGGTTAACCAGTGGTCCTGGTAGCTAGGAGCAGTATGGAGAAGGCATCTGAGCTCCGTTATCAGCTGTGTTCCCAGGAAAAGTGTGGAAAAGGCTGAGGTTGAGTAATGGCCTCACTGAGACACAGCCCTCGTTCTGACAGAAGAACAGTATTCATGGACCTGGAAACCAAGGCCAAGCTGAGGCATGTGTTCCCATTAGCACTCATGACACCCAAGGACAGATGTAATGACACATCTTGAGGGGACTCACAAGAAAAGAGGGTGACCCTCACACCAGAAAACTGCTGCAGATAAGAGGTGGACATCCAGGAGCCATGATGTTCACATGCAGCAAGAGAAGGCTCAGAAAGCAAAGAGCTTGAAGAGACCAGCTTTAGATAAAAAACAAAACAAAACTATATATTGGAAATGACTGAGTGGATTCTGAGTTAAAATTGTTATAATTTTCAGCCTTCAATGGAAATAGGGGCTTGGATTATTTTGAAGTCATTTTGGTGAAGTAAAATTTACATGTAGTAAAATTTACTCTTTTAAGCTGTATAGTATTATGCATTTGGGTGAATATTTATAGTTCTGGAACTCTTACCATTATCAAGATAGATGATGGATAGACAAGTAGGTAGATAGATAGACAGATAGATAAATAGATAGATACTTCCATCACAAGAATTCCTTCATGAGGGCTATATATTTTAATCTGAAATTTAGAATGAAAAAAAATTATGCTTTTTGCTTCCCTAAACATGACCTTTGTGAAGCTTCAACCCTACTGAATAATGGCAAATATAGAAGAGTTAGACTGACACCTGGACCACATATAGAAACATTGTCTTGTATGAGATACCTGTCTATTTAAAGGAATTTACTAAATGCATTTGTTAAGGTTATGGGATTTTAATTTGAGTTCCATTCAAAGGATCATCCCTTAAATTCCTATATAGTTAAGGCCCTTTTCATTTCCTCAATGGCCCCTTTCTTGCTCACTCAAGATGAAGTGAAGGCATCAAATAAGTAAGGATAAGTCAGCCACACACAAAGCTGATTGGGGGATGAGGGATAAATATTCAAACATCACAACTTCATATGTAGAACTTAGTCCTGGCTCCTATCTCCCATGTATGTCTTTGTATGCACAGAGCATTAAGAACCAGTATACCTTTCGGAAAGAAATGACTGTCACTAATCCAATATCCAACATAAGCAGAAAAGTACTTAGGACCAAATAACATCAGTCCAAGAGATAAAAGTGGAAAGACACAGGCCAAATACATGATCCACACTCTGATGTTTGTTATTGTCAGAATATAATAATTAATTTGGTAGGTCAGGTAATTTTCCTTGTAGATATAGGAGATCTCCTCAACTTAGGCTAACTTTGAATAAAGCATGAAAAGAATAGTTTGTCATTATATCACTTAAAAATCACTGAAAAGCATAGGTGATCTGCCATACAATCATAGTTCACAGGACTGCCAATCCAGTTGGTATGAATGCATACCCTCTGCAGAGGTGTGCTTGACTACATATAGGGCAGTATCTTGGTATCCCACTCCTCAACTTTATTTTCTCAAAGGCAGGGCCTATGTCTTTAAAAAAAAAAAAAGGTTTGAACCTTGACCTCCAAGAGAATGCAAATAAATACCATTCATCTATCTACCACTAAGGGTTACATACTGCTCTCTGCTGGTTGTCCAAAGACCTGTGCAATGGGAATCATCTAGAGTTCTGTGGCTGCTGACACTAGACATAAGACTGACACACACAATTCTCAAAGTATAGCTCAGTCCCAAAGCAATCTCCATCGTAAAAGTAACAGACTCCATCTCTTCATTTTCAACTTTCACTTGCTCACCTGTGTATCTCAAAGTCTTCCTATCTCCCTAACCTTAGTTCCTTATGTGCTGGTGAAACGGATATCACAATTTTTACTTCCCAGACTTAATTGTTTCTAAGTGCTGCTGTCCACTAGCCTATGAAATTAATGAAGAAGGGAGATGAGCCAGGAACTGTAATAAGCACCATTCACTGTTCACACCAGTCTAAAAGTTCCTAAAAGTTCCTTCTAGGAACTTCATCTTCTTCAGACAGTAGGATTTAAAAATGTCATTGCCTTCTATCAAACCATCTATTTGAGAACGGATCTCTCAATTTGTTATCAGAAATGTCTTCATTTCTCAAATGAACAGTAGAGTCACGTAAAAATATCCTTTTAAGGCTATATAGCTCTGAAGTAGAGTGAAATAGCTCCAAGGTAAGGTAGTTAGTTTCCTAGCATGAGAAAGGCCTGGGTTCAATTCCCAGCACATAAAAAATGATAATCTAACTATATCCCTAAAGCTGTAAATATTCTCCTGACAAGATACATTTCAAATTTCATTGGGAAATGACACACGAGGCTAACCCTTTACAAACATGTTGCATAGACAGTACACACACAAACACACAAACAGAGAGAGAGAGAGAGAGAGTCCATGACTTGGAGCCTTGTGCTAGGGAAAATCAGCTTACAATTAGTTGGAATCATATTTCAAGTAGGTCCCTAACTGGAAGAGTCTTTGCTCAGGCCCTTCCTTCTAAATAGTTAGCTCCCCAAGTTAGAAATGGTGGCTGGTGCCAAAGGTTCTCTGAGCCAGTCAGACTCCTAATGCTCTCTAGATGGCAAATCATCCTGAGCCATGACCATTCAATACCCTTTGCTCCACTTGGGAGACTAGCTCTAGACACATTTCAAGTCCCATCCACTTGACAAAAATCACTTAGTGAAAAAGTCCAAGGTGTCAGCTAGAAAGCCAAAAACTCATTTATCACCTAATCCTTGTTATAGTACACACAATATTTTCAGGGAATGTGTTTTGTTTTTTATTTCTGGGACACTTTCCTAATCAGAAAAAAAGGAGAGGGAAAAATGTAATTATTTGCATTTGGGGAACTACTACTTTGCTTGAAATCTTGACACTTGGATTCATGATGCTCAACTATTGAATGATTTTGTCCTACTGGCTCCTTAAATGATCAGTTTCCCTGCAAGAGATCAGTCCTCTGCAAATGTGTGCCTGCACACATTGCAGGTGGGCTAGGGGATACACAACCCCAGGGAAACCTTCTAGGAAGGGACTTGGGCACTGGCACTCTACAAGCAGTAATGATGTACTTCCTGCAGACAAACTCCTGGGCAGAATCTTTCATTTGATTTAATTAATGAGCTTATTTAGTGCTTTCTTTCAGGTCTCCAAGAATTAAGCTTTCTCAGCACTCACTGTGGTGCAATCCTGTTGATACAAACAGCCCAAAGAAATCAGAGCTCAGAAACAGATGGTAAATGAGAGTCAGTGTTAAACATGTGCAGACAATCCTGTTCCAGCTTGTGCTGAAGGTTGTGGCTCAAGACTGTACTTGGGGGCTGGGAAGTTGGCTCAGTGGTAGAGCGCTTGCCTTGCATGCCTGAGGCCCTGGGTTAGATTCCTCAGCACCACATAAGAAAAAAGCCGGAAGTGGCGCTGTGGCTCAAGTGGTAGAGCGCTAGCCTTGAGCTGAAGAGCTGAGGGACAGCGCTCAGGCCCAGAGTTCAGGCCCCACAACCGGACCCAAAAAAAAAAAAAAAGACTGTACTTGGTGGCAGTTTGGGGCTAAATCTGCATGCGTTTCTTGGTTGAAATATTTATCTTGCTGCTTTGGGATGTATAAAGAAAAAAAGTATGGCTAGGACTGGATGAGAAAGGGAATGAAATGTCTTGCTATTTAATGAAAGGTTGCCAAGAAGACATCACTGAAAAATTCCCTGGGATAGAGATCAGGCTGAATGTAAAGGAGTTGATCACACAGAGGCCTGGAGGAAGACAGACCACAGATAGGACTGGAAAGGCAGAGTCCTGAAGGCTTTAGGAACAGCATGTAGGCATGATCAGGGACCACTGGGACTGTAGTGGGAAATGAGTATGGCCTTGTAGAATATTGTGACAGACATATCTTTTATTTTCCGTAAGAAAACACTGAATGGCTGAAGGCAAAGAATGCCAGAATGTGTTATTTTAAGCTGGGCACTAGGGTTATGTGTTTGAGGAGAGCAGGCACTAATCCTAAAGTATTCTTTGGGATACCATTCTCTTATGATAGTCCATAAGTGATCTGGAAGAAAAAGGGGAAGAAGAAAATTTAACATGAAAGGAGAAAAAATTAGTTTTGTCTGAGAAGTTCCTTCCTGATACATGCCTTACCTGCTCCTGAGGAAACTCCAGAAATTACTATGATTCAAGTTTTCCTGGAATAGTCTCAACATTCACTTGTCTTGGTATGATTATTAACAGAGCCATCTTCACTCTCAGAAAGGTCCTGTCTTAGATGGTAAATAGCATGGATGTCAGATAAGAAAGAGACACTCAGAAATTCTACTCAGTTACCCTACTCAGTCTCAAAGTCAAAGACAGAGGGAGACCAACATGCAAAGCCAGACTCTGCTCATTCTGAGACACTGCTGTCCTCTGGATGAAAAGGTCTGTTTCACATGGAAGTCACATCTGCCCTCGAACATGGATAGGCATAGTGATACCGGCAAAAGCATAACAGAATGCTCACTTTGATAATATTATGTCATTTGCAGGGAAATGGTTGGGCCTAGAAAAAGCAGACAGTCTCAGAGAGACAAAGGGCACATGTCTTCTCTCAAATGTAGAAGTTTGATCTAAATTATAAACATATGGAAATATATACACAAACAAATTGACTAAACTATGGTATCTTCAGAGGAGGACTCCAACAGTATAACTCCTTTGAACAACTAACAAAATAAATACCAGAAAGCTGAAATACCTGTTTTGTGGGGGGGAGGAGAAGATGAATAGAGAGAGAGGTGAATATACTCATAATACTCGATGTATGTAGGTGAAAGTAAAACCGGATGACTTGAGCAGATGAGTAGGATTAAGAGAGATAGGGGAGAATGATGAAAGGGGTGACATTGATCAAGATACATTGTCCTTATAAACTAAGATGCTTAATTGAAAGCCCTTTTGTACAACTTCCTTAAAGATATTTTTAAAAATTAAAAACTTTAAAAAGAATGATCACTTTTTAAAATAATATTTTTAAATTAGTGAAAAAAATTAAAGCAAAAATCCTATATATATATATATATATATATATATATATATATATGCTGTAGCTATACAGTGTATATACTGTAATTATATATACTGTAGGGAAACTTCCTATAGAATGTCAATGGTTTTGTACGTGCTTAAAGTCTGATAAATGCAAATATTTTGAAGCAACACATTTCAATTACAGAAGTGTTTCTATGTATTTTCAGGGAGTGATTTCTTGAGTTGGAATAATCCCCTAAACACACCTTCTGCGGGCTTGCCAAAGTCTAGCATCAAGCATTTCCTCACCCACAACTATGGCTTCAAACCTCACTTCCATTACCATCCATCCTTCCTCCTGAGAGCTGGAGTTGAAATTGTGCCAAGGCCACCATGAGCTGAGTCGGCATTTCTACCAGCCCTGGGCACCCCTGCCAGGCCATAAACTAAAGATTCTTAAAGACAACAAGCCAAGGGCAACCAGCCACTCCCTCATGCCTTTTACTGCCAACATGGCAGCCATTGAATAAATCAGAGGAAAGTATGAAACTAGCTTAGCTTGGCAGTGCTAGGCCCAAGAGGAGAAGCTGTGAACAACCAGCAAACCAGATCAGTCGCCAAAGTGTGGTGATTTATAGACTAATGGTCTCAAATACCCTTTCTTTTTTACAAAACTTTCAGTTATTTTTCAAAAAGAAGAGGCAAAGTCACAAAATCAGCTCAGGAAGAAAGTGCTTACTGAAGGGAAAACACTTCTTTTGTGCCACTAAATTATATATATATATATATATATATATACATATATATATTTGAATATATCTTATATATAACATGTATATAATTTTATATATTTATATATATCTACTGATCACTTCAGTAGATATATATAAATATATAAAATTATATACATGTTATATATAAGATATATTCAAATATATATATGTATATATATATATATATATATATATATATATATATATAATTCACTCTTCAGTAGATTCCGGAGACTCTCTCCACTGAGAAGCTCAAAGATAAGCACTAATTAATTTTAAAAAAAAACTTTACCCTTCCTCATCACTTCTTATGCTCTTCCCAGAGCCAACTTCAGAATATTGAAAAGCTGGACAATCTGAAGATGGGACTTCCATCTTCCCTGTCCTGAACTCAGAGACAAGAGGAAGCCACAGTTTATTAGCCAATGGCTTGAATCTTTTGTGGGTTTTAAGTCACAGGAATGGTAAATAAAGCCTTTGTGGCACCAAGAAGGATGCTTCAAAAGGTGGCTTTGACATGTCCAAATGCCTCCTTGTTCGGTGGTAAGTGTATAGTTACACTGATGTGCCATTACTTTCTCATTTCTTATTTTAATAATTTTCCCCTAAATGAATAAATATTCAATCTGGGGCCTGAATTGTTTTTTCTAGAGCCAGAGAAAACCAAGACTGGATCAGCTTCTGTCTAAGGATCATGATCACCTTATATTATTTTATTGGAAACAAATGCCTTATGAACTAGTTAGTGTGCTTCCACTAAGAAACTACCCTGTGAAACAAGAAATACTAATGGATGCAGTTTCATTAGCTAGTTTGGAGAAAGAAACAAAGATTCAGGGAGACCTGCTGAGCCTTTACTGCTGTTCAAGTTAAATGAGCCCAAAATCAATAGTTCATTTAAAGTACAATGTAGTTTTCTTTGTAGCTTAACTTTTTTTTTAAAACCTATATGACTGCTTTCCAAAATTTTTGCATGTAACAAATTGTGAACGCACCAAGTAAGAGGCAATTGGAAGAAATACAAAGATAGTTGCCTAACAGAGTTTAAGTAAAGTTCATTTTAAAATAATGCAGCCTGTAAAGATTCTACAAAAGTGAGAAACCATGATATAACAAGCTAGAAAGGTTTCTTCAGTTTTTATTTGTGTGATTTTCTTCTCAACGTCTAAACATTTTTACATATGTAAACATCATTTTTTAAAGTAGGAGTGGATTTTTAGCAGGTGTTAGCACTGGATGAATACAACAATTAGGTCTGAGTGAAAACCAGAATGTTACATATCTTAGGACCACTGTAGGTCTTCCATTTCAGCACCTTCTGAAAATCCTTGGATATTATGCCCTCACATGCCCCTTCTAGGGCAGACAGAATGAGAGGGCTCTGGAGCCTGATATCTGATGTATTTAATGAATTGTGGGCAGGGGGAGGGCAATACTGGGACATGAACTCAGGCCTAAGTGCTATCCCTTAGCTTTTCGCTCAAGGCTGGTGTTCTACACTTGAGCCACAGCTGCACTTGTGACTTTTTGTGGTTAATTGTTGATAAGAGTCTCATGGACTTTGCTACCTGGGGTGACTTTAAACTGCAATCCTCATATATTAGCCTCTTGAGTAGCTAGGATTATAGGTGTGAGACACCAGTGCCCAGCTTCAATGAAATATTTATATAAGTAAATGTTTTTTCAAACCATCCACATATAAGCAGATATGAAGAATTAGTGTTATTAAAGATTTCTCCTATCCTTAAGATTGTATTATTTCAAATCATTCTTGTCATATCTAAATTAGTCAGTACATATTTTCCTGTCCACAACCAAGTTTTCAGCGCCATCCATCTTTCTAACAAGGTTTGAGAATATATTTGATGGATCTCCTGCTGGCTAATCAATAGGGTGTAAGGAAGAAAACTAGACTCTTCATGGAAGTTTAGAGGAAACCAGCATGAAGTAGAGTTGCTGGTAGGACCACTTCAGTTTGGGAATATGTTGAGCCCAAAGCCTCCAAGAGCTACAGAGATAAGACTTGTGGAGAGAGTTGAAAAGAATTAAACTCACTCAGGGCAGAAAGAAGAGAGTCATTATTTGAGCCCTGATGACACAGTAACTTCTGGAGATCCAGAATACTGTCCAAACCATCAGTGTTTCCTCCACTGCTCTCACTGTGGCACATACTGTATACTTGACACCTGTACTTGTACATGTGTCTATCTTCATCTGGGCAAGGCAGGTGAATGAGTGATATTAACTATGGCGCATGTGGATGGCACACTGGTAAACCACCTAATGGAATATAGACTTACACACATGAAAGAGAACAGGTATGAAGACAAAAGGATGCTATGCTCTGTGTAAACAGTAAAGTTAGAAAGAGGCTAAAAGGGAAGAGAAGAATCAAACATTTAAACTCCCATATTCAAAAGAAAAGAAGCAAATGGAAACAGTGATGATAAAAAAATACACAATATTTCTTAGACTATTACAACACACAAATAAATGAAACTTTTTAACTAAAAAAAAACACAAAAAAATAGGATGAAGCAGCCCAAGACCAAGGTTGGTTTCATTTGCTGAAGATGAAGTTTCAAGAGATATTTAGTAAAATGTAAATGGTAATGGATAGCACCTCTTGAGTGGTTACTGGGTGTCCCAGGAACACTGCTGTGTGTGTTTTCCTGTATACTCTAAGTGCATTGTTAGTTACTGAAAACAATCCTATGATGTAGGCAACCCTACGATGATGACTTTATGCAAGAGATGTTGTTGACAAAGGCTTGGTAATTTACCAATGGTGATACAACTGAACACATAACAAAGCCAAAACTAGAACCCAGTGGGCCTGCTTTGAGAGCCTCTAAAAATCTCTGGCTCTTCAACTGAGAGATCATGAGAATGGCCAAATACAAGAGAGTCCAGAGACACTAAGAACACAAATTTACACCCACTTATATCTACATATACACATTCTCTCACACACATATACATAGATGGACATGCACACACACTTATAGTCACATACACATAGAGGCATATATATGTGCATCCATGAATGCATCCATGTACATCTGTGAAAACAAATATGTACACATACGTGCACACAGAGTCATTTAATTTCTAAAATTGAGACCAAGGCAATATGTGAGTTATGCAACAACAGGAAAAAAGAATATTCAGGAAGAGAAGTCAGGTGCTCCTAATACTCGTGACTGATGATATTCATTAACATGATTTAGCTAAGAAGAAAGTCACGTTTAAATGACAGCAAAGCAGTTTAAACAATGATGAGTTGGCCACACACAAACACCTGCATATACTCCTTTTCATCTCGGGCAACACAAAGCCCAAGGCTCTAAGGCAGAGATAGGCCAACTACATACCACTTGTGAGCAAAATCTGCTAGCTACCCAATTTTGTACAGTTCAGGGGGTAAAAATTCTTCTTATTTCTAAAAAGGTTTGAATAGTATTTATTGGCAAATGAAAGTTATAAGACATTGTAATCTCAATGTCCACAAAATAGTTTCATTGGCACCCAGATTCATTGTTTGATTCTATATTACCTACAGCTGCTGCCTCGTGGTGCTGGCAGTGCTGAGTTGAGTAGCTTTAGACTTTACAACCCACAGAGTGCAAGATATTTAGTGCCTGGTGCTTTATGGAGACATGGCCATCCGCTCTTCTAAAGCATCTCAATTATTCAAATTTTGAAGCAAACTTCACAAAGGAGATTAAATCAGCTACCTGGCAATGGTGCTGCACTGGCTCTCACAATGGGTATTTCTCTCCATGTGTCTCCTTCATTTTCATCCTCAGCCAGCCAGGAATCCACAGGTAAACAAAAGACTTCAGATGTGGCTATGTTTTCTAGTCTAACTTCTTCCAGGTACCAGCTGGGGTCTTTCCCACTGTTGTCATGTCCAATGCGTATCTTGTAGATTTCTTCAATATCTTGAAGATTAATCTGTAAAGCAAAAATGGGAAACAAATTATAACTCCTATATATCCGATTTGGCTTTTTATATTCTACATTCTTATTCTACCTTGAACTCAACACTTACATTTTAAGATCACAAATAAGTTCCCTTAGCACTCATTATTTATGCCAGCAGGAAATAATTTCTATTGCTGAGAAAATGAATCCCCTGACCATGGATAAAGCAATAGATTAAACCCAGCTAGTTCTGACTACATCATAATTTTAGTAAGCCACCATTATTATCTTGCAAAATAAGTAGTTTTTTATCATTGTTAATTCATGCAACTTATTCAGTGGTGAGACCTGAAAAATAAGATAATGTAATTATGGGGTGTTACTCTGGATTAAATTTTGCTATTAAAGTAAGATCTCAGGGAACAGGGATCATATGTTCTACTGGACTCAAACAAGGATTAACCAGTCCAACCTGAAGCAGGCAGAATTTGTATTGGAAAGCCTGTAGTTTTGCAACAATTGGCAATGTGACTAAATCCCTATGTACTACCACCCCTTCCAAATACTAACCAATGGGAACAACAAATATAGTAGCATATTATTCAATACCCAAAATAAGCAACATTTTTTTCTTTTGAAAATTCCTAGCGGTCATTTGAAAAAATGGAAAAATATATGTCACTCATTTTCTCTTTCTGCCATAATAAGCCACACAAAATGAATGACTTACAGCCAGATCCATAGTGTTTCTCAGTTCCATGAGCCAGAACTCTAGGCACAGTGGCTCAGTTAAGGCCACTATTCAAGGTCTCCAGGGCCAGGATCAAGATGGTAGTTAGATTGACCACTCTTCAGGGACTTTGGGAAAGTTTCAGCTCCCAAATTTATTCAAACTATTGTTAAGAGTCCAGCTCCTTATGGATATAGGAGTGAATCCCTGTTTCCTAAGCACATGGTCCTTGTGTCTCTCATTAGGAAAAAAAATTCTAGAGTTGCATGAAATTTAGATTATGTACACTTGATTAACAGGCTTAGTCTCCTTACTTGAGGAAGGCTTTGTTTGTTTATTTATTGTTTGCCAGGCCTTGGGCTTGAACTCAGGGCCTAGGCTCTGTCTCTGAGCTTCTTTTGCTCAAGGCTAGCACTCTACCACTTGAATCACAGCTCTTCTTCCAGCTCTTGATGGTTACTTGGAGATAAGAGTCTCATAGACTTTCCAGTCAGTCTGGCTTCAAACTCCAGTCCTCAGATCTTGGCTTCCATGTAGCTAGGATTGCAGGTGTGAGCCACCAGTGCCCAGACTTAAGGAGGCCTTTTAAGGCTACAAGATGTGGAAACCTAATTAAATCCATAAAATCCTTTTGTAATCAATTAATTAACAGCAGGTCCAAAGATCATGAGATCAAAAATTGTAGCCAGGCTCAGGACACTCAGGCCGATAAGCCTAGCTACTGAGGATGCTGAGATCTTGAGGACCACAATGCAAAGCCAACTTGGGCAGAAAGGTGTGTGGACCTCCACCTCCAAAATAACCAGCAAAAGCCAAGGGAGAGTCTCTACCACTACCAAACAAACAAATCCAGGCAAGCACAAGACCCTGAATGCAAACTCCAGTGTGTTCAAATGATAATAATCTTACTGTCACATACTGTAACTAATGATCTGTTTTCTGATGTTGGTCTCCAGACCACCATTCCCTACATCTTTTTCACCCTTTGATATTGATTTGATATTCACCCTTTAATTTTGGTCCTCTCATATTATTGCTAGAACAAAATGTTTATAGAAATTCCACTATGTAGAAGCTTCTTACTATCAGTGGACTCCAAATATTCTCTTCAACATCACAGATAGTAGTGAATAGGATAGAAATCAGAAGCCACAACCCACCAGACACACTAAGAAAAATAACTGAGAGGACAAAACTCCAGTTTTGATACCAAAACCAGAATTGGTTTTGAAAGTTTCTTCTCCCCTTGTTGGTTTTTCAAGCTGCATCAAGTTTAGCAACATTTTTAGGCTTCAGTGTTGCCATCCAAACAACCATAGCACAGTCTGAGGATTCCTGATCCAAAGGTTCAAAATCTGAAATGCTTCACAATACAAAACTTTCTGAATGTTGCTATGACACCAGGAGTGGAAAATGGTTTGCCATGAAACTCTGTTTCATGTGCAAAATAATGAAAATACTGTATTTAGGATATATGTATATGATGCAAATAAAGCATAAATAAACTTCATGTTTAGGCTTAGATTCCATCTCCAAAGTATCTATCTGTCTGTCCACCTATCTATCCTCTATTTATATCTATCTGTCCATATCTAGATACATAGATAAATAGACAGATACGTGGACCTAACATAAATGAGCTTCATGTTTAGCCTATCTGTCAATCTATCTATCTATAAGTGGAGAGACAGATATTACTTCAAAATCTGAAACATTTCATTCCAAGCTTTCAGATAAAGTATACTCAACCTATATTACCAATCTTATAAAGAACTATAGCACTCACTATTTCCAGCAGCTAACGTTCCACATGCTACAAATTTGTGCTCATTTAAAAGCATATACTGTAACTATAATAAAAAGATGGAAGGATACTGGTCAAGTACTTACTGAAGAAAATAAAAATTAGTATTTGGCCATCATAAGTGAAACTGAAATTGCTAGCCTTGTCTAACATTACTGGTAGAAGTAAAATTTGTAAATAATTTAATGAGGCCATGTTACAGGAGCTAAATTATCCATTTGTCATTATACATCTGGGTCAGCCAACTAAAACTAGAATTAAGATGATCATACCGTAGGCTAGAGCTATAATAGATTGCTCACAAAGTACTTCTAGCATGTTAACCAAACTGGTTCAGAACTGTCAGTTCTACTTTAATACTGTCATCCTGAGCTTTACGTCATTTTCAGTCAAATAAAATATATGCTATGGCAAGAAATTATTCTTTTACTTTACAGTTCTTCGTTTCTGCATTGAACTTCCAACATCTGAAAATAAAAGGACAGTGGTTGCAAACTGTAGGAGAGCTTTCATCATAAAGACAGACCACACCACGGTGCAGGTATTCTTCATAAAAAGGATTATGCTGAAAGTAGGGCAAGGGACAGATGAAAATAAAATTGTTTTCAACCTGAGAAATAAAGAGACACAAAAAGAGAGGCAAAGGAATCTGGAAATGTAGTGCATTACTGTTGCTCTAATGCGACATACTGAAACCTGAAATAGTACCAATTAACTTCCACTAGACAACCTGTACATGGAGAAAAGAATTACAAATGGATTTGGTTCATTGAAGTGTGTGTGTGGGGGCGGGGCGGGGTGCGCATGCACACACACGTGCGTTTGCCAGTACTGGATTTTGAGCACAGGGCCTCACATCTCATTTGGCTTTTTATTTTAATCTCACAGATGGTACTTTAACACTTAAGCCATACCTCCATTTCCAATTTTTGCTGGTCATTTGCAGATAAAAGTTTCTTGAATTTGTCGCCCTGGATGGCTCTAACTCATTATACTCAGATTTCAGCCTACTAAGTAGCAAAGATTATTGGCTTGACAGACTGACTGCTGGCATAGGTAGCTGAAATTCTTAACACAAAGCAGTTAAGTCTATACTGAGTTTAAGGGAGAATATATTTTGTTTATCACATTTTTAGGTAATTCTACTTTTTATATATACTACTCCAAGAACATTCCAACTCTGTGCGGTTAAGTAGATAAAAACCATTTGAAATAGTAAGTAGATATAAGCATTTGAACATTTCATAGATAAGTCCTTCTCTAAGAAAGCACAAAAATGGGGGAAAACAGATGTTATAATTCCTATGTGAAAACAGGTATGTAAAAACTGATTGGATACATTTCAAAGAGAGAAATAAGCAGAGCAGAGGTACAAGAAAATGTGAGGAGATGATTCAGTACATAGTAGAGGTGAGGAGGCATCTGGACTTTGACGATAAGCAGCCTATCTATTTGACAGAGAGAAGACACAGACCAGGCAACGAGGAACCAGGGCTGAGGGTGTAGCCTCAGTGGCAGAGCTGCTCAGCATACACGAAGCCCAGTAAAATAAAGAGGGATAGTGCTTCTTGAATTGGATGTAATTGTTTCTGAAACTAAAATTCAAAGTGTCTCAAACAGAAAGAATCAATTTTACTTCCAAGTATGAATAAGTACTTAAAAACTGAACATGCTGCTCTAGGAAATTAACTTGAAGCAAGTGTTGTTAGCCGGCGAGGTGCCCAGCAGAACACTTTGGGGGTCCGAGCTTTTGGGAATGGACAGACAGTGAGCATTCTTTAGCACTATTGCCTTGTAGTGTTGGGAATCACAGGAAGATAAGTGACATATTAATGAACAAAATGGGGCAAATGGACTCATTAAGACTTGAATAAGTAGTAGAGATCATAATACTCATTACTATGACTGTTACTAACAGAGATCAAAAGAAGAGGGTGAAAACAATGGGGGAAAAAACAATTTCCTTTGATTCTACAAGTGTCTGTGTGTTAATGTTGTCCTTCCCACAGCATGCTGGAGATCAGAGAGGAGGAGAGTTCAGAGGGAGGAGAGTTAAGGACATCAGTGTCTTAATGTTTTCCATTCTCCCATGTCTTGGAGTCATGCAGGAGGTGTCTCCACCGTAGGCTTCTAGAATCAAATAGACTAACTGGGATAGAATCCAACTCTAGGAAGCAGGGCAGCACTGAGCTTTTCTTTAGACAGAAGTTGAGGTGCTCTCACTTCATTTCATTTCCCTGTTGGCCAAATGGAAAGAAAGAAAGAAAGAAAGAAAGAAAGAAAGAAAGAAAGAAAGAAAGAAAGAAAGAAAGAAAGAAAGAAAGAAAGAAAGAAAGAAAGAAAGAAAGAAAGAAAGAAAGAAAGAAAAGAAAGAAAGAAAGAAAGAAAGAGAGAGAGAGAGAGAAAGAGAAAGAAAGAGAAAGAGAGAAAGAGAGAGAAAGAAAGATAAAGAAAGAAAGAAAGAAAGAAAGAAAAGAAAGAAAGAAAGAAAGAAAGAAAGAAAGAAAGAAAGAAAGAAAGAAAGAAAGAAAGAAAGAAAGAAAGAAAGAAAGAAAGAAAGAAAGAAAGAAAGTCTTTAAGTTAGTTATACACAGGAGTTGCTATTCAAAGATGTTGTGAGTACAATACATCTTGATCGATGTCACTGTACTGGCCAAGGCAGATTACCTTGTGAACATATTGTCACCACACAGGAGCAGCCTTGAAGGGCTGAGGACAGATGGTAGAACAGGAAGGAGGGAAGGCTTGTTCACAACAGCCAGCACACATGTTCTGGTGTTTCATGTTCAAACCACCAGAACCCTTTTCATTTCATCAAGCTCATTTGACTGAACCAGTTGGGAAAATCAGGTAGTAATTTGAGGGAAACTCCAAAAAGAATTTAAAACTTAGTCCAAGAAAATGACACCTTCATTTGTTCATGAAAATGGAAATATTAATGCAAAAAGTAGTAGAAAAGACTCAAAAGTTAAAAAATACTGATTTCAATAAACCACATTTTCTTGCTTAATTATACTGTTCAGTGTTCACTCCATATTTTCAATAGCATTTTCTAATAGCATACTACTAGATGGGTAGATATAGAAATGAGAATAACTATATTTCCTGGGCAAATAACATGTTCTGTGAATATTCATATAAGCAGTTTTGGGGGGAAAGTTTTCCCTCTTTTAATATCTACTTATTTATTTGTTTGTTTGTTTTTTGGTTCTTGGACTCAAAACCTCATGCTCTTCCATAGCTTTTTTGGCTCAAGGCTCTTGCTCTACCACTTTAGTACCAGCCCTACTTCTGGCTTTTTGCTTAATTGGAGGTAATCTCATGGTTTGTTGGACAAAGCTGGCTTCAAACTTCAATCCTCTTGAGTAGCTAGAAATACAGGTATGCATCACTGGTGTCTGAACAAATATCGACTTTTAGATTCAGCTCATGAAACAGACACTTTTGGAAAAAAGCTGACCACCTAGTGAGATTTTTCTAACGATTACACTAAATCTCTTCATGAAAAGATTCTACATTTTCTCATTAAATTCTGTTATAGACACAAATTTTATGTTATACAGACTATAACATATTATCCTTTTAAGAAACTTTCATGTTATAAAAATAGCCTTTCAATTACTTATTTTTCATGTATTGTTCGTGTAATTTACCTCCATGTCTCAATTCATACATATTTCTAGTTCTTCAAGAAAATGTGCTTGCTTCTAGGTCAGACAAGAATGTGGACATAGCAACAAGACACTTGAGCTCCAATAAGTTAAAAATTCTGAAAATTTTTAAGTTAAATTTCAAAAGAATGTACATGATACCATCACCACTACCACAGCAACAACATAAAAGAGAAACTACAAGCCCAAATCCAGCAACCAAACTTGACAGGCATGTGCAATTTGTTCCATTATACAGCATGTAAATAGGAGATTTTCTACATCTCGTCATGGGTAAGAATTCTTGGCATCTGTTAAACACAGGGACAGGAAGCAAGAGAACTTCTCCTCTACTTCATGGGCATTTCTTTTCCAGGGGCCCTTTCTGCACGCCCATGCTGTCATTCTTTTTGAAATAACTGGAAAGGAAATCTTATCTGAGTAAATTATACTTAGTTTCCTTAAGGATACAAGGGCATAGACCATTTCAGCTTCCTCTTAAAACCAAACAAGGTTCCTATTAGTCTTGGCTTTGTAATATGAAGCTTTTGTACTGTTTTTGTATCTTCCTGTGAATACTTAATTATATAAAAATGATCTGGAGGTCATTATGTAATATAAAATAAGCCAGGCACATAGCTTAATAAAGAGGCAGGAAAGACTGTAACTTGTTATTCATTGATCAATTTCTCTCCATCCTTCCCTCTCTTCTCTTCACCCTAGCCTTTGATGACCACTGCTCTATTGCATTTTATATGAGATCAATGTTTTCAGTTCCACAGGTAATATCAGGCAGTGTTTGTCTTTCTGTGAGTGGCTGGTACACAACAGTATGCAAGAAGTTCTCGTATGCTGATGCACAACAGGGTGACTACAGATAATGACAACAAATTGTACATGTCGAAGAGCTAGAAGAATGGATTTTGGAAGTCTTTGACATAAAAGAATGATGAATATTTGAAAAGATAGCTAGGTTTAATCTTGTTTATATTTCCCAATGTAACCATGTATCAAAAGATCATTTGTCTATTAATATGCTTTATGTTTGGACAGTCCTGGGGCTTGAAGTCAGGCCCTGGCCACTGTCCCTGAGATTTCTATGCTCAGTGCTAGTGTTCTACCACTTAAGCCACATATCTACTTCTGGTTTTTGTGGAAGTTAATTGGACATAACTGTGTTACACACTTTCCTGCCCAAGCTGGCATCAAACCATGATCCTCAGATTTCAGCTGCTTATATAGGATTACAGGCATGAGCCACCAACATCCAGATAATATGCTGATTTTTGTGCTTTTTTTTTTACTAGTGAAAATAACGTTAACACAAGGATCTGTTAACTCATGCCTGTAATCCTAGCTACTTGGGAAGCTGAGATATGAGGATCAAGGTTCAGTGTCAGTGTGGGCAAACAAATCTAAGAGACTCATATCTCCAACTAATCCGCAAAGAACAGAGCAGAGGTGGCTCAAATAGTAGAGTGCCAAACTTGAACACAAAAAGCTAAGCAAGAGTGAGAAGGCCCTAAGTTCAAGCCCTAGTAACAGTACGGTAAATATTAACTAATTAATTAATAAAACTTAAGAAATTAAAGAAGTTTGTGAAAAAATAGAAAATAAAAATAAAAAGGTACTTATTAACACTTTCTTATTAGTTGTAGTATCATCCAGAGATCCATTTCTGGGAGATGAGTGATGGGGCCTACAGCTAACTCCCCTTTAGTCATCTGTCTGGCTAAGGTACCAATTTTGATCAGGAAGTAAATGCCCTCCAATTGGCTACCATAGATAATGTGAGGTGCTGAGGTAGTCCTACCTCAACTTGGTATAGTTGCAAGTGTTGCCTGGACTACTTGGATTACTCATAATTGTGTGTTTTCCCCTCCCTATCTTCACAAATAGAATCAAACTGCTATTCAACAAAGCCATTTATGATTATAATGCATCTTGATCTTGATCGATGTCACTGTACTGGCTCAGGCAGATAACCTTAGTACTTATAAACAGATACACTTATAATCAGATACACTTAGTACTTATAAGCAGATACATAATTAAAATGAGAAGCAAAATACTCATATATTCAAGATATTCATAAAATAAATGTACACTTTGAATTTTTTACGTATATAGAAGATGTAAATAACTTGTAAAACATAGAAGTGAGAGATTTTCCCCATCATTTAAACTAAATAGTTAATGATCCATTTTTTATAAACCTCTTTCTCTTATACTCCAGTAATAGAAACTATGCAGTACTGGCAAACATCAGGGTCATTATCCAAAATCCTGGTGATTACATTGAGAAATGAGATTTCTGCAACCAGATATGCTTCTCTTTAAGTAACTTTTCTCTATGTCATTTTGCAGGTTGCTTACACCTTTTATGGAACTGGAGTTACTAAAATTTCAAATAGCACCAGGCTTTACCCTGTAAAGCTTTACCCATTTATTAGCACTGCTTTACTTATTAAAATCAATAAATAATTAAATATATACTATTGTATATAACCTTCATTATAATACAACTACATTTTTGTAGCTTTTACCTCCACTTTTCTCTCTTGGACATAATTATTAATTCATGGCTTTTCACAGTCTCCACTTTCAATTATCTACAGTGATGATTATCACTATTGTGATTATGGTATTTGTACTTAGCCAATGAAAGCCCCTTCACATCTGCTCCTCTGTTTTTTTAGAACTGACCTTGGCATTTTTGAACCTATCATTGGTTCCAGACAGAAAAAGGATATGCTAGAGCAGAATTAGCCTGGTATATTTTGTGATTATTTTTCTGTCAAAGACATGGAATCAATTTTTCTCCAGATATTCAGGTTCCTTTGAGGAAAATACATCATTAGGGGCAAAATATGGAAACTCTAAGACACAGGAGAATTGGTGACAAAAGAAGGAGCAGGGGCTGGGAAGGTGGCTCAGTGGTAGAGCGCTTGCCTTGCATGCCTGAGGCCCTGGGTTCGATTCCTCAGCACCACAGAAGCAAAAAGAAAAAAGCCAGAAGTGGCGCTGTGGCTCAAGTGGTAGAGCACTAGCCTTGAGCTGAAGATCTGAGGGACAGCGCCCTGGCCCAGAGTTCAGGCCCCACTACCAGACCACCCCCCCAAAAAAAAGAAAGAGCAGCTGCTATTGAGACTGTTAATGGTGACAGATTAGGAATAGGCATCTTTTTATTCCTGCACTGTGTTTACTTCTAATTAAGCCAACATAAACATCTAGAGTGGCATTACCTAAACTTTGTATTCTTTTTATTATACATATATTTATTGTAAAAGTGTCGTATAGAGGGGTTACAGTTATATGAGTAGGGTAATGAGTACATTTCCTAGTAAGCATTGTTACCTCCTCCTTTGTTTTACCCCTACCACCCCTTCCCTTCCCACATCCCCAACTCCTCCCACCCCCACCCTGATACTGTAAATTTCATTTTCAAAATAGTGTCCTGTCGTCACAATGGGTCAGCCACCATCCCCATTTAAATGTTCTGCTATATCCCTTTCCAGCTCCAAATCACAAAAATGTATATGCAAGATGCAGAACACCAGCATCAAATCCAGTGAAAACAGGGGTTATACTGTGGGGGAAGAACATACAAAAGAAACAAAAGAATCACATAGTGCATTATAAGTACATTAAAAACACTAGCAAGAAAGAAAAAAACCATTCGTATCTTTGTCTTGGGGTACATTTTGCTTAACATTATCTCATGTGGTCATATGTACATAGCCTTTGACCTTCTCTGCTTGTCCTAGACACGTACTAGTCATTGCAAACAAGGGAAACCATGGGACCTATGTGTCTTTGGGCCTGCCTTACTTCACTTAATATAATTTTTTCCAAATGTTTCTATTTCCTAACAAATGAGGCAATGTCATTCTTTCTGAGGGAGGCATAGAATTCCATTGTGTATGTGTGTGTGTGTGGGGGGGGGTTATCTCACATTTTCTTGATCCATTCATCTACTGAAGGTCATCTGGATTGGTTCCATATCTTAGCCATGGTAAATAATGCTTCAATAAACATGGTTGTGCTGGTAGCTTTGGTATGACTTTGTGATCGTTTGGGTAAATGACCAAAAGTGGGATTGCTGAGTCATAAGGGAGCTATATGTGGAGTCTGCTTTCCAAAGTGGTTGAACAAGTTTACACTCCCACCAGTAATGCAGTAGGATTCCCTTTTGGCCACATCCCCTCCAGCATCTGTTGTTACTAGATTTCTTGATTGTAGCCATTCTAACTGGGGTGAGGTGGAATCTCAATGTTGTCTTGATTTGCATTTTTTTTATGGCTAGAGATGTTGACCATTTCTTCATGTGTCTATTGGACATTCTTATTTCCTCTTCTGAGAAGTCTCTCTTTAAATCTAGCCCATTTATTAATTGGGCAAGTATTTCTTTGAGGATTTGTTGTTGAAGGATTTAATTTTTTGGTTCTAAGTATTTTAGATATGAGACCCTTGTCCATTGTATGGCTAGTGAAGATCTTCTCCCAATCCTGTGCTTTCTATTGATCTTTCTGGCTATGTCTTTTGCCTTGCAGAAGCTCTGCAGTTTCATGCAATCCCATTTGGCCAACCTTTCTTTGATTTGTTGTGCTTCTGGGTCTCTATTAAGAAAATTTCAGCCTGTGCCAAGGCACCCTAGAGTTTCTCCTATTTCTTCCTGTAATATTTTCAAGGAGTCTGCTTTTATTTTGAGGTCTTTGATCCATTTGGAGTTGATTCTGTGCAGGGAGATATATATGGATTTAGCTTTAGTTTTCTACAAGTGATTAACCAATTTTTCCAGCACCATTTACTGAAAAGGCTGCCTTTTTTCCGTTCTATTTCTTTAGTACCCTTATCAAAGATTAGGTAGCTATAGGTCTGTGGGTTCATTTCTCGGTCTTCAGTCCTATTCCATTGGTCCTCTGTTCTGTTCTTCTGCCAGTACCAAGTTGTTTTGAAATCTACGGTTTTGTAGTAGAGTTTTGAATTTGGAATTGATATTCCTCCAGAGCTGTTCTTTCTACCAAGGATTGTTTTTGCTATTTGGAGTCTTTTATTGTTCCATATGAATTTTTGGATTGCTTCTTTGGAATAGACATCTTTTTAAGGTAAGAGTTTATATTAATTTCCAACTTAGGC
The DNA here is from genome assembly GCF_019054845.1 of Dipodomys spectabilis. Taxonomy (NCBI): domain Eukaryota; kingdom Metazoa; phylum Chordata; class Mammalia; order Rodentia; family Heteromyidae; genus Dipodomys; species Dipodomys spectabilis. The sequence continues at coordinate 1,657,298 of NW_024870876.1, forward strand.
CTGGCAGAATGGCTTCCCCAAAGAAAGGTGGTGAGAAGAAGAAGGGCCATTCTGCCATCATCAAGGTGTGACCCAAGCATACACCATCAACATTCACAAGCACATCCATGAAGTGGGCATTAAGAAGCGTGCCACTCATTCACAGAAGTTTGCCAAGAAGGAGATGGGGACTCTAGATGTGCACATCGATACCACGCTCAACAAAACTGTCTGGGCCAAAGGAATAAGAAATATCCCCTATCAGATCCGCAGGAAGCTATCTAGAAAACACAATGAGGTTGAAGACTCACCAAACAAGCTCTATACTCTGGTAACTTATGTCCCTGTTACCATGTTAAAAAAACTACAGATAGTCAATGTGGATGAGAACTGGTGAGTTTCAAATAAAGCTATAAAATTGCTTTTTTTAAAAAAAAAAAGTGTTTATATACACTTTTCTAGCTTGGGGAAGGGAAGGGAAAAAAACAAAATGCTTAAATAGGGATAAAGGTTGACCCATTGTAACAATGAGATATACAAGACACTATGTTGAAAAATGAACTTTAAAATTTAGGCAGGGAGAGTGGGGCAGGGGTAGTGTAGTTGTGGAGGTGGGAGGAAAAGGAGGGGAGGGGAAAAACAAAGGAGGAGGTAACAATGCTTGATAGGAAATATACTCATTACCTTGCTCATGTAACTGTAACCCCTTTGTACAGTATTTTTACAATAAAAAAGTATTTTAAAAATTAAATTTAAAAAGACTTTATATTAATTTTTCCCAATGAACACATTAAATTGCTCTCCTCACTGCTTTCCTTGGAGTAGGAGATGTCTTCAATCAATGAGCTTGCTTCCACTGATACTTTCATTCACACCCTTTCTACAAATCACAGTAGAGTAAGGAAAATATATAGTGAGACTCCATTTCACCTTAGGGCCTTCCATGAAACCAGACCCCATAATTTCTAGAATGTGTTTTAGTCAACTCAAAGTTACTGAAATGAATATGAATGTTTGTGTAAACTATTTAGGTGCCTGGGCAAATCTGTATTTTGGGATGGGATATTGTAGCATCCTTAGCATTGGCCCTTGTCATGCTTTTGAATGGATGTTACTGAGCTCTTTCATGTGTCCCCCTCCAGAATCTTCCCCAGTACTCAGCTTCCTGGAGCAGTGGGCATTGCTTTCTCATTTCTCTCTTCAACCTTATATTTAGGACTTTACTCCTGAAGACCTGGCCTGATAGGTGTTCTTTCACTGTCAATCTCCTCCTAGTTTTTGCTTTGTGGTTTGTAATATCTTCCTTCTGTAGAATTTTTTGCCTGAATTGAAAAAACAGGAAGGACCTGTGCTAGTAGCTCATGTCTATTGTTCTAGCTGCTCAGGAGGCTGAGCTCTAAGGATCAAAGTTTAAAGACATCCCAGGCAGAAAAGTTTGTAAAACTGTTACTTCCAATTAACCAGAAAAATGTCAGACTGGAAGCAAAGTTCAACTAGGAGATAGCCATCTATGAATGAAAAAGCTTAGGGTGAGCACAAGATCCTGAGTTCAAGTCCTAGTACTAACACAAAGCCCCAGCAAGTATCAATTTACCTGCTAATGTAACTCTTCCTGGGGATAAAGATAGGAAAGGGTGTTCTTTCCAGTGAGCACGGATGCTAAGACGCCAGCTCAGAGAAGCTAGTCAGGGAAGACAGCTCTCTACCACTTCTACGGTGGAGAGATCTCCCAATAGAGGGAGCTAAGCTTGAAGTCCTAACTTAGTTCTGCTTGGAGGTCCTGCATCAAGAAGTCTTTTTCGAGATTCTTATGATGGGATTCACTGTTCGGGTTTGATGTGAAATAGAAGCAATTTTGAACGAAATTTTTTTCCATCTAAGGAAATCTGATTTGTTTAAAATAAAGTATATCTTAGGGGTGATGGAAGTGAAAAGACAAGAAATCTCCTGTCAGAACAGGTCATCATTAGCATCACTTATTTCAGCCTCAACTTGTATTTTTGTAAAGACACTATTTACTGAATCCGTTTCACAGTTGAGCAAATTGAGCTAAAGTAGCTAGTTCCAGGAAGCATCCAAATGAAGCACCCTGGCCTCCAATGAAATTCAAATGAAAACTGTCAGTTAAATTCATTGCTAATCATGGTAGCTTAAAATGACCTTGTCATAAAAATGACCTAGGTAGTTGTGAGTATAAGGCATCTGTAAAGTTTTTAAAAAGGTTGAAGATTTTTGGGCTTAAATCTTGTGGAGCTTTGTTGTTTTCAATTTTCTTATCTTATGAAAAACTTTGGGTATGACCAAAGCTTTTAGTTTGGGTTAAGCTTCACCATAGGAAATATAAGCTCTGTAAGGGACTACCACATTTTGGAACTTTGAAATGACTTTCATGGTTCCTTTGTGAAAATAAATTGAAGTACAATGCATATTAATTATAACTTTCTGTAACTAGAAAATTTTCTAATACTGAGACCTGAGTGTAATCAGTTCAAATAGAGAATTAATGTTATTTCTCTACAAAGGAGAAAATTATTAAGCACATGATAAATGTTTGAACATCATTTAAACTAATAAATGGAGTAAAACAAGGTATTCTAGAGTCATCAAACAGCAACAAAAATATTCTGTATTGGTGAAGAAATTGTTTAGAAAATTCTGACATAATTCGGAAGAAATTGTAACATAATTCCTTTTGTATAAAACCTACTTTTAATTTTGCATGAAAAATATGTACTTTTTGTATGAAAAATATATTCACAGAAGAATTACTCTTTTCTGTCTTGTTTTTAGATGCCCCTGACATTTCTCACATCACACCATCCAAAATCCCCACCCATGTAGCATTTTAGAATGGCTCATTCATCACCAGTTACATATACTAGGGGCTTTTCCACACCAGTATCTTTGTGCTCCCATTCTCTGACCCACAGTCTGCTCCCACGATCTGGTAACCAAGTTTTTCCTATACCTTTTCAAGACAAAAAGTTCTAGCTCAACTCCACCACCTCCAAACACATTCCATAGACACCAGCCCTACCTTATGGCCATGTCCTCTGTCTTTGGATTCCCAAGGTTTTGTGTGTGTGTGTGTGTGTGTGTGTGTGTGTGTGTGTGTGTGTGTGTGTGTGTGTGCGCGCGTGTGTGTGTGTGTGTGTGTGTGTGTGTGTGTGTGTGTGCCTGTCCATTCCTGAAGCTTGAACTCAGAGCCTGGGCACTATCTCTAAGCATTTTATTTTTGCTCAAGGCTAGCACTCTACCACTTGAGTCACAGTCCTACTTCTGACTTCTTTGGTACTTATTTGGAGATAAGAGTCTCACAGTGTTTCCTACCTGGGCTGGCTTCAAACCATGATCCTGAGATCTCAGCCCATTGAGTAGCTAGGATTACAGGTGTGAGCCACTGGCACCTGGCTTTTATATGTTTTGATAGTACTGAAAGTCAAACCTAGGGCCTGGCACATGCTAGAGAAGTGTTCTGCCATTGAACCACAGCTCCAGCCTAAAATTTCCAGTTACTAATCTTCTGTTCAAGCACTTATTCACGGTTGTACTTGGAAAAAATATATTAAGCAAAGTAAGCCAGACTCAGAAAAATTGTTTTCCCTCATTTATGGTAACTAGAATGTGCCTATAAATCTAAAAGTAAACACACTGGGTGGTGTGGGTCTCTAGGCAGTCACACAGTGAGACCAGAGGAGGATATTCTTAGAAGAGGATCACATAGGTGCAAGAGCTGTGTGCATTTGACCATATAAAACAATGTTTATCTAAATGAATTCCAGGATATGGAAATAAAAGGGATTTTCCCTTCTTTGTTGATATTGTTTTCTATTTCCTTTTGTTTGTTCATTTATCTTTCTTAGAGAGGGTAAAGGAGAGCACAGAATGATAAGACAAAAGATGAGCAAATACAACAGTGGTACTCACTAGTCACTATGTTGAAAATGAACTATACAATTCATAGGTGTGGATAGGAGGAGAAAATTAGGAGAGAGCAAAGGAAAAGGAGACATTGTTCAAAAAATGTACTCTTTATCTGACTTATGTAACCATAACTTCTCTGTATGTCACCTTTATAATAACAATAAATAAATTTTGAGAATTTGAATTCATTATATTATCATGCATTATTCTATACACTGGGAAGAGAGAGCAAGGAGTAAAGAAGTTAAGTTGCCTACTCTTTTGGAGGTTGCCTTCTAATAGAGTGAGAGAGATAACTTACACAAATGAGAAGAGAGTCAATGATTTTGTCAGTCCTCTACAAAATGTAGATAAGTGGCTATTCTAGGCAGCTGCCTGAAGAAGCTCTCTCTCGAAGTGTAAGGTTCAGTGTAAGGTCTGAACAATAAGAGAATCTACAGTAGGCAGATGTTAGGATGGAAACTATTAGAAGCAGATGAATCAGCTTCCATCATCTTTAAAGACACTACAGATAGGAAGGAGTTTGGTGTGTTCAAGCTTGTAGCAGACATCTCCACCAATGAATTACACAGCTCATAGGTATGGATGGGAGTGAGCAAAGGAAGAGGTGACATTGTTCAAAAAATGCACTCTTGGGCTGGGAAGGTGGCTCAGTGGTAGAGCGCTTGCCTTGCATGTATGAGGCCCTGGGTTCAATTCCTCAGCACCATATAAGCAAAAAAAGCCAGAAGTGGCTCAGTGGTAGAGTGCTAACCTTGAGCTGAAGAGCTGAGGACAGTGCCCTGGCCCAGAGTTCAGGCCCCAGAATCGACAAAAAATAAATACATAAAAATAAAAATAAATGCACTCTTTATCTGACTTACATAATTGTAACCTTTCTGTATGTCACCTTCATAATAACAATAAATAATTTTTTAAAAATTGAAAGTTTATTACATCATCAGGCATTATTCTATGCACTGGGAAGAGAGAGCAAGGAGCAAAGCAGATAAGGGGTTTGGGGCCAGTCTGGGATTTTAAGCAAGAGAGAATATAATCTGGTTAATAATTTTTAGAAGTGATGCCTATATTCTTTAAAGGAGGATCGCAAGGAAACAAGTAAATGGAAAGCAACTATTTATGAAACTGATCTAGGTGAGAGAAGATGGTGACCTTGACTGATGTTTGGGAAGAAAATTGTTGGTCTGACTATACTTGAGTCAATCTACAACTTTTATTTTATCAAATACTGCACCCTCAGGTTCTTCCTAATAGATGGACTAAAATGCCATCTATTTGCTTTCTAGGTTAGAAGCTATTTATTGAAGTTCCAATCTGTATTCAGTACCTCTTCCTGCCTTTTCTTCACATAATCTATTAGACCCATTCAGGAAATCGCTCCCTATATTAAATCTCTCTTTGTTTTCAGTGGCTACTAGTAATTTCCACATACCTCTTGTTGTATAAGTCTTTCTTACAAAAAATTAAATTTAAAAAAACAAAGGAGGAGGCTGCAATGCTTGATAAGAATTGTACTCATTATCTTGCCCATGTAATTGTAACCCCTCTGTACAGTATGTTCACAAAAAATTAAAATTAAAAAAAAAGTCTTTCCTACCTTCATAGTGACCCATCCTGAAAGCTTTTTAGCATGCTTCTTTATACTTTTTAGAAAACAACTTTCAAAATTTTAGTTCATCCAAGAAATCTCCATATACTCACAGTCTCTATTAAATACTATTCCCCTTTTGCTCATTGCAACTGTTTGTAATTGGAGCAGCAGTGTTTAATTTTTAAGCCTCTACCTTGCTTGTAAGCTACATCCCCCAAGGTTTCACATTTACACCTGTGAAAGAGCAGACTCAGAGCTCAGCAGTCATCACACAGCTAGCAGACAATGGGATTGTAAGTGGTGCTATGGTCACACTGGGAGGAACCAATATGTTATCCTTTCATATTCATGTTGTATTAAAATTTCTGAAGTAATAAGATCCTAAGAAGCAAAGACAAAATGTGCATGTCTAGACATAAGTTAATCCCCATTATAATAATTAGCTACAACTGAGCCAAATATGAGCTCTCTTTCTGAGAAAAGATTGACAGTAGCAAATAAGACATAGTGCAGACACTACTTTTTAAAATTTAAAATACTGACCTACAATTGTTTCTTCTCTCTGTGACTGTCTGTCTGTCTATCTGCTTATCATACTTACACAGACACACATGCAGTTTCATTTTGTTCAAATAAAAAAGTTTCCAAAAGATAAAGGTCTTTTTACTGACTTCAGGAGATTTCATGTGTTTTGCATTTAGTATGATGTTTGATAAAGGTTTGCTGATTTTTTTTCTTATATTGAGGTATACTACATCTATTCAGAGATTTTTATCAAAAAGGATGATGAATTTTATCTAAGGCTTTTTCAGCATCAATTGAGATTATCATGTGATTCTTATCTTTGATTCCATTTATGTGCTATATCACATGAATTGATTTACATATGCTGAACCAATCTTTCCTAGCTGCAGTAAAACCAATTTTTTCATTGTGTACAATCACTTTGATGTATTGTTGAATTACATTTGCAAGTATTTATTCAGAATTTTTTGTGTCTACATTCATCAAACTAATTGATATTCTCTCTCTCTGGTTTTCTGGTTTTGGAATAAGTGAGATACTGACTTCATATAATGACTTTTCTAACATTCCTTCCTTTTTTATTTCATGGAATAGAAATAGAACTTATAGTACATTGGTATTTGCTGTACTTTGAAGGTCTGGTAGAATTCAGTCATGAATCTATCTAGAACTCAGCTTTCCTTTTTTGAGAGGAGTTTATTATTATTATTGCAATATCATTGGTAGTCACAGATCTATTGAGTCACTTTTGATAGGTCAGGTGCATCTAGAATTGTATTAATTTCTTGTACATATTCCAGTTTATTTGATTGTAAATTTGCAAAGTACAGTATTTCTTCTTGCCCTTCTTTCTGGATTACACTTTGATTTGTCATGGAATACAAATGGGTACATTTTCATCTCTAATTTTATTTATTTGGATTATTTCCATCCTCTTTTTAAGTCAGATTGGCTAAAGGTTTATCCTTACTTATCTTTTCTTTTCTTTCTTTTTTTTTTTTTAATTTTATTTTATTTGTGAACATACTGTACAGAGGGGTTACAATTACATGGGCAAGATAATGCATACATTTCTTACCAAGCATTGCAGCCTCCTCCTTTGTTTACCCTTCACCTCCCTTCCCAGCCTCCCCCCTCCCCCCCCCACCCAATCCTTCCCCTCCATTCCCCCCCCACCGACATTGTAAAGCTCCTTTTTGACATGACAATTTGTACTTCTCATTGTTGCAACAGGTCCACCTGAATCCTTAAATGACTTGTTTTTCCCTATCTCCTCCATAAGTTATACTGACATCAAATATATTGAAAGCAGGGGTTATACTGTGGGGGAGGGACATACAAAGCAACAAAGAAATAAAGTTATAAATGCGTTAGAAACACATGCATGAAAGAAAAAGAACATTAAAATACCTATCTAAGGATTCATTTTCCTAACATCACATTATCTGACTTTTTCTGCTTGACTCATACATATACTAGATATTGCAAATAAGGGAAACCATGGGACCTGTGTTTCTTTGTGCCTGGCTTACTTCACTTAATATAATTTTTTCCAAGTTTTTCCATTTCCTAACAAATGGGGCAAAGTCATTCTTTCTGATGGAGGCATAGAATTCCATTGTGTATATATACCACATTTTCTTGATCCATTCATCTACTGAAGGGCATCTGGGTTGGTTCCATATCTTAGCTATGGTAAATAATGCTGCAATAAACATAGTTGTGCTGGTAGCTTTAGTGTGGTCTTGTTTGTAAACATTTGGGTAAATGCCCAAAAGTGGGATTGCTGGGTCATAGGGGAGCTCTATGTGAAGTCTTTTGAGGAACCTCCATACTTCTTTCCAAAGTGGTTGAACAAGTTTACATTCCCACCAACAATGAAGTAAGGTTCCCTTCTGTCCACATCCCCTCCAGCATCTGTTGTTGTTAGAGTTCTTGATTTTTGCCATTCTAACTGGAGTGAGGTGGTATCTCAATGTTGCTTTGATTTGCATTTCTTTTATGGCTAGGGATGTTGAGCATTTCTTCATGTGTCTATTGGCCATCCTTCTTTCTTCTTCAGAGAAGTTTCTCTTTAAGTCTTTAGCCCACTTATTTATTGGGCAGTTGTTTCTTTGAGGATTTGCTTACTTATCTTTTCAAAGAATCAACTTTTTGTTTCCTTGATTCATTGACTAGTTCTTTTAGACTCCATTTCATTGATTTCTACCCTAATATTTATTATTTCTTTGAAATCTGATAGTTTGGAGTTTGGCTAAGTCTTGTATTACTAGGAGCCTGAGATATACCATTAGGCCATTTTGCTATGATCTCTTTGTATTTTGGTTTTGTTTTGCTTTTTATGTGGGAACTTGTAGCTATAAACTTCCTTCTTTGTTCTGTCTTTGCTATGTCCCAATGGTTCTGATAAGTTGTGCTTTCATTTTAATTAGATTCCAGGAAATTTTTAATTTTTTCTTTTATTTCTTTAGTGACACACTCATCATTCAACAATGTATTGTTTGGTCACTACATTTTTCATATTTTCTGTAGTATCTTTAGCTGTTCTAATTTTATTCCAGTATAGTGTTATTGCATACAGGTAGTCATTTCAATTTTCTTGTTCTGCAAGGATTTACTTTATATTTTATATATTATCTATTTTAGAGACTGTACCATGGGTTGCTGAGAAGAATACATGTTGTACAGCTGTTCAATGAAATACTCTAGATGTTTGTCACGTCAGTTTGGCTTACAGTGTAATTTAATTCTGGTGTTTCTTTACTAATTTTTTTAACTCTGGATAATGCAGCTATTGGTGAGCATGTGGGTTCTGAATTCTCCTATTATATGACTGTGTTGAGAGTCTGTGTTTTTAAAGTCCAATAGCACTTAGCAAATTTGGGTATATGATATTTTTACATAGATATAAATAATTGTTATATCTTCATGATAGACTTTTCCCTTTATTAATATAAAGTGACATACTTTGTCTGTCTTCTGACTAGTTTGAAGTCTTCTTTATCAGATATGAATATAGCTATTCCTGCTTGTTTTTGCAGTCCATTCACTTGGGAGGTCTTTCTCCAGCATTTCACTCTAAGCCAGTATTTATTTTTATCTACTGATAAAAAATATCTTACTAGATGCACTTCTTGTAAAGCAACAGATGGTTGGGTCTTACCATTTGACCAAACAAATAATTCTATGTCTTCAGATTAAATAATTGAGTCAATTGAGGTTAAAATTGAAAGGTATGTGGTAATTTCTTTGACTTCTTTGCTTATCTTTTCATCTAGTGGAATTTATTTTCTTTCTTATTTTCCTGTTTGTATTGGTCTTCTTCCTCTTCTTCTTTTTGCAAGACTTTTAAAAAAATATCTTCAGCCATATTGAGTTACTTGGTCATAAATTGTTTTAGTTTTTCTTTCTTATGGGGATTTTTATTTGTTTTTAATTATGAATGCTAACTTCATTAGTTTGAGTACTCTCTATTGGTAGATACTAATTTTCAGCACTTAAAATTCAGCAATTCAATCTTTCTTGCTTTTAAGGATTTTGTTGAGAGAACTGCTGCTTTTCGGATGCATTTATCATGTAAGTGATATGACATTTCTCTTTTGCATCTTTTGGTTTTCTTTTTTCATTTCTGAGCATAGTATTTTAATTATAAAATATTTAATTATAAAATTAGTCAGAAGACAGACAAAATATGTTGCTTTATAAAAATAAAGAGAAAAATCTATCATGAAGATATATCAATTGTTTACCTGTATTCTTACCTTGTCTGTTGAATATTCTACAAGCCTCCTCTGTCTAGATGGGCTACTCCTTCTCATTAACTTTTCAGATAGTACTTTATTATGATTCCTATGCCTTTATCTAACAATTTTTATGTGTATGATTCATACATTTTGTCTTTTAAAAAGTCTGTAAGTTCTTCAAAATTCCTTACAAACTTCTTTAATATCTTTTGTCTTCTGATTTTTTTATGTCTCTCCTATGTTCAAGTTTTGAAATTTTTCCTTCTATGTCATTTACTCTGCTGGAGAGGCTTTCAAATACCTTTTTTATCTCTAGGATCCAGGATTTCTTTTTTCCCCTCAGGATTTCTGTATTTTACTTAGTCCCTTTTCCATGTCTTGTATTGACTTCTTCATTATCTTTAGTTATTTATTTGTATCCTCTTTGAGTCCACTCAACTGTTGATGTGCATTTGACTTTGATTTTATTTAGTTTACCTGTATTCTCTTCAATTTCATTGAGTTGTTTATATGTATCTTCTCTCCTCTCAGTGATCCTTGTTGTCATCATTCCTTTGAGCTCAATATTTGATATATTATCCTCTTCACAATCATCCTGATCCTTTGTTTGAATTGAATTTTGGGGGTGTCATATTGCTTTCTTGTTTTTTTACTATGTCTGTTGTATGTTGAGATTTTCTAACTTGAAGTCAATTTGTGGTTTGGGATTATAGTTGTCTGATATCTTCTTGTTGAATTATTTCCTATGCTGTGGCAGAATTAGGAATTGACTAGGTTGATAAATCATTTCTTATCATTGGTCTGTGTGTATAACTTAAAAAAAACAAATTCTCCAATTCAATTCCAAAGTAAATAGTTATATAAAGTAAAATACAATTGGCCTGAACTCTGGGCCTGTGCACTGTCCTCAGCTCTTCAGCTCAAGGCTAGAGGTCTACCACTTGAGCCACAGCACCACTTCTGGCTTTTTCTGCTTATGTGGTGCTGAGGAATTGAACCCAGGGCCTCATGCATGTGAGACAAGTGCTCTACCACTGAGCCACCTTCCTACCTAGCCTTGGCATCATTATTAATACAACCAATCATGTATATAAAGAAAGCTAACATTCTTACATGACATAATAAGGGGTTAGGAAAATAAAATCTCTGTAGGAGTTAAAAATTAGATAGTGAGCTGGACTCCAGTGGGTCACGCCTATAATGCTAGTTACTCACGAGGCTGAGATCTGAGATCGCAGTCCAAAGCCAACCAGGGCAGGAAAGACCGTGAGACTCTTATCTCCAATAAACCATCAGAAAACTGGAAGTGGCGCTGTGGCTCAAGTGGTAGGTCGCTCGCCTTCAGCTGAAGAGCTAAGGGACAGCACCTGGGCACAGGGTTCAAGCCCCACGACCAACAAAAAAAAATTAGCTAGTAAAAAATAAGAAGAGTGAGAGAAGCTGTAAAGAAGAAAGATGGGGAGAGAGGAAGAATATGTGAGATTGCAGGTACACAAAACACTAGTGTGAAGGATATAGATAAATTGTGGACAAGGGAGTAATCGTTAGGGATTGAAGAAAGATAGAAAAGTTACTATGAAAAGGTAAATGTTTGAAAGTGGGAGCTAGGATAAATAAAAGAAAAAATAAAGAAAAATGACAATATGTAACAAGATAAAAGAATTTTAAAAGTTTTTAAAGTCATTTTATCTTCCTTGAGGAGAAGAATGTATGTCTGCTGGAGTTCATCAACAAAACTGATGTTCTTCTTCAATATCCATGCTCCCCAATATCAGGGATGCTCAGCTGATAGAGCAAGGTAAGGAAGATCCTGTGTACCAGCAGCAGCTCTCTGGAGTTGAACTATTCTCCCTTATTCAAGAATATCAGGTAGCCATTTGTGCTTTGGTGGTTAGTAACAGGATCTCAGAGACATGGTAGATAAGTACTCTGTCATTTTCATAGCCCACACTTTGCACCTTGCCTAGCTCTGGACATCCACTGGCTACTCTGGTTTCTTCCTGGTAAGCTTTTCTTCTCTTCACCTGAGCTTTCAGTTTAATGTTTCTTTTGGAGGGTGCGGAGTAAAGAGCTCCTGTCACTAGATTATGTGCACTGGCTGCTGACTTTCTGAGCTTCCTTTGGTTTGGAACAAGAACATGGACCCCAAATGCTACTCTCTAGCCACTGATACTCTTCTTTTGGGCTTGAGCAAAGATGCAGCCTTCAAAATCTGTACTTGAAGTTCCATCTGACTTTGGTTTGGGAAAGGTTGAATTTGTCTGAAGCACAAAATGCTATGCTCTAGTTACAGGCATGTAAGCTTTTATCTCTTTTATGTTGTTTGTAGCCATGTCAGCTGCACTCCAACTCACAAGCCTAAGGAAAGATGAGTGGATTCTTATCCTAGCTGTTTCTCTGAAGGTTTTGGTGGGCTTAAGAAAGTCCTGTTTTCTCCCTGCTTTCACTGTATTTGATGTCAGTATAATTTGTGGAGGGGAATGGGAAAAACAAATCGTTTAAATAGGGATACAGGTGGACCCATTGCAACAATGAGATGTACAAGTCGTTATGTCGAAAACGAACTTTACAACTTTGGTGTGGGGAGGGGGGGAAGAATTGGGGGGGGCGGGGGGAGGATGGGAAGGGATGGGAAGGGATGGGAAGGGGAAACAAAGGAGGAGGCTACAATGCTTGATAAGAAATGTACTCATTATCTTGCCCATTTAATTGCAACCCCTCTGTACAGTATTTTCACAATACAAAAAAAGGCCTGTTTTTATGTTGAGCTGGGCAGCACTGTGTCCACAGTTGTCTGCAGGATTGATTTGACCTCAAACAGGTACACAGCAGCCATTCTATTTCTGTTTCTGTACAATGTCCTAGGTAGTTGTACAGAAGTTTGTGGATGTCCAAAGACAAAAAAGAGAGGAAAAAGAGAAAAAGAAAGGGAAAACAGATCCAAACCAACAAAGAGAAAAAAAGAAACTTGTAAAAGTTGGGGGTGGGGAGAACAGATCATGTCCCATTTCTGTTGAGTGGACTTGAACTGAAGTTTACCTTTTCTTTTTTCTTATAAAGACTGAAAGTTTGATGACGTTGAGTTTCTATAGACATTTTCTTTTTGTTTTTGTCTTTCTTGCCAGTCCTGGGGCTTGAACTCAGGGCCTGGGCACTGTCCCTGAGCTTCTTTTGCTCAAGGCTAGCACTCTACCACCTGAGCCACAGCACCACTTCTGGCCTTTTCTGTTTATGTGGTACTGAGGAATCAAATCCAGGGTTTCATACATGGGAGGCAAGCATTCTACCACTCAACCACATTCCCAGCCCCTATAGCCACTTTCTACCTAGACTTTTGTTGGTACCTGTTTCTAGTTTCCTTGCTTGCCTCACTTTTCTTGACCATATATGTGCAGTTTTATTTCAGTTTTCTGAAGATACGTGGAAACTAGTGCCTCTGTGCAGGCTACCATTTTGAGAATCCCCCACACATTTTACTTTAACAACTTTTATTGATATATAATTGATACATACAACCGTATATCACTAAGAATATAGTTTATTGAATACAAGAATATGTTTATACCCATGAAGTCACTACCATATCAAAATAATATATATTTCCATCATTTTAAAAAGAAGAGTATTTTAAAGCTTGATTCCAACTTGTAAAGTGGTTTTTCTAAGACTAAGAGTCACTCAACAAGCATGCTATAAAAACATTTTGAAAAGAGTTCTTCCACTTTTTTTAATGGGCACTATTATTTTGTGATCCATGGTAAACATCTCTAAAAACAGAAATAAAACGGCCAAAGCAAACTAGCTAGGCATCTGATGTCAGCTTAAACAATCTACTAATAGAAAGAGTTTAAGTAACCAACACACTAGGAAAGTGCATTCCATAGCCAGTACCTCTGGCAAAATACACTCTCAAGATGTATATCTAGTCTAATACCAATTAAAGTACAAGATATAATTGTGAAGGGAAGGAATCCTCTGCAAATACTTCATGGAAGCTATTGAAAATCTTCTCAGGAACACAATGAGGTACACACAGTTCTCTTTAGAATAAAATACAAACAGAGCTTCTGAGAAGTTATATCATTTTCCCTAAGCCCTAGGGACCTTAAGTTTCAGAACAGGGACTTGAACTCAAGATTAGATTTCCTAACCTATGTCCTTTCAAGCCTATGTCACATAAAACCATGAGGACAGTTTGTCCCAAGACTAGGACTTACTACAGAGGAAAATAAACAAAACAGGAAGAGTAAACTTCTATGTGTCATAGGTGTTCATCAGATAGATTCTTGAGTCATCCTTTTAAACTGTGCATGTCCTACATGGTCACTCATGTATGGAGACAGTCTGGGCCTCTCAGAGGAATGTGTAGGAATGTTTTGAACAAAAGTTTGCACAGGACTGCATCTGAAGTCTTGCCAATATTCTAGAGCTCTTCATGGAATTAGGACATATTTGCAAGAGCAAGTGATAAAGCAATGTTAAAACTGATAACATCTAAAATGTCCTTTACCTTTGCAGAATGGGAAAGTTTGTTGGGTATTTTCCCAATTTTTTCTGGGTAAGCTAACAATATTCCTTCAACAACTCTTTCGCTCTGCAGCAGTGGCCTGGTTTTTCCAGGCAGTGTAATTTCTATTTGAATTACAGGCAAAGTTGACCATTTTTCTAAGTGCTGACAGTAGGCTATAGCACATTTCAACATATAGTCATGGTGATGCAAAAGTTAGAGTAAATGAGTGTAATAGAAACCCTTCTGAACCAGATCTCCAGCTTGTCAAGAAGGAGCAGGCAGCACAATTCTCCCGAGGAGAGGGCACAGTCAGGCAATGATCAGCTGTATCTCTGGAGTCTGGGAGATGATAGTGGAACTCTGTCCCCCAAGTTAATGTGACAAACTTAAGACCAGAATTCCTTTCCTAGCCTGGTTGGCCGTTGTCAAGTAATACACTCTGAATCTAGCCAAAGAAGACTGGGAGTATTCCACAGAAGCCCAGTAGGTATTGTTGTGATTGCCTGTGTTTACTTGACTTAGGAAGCCTGGAGAGAAGTTAAGTGTGATTAGAGTTCAATGCCTGAGGCTTCACTGTCATGCTTGAACTGTAACTCATCTGCCTGGTTCACAAGCCATGAAGGTTGGACTGTACTAGGTTTCCCCTGAATGACTCTCTTCATTACTCTCAAGAAGATTCTCACAGATAATGAGAGTTAAAAACTCAATTTTGACTTGTGGCACAGAAATGTTAATACCAATAAACTGTGTTGACTACATAGAATAGGGAGACTGAATTACCCCAGTTGGTGAAGAAATAGAAATTACTATATCAGAGAGTTGTATGAGTCTTAGGAGGATTGTTGGAAATATCACTCCCACTTCCTTAATTTTTAATTCAGTAGATACCTGAGATCAGAGAGAGAGAGAGAGAGAGAGAGAGAGAGAGAGAGAGAGAAAGGAAACAGAGAGACAAAGAGAAAGGGAAAGAGTTCTAGAATCACATAAATGAGAATCCACTTATACATGAGACATGAGCTTGAATACTAGTAGAATTTCAAAAGGTAAAATTAACATATGCTTATGCTTATGAAGCAAAGGAAAACAGAATTGGAAACTGGATATTGATGGCTCACACCTGTAATCCCCGCTACTTGGGAGGCTGAAATCTAAGGATCATGGTTCAAAGCCTGCCAGTGCAGGAAGGTCTGTGAGACTCTTAGGTCTACTTAACCAGAAGAAACCTGGAAGTGAAGCTGTGGCTCAAGTGGTAGAGAGCTAGCCTTGAGCATAAAAGCTCAAGGACAGTGCCCAGGTGCCCAGGTCCCAAGTTCAAGCCCCAGGACCAGTACAGAAAGAAAGAATCAGAAATAAACATTTATAATAAATTTAAACAACATTTTAGGTCTTCGTAAAATTCACATTGAAAAGTCATACATGTGGATGAGATATTTGAATATAAAAATATATATGGTATGTTTAAATTGAAACAGCTGGCAAAACATTTGCATATTTTTGTGCTAGTCCTGAAACTTGAACTCAGAGCATAGGAACTGTCCCTGGGCATTTTTGCTCAAAGCTTGCACTCGACTACTTGAGCCACAGCTCTACTTCCAATTTTTTGGTGATTAATTGAAGATAAGAGTCTCAGATTACCTGCTCAGGATGGCTTTGAACTATAATCCTCAGATCTAAGCCTCCTGAGAACATACACATTTTTTTATTGTGAACATACTGTACAGAGGGGTTACAATTACATAGGCAAGATAATGAGTACATTTCTTATCAAGCAACATACACATTTTTAAAGTGAAAATAGCTAATGTACACATTTCTGTTTGTATTAATGGTATCTTTATGTTTTACTCAGAACTGATATGGTATGATTGTGTCTGCTGTGTATCAACAAGCTGTAGCAAAAAGGATACTAAAACTGTTCCAAAAAGAATATCCATTTAAAACTGTTCTCATTTAATTATACCAGCTATTTCCACTCTAGGTGGAGTCTTTGGCCTTTGATGAGGAATAAATAGAAATTGAACTTTGCAGAAGAGTAGGAAGGAAGGAAGGAAGTTGTGAGTTATCAATTTCAATTTATTTTTACAATCCTGAGTTCATTGAAAAAAGTAAAAATGTCAAGATCAAGGAATAAACTTGAATTAAAATCTGCAAACTGTAGAGATTATGTCCCACAACAGCCATTTGAATCCCTGTATTTTACCATTAAAAACAAATTACTGACCTATCTAAACTTTGAAATCTATAATAAGAACTCACTATTTTTCGGGCCCTAGGGGCTCATGTCTGTAATCCTAACTACTCAGAAGCATGGGATCTGAGAATCATTGTTTGAAGCCAGATCTGGAAGACAAATC
Source organism: Dipodomys spectabilis (assembly GCF_019054845.1). Taxonomy (NCBI): domain Eukaryota; kingdom Metazoa; phylum Chordata; class Mammalia; order Rodentia; family Heteromyidae; genus Dipodomys; species Dipodomys spectabilis. The sequence goes on from NW_024870876.1 coordinate 1,673,924, forward strand.
TGAGAGAGACTCTTTTCTTCCACTAACTAGCAAAAAGCTAGAAATGGGGGTGTACCTTGAATGGTAGAGAACTGGCCTTGAGTGAGAAAGACAAGCAAGAGACCGAGGGCCTGGATTCAAGCTCTTGTATCAGTACAAAATTTAAAAAAGAACTCCATATTGTGTTCACATTTATCTCTGAACACTTCACAGTACCCACAGATTACCACTTTGTGTTTGATTCTAAGCATATGTTTCAAACCTGTTACATTTGGAACAAATGAACATTTGACCTGCTGACAGATTCTTCCAAAAGCTAGTGGTGCTTGTGGGCTTGAACTCAGGGCCTAGCTACTGTCCCTGAGCTTTCTTTGCTCAAGGCTAGCATGCTAGTGCTTTGAGGCACATTTCCATTTCCATTTTTTGGGTGGTTAATTGGAGATAGAGTCTCACGGATTTTCCTGCCCACGCTGGCTTCAAATCATAGTCCTTAGAGCTCAGCGCCCTGAGTAGCTAGAATTACAGGTGCAAGCCACTGGTGCCTGCAAGTCCTTTCTATGATCAACTGTGGTGCTCTGCAATTAAGACTCTTCTATATCACCCTGGGCAAATCCATCCTCTTCTCCAGTGCTCACTCAGGCCTAGCCCCAGAACCAATGCCAGCATGCATGCCTAGATTCTCCTCACCAGAAGAGTGAGCATCACATTTCATTTGTTGCCATCATGTGAAATTTATCTTTCTACAAAGGACACTCATAGATTTTGGTGGAACTAACTTGGAACAATACTTAGCAATTATCAACTACCCAGTAGAAGAAAAAAATAATTCAGTGTATGGTAAATTTCAAGGGACTTAATGTTTACGAAAGGAATTTAAATGGTCACTGGGAACTGCACTTTGACACTCAAATTCAGTAATGAATAATTATAATTATAAAGGTTGGAAGCAAAAAAGTAAAGGTAGACTTTAAAATCTATTTATACAGTGACTGCATCTAAGAAAATGATTGACCAAAGGAAAGGTCCAAGTACTCCAAATATTCAGAGACAGTATTTTTTAAAGTCTTGGTGTTGAGATCAACAAATCCAGCTAAGCCCCATCCTCCACCACTGATTGCTTTATGAGAAGCAAGTCTTTTCCAGTATGCAAGACATTTAAAAATATTGCTTAGTGTCATTTTTTATTCCAAAATAAGTACAAATTCATGCTGGTGCCATATGTAAATTATGTTTCTTTCCAAAAGCTGTGGCAAGGGTTTTAATGACATTTCCTAGAACATATGTTCAGGTATATGCATTATTCTAAAAGGTTGCTCATACATGTGTTCCAAACACATGTGCACACTCTGTTTAAGAGCAGCAAAAAGTGTTCTTTGCTCTGAGCTTTCATCCAGATTTCTCTTTCACAGAACTCTCAGCAGTATTGACTTATTAAAATGATACCGCCTGCCAACTGGAATACTGTCAAACGTTTTTCAGCTTTTCCTTCAACACTGTACTTCAGAAGAAAATGCTCTCATGATCACACTGCATCACAAATGACTTTCTCATTCCCACCTTAAGTAGTATAGCACAAGTTGCTACCTACTTTTCAGCACTGACCTAAGCATTATAAATGGCATTCATGTCATCCCTAGGCTTAGGGTATGTTGTATACGCAATGCCCTAGGAGATAGTGCCATTGTTTTTTTAGCAAAGCTACCAAATGCAAAATAGATTCTTATTTCTTTTACAGTACAATGATTGTTAAATAGTCATCTTTATGTAAGCATGCACTTCCGACATAAAACTGAAATAAATACAGAGTGTAAGGCTTTTATGAATAATGCAGACACCGACTACTTACACACTGCATAGATCTGACTTTTCCATTATTCAGATGACAGCAGTAGACTCCATGATGTCCACTGAACTCCTATTGTAGATGCCATATCACCAGACTATTTTGATAGACTTGAGATCTAGGCCTCTTTTAGAAGCACATATATAAATCTCACTGATACTGATCCAAGTTGAACATTGCAGAATGAAGAAAGGGAATGCAGATACAACACTATGATTTGTTTACTTATGACAATGTAAGGGTTTATGCATACCTAAGCTGTATGTTCACCTAAACTTTAGAAAGATATACAAGTTAATAAAATAAAATTCAATCTTGCATTAACCTACACTTGTTCTAGATAAAGGTGATGAAGAAAGTAAATAATATTGCCCAGATTTTAGAAAGAGAGACAAGGAAATATAGTAAAAGTCTTAAATAATGAAGGTTAAAGTACCAACTTAAATCACTTAGATACATACTGACTTAGTTAAATATTTACTAGAATTAGATCTTTTAATGGAATGGGTATCTCATATTCATTAGCATTATAACTATTAGCTGGGTGCTGATGGCTTATGCCTGTAATCCTAGCTAAACAGAAGGCTGAGATCTGAAGATCATGATTTGAAGCCACCTCAGGAAGGAAAGTCCATGAGACTCTATCTCCAGGTAACCAATAAAAAGTCAGAAGGGGAAGTACGGCTCAAGCAGTAGAATGCTAGCCTTGAAAAAAAATAGCTAAGAGACAGTGCCTAGATCCTGAGTTCAAGCACCAGTACCAGCAGAAAAATAAATAGATACATACACATACCCACAAACACACATATAATTCATTGTTTATGCTACATGATAGGTGATTCTGGAAGACACATATAATTACAAATTTAGATGACTCAGTAAGGCTCATTGAGGTAAAATGAGCAGCTTCTTGAAGAAAAGAATAAAGAAAAAAGCGATTCGAGTTGCTTTCCAGTACCCATTCATCAGACCCTATGTTAGTCTCTACATCCCTGAGACAAAATCCCTGACAGAACAACTTAAAGAAAGAAAGATTTGACTCAGAAGCTTTAGTGATCACCTAGCTGTCTCCATTACTCTGGGACTGAGATAAGCTGAGCATTATGGTAGCAGAAGCGGCTGCTCATCATACAACAGTGGTCAGAAAGCAAAGATAAAATGCCGCACCAATGAGCTTTCTCCATTTTCCTCTTATTCTACCTGGGCCCCCAACCTATGGGATTGGGCTGCCTATATTCATGGCATGTTTTCCCCTTATAACTGCCTGGAAAGACCTTCACAGACATACCAGAGGTATGCCTTATTAATCTCCTAGGCATTTGGTGCATGAGATAGCATGCTATGAGCTTCAACAGGACTGAACAACTCTTCCTCTGTGGCATGGCTGTTTGTATCCCACATGTCCTCTCTCTTGAGTTGTCTCCACTCATTGCCTGTAATTCTTTGTTCATTATTGTTGACATCTCTGACTTTCTGGAATCTCAACTGCAGTTGAGGGTCCACCCTCTCAGCTTCACACATTACCCTCTCAGGGACTGTCTACAGGAACTCCATCCTTGTCACACACTGTCTGCCCTCCGAGGCTTTCCTTTGAAGTCTGGGTAGCAGCCTCCATGATCCCATAATTCTTATGTCCTGAATGCTTACAAAATCTGCATTATGTGCACAATGCCAAACTAGCCACCAGCCAAACAATAACTAGGATCCCCCAGATTATAGCTGTAGGGATCTCTGAGTGCCTAAGCACCTATCATGATAAAATCAATTCTGGGAAAACAACTTCATAGGCAGCCTTGTACAAGCAAGGTGTCTTGGAGTTGGGTGTACTAAAGTCACTCCCTTTTCGAAGTCTTTCAAATGAGTTTGCTCTTTCATACCTTTATACCTATATTTTGTGAGGGTTGGCCACTTCCATTTGGCAGGGGTAATCTTTCCTATTGTGTTGAGGTAAAATACTTGACTTTTAATAGCACTAATCTCTTTACAAATCATGCCTTCCTTAGTCCCCATTTTCCATGGTCTTTCTGACCAAATCACAATTTTCTTAAGTCTTCTGATCTGCTTTTGGCTCCAAATTTTCACTATAAACTTGGCTAAAAGACACTAGCATAACTATATCACAACCTGGATGCTAGACTGATTAGAAATTTCCTTCACCAGATAAATTAGTCCAGTCTTCCTGCAAAGTTTCAGGGCATTGATAAGATGTACACAAGTTCTTTCCCAGAATGTAACAAAATGGTCTCTGGGCTAATTCCCAGAAGAATCTCATTCCCATAAGAAAATTCAGGAAACTAGGCTTCAGAGTCCATACTTCTACTGGCATTCTGTCTTCTGAAAACCCTCCAGAATCACCCACTGAGCTCTGCTTACAGCATTCTAGGGCTTCTCTAGCTCAGTCTTCCTACAATGGCTTAAGAGCCATGTGGTCAGGTTAAATCATAGCAATGATCTCATTTTCTGTGTTATCCAGACGTCCCCTCTGTAACAATGTTTTAAAAAAGTGGAAAGGTTTTATTTTGGGTATAGTTTCAGAGTTTTCCATCTGATCTCAGAGATTATGCCTGGCTCCGTTTCTTTGGGCCCAAAGTGAAGATGAACATTATGGTTATGGGATTCTATGGAAGAAAATGTTGCTCACCTCATAGTGGTCATGAAGCAGAGAGAAGGAATGCCTATGCTAGCAGAACTTCTCTTTTTCCTCTTTTATTCTATCCAGGCTCCAGCCTATGGAATACTGCCAATAATTTTCAGGTAAGTCTTCCCTTAGTCAATCCCTGTGAAGGAAACACCCTTACAAACACACCTGAAGAATCTTTAACTCATCTCTCAGCAGCTCCCTTCTAATCAAGTGGAAAATTAGTATTAACAATCACTCATTTAAATTCTATGGGGAATCACTGATGGAGTAACATTTTTTTAAGAAGGTGGAAAGTTTAATATGAAGGCAAATTATGCTCATATTACCTGATATATTAGGAATTTCAGTAATATAATAATGAACTATAAAAACTTGCTCCATAAAATATAGCCAAGTGTTTTTAGAAGATTAGGGCTATAGCCACACTTTTTTTGTCAGTCTTGGGGCTTGAACTCTGGGCCTGGGCTCTGTCCCTCAGCTCTTTAACTCAAGGCTAATGCTCTACCACATGAGCCACAGTGCCATTTCTGGTTTTTTTTTTTTTTCTGTTTCATGTGGTGCTGAGGAATCAAAACCAGGACCTCATGTATGCGAGGCAAACACTCTACCACTGAGCCAGCTTCCCAGCCTTAGCCACACTTTCTTTACTCCTGCAAGTTAATAAACCCAGAATGAAAACACATCCACTTGAAGCTTAGCTAATTGCAAATCATAGAGGATGTGACAGGACATAAGATGGTGATCCTTATGCCCATAGCTGAAGGATGCTACACAATGAGCTGAAGAAACACAATCTGCCTCCTTTCACCCAGAACATCCTAGAAAATCTTTCTAGAGAGTTACTGGGGACTTGTGTTAGTTGGGTAGAGGTAAAGCTCCATGCAGTGGACATTAGTTTATTGAGGACAGAGAACTTCTTGAATAATCATCAAGTAGCCACCATATCCCTCATCTTGGTTCTAAGACATATTCTGGTATATAAAGTAACCCCACATCCTCTAAACCTCTCCATTTGGTTGTTGATATGTGTGTGTGTGTGTGTGTGTGTGTATACACACACATTTCAGGGCTGTTTATGATGGTTAATTTTATATAAACCAGGCTGGGTCACAGGGCTCAGATATGTATTGAAAGGTTATTCTGAATGTTGCTATAAAAGTGCTTTTTGATGATATTGGTGACTGAGTAAATTAGATTACCCACCATATTATCCGTGGGCTTCATCCATTAGTTGAAGGTTTTAATAGAAGAAAGATTCACCTTTTTCAAGCCAACAGATATTCTGATAGAGACTACTTTTGCATCTCAAATATGCCAGCCTACCCTACACATTTTGGACTTGCAACTCCATAATTTACACATTTAATGAATTATTTAATATAAAATTCTCTATGAGCCAGACACTGGTGGCTCATATCCATAATGTTACCTAATCAGGAAGTTGAGATGAAAGGATCACAGTTCAAGGCCAGCCTAGACAGTGAAGTGTGTGAGACTCTTATCTCTAATTAACTATCAGAAAGCCAGAAGAGGAGTTGTGGCTGAAGTGCTAGAGTACTAGTTTTGATCAAAAAAGCTCAAGGACAGTGCGTAGCTCCCAAGTTCAAGCCTTAGGACCAGCATGCATGCACACATATGTGTACGCATGCACACACACATACACAAGATATAGCAAATCTTGTTATTAATGTTTTTCTGAGAACCATAACTAGTATAGGGCTGTATATTCAGATATTGAGTGCTCCAAGAGATAACTTAGGTTATCAAAACGTATGGTAACTATACACAATAGAATTTTACACAACCATTAGAAAGAATAATTTTATGTCATTTTCAGGGAAATGGATGGACCTAAAGCAAATCATGTTAAGTGAAGTAAGCCAAGCTCAGAGAGACAAACAGTACATGTTTTCTCTCATATGCAGAAGCTAGATCTGAAACACACTAGTACATAATAAATTACACAGACCTGTAGGCATTCAAATACGGTAAGACCAAAGCAGGATACCTTTAGGAGAGGAACAGAAAGGTACAATGCCTATGTACATCTGATCATACAAAATAATATTTATTGAAATGAAATCGAAGAAATGAAACAAGAAGTTGGGTTTTCAATGTTTTCCTTTTGTTTTGTTTGTTTATATGTCCTTGAGAATGTGAGGCGAGGCACAGAAATGCACGGGCAATGGGTGAACAAATACAACAGTGGTACTCACTGGTCCCTATGTTGAAAATGGACTATACAATTCATGGGTGGGGATGAGAGAGCAAAAGTGGAAGAGAGTGAGGGAAGGGTAACATTGTCTAAAAAGTCATGTATTCTTTACCTCACTTATGTAACAATAACCCCTCTGCACATCACTTTTATAATAATAAAAATTTTAGAAGATAAGGTCAAATTCTAGAAAATAAGCTGATATACATTAGAAAGGCATATTAATGCATCTTGCATTTACACTGATATGCCTGAAGAAATAAATGGATACAGTGAGATACTGATCTATGTTACAACATGTTTAAATTATTTATGAAAGCCTGTAATGATCTAGCTGCCATAATTCCTGCTAAGTACAAAGAGGAATGTATCATTCTCGATATAGCAATGTTTATTCTTTGAAGGACTAGTGATACTGCTATCCCCTGGTCTCTAACCTAAATAGGAAATGCATGTAAGGAGAGACAGGAGAAGCTTGACAGAGCTCAGCCCACTAAGTGTATGTCCATCACTTCTAACAAGGAATCTGTCCTCTTGCATTCTGTATCTTGGCTAACCATAAGGAGCCATCATTCACAAGGGTTCAGATGGCTTATGCAATGACTGAATTCCCTAGCAGCCTGGAAATCATTGACAATATTCACTTGCCTCTGTGTCACCTGCAGATAAAGAACAAAGTCTGCAGCAAGAAGAAACATTTCCACCACGTGAGCATGCAGCTGGTGGCATTGCAAGGATTTTATAACAAAACACCCAGGGTTCAACCAGGTTACCTTGCTGAGTTGTATAAACTCAGTTACTTTTTGGAACAAAGTCCAATTATTAACTTGGCACAGTTTCCCTGGGTATAATATGTAACAGAAGAAACATTTAGAAGAATAGGATAAAAGTCATGGGGTAGAAGAGGTCATGTTGTGTATTAGTGCATTTTACTTGTCCTTCTACTTTTTGGAAAATTTGAGGGCATAAATTTTATTTATTCTGATGCTAGAGCCCAAACTTTGTAAAGAATGTCAATAATTCCGTCAAAAGATGGATATTACACTTAAAAGATAGCTAGGAATTAGAAATAAATAAATACCCAGGTAAAACTAATCCAGAATAGAAAACTAATATATGGGCACATTTATGGAAGTTATATTCAGATAGTCAAATAACTTTGGCAGAGAATAATCAGGGATGCTTATGAAGTACTCTGTCTGGGATGATCTGCACTAATCTCAGTATCAAATGTCATTAAGTTTTCTCCCAAAGCTCAGGCACTGCCTATGTACTGTATTGATTCTGTCTCCTTTGTGAGTGAACTTCAGATGTCGATGAAGCTCAGAAGAACTTGTGGAGCTTTTTCAACCTAGCAATCATGTCCTGCTAGAGCAAAACCCAAGCATCTGTACTGGAAAGCTCCAATGTTTCTATTGACACACATTTTTTTTAAATTCCCTGTGGATTTAAAAAGCAAATGTTCTTTATTTTTCCAGATGTAAAATTTGGTATAGAAACAAAAGATCTGACTTATTCATTGCATTGTTATTTTTAATATAATTTCTTGCCTTTGATCCACTTGGCCTGTCTCGAAGATTTATGTATTAAAGTCTTTTTTTTTTTACTATTACTGGGTTTTTATCCAAATTCTGTAGTTTTGTTTATTGGTACTGCATCAAAGAAAGCTTTTAGAATCACAAGGTGTGTTTTTTCACACTTAATACTTTTTTCTTTAATAATTTTTGTTGTTAGACTTGTAACACATGCTTATTTTACTGTTTTTTTTTGCCTGGAAAAGATTGTCCACAAGCTTTAGTTGTTAGCCTTCCGGAAATAATTGGAAAAGTTACAAGTGATCTTCAGTGGCATTAACATAACCAACTACTCATGTAATCTACCCCACACTACATAATGTTTAGTCTCAGATTCTCCATATCAAACTACTAACACAAGGTTACACAGTCCAGTTACTAAATCTAAAAGTAATTTCAACTGTGTTTTGAATATGTGGTTAACATCGGCTGTACACACAAGCTTGTTTGTCTCAATATATTCTTTCACCTTTAGAGCTTATTTTTCTTTAATTAATTCTAAAAGTTATTTTTAGTTGTATATATTAATTGTACAAAGAAAGAGGTTTCATTGTGCTATTCCCATAAATGCATTTGGTCATATTTACTCCTCAATTACATTCTTGCTCTAAGTTTTCCTAATCCTTCTGTATTTAACATAAATAGATTTTATTCTGACCTTTTTCAGAAGTACATACAATAACTTCAATCATATTACATTAAATGTATATGTTAAGTTGCAAAATAAAGCTTATTTTTAAAATCTTCCTTCGATTCTCAACCTCTTAAGCTAGCTCCTATCCTTCACACATCCCATATTTATTATCATATGGTTTAATATATGTATAATTTTAGTTTTAATCAAAAATATGTGTATTTATATGTAACACATATTTACATATAAATATATCTTTATAGGTGCATTTATATGTGATATATGTGTGTATTCACATAATACATTTCTTAAAGGAATAGCATACATATTTTCTCTAATTTTTCACCAAATAATATATCCTATAAATCAGTTTGAGTATATATCTATATCTATATAGATATATACCTCAGTTGTTATATAATAAGTAGCACTTTTAAGAAATTACCCATCACCTTTCCCTCCATAGCACTGAAGGGACAAAGCTGTGCAATGCCATGGAGCCTCAGTCTTAAGCATGTCCTCACTGTCACATCCACTCAGCTGACTTCTATAAGAGTTATACTAGTGTTCACAGATCTCAGGAGACTCCTCCCAAAGCCTGATGTTTATCACTTCTTTTTCTGTGATAACCTAAACTATCTAATTATCTTACCAACAACCCCAAAACTCCACTCTGGTATTCCCCTCTAGCCTTTTCTGTGAGACAGCTAGAAACATGCAGAATCTAACTGTGTCAATCATCACATAAACAACCAAAGCAGCTCTGAAAATTCATTTGAAAACTGAGCTCAAATTAGACTAACACAAAATGTTTGGCAAGTTTTTAAAATAATATTTTATAACCTTGGTTGCCTGGCAAATTTCGGAGGATGTAGAAAACAGTCACAGAGGGATAATTGTGGCTGCGTTTGAGGTTGAGATTTTTATGCAAAATCACAGAGAAAAAACTAAGCCATGCATGTAAAGAAAGTCAAAGCTCTTTCTTCTCTTGAGATTAAGTGTAGTATGTTCCCTTACTTGAAAGGAGCACACCTTCAACATACCTTTATCCTAGTGGAAAAGCCCACTAGTTAACTACTAGAGAAGAGTTTGCTTCAGAATATCCCAGGAAAGAGATGTAAATACTTTTCATGAGCCCCTAAAGTTTTCTGCAGCCATAATTCTTAGTGGTACTCTAATTGTTAACATTTGTGGAATCCCTTCCTTGTCAACTCATTTATTTCTTATTTTATGGTTCTGGACCATTCAGATCAGTGTTTAAATGTGTTGAGTAAAGAGGGTACACTCTGGAAACATCTTTCTGAGTCTCTAACTTTAGAAAAAAAGAAACAAGGGACTGGGAAGGTAGCTCAGTGGTAGAGCGCTTGCCTTGCATGCATGAGGCCCTGGGTTCGATTCCTCAGCACCTCATAAGCAAAAAGAAAAAAGCCAGAAGTGGCACTGTGGCTCAAGTGGTAGAGTGCTAGCCTTGAGCTGAATAGCTGAGGGACAGCGCCCAGACCCAGAGTTCAGGCCTCACGACTGGACTCAAAAAAAAAAAAAAAGAAAAAAGAAAGAATAGGCTGATGGTGGTAGAGTAGTTGCTTGGCAAGCACAAGGCCCCTGGGTTAAAACCCCAGCAAAAAGATGGCAGGGCAGGAAGAAGAAGGGAGGGGAAGAAAAAGGGGAAGTAGAGAAAGAAAGGGAAGGGAAGGGGGAAGAAGGGAGAGAAAAGGAAGAGGAGAGAGGGGAAAGAAGGGCAAGGGAAGGGGAGAGGGAAGAAAGGAGGGAAAGGAAGGGAGAAGTGAGGAAGGAAGGAAGGAAGGAAGGAAGGAAGGAAGGAAGGAAGGAAGGAAGGGAGGGAGGGAGGGAGAGACAGAGAAATAAAAAAGAAGGAAGGAAGGAAGGAGGAAAGAAGGAAAGAGAGAAAGAAGGAAGGAAAGGAAGGAAGGAAGGAAGGAAGGAAGAAAGAAAGATTATTAATTATGTTTTCCTAAAATGCTTTCATAGCAACTAGATGAAACTTTTAGTTTTGATTATCTTTTGTTTTTCATATGCATTTTGATCAAAGTTTTCTGGTCTACTTATTCCAAATTGACATTTGAATGTATTTCTCCTTTTTTGTTTCCTCATTTAAAAAAGCCTATAATCTCAACATGTAATACTTTTTACTGAATACAATGGCTGCATTGTCTTTATAGACCCATCCTCTTACTTACAGGTAGGTTTCATCTAAACTATGGTTCACTGAAAATGTCCATATTATTAACAGCCAGAGGAAAATAATTTCTCTAATTAATCGTCTACATCATTTATACTCTTAGAAAAAATACAGAAGTTAATTTATGTTGTTAAAGTTTTACATGTGTTCTGAAGCCCTTTAGTGTGCATTATTCTGTGAAAACTTAATAAAATGATAAATAAGACTACTAATATAACAAACTTTTCAATTTGGGTTTTAGAGTATGAAGTTCAAACGAACATAACTGTCACCTTTACAATTACAAAAAACTTGAACATACTTCAAATTAACAACTGAGTTTGTTTCTTGGTGCTGTGACAAAATGCCTAAGATAAATAACCTAAAAAGATGAAAGTTTAGTCTGACTTATGGTTTCAGATCCATGGTCACATGGCTGTTGTTTCTGGGCTTTGACCAGGCATACATGACAAAGAGAATGTGGTGGAGGTGAGGTGTTCATCTCATTGTGGCCAGGAAGCTGAGGGTAACCATAGCACCAATGCTGGTGACATGAGAGAAAGGCAGAAAGGAAACAAACCTAATTACAAATGGTAGCACAGTGTTACATATACTACTGGGTACAAGATTGTGGCATTTTACCTAGAAAAGACATGACATTTGTTTATGAGAGAGGAAATGGAAAGAACTGAAGTTTGTGAGATACTGTTATTGTTATTGGCAGAAGACATCTGGAACTAGAAGGAGATAGAAAAAAATACAGTTTATAATATATACAGTGAACTGAAGTAGCTCATGGATTCTGAACTGTGTACACATGTGTGCATATGTGTTCATTTGTGTGCACATGTGTGCATAATGTGGCTTGTACAAACTACTTGATCTGGATCTGCTGGGCAAGTCTTCAGTGACCACCTAGCATTGTCATAGACAAAATGTATATTAGCAACTGTAAAATTCCAATTATGCTCAAATTGTACTCTAAAACATCAATCATGTTGAAATGAATTCACATTTTCAAAACAAGAATTACAGCCAAATGGATTGTACTTTATTTTTACCTTAACATCTGTTGTTACATCTATTTCTTATCCGCCTTTCTGGTTCCAAAGATGATGGGGAGGACTCTTCTAATAAAAAAGTATTCTTTTAACTACATCTTTGATAGTAGTTAAATGCACAGATCTCTTCAAGTTTTGAGAGATCCGATTCTAACATTTACCTCATCTCTCCAATAATGTCCCCACTGCCACCATCTCTTTCCATTCAAAGATAGATGATTTTTCTTCCTTTGGGAAAAGCCCTACTTTGTACTATGCTGAATCCTCTCTCTAGTCACCTGTCTCTCTTTAATAACTTGAAGCTCAAATGGCACATGTCTAGGGTCCTGTTCCTCTGTCTACCATAATAGATGCTTCAATGCCCACTAATCACTCAGCAAGATCTGTAACATGGCTCTTCAGGAAAGCATTAATATAGCCCTGCTGGCAATCTGTCCTTCTTACCAGCTCTCATTCCCATGTCTGATAAGTACCTGACATTTGATTCTTGCATTCATTTCTTATGCCTTCTCTAACTAAGTTCTACCTCCTGGGTGGCTCAAAACAACAGAAATGTGCTCTCTCTCCATTCTGGAGGCTGAAAGTCTAAAGAGGTCAGTGGGCTAAGCTATCTCTGTTGCTTTGGGGAGATGCTGCTTGGCCTACTTCTAGTTTCTAGTGGTGAGGGTTTACACCTGAAGCTTCATCTCTCTAATTGCTGCCTCTGTGGTTATATGATACTCCACCATGGGTCTCTCTTCTAACAGGCACCAGTCACCAGTCAGGTTAAGGACTTGGCCTACTGTATGAACACATGTTAATTTACATCCCAAGCACATTTGGTAAAGAGCCCATTCCCAAAGAAGTTCAGATCCACAGACAGAAGAGTTAAAGTTCTCAGTGTATCTGGGGGGTGGAGGGGTAGGAAGGTTTAACAATTTAACCTTTTAACAGTCACCTAGATTTGATTGAAACACCTCTGTCCCTATGCTTTCCAAACACAATAAAAATACTCAAAATTTGCACTTTTACAAAAAATATAAAATACTAAAAATTGTACATTGATTTTCAGGTATTGTGTAATCCTCACAGCAACTGTCTTAGAGAGGTTAAGCTATTTCTGACTGCTTCATAGGACATAAAATTATAAAGTAACACTTCATAAACACTCAAGATACTCACCCAGCCAATATGTGAAAACAGAATATCTATTCCAGTTCTCACTTACCATGGCACTATATACCTTCCCAGTAAGTCTGAGGCTACCAACACCAGCAGTAATTGATGTAGCAATCAGGACTTCACTGCTGGTCTTTGAAACCATGGTTAATACAGTGATAGGACTAAAAGCAAAAAACAACAAAATCCAAGAGATATAGGACAAAACAGAAACAACTACAGGTTTCAAAATGAAGGGAGGAAGTTCAGCAATTTAAGACTAGAGTATGGCTCACTTTAGAGCAGGGAAGATGTAAATACGTTGGTTCTTTGAAGGCAAGGTTTAAATAGAACCATTCAAACTGCAGGGAAGAATAACAATGAATGATGAAACATAGTCTTGACAGAATATAATGAAGTTAAGTCTGTGGTCAGAAGGGGTGGAGAGAGGAATTAGAAAAGGACACTTTTTCTCTTTCAGGTTTTAGCTGTACTAATTACCAAGCATTTAGTTCAGAGTGTATAACAGTCAGCATTCTTAATCTTTTCTCCACACAAAGGATTTTGGCTGCTTAAGAAGTAGGCTAGGCCATACAGGCCAAATTCTTTTGGTGATACTCCAAAAATAAAAATGACTGTCCTCTAAGGCCAAATATTATAATATTTCTAATTTAAAAAATTTGGCCTTAGAACATCTTAGGGTGTTTGATTGTTTTATTTTTAAAATTAGATTTAGCTTTATTTGAGGCATGATTGGCAAATTATGTATTTTAAGCATATAATGAACAATTGATCCAAGACCTACTATCATAGTAAATATATGTATGTAATACATATTAACTATCATCATCATGCCATGTATTAGAACTTCAGAATTTGTTCATCTTATTCCTAAAATTCTATCATTTGACTAATACTTTCCATTTTTCTCATCCCTCTGACTGCTAACAAATACTATTGTACTGAGTTTCTATGCACTAAATGCTTTTAGATTCCATGTGTGAGATTATGACATTTGTCATTCTCTTTCCAACATATTTCACTAAGGACAACACCCTTGAGTTTCAACTATGTTATGTAGCAAATGACATCCATGTTGTTATTTATGGCTGAATAATATTTTGTTATGTATATATCCTACCTTTTCTTCATCCTGTAATGTACACTTTGATTGTTTGAGAACTGTTTGTGTTGTTTCTCATGATCACTGTACAATTTACCTCACTACCAATATTATACAAAGGTTCTACTTTCTCCACACACTCACCAACACCTTTTATCTTCTTTTTCATTGAGGGAGTACTGGTGTTTGAATTCAGTACCTCAGGCTTTCTGAGAAGGTACTAGACCATTTGAGCTATACATTCAGCTCTTGTTTTGGTTGTCTTTGAGACAGGGTGTTCTTTTTGCTTAGACTACAATCCTCCTATGTATACTTCCTGAATAGTTAAAGTGACAAACTTGTCCCTATATGCTGTTTCTTATTGGTTGAGATGGGCTATCACTGATCTTTATCTAGAGCTAGCTGTGAACCATGATCCTGATTTCCTCGTACCAAGTAGTTTAATGAACTACCATGCCTGGCTTGCTATCTCTTTATTTTTCAGTGGTATCTATCCTAACAGGGAGGAGGTGGCAGCTTGTTTGACTTAGTTTCCTAAGTGGTATTAGTGGCATTTAACACTGGAATTTCACATTCTTAGATAGTAATATTTAGTGCATAGAAATATAACTGATTCTTGATGTCAATTTTGTGTCTTGCAAATTAATGTACCTATTAATTAGTTTTAACAGTTTTGTTGTGTGGAATCTTTAGAATTATCTATATAAAGATTATGTCATCTGTAAACAGAAACAACTTTACTTCATATTTTCTGACTTATATGCCTTTTATTTTCTCACTTCTTGCATAATTGCTCTTACTAGGACTTACCATAGTACACTGAATATAAATACCAAGAACATATAATGCTATCTTGTTCCTAATTTTAAAGTTTTCAGAATTTTTATCCAGGGCCTGGACTTGAGCCTAGGACCTTGCATCCACTAGGTAAACACACTACCACCAAGCTACACACATATTTAACATTTAAAACTTTTGAGACAGGGTCTCACTACATAGCTCAGACTAGCTTAGAACTCCTTGTGTAGCACAGGCTAGTTCTGAATTCTAAATCCTACCACCTCCACCTCCCTAGTCCTGAAATCTAGGCATGTGACACATTTTCATCATAAGTGATGATAACCATGGGCTTATTGTATTTATCTTTTATTAAATTGAAATACATTATATTACGAGTTTTATCATAGGATGCTGAAATTTATGAAATTCTATTAAAATGACATGATTGATGCCTTCATTCAATCAGTATGTCATATTACACCTAGAGATTTGTGCATATTAACTATCCTGGCAACCCAAGAATACACTCTACTGAATCTGTGTGGTAGAGTTTGGTTTTTAGTATTTAGTTGAAGGTTTTATATCTATGTTTTTAAGGATGTCAGTATGTGATTTTCTGCTCTTATACAGTCTGTTTCTGACTGGTATTAGGGTAGTTACGACCTCACAAAATGAATTGGAAAAGTTCCCCTATTCTGATTTTTCTATCTTAATTTTCTGAAAGAGGTTGAAAGAGTCTGGCATTAATTCTTTATATATCTAGGAGTGCTCAACAGTTCAAGTCCTTGGCTTCTCTTTGTTGACTCATTGTTCTGCTCACATTTTCTATCTTTTCCTGGTTTTGTTGTGATAGATTATATGTATATGGGAATCTACCTTTTTGTTTGATTATCCAATTTGTTGGCACACAATTGTTCAGAACAGAATTGCATGTTCCTTTGTATTTCTGTGGGTTCATTTAAAATGTTTCTTCTTTCATTCATTATTTATTTGATTCTCATTTTTCCTTAGTTGACCTAGGTAACCGTCAATTTTGTTGATATAGTTTAAACTCATTGATCTTTTTCTTTTTTTAATTTTTTTTGGGGGTCCGGTCATGGGGCCTGAACTCTGTCCCTCAGCTCTTCAGCTTAAGGCTAGCGCTTTACCACTTGAGCCACAGCACTACTTCCGGCTTATGTGGTGCTGAGGAATCGAACCCAGGGCCTCAGGCATGCAAGGCAAGTGCTCTCCCACTGAGCCACCTTCCCAGCCCTTAAATTTTATTTTATTGTAAAGATGCTGTATAGATGGGTTACATTTACATGAGTAAAGTACATTTCTCGTTGAACATTGTTACCCACTCCATTGTTGTTCTCCCACTATCTCTTCCCTACCCCTTCAACCCCCCCCAATCTCCGCCATGAAGTTGTAAAGTTCATTTCTTCCATAGTGTCCTGTGAGTATCATTGTTGCAATGGGTCATCTTTTGTAGTTCTTTCAGTATTTTGTTATTTCCCTTCCATCAATCCAATGCATATACAAGAGGTTCACACTTAAAATGGGCATTTTCATTCTATTTCTCCTTTTTGGAATTGAAAGTATCTCCAATCCACACCAGAACACAATTTTATGGCAAACCTGAACCCAGAGCCCTGTAGTTGCACAGGCTTTGGAGGTTCCCACTCAAAGATAGGTGTTTTCACTATCTCTCCTTTTTTGGAGATGAAAGTATATCCACTCCCTCACCAGGACACAATTTTAAGATAAGCACCAACTCAGAGCCCTGTAGTTGTGAAGTCTTTGAGGGTTCACAATCCAAATAGGTATTTCACTCTATTTCTCTTCTATTGGATATGTAAGTAGCCCCATACCACCACTGAGCAGAGTTTTAAGAAGAATCCACACCTGCGCTGTGTCTTTGAACCAATTTTAGAGGTTCCCAATCATAGATAGGTATTCCCTTATTTATCTCTGCTTATCTTTGTCAGGGAAGGTGTATTGTGTTTCGGACGTGGGATTTTTAAACAGTTGTAATCAGTGAGTAGGTATGTTATAAGGTTTAAAATGGTTTGGGCCAATGGGAAAACACCATGAGCCAAGTTGGCACAGTCTCACTGACTACTACTAATCAACAGAGTAAAGAAAGTAAATAAATAAATAAAAGAAAGAAAGAAAGCAAAGTGAGGATGAAAGAGTAGAAATAATGGTAAATGGGTTGAGGTGAAGTTAGAGTAAAGATTAAGATATGCAATGAAATATAGGAGGAGAAAATCAGAGTAGAAGGAGGTAGCAAAGGAAAGGAACAGAGGGAAGAAAACTAAGACCTAAACTCTAAGTAAAAGAGAAGAAAAATTTTTTAAAAGGAAAGAAGAAAAAAATATATACATAAAAATAAAAAATAGAACAATTATGTATGTATGAAGTAATAATACTAAAATTAAAAATACTAATATTGCTCAGGAGAGAATTAGGTGATCAATTTATACTCTGAATTAAATATATACACAGTTAAGGAGAAAGCCTAGTGATCACCATAGGCTGTGTATCCAGTTGTGAACAGAAGAGCAATGAGGAAGAACAAAAAACGAATAGGATTGTACCAAAAAAAAAAAAGAAAAAAAGAAAACAAAAACAAGAAATGGACAGAGAATAACAATAGATGCAAAAAATAAAAGGAGCAAAATTTTTAATTAAAAAATAAAAATAACTTTATAATTGGGGGAGGAGGGTGGGGAAAGTATTTTCAACTTATTTGGCGGGATCTTCTGTCTCTCCTGTGTCCTCTTTCCAGTCCCTTGATGGCGTCTTTGATTTGCTTGTAGTGGTCGGTTTTCCTTGTTGCTTGTTGCTTTCTCAATTCAGCTTGTTTGGGTAGGCAGAATAAAGTTGTGCTTTACAGGGTTGGGGACTTTGTTACCTTCTTCTCTGACTAAAAAGTATGATCTGCTGTGTGTGAGTGTGTGTGTGTGTGTGTGTATGTGTGTGTGTGAACAGGTGGCTGGAGACTATAGTGTGTGTGTGTGTGTGTGTGTGTGTGAACAGGTGGCTGGAGACTGTAGTGTGTGTGTGTGTGTGTGTGTGTGTGTGTGAGAACAGGTGGCTGGAGACTGTACTTTGTTGCTGCTGCAACTGAGCTTAGGAGTGGGTGGGACTTTGGTCGGTCTGGAGTCAGTGGCTTTTCCCAAAGTAGCCAGCCCGCTTTGGGCCACCAACCTGGACTCTCTGTCGACTGTTTTATAGGCTGTCTAGGTTTTATTTCTTATTTTTAATGAATTTTAGTGAGATTCCTGCAGGTGCTAAGGTGCTGGCTTGGCTGCGGCTGCGGTATGGCTGGAATTCCTTTGCTGCCTGCAAGGGGTTGTGGCCGCCTGCACTGGCTCACCGGGGAGTGGAGTTTGTTCCCCCCTGGCCCTGTGAGGAGTTCCCTCCTCCCGGGTGGGGAAGCCTTGCCCAGGGCAGGGCAGCCTTCACTTGGAAGAGCGGACTCTCACAGATCCGAATCCTTGCCCTGAAGAGAAATGGTGCCGCTGTTGCTCCTTTTGTGTGCTGTTATCTGCTTGCTGTTATGGCGAAGTCTATGCCAGTATCAAATATGGCACTCTTCTCCAGTGGGAGAGCTGTTCTTGGGAGTAGTGGAGATACTCACGGTTTCCCTTGGCTTTTTGGCCCATCCGGATCTGCGTCGGACAGTGGTCAGCAGCATGTGGGATTCTGCTTCTAATCATCCAGTCCGTGCTGAAGGTGGGGGAAGAGATTCCCCCCAGTCTCTAGCGCCTTTACTTTGGTTTTGTCTGGTGGATCCCACAGCAGCCGCTTGGGGCAGCGACAACCACTTGTGCTCAAACCTGTCTTCTGGTGCAAACTGCCTGAATTTTTCCTCTCTAGGCAGAATCTCTGTACTATTACAGCTCACTTAGTGTGATTTTCCCGTAGTGAATTATTATTGAACTGCAAAAACTGGTGTCTTGGGGGGAGCTCACATATAGCCCAGCTATATCCCCGCCATCTTCCTCTGGTGCTCGATTTTTTATTTTTCCTTTTATACTACTAACTTAGGGGTTAATTTGTTCTGTTTTTCTAGTTCCTTTAAAGTTAGGTGATTTATACATCTTTTTTCTATTAAATGTAAGCCTTTCAGCTGTACAATTTCCTCTTAGGATTGCCTTTGTTGTGTTCTTTGTCTAATTTTATTAAGCTTTGGTATGCTATCTCCATGTTTGTTAAAGTTCATTTTTTATTTTCTCTTTGATTTCTTCTTTGACCTACTCTAATAATGTTTAATTCCCATACAAATGTAAAATTTTCAATTATCCTCCTGTTATTGATTTGTAGTTTCTTACATTGGTGGTCAGAAAAAAAAAAAAACCTTGATATGTTTGAAATGGGAAGACAGAGGGAGGGAGGCTAAATACATAAACAAAACAACATCCAGTGAAATTCTGTCTATAAGAAAATTATTTTATGTTTGATAAGACACATAGCTAGAAAGGGAGGTGCTTAAAAATACCTTCTTATCTTGTGGTGGTTTTCCTGTTTACAGTGAGTAATTTATCTCCTGGTACCTTTAAAATTCTGTCTTTGAGTTTTGACAATTATAGTATTTCTTTTTTTGATGTTTACATTTTTATTTTTTTTATTGTGAAAATACAGTACAGAGGGGTTACAATTACATGGGCAAGGTAATGAGTACCTTTCTTATCAAGCATTGTTGACTTCTCCTTTGTTTTTCCTCTACCATCCCTTCCCATCTTCCACCCCCTCCCCAAAGTTGTAAAGTTCGTTTTTCGACATAATGATTTGTACATCTCATTGTTGCAATGGGTCCACCTGTATCCCTATTTAAACGAGTTGTTTTTTCCCTTCCCCTCCACAAATTATACCAACATCAAATACAGTGAAAGCAGGGCTTATACTGTGGGGGAGGGACATACAAAGCAACAAATAAATCGTCTTATAAATATGTTAGAAACAATTGCATAAAAGCAAAAACATTTGAATACTTATCTTGGGATTCATTTCACCTAACTTATTATATAACTTTCCAGGTGACACTTGGGCCTCATGAATGTAGCTGCATATTACTCAAATTTGAGGTATTTTCCACCATTAATTCTTTAAATAAACTGCCCTTTTCATTTTTACCTTCTAGAATTTCAAAAATGCATATGTTTTCACCACTGGATAGTGTCCCATAAATCCCTTAGGTTTCCTTCATTGTATTGTATCCTCTTTTCTTTCTTGTCCCTTTCACTGGCTGCTTTCGAATCACTTGTCTTTCTTTCTTTTTCTTTTTTCTTTTTACTTTTTTCTTTTTTTTTGTAGATCATGGGGCCTGAACCCTGCGCCTGGGCGCTGTCCCTCAGCTCTTCAGCTCAAGGCTAGCACTCTACCACTTGAGCCATGGCACCACTTTCAGCTTTTTTCTGCTTATGTGGTGCTGAGGAATCGAACCCAGGGCCTCATGCATGCAAGGCAAGCACTCTACCACTGAGCCACCTTCCCAGCCCTGAAACACTTGTCTTTCCCTTCACTTGCTTTCTTATCCTTAGTCGTGTCTTCTGTTGAGGTTCTCTATCATTTTTGTTTTGTCATTATATTCTTTCAGGGTTAGGATTTCTCAGGTTTCTTTGTTTGTTCATGCTCTTTTTATTACTTATTTATTATTTCTAAGCAGTTATAAGAAGGGGTTTCAATTCAACAAGTCAGCTTATAAGTACAATGCACTTTGATCAGTTTATTTATGGTTTCTACTTCTTTGTTGAACCTCTGATTTTGTGCATGAATTGTTTTTCTTAATTTCAGGTAGTCGTCTGTTTTCTTGAAATTCACTAAATTATTTTGGGACTATTATTCTAATATTTTTTTGCCTATCAATTCAGAGACTTCCCTTTCTTTTAAGGCACTTGCTTAGAGTTGCATTAGTATCCTTTGGTCCCATTGTCCTTTCTGATCTTTATACCATTACATTATCTTTAGTGCATTTAATTTGAAGAGGTAGCCACTTCTTCCAGGCTTTAAAGGTTATGTTGGCAGGAAAAGATCATCATCCATTGTTTGGTTTCTAGATAAGCCAATGAGTAGAACCTCCAGGCATGCCGGGCTTTCAGTCAGGCTCTCTAGTTGAGGAGAGTCATTATTTGTGCTCTGAGATTGACTAGGAATGATACCTTGGTGCTTTAATTAGTAGGCACATAAAGAAAAAAATGATAAAGCTGTACCAAAATCCAAATGACATGATGCCATCCATTTAACTATTTATTGGCTAATAGTTTGAAAGTACACATGGACATATAACTTTTAAGCATTTTAAAAGGCCCAGGATAAATGTTCCTGGTATTACTTATGCACTCACTGGCTTGCTCTAGCCCAGCCAACCTAGTCTTGGCTCCCTCTGTTCCTTCCTCCTACTCTAGCCTCCAGACGTTTCTACTGAGACTCCAGTGCCAGCAATAGCCACCTACTAACCATCTGCCAGAGCTGCCTTCCCGCCTTCATTCATCTGAAAACTTGCTTGAATTCTACCCCATTGGAAGCCTACCCAAATTTGTGGGCAGGATCTTAAGAGTCAGTCTCAACAGTGTAATGATGTTTTAGACTTCATATAAAGTGCCTTAATTTCTAATTCTTTTAATCTACCTGGTATATTGTCCCTATTTTTGCAAAGGAAGAAAGTAAAGCTTGGAAATGGTAAATGGTTTGTCCATGTTCCCTTTAGGGTTGGGGAACATCTGACCTTCAGGCCATATAAGGCCCATGAAATCATTTGATACACAACAGGATAGACACTGGTGCTTCTTGTTAGCTTCCTGAGACCATTATACTTGTATTAATAATTGTGTTTAGTCCATGAGTGATGTTATAACACACAAATGCCCTGCTAGGGCATTATTCAATCTATCATGAGGGATAAAAGACTTATATCAGAAGAATACACAGTTTCCCTATAAACTCATCATAAAAATTGACTTTATATAATATTAAACCAGATACATAAGCTCTTTTACCAAGCAATAGAAAAGTTGTGTTTCCACTTGAAAAAATGTGGTAAATAATCTGAGCTAATCTCTGGGCATGAATATAAGTAAATGGTATCCATGTAAGTAATACATGAGATGCCTTCATGGTACCTTCAAAATGAGAAATTATAGCGGAAATTCAGTGATGTCTCAACAAGTCATTTTCACTACATTTCCATGCTTTCAGTGTCTAGTGTATGAATTTCTAGCCTATATCAAGCAGTAGATAAGATTCAAGAGCAAGGAACTAAATGAAGACCAGTCCCTGACTTCTAGGAACTCCTTTCTCTTGATCTTTTTAAACTTCTTGTGGTAATAGACCTTTTGGTCTATTTGTCTTCTGATTGATATCTCATAATCCTTCAGCCTGGTTCTTGGTGACATTCTAGGTATACTATAGAGATGACTATAATCTGCCAAGGACAGATATCAAAATGACTACAAAGTCATTGGCATCATTTTTCAAACATTCATTTTAACTTTCTTTTTTTTTTTTTTTTTTTTACTGTACCAGGGTTTGAACTCTGGGCCTCACACTTGCTATGTAGGCTCTCTTATTTACTGTTTTCCTGTTTTCAATGATTATTTTTAGATAGGGCCTCACTTCTTGCTCAGGTGCCTGAGTGAGTATTTGTGTTAGGTTTCCTATCCTAGCTAAAGTAACAAATGTACATCCCTGAATCCAGCTTTTATTGAGAAGAGGGGAAGAGAGGGCCTTGTAAACTTTTCTGCATCAACTGGCCTCAAACCACAATCCTCCCAATCTCAGCATCTCAAGTAGCTAGGATTACAGGTATGAGCCACCAGGACTTGGCTTGCAAACCATTTTTGAAGTTTACATCCTTCAGTCTCTATCCAGTCTTCTAGTCAGGATACCCTTCACAATCAGGAAAATATGGCAGCTGTCCCACATTGTCACAGGCTGTATGAACCAAATACATAAAAGGGGATTTCTCATTGTTATAACATTAGATAGTCAACTTCTCAATAACATCTTGGCAAGTGGCTCTTAAAATTCACAGATTTGGTCACATAACAGTGTAGGCTCAAAGTCAAACTTATATAGGGTCAGCAGATTATACAAGTCATAATCACAAATAAAAGATTTAATGGAGGAACAGATATTAGCCAAGCACCAGTGGCTCAAGCCCATAATCCTAGCTACTCAGAAGGCAAATATCTGAAGATTGCAGTTCAAAGGCAGCCCAGGTAAGAAATTCCATAACCCTCCTATCTCTAATTAAACACCATAAAAACTGGAAATGAAGCTGTAGATCAAGTAGTAGAGCAAAAAACTCAAAGAGACTATTCAGGTCCTGAGTTCAAGCTCCAGGATTGGCGCGCACGCGCGCACACACACACACACACACACACACACACACACACACACACACACACACACGATAAAAATAAGATGTCAAGTATGATTTCTGAACTGACAGATTGAAGCCTCCATCAATCTGCTCCTGCACAAATGCAATGACAAATGTTATTTAAATTCATTTTCCTACAAATCTGAGGAGCATTTATTCAACAGAAACTACAAGATAAGAAGAATTGTTCATAACTTGAGCTACAGTTCCCCATATCCACAACTCCAAAGTACTCTGTACAGAAGCTCTGTAATCATGTAAAACCAAATAATGGGAAGATAATGCAGTCAAGACATAACCATCAAACTGCTGAAAGTCAAATTAAGCAGCGAATCTTGTAGATAGCAAAAAATAAATAATTTGTTACATACAAGGGGTCTTCAATAAGCTTAGCAGGTGACTTCTCATCAGAAACCATGAACTCTAACAAGCCATAGGCTGGTCCCCTCACAGTACTGAAAATAAACAAATCATCAATCAAGCATTCTATGTTTGAATCAAGTTATTCCCAGATAAAGAAAAACATAACTCATTACTAACCAATCAGTCCCTCAAGAAATCCTAAAGAGAATGCTCTAGACTTATTTAAAAGAGCTTTAGAAACTAACACAAATGCCTATCACTGAGAAACTACCAAGTGGGAAAACAGAGAAACAAAAAAAATCAATATTCAGAATATATGAAAAATTCCAGACTCTTATCCAAAATATGAATAGAATGCCAAACTCATTACAAAAAGATAAGTAATTCAATTTAAAATGAGCAGGAGATGTGATTACAGATTTCTCCAAGATAAGCAAATGTACAGCAAGCACAAGAAAAGATGCTCAACCCCATTAGTCATCAGCAAGATGCAAATCAAAACCACATTGTGGTATCACTTCACACCCACTAGATGTCTTTTTTAACCGAAAACAGACAATAGTGAATGTTAGTGAAGGTGTGGAAATGGAAGAAACTTTGCACAGTCCTGGTGGGAATGGGAAAATAGGGCAGCCGCTTTGGAAAAGTTTGGCAGCAATTCAAAATGTTATCATATGATTCAGTTACTATATGACCCAACAAATCTAGGTATATACCCCAGTGAAATGGTAATGTATGCCAACACAAAAACTTGTATGAGCTAGAAAGTGGAAACAATCCAAGTACCTATCAATAAATGGATAAAATGCAATGTTTCCACACAATAAAATATTATTTAGACATTAAAAATACTGATACATACCGCAATGTAAATTAACCTTGAAAACATCTTGTCAAATAAAAGAAGTCAGACTCCATGTTGCATACATCCATTTGTATGACATGTCCAAAGCAAGCAAATTCATACAAAGAAAGCACATTGCTAGTTTCTTAAAGGCTGGTAAATAAGGAGTTAGAGTTATGGCTAATTAGCATGCTTTTCTTTAGGGGTGAACGTATTCTAATATTAGTAATGATAGTTGCATGAATTTTTAAATGTACAAAGCACCATGAAGTAGACACTAGATGAGTGAATATTACAGTATAATATGACTTGAATCTTGAAAAGCTCTTTTAACAAAATGATAACTTTCAGAGTTTTCACATACTTGAACTTATAAAATGACCAAGAAACTTTCATTAGAAAATATTAATTACTCTTTGTGGACAGAAGAG
Source organism: Dipodomys spectabilis (assembly GCF_019054845.1). NCBI lineage: Eukaryota > Metazoa > Chordata > Mammalia > Rodentia > Heteromyidae > Dipodomys > Dipodomys spectabilis. The sequence continues at coordinate 1,699,099 of NW_024870876.1, forward strand.
AGAATGATTTAATGTGTTGTAATGATTAATAATGGCTAAGGTCTACCAATTGCTTTTGGTGACTTGGTAGGCACTGTACTATATAATGTAGATGCTTCAAAATTGATCAAGAATAACCCTATTTCTCAGAGTTTGCTATAAAAAAGCAGCAGTATTAATTAAAATAATAAAAACTGGGCTTGGAAGGTGGCTCAGTGGTAGAGCGCTTGCCTTGCATACATGAGGCCCTGGGTTCGATTCCTCAGCACCATATAAGCAGAAAAAGCCAGAAGTGGCTCAAGTGGTAGACTGGTAGCCTTGAGCTGAAGAGCTGAGGGACAGCGCCCAGGCCCAGAGTTTTGGCCCCATGACCAATAAAATAAATAAAGAAGTAATAAAAACCTAGACACCATTTACATGTTGAACAATACCAAATATTCCATTAATCTATGACATCATACTCAATATTTAATAAATGAAAGCTATAAGCAGGCAGGTTATACAGCTCCTTTTGTGAGTTGTAATATATGCAAATAATTTTTAGCACTGTGGACCCTACAATGAAGATTAATTCACTGAATCTTCATCATAAGGCTATTGAGGAAATGGGAAGCAAAGCGATATTTAAATACCACATCTGGGTCAGCAAAATTCAAAGTGGCAGCCTTGAAACTTTCATCATTTGACTGCTTATATAACTGAATATGTTACACTCTTCCACCAGCGCATCATGAACCCTTGTGTACAGCATGTGTAAAAGTGCTATGTAAAACGCATGGACTTGGACAAGGGTGAGGACAGATTTTTTTTTAAAACTGGTCGTCAACATAGGTAGTAAAGTTTTTCCACTCTAGTCTTTTAACTTTCTAAGATAAATTTTTTGACTTTACGCAAATAGAAGAGAACCAAAATCATATATTTCTATTTTTACTACTGGTTCCAACTAATATAGGACAAAAGATTTCATGTATATCGAGACAATTTAATTGGGCATACGTGGATCTACCTACTTAGAGGACTGAAATTGCTGAGATCCCAGTTCCAGGCTAGTTTGGATGGAAAATCTTTATGAGACCACCTTTTTTTTTTTTTTTTTTTTGCTATTTCAGGTAATTGAACTCAGGGCCTGGGCACTGTCCCTGCGCTTCTTTTGCTCAAATCTAGCTATCTACCACTTAAGCCACAGCACCACTTCAGGTTTTTTCTGTTTATGTGGTACTAAGGAATCGAACTCAGGGCTTTATGCATGCTAGGCAAGCACTCTACCACTAAACCACATTCCTAAGCCTCTAAAACCCCTTCTTAATGAAGAGCAGATGCAAATGTGTGTAACTATTGTTGTAGCTACCAAGAAAACTAACCAGCAAATCAGGCCCAGGTTCATCATGGGACAGGAAGCATGATCCTTTCTCAAACATATCAAGCAAAAATGAGGCCTGAGGAATGGATCAGTGGTAAAAGTGTCTGTTTAGTGCCCACAAAAGGAAAGACATTTTAATGCAAATAGGACACTGAAACAAACAAAGTTATGCCATCTTTGGGAATTCATACTGTTATTTATCTTAGCAAAAATTTCATAGTTCACACCAATTTTACCTTGAATATATCTGCACTGTTGGAGTTAAACAGCTGGTGTTTTCATGATCCGAGGATAATGGGACCCAAATATCTTGTTCCTCCATAGACATAAAGGGATACTGTTGCTGTGGTGCCTGCACTCTCAAGATCCCCAGTGATAATGGTCACCTTCCAGTCTCCATCTGCAAGGGAAAAAGAAAGCTAGTAAGTAGTAATGGAAGAAAGCCTCAACAATAGAAAATGCAGATATCTACTCTGTCAGCTTGGTTAGGAAATGAATAGTTTGTGGAATCAAGCAGTACTAAAATAATTGCTTTTTATGAACCTTCTCTTTGGAGGCTAGCATGTGGAAAAGTTTGGGGAACAGCATACCATTTTAATTATAAAGCACATAGGAGTGAGCTCTTGAGAAACAAAGATATTACATGCAAATCAGCTGAGTTGCAAACATTTAGAAGCTGGTGTTCAGCTGACAGGATTAGGTATTGCTGTCCGACCTGTAAGGTGGACAGACAGATATGTTTTAATAGCCTGATGTTAGAGTATTGTTTACCCCAGGGGACAAGCCTGTCAGTGTGGGGTTAGTGACAGTTTGGTGACTCTAGCAGAAGAATGGTAAAAATGTAAGAGATGTAAAAAGGAAAAAAGAGCTAAGATTTTTTTTTCATGAACAAATGCTGGAATTCTTCTAGAGTTGAAATGAACCAAGTAAGGGGGACATGCTATACAAGATAAATAGAATCTTGCGGAAGGGTAAAGAGAGAGCACATTGGAAATAGAGAAAGACAACGCTTTGTATAAGCAGAATAAATAATTGCATTTCCTGCCAGAAGCCTAGAAAGATTGGACAAACAGAGCAGGACAGAAGCATCTTTTAAAACAATCTATGCATATGATTGGTTAAGTTGGGAAGATAAAGTGAGATCATATTCGTTTTAGCATTTGGTGTGCTTTGAGAGAAACCCTTGCAGCAAGAACTTTCCCCTCCCCCCTGCAATGGACCACTGTCATACAACCAAGCCTTACCAGGATACAGGCCCCTCTACTAGAACTCTATGTAGGACCTGCGTCTCTGCCTATCACACTCTACCCACCCCTGAATGCAGGAGCAATTTGAAGACACTTTTACTGTTATTTTCAGATGCTCTATAAACACCTACTGCCATGTACATAATTTTTACACTTCCAAAATATGGTTAAAATCCATCACCATCATGAACAGTTGAGTCCTCAGTAAGTTCTCTACTCAGAAGTCATCTTTCCTCTTAATATGTCAATTCTACTCCTTTCTGTCATCATACATCCATAAAGATCATCATTTGTTTGTTGCTTGCTTTTTTTCTAATAGGACTAGGTGTTGAACTCAGGGCTATTAGTTGAGCCTGCCACCAGGCCTTTTGGCTTTAGTTATTTTTCAGGTAGAGTCTCATGCTGTTGTTTTTTTTTTTCTTTTGTTGGCCTTTGGAATGAGATCTTCCTTCTTGAGTAGCTGGGAATACGAGTATGCACCAACATGACCAGTTTATTGATTAAAAATTTTTCTCCTAGGTTAATCTCAAACTTTGATCCTCCCCAGCTCTACCTCCTAAGTACCTGAGTTTATAGGCATGAGACACTACAACAATAGGCCTTTCAAAGTTCCCTACCCAGTTTCACTAAAAAACACACATCAAAGAAATTTTGCATGAAACTTTGGTACCAAAACTCAGAAGGAGTTATAGAACCCAAAGGAGTGACCTCCACTACTTCTACCTCCTAGCCACTTTACTTTAAGGAAGTTGGATTCCTGTGGAAAAAGAGGAATCATGAAATTTTCAAACTATGATCTCATCAAGACTCTTATAATGATATTCATTCTTACAGGAAACCTCACACCTGTGATTTGATGCATAATTCAAACAAAGAATCTCTTCCCTCTTTTTTAGGTCTCCTTTCCTCCCTCATCCTTATCTCCTTCTCTGCAATTCTGGCCAGCCCTGGGATTATCTTCTGCAATCATGGGAAGAGAGAGGCTTGAGCTTGCATATAGGCTTGGATGTCTTGTTCACTAAAATAGAGCTGAGTCACAAAGAGCCAGATCACTGATTCACCTCATACTTCTGTGTTCCTCCTCTTGTAATTAGACTGTCACCATTACATAGCCTGTAGTGCAGGAATAACTAAAGAAACCTTTCAACCATCACTTTGGCTGATCTCTGATTTCTAAGCATATTTTTTCTTTTTGAAAACTGGAAAATGTCTCTTTCCATAATTTTTATAATATATTAAAAAATCAGACCACTTGCCCCCTTTAAGAATTCTTGTTTATATATGTGTGTGAGTGTGTGTGTGTATGTGTGCGTGTATGTGTGAAAAATGAACTAAGTAAATTGAGGGGATGGGTAGGGTTGGGAGAGATGGGAGAGGACAATGAAAGGGGTGACACTGATCAAGATGCACTGTACTCACAAACTGACATGTTAAATTTCAGTCACTCTGCACAATTACTTGAAGATAATAAAAATACAATTTAAAGCATAGAAATAAAAGTAAAAAAGAATGTCTCACTATCCATAATAATACAAAATAATTAAGAATATTTGTAGCTGAGTATAGTGACAAATACTTGGACTCCCAGTACTCAGAAGTCTAAGGTAGTAGAATCTCCACAAGGACAGCCTGGCCTACTCCAAGAGAGATCTTGTCTCAAATAAATAAAATAACATTCAGACAGTAACATAGAAAAACATTCTAGTTCTATATTTAAATAAAAATTCCACTATCCTATAAAAACAGTCTATTTATAACAGAGCTAAAAATATGTGTGCAGCTTATTTTACTACTTATTTATGTCTCAAAATTACTTTTTTCTGGTAACTTCCAATATTAAACCTTCACACACCAAAAGAGAGAAAGAGAAAGAGAGAGAATAGTTCAAATACTTTATCCATGCAAGCTTCTATTGCTTGTTTTTTCTCTGTCCAAACAGCTACTATCTATTCAGGCCTAAGACCTCATATCAAAAAATACTCTTGTCTCTAAATCTCTTTAGAAAATTACAGCTCTCAAAGGAAGAAAGAAAAATTCCTTGTAATTGATTTTTAAACATTTATCTACATTTAGCAGTGTTCTGAAAAGGTTTTTTTTTTTTTAAGTTAGTTGGTTATGCAATGAGCCAATCTACCATTGCCTGTCCCATTTCATTCCTTATGTATTGGCTCTCAAGCCTAACTTGGGACTGTGGCAGTAGCTTCATTTAAACAGATCTTTCTGCAGAAAAAAGGAATATTTTTTCTTAAACATTATATCCTAGGAGGTTTATTTTTCTTTTCTGTTAATAATAATTTAAAGCTGGGTGCCGATGGCTCACACCTGTAATCTCAAGAGGCTGAGATCTGAGGATTGCGTTTCAAAGCCAACCCAGGCAGGAAAGTCTGTGAGACTCTTATCTCCAATTAACCACCAGAAAACCAGAAGTGGCACTGTGGCTCAAACGCTAGAGTACTCACCTTGAGCAGGGACAGACAGAGCCTGGGCCCCAGAGTTGAAGCCCCATGACTTACATAATAATAATAATAACAATAACTTATTATTATTATTAAAAGATAGTCTAAATATACTCTCTGATCTCTAAATGTCTCATAATAAATTTGTATTTCTTTTCCATAATGTAGCAAAGCTGAATAGGAACTTTTGCTTTTATAATGAAAAGTAGGTGCTCTGCCATTTCCATTGTCATGGAGCAAAGTGCAATCAGTGTTAAGTGTAATTCAGCCAGGAAATCCTAAATGCCAGTGCATATTGTTATATCAACATGAGACTTTCATTAAAACATGTGGATCAGCTGACTTATCAGCTGGTATTAAATGTTCATATTATGCACAAGTAGTGTGTTGGTTATTCAAAAAGAACTCAGAGAGACTATGTGAGTTCCATACCAAATCAGACTTTACACAGTTGAGACATCCCACCTATTACCAAGATTATTAACAATTCAGGAGCAGGACAAGGACAAGCATTCTTCCTTTGAAAAGATCATAGACTAGGGCTAGACAACCTATGGGTCTTTGGGCTTAGCTTGTAACTTGTTTTTGTAATTCAAATTTTATTGGAACAAAGCTATACTCATTTGCTTATGTTTTGCTTGCATGGGTTTTCTCATGCTATCACAGCCAAGTTAAGAGATGCAACAAAGACTACAAACAGCTATAATAGTAATGGGATTAGGAGGCTGAAACCTGGAGGATCATGGTTCAAACCCATCCCAGGTAGAAACGTCTGTGAAACACTATCTCCAATTAACTAATAAAAAGCCAAGCAGTAGGCTTGCTGAAGGTGCTGAAGTTGAAGAACCAGCTGAGCAAGCAAGTTGAGTAACTCCTTATATTCAACCGTGAGTGCCACCAAAAAACAAAACAAAACAAAACAAACAGAAAAATCATGTAGTACACACAAAGCCTAAAATGCATATGATCCAGCCTATAAATTTGCTGATCCATCCCTCAGACCACCCACCCACCTCAAAATAGGCCCTTTACTATGCATTAAAACATGGGCTGTTCAGATTCTGTATATAGGATTTATGTAATGGAAGCAGAGGTTTAATGCTATTGATCTTTCCAGTTCACATAACAATCTCTAGCCATGCCCCTATCAAACCATAAATGCTAGGTTTATTACCACAGGCAACCTGACATACCAGTCTCATTCTGCAGTGACAGGATCCATTATTCAAAACCATCCTCACTGATATCCCAACTCCACTTGCTCTTTTGCAAGATGGCCATTTTACTAGTATATGAAGAAGTGAAATCTATTCCCCCTTTTGAAGACTCTGGGCTGCCCTTGCTCAGTGCAATACAGCAGAAATGACTTCTCATTCTCTGAGGCCAACTCTGTCTGGGTTTGTTAGAACTCTTACTCTTGAGCATTTCTTTCTGACAAAAATGGACAGATGAGGAGACTGGGAAATTATATTATTTTTAATAAATATTAACATGGCCAGCCTCAAAAGTGGAAATGAGGAAGTAAATTGAAAAGTAGCTACCATACCTTTTAGAAGCTAAATAAAAGGAACTTGGAGGCCTAAGAGGTTATATCTAAGTCAGCATTCTCTTTAGAAACTATAAAAAGATGCAAACTATGAATAAAGACAGAAAACTAAGAATCATATGTAGGAAAAGGAAGACCTACCAGTCACCAATTGTCCCTGTGCTTTGGATCCTAACACATCACCATATTTTAGAACAATAAACAGCACCCAATTTGGCCACCCAGAGACATTCTGTGATGGTTGAGCTTGCTAGAGGACATGACCAGGTATCGCTCCTAGCTTAGAAAGTATAAAGACTACAGATAAGAGCCTCTATTTTCAGTCCTTAATTTCCATTCCCTGTGTAGGAAGGAAACTGGCTCTCTTCTCCATTTCTTCCAAACTGCTGTTACAATAACATAAATCCTTGCTAAACCTTTTTACATTGTGAGACTCTCCTTTTTTGTGAGATGCCCAGAAATGCTTTTCATGAGTGAACCTCTAAGGGAAAACTTTATTCATCCTCAGTGACAATCCTGGACCCCAGCAACCAAGCTGTGAAGAATCCTGGCACATGGAAAATCCCTGTATATTGTCAGACCATCAACCAGCAATATTGAGAAAGCAGGTGGGAAGCCTGGCCACACACTTCTCTGTCCACAACTGTGGCACTACCCCCACTAAAACCACAGGAGAGGCTCCAAGCAAGAGTTCCCTATAAATTGAATCAACCCACTGAAAAGTGAAAGATCATATCAAAGTATTATGTGGACCCACTAAGTTTGAGGGTAATTCCCTGAATAGCAGTTGATAATTCAACTAGCTGCTGGGAAAGCATTTTGCTAGTAAGGATCCACTCTTCTCTTTTTATGAATAACATTAGCAATTTTGTCACAAGATCTGAATATTAGCACATGTGCACTAAATTCCCTCTTTCATGTGCCCCAAGTAAATGAGAAACCATTTTTCTTAAGTGTTTTCTTTCTCTCATCGGATGTTGTTGAATTTCAGCGTGGTACTAGTGAATTATGTTGATACCTGTAGCTACTGGAAGTTCTACAAATCCTTTCTTAAATTCTTCACATTGTACCTGCATCTTACTCTGTGCATTCCACTGCAGAGATTACATGCATTTGCCTTGCTCAGAAAATTAACCCTGTTGTTAGATACAAAAACACCTGTGTCTGGAAACATTTTTAGTTACTTGGCAACGACCCTCTGACTACTCAGAGAAGGATGCAAATAAAGCTCTTATTGTGTGATTGTTAGTTTGATGTGTGTATAGTTAGTACATTTTGGTACAATTTTGTATAGTTAGTACAGTTTGGTAATTATATAGTTTAGTAATTGTACTGTTTGGTGCTTACCTTAAGATGCCACAAATCTAAGGAAAACTACAGAACAGCCATGCTTTACTCCACTCACAGCAGACAGAAGGCATGGTCCTGTGAGGCTTTCAAAGAGTGGGATGCTGGAAGATGCACCGAAAGTGAAGAGCCCCGGTGGGCTTCTGCATATGGCAACATGCTCCTCCTGATTAGAATCAGGAGTGCAGCCTGAGAAGTATCATTGTGCATAAATGTTTGTTTGGTGGTGGCTAGTGAAGCTGAGTGCTTCAGTGAGAAAGATGAAGAACTTGGGAAAGGAAGACTAGAAAGTTAGGCAGACCCATCTTAAAGAAGCCTTTCAAGGGTCCCCCAGAGTTCAAGTAATGAATCCATCACACTCTGTGAGAGAGGTCAAGATAGATATTCCCCATCATATCCATGACAATATTTTGACATTACTTCCAGATTAGTGTGCCTGTCAAATGTTCATTCTAGCTTGTTGCTTGTTTGTTTTATTGAGACAGGGTCTCTTGCCATGTAGCACAGACTGGCCTGGAAAGCTGGAACAGCAACTATGTGTACTACCATATCTGCTCTAGTCCTTTTCATAGCACTGATGCACACTGCTCAGTTATCCATCACAAAGCAGTCCCTGCCCCTCTGCAGTCTCCTTCCACACAGTGACCTGCCTTGTGACATCATCCTAACATCCAGATGGGTGCCTTTCTATCTCTAGGACTTTGCACCTCAAGTTTGCATGTATAGTTGAAATGTCATCTCCTCTAAAAAACGTATACAAACATCCTTCCTATAACTAGAACCAACCACCTACTCATGTTGGACTCTTACAAACTTCTACTTTTAGTCATGCAAATAAGCTCCTCTATAGATCAGAGACTGGGTTTACCCCACCCTTCTTCCCCATCCAGATAACATAAACATTTCAGACAGCAAGTTCTGGCCTTAAAAAAAAAAAGGTTTCCCCACCTCCAGTCCCTAGTGCCAGAGGCACACAGGAGCTCAAGAAATCAGTGAAGATTTTGTGTCTCTCCTCCCAGACTAATAATAGATGCTGGCAGGGATGTGGCCAAAAAGGAATGCTATTACATTGTTGGCAGGAATGTATACTGGTTCAACCACTCTGGAAAGCAATATTGAGGTTCCTTAAAAGACTAAATACAGCCAGGCACCAGTGGCTCATGCCTATAATCCTAGCTACTCAAGAGCTGAGATATGAGGATCATGGTTCAAAGCCAGTCCGGGAAGAAAAAGCCATGAAACTCATCTCCAATAAACCACAAGAAAACTGGAAGTGACACTGTGGCTCAAGTGGTAGAGCACTAGCCTTGAGCTGAAGAGCTGAGAAACAGCGCTCAGGCCCAGTGTTCAAGCCCCATGACCGACAAAAAAAAAAAAAAAAAAGACTAAACATAAAACTCATCTAAGATCAAGCAATCCCACTTCTGGACTTTTACCCAAATGATCCACGAACCAAGCCACACTAAAGCTACCAGCACAACTATGTTCACTGCAACATTATTTACCATAGCTAAGATATGGAACCAACCCAGATGCCCCTCAGTAGATGAATGGATCAAGAAAATGTGGTATATATACACAATTGAATGCTATGCTTCCATCAGAAATCGTGGCATATATACACAATGGAATTCTATGCTTCCATCAGAAAGAATGAAGTTATCCCATTCATAAGGAACTGGAAAGACCTGGAAAAAAATCATATTAAGTGAAGTAAGCCAGACACAAAGAAACAGACTCCATGGTTTCCCTCATTTGTAACAATTAACATATGTCTAGGATAGTCTTAGCAGAGGATCACAAAAGCTCAATAGCTATATTCATATGACCATATAAGATGATGCTAATCGAAATGAATTCTAAGATATGGAAATAAGAGAGGGTTTTTTTTTAATGTTGTTTTTAATGTACTGTATGAAGTTCTTTCTTTTTTCCCTTTGGCGTATCCCCTGTAGTCACTGTTTTTTATTCTGGTACCTTGTGTTTTGTACATACATTTATCTGATTTGGGGAAGGGAAGGGAAATAACAAAATGGTGAAACAAAGGACAAAGGATGAACAAATGCAACAGTGATACTCACAAGAGTTAGCTTGGAAATGAACACTACAACCAGAGGTCCAGAGGGGAAGGAAAGTGGAAGAAAAACAAGGGAGCAGTTAACAATGTTCAACAAGAGATGTACTCATTACCTTGTGTAACTGTAACCCCTCTGTACATCACCTTTACAACAAAATTTTAATTTACAACAAAAATTTAATTTAATAATAATAAAAAAATCAGTGAAGACTTACAAAGAACACTAAGGGGTCTGTTAAGAAGTAGTTTGAATGACACAGGCTACCTTGTATGGAAGAACAGTCAAGACCTGACTAAGATCTTCAGCACAACATATAACTACCTCATAATTAACAAAAACTAGGTCTTTCACATGATGTGTCATCAGTGTCCTTTTCTATAAAAAGGACAAGGACATCATTTGCCTCATAATCAGTCTTATTATTAGCACAAATATAATGGAAACAATATTGGCCTTGTACTACCACATTTTGAAAGGCATGTAAATACATTTCAGGGAGATTTAGCAAGGACTGTAAACATAGATTTTAATTTATTCTATTTTGAAATAATTTTATCTCCATATAATTCTATGTATCTAACCTCACAAGTCTTTCAAAATATAACCTTATAAGAGGATAGGATTTTTTTTTAAAAAATAAGTACTTTATAAATATTTTTTAATTTTTTCAAGAGACAAATAGCATTAATCTTATTATCCATGTAAAGCAATGGAGAAATTATATGCTGCTGCGGATGGGAGTAATAAATTTGACAATGAATTAGAAATGATCATGGTTCCATGAAGAGAAAGATGACCCACATTACAGGGGTCAGAGAACACCACAATGGGTGACAGAGGCAGCAACAAGTTATGTCTGCTTCAGCCCAGGTGTGCACATACTGGGACCATTGCTGCGTGTTCAAGACCACAGTACATTGTGACACAGTGAAAAATGTAAAGCTAACAAATATTGAGCACCTAAGATGTAGCAGGCTCATTCAAGGTACTCTGTGCATGTTATTAACTAATCCTCACGTAACCCTCAGAGTTTCTAGTACTGTCTACCACTCATAGGAGAGTGAGGCACAGAGATTCCCCAAGCTGAGCACTGTTAACCAGGAAACCCAGTAGTTTCCCGGTCACTGTTGAAGTAGGATACTTGGTCTTAACTCAGTTTACCATGTAACACTTGCTTGTTTAGTGTTTTCCACTCCTTCCACTCCTTTTCATATGTTGCTCCTTGCTAGAGAGGATAGCACATACATACCAAACTCCTGCCCAGTATTCCAGGTTCCCAAGGACCTCCCTCAATCTGGATTCCAATGTCTCAGAAATGACCTTTCTGACTTCACCTTATCTCAAGTTTATCTTTCCTACTGGATGCCAAACCTCTCGTATGTGTCTCCTCTTTGGTCACCGATATTTTCTTGATCTTCCTGCAAATATTTGCTATGTGTGCCCCCAAACTCATATGCAACCTACTCTCAGAACTATATTGCTATGTGTTGGTTATTAGAATAACAATGTGTAATCTTCAACCTATTTAGGAGCTAAGTGTTGGGGTACTCATATTCACATGCCCTATCCAATTCTACCACTAGAGTTACCTTCTGCTGTTTAACAAAACATCCTAAAATGATATTACTTCAAATGTGTTTTACCAATGAACCTGCAGAGTAGCAAGGTCTGGCAAGGACGGTCTTCTTTGCCCTACAGTTTCAACTGAGAATGTTCAGCTACACACAGGACAAGCTGCTTCCAGTCTCATGACTGGCCAGGTAGGGTGGCTGCTGTCTGTATTCAGGATGATAGCTTTGGGTACTCCATACCAACGTCTCCATGTGGTCTGGGTTTCTTCAGAGGATGGGGCTAGGTTCCCAGGAGCAACATTTGTAGAGATCCAGCCAGGCATAGTATCACCTTTATGTGACCCACTATAATCCCTGATACACTGTGACCATGAGGGGAAGGAGGGGGGCAATACTAAAGGTTTGTTCATAGACTCATGCTTATCAGGCAAGCACTTCACCACTTGAGCCCTAGCCTGATTAGTTCCATCTTTTGATAGAGAATGGTCAAGATCCTGAAGAAGTACATAAGATAGAAAGTGTTGTTGCAGTTATGGACGTATAAACAATACTCAGTCTACCTCACAGGTATTCAGAAGCTTTTGGAGATGTCTTCGCCAATCCTTGAACACTGGATGATGTCAAGAGACATCCCTCCCTTCTCTCTCTCTCTCTTTTTCTCCCCTGTGTGTATGTTTGAAAGAGAGAAAGAGAGAGAAATGTGTATATAATTAGTATCAAGTAGGTAGAAAGCAGGTATATTGTAAATACCCTGTGAAATCTATAAGGTTAACCATTTTCTGCAACCAAAAATTATCCAGGCTAAAATGTTGAGAGTCCTAAAGTTGAGAAACCTTGCCTTTGATTCATTCTGACAGAGTAATTCTGTCTTGCTCCACATCATATCATCTTTCTGTGAATTATCTGTAAATGCAAATTGGCTGAGGAGTAGCTGTCCATGGCAACGCTTCTGCATGTCTATGCATACTCTGAAGATGCTGAAAGATCGGTGTTATAGTTACGATGTCAAACCCATCCATCCTGTTACTATGTTGAATTATGCTATCTGAAACAAGAAAACCTATGTACCGATGTTCTAGAATCAATGTAGTATAAATGAGTATCCAAACACTAGCTATTTAACATTAGGAGAAAACAAAGCTAAAGCCAAGCTGGGGCTTAGAAAAGACCATATTATCCTCCAGGCAACTCTAAGACACAGCAAACAGCCTGGCTCCTGCTAAGAATTCCTTAAGCATTCCTTTCTCCCCTTTTGATTCCAACTTGTTTTCACATTAGCTTTTTTCCCCATGGACTCCGTTGGACGTCGTTAACCTAGTTTCAGGCATGCATGCTAAAACTGATGAGACAATCCTGGAAACTGTTTCTCTGGCTCTTGGCTTCACACATTTTGGACATTGACCCCATACTTTCCCAGGTTCCAGGTATCCACAGGGGTATGTTCCTAAGAGGGAAACAAGACTGATGCAACAGGCAGAAGACTCAAAACAAAGGAGGTCAGGCAGTCATCTGGCCATTATCCATACAGCTATGTATGGATATATGAACTTAACGGGGCAATCCAAAGCCATCTACATTTGATTTGGAATGCATGATGTTAGTTTAGGATATTTATGCTCTGAATTATGTTTAGCTGAGACTAATCACTAAATTCAACTTTTTTTCCTTGAGCAGACATCATTTGAGTAGAGAAGCTAGCCACGCATTGATGGGCAAACAGAATGGAGAGTAAAAAGAAAATATTTTAATAATCTTTACCACAGACAATCCATCAAATTACTACTAATCCTACTACAAAGAGTTTTCATTGCCTTAAATATTTGGGTTAGTGTTGTAAGAATGTTAAAGTTCCTTAGGTCAGATCCCTGAGAATGAGTACAACACAGTTTTGCATCATAGTGAAAAGCCAAACTCCAGTATTGGTTCTTCCATACAGACTTCTTAACTTCACACAAGGTTTTCATGCTCCTCATTCCTGGAATGGTATTTTTAAACCCTCTCACTATATAACACAGTTCTATGTGGATAAATTATAAAAGAATCTCAAGCATCTAGCCTCAAGAAAGAAAGAAAAATCCCCTACAGCCGAAACAATAATAACCATAAAATGGACTATTAGCAGAAATAGAGTTGTAAGCTTTCAGCAAACCAGAAGGCTGGGATTGTCCTTGTCAACAATGCTAAGACTCTTGGCTTGGAGAAGAGGAAGCTGGGGCCACAAGGTAAGCCACAGGGGCTGGACCTTTAGCCAAAGTTTAGGATCCAAGTAAATTATAGCAAAGGAAGCTTAGCAAAAATGCAATCTCTCTACAGGAATGCTACAGAAATAAAAGGTTCATCAGAAAAACAGCAAATATTAAAAACATCATTGCACTTGAGCAGGAAAAACATAGAAGGTCAAAGATCTAAAAATCCAGTCCAATAGGACAATTAAATAAAGACAACCACATGGAATATGAATATATACACATACCATCAATGATCCAAGTCTGAAGGAGTTCCTTTAACATAAAAATAATATAGACTAGAAAGACTAAAAGCAGCTATACAGACAAACTAGTTGAACTAGTTGCGTTCAACTTCTGAAATCTTGTATTTGCCATTTGTGTTATTGTAGGAAAGCTGGAGAAAAAACTCATCCTTTAGTTTCATTGCCTGTCAAATGGAATGGTAATACTGCTTATAGTCTAGAATTATTATCAGAAATTTATTTAGTGAAACCACTTAGAATATAAAATTAGTATTCTATTCAACATTGTACCCAAGACCTAGTAGATATTAGGAATATGATGCCTTGGGAGGGAGGGAGGGAATAAGAAAAAGAATTAGTGTTAGAGTAAATTAGACTTTGCCAGAAAACCACGCATACTTCAGGGTACAAAGAACAACAAATGGTTTATTGCCAGCAAAGATAGTGGCAAGACCCTTTCCCACAAGACAGAAGTACCTGCTATTGTCTTAGGTGGCCTTTTATAGCCTCTAAGGTTTGGGGGAACTTGCTGCCTTATATGGTTATTGCTGCCCCAAAGGAGTGCTCTCTCAGGTAAAGTAGGTAGAGGCTAATCATTTACTGACTTTACTAAATGGGTCTAGTATTGCCCAGAGAAAGAGCATACTAAGATATGAGAGAGGAGGCTATTGGGCTAACAATTAGCGTTGAGGCTGGGCATTAATTAGTCACTCCCTAGCTACTTGGCAGGCAAATTTGGGGAAATTGTGGTTCAAGGCCAGACTGGGAAAAAAATGTTTGCAAGGTCTCATCTCTATTAATAAAAGTGGGATGTGGTGACTTGCACTTGTCATTCCAGCTATGCAGGAAGTTTAAACAGAAGGATCATGGTCCAGTCTGGCTTGTTCAAAAAGCAAGACCACCTGTCCCCTGGGGCAGAGTAAAAGACCCTGAGTTCATACCCAGCACCAAAAATATAGCATTTAAATTTATTATAGAATATACAATTATTTGATTCAATAAGTGGGCTTAGCATAGTGGCAAGACACAAGGACAGCATGCAAAAGGCTTCACTTCAATTCAGTGTTGCATAGTACAATATTGACGCACAGTCAAATTCAGTCTAACTCAGTAATGCAGTTAGTTCTACTACAAAATATGGATATATATATATTTAGAGTTGCATGTTGTCACAGTTAGGAAATGCATCTTAGATAATCATAGGAATTTAGCATGGTTAGGCATTGGTAATGAGTCATAATTGTACTTGGTGTTAGTATCATAAAATTAAAATGAACTTACTAATTCTTTTCCCTTCCACTCTTATGCTGAATAGCATTGTGGTCCTCTTTCTCTCCATTGTGATTCACAGAAAAAATGGTCTACATAAACATGCTTCTGGTATCTTCAAAGCCTTCACATCAAGATTGCTTTCAGCACTCTTTACCATGCTTCATGGACTCAGCCTTCATGGGCTCTGCAACTTAACTTTCTATGGCACAACTTAGCTCAGCTGCATAACTCCAAAACTCAAAATGTATTTCCAGAATTACATGCCAAGAAATATTAGAAATTATATTCTTCAGAATTTGAAAGCATAATAAAAGAGAATGACTTAAAAACAATACTGCCTAACATGAGACCTGTGACTATGAAGTCATAATTTTTAATGAAGCCATAAACAACAGAAATTATTAATTACAATAAAACACGTAAAATAGTTCATTTTAATCAAAATTACATTTCATAAAGTACAACTAACCATCTACAAAAACACCTCTTCTGTCCAATGTATCTTCATTATGTTCAGTATTACAGAGTTGATTGATTGTGTGGCTTTTCTCACTGATGAAATACTTCCAACCTTTTCAGTCTTAATTGTCATCTTCAGTTTAAAAAGAGTCATTTTTACTACTCAAAAATTCCCCACAAAATTCTAAAAGTGATGGATCATTGTTCCACTTAGAATGCAACTTCAAGCCTTAATACTTAAAGATTTTTTTTGTAAGACACAATACTAAGTGATTACTAGAATATAGGTACAGGAATACTATGAGCTTCTAGAACATTAATAAAGTTATGCTCATAGAAACAGATTCCACACAATTTTTTCCTTATAAAATAAATGGCACAATGAAATATAAGCTGAAGTACAATTTCCACGATCAGTAAATACAAGTATTAGGTTAAGCTAGTCATCACAGAGGACAGAAATATCTCATTGGGTTCACTAGTCAACAGGGCTTTAAGAATATCACAATATTAGCACTAGCCCTTGCCTAGTTTCAGCTTACTGAAAAAAGTACACATACATTTGAAAAAAACAGAGGCCTATTAGCCTGGTGTGCTGATTAGTAACCTGTATTTATCCATCACATTAAAATCAAGTTTAAAATGTAAACACATTAACTATACAATTGTAGGCTGATTTGAAGAGTACTCAGTGAAAAACGGTATCACAAAAGACTTAGATAACTTACAAACCAATATACATATCAATAAAACATAATTAATAGAAATTAATCACTTGGAAGATGATTGTTTTCCCCATACACTTAAGGAAACCTTAAGGAAAAAACTGCTTGGGATTAAAGTTGCTCATGTACGTTTTTAATAAATCAGACTATAGTGTTTATTGTTGTATTCACTTGAAGTACTTTTAATCAGCAGTTTCAACTTAATAAGATTGTACTGTAAAATGTGCAGGGCAGGTAATCTGGAAATAGAAACAGATTATATCAGGTGATTAAAGGAAAAAAGCAGCGACAACATTTACCATTGGCTTCCTCTTGTATTTTAGGCTGATGATTTATTTGCATTTCTGCAAAAATAAAAATGAAGTGTAGTTAATAATAGATCTGTCTGATGACATTATAAAATGGGGAAGAAATAAGTATGATTTTAACTCTTTATCAACAGCAAATTCTTAGGCTGTTTTTTGTTGTTGCTGTTGTTATTGTTGTTTTCCATTTTGTTTTCTGAGACAGGGTCTCACTATGTAGCTCAGGTTAGTTTTAACACATATTCTCTTGCTGCTGTCCCCAGAGTGCTGAGATTATAGACAAGTGCCAGCCAACATCCCAAATGCTAGCCAAAATCCCGCTGATTTTTTGAGGTGAGGGATGCCCGTACCCACTTGAAATCTCTCTTTTGCATTCACAGCTGGCACTTTACTACTTGAGCCAAGCTTCTAGCTCCTCTTCCACTAACTTTTAATATAGAGTAGGGCATGTAACAATTCTAAGGCAGAACTTTGCATATATTTGTACTTTCACTGTGACTAATAACCATACAGGAGACACAAAAGATAAATAGAAAAGGAGACAGTCTAGGCAACTGGAGACTCATTTTCCATGCAGTCCAGATGGAACAAAATCATCTTGCACTTTCTCCTTCTGATGGTTTCATTGATCCTCACCTTGATGATATAGTTCAATTTCTG
The DNA here is from genome assembly GCF_019054845.1 of Dipodomys spectabilis. Lineage (NCBI taxonomy): Eukaryota > Metazoa > Chordata > Mammalia > Rodentia > Heteromyidae > Dipodomys > Dipodomys spectabilis. Next base: position 1,716,574 of record NW_024870876.1, read on the forward strand.
AATGGATTATGCCCTCAGACATGAAGGGAAGCCATCTGACAAATAGGAAAAAAGAAGAAAGGAAGGAAAAGAGAAGAACAAAAGGAAGAAAATGATTATTTTACAATAAGCTAGAGTCACTGTCAGCTTTTATATAGCCAAACACAACTCAAACTATCACATACTCATCATGGTGGTAAAAGTGTTATCATAACTGTGGCTTGAAGAATAAAATATAATGGAACCAGCCAGGAAGTGGATCAGTCCTTAGTTACAAGCTCCTGTGAAGGCCACAGAAGCTGTAGAGTTAAAACAAAAGAAAGGTCAGGTTTAAGATTTTGTGCCTCATATCTTGTCCAGCCTAAAAAGGATGGCCCACCCACCCACTGGTTTTAGTAATAAATGCTTTCATTTTAATCTTTCCTTTATCATTTCATCTTTCCTCTATCTTACTTTCATTTGACTTCCTTTAAAATCTTTCCCTGGTTGTCTGAAAAACTTATTTTCATTTGACTGCCTTTAAAATCATTCCCTCATAGTCTGAAAAAAGTTACTTTAACATAGTGACAACACTGCCATTTTGGAAAATATGCATTGGTCCAGTATTACCTCATGCTGGTAGATTCCCATTACAACAACCAAATTTCTGTGTTAGAAGCTATCTAATGCAGAAAATATTAAGTCTGGATTCAGAAAACCAGCTTCCCTGCTTGTTGGCTTGTGATCTTACCCTCTTGAAGCTTAATTTCATTGGCTAAATTAGCTGCCTCATTTGAAGGACTGTTAATATGAAATGATACAAGAGTATTTTGTGTGCTGTTACAGAAATATTAGTATTATATGACTAGAACTAGTTCTTAGTATTCCATATTCATTCTTCCCATCCATCTGTCCATTCAAAAAAGCAATTGTCTTCTGAGTGCTGGGCATTTTTCTAACTGCTAGGCCTACAAGAACAGCATAGGGGAAAAAAATCACCTGGAGCTTCAATGTAAAGGAAGAGAACTCATATGTAAAAATATAAGTGAGACAAAGTACAGTGGGTAGTGTAAGAAATACAAACAAATATACTTACAGTCTCTTTTGCTCCCTACAGCAAAGTAAACTGATCAACTAAATGGCAGAAATTGAGAAGTACAAAGGAATGAAGATCAATAACAATAACAAAAAATCAATGCAAAGGAGATATCTGAGCTGAAGACTGGACAGTCAGTGACCTTCTGACAGATACTCTTTCTGAGGAAGGGCATCACAGAGGGAACACAACAGTGACAAAGGTATAGAGTTACATGGATTCTGTGTGGCTAAGGCACCGAAGGCTGGTAGACAAGGCAGGGTTGGTGCATATAATTGGTTGTGTATCGATATGAAAATATCAAAGAATTTGGAGGCAGAGATACAGGGCCAACTTGACCACACTAACCTTAAAAATCACCACATGAGCTTGTGCTACCCAACTGTGATGATCACTTATCTCTCCCATATTTTCCCACAAAACTACAAGAGATCCCATTTCCTTTTGATCATTGCAGCTCAGTGAGCTTTCTTTTCCTCTTCTGCAATCAACTGACACATTACAATTTATTTACACATTTAGGTAGCCCCTAATTACGCAGTCTTGCTTTCTTAATTAAGTTTTGGTTAATGCATCTTTCTAGCTAGATTAGATCCATTTCTTTTAACTGCCGGATATGGTGGTACAGGTCTGTAATCCCAGCCCTCAGGAGATGAAGATAGGCTAGTGTTTGAGGCCAGCAAGGGCTATATTGAAAGATTCAGTCCAATAACAACAACAACACAAAAAAGTTTATTTTATAGAGAAAATGAAGCTACTCAGCTTTATGTTTAGAATAAAAGCTTTTAATTAATGTAGAGTCTGACCTCCTTGTTTTAAAACCTATTAGCTTATAATCATAACATATTCTTGATCTTTCTAAGCCTGCTTTCTCATGTGAAATTATAGAAAATAAAAGTACTTACACAAGAAAAATATTGCATTAAATGCACATATTTATTGTGGTTTTGGACATGTTATCAATGATCAACAAATGCCAGTTAGTATTATATGTCCTCACTGCCCAGTACTTTGTGCTTAGTTGGTGTTATAAGAAATATATTTGGCCTGATTGCCAATCAGCTGAAAAACATCTCCTATTTTTCAGATGTGCTGTAAAGAGATGGGCATGGGATAGTAATACTTGTACCAGAAGATTTGGCTCTCATTCTAGTTGCCTAGAGCAGAAGTCTCTGACTAAGACCCCTGGCCCATGCTCAGCCAACCAGATGTCTCTCTTAATAAAAGAGATATATAAATTGTGACCAGAAGACACTGTATATAGAGCACATAGAGGCATAGAGGCTCTATAGTACTTTTGTGTGTGTGTGTGTGTGTGAGAGAGAGAGAGACAGAGAGACAGAGAGAGAGACAGAGAGACAGAGAGAGAAAGAGAGAGAGACAGAGAGAGGGAAAGAGAGAGTGAGTGAGTATTGTCCTGGGGCCTTAACTTAGGAAACTGTGCACTATTCCTGAGCTTTCTTATTCTAGTACTCTATCACTTGAGCCACAGTTCCACTTCCAGCTTTGGGCGAGGGGGGTTAATTTGAGATAAGAGTCTTACAGACTTTCTTGGCATCTTGTTTTCATTTCTAATACTTATCCTTATTTCTTAAAGCTGGATTCCATGAAAGTCCTAGTCAAAGCTTTCTAAAACTAGTTTAGTTTAGTTTAGTTTGGTAAATTTCTCATTCTTCAAAGCAAACCAGAGTTTACTGATTGAATTTTATCTATTTATTCATTTATTTACAAATGAATAAATAAATAAAAGATATTTTATTATCATGTACTAGTCATCTAAGGAAAGTTTCATTGTGACATTTCCTTACATGCATGCTGTGTACACATATGTGTTCCAACCAAACTCACCCCATCCCTTACATTGATTTTTTAAATCCTAATCTCTGGTCCTGTCTAGTATTCAGTACATTTCTAAAATTTTTCTTCTATGATTCCTTTTATCAGGAAATAGTAAACAAAGCAGTGTTGTGATACTGAGAACTGTTTTAAAAGGCAATACTGGGAACAGATTAACAATGACTCCCTCTAGATTTGTGCTACATTCAGAGTCCTTAAGACATCAAGTCATCTAGACAACTTATTCTTAACTTCCTTCAGCAGCCATCAACTCCCTCAGTTGTTGATTTTTTGTAGGTTTTATTCATATTGCCATCAAATCTTATCTGAACTATTTCTAATGAATAGAACAGAATAAATTTTACATGCCTGGGGTGAAAATTGTTTGCAACATGCATCTATTTTCTTCTATGTTTCCTCATACCTGCCCAGGCAAGCGTCCAAACCATCCTTCCACTCTTTAGTTTCTAAATCAAAATGTGCTGCAAGAAAACAGTGAAAAAGAAAGCCAAAGAGAACTAGCCAAGGTTAGGAGTTAAAGAAAATTCATCTTTATTTATTTTTTAATGAGAGCAAGGAAATTCCTCTAAGGCCCCTTAGAGATGGGAGGAATGGAGCCTCAGGGCTTGAGAAGCACAGTGAAGGCGATGCTACCCAATGGACTACAAGGCAAGCTGGAGGGATCCTTGCAGTCACCAGAAACAATGCCTAAAACCCCAGATCTTCCAGGGGTGTCCTAATTAAGAAACAGAAAGGCAAGAAGGGAATTCTGTGTTTTAAGATTCTCTGAGACAAACCAAGGAACCCACTTGGGTGATCCTGGGGAAGGGGTAAAAAGAAAAAGACTGAATGAGGTTAGATTTTTATCTGAGACATACATATTTTAGATAGGACAACCACTGTTCTCACTGAAAAAATGGTAGAAGAAGCACTTAGAGTCTCTGACTCCACTCATCCTGGAAACACTGCCAGCCTAGCCCTGCGCTCATTCTGTCAGATTCTCACATCACCGCTTGTCACTTTCGCACCAAGGAATGGCTCAGACTGACAAAGAGCACCGAAGTCAGCAGCAACACAGATACATGCTCAGAATAGCAAGAAATGATTAATACTGGCCTCTTTTAGGAAGGAAAAAACTTAGTAAAGTTAAATGATTGCTCACTATCTCATGATAGGTTTTGCTTCTAGTCTCCCCATTTTTGCACAGTATCAAAATGTCTATATATCCTTTTTAAATTTGTATTGATCCTCATTCCTCTCTATTTCTCAGAAAGGGAAAAAAGTAAATCATTTGCACATAAACTAACTACTTTAAAAACAAATAAATGCTTAAAGCATTTTTAATGAGCTATCTGAAATGTCTTATAAAGATAAACCTACATGAAGATTAAGGGACCTGTAAGGTTTTTTCCAACATGGGACTCCTTATTTCCTTTCTTTCCTTTGCTCTCTCCCTCCTTCCTTACCTAGTGGAGCTACCATTTGAGCCACACATGCAGACTTATTGCTTTAGTTTATTTTTCACATAGGGTTTCATGCTTTTTGCCTGGGCCCAATCTCAGATTGTGATTCTTCTACCTCTGCCTCTGACCTAGCTGGGATTACAGGTATGAACCATCACATCTAACTTGTTTTTTGAGAAACAGTCACATCATCATTTGCCAATCTAGTCTCAATATTTTTTTGGATTTTATTTTTATTTTTATTTTTTATAGTCTTAAAATTTTGATCCTGCTCTTAGTAGATTTTAAATTGAGTAAAGATGAGCTTACTCCTGGCTAGAAAAGTAAAGAAAACTTCATGGAATAAAGAGCAGTTTGTCTTGGGCCTTGAAGGAAAAAGAATTTCAAAACTAGATGAAAGGATAAAATAATCTAAACTCATGAGTTAAGAGAGGACATATCCCTGGAGAAGGTCTAAGGAAGAGAGAAAAATGTACTCTGCTGGGAAGAATTAGAAGGGAAGACTGGAAAGGTCAGTGGGCAAGGGGGTGGGATGATTCCTTTTAAAGCTGTCATTATAAACTAACTCCTTCATACAGAGCTGACCTAGGTAAAAACTGCCCTTGCTAACTGTTCTTGGGCAAAGAAGACCGACATTTCACCAAGCCTGTCCCTGCTTCTACCCGTGTTCCTTTCCACAGTTAATAATCTCAGCACTGCCTTGCTAACTTAGCACACACAGCCTGAGCACCTTCTATGCTCTATGTCCATTCTGTGAACACTGAAGGTCATTGATTACAATCTAAGGCCCAGACTTTCCTGTGTGATTTTCTAGAAATGACCTCCAAGTTGGCTCAAGGGCATTAAGCAAGGAAAATCCTTCATGAATAATGATGGAATAGTGGGCAATTATCAGCTTTTCACAAGTTCACAATCTTGCTTACATCAAGATGTGATCCCACTGTGGCCTCAGTAGTGCAGTCATAGAAAAGGCACTAGCTCTCTCCCCTGCCAGCTAGTGAAGACTGTCATAGTAAATCAACAATTTTTAGTCTTTGATTAAAAATCTACACCATTTTGACCCATTGCAACAATGAGATGTACAAGATGTTATGTCGAAAAACAAACTCTACAACTTTGGGGGGGGAGGGGGAAAAGGGGGGTGCATGTAGGGTGTTGGAGATGGGAAGAGATAGTAAGGGAAAACAAAGGAGGAGGCAACAATGCTTGATAAGAAATGTACTCATTACCTTGCTCCTGTAATTGTAACCCCTCTGTATGGTGTTCTCACAATAAAACAAACAAATTAATTAATTAATTAAAAAATCTACATCAGTGGGACATCTTTTCTTTTATAAATTCCTGTGTTAACTCTAGAACATCTCTTTGGCTCTTTATTATCACTAACACTTCAAAGTGGAAAGTAAATAATCATTTGGTTTATATGCTACTCAATGAGATTGGGGCAAAGTTAGACCTTTTAGATTCCTTGTTCTATTCTGGATCTTTTGTTCACTATATTTTCTTTTAGTATCTTGATTAAGACACCAAGAAGTGCCTATAGGACTCCAGAACAAGGGTTGAACCAAAAGTTAAGCAACTGAGATGGGACAGCATCAGCAAGGGCATTGAAGGAGGAGAGCAGAGGCCTGATCTGCTGACCCTGACCTCCTCTGGCTGTGCGGCCAATGTCCTTTTCAGCATCTGTGGTTCTCACTAGTGAATTCCCAAGGAAGCAGTGAAGACTTTCCTAGTCTTCATGCCACAAGCTGACTTGTCTGCCTAGAAGGACCCTTAGTAATTTCACTTAAACAGCAACTGTCTTCTCCCAGTACTTCAGGGGGAATGTGGTTCTGTCAACACCTAGATTTCCAACTATTGGCCTTCTAGAAGTGTGAATTAACTTCTATTGTTTAAAAGCACCAGGCTTTGTGGCAATTTGTTACAGTAGCACAGGAAACTAATACAAATAATAAGAACATACAAATCAATTTGTAAAGTCATTTAGATGTTGGCCTTCTTCAAATACAATCTCTTCCCACTTAAACTCAAATAACCAAACCTTCTGCACAAATGGCAAATGTTCCATGGTTTATACTCTTGTTGATATTAAACATATGAAAGGCAGAAAAAAGTAGGTATTTTCAGGTACAGAAATAACATGGAGCCATAAGGATGCGGGTGTTAGTGGAAAGAGTAAGGAAGAAGAGTGTGAAAGCTCTCGGGAAGCAGATGTGGCTCCCAGAAAGCTCTCCTCCCAAGCAAGCTCTTTGTATCTCACCTAGGCATTCCCCTGCCTACTTGTGTTCTTTCTACCTGCATCCCAGCATGCTACAAGTGCTTGCTCTTTCAGGAAGCTCCAAAGAGCATAGTCCATGTGTCCTTTCCTTCTCTTTTCTGTGATGTGTTTACCTAACCATTTCTGCCCTCCAAATGCATGTCTAACTTCAGGTGTCTTCTGCTCTGGGCTACAGTCTTCCAGACTCCATCTGTTTTAAAGGATATTCTCCTGGACCTTTCACATGCAGAGAAAAAGCTCTGGAAGTACATGAACTACTACAAGTGGCATCCAAGGAGTTTTTTCCTACTACAGAAAGGAATATACTGAACTAAGTCTTATTCTTGGTGCCACACTCTTCTCCTTCTTCACAAATTAGAGAAATAGAGTCTGTCCCCTCCTTATCTCTTTATATTTATAGAACAGGGAGGAATGATATTTAAGTTCCTCCCAAGGGTAGGAAGAAGCAGTGGGATAATGGTAGGGGTAAAAACTTATAATGGTAGGGGTAAATGTATGTACAGGCATGAACAGAGGTGGAGAATAAATCTATACTATTTCAAGCCAGGCATCGGTGGCTCATGCCTGTAATCCTACTTACTCAGGAGGCTGAGATCTGAGAATCATGCTTCAAAGCCAGCCTGGGCAGGAAATTCCATGAGACTCTTATCTCCAATAAACCACTCAGAAAACCAGAAGTGACACTGTGGCTCAAATGGTAGAGCACTAGCCTTGAGTTGAAGGGACAGCGCCCAGGCCCAGAGTTCAAGCCCCACGACCGACAAAAAAAAATCTATATTATTTCAAATTAAAACAACACAACTAAGTTGATATGACATCAGAACATAATGAGAAGGCCGCGGAGGAAGCATTTCCTAGCTCTCTGACGTGGGACAAAGCTGAGCTGCCTGAGTACTGTGAATAGAGCAGACCTGGAAGAGTTACGTAGCTCCTCTTCTGTGCTGCATGGGCCCTGCCACACAGGGAGGCCTATGGTGTGGGTTAAGCCCTGAGTAACTACTGAGAGACAGAATGATTTCTAGCAAGGTCATTAAATGCTAGAGGCCAAATCTGAATAAGACTCTGAAGGGTAGACAGGGTTATGGTGGGGAGTATAGTAAAGAAGGGCTCACTTCCTGAGTTTGAACAACTCATCCCAGGGGACAGAAGTGAAGTGCAATTTGTTCAAAGTAATGACAAGTAGTCTAATTTCACAAGATCACAAAGGAAATTATAAATAGCAATTGTAAGAGATTAAAAAATGGAGGCCCTGGGGCTGGGAAGGTGGCTCAGTGGTAGAGCACTTGCCTTGCATGCATGAGGCCCTGGGTTCAATTCCTCAGCACCACATAAGCAAAAAAAGAAAAAAGCCAGAAGTGATGCTGTGGCTCAAGTGGTAGAGCACTAGCCTTGAGCTGAAGAGCTGAGGGACAGCACCCAAGCCCAGAGTTCAGGCCCCACGACCGGACCAAAAAAAAAAAAAAATGGAGGCCCTGAGTTTAAATCCCAGTACAACGAAGGAAGGAAGGAAGGAAGGAAGGAAGGAAGGAAGGAAGGAAGGAAGGAAGGAAGGAAGGAAGGAAGGAAGGAAGGAAGGAAGGAAGGAATTACAAGGCTTCCTTACAATGCTTAGCAAAACTATCATTTACTTAAGCAATCAATAAGAGTTGCATGATGTGCAATCTCAAGTAAATGACACAGGTCCACTATCTAAAACACACACACACACACACACACACACACACACACAGTGTTATTCACAACAAACACACTCTTTGGGAGAGACAAGAACTGGTGGTACCTTTCACAGGTGAAGATGGACTCGGATGCAGCACCTGGCTCCATGACCACAATCTTTTCACAGTACCAGTACTGGGATTTGTCACAGGCCTCGCAGCGCAATAGCACCTTCTGCAGTTTTCCAAGTGACACTGCTTCTACTTGAAATTTATCAATCTAGTGCAGGAGACAGAAAACCCCCATGGAAATAACTAGAGTCCACTAGATGACAAATGCTGGCAATAATAAGAGCCCAAGGCTGCCAGAAGCAGCCTTTAAAAGAGATCATGTTACTACAGTTAGCATCAAGTAAGGAAATAAAGGAAGAAAAATAAGCAAATTACTTTTTTATCTATTAAAAATGTATTTCTGGTACTGCATTTTTTTCTCTTTGTAGGTTTATTTTCCCTGTTGTAGTGTCAGCAATCTAAAAACCAAACAAACAAAGGCCTCCAGTCTGTGGCTTGTCACTCACTGGGACCCTGCCCTTGTGAAGCAGCTCATTAGGCTAGGGGTATCATGTGGTCTGATGTGGAACATTTCTTTTCCACAATTGCTGGGATACTTGAAGAAATGTGGGGCACTCTTCTCTTTCTTGCTGCTTTCTTCAAAACTATTCTTTGCTCCTTTCTTTTAAAATGAAAATAAGAGTAAATTCTGGCATTTGCTGTGAAAGTGCATCCTTAATCTTCCTTCTTAAATATAATCATTTGTCATGTCAAAAATGCACTGACATTTCCAGAGAGAAGCAGAAGGAAGTGGTGTGTTGACAAATCCTTACACAATGTTTGCTCATAGTTGGCTGTTGTTAACAATGACCATACTAAAATCATCATCTGAGGTTAGGGTCATGAATTTAATTAACTCTGATGAGTGTCCAGAAATGACAGAGGGTCCTTGGCCACTGTTACTCTAGTTCACATTGAAAACAGAAATCCACCGTTGCTTGTGCTGTCCACTGGGGCCTGAGCTATTACTACGTTAAATTTCAATTTGGTAAGTGTAGACACAGTCCCTGTGTCTTGGGGAACTTGTTGCTTCTCTGGTATTTAGATGAATCTCATTTCAGCCAGCCCAAAACCTCTCCTAGGTCAATGCTGATGTTCCTGTAAACCAGATGAAAGATGTGTGAGCATCTCCTGAGCATGCCTCTAAGGATGGATGCCTTTAAAGGGGACATTTATAATGCCCCATACCTGTTGTAACAGTGCTGCTGATTTAAGTACATGGTTTCTGGGACCAGCCTGGGTTTCATCTGCTGCTTTGGTAGATTGAGCAAGCTAGCCTCTTTCCAGCTCAATGCCCCTGTCTCCTACTTCTTGATCTGAGAGCTTCACCTGGTAGAAAAATTCTGAGAGATTTTGGCGAGGTGCCCCTGAAGGCCCCTAAGAAGAAGAAACCCCAAGACTCACGAGTGTCCCTATGTGGGCTTTTCTCCCTTTCCTACTCCTCTGCCCCCACTGCAGCTTAGTGTCCTTCTCACAAGCTTAATGTCCTCATGTGCCAGTTAAACTACCTGTCTCATGGTCTTTTCCGGGACAATCCACACTACAATATGTTTGCTTGTATCTCAAACACCTTTAAGTTTGAGGACAATTAAATGGAGCCTGTTAGGTATGTTGGGGCCTCTGGCCACACCACTGGAACATGGGTAAAGAAAATGACAACCATCTCTCATGTGAGCTGTGGCTGGAATAATTCTGATGAGGAAACTCCAAAATTATTGCCCAAATATTACCCTCTTGAAACTATTTGCCATTTCCTTTCACATGCCATGCATCAAAGAAAAGAACTGAAGGTATAAAATTTTACATGAAGCCCCGTGCTGGTGGCTCATGCTGTGCTCTAAGCTATTCAGGAGGCTGAGATCTGATGATGGCAGTTTGAAGCCAGCCCAGGGAAGAAAAGTCCCCATTACTTTATCACCCATTAACCATGCTAAAACCAGAAGTGGAGCTGTGACACAAAGTGGTAGAGTGCTAGCCTTGAGCAAAGAACTCAGGGACAGTGCCCAGGCCCTGAGTTCAAGCCCCACAATCAACAAAAATTAATGAATCAATTTAAATTGCTTTTTTTAATCTAAAATGAACCAGGGAAGAAACATACTCTTATGTCTCTCACTCTAAACTTCAAAACTGAGACCACAAACCCCACAAATTTCTTTATGCACTGATTGCAAATATGCCTCCTATCCCACACACACACACACTAATATGGGCCCCATACACTCTCTAGTGAATGCTATGCACAAGGGTAAAATGATGACCAGTCATGCAGATAACATGCAATGTCATCTAGTATCATCAATCAATGAAGCACTGCCACAAAATGCTATGTGCTGGCTGGCTAGCTAGCAGGTGGCCAGATGCTCTGAAGCCCTCACCATCTATCAGAAAGTGGGAGCCACCAGGGCTCTTCACAGGATAATGTCACCGATCAGTGAAAATAATGTTAGGAATATCATGATAGCCAAAACTTGTTTCTGCTGTAAATTCATTTACTCATGATAACAAAAATTTGGCATAATTTTATTTGTGTCTCATCCAAAACAGAATTAGCTTTCCTATTCCAACTAATTTTAAAGACCAAAAGGTACTGTTGTTTAACCTACACTGATAAATGAAAAGAATTGGTGGGCTTAGTTATTTTTTATTCTTTATAGTTTTTCACAAACAACAACAAGAAGAGTCTGAGAAATAGCATTCTCCAGCTGGACTAGCAAGTCTTCTCTTTGGATAACTACTACCTCTAAGTAGGACTTTATTTTCATATACAACAAAATAACACTAAAATTAATTTGGTTAATAATAGATACACTATTTTAACTTCTCAAGTATCTACCATATAGAAAGAATCATTCTTGTATAAAAAAAGGACAAAAGAGAATAATTAAGAGATTTGAATATGACTATAAAACAGTTGGTTCCATTCATCCTCTTTTAAATTAAAGCCACTGTGCTATTATTTGAAATGGCCTATAATGGTCCTCCTCCCTTTTAGAACTATGCTTTTTAGAACTGGCTTTCCATCCAGGCAGAGCACTTTCATCTTCCTTGATATCTTTCAACCTAGTTTGTTCCTTTTCTTATACTATTACTGATTTTTAATGTTTTTTTTGTTCTCTTTTTATCATAAGTTTGATGTGTTTCATTTTTCTTTCATGAACACTTTCTAAAACAAAGCACATTAGCAAGTCAGATCAGGAAAGATTCTTCATGTCAGCATCTTTCCGATGGTTAAATCACATGAGAGATTGTTAAGAACCAGGGAGAGTCCTTCCGACACTGACCTGTCCTCTTCGAAATCTTACTGGCATGTTGGATTTATGCAGCAGTCTAAGGCCAGAATCTCCCCTCTCCCCGTAGAGACAGAGAGAGACCTCAGATTCCGTTTCCGCTTGTTTCAATTGTCCAGTGTAGACATCAACTTGGTATTTCACTACTGGCAAGGGGAGAAAACAGGAAATAGGAGCTCCTTTACCTCAACATTCACACAAACAGAACCCAACTCCAAGCTATAGCTTAAAAAAAAAAAGCATGATTATTTTTCTAATTTGAACATTTGTATTTGAGGTATTTTAAGCCCTTTGATTTTAACTTTAACAATAAATGGACATTTTTACCTCCTAAACAAATTCCTAGAGGGTTTGTAGCTTTTTCAGGAGAAATTTTAAAAAAGGTTAGTCTACGTACAACACAGGAGGATATTTTATGCTCAGTATTTTAGAGGAAAGGATGACAATGTTATTGTATATAATGGTTAAAGTTGAAGTATGTGTATAATGGTTAAAGTTGAAGTATGTGAGGTTGGCTGATAAAGTAAATCAGTGAGCTGATGGGGGCCAATAAAGTCAGGTGAGACACAACCATGACATTTCCTCTCTCACACAGCCTCAACCCTAGTAACTGACTCTAGTTGGACCATAAGAATCACTGTGAGATATATTTTATTCAAGCTCCACCAATGGCTCATGCTGTGACATGAAAAAACTCAAGTCACTTCTAACTGACCAAAACTACCATTGTCTTAGAAGAAATATATTCTCCAACTAAATAGTCCAGAAGTAAATCTAAGTGGCTAAAAAACAATTTATATACATATATATTGTGTATATACATGTAATGTTTGTAAATTTATAAAATTTATCTATGCAATTTATATATATATATATATATATACTTGTAACACATATAAATTGTGTATTTATTTATATATAGTGTATATATAATATAGACATTATGTTGGAAATGAACTATATAATTTGAGGGGGAGATATGTCAGGAGGGAAAAAAAATGGAGAAAATGAAGGATGGATAACATTATTCAAAAAGAAATGTACTCATTACCTGACATATAACTGTAAACCCCTTTGTACAGCACTTTTACAATAAAATTTTTAAAATAAATAATATAATTTATAAATTTACAAATCTAAAATATAGATAATTTATATATAAATACATGCTATTGAAGATTAATAACACACATGGAAAAATAGGCTGTCCTTCTTTCATGACAGGAAGCTCACAGACACTGTCTCCATCTGCTTGGATCTGAGAGAGCCACACATCTGCTACAAAATCTAGAACCTTCTTGCTCTTCATATGTTGCATGGTGACCTGAGATTATAGGAAACAATGATCATTTGATGCAACACTCACAATTTCTGAAATAACCCCACTTATAGTGTGAAGTCCAAAATCCTCAAAACAATGAAAGTGCATGATAAGATCCTCATCTCCTAATCTTAGCCTGCTGCCAGTGGCTCATGCCTGTAATCCTACCTACTCAGGGGACTGAGTTCTGAGGATAACAGTTTGAAGCCAGCCTGGCAGGAAAGTCCATGAGACTCATCTCCAATAAACTACTTAGAAGAGCCAGAAGTCATGCTGTGGTTCAAGTGGTAGAGCACTAGCCTTGGGCACAAAGAGTCACAGGGATAAGAAGCCAGTCCCTGAGTTCAAGCCCCAGGACCAGAGAAGAAATTCCTAAGCTTGGTAGATACTTCTCTCTTGTCATTATATTTTAGTCTTACTGATCTGTTCATGGTTCCACAAACTGGATGCATTGCTTATCTGTTTTTGTCCATAATTGTATCCTGTATTATCTGATTCATTACCATGATAAATCTGAGCCTTTGTTATATGGTTTAGACTTAAACTCTTCTAAGAAGTCTTTGTGATTCCCTAGTCTGGTATTCTTGATTCCCAAGTCTGATCCAGTAAGTTCATCTTGGTATTTCCTTGAGCTCTCACAAGGCAGTCTTTGGGTTGTTTGTTGAATTGAATAAGTGAATATATAAGTGAGTTACATATGGTGACACACATCCATAATCCCAGGCAGACTTAGGAAGACTGCAGACTAAGTCCAGCCAAGGCACGTGTGAGACCACTATCTGATAAACATTCTGAAAGGACTGGGGGTATGGCTTAGATGGTAAGGCACATGGTTTGCCAAGCTCAAGGTCCTGAGTTTAGCCCCCTGTGCTGCTAAATGAATTGCCAAGTAAACAGGTATTTTTTGTCAATGCAGGTGATAATATTAAATCATATATTTGATCATTAAAATGATATGAAAATAATAATAGAGATAAATATTCTCTGAGAGCACACTGGAACCTTGTTACATGTTCATATTTTTGACTTGAGGAAAGTAGTATTAATGTCTAATTTGGTGCTAGCTCTGCCTTACTCCCACAGAATCAGCTTTCAGAATAACCTAGACATTATCAATAGCCACCAAATGCCTTACTAAGTATTTGTGTTTATTTTTTAAACACTCTGTGTGTACATTGAGTATATAATGAGAATATAAGTATTCTACATAGTTTTGCTTTAAAGAACAAGTGTTTGTGATACTTCATAGTAAGATATATAAAAGCATCTTTCTCAGCCTTTTTCACCCAATACTTCAAATCAAATGTCCTTACAAATCAATTCCCATGCAGCCTTTGCCTCTTAAGTCCCTGCATTTCACATTTCTTCCCCCTGCACCTTGTGCTAACACCCTGTTAGTTAAAGCACTGGACACTGGGAATCAAAGATGGTGTTTACATTTGACAGAAGGACTAGCAAATGCATGAATTTATCTTCGTTCAAATAAGCCAGCACAACTTTTGAGGGTATTTCTATAAACAGCTGGAGTCTTTTGAGATTAAATATTTGACTGGAGATTTTGTGAGAAGAAGCTTGTACTTCCTGCTGCTCACTGAACTGAAAAATCCTCAAAAACAAACTACTTTCCTTACTATATTTCAGAAGTTGATCATTCCCTTGGGTGATTCTTTCTAGAACTCTCAAGTAAGGGAGTGATAAAAATAAAAGGAATTGAAAAATATTTGTGAGATGCCTTAAAACTTCTTGGTTCCAGGGCTTCGACTTTAGGGCCTGAAGTTCTCATTTAGCTTTCTTACTCATAGCTGGAACTCCACCACTTGAGCAACACTTCCAGTCCAGAGTTTTGCTGATTAATTGGAAATACACTCTCAGACTTTTCTACCCTTGATCCCTTTCAAACCTAGATCCTCAAGATATCATGCTCCTTGGGGAAGGGAAAAAACAAATCATTAAAACAGGGATACAGGTGGACCCATTGCAACAATGAGATGTACAAGTTGTTATGTCGAAAAACAAACTTTGCAACTTTGGTGGGGAGGGGAGGATTCATGAGGGGGCGGGGGGAAGGATGGGAAGGGGTGGGAAGGGGAAACAAAGGAGGAGGCTACAATGCTTGATAAGAAATGTACTCATTATCTTGCCCTCTGTACAGTATTTTCACAATAAAAATAAAATAAAAGATATCACCTTCCTTGTATCTAGGAGCTAGGTAGGAACCACTGGTGTCTAGCTGAATATAGCTATTCTTTGCCTAATTTAGCTAATCTCAAGGTTATGTGTAGTTCATATCAAGTAGGTTATACTATATATAAATGGTGACAATTTTACTCAAGCCTATGATCCACTTCAACTCAAAAGCTTAGAAGATCCAGAAAGTTTCTAGAGAGTTACAATTCTATTGGAGTCCATTTGTCCAGATAAAATATACTGCTTTAAGAAGACATTGGGCCAGCATCAGAATTCCAACTTTGTCATATCTGTAGCATCAGAAGGACTTTAGCCTTGTCACCTCTGTTAGAGTATGAATGGACTACACCTTTACAAGGCTCTAGGCTGCATCTTGGCCTTCTCTTCCCCCTAACCATGGCTAGACCCTGCAATACCATTTGCATTCCCTAAACACCAAGCAAGATTCTATAATTTCCCTTCAATTAGGACTAACACCGTACAGAGTATTTCATATATATTAAAAGCTTGTTAAGTGAACAAAATGTGTCTTATCAATTTATTTTATTCAACATACCTGATAGACAAAGTTCCTATTCTTGTGTTATTTTTCTAGTGGAAGTCATAAAGATATGGAACAATATCAGATTTTTATACAGATTTTTTATATAGAAAATAAAATAAAACAGGTTGAGGTGATCAGCCACTGGGAATACACTTTAGGTTATGAGGCAAATGCCACACTTGTGGCAGGAGACTCATGTGGTTTGAACACCAAGAATGAGGGCAGAAAAGTGAAAAAATTACACACACATACACACACACACACATCAGAGAGATGGTCAAGGGAGAAATTGGGATGAGGGTGTGATTGGTTAATTTTCACTGAAGATTAGTTCAGCTCTTCTTTGAAGCCTGGTCACAATGGGTGGGAAAAAGAAACTGGAGTGCTATTATAGAAGTCTTTTGCAGTAAAAACGAGAGAACAAAATGATAATCTGGACTCTACTGATGGTAATAAGACGGAGCAAACAGATAAAATGTGAGATATGGTTCAGCACTAGAATCAATTGGAATCATTAGGGCCTGGATTTGGGGCTGGAGAAATAACAAGTGGAGACAGACACTGCCTATTCAAATGAGAAAGACTGAGAGTAAAGCAGGCTGGTGGTGGTGATCAAGAATCCTGACAGGGGGCTGGGAAGGTGGCTCAGTGGTAGAGGGCTTGCCTTGCATGCCTGAGGCCCTGGGTTCGATTCCTCAGCACCACATAAGCAAAAAGAAATAAGCCGGAAGTGGCGCTGTGGCTCAAGTGGTAGAGTGCTGACCTTGAGCTGAAGAGCTGAGGGACAGCACCCAGGCCCAGAGTTCAGGCCCCATGACTGGACGCCCCCCCACCCCAAAAAAAGAATCCTGACAGGTTTCATTTTTTTTTTCATTTGGTATGCCCAAATTGTGAGACAGAGCAGGCATAATGAGCCCCATCTTACAATACCCAAGGTTTACAGAAAAAGTTGCCTAAATGACTTTTTAGAATTCAAAAATCTTTCAAGACCTTTAACATCAACCCTAAAGATTATAGCTTGATTTTAAATAGTCAATTCCAGGGAAGAAAAAAATAGGAAACCCAAGATTAAAAGACAATTATTAAGTTTTACCTGGTACACTGGCTAAAATTCATTCCTATCATTCTTTTTCTTAATATTCAAACTTAGTTACTATCTGACTACATTCCGACTGAGGCCTCATCGCACATTAACCAATGTGTATTAAAAAGGTCTGAAGCCTTAACTTTTTGCTGCAGCTCTGAGGGAGTTGCCAAATGTGAATATTATGGGAAAGGCAAGATGACTGTGAAAGCATGCACTAATATCAAGCTTCAAAGCCAAAGTCAATGTTGGGATAAATAAGGGAAAGAAAAAGGGTGGGGTTTCAAAAATGTTATTTCATTGAAACACAAACTACTCATTTTCCTTTTTTAAAACTAAGGAACAGTAGTGTATTTATAATATAGAATATTCAGCACTTGCTTTAATTTCCTAAATGAATAGAAACCATTTTAGGAATGATCTCCACAGAAACTAGAGTTCATTCACTGAGCTCCTCCTGCTGATTTACAATTGTAAATATTAGTTGTGTCACAAGAGAACATTACAATAAAAATTCTTGGTTTCTTCAAAACTTAAAATTCCTGGATTACTTTAAGAAATTTCAGCCAAGTAGCTAAATACAGTCCTAAAAATAGCTGACCAGAATAGTTATATGGTGATATTTACAATGTCTGAATTAACAGACGAGAATTCAACACTGGGATTTAAAACCCATCCATCATATCACCCACCCATTTTGTTCAGAACTCAACAAAAAAGAAGAAAGGAAAAATAAATTTAGCTCCTTCTAGAGGCCTTCCAGAAAAAAATTAGATAGCTCTTTCTCACAATACTCTCTCATATAATATATATTTCTTTAAATAAACCTTTCAGAAAGATTATATAAAACATAATAGGTACATGTGTAGAGAGGGATAATTTCACTGGCTTAAGAGAATTAAATGAAAATTAAAGAGAATCAAACATATTCTGGTTTATAGTTGGGTTAATGGTGAAATGACTTCTTTAAAGACATGAACTATATCTGAGTCATGTTGGCATGAACATGCCATCCTCTGAAGCAGCACACACACCGAAAGGAATTTACCTTCCAGTGCAATTTTTCAAGGAATTCTTAATAATACTTGTGTGTGCTATGGCTTCTGCCCAATGGTCATACTTTTTCTCCTACACCAGTTCCCAAACATCTCAAGCCCCTACAAAAATATACACTATGCATTTCAAAAACTAGTAGTAGATTTCACCTGAAACATGTGTTTCATGCAATGTAGTTTTGGAATTTCTACAAAACTGATCTTTTCTACATTATAATCCACTGTGACCCTCCAAGATATGCTCTTTCATTATAGAAACACTGGGGGTCTTCTTTTTTGGGGGGCGGGTCCAGTTGTGGGGCCTGAACTCTGGGCCTGGGCGCTGTCCCTCAGCTCTTCAGCTCAAGGCTAGAGCTCTACCACTTGAGCCACAGCGCCACTTCCGGCTTTTTTCTTCTTGCTTATGTGGCGCTGAGGAATCGAACCCAGGGCCTCATGCATGCAAGGCAAGTGCTCTACCACTGTGCTACCTTCCCAGCCCCTGGGGGGTCTTCTTATGAAAGCAGCTGCAAAGCCAGGCTGTCACATTTGGGAATTAGCCTCTGGGAGGTGGGTGGGCATTAAAGGGGAAAATAACTTCTCTGGATATCTCCTGTAAATACTGTTTTCTAAACACCCTTCTACACCAAGAGAAACCAGGGCTTCATGAACATTAGCTAATTCCAGGGTTTGGCATAAAAAAAAAGTCCTAAAAAGCCTGAACTACACTTTAATGAGTGAGAGTAACAAAGCTTCATAGAGTGGATGGTGAGATATCCAAAGGATAGAGAAGCTTAAAAGGCCAAATCAAAGATGATTTCAGCACAAAATGAACTATAATGAAAACAAATTAACCCTATCAAATAAAATAAAAATCTTAAATACATGCTCAGACAGTCATCATACCTTTGTACATGATGACGGATTATAAGACCCACATGGATACCAATATTCGTAGATTCTTAACTCCTTATTTAAAAAAAAAAAAATGGCATACTAGCTGGTTCCAGTGGCTCATGTCTCTAATCCTAGCTACTGAGGAGGTTGAGGTCTGGGGATCACAGTTCTAAGCCATCCAGGCTCTTATCTCCAATTAACCACCAGAACTGGAAGTGACAGAGTGGCTCAAAGTGGTAGAGCACTAGTCTTAAACAAAAAGCCAGAAGTGGAGCTATGGCTCAAGTAGTAGAATGGTAGCTTTGGGGCAAAAAAAAATGCTCAGGAACAACACCTAACCCCTGAGTTCAAGTCCCAGGACTGACATAGATACATGAAAAGGAAAGATATAGAATTTGCATAAAACCAACTCATATCCTTGCATATAGTTTAAATCATCTCTAGATTATAAAATAATGAATATAATATAAATACTACAAAAGTAGTCCTATCCTGTATTATTTGGGGAATAATTATAAGAAAAATCTTTGTTCTTGTTTGGTACAGACACAATTTTAAAAAATACTTTCCACCTATTATTGGTTAAATCTGCAAATGAGAACTCAGATATAGAGAACTGACTATATAGAACTCTACTACATGTAGTAAAATGCCAGTTAATGAATGGAGAAGTAACAGAAAAATCAGAAAATCACTGTCTGGAAACCATCAGTAATAACTGATTCAGACAAAACTATCTATGGATGCTGTAATCAGTGGGTGAAAATGCTACTCTAAGGAAGATATTTCCAGGACTGAAATGTCATTAGGACTCATATCAGCATTTATCTCTCATGATTAAAACACATATTACACATACATAGATTTTAAGAGAATAATAAAACAGGGTACAGAGCACAGTATAACAAATGGAGAAACAAAATGAAATAAATTATTTCTTCACTTCATCACTTCCCTTTTTTTATATCCCTTTGGTGTATAAATTACAGTTGTCATTCTCAATACTTTTGCTAAATCAGGTATTCATGTGCAACTGCTTTACTTTGCTCTTTATGAGAATTTATCCTCAAGAGGTGGAATGGACAGCCCCTATCACTCTGCTCCCAGAACTTAGCACTTATCCTTCAATAGCTTCTGTTTGGCATGCTTTTTTCTTCCAGTTGGAAAAACATTTCATAGTGATGTTGCTATATCTTCTGCTACAGATTCAATATGGTTTATTCCCTCCAAAACTCATGTTACAATCTGCTAACAATTGTGGCAGTGTTAGAAGATAGGGTCGTTAAAAGATGATCATGTCATTATGAAGTCCTAATGGGATTGGATTATAATGAAAGTAGGTTAGACTTTCCTTGTTTTTGTCTCTTCTGCAGGGACTCATTTTCCCTTCTGCTTTTTTCTATCATGTTACAACATAACTTGAAGTCCTTAGCAAATATAGCTGTCCTATTTTGGATTTCTATGCAGAACCACAAGAGAAACTTCTTTCTTTTAAAAATTACTCAGATTCAGACATGTTATTATATCAACAGAACTGGCTAAAACATTCACATTTTTCTCAAAGGTCCTAGGGAAAACACAATCTATACAATGATAACAGATTGACTTAACTCTGGGGTCTTTTCTAAAATGCCTCTCTTTCCCAGTAATTTACAAATATAGAAGCTGTAATTTTACGGACACTTTGAAATTTCTATGGGTTTTACATCTTATTAGAGCACTTTCCTTGTGTCTGTTTTGAAATCTTTCAATGATTTTTCTCATTCTTCACAGCATCTAGCACAATGAAGGGATACATTAGGTATTCAGAAATACTCCTTAATTGACCGCAATGTAGTTATATATTTCTGTGTTATAAGAATATATCTCATTATATTAAGCACTTGATGAAAATGAATCAATACACAATTCAGAAAAATCAACATTTCCTCATCTACTTTCATTATGCAACCAATGATGAAAAAGTAAAACTCACAAATACAAAATTATCAAAAAACACTTAAGTGCTTCATATTTTGTAACATCATATCAGTGGTATCCAGTTTCAGACTTCAAATACCTAAAAATAATGCAGCATATACTATAAAGCAATCAGTGACAGACAGTATTTAAAACTAGAGAGTAGTCAGGTGCTGGTGGCTCACACCTGTAATCCTAGCTACTCAGGAGGCTGAGATCTGAGGATCGTGGTTCAAAGCCAGCCCGGGCAGGAAAGATCGTGAGACTCTTATCTCCAATAAACCACTAGAAAACCGGAAGTGGCACTGTGGCTCAAGTGGTAGAGCACTCTCCTTGAGCTGAAGAGCCAGGGACAGTGCCCAGGCCCAGAGTTCAAGCCCCATGACCGACAAAAAAAAAAAAACTAACTGGGAAGTTGGCTCAGTGGTAGAGCACTTGCCTTGCATGCTCGAGGCCCTGGGTTCGATTCCTCAGCACCACATAAGCAAAAAGAAAAAAGCCGGAAGTGGCGCTGTGGCTCAAGTGGTAGAGCGCTAGCCTTGAGCTGAAGAGCTGAGGGACAGCGCCCAGGCCCAGAGTTCAGGCCCCATGACCGGACCCAAAAAAAAAAAAAAAAAAAACTAAACTAAAAAGTAGAGATGTTCTAGAATTTTAACTATGTTATCTTACTCTATTATAATCTACTGCTTCTACTTGGAAATCTCAAGGATTCTAAGGGTTTAACTCCTTTTTAAAAGCAACTAAAGCCCAAAGCTAGTGCTTACAATCTCCATTTCTAGATTTCAGCATATAATACCATTGACTAAGTAATCTCAGTAAAATTAATTTTATTGGGCCTTTGACTTAACTTATCTATAAAACAGGGATATTAGTAGTGCCAAAATCAAGGAATTGCTATTAGGAAAACTTTGATAGTATTTGTAAGGCACCTACTGCATTGTAGGCATTTAACAAACACTAGTATTGCCATGGTTAACTTACAAGATAAAAGTAAGGAGCCCCTGTGAATATAGACCATGACTCTATTTTACTAAAAAGGCAAAATATAAATATCTATATATACAAATTAAATATTAATACACTTATAAACATATTCATATTTTACATGTATTTGGATATATTATGTTTTCTATACATATTTATATAGATAGTGAGAGAATGCATGTTTAACCATAAGAAAGTGTTATAAAAAAGATTTGTTAAAAATTAACCATCAGAGTGTTCGTCTAGGATCAGTTAACAATGCGGAGTTTTCGTTTTTGTTTTTTTGTTGTTGTTTTTTTTGTCAGTCTTGGGGCTTGAACTCTGGGCCTGAATGCTGTCCATCAGCTCTTCAGCTCAAGGCTAGCGCTCTACCACTTGAGCCACTGTACCACTCCCAGTTTTTTGAGTGGTTTATTGGAGATAAAAGTCTCATGGACTTTCCTGTCCAGGCTGGCTTTGAACCTCGATTCTCAGATTTCAACCTCCTAAGTAGCTAGGATTACAGGTGTAAGCCACCAGTGTCCAGTGCATTTTTATTCTTTTTTTTTTTTTTTTTTTGTCTGTCATGGGGCTTGAACTCTGGGCCTGGGCGCTGTCCCTCAGCTCTTCAGCTCAAGGTGAGCACTCTACCACTTGAGCTACAGCGCCACTTCCGGTTTTCTGGTGGTTTATTGGAGATAGGAGTCTCACGGTCTCTCCTGCCCGGGCTGGCTTTGAACCTCAATCCTCAGATCTCAGCCTCCTGAGTAGCTAGGATTACAGGCGTGAGCCACCAGTGCCCAGCGCATTTTTATTCTTATACTCACTGTTCTTCAGATTTCTTTTACAATGAAAAGTTACCTTTATACATATTACCATAAAACATAATTTTAATCATTTATTGATTGATTTAGAGGGCAGGGTCTCCATCTCATCTCCAGTTGTACTGACTGATCCTTTCAACTTAGTTTTTCCTTGGATTACAGGTGTGTGCCATCAAACCTGATTTAAAAACCATTTTACAAGAATGAATCCATGGGCTGGGAAGGTGGCTCAGTGGTAGAGCGCTTGCCTTGCATGCCTGAGGCCCTGGGTTCGATTCCTCAGCACCACATAAGCAAAAAGAAAAAAGCCGGAAGTGGCACTGGGCTCAAGTGGTAGAGCGCTAGCCTTGAGCTGAAGAGCTGAGGGACAGCGCCCAGGCCCAGAGTTCAGGCCCCACAACCAGACCCCCCCCCCAAAAAAAAGAATGAATCCATATTGTGTGTGTGCGTGCCTATACTAGGGGTTGAAGCTAGTGACTCTCACTCTTGCTTTGCTTTTTCTCTCCAGGTACTCCATTACTTGTACCATAGCTTCACCTCTGGCTTTTTTCTGGTTAATTAGAGATAAAAGTCTCACAGACTTTTCTACCCAAGCTGACTTTGAACCTCGATACTCAAAGTCTTAATCTCATGAGTAACCAGGAGACACTGGCGCCTGGCAAGAATAAAACAATTTTTCACTCTATTTACAAAAACTGATTTAAATTATTTCTCATTTGCTTCATGTGGCTTACTGGCTTCTTTTCATTATAGGATGATACTTAATACAAAACAAAAAGCACTTACCCTCTGTAAACTCCATTCTGGTTGTCTGCTGGATCCATCATGTCCTATTCTTATCTTATATATCTCCCCAATGCTTCCTATTTCAACCTGAAAAATGCAAAAGGGAAACATTAGCAGAATGTTTTACACTAAGCACATTAAAAGTTTCTTTTTCTTCTTCAAACTAAATGCATTTTATTGTTATTGGTGGTGGTAGTGGTGGGACCTAAGACTTGAAAAGCTCTCTGGGACTCTTTTAAGTCTACCAATGAAGTCCTTTCAAACAAGAGTCATAGTCAGGTGCCACCAGTGGCCACACCTGTAATCGTCTCTACTCAGGAAGCTGAGATCTGAGGATTGTGGTTCGAAGCCAGCAAGGGCAGGAAGGTCCATGAGACTCTTATCTCCAATTCACTACCAAAAAGCTGGAAGTGGAGCTGTGACTCAAGTGGTAGAATGATAGCCTTGAGCACAAAAATTCAGGGGCAGCAACCACTCCCTAAAGTTCAGAAGCAACACTTAAAAAAGAAAAGAAGCTATTTATGAATCTCACAGAGAATCTGAGACAGAAATATCATGAAACTTGACTAAAAATACTCAGGAAAGACTCAGATGAAAGAATAAGATAAAGAACATGCATATGCTCGGCTTTCTGACTACCACACATTTCTCACTAGAAGCCAACACTTTCTGAATTCCAACAACAGAAAGATGGCTCTTATTTTAAGAATCAACTTTTACCAAAGAAAAGCTAAATATATAACAAATTTTACAAGTCTATGGGAAGTACCTGTGAGTCTAGAACTTCCTTCCACTCTGAAGGAGTCTCTTAGACTCCTAGGTAATGGGAGTGTTCTGAGATCTGAAGAAGAAAAACTTGCCCACAGTGTACATGCACATGTACATGTACACAGAGTGCATGATTAGCTTGGACACAGCCCAAGAATATTTGTTAAGCAGAGCAATGGAAAACTGGACAGAATAGGCTTTGGAATTACTTTGACCTCAGCTGAAACGCTTGCTGTTGTAAACTGGTGGTGTTTCACATTTACAGGCCTATTTTCCTTACCTCTTGAATGGATATAATATATAACTTTCAGTTCAACAAATAAATGTTTATTAAAACAATAACCTGGAGTTTATGCAAGGTCACACATATGAAATGATGAAAATGATGGTATAATCCCCAATTTGAGGATTAGCTTAGAGAAGGAGATAAATTTATAAATAGATAATTTACCTTATTATTTAATGGCTTAAATTTTACCCAGTATCATTGTTTATGTTGCAGATAACTGATTATAGATATGAATAGGCAAGTACTTACAGGTTATGTTTGACTAACATCATTGTGTACCTACAGACTAGATCCTGAAAGGACTAGGACAGTCAAATTATCAGAAGCCATCATAATTCCTCTTTTATACATATATGTCCCATGCTTTGAGAGTTCTTGTAAGTGCTACCACTGATGGAAAATAAACTGAAAGCACTCACCTTCCTCCAACATCTTAGTACTGTCCTTGCTGCTGACACTGTTGACTCATCTCCCCTCCTCTGCCCCCTGAACAAAGGTGTACCCACTGGTCTTGGAAGAGAGTTTGAGAGAGAGGGCACCTCTGATGCTGAGGGTGCCTGGACATCACAGATGCTGAGATCTCGAAATTCCTCAGTCAAAATAATGTTGCTCTCTCACCCTGCCTCCAACTCACCTGGCCTGACTTAACTTTTTCTGCCTACTATTTAAAACGACCCTCGTTGTAAAAAAGGAGGGGTACCATTTCCCCTTCAACATGGCTGAAGGAGACTTGGGTACCCTTCGCATTTTTTCCTCCTGAATAAAATCTGTTTGATTGTTGAGTTCATTTTTCTGCTCTCTTTCTTTTCTTACAACTTCCATTTTCTACCCATAGACTCGTAGCTAGATCAGCCTTGGACCTCTTATGAAGCCAAGCCTAAAGAACCATGCTGGCATCAACTGGGGAGAAGGAAAAGAGAGAGGCTAATCCCTCACTGACAATCTGACCCACCACCCATTGCCTTCTTTCTGCAGCTAGTGTCCATGACAGAACATAGCTCTTCCCACCATTGGAAGTGGTAGATCATCCCACATTTTAGTTCTAGTTAGTCTCAAGTGTTTCCTTTCTCCACAATCTAAATGAAAATAAACTGGAATATCAAGTGTGTGTAACCTCAAGCTTGCCTAGCAAATAGAACTATCATGCAATACAATCAGCTCTGATCAGTATCAGCCAGGTGCAAATGTGTGACATGCAGTTCCTCACATAAAAGACCTGTGGAAAATAAGGCATTTTAAAGTCCATTTAAAAGACTTCTTTAACCAAGGCCTGATCCCATCACTAGGATAACAGCTTGGAAATGGCTGAGTCTCTGTTCTCACATCACACTTAGGAAGATAGGCTAGTAGGAAATATACCCTATGTCACTGACAAAGACAGGCAGAGTCTATGGCACTAGGATCTCAATGTAGTCAGTACCTTATACGTTATCCATACATAATTTATACCTATCAGGCACCGTGCACAGAACATACATTTCCAGCCCTCTCTAAACCTCACAATAAGACTTTCAAGTGAGGATTATCACCTCTTTGAACTAAGTATGAAACCGAAATTTCAAAGTACAGGTACTATTGATTTCAATTTAAATTTGATATCTAGGATCTATGGCCTCTGTTCTGAACTAATTTACTATATATAGAGCATCCTATATAGAACATCTTGAAGTTTGTACAGAATGGATATTATTTCCTCCATTGTACAAATAAAGATAATGCTGGCCCAAAGAAATTAAATGACATATTCAAGATGACGCAGCTCATCATATGGGAAAACAGGACTCCAACCCAGCTTTCTTGATTTGCAGCCTGGTGTTATAACTAGGATGCTCAACCTTGACTGCATTTTAGAACTACTAGGGGAGCTTTTTAAAACATCACTGCCCAAACTGCATCCCAGACAAAATAAACTAGACTCTCTGGAGGTAGAACTGGTCTTCATTAAACTTTAAACCTCCCCCAGTAATTCCAAAGTGCAATCATGAAAATGTATACCATCAACTCCAAGATTCTGCCTTGGGGAAAATTTCCTCAGAAAGATATCCATGCGATTTATCATCACACAAAGATATACACATCATATGTATATGCATTCTGAATTCTAAATAACTATCATTAAGTAATTATCATTAAGAAATATATGCATACATTATGATTGAGCCCAAGTGTTTCTCCATGACTTCAGAGAACTTCTTTTATTAACTAAAATTTCATTTAATGATTGCAAAAATAGAATGAGAGGCTAAGGTCAGAAGATTCAGAAACCATTTGGGTATTAGGAAGTGCACGTACTTTAGTGCCAAGCAGCCTTGGCTTCCTCATGACTAAGATTGGCTTCAATCATACCCTTGACTCAGACCATCTAAGAATGCAAAAGAGATCTTCTCCAGGGAGAATAACTGCTGTTTAACAGCAGAATGGAGAGGTATTGTAGCTTTCACCCTGTAGGAGGTTTCAAATTAGTGAAGTGGAATGTAACTGTCCTAATTGAAATTTTGCCAAAGCTCTGAGGAACTAGACAGGGAGCCAGCTGTATTCAAAACAAAGCATCCCTGTGGTATCTGACACCAAGAAATAAAAGAGAAAAATTAGAACAGGACAGAACTTTATAACACAGCCTGTAAAATGACAAAAAAGTGATTTCACATCCGTCCAAGTCAGATGAATAATAGTTAAGAATATAGGCATGTATATGTAAGAGGGGTTTCCACTAGCAGAAGAAGCTCCTGAAAGTTTATAATGTGGTTATATTTTGAGTTGAAGCCTATGATCTACAAGGTCTTTCTCAAACCAATGGCCTGAAATAAGCTATATTGAAAGAAAACAATTTTCTTGTATTAATTTCTTTGCCTGTATAAGACACATGCGCAAAAGAGTAATTTCTTTGATTATTATATAGGCATTAAGTTAATTTATGAGGATTATAGAAAACTAGCTATTTATTTGATACAAGAACAACATACATACATAGAAATGTCTCAACAATATTCAAAGAACATTAACCTTGTTTGAACATTATTACTTCTGATGTTGTTTACCTGAAACTCGGCCTTGTGCCTTGGAAGGAAGAGCTGTTCTGGGCTGTCTTTGCTGAGTCTTATTGGTCCAGTAACTCCTTCGTCTCCATATACCCAGAGTGAGACACTGGCTTGAGTCCCTGTATCTCCCGTCAGCACTGACACTTTCCATTCATCTTCTGACAGAAGAGTCTCACTAGTTTGGGAATGTAGAATTTCTTCTGGGGGGATAAAAGTATCAGTGGTAGATCAGCTACAACACCAGGATGACAGAATCTTTTGTAATAAGGCGACCCAAGAATAGCAAGACTATATGGGGTTAGGAATAAGGACACTGAACTATAAGGACTCCAAGGAATTGTGTTTGTGCTTGTCTCCCCATAGCAAGGTTCTGGTCAATTGATATCAATTTAGCTAAATACCAAGTATATATTGATCTTTCATTGTCCTTCGTTTGTCCAATTCCTCTGTGTCCAAAGATTTTTCATAAATTTGCCTGCCTGCTTGTCTTGTTCATATATAACTACTTACAACATAAAGTAACACAAAAGTGGAATTAAAACAAGTTTTCAAATGAGATATAGAAACAACAAATTGAACACAATTTTTTGAAATATTTCTGAAACAAAGCCTGAAGGGAGAGGACAACAAAATAGATTTGGAACTGAGAGGATTTTTCCACATATACAAAGGGTTCCTGAGGTACTCAGAGCAGGTGCCTGTGAGAACAGGTGCCACATAGGATGAATATTCCACAAGGCAGTTCCAGTGGCCAGCAATGCCAAAACAATCACTTTTTTGTAAAAATGTTAGGAAGTTCCATGCTAGAAGTCTCCACACTGGGAAGTTTTCACACTCTCTTGAGCCTGGAGCATCATCTGTGTATCAGAGGCATAGCAGTGCTAATAACAAATCCCAAGCAACTCTTCACTGGTTGCCTGCATTTGTTCCAACAACAGTACCTTCATTTTTACAAGATCTTCTACAGTGATATCACAAGCCCACAAAACAACTGAAAAATTTGTTTTAAGTTAAAACAAATGAATTTTAAAATAATAACAATGCAAGAAATTAAAAATGCCAACAATTGCTGTGAAAGTTTTGTTTTCTCCGTGTGTTGGGGAATCTCTGTGATTATGAAAACAGGCACTTTCTCTTCCATCCAATAACAACCATCATTCATCAAGCTTTTACTCTATGATGTTCTCTATGTGACTGTATCATATGCACTTTTCATTCCATCCTCATTACAAACCTAAGAGATGAGTCAAATTATGAGATCTTTGTTAAGACATAGAAATAAGACACAGAGGTTAAATCAGATTTTAAGTTGCATAAGCAGACCACAGAATGTTTAACTCAAATGCCCATGAACTCAAACTAGCTTGTAGGTATTTTAAGGTCACCTAAACACAATTTAATAGATCATAAAAAACAGTGGGCTTGCTAGCATTTGAGATATTATTCTGTGCCAGCTCTCTCTTAAGTCCTTAACGTTCATTCTTGTGTCACTCTTACTCAATCCTAAAAGGTACTGCTTTCTATTAAACAGGTGAATGAAACAGGACTTAAAGATTAATGGTCTGCCCAAAGGTACACATGCAGAACCAAAGATCTAAGCTTCAAACCCAGCCAGATTAAGTGTAAATCCCAAGCTATTTGGGGGACAAAAGCAAAGGAGAGCAGACCTAGAAAACATAAGAATAATCGATGCAACAAAATTTCAAGCATCTTAATTTTCAAAACCAGATATTATATGTGAAAACCCAATTACATCTTAGTCCATCATTTCTAGTCAAAAGCAGACTTTCCTCAGAACCAACAGCACTAAAGTACATCATCAATCAAAAGAGTAGAGATGCTAGTCGGCAGGGACTCTTTAAGGTACTGAATCATTTAATTAATATCGTGTGCGTTTTTTAGTTATGTAAAAGGATAACTTTTAATTAATTCAAGAAAATTTTATTTGCACTGGGCACTGGTGGATCAGTAATCCTAGCTACTGAGGAGGCTAAGATCTGAGGATCATGTTTGAAATCCAACCTGAGCAGAAAAGTCCCTAAGACTCTAATATACCAAAAAAGTGCAAGTGGTGAAACACTAGCTTTGAGCAAAAAAACTCAGGGGCAGCACCCAGGCCTTGAGTTCAAGCCCAGGACCAGCACAAAAAAAGAAAGAAAACTATTTAATTTCTATTATTTCTTGGGCACTATGCTCTAAAAATAATGGTATAATAATGGTACTGATTAAAAGTTTAAAAAGTAAATAATGAGTCTTCACTTTGAAATACACTCTTTAAAAATTCTTTTATCCTTGCATTCTGGGATTTGAAAAAAATCTTTAAATAGTTATGCAGGGTTTCAATTCAACATGTCAATATATAGTACATTGCATTTTAATCATTGTCACTCCTTCCATCATTCTTTATAAGCCCCACCCATTCCCTCGTTACCTATTTCTATTTTCACATAAGTATACCGTATACTATATCTGGAGATACACACTTTCTAGTGAAATGTTTGTATTTGAGACCTGAAAATACATCCATAGAAAAAAGTAGTACAGCCAAGTTCAGCTGTAGCAGAGAGCAGGCAGTAATGATGGGCAGGTGTGTGTGTGTGTGTGTGTGTGTGTGTGTGTGTGTGTGTGTGTGTGTGTGTGTGTGTGTAGGTGTAGGTGTGTTCACGAGTGAATAACTGTGTGTGTATGCACTTGTATATAGTTTAGTTGTTTGTTTTACAAAACTTGCAAATGTGTTGATGGTCTCTTAAGAGTACCTTCTTCCTGCACTAATATTTTTATATCATTTGCACAAATAAAACACACAAGGAGGATGCACTCATGTTACAAAAATGGATGACTTAATAGAGTATAATCTATAATACAGAATGATGCATTAAAGTTGGTCCTGTTATCAATTAAATATGAATCCCATCTAATGCCATGATCTTCTGGACATGAACCAAACCCCATTAGTCTCAGACAATAAATTTCTCCATCTAAGAACCATAAAAGCATTCACTTTTGTTGACATGAAGTATAAAATATTCTAAATTGGAAAAATATTTTATGAAAATGCTAGGTTAGGCAATTGACTCCTTTTGGATCTTCCTGAATAAAATCCATGATACCTAAATGACATTCAGATGACGCAAAACTTTCCTCTATGGGGTAATATAACATTTTAATTACTCAAAACAAAACAAAACAAAATTGCTAAACCATTGTTGTAGCTGCAGGACTATTGTAGCTTTGTACCAGAAACATAAAGGATAAAAATAAATAACAAATTCGTTGATTTTAACAATTTACAGGTAGATCATAGTTGAGGTCAGCTTAAAACATGAATCACTGTCAGAATAGACCATTTAAAGATAAGCTATACAAAATTTCACATCATTCCAAAACAGTATTTTGAAAGCTAATTTATGTTCAAATGTAAGGCAACAGTAGAAAACAAATGCCATTTGTTACTTGATAGCTCAGATTAGAAAAATGGACATGATTGAACCGTAACTTCAAAAGAAGTAGGATCATCTAAAATATAAGAAGAGCATTCTTCTCAATGTTATAATGCTACAATGGAAAAATACCTGTTTCTACAAAACTGACATGTTCATGTCAGTGGTCTGTCATGCATGCATCATGTCTTCCAAACTGAACAACTGACTCTCAATTTAAGGTATAATAGACATTTGAACAAAAGCACAAAATGCACAAAGCTTGTAGGGCTAGCTAACAAATAAAAAACCAAATCAACTAATCAAAGGTATCTTGATGTGCTAGAAGGCTGAATGGATATCATGAAGATAAAAACTAGTCAGTATCAAAGTAGAAACCTTGATTGAAAACATCACTTACATATTTTGCACTGAAAGGATACTATCTATAAAATATGCTAATACTATAACATATACCAAAATGCAATGAAGATGCCTAGAGGACATATTACAGATTCATAGTATATTAACTGATATATCAGGTCCACATTAAAGGAACACGATTATTCTAATCTGCTCTGGTTTTTATGAGAAGATTGGTTCCTGCTTGAAGTTGACATTTTAAAAAGAAATATTCATAAAGAAAAGTCTTGAGTCATACTTTCAGCTTGGTATTTTGCTGGTTAATTAGAGACAGAATCTCACAGACTTTTCTGCCCAGGATGGATTCAAGCTTCAGTCCTCCAGGTCTCATCCTCCTGAGATTACAGGCAGAAGCCACCAGTACCCAGTTTATTCCTGCACTCTTAATGGGAACTTCTTACTCTTTTTGTCATATTAAAGATTATTTCAAGTCAGGCACCGGTGGCTCCTGCCTATAATCCTACTTACTCAGGAGACTGAGATCTGAGGATCATGGTTCAAAGCCAGCCGGGGCAGGAAAGTCAGTGAAACTCCAATAAGCCACCATAAAACTGAGGTGGCACTGTGGCTCAAGTTGTAGAGCTCTAGCTTTAAGCTGAAGAGCACCCAGGCCCAGAGTTCAAGCCCTGCGGACCCGCCCCCCCCCCCACACACACACAAGATTATTTCAAATTCTCACTCTATGATAAATGAAAGGTCATATCACCTTAAACTGTAATTAACTTGAGTATATTCCAGGGAGGGTGGGATGGAATGGTACAAAGGGTCAAACTAAAACAAGATGACATACATGCTAATGATAGCTGATGCTGAGTAGTGGTTTCACATGGTTTGTTATTCCATTCTCTCTACTTTTGTATACATGTGAAATTATTTTAAAAAATAGTCTTTAAAAAACAAAATTCCTAAAACCAGGCACTATGGCCCACACCGGAAATCCTAGCTACTTGGGGGGCTGAGAACTGAAGATCATGGTTTGAAGCCAGCCGAGGCAAGGAAGTCTATGAGACTCTTATCTCCAATTAATCAACAAAAAAGCCTGAAGTGAACCTATGGCTCAAGTGGTAGTATGGCAGTCTGACCACAAAAGCTCAGGGACAATACTAAGGCACTGAGTTCAAGCTCCAGTTTGGGCACAAAACAAATAAATTAAATGAATAAAAAATTCCTTCACATATTCTAATAAAGTTAACATTATAATTCAAGTTGGATCTAAAGGAAAACCTCTACAAACATAATAGTAACATACACTTCTGCTTACTACAGCAAAAGCATTATTTATTTTATATGTAGGTTATAAGTTCTAAATTCTCATCCCCTTTTGGCATAAGAACTTATGTCAGATCTTTCTTTTGGATAAATAAGCATTTTGAACAAAAAGGAGACAAGTTAATTTTGCCTATAAATCTCATCCTTAAAGCTATATGCATCTTGTTCTAGCCCCAAAGTGGGCTGACAAACACAATCTTCAATAAAGAAAACTTGCTTTTAGATGTCTTTAAAAGTAAGAAATAAGTATTCTAAAATATTGCAACTAATATGTTTTCATATAAGTGGCTAATTTAACCCAAATCTGTCCAACAAGACAGCCAAATTGTAAATATAAGGGAGAAGTATTTCTTGCAAACTACAGGACTGTTTCACAGATGAAGAAAACTGAACTACTGAAAGTATTTTATAGGTGTAAAAAAAGACAATTTTCTACTCAGCAGTGAATTACAAACTTTTAGGTAATACTCATACATGAAGACCTCTTCTTCCATATAAATAAAGTCATAGATGTCTGTAAAACCTCAGTTAAGACAGATCATGAGCTTTTCCTAGATGCCATTCTTGTCAGAGGAGCTTCATTAACTGGAGTTCCAGGATCATGGTCAAGCCTAAAATTCTGTGTAATGTCAATAGTCTAAACAGATCAGGAAAAAGTTAATCTCCAACTTCTTATCTCAGTCTTCAGCTTACTGTCCATTTCTACCATTTCTACCATATGGCCATTATCTACAATGAAGAACTTGTAAGTCTTTACAATGGATTAATGATTCAACTTTTATTTTGTATCTGGGATCCCTCTGTATCTTCAGATCCCTTATTAGTTTTAGTTTTATATCACTGTGAATTTCAGAATTTATCTAATCATTTAGCTGTAAACTTCAAGAGGACTAAAATCTAATCCATTTGTCTATCACTATATTTCTTTACATTTAACATTTAATTATGCATGCAATACATACTGGACAGCTGGTTACTTAAAAGAATGGTTTATCAAGATCTATATTTATCATAAAGCCTAATTTTTTTCATTTTTACAAATTACTTGATGCTATAGTTTTAATGATATGCCAAAGGTCCAGATCCATTGTTAAGAGCTTGGCACCTAGGGCAGTTCTCTTAGAAAATGATGAAAATTTTGGTAAGTAGGGGCTTTTAAGAGATCCTCAGAATTTCTCTTTCTCTGTCTCTCAGAGCTCTCAAGTTTGACACATAATCACTTGTTTGCCCCACTATGCATTCTCATTCCCATCACCGCATCCCTAAGCGGAGGCTGCTGAGGACCATCCTCACCAATCCTACTCTATGCCACTCTGTAGACTCTGAACCTTCAAAACTGAGTTAAACCTTTTCTATTCATTAATTCACTACCTCAGATATTTTGTTTTAGTAAAGTTAATACACTTGGTCTACTTCAATTAAAAAGTTGCACCTTTCACGCCTTAGAATTTTAACAACAGTAACACTTTTCATGTTTTTTTGAGAGCAGAAAAATTTTCATATGCCATGTAGAAAGTTCATTTCTAGTGATTTCAGGCTGCATGCTATTTTCAATCAAGTCATTTTTTTTCTTTCTTTTGCCCATTGTGGGGTTTGAACTCTGGGCCTGGGCACTGTCCTTTAGCTCTTCAGCTCAAGGATAGCACTCTACCACTTAAGCCACAGCACCACTTCTGGCCTTTTCTGTTTATGTGGTGCTGAGGAATCAAATCCAGGGCCTCATGCATGTGAGGCAAGCACTCTACCAGTGAGCCACCTTCCCAGCCCCCTCAACCAAGTCAATTTTTACTTGAGGTGGTCACCTCTACTTTAGGTACCTTTGCTTCTTGATAGAAGATGAATTCTTTGGTGAGAAATTTTTAACTAAGCATATGCAATGTTACCCTTTACACTGCCCACATGTGGTATGACATGGAAATAAATATAGAACTTGACATGGAAATATAGAACTTGGACTAGATTAGTGCAGTAAAAATGAAAATGCTAATTACCTGTTGGTTGATGTGACAATACGATAGTCTTATCCATGAGACATCCACTATTTGTTACTGTCTCAAGATAAGACACTCAATTTTTAAAAACCACTTTGTCCAAGATTCTATATTCTATATTATTTGTTTGCCAAGATTTTTTTTAACTTGGTTTAAAGACAGTAGTCCATGTCCTTTGCCCCCAAGAATGAGTAGATTTGACACATAGAATTTGTCAGATATATATTATACAGTTTCTATGTCAGAGTAATGGAGATTGTTTTTGTTCTTTTTCACACTTCTGTTAGAATTAAGTTTTCAGGCATAAAATGTATTCATGAAATGTTTTGGAACAGTTAAATATGATGTCATCATTTACCACAATCTTTTGTTAAGTCATTGTTTTCAGGTAAGCATTAAATTTTAAACAAAGAAGTAAACACATTTAATATCTATACATTTATTACAATATAAAACTAAATAATAAAGTCAGGTGCTGTAATCCTAGCTACTCAGGAAGCTAAGTTCTGAGAACCATGAGTCAAAGCCAGCCAGGGCAGGAAAGTCCATTAGCCTCTTATCTACAATTAACCACCAAAAAGCTGAAAGTGGAGCTGTGGCTCACGTAGACCACTAGCCTTGAGCAGAATGAGCTCAGGGTCAGCACTCAGGTACTGAGTTCAAGCCACAGGACCAGCACCAAAAAAAAAAAAAAGAAAGCAAGGTAATAATTTAGAA
The DNA here is from genome assembly GCF_019054845.1 of Dipodomys spectabilis. Classification (NCBI taxonomy): domain Eukaryota; kingdom Metazoa; phylum Chordata; class Mammalia; order Rodentia; family Heteromyidae; genus Dipodomys; species Dipodomys spectabilis. The sequence goes on from NW_024870876.1 coordinate 1,751,771, forward strand.
GTAACTCCTTTGGTATCACAGAATATGCACTATAAAAATAAAGTGCTCTTCTGGAGTAGCTACAAGGAAGAAGCAACACAGATACTCAAAGCAAAAGAAGCAGCAAAAAAAAGCTTTTGCTTACTTGTAGCTGAAGTAGGCAAGGGCCCTCTGACCTCAGATGCTGGAAACATTTTCTTCTGGTTCTCTGACTTCTGGATCTGTTCTTCTCTTTGGATGGGTGTTGCAGACATTCCCATTGGGTTTTCTCTGCCAACTGAAATTAAGAGTTTAAAAAGTGCCATCCTTTCAAAATCACTTTTTTCTTCTCTGAGGGTTCACCATATGTTCAGCTAGGGGAGTTTAAGTTTCCTCATTGTTTTTACTTCAATGCCTACTAGAATCTTTTTATTTTGCATTACATTGTTACCTAGAAAATGACTTTTTATTCTTACCAGAAGGCTCTGCATGGATGGTATTCCTATAAAATCTATTTGCTGCTTTGTAAATTCTAGCAACAGTTTAACATCACAATATGAACCAAATGACTTATTCAAGATGTTTTTCTTACAGATTTTAAAGAAGAACATTTTTGATAATCTACTACTTGGCTTTTCTCAAAAAACAGACTAAAGTTTTATTTAAGCAGAACTTCATGGAATTTTACTAGAATATGAGAATATGAGAATAAAAAATATACGTAACTATAAGGAAAGAAAAACATTACCTACGTTAATGCTTTTATAGAGAAGCAAGTTGTTTTAGTTTTATTCAAAAATGCATATCTGTAAATTAGTTTAATAACAACTTCAATTTTATAGCACATGCTCAATAGTAATATTTATATTTGAGATTTCAAAGTTTAAGTTGCTCGTGTTTATTCTTTAATATCAGACATAAGGTAGGCACTTATGTTTTAAATGATAGTAAATCACTCTATGAATGTCAAGTTTATAGATCCCATCAGCAAAAAAAAACAATCTATGGATTTCAGATTCTATATAATATGAGTAATAGCAGGCTTCTTAATACCACAATTGCACTCAACAATTGAGATGACTCATGAAGTAGGAGGGCACGTCCATCTCAGAGGTATGGAGTGAACAACTCAATCAAATTAGTAATAAACAGATGATACAAGATTGTTTTTTCTAAAGAACTACTCGTGACCTCATTGTGACTTTATATTCTTCCAGTACCATATATTACAATTTCATAATAAGCTTTTTAAAATTTAATTTCTTGCAAAGATGCTGTACAGAGAGGCTACAGTTACATCAGTAAGGCAATGAGTATATTTCTTGTGGAGCATTAGTACCACCTCCTTTGTTTTTTTCTTACTATCCCTTTACTCCCTTACCTCCTCCACTCCTCCCCCCAAAAAGCTGTAAAGTTCATTTCCAACATAGTGTCTTGTGAGTACCATTGTTACAATGGGTCATCCTGTGTCCTTGTTTCAGCATTCTGTTATTCCCCTTCCCCTCCCCAAATTAGATAAATGTATATACAAGATGCAGGGTACCAAAATCAAGTGCAGTGACAACAGAGGATATACCATAAGAGGAAGACCATACAAAAGAAACAAAAAAAATCACATAGCACATTAAAAAAAAAAACAACAAAGAAAAAAACCCTCTTGTGTCCATATCTTGGGGTTCATTTTGCTTAGCATCATCTTCTATAGCCATATGTACATAGCTTTTGAGCTTTTCTGCTCATCTACTCAGATTCTCCTAGACATACACTAATTATTGCAAATAAGGGAAACCATAGGACCTATATTTCTTTTCATCTGGCTTACTTCACTTAATATGATTTTTTCCAAATCTTTCCATTTCCTAACAAATGGGATGGTGTCATTCTTTCTGATGGAATAATAGAGTTCAAAAATATGGAACACTTCACAAGTTTGTGTGTCATCCTTGCGCAGAGGCCATGCTAATCTTCTCTGTATTGTTCCAATTTTAGTATATGTGCTGCCAAAGTGAGCACTATAACAGTAAGCTTTTAAATACCAAACCCTACAAAACATGTTATTCACATGGCTTATTTTTATGTTACAATACTTAGACATTGGATATTGATAATAAAAAAGTTTTGATATTAAAAGTGATCAAAAGTAACTAGCTGTATGTTCACTGGGAGTAAATGAGTATTAGGAGAGAAAAATATTCCTAAATATAACTAATTTAGCTATGTACAAATAATATAGAAAATCAAGAGTATAAAAGAATATAAACTAATCTTCCAGACACTATCATAGCCTTAGGAATAAGCAATGCATAAGACATTATTTTTTCAATATTGATGGGGTTTCCAACTAGAAAGCACGCATCTAAATACTAATCACTAAAAATAACAACAAAAACAATCACTGTGGAATTGATATGGGTTAAAATAAACCCATAAACAATGTATAAAGGGATCATAATGGAAAAGAATGTGTAGCTCAGAGATTTAAAATAAGCAAGGAAAAAGGAGTCTGCTGTTTGTGGTGAGCACAACAGGGTTGGATAGGCAGAAATGAAAATGAACACTTCTACCTCTCTATCCTCTCAAGACTGGCCTCTCAAAATTATACCCTAGCCTCCAAAAAAAGAGGCTAACATTTATTTATATAACATAACAGTAAGAAATTCAGGACATAGACAATGTCCCTTGGATATGTACCATCTATCCACCTGTACTTTGCCTTCAGGCCAAAGGAATCTGAAGGAGGTCCAAACTCCACCACCAAGGCAGCCCCCTATCATTATTCTGAATTGGAGCAGCTTCACCAGTGCACTCTTTGTCTCACACTCACAAATTTTAAAAAATGTGAATATTTATTAATAGCAATGTAAAATAGCACTCCTAATAAAGGTTAAAGAGCTAGACTTGTCTAGATGGAAATAATACCTATATCTAGATAGCTTGGGTTAAATAAGTAATTATTTACTTCAGATAGTATCTCATTATTTCCAAAATTTAAGCTATCCACCATACTTAAAGGTTGTAACTCTATAAAATCAACTAGAAAAAATTCTTTCTTTTATTAAATACTGGCTAATTAAAACAAACATAAAAGTACTGAAAAATTACACAATAGCAGCAACTAACTTCTGACAAGTTCTTCAGAATAAGACTGCAATATACATGTACTCAGTATCTGATGAACTGGATTACATGACAGTATTTCATTTGGATTTTTTTATATTTGAATTCTCTTATTTAGATTTTGTTTAAGTGAAATTTAATTTTCCAAATACATCTTAACACAAACTTCTGTTTGAGCCTGAAATATTATCCTAATAAGAATGTAACCACTGACCCATATCTTTCATCTTGCGTATATCAAGATACTAGTAGCAGGTACCTCATGATTTATATACAGAAAGATGGGCTGCAGTTACAATAAAAGGAGGCAAACTTTTGTGCATTTTATGATGTACTACCTAACAAATACTTGAATAAATTCATCATAACTCAGTGTCTTATGAAAATGTCAGTACAATGAAGTTAATGAAAAATTACAAGTTGAGTGATCTAAATTCTTTTAATACCCAAGTGAGGTCTTGTATATGGAATTATAAGATCAACTTGTTATGTGGAGCAACGAGAACAAACAAGTTTTAAATAATCAATGGATAAGCTTCAGAATAATAACTGAGTATGAAAGCTTAAGAGATCAGGTATCTTCATACTTTCTCCTGCACCTAAGAATCACAGGACTGTGAATATAAATTCATGAAAAAGAGAACAGAGAAATTTCACTGCACTAGCTAGCATAGCTAAATGGCACTGGAAAACATGAGTTTTTATTAGCAATTCTTTTTTAAAATTTTATTGCAAAGTTGATGAGCTGGGGGTTACAGTTACATAAGAAGGCAATAAGTACGTTTGTTTTTAATCATTGCTACCCCATCTCTCTTTATCTCCCAATTATTCCTCCCTAACCTTCCCCAAAGTTGTAATGTTCATAACCAACATAGTGTCATGTATCAATGTTGCTGTGGTTCATCCATTGTCCTGCTGTTTCTGTGATTCCTTTTCCTTTCCACATATTGCATTGTCTACTGTGCAAAACATGAGGGACCAAAAAAACAAGAAAAACGAAGAAAGAAAAACAATAGAGAAAAAGGAATGAACGATATACAAGGTCTAATGAGAACCTCCTGATTCAATTAGTTGGAGTTTACACACAATAATTAAGCGAAAGCCTAACAAAATTGTACACAAAGAAATTAAATCACAGAGAACTTAAGTTACTCAACGTGAGTTAAAGTGATGAGATGGCATTTCTTGCCTCTCAGGAATATACTGACTGTTGTAAAAGGTACATTATAATGTACTCTTCCTTTCTTTAATAACAACAGCAGCAAATACTGTGCAGCACTTACTGAGTATCAGCCACTCTCCTACTAAGTATCTGGTATATATCAATTCATGCAATTTTTGCACCACCACTGACTGTGTGGACACTGACAGTGTTGGCCTCAGAACCTATATGTTGAAACATTAGTCTTGACCCTCAACCCAATTACGCAGTCAAGCTTATCACTGTTTGATGGGTAGACTCCGTCCAACTGGACCTAATCCTAGGCAGGAAGAAAAAAGTGAACTCCATGTGATGATGGGCCATGCTAGACCAAACAGTATAGACAGACAATGACATGAAGCACACGTACTTGAGATAGGTTGGGATCACTTATTCATGATATGTGATTAGAGACAAAGTGCATTCTCTATGAGAAAGTCTCCTCTGAAGTCTCTTCAAATACAACCTCTTCCCCTACACAAGTTTCCTCGCAATACCTCACAATTCTGCTTTTTAGAAAAACATGAGGAAAGATTTATACTGTAAAAAACAAACTCTAGATTTGGGCTGTTCTATCTCTCTGTTGAAATACAAATAATTAAAAACTAGCAATAATTTCAAGAGGATTCTTTGGTTTATGTTTGCCAGTATTGGGGCTTGAACTCAGGACCTCTAGCTTTTTCTGCTCAATGCTGGTGCTCTACCACTTGAGCCACACCTTCAATTCTGGCTGTTTGCTAGTTAATTGGAATAAAAAGTCTCATACACTTTTCTGCCTGCGTTGTCTTTAAACCTCAATTCTCAAATCTGTCTCCTGCGTAGCTAGGATTACAGGCATGAACTACTCCCACCCAAGGAACTTTTTTTTTGTATAGAGCAGATTCAATCAAACAGATAGAGATGATTCTAAAAGCATAAAGTGATCTGGAGAATTACTATAAATATTAGAATAAATGTTGCATCATTCTCAAAAGTAAAAATTACTATGAATCTGTTGTGGTGGGAAGAGGAGATCAAACCCAGAGGCATGCACATGTTAGTCAAGTGCCACATCCACCTGTCTCTGTAAGAGATTATTAACACTTTCTGAGTCATTTAATCCTTTTGAAAAATCTGATGGTCGTGTTTTTTTTCCAACTTCAAATGTACACTTGTGCATACCTGTACATGATTTGTTGATTCAAAATATGTTTACTCACAATTCCAAATGTTCACAGATTTAAGCAAAAAGTTATTGTAATATAATGTTATTATTCTCATTTACATATGACAAAATTGAATTTGAGATGTCAAATTATTCTTCTAGCATATAAAACCCAAACATAAACTAACATTCATTTCATTCAACAAATACATTCTACACACCTACTTTGTGCTCTGCCCTAAGGATACCATGGGTATAGGACAAATGTTATCATTCATTAATCCATGGTGAGGGAAGCTAGGATAAATGTTAGGCTTATGGAATAACAAGAAGAAAGCATAGAAGGGCACATACTAGAAGAACATATAATCTTCATTTCCTCGATCTGGCAGAAAATCCCTCATTTCTTCTAAAACCGAACTTAGTTAAGTGTTGGTGGCTCATGCCGGTAATCCTAGCTGAGAATTGAGGATTGAAGTTCAAGGCCAGCCCAAGTGGGAAAGTCTGTAAGACACTTATCTCCAATTAACCACTAAAAAGCTGTGGTTCCTGTATTAGAATACTAGCTTTGAGCAAAAAAGCTCAGAGACGGGGCCTCAACCCTAAGTTCAAACCTCAGATGCATCATTTAAAAAAAAAAAAGTGGGGCTGGGAAGGTGGCTTAGTGGTAGAGTGCTTGCCTTGCATGCTCAAGGCCCTGGGTTAGACTCCTCAGCACCACATAAGCAAAAAGAAAAAAGCCAGAAGTGGCGCTGTGGCTCAAGTGGTAGAGCGTTAGCCTTGAGCTGAAGAGCTGAGGGACAGCGCCCAGGCCCAGAGTTCAGGCCCCACAACTGGACCCAAAAAAAAAAAAAAAGTGAAGGTAAAAGTAAGACTAAATAAAACAGGACTTTCTGAGGAATATTCTAATGCAGCCAACCTAAGTCTTTGTATGGGAACCTCTGTATTTTTCTTTTGATAAAGTGTTCAGAGTCTCATGATTAGTCAAAATAAATCCCTTAGAAAAGTTACAGCAGATTTTTCATCAGGAACTTTTCATTGTTGTCCTGGATGGGAAGAAACACAAATTTCTGTGGAAGGCAAAGGTCTCAAGTACTCATATGGATTTCTTTAATACCAGGATTTCCTTCTAATATAAATAGGGAAATATTGCCAGACAGTTTAAAATACTGATGCGTCCATGCATTCCTCAGGTCACTAAGAACTCACATTGCTCTAATAAAAATTATAAAACAATGTCTCTGGTCTTCTTGCCCTGACTAAAACAGGATGTTTTCTCTATAAAACATGGTGGGGGAGGAGAACACACCAGTCATGCTCTAGTAATAAAACTAAATTTTGCAGTTATAAAGAATTATTTTGTTTCTATTAGTTCTGGACTGACAAATGTGGACTCTTATCTTTTCATTATGTCACCAAAATTACTTCTTATTCTCATCACTTTTTCTGGTTATTGCTATCTTTTCTTTCTGTTCCCTTCCTTTTCATTTCTCCTTTCCTGATGTGTTTTTCCTCTGCTTCCTCTTTCCCATTGCTCTCCTCCTATACCACCTTACATCCTTTGCATGTGTTCAAGACATCTGCTTCCCTCCAGAGCTCCAGAGGCAGATGGCTTACACATTTTGTTGAGTGGGAGTCCACTCTGTACCAGCCTGTGGGAAATAAAGGGTGGGGTGACTAGGGGTGTGGATGACAGCAAATTAAGACACATGAGCTCAATAATTTGCAACATTTTAAATATGATAACTAAGGGCTGAAAAGAAATGGGTTCAGATATAAACAGAGAACCAGATATACTGTCATGTCAAATCAAGACCATGTGCTTAATTTCTAAGATACTACACTTGCACGTAAACCACACTCACATACTCATACACACACACACACACACACACACACACACACACACACACACGACCATATGTGGACCCTAATAAGAGAAGACAGCAACTAAACAACTGTCACACTAATAAAGAAAGTCAGACTTTAAGCCAAAACTTACAGAAGAGCAAATTGGAGGTAACTTTAAAACTCAGTAGTTTTACCATATTAACTTTCTGCTCAAGAAAATGTATTTTAAGCCTTATCTGTTTAAAGATCTCTGATTTTTTCATTCCAATTTGCTAGAGTATCAAAACTTATATGAGAAAAACTAGCTGTAAAACATTTACCTTCCTATCCTATTTTAGGATTTTTTCTAAACCTTGTTTTTAATCCAAATCCTACTTTTTTCATATTTATGTTAATTCTTTGTACTAAAAACATTAAAATTAATAACAAAGAAGTTAATTATTTCTCATTCCTTCCTCTCTAAGAAACAAAAGATTCAAATATGCACACACACATGAGTACCCACACACATGCACTGCAAAAACTTATGAAGGATGCTAGGCACCTAAAGCTCCTGCCTGTAATCTTAGATACTCAGGAAGCTGAGATCTAAGTATTGTGGTCCAAAGCCTGCATGAGCAGGAACGTCCTTGAGACTCTTATCTCCAAATAACCACACACATAAAACAAATTGTTTAAATAGGGATACAGGTTGACGCATTGCAACAATGAGATGTACAAGATGCTATGTCGAAAAATAAACTTTACAATTTAGGTGGGGGGGTGTGTAGTTGTGGAGAAGGGAGGGAAGGGAAGGGAAGAGATGGTAGGGGAAAAACAAAGGAGGAGGCAACAATGCTTGGTAAAATTTCCTTGCTCATGTAATTGTAACCCCTCTGTACAGTATTTTCACAATAAAAAACTTATTTAAAAAAAAGAAACAAGAAATCACATAATACATTAAAAACAACAACAACAAAGAAAACAAGCCAGAAATACGGCACTGGCTCAAGTGGCAAGTCACTAGCCTTGAGCACAAAAGCTCAGGGACAGGGCCCAGAGCCCTAGGACCAGCACTAAATAAATAAATAAATAAATAATTTTTTAAAAAGAGTTCAATATTATAACTAGAATTATGTAAAGCATTGGAGATTTTTCTTAGTAAAATTGGATGAAATTATCATATATTATATAAGTCATTATAAAGCAAAGCAAATGTAAAGTACTTTACATTACACATACATTGGATAACTTGTGGATAGAAGCAAACATTCTCTTCTTTGGTATAAACAACTGCTTTTGCCTTTCCATCTGGTTGAAGTCCAACAAACAGCCCTGGGCTCTTCACAGATTCCAAGCTTATAGATGCATTTTCCAAGTTCTTCTTAATTTTAAAATGACAATCAGCATCTCCGGTACCCTATAATTCATATTACATGATTTTTTAAATGTGAGAAAACACGGAACAACAAATTGAAAACCATTCACTTCATAACAATATATTTTTGGCTCTTGAAACACCTGAAAACATATGGAACCTCTGAATAAATGGCATCCTCTTCCATAAGATCCAGAAACAGATCATATGATGAGCTTAGTTAAAGGCACATACCTCTGACAAAGGATCCCAAACCACAGATATGCAGTTTGCACTGCATTTCATTTCAGAAGTTGTTCACCTCTACAGTGTGCAGAGAACATTAAAATGTGAATGTTTATATATATATATATGTATATATATACATATAGTGAAAATGCACTATTAGGCTATTTTATCATTTTGTGATCATCACAAAATGCATTTACACAAATATGCATAGTATAACCAACTGCACACACTTAAACTAGGGGTGTGTGTGTGTATGTGTGTATAAAATATCTATTCTTTCTAGGGCTATGATGATCTAAACAAGAATAAATCAAGCAGAAGAGAAAATGCTGTAATCAAGAGATGCAACATATAGAAGATAGTGTAGCACATCACACTATTTTACACAAAACCATAAAGTACTAATAAAAATATAGCAAGTGAACTTAGTGGGGAAAAGAGTCAGGAGGGACAAAAATGGGAGAAAATGAGGGAGGAGTCGCACTGTTCAAAAAGAAATGTACTTGTTACCTGACTTACATAACTGTAACCCCGGTGTACATCACCTTTTCAATAAAATATGTGTATATATATGCATATATATTTATATGTACACATATGTATATATATATATATATATATTTCATATAATAAGTAAGTAAGAGACTACCCAGCATCTGGTCATGGTATGAGAAACCACCAGGCATCTGGGTGTGGTGGAAGACTACCCAGTGTCTTGCCATGATAGGGGACTACCCGACATCTGGTATTCTGGTAGCACTCTCACACTGTAGAGAGTGTTGACTCTCAAGACAGTAGAAAGTTTGAGTTATGGCGGAGGTAGAAGTAGCCCATCCAGCCACCTTCCTTTTTTATGTTCCTGTCTTGTGGATCCTTGTTTTCTATGTTTTTTTGTTGTTCATCTGGTCATCTCTGGGGAAATGAAAGTCTAGCCTCCAGCTGGGCATGGTCCAGGACTGCTGTGTACCAGAGGTGGGGCACAAGTGGCCTTGGCAGGCCTGGTTCAGACATCTAACTAAATCCTGGCAATGTGAAAATTGTCTAAAATTGGGTAAAAGTCAGCCAGCCCACCAGGTGGGTTAAGAGATTAGCTTCAAGTAACCCCTCCCTTCCTCCATAGGAAAGTATTCAAAGGCCGCCTGGTATGCTAAAATGCCCGGCTAGCCTGGAGAAATGAGGCCCAGCTAAAGTGTTTCTTCAGAAAGTTTTGTCTTAAATCCTGATCATCTGCAAGAGTAAGATTGGCAAAAATCCATGGGTTTGTTGTTGTTGTTGTTTTGCCAGTCCTGGGACTTGAACTTTGGGCCCAGGCACTGTCCCTAAGCTCCTTTTGCTCAAGGCTAGCACTCTACTACTTGAGCCACAGTGCCAACCCAGCTTTTTCTGTGATTAATTGGAGATAAAAGAATCTCATGGACTTTCCTGACCAGGCTGGCCTCAAACCATGATCCTCAGATCTCAGCCTCCTGAGTACCTAGGATTATGAGTGAGAGCCACCTGGCACCTGGCAAACATCTGTTTGTTTGTTTTTTTTTTTAATGCATGAGGCTGTTAGCATTGTAATCATGAGTTATCTGGTTTAGCAAAAATGTACATTTTTTGAGGACTTAGGCTATATTTCCCTCCACTGTTAAAATTTTGGGTAAGTGTCAGGAATTTGGGTATAAAGGTTTGTTTGTCACTGTTAAAGACATTGCCTGTTCTGCCTATTTGTTTGGAACTGTTTTGGATTTTATCTGTCAGAGATCAGGAGGAAAGAATATGAAAAAAACTTAGGATGGGACTATCTTCAGGGGTGGGGTGATATGGCAAAGGTGTAGCTCAGCCAGACAACACATGGTGGAACAGGCCCTACAGAGGACCCATGCATGACGGGATAGTCCTAGTAGGGGCTCCACACATGGTGGGGGTGAGCTGGCAAAAAAGTGTTTCAACTAACCCTAACGAGTTGGGTGGATATATGCCCATTCTATAGGATGTGTCTGATCGCTCATCCTCATTATGTTTCTTTTCCCTTGCAGATGGACATTTAAAAGCTGATGGTAAAATGGGTAATGTAATTAGTATTTCTAAAAACTGTCCATTAGGATGTTTCAAAAGTTATAAAAGTTTTAAAAGAGGGTTATAAAGGCTTAATTTTTTATGTAACTTGGTTTCTATGCTATTTTGCAATTAGATGCATTTTGGTAAAAAAGCAAAAAGTTTCTCTGATATTCATTTCTTAAGTCTGGATTCTTGGTGCAGTGTAAAAAACTAATTTGAGTTCAAAGGTTTTCTGAGAGAGCTCAGATACAGAAGAAAAAAAACTGGCAGCTTTAAAAAATGAGGCTGTGAGGAGAGAAAGGTAAAACTGACCTAGTGCTTCAGGGTTTCTAAGAATTATTCAAATGCAAGTGAAAGCTAAAGTGTAAAATGCTAGGCTTGGAAAGGAGATCAGAAATAGGTTCCTGAATTTAAATTTGGAAGTAAAAATTGTCCTAAATGTTTGTTTCAAAGTGAAACAAAGTGGAGAAAGGAAAAATTAGGGCTAACAAAATGATTGTTTAATTGCTATTCCAGTTAGCCTTACAGATCTTTTGTAGCAATTACAGTTAGGCCCACAGAGAAACAGATGATTCTTACAAGTTTGCCAGAAGTGACTTTGACACTTAGTAAGTTCCACATAAGACCATGCTTAGGGAGTATTTCTACTAACCTCCTTGTTGCTTCATTGGAGTAAAGTGTTTTTTTGTTCTCAGATCAATGAGAACTGCTGTTCAAAGCCAGCCAGGGCAGAAAAGGGTCTCTGTGAGACTCTCATCACTAATTGGCCAGCAGAGTGCTGAAAAAAAGCAGAAGTGTGGAGCTGTAGTTCAACGTGGTAGAGCATTAGCCATGAGCTAGAGAGCTCAGGGACAGTTCTCAGGCCTGAGTTCAAGTCCAGCAGCCAACCAAGGGAAATGCCAATGGAGCATTTATTCCTGTGTGAAAAATACACTCCTGGGACAAAGCAACAGAATGTCTAGAAGCAGCTAAAAGGCACTGCTCAAATGGTAGAGATGATGTCAGATCCTGGAGTCATGTGTTAGAGGTCATGGGAAAATAGTTTGTAATCATTCTTTCTAATGCCCATGTCTGTTTACTTCATAACTGGGCAGAGATCTGTGATAGTGACTAGTAAAAAGCTGTTTTTCAAATAGGTGTGTGTGGGGGGGGATAGTTTAAAATCCCACCCCCCTGTATCTGCTCAAAGCCCTAACTGGGGCTGGCACCATCCACACAAATTCAGGAAAAGAAGTTTGTGGAGTTTGTGGACCTAAGATCATGTCCCTATTGAGAGCTGTCTAAAGGCCTGCACACGTAACTTAGACATTATTAAGGTAACCAGAGGTCAGGTTCCCCAAGCAGCCAGAAAAGTGCTTTTACAAACCAAAGTGCTAACAGGCTACACTGTAGACCCAAAAAGTCTGTGTGGTTGTTAAAAATTAATTGTTGTATGTACCTTACAGTTTGGAGTAAATATTGTTCCTAATGACATCTGATCCTGGGAACCTCTTGGTAAAATAGACTAAGGTTTATAGATCCCTGGCTAGTCATGGTCAGTATCCCTGATGAAGTTACAGAAGATGAATCTTCTCCCAGCAACTCCCCTTAAGATCAAGGGACTAGAGTCATTTTTTGAAAAATAAGGCAAAATAAATTAAAAGAAGAGGTATGAAAAACAGTGGTAACAAATGGCAAGTGTGAAGACTGCACTTGGGTGAGATGGTTACAGGCTCAAGCCTTCTATGTCTGTCTAGAAAATCCTAACCTTATTAAAAAGAAATCTCATTACCAAAAGTTGTCACCCTGGTAAATTGCCCCAGGCCACTGCCAAAATATTTGCACTGATACTACTGTAGCCTAGCCCAGATCCAGCCCATCTCTTCCAACCTGGACATTCCATTTGGATAAAGTTCAAGAATGGCCTGACAGTTGTCTGGAGGGGACTCTACATCGTCATCCTGACCCTCGGCACCATGGTGAAAGTAGACAGGACTCCTGCCTGACTCCATCACATGCAGCTGATTCCTGGAAGAAGGCCACTTTGGATCTGCTGGAACTAAGACTATTGTGGGACATTCTCTCTGTAAATCTTACCCAGCCTGACTGGGTAAGACTGGCTATGTCATTATGCTACTGAAACAAGTATATGCCAGGAGAGCCTCATTTGTAAAACTTTGGTTAAAGTAACTTGGGTAGGCTCTCAGTTCTAAGGGCTTGATGCAGCTTTCTACTTGAGAAATCAATTATTTGATTTTATGTATATAAAACCAGTGGGGAATGAAGTAAGGGAAAGACTATGTCTAAGTAGGTCATCTTGTTTTCACAACCATCCTGGCTCCTAACCAGATAATGAGGCTGTCCACCCAGATTCCAAGGTCTAGAGGTGAAACAAGCCATCCTTTGGATTGCAGATGCCTAGCTCAGTGGATGGAACAGGAGGGGTTCTGTTTTAGAAGATATGCAATTCAGATGCACCTGTTGTTGAGCCCTAGAAAAGATATGGAAATTCAGGAATCCCTGCTTCTGGTGCCTCTCCTGATGCCTTTATGTTAGGGCTTTGCCAGCACCCAAACGTTTGGTCTTTTTCTTTAAAAGTTTAGTGTTTTTATTTTGCTACCCTGTGTCTTGTATATATGTTTATCTGATGTGGGGAAAGGAAGGAAGTGGAATAACAAAATGGTGAGAAAAAGGACAAAGAGTGAACCAATGCAACAGTGATACTCACAAGACAATGTTTTGGAAATGAGCTTTACAACTTGAGAGGGAAGCTAGAGGGAGTGAAAATGGGAAAAAAATGAGGGGGGGGGGGTAACAACGTTTGACAAGAAATGTGTTCATTACCTTATGTAACTGTAACCCCTCTGTACATTCCCTTTACAATAAAACAAAATAAATTTTTAAGGAGATATGATATAATTCACTGAAAGAAAAAAATTGGTGTGAGCTATGTTGGGGGCTGCAGATATTTGAGACAAGAGTACATCTGTCGTCACCAACCTTTAAAAAGACTCCAAATTTGACCTTTCAAAATGTGGTGTCTTTGTTTTCTCATGACTGGACTTGTATCTGATTTATGATATAACCCTAGCAACTGTACATAATAGTATTCAAATGCACTATGATTTTCAATCACTAGCAGCACAAGTTTACACCAACATTGACCATATACATGTGAATAACTCATTACACTCATAAAATCATTGAGTAGGCAAAAGAAAATAGGATTTCTCAGATCAAGATGAGATTTGTGAGAATGAATTAAAATTACCAATAGCAATTTTTTAATGTTTAAGTAAAATATGATTTATATTTTATTGTAATCTTATTTATTTTATAATTTATTATAATCTTATTTATTTATTTATAATCTTATACTTTTTGTAAGGGGTTAATTTTGCTAGGAAACACAGGCTAGCAGGATAAAGGCTAGCAGTCCCAGAATCCTCCATTTTGTACCTGGGTCCTGTCATTTATTCTGAGCAATTATTCTCTGTAGTCACCCTGGAGCCATCTCAGAGTCCAGGAAGGACTAGAACAGTTGCCAGGCATCAATGACTCTTATTGTAACAAATCCTCACTTGTCGAATTCTGAGACAATTGACTGTCAAACCACCTATCACCACCTCTGACAACACACACATGTAACTTGGGACCTTTCTAACTATGCCTACTTTTTCACCCTCTACTCCCCAAAACTCTCTATTTAGTCTAAGGTAAATGTCTATGTCCCTGAAGATGATTGGAGATATATTAAACTGTTCTCTTTCCATAGCTGCCATCCAATAAATTTTTTCTCTGCTTTTCACCATATCTCTTTGTCATATATGGGCAAGAGGAACTCCAACATGTGGAACTGGACTTGGTGTCTAAAAGTTCATTTTCATTTTCAGCCCACTGTGCTAGTATTATATAGTGACTAACAAAAATGTAATTCTGACACATTCTAAATTTAAAGAGTTAGAAGAACCAGAAGGAAGAAAAGTTAGGTGAGGTGAACTGGTTCACAACCAATGGTCCAAACCAAGGAATGGTGATTAAACTCTAATACAAATCATATCATGACCCCTAGGTGCCTCAGAGTGGACTGTGGGAGAGCCAGACATGGCCTGAACTCCCTGCCACCAGCTCCCCTAAGATGTCAATGGTAGCTGTTGGAGGTCCCTAGAGTGGGATCCAATTGAATTTGTGGGCCCTTTTTGTTTGTCTTGTCGATTTGAGTTGTTTGTCTCTATTTCCCTTTGTGATATTGACTGGCTTTATTCTTCCCCCAAGGATTTGGTTTCATGGTTTGCTCTCAGGACAGAAGAGAGTTGTGGTTAGGGCTAAACTGGGGAAGGTCCACTCATGGTGGGAGAGGCCCCTACTCAGCCTTCAATTTTTGTGTTCCTGTCTTGTCTGGTACTGATTTCGTGTCCTTGTTCATTATTTGGATATCTCTAGGGGGAGTCAAAGTTCTAGCATCTGGCTGTAGCTGTAGCCTACTCAATGGCCCAGCTGGAAGTTGGAGGTGGGGCACAGGCAGCTTCAGTCCTGGTTCTGATCCTTTGTTAACTTTGGCAACTTAAATTAAAATTCTAAAGTGCTCTTGTCTAAAATTGAGTAAAAGACAGGGTCAGCCCACCACGTGGGCGAAGAGTTAGCTTCAGGTAACCCCATACCCTTCCTTTATCTAAAGGTATTCAAAGGTTAATTGGTATACTAATAACTTGCTAACAGAAGCAAACCCTAGAGAATGGGGCTGAGGGATGCTAAGGTGATTTATTAATTTTTTAGCAAAGTTTTGTCTCAGATCTTGGTCATCTGTAAGAGTAAGATATTTTGTTTAGTTATGGGCAAAAGTACCTCTTGCCACTAAGATTCCAAAAATGTACGGCCAATATTCATTTTTGAGTGCATTAAGATCTTTATGCACAAGGGTCTGTGTGTGAGAGTGTGTGAACATGTTCAAAATAAAAGCTCTTAGAACTATAATCAAGCTGGGTGCTGGTGGCTCACACCTGTAATCCTAGCTACTCAGGAGGCTGAGATCTGAGGATCACAGTTCAAAGCCAACCCAGTTAACCAACAGAAAAGCAGAAGTGACACTGTGGCTCAAGTGGAGAGTGCTAACCTTGAGTTGAAGAGCTCAAGGACAGTGCCCAGGGCCAGAGTTCAAGCCCCATGACCAACCAAAAAAACCAAAAACCTGTAATCAAAAGTTGTGCTTGGGCTGGGAAGGTGGCTCAGTGGTAGAGTGCTTGCCTTGCATGCATGAGGCCCTGGGTTTGATTCCCCAGCACCACATAAGCAAAAAGAAAACAAGCCAGAAGTGCTGCTGGGGCTCAAGTGATTAAGCACTAGCCTTGAGCTGAAGAGCTGAGGGACAGCACCCAGGCCCAGAGTTCAGGCCCCACAACTGGACCCCCCCCCCAAAAAAAAGAGTTGTGCTTGAGCTTGATAAGAAATGTACTTGTTATTTTGCCCATGTAATTGTAACTCCTCTGTACAGTATTCTCACAATAAAAAAAAGGGGGAGGTCATAAAAAAAGAGTTGTCTGGCTTATCAAAAATGCAAATCTCTTGAGGACTT
This sequence comes from Dipodomys spectabilis, assembly GCF_019054845.1. Classification (NCBI taxonomy): domain Eukaryota; kingdom Metazoa; phylum Chordata; class Mammalia; order Rodentia; family Heteromyidae; genus Dipodomys; species Dipodomys spectabilis. Next base: position 1,768,224 of record NW_024870876.1, read on the forward strand.
AGGATTTATTTTCCTCTACTGTTAAAAAAATTGAGGTCAAGTATCAGGAATTTAAGTATAATAGTTTAATTGTTAAAGACATTTCCCATTCTGACTATTGGTCTGAAATCGCTTTGATTGTTATTGCAGTCAAAAATAAAGAGAAAAGACTAAAAAACAAAATGTTAATGGGCCAGTGGTGGCCCATCTTCAAGGCATAAGGGTTGATCTGGCAAAGGTGCAGCTTACCTTGCCGTAAGGATGGGTGAGAGGGTGAGCTGGCACAAAAGCAGATACTCTAACCCTAAGGAATCAGATGGGGTTGCCCATCACATAAGATGGCTCATCTTTGCTTCTGTCTCTTTTCTTACAGATGGACATTAAAAAAACTGAGGTGTGGTGGGTGATAGAATTAGTAATTAATATTTCTAAAGCTGTCCCTTGGAATGTATGAAATTTTAAAAAGCTTTAAAGAAGGGTTGAAAAGGGTTTATCTGTGATGCAATCTGGTTTCAATGCTATTTGCACTTACATGTATTTTTTTTTTTTAAGTGAAGAGATAAAGGGACCTAGCGCTTCAATGTTTCAAAGGGATTATTCAAATGCAAATAAAAGCTAAGCTGTAACATGGTAAAGGAGAGGACAGTAAAAAGGTATGGAAAAAAGTCAAAACTGGGATCCTGGATAAAAATAAAAAAGTAAAAATTGTTCTAAATGTTTTTCAAAATGAAAAAGAAAAAAATTTAGACTAATGAAGTTCACTAAAGTATATATGTTAAGGCCTTTTTGGTGTATAATGTTTGCTTCTCAAGGATGTGCATTTCCTTGGATCCAGAGCCTATTCTCCTGCATTCTTCATTGTAATCACAAAGGTTTGATTTGGTAACAATGGTTTCAATTAGTGCTATATTAAGTGAAAAATTAGAAAACAATTGTTTAATAGCTGTTTAAGTTTTTGCCTTTATAAATTTGTTGAGGAATTACAGGCAGGCCAACTGATGACTACAGATGATTCTTATAAATTTGTCAAATATAACTTTGCCTCTTAATAAGTTCCAGGTAAGACCATGTTCGGGGACTATTTCTACTTATCTCTTTGTTGCTTCAAGTAGAAAAAAGGGGGCTGTTTGACAAAGGCTGTATTTTGGAGTCAGCCCAGGTAGTTCCTGGGTGAGACTCTCATCTCTAATTAACCAGCAGAGCACTGGAAGAAGCAGGAATGTAGAGCTGTGGCTCAAAGAGGTAGAGTGCTAGCCTTGAGTTGGGGAGCTCAGGGACAGAGCCCAGGCCTTGAGTTCAAGTCCAGTGACTGACCAAGGGAAATGCCAATATGGAAAAGTCGTTCCTAGCTTGTCTTGGAAATGACAGGTATCTAGAGGCAGTTAAAAGATACTGCTTAGATGGCAAAGATGACATCAGATCTTGGAGTCACTGTGCTTGGACCTTCAAAATTAATCAGAGCTGGGAGATCAAAAGAAAATAGTTTATAAGCATACTGATCTAATAATGTCCAGGGTTGTCTGCTTTGTAACTGGGTGGGAACTTACACCCTTGCCTGTCAGTCATCTGTTATAGTGGGTAGCAAAAAGCTAAGGTTGTCAAAAAGGGGATAATTTTAAGTTAATAAAATGCCAGCCCCCAGTATCTGCTCAAAGCCCTAATTGACAGTAAATTTATCTTTTCAGGAAAGGAAGTTTGTGGACCTGAGATCATGTCTCTATTAAGAGCTATCTGGGAACCTGCATAGGTTGCTATTATACATTGTAAGGGTCACAGAGGTCAGGTTCCCCAGTCAGTCAAGAAAATGCTTTACAAATCAGAGTGCTATACAGGCTACAGTACCATAGCCCAAAAAGTCTATGCAGTTGTTAAAAGTTAAATATTGTATGTACTTTCCAGTCTGGAGTAAATACTGCTCCTAATGACATATGACTCTGGCAACCCCTTGGTAAAAGAGGCTAAGGTTTTAGGTTCCTGGCTAGGTAGGGTCCAATGCCCCTACCCACCTTGAAGAAGATACAGAAGATGGATCTTTGCCCATCAACTCCCCTTAAGGTTAAGGAACCAAAATAAGACAAAATACATGTAAAATGAGGCATGGGAAAACAGTGGTAACAAGTGTGCCAATGTGGACCCACACTTGTGAGAGATGATTACAGGTTCAAGCCCTCTATGTCTTCCCCCGCTCAAAAAAATTCTAACTGTAAGGTCCACTCCTGGATGGCTAGCAGACTTCACCCTCCTTGCAGCAAAGTCTCCACCCCGTACCTGAGTTACCTAGGCAACTGGGACATCTGGAAGAGGTCACATCTGCATCCGCTGAGGTCACATCTGAATTCGATGTGGCCACACCTTTCCCCGCCCATACCCTAGATAAGGCCTAGCGCAGGCCCAGGCGCTCTCTCTCTGTTCTATTCTAGCTCTCTCTCTGTTCATTTCTAGCTCTCTGCTCTCTCACCGCTCTATTCTAGCTCTCTGCTACTTATCTCCCTCACTGTTATTTTCTAGCTCTCTCTGCTTTCTCTCTGCTCTAGCTCTTTCCTCTCTCTCTTTCCCAGGCCTTTCCCAGCCATGTGGAGTGCCAACCTTGCCTGGTCCAGCAGGTCTACTGAATAAACCTACCCCTTACCTGAATACCACGTGCGTGCTGGTGCTGTTCTTACTCGGCTACCTCTTTTTAAAAACCTAACATAAATGGTGCCGTGACTCAGATAAAGGCTTAAAGTCAGGATAGCTGGGATTTCTCTCTTTTTTCCCCTCTTTTTTCTTTTTTTTTGTTCTTCCCTTTTTGCTCTGAGGAATACCCACAGTTCTGACGGCCCTTTGCGAACCAGTCTGTCTGCTGCGGACACAGCGCATCAATACCATTGCTGCCTTCACATCCACGTCCACACCACTTCTCTACTCTGGTGAGTGAAACTACTCTCTACGGCTCTCTGTCACTCAGTCTCTGTCCAGACGTGGCGCCACGCCAGAGAGCTCCTACGGCCTTTAGCTGAAAGGCTGGTCACCTCTGAAGCCGAGGATGCTTGGCTTTGGGGGCTTGGCCGTTTCTCTCTAGAGGGCTCTGGGGGAAGTCGGGACGCCACTTCTGCCTGGTCAGCTCTCCTTCACTCACCAGACTGACTCTCCTACTCATTAATGGGGTGCTGCAAATCACGCCTGAGCCGTGAAACCCCTTTGAAATGCCTCCTGCGCTCCCTGGAAAGCCAGAGAGCCTAATTTTATGCCATTCTCAGAAGTACACAGTTTTTGCTACTGCAATGGTAAATGATCAGAAGTCTGTTTACTTTTGGGCTCTCTTTGCTCTCTCTCTGCCATTCATGTCCAACTTTCCCTATCCCTTTCTCTTTTCTACATTTTGGCTTATGCCCTGAAGAGTGCGATGCAGGCTGGGTCCCAGGGACTCCCCTCTAGGTTCCCTCTCAAAGGCTAGCCAATGTAGGCTTGGTCTATTTGTTCAGGCTTTCTTTGCATTCTTTCAGAAATTCGCCATCTTGAATTCGCCATCTTGGCCACGTGGTGGGTTAAGGGTTTGGCCCATCTGACCCTTAACCTTCCACTAAGTTTACTACTCCATCTAACAAGTTGCTCTTTTCACAGGCCCTGGTAACTGAGGCCCAACCATCTGATGTGCCTTGTTAGCAAAGATGTCTAAACGTTGTCAAAATTTTAGGTTTTAAGTCGTTTAAGGATTCAGGTGGACCTGTTGCAACAATGAGAAGTACAAAATGTCATGTCAAAACCAGCTTTACAATGTCAGTGGGGGGGGAGGGGGGTATGATTGGGTGGGGGGGAGGGGGGAGGCTGGGAAGGGAGGTGAAGGGTAAACAAAGGAGGAGGCTGCAATGCTTGGTAAGAAATGTATGCATTTTCCTGCCCATGTAATTGTAACCCCTCTGTACAGTATGTTCTCAAATAAAATAAAATAAAATTTAAAAAAATAAAAATAAAAAAATAAAACAAGCAAGAATCAAAAAAAAAATTTTAGGTTTTGAGTTTTGCTTTTTTTGTTCTGTGTTGTGTATTCTACTACTGACTACATGGTTCTAAAATACTGGGCATATCTATGCTAAAATTCTCATCACATCTAATGAGTTTTGTCATTGCAGAATATTTGTTGGTCAGTTCTTGATAGGAGCAGGTAAGCTCTACTTATTCTACTTGATCTCCTTGTTGCTTTAATTGGAAATAATAAAAGGCTTTTGTGGCAAAGATTTCAGTTCAAAGCCAACCCCGGGCTGAAAAATCCCTAAGACTCCATCTCCCAGCTAAACTCTGCAAGTGGTACTATAACTCAAAGTGTGCTAGCCTTGAGCAGAAGTGCTCAGGGACAGTGCCCAGGCCTTGAGTTCAAACCTCCTTGAATATTAGTGGTACTATAACTCAAAGTAATTCAGTGCTAGCCTTGAGCAGAAGTGCTCAGGGACAGTATCCAGGCCTTGAGTTCAAACCTTGAATACCAACTGGGACAAGCCATCCCAGCAATGAGCACCTAGACTCAGCCAATCTGGGGAACAAGGGAACATGGAGAGGAGTAAGAGGAGATGATGTCACATCAGCTACTTTGTGCCTGCCCTTTCAAAATTAACCAGAGCCGGGAGGTCAGTGGAAGTAAGAAGCCTGCCCAGTCAATGTCTATACCTGTCTACATATTAACTGAACAGGAATTTATATTCTTGCCTTTGTCACCTAACTTCTCTACCTAGTCGCCAGATGTCAGAAGTAGCTAGGGACATTTCTGTAAGGTCCGCTCCTGGATGGCTAGCAGACTCCACCCTCCTCGCAGCAAAGTCTCCACCCAGTACCTGCATTACCTAGGCAACTGGGACACCTGGAAGAGGTCACATCTGCATCCGCTGAGGTCACATCTGAATTTGATGTGGCCACACCTTTCCCCACCGATACCCTAGATAAGGCCTAGCACAGGCCCAGGCACTCTCTCTGTTCGTTTCTAGCTCTCTGCTCTCTGTGTTCTATTTTAGCTTTCTCTGTTCTTTTCTGCTCTCTCTCTCTCTCTCCTCTCTCTCTCCCTCTCTCGCTGCTCTTTTCTAGCTCTCTCTGCTCTCTGCTCTTTTCTAGCTCTCTTTTCTCTCTCTTTCCTCTCTCTCTTTCTTCTTTCTTTTGCCAGCCACGTGGAGTGCCAACCTTGCCTGGTCCCAGCAGCTCTACTGAATAAACCTATCCCTTACCTGAATACCAAGTGAGTGCTGCTGCTGTTCTTACTCGGCTACCTCTTTTTAAAAACCTAACACTAACCTTATTAAGAAATGTGGTTAATAAAAGTTGTCACTATGATAAATTACCCAGGGATCACTGCCTTAAACTGTCCTAAAAGACCAGAGCAGGGACAGCCTCCAAAACCTGTGTACTCAGGGAAAACAAGGAAACTATTGGGACATTTCATTAAAGTCAAGCTCCCACCATACGTTAAGTTAAATATGCTTTTTTAACCAGTCTATAGAACATGCAAGCAGCCCAGCAAGAGGTATGCAATCAGTCTGAGAGATGTGGGGAGATGCTGCTACATGCTGCTATGGCCCAGCCCAGATCCAGCCTATCCCTTCCAACCTGGAGATTCTGTTTGGGTTTAGAAGTTCACCAAAAATGATCAACAGCCATCTAAAAGGGACTCTACACCATCAGGTTGACCACTCCTATGGCAATGACATCCTTAAATGGCTACATCATTCCCGGCTCAAAGGAGAGAATGGAATAGAAAGTTCAAGCCTCCCAATACCCTTTAGACTAAGACTTTTGCATGTGTCCTAATTTTTGTCTTTGGGACTTCACTAGTATCTGGAAACTCACATGAACCAGTGATATAGGAGAAATGGCATTACTAGGGAGGTACAGACAGACCTCTACTCCCTCCTCCTATAAGGTGGATTCTTGCAACCCAGTAGAGTTTAAGCCCAAGATAAAATATAGCAGAGACATCTGGGACACAGGGTAAACACAGGGCATAAGACTATGTAACAGGAAGGGATCCAGACATTCTATTCACTATTCAAAGAAAATACCAGGCTAGCCCAAGGAGGCCTACTTGGCTGTGGCGAGGAGCATATTGCTGGCTTTGTTTAAATTCAAAACCCCCTTACTCTATTAGGCTTTGTTTTATCAATTCACTAAGTACGACCAGGGATGCTAGCTGGTGCCAATGGTAACCAGCCTCGACTAATGCTGGGAGATGTGCAGGAAACTGGGACTTGCTCCCCCCTTTCAGCACTCCTCCTATACTTCAATTTGCAATAAAACAATTGTAGTAAATGATAGTTTTGAAGTATTCTACCAATTACCTAACCATACTCGGTTTACCTGTACAAATGGGCTAACTAGGTGTGCCTCCTCCTCTATGCTTAAAAGCATCCCTCTATTATGCATTCTAGTGTATATTCTTCCCCAAGTGTACTTATATGATGGGGATGAGGGAAGAACCCTAATCTACCCTCCACCTTCCTTACCCCAATGGAAAAGAGTCCTCATCCTGGTACTGGTACTAATGGGACTGGGAATTGTGGAGTCAACTGCAGTTGGAACTGTGGTGCTAATATAAAGAAAAAAGGGGGAATTGTCTACTCAGGTACACACTGACCTTAGCCACCTAGAAAACTTCTCTCAGCTTGAGAATCAAGTAAATTCCCTAGCTGCAATGGTCCTACTAGAACCAAAGGGGCTTGGATCTCCTCTTTCCCAGCAAAGGGGTCTATGTGTGGCTCTAGGAGAAAATTGTTTCTTTTATGAAAACAATTCAGGGATCATAAGGAATAGTCTGTCTCTGGTGAGAAAGAACATCAAGCTACAATGGGAAAAGGACAAACAAAAGAAAGGATGGCTCCCAAATTTGATCACTTGGTCTCCCTGTATAACTATACTCATTTCAGCCATTGTAGGTCCACTCGCTCTGTGACTGCTGGCCATCATGGTTGGGCCTTGCATAATAAATTGGATTATTGGAATAATTCAAAAGAAAATTACCTCTATCAAACTCCTCATGCTCAGACTGACCTATTCTCAAATTCCCCCAAAAATATATGGGGAAAATGAATCAGTGATTTAATTCATGCACAAAAACCAGTGGGGAATGAAGTAGGTTATACCCTTAATCCTGAAGTCTGACAAAAGTAACACCATTTTGTACCTCAAAGGAAAAAGGCCTCTGACCCCCAGAGCTGTTGTTTAGTGGGTTCTGCAAAAAAAACTGCAAGGTGTTTGATCAGTGAGGTTCTGTGAAAAACCCAAAAATGTTCCATCCCAGTATTTGGGAAAGTAAAAGTCTAAATTTACTAATAATGCTCAGTTTTGCTTCTGTATGTATTTCACAAAACAAAAATAATCTATACATCATTTATCAAAAAGAAAGTGGGTTTTTTTTCTTTTAGAAGACTAGCTCTGAGCTTTCTCTGGGCTGCATGATTTGGGAAGCCTATACCCCTTTGCAATAAACACTTCTATAATTGGGCTTATTAATTGTAGTGCCTTTATATTCACACTGATTGGGTTATAACACTTTCCTATTTCAACCTTTTACAAATATGAGGTACCATTAACTTTTTAATTATTTGAAAGTATATTCTGAGTGAAGAAGAAAATTTAGTTAAATATACAATGAGAAAATCTTCCCTCTATTTATATAAACTAACCTCTTGCAAATAAAAAAGTACCCTGTTAGTGTGGGGTGTTTCTCTGTGTGTCCCTTGGTAATGATCACTTTGGTACATTAAGTTTGTTTTTCCTACACCTCCTACAGCTTTTTTTCCTTTGATTCCATGTTAGTTCTACCCAGGCATTTGTGACTAAATTTTATTCTCTTAATTAACAATGTTAGAATCATCCTTCGCAAACTGCATGTTGTTTGTTTTTAACTTGAATTTCTACTACTCCTACAGGATAAGAATTTTATGGTAACAGTAGGAAAAAACATTTTTTATAGAATCAACATTCTTATTTTCCTATACGAAATGCTTTGAATATGTAATGTCAAATATTTGGAATTCAGTTTTTTTTCTTTTCAAAGGATTATAATAAGAATTTGTTAAGTAGTACCCAAGACTGAAGCACTATTAAGTTTTTAAGATACAGTGATATGATTGTGCATTCGTATTTACCTTTATGCACTTTAATCCCTTTAGACACTGTGACCATGTTTTACTATATGCAAATGATGAGGATTGTAGCTAAGAGGATTGTTATCACTGTTTCCAAGAGCACTGTTATTCTATAGTTTAGAGATTTCAGATAACTCACAGAATAAGAAAAAAGTATGTTCTTCATTGTTAGGCGTCAATAGTATTTCTTCAGAGTACAGAAGAATGTTCATTTTTACTAAAACTACAACCAAAATTGTAGATAGTGAATTTTAAAGTCAGACAACCAAATCAATGAGCTATTAAATCCACCATAGCATAAAGAAACTACAATGAGAACAGCAGAATTAAAATAAACTAATGAGTTTTCTATGGAGTCTTTAAGCCTGAGTACTGTCCCTGAGGCTCCTTTTGTTCAAGGCTAACACTCTACCATTTGAGCCACAGTGCTACCTCCAGCTTTTTCTATGGTTAATTTGAAATTGAACTTTCCAACCTGGTTTCAAACTGGGATCCTTAGATCGCAGCCTCCTGAGTAGCTATGAATACAGGTGTGAGCCATCGGCTGAGTCTCTTCTTTTTAAAACTACTCAAGTAGGAGTTTAAAAATCAATGTTGTTGAAGTGACAGACACCATTGAAAGGAAGCATTAGAGTGCTTATTTAAGTCTCTGTTGGTTACCCAGGTCTGTTGACTCAAAATAATTGTCTACCTGGAATCCAGAGGAGAAGTCTCCTCTAATCCCAGTGACCAGGGACAGCCTGTGTGAGATGCCATAGCCAAGGAGCCAAACCCAATGGAAAGCAGAGTAAGAATTGTAGGCATTATGCCTACCTTTGGTCCTCAGCTCCATCCAGACCTGGGCACCTCCCAGCCCTGGATAGTGAAGCGTGCCATGTGCTCCCCCTCCAAGGGAAATATGGCTCCTCTAATAAACCTTATGATAATCTTTCTCCTGTGCCTGCCTGCCTCTGCGTGGTCCCCTGGGATGGATGTGAAGGATCCTTTCAAGAATAAGCTGGATCATGCATGATGATTATGTTGGGGTGTAGAAAATACACCAAAATATGGCACCTTGGAAACCTGAGAAGTTCTAAGACAAAGAAATTGAGAAAAATCCAGAAGCAGAAACTGCATACTCACCTAATTTGAGTCACAGAAACTTTGGTTCTAAACCAAGTCAGAAAACCTAGGAAAGTTATTCTTTCTGCTATATAACATATATATTCTATATCCACAGTGAGAAAATCTCCCACAGAGATGCCAAAAAGTATTTGAACAGACAATCTTTTCATTCTCCAAATTACAGTCACTGTAGAAGGGTTTGTAGGTGAGAAGAATGGGATTCTTGACTAGCCTCTCCATTATCTATCTGAACAAGACTCTTGAATTCAAGAGTGTAAAGAATTTTGAAAAGAGTCATGAATGAAACTCACAAGATAAGGAGAAAATAAAGATTAGAAAGGAAGAATAAAGTAGGGGCAAATAAGACAGGAAGAAAAGGCATACAGCATGAGAGATGAGGGCTCAAACAGGCAGTACTCATCCCAGGAACATTTACTTCCAAACTGAGGTGAAGGAGGCTCTGTTTAAACTTTTCCTAGATAGTTGTTGTGTAGCAGTCTTCAATCATTTTACTAAGTTCCTGTTTTGATGTGATCACCCAGACAAGGAGAGAATGGATATACAGTAGCTTATAATCAAGGGGTCTTGTAACATGTGTCTGATATGATGGAGAATTAGAGATGAATTATAGTATTTGACTTGAATTGTATAAGGTGGACAATAAATGAATTTAATGATATGATGGGGAATTAGAAATAAACTGTAGTATTTGACTTAAACTGTGAAGTGAATGATGAATGGATTTAAAATATGAATGTAAGTAAGCTTCCTCTGGATAAGACTTTCTTGGTACCTAACTAGTTATTTTAGGTTTTGTAACCTTATTACTGCTCTTTCCTAAACCATGTGTTCCCCAACTAAGCTGGGCCATTAACATCCTTTGTTCTGTTCCTCTGCTTCCCGCACTCCCAGCTGCGGCAGAAAGCAAATGATATCCTTGGGTGGAAAGTTTATACTTAAAACTGGCAAAGACGTTGGTTGGAATCCGAAAAAACAGCTTTATGATGTACGATTGTAGCTCCCCTTCTCCTCCCCTTCCCCTGCCCCCTGTGGAGTAATGTTTAAAAAGCCAAGGTAGGCCGGTGCCTGGGGCCATCTATCACCTGGGAACCCTATGTCAGGTATGATCCTGGCATGTCAATGCTCCAGTGCTCAACAAACTCATATGTTTTAATTGCAGATTGTGTGGTCTCGCAGCTGCTGTTCCCTGCTACTTGTCTATTTATTGTAACCTTAAAGATTCCTTTTTGGCCAAGGGATTACTGAAATGGGACTCATTTAAGACAAGTTAAAACATTTAAAAGAAGGGTCTGTGTGCCATCCTGGGGCTTGAACTCAGGGCCTGGGCACTGTCTTTGAGCTTTTCTTGCTCAAAGTTAAGGCTCCACTTTTGTATTTTTGGTAGTTTATTGGAGATAAGTGTCTCACAGACTTTCCTGCCTGAGCTGGCTTTGAACTATGATCCTCATATCTCAGCCTCCTGAGCAGCTAGAATTACAGCTGTGAGCCACTGCAGTACTTTCTTAAATGTACCTTCTTAAGAGGATTAACTTTTGCTGCTCTGAAATAAAGACTATTTATGTCAACATCTGAATAATTTAGGTATGGTTTCAATTTTGAAATTTAGAATTCCAGGCAAAGGAGGGAAAGCAACAGTTCACTCTGCCAAGGACAATACCCAATGGAGTGGCCAAGGTCAGTGTGACATTTTATTCACACATGAAACATTTAAATCTTTTAGCTATTTCTTTTACTCTTAGTTCTTGATTCTCAAGATGTCTTCTAATTTCTGTCACTTTCTTCTATCTATCTTGGCCCAATACAACATAAAAATACACATCCCTCCACACACCCCCAGGTCAGGCTTATTTTTGTGGGATCCTCCAATAAAACTTGTATTAAATAAAATGTCATACTTTTCTTTTGTTAATATGTCTTTTAGAGAGATCTCAGTCATAAAGTATAACAATTAAGAGCATCAAATTGAAGTGAAGAGGCTGAGTCTAAGTAACTTCTTACAGCCATCCTGGAGACTCTTGCTGGGTATAGGAAGTTCTCAGTGCTAAAAAGCCTAGAGGTGAGAGAGGCCATTCATTGAATTGCAGCTGCCTAGCTTCAGGTGAGCTGGAGAGCTCTGCTTCAGAGAAATACAGGTGTCATAGCCTTAGGAAAGCTTAGCATAGAAAAATGCTCTGATTCTGCCTTGATTACTTCCTTAAATGGCTTGAATCTAAGATTTCCCCTATATGGAAAGGTCGAGGCATATTCTCCCTATATAAAATAAAGTTCTGCTGGTACCTGAGCTTGAACCTAGTAAGATCTGTATTTGCATAGCACCCACCCCACGCATGTGGTCTTTGCTTTTAAACGCTTTATGTAACCTCTGTTCAGTGCTGCAGATCTTGGAGACAGGAGTCCATCTACATTCTCTGGCCTCCAAAAAAGACTCCAAATTCAACCTCTCAAAATGTGGTTTCTCTGCATTCTCCTAACTGGATTTGCATTTGATTTGCTGTACAACAAAATTTAGAATGGAAATACTTCAACTGTAGTTTTTAATAACTACACAAAAGGAGTCATCAGACCACTTACATATGTCAGTTTGGGGTTGAAAAATTGCTGTTGCTGTTTGCTTTTTGGATTGTTTGCTATGTAAGCATGGAATGAAGAGTGCCACAGCAGATGTTAAGAATGTACTCAGCTTCGATCATGCAGTAGACACTGAAATATAATCTGCCTACTCACTTTATTTTTCTTGGTGACAGATCAGGAAATTCTGTTTGCTGCAAGGAGCTACAAGGGAGGCACACTATGATTCCTATAATTTACCAAGGATTCAAGAGGCACTGGCTTAGCAATATCTTATTAATTATAAAATAACTGTTCTAAAAACTGATTGGGATTTTAAACTGAAATAACAAGAAGATTAAATCTTCCACATTTAAGCCCACATTTTATTTATTTTCTTATTGTAAAGATACTGTACAAAGGGGTTATAGTTACTCACGTGACTGTAACGTGTACTCATGTAACTATAGTTACATGAGTAACTGTAGTGAGTACAAGAATAAAGTAGTGAGTACATTTCCTATCCAGCATTGTTACCCCTCCTTTGTTTTTCCCCTACTATCCCTTCCCTCTCCACCTCCCAACCTCCTCCCTTCCCCCTCCCAAGCTGTAAAGTTTGTTTTCAACATAGTGTCTTGTACATCTTATTGTTGCAATAGGTCAACCTGAATCCTTATTTCAGCATTTTGTTATTCCCTTCCCCTCCCCAAATTAGAAAAATGTATATAGAAGATGCAGGGCACCAGAATCAAATACAGTGACAACAGAGGTTATACCATAGGGGGAAGAACATACAAAAGAAACAAAAAAAAATCACACAGTACATTAAAAACAACAGCAACAAAGAAAAAAACCTCTTGTGTCCATATCTTAGGGTTTATTATATTACGTGAAGTAAGCCAGACCCAAAGCAACATAGGTCCCATGGTTTCCCTTATTTGCAATAGCTAGTATACATCTAGGATAATCTTACCAACAAGCAGAAAAGATCAAAAGCTATGTACATATAACCATATAAGATTATGCTAAGTGAAACAAACCCTAAGATAAGTCCACATTTTAGAAGGCAGATGGCCAGAGGAAATGACTTGAATGACTTCTTAAACTTTACCTTAAGCAAAAGGTTTCCACTGATGTTTAGATATAACAAGATTTTATCTGTCACTCTGAAAGGATGCCTGTGTCACCTTATGATGGGAATGACACTGAACTGGCATTTATTTATAAAACAATCCTTATATTTTAAACACTGTAATATTTCCATATTAAATGATGAACTATAGACTGAGCCACCCAGTGTCTTCTTAATTCTCTTCTACTCTAGCATAACAGACTCCTGGAAGTCATAGCCCACTGCTAGGGTAAGAAGCCATGGGCTGGATCCCAGAAGGAAAAAATGGTGCCCTGACAGTCACACAATGCTTCATCCCCATCTTAGAACTCCCAGTGTCACCTGTTCTTTCACAAAGTTACACTCTAGGAGTTGCAATACCTTAAGGTAGTTAAGTGTAGTATGCTGAATAAAATCTGTACACATATGTATCTATGATGATTTCTGGTTTTCCCTTTTAAAGGTTCTATGTAGCTGTTTCATTTTTATTTAGCTCCTGCTTCATATATATATATATATATATATATATATATATATATATATATATATATATATATATATATATATATATATTGCTAAGTAGGTGGTGACCCAATCTCTCTACATATCACATATAAGGTATGCTCATCTTCCAAAGGCTAGAGAATCCATATTTTAAAAAAATATTGTAGGGCTAGGAAGGTGGCTCAGTGGTAGAGTGTTTGCCTTGCATGCATGAGGCCCTGGGTTCGATTCCTTAGTACCACATAAGCAGGAAAAAAAAGCCAGAAGTGGCACTGTGGCTCTAGTGGTAGGGCACTAGCTTTGAGCTGAAGAGCTGAGGGACACTGCCCAGGCCCATGACTGACAAAAAAAAAGTATTGTAAAGGTGATGATAGAGGGGTTACAGTTATGAAAGGCAGATAATAAGTATACAGTGTCATCCCCTCCCTCATTCTCTACCAATTTTTCCCCTCCTGACTTCCATCCCCAACACGCTGTATAGTTCATTTCCAACATGTGTCTAGTGAGTATCACTGCTGAATTGGTTCACCCTTTGTCCCACCGTTTCTTTGCTTCCCTTTCCCCTCCCCAAATCAGATAAATATATAAGACAAAGGGTATAGAAATAAAATCAGAGAGAATAAATCAAAGAAAAACAGAAAAAATGCAAACAGTACAATAAAAAAACTCTTGCTTTCATTTCTTGAAGCTCATTTTGATAAGTATCAGTTTATGTGATCATATGTGCATAGGAATTGAGCCCTTGTGATCCTCTCCTAAGAATATCCTCCTTTGTTCTCACTGTGTGAATGTTTAGCATGCTGCTTAATTAATCAGGTACTAGTGTAATTATTTGTCTTTTCTATCTGTTGGGTTTCCTTGTAGATTTATAGGCACATTCTAAACATGACAAATAAGGGAAACCACACAACTAATTTCTTTGGGTCTGTATGGCTTACTTCATTTAGTATTTTTTTCCATATCTTTCCATTTTTTATGAATGGGACAATGTCATTCTCTATGATGTAATATAGAAGAATTCTATTTGTGTATATATACTACATTTTCTTGATCCATTCATCTATTGAGGAGCATCTGGGTTGATTCCATATCTTGGCTATAGTAAATAGTGCTGCAATGAACATGGTTGTGCTGGTTGCTTAAGTGTAGCTTAGTTTGTGCCCAGGAGTGAGATTTCTGAGTCATAGAGAAACTCTATGTTGAGTATTTTGAGGAATCTCCATATACTTTTCAGAGTTTAAATTCCCACCAACAGTGTAGTATTGTTCCTTTTTAGCCACATCCCTGCTAGCATCTGTTATTGTTAATTTTGTTGATAATAACAGTTCTAACGGGTGAGGTAGAATCTCAATGTAGTTTTGATTTACATCCCTTTTATGGCCATAGATGTTGAACATCTCTTCATGTGTCTATTAGCCATTCTTATTTCTTTTTCTGATGTCTCTCTTTAAATCTTTAGCTCACTTATTAATTGGGCTGTTGTTTCTTTGAGGATTTGTTTTGCAAGGGCTAATTTTTTTTAGCTTGGAGTGCATTTTAGATATGAGGCCCTTGTCTGATGCATAGCTAATAAAGATTCTAAGATCTCAGAGTTAGCTTGCCAATTAAGGCCCTGCCCAGGGTCACTACCTGTTTACAAAAATCTGTTAAGTTTCTATTTCTCCGAGGTTGTATTGTTTGTCTGGTGTGACAAATTCCCACCCCAGTTACAACAGTCTCTTTACACTCTTTCTCGGAATGTGACAGTCTCCCCAACTCCTGCAGTCCACAAAACACCTTCATAACACCTCTTTTTGGAACTGACTCTACTCCCAAATTCCCATAGTCTGTGTAATGTCACTGTCCATGTGACCCATATGACTGCCCCCTAAAATTCTGTTTAAATTCAGCCTACACCTGTCCATGGCTGCTGTCTCCCAGGTCTGCCCCCTAATAAAGCCTTGAGCTCATACTGGTCACTCTCACTTGCCTCTCATTTCTTACAAAGATCTTCACCCAGATCTTCACTAGCCATACAATGGACAAGAGTCTCATAGCCAAAATATACTTGGAACTCAAAAAATTAAGTTCCTCAACATCAAATTCTCAAAGAAACAACTACTCAATAAGTAAGTGGGCTAAAGACTTAAAGAGAAACATCTCTGCAAAGGAAAAAAGAATGTCTAATAGACACATGAAGAAATGCTCAACCTCCCTAGCCATAAAAGAAATGCTAATCAAAACAACATTGAGATTCCACCTCATACCAGTTAGAATGGCTAGAATCAAGAACTCTAATAACAACTGATGCTGGAGAGGATGTGGATAAAAGGCAACCCTATTGCATTGATGGTGGGAGTGTAAACTTGTTCAACCACCTTGGAAAGCAGTATGGAGATTCCTCCAAAGACTCCACATAGAGCTCCCCTATAACCCAGCAATCTCATTTTGGGGCATTTGCCCAAACAATCACAAACAAGACCATACTAAAGCTACCAGCACAACTATGTTTATTGCAGCGTTATTTACCATAGCTAAGATATGGAACCAACCCAGATGCCCCTCAGTAGATGAATGGATCAAGAAAATGTGGTCTATATACACAATGGAATTCTGTCAGAAAAAATGACATTGCCCATCTGTTAGGAAATGGAAAGACTTGGAAAAAAATATATTAAATGAAGTAAGCCAGGCCCAAAGAAACATAGGTCCCATGGTTTCCCTTATTTACAATAACTAGTATATGTCTGAGACAAGCAGAAAAGGTCAAAAGCTATGTAAATATGACCATATAAAATGATATTAAGTGAAATGAACCCCAAGATAGGGACACAAGAGGTTTTATCTTTCTTGCTATTTTTTTTATGTATTTATAATGTACTATGTGATTTTTTTTTTTGTTTCTTTGGTATGTTCTTCCCCCACAGTATAACCCCTGGTTTCACTTTATTTAATTCTGGTGCCCTACATCTTGTATATACATTTTTCTAATTTGGGGAGAGGAAGGAAAGGGAAATAACAAAATGGGTAAATAAGGATGAGATGTACAAGACACTATGTTGAAAACGAACTTTACAACTTCAGGGTGGGGGTGAAGTTGGGGAGGTGGGGAGGGAAGGGATAGCAGGGGAAAAAAACAAAGAAGGAGGTAACAATGCTCATTAGGAAATGCACTCATTACCTTACTCATGTAACTGTAACCCCTCTGTACAGTATTATTACAATAAAAAACATATATATATATATATATATATATATATATATATATATATGATCTTCTCTCTTTTTGTGGGCTTTCTATTTATCTTGCTATCTATGTCCTTTGCCATTCAGAAACTCTTCAGTTTAATGCAATACCATTTGTCAAGTCTTTCTTTGATTTGTTGTGATTCTGGATCTTTACTTAGGAAGTTTCAACTTGTGCCTATGAGCCCTAGTGTTTCCCTTATCCTTATCCATTCCTGTAATATTTTCACAGTATCTGGTCTTATATTGAAGCTTTTGGTCCATTTAGAATTTATTCTGGTGATATATAAGGATCTAACTTCAGTTTTCTGCATGTGTATGCCAGTACCATTCATTGAAGAGGCTGGCTTTTTTTTTTTTTTTTTTTTTTTTTTTTACTGTTTTTGGTTCTGTTATCAAATATTTGGTGGCTATAGGTCTGTGGGTTCATTTCTGGGTCTTCCATTCTATTGCACTGGTCCTCAGGGCAATTCTTATGCCAGTACCAAGATGTTTTTATTACTATGGCTTTGTAAGCTTGGTATTGATATTTCTCCAGCACTATTCTTCCTGCTAAGGACTGTTACTGCTATTAAAGGTCTTCTATTAGAGAATATCTGTCTTTTATCCTGAATTCCTGTTATAATGTTCTATATATCAAATTCTGAATAACAAAATCATTTATGTTCTATGCTCTTATCAATGTAGATCTACACTTTAGCTATGATCGTCTAAAATCAAACAGAACAGCTGCCTCTGTTTTTTTCTCTTTTATAAAAAGAGAGCTGTGAAACTGCAATGTATGATTGCCTGTCTCAGTTCCAAAGTGTGCAGGAAATTGTGAACCTAGCATTTTATATGAAGAAAGCCATCAGGAAGGGCAAAAGGATGGATTGCCAGCATTGACAAAAAACATCAGCTGGGATGTCTCAGAGTAGTGTTCTACCTACTCACTTCAGACTCCATCATTTACTTGACAAATTATCAACAAGGCTGATTCTTAGACTGCTAAAGAAGAAAATACAACACCACTCATGGTATTAATGTGGCACTGAAGTTCTGCATGTGTCTTGACTTTTGTCTTCTCATAGAGATTCCTTTTTTCCCATATTGTTATGCTACCTTCAATCCTTTTCAATGGCTAGAAAGTAGACTGCCATAGGCAGTCTCACTCTGACACAGCATGAGAGCTCTGAGCAAGTTATTGAACCTGACCCAACACACAGCTTCTGAATCTGAAGAATGACTATGCCAAAACTTCCTCTGTGGCAGGACAATGTTCCTGTAATCTGTATGTTCTTATCCTCCTACCCATGATAACAATCTTGTCTAACAGAGCATCAAGTTCTTCATTCTCTCAGCCTAATCAAATAAATCTGACTTTCATGAAGTAAGGAAAAGAAGGAGGCATGCGATCAGGGTTTTAGGGAAAGATGATAATAATGACATAAGTTTTCAATGTAGGACAAAATGATTCTGCTATAAACTTTCAGAAAGTATTCACTTTCAGACCAAATAAACAGTGCACTGGAGAAAAAATGGTAGAAACAGAAAAGGGGCACACAGAATGAAAGGAAAGGAATCAAAGAACCACGAAAATTACCTTCTGATAGCTAATTTTCACTCATCTTGACTAGAGTGAGGGATACATAGAAAATGCTTGGTTATGTCTTCCAAAGATAAATAATGTGTAGGACAGTGAACTAAGTGGGAAGAACCTACCCTCTATGTGGATGGGTTCATCCAATATGTGAGGGCCAAGATGGAAACAGAGCTGAAAAATGGGTAGCTTACACTCACTCACACTCAACCTTTTTAAGCAACTCAACCTTTGTTAGCAATAAGCAAAGATACTTCGTTTTGTACTCAAGGCAGAGACTCTGGAATCTAAAAATGTTCTAATTTCTCCCTCCCTCTATCTTCTAGAAACTTACTCAAGTTCTCCTTTAAAGCTGGATGTTCTATTAGTAAGAAGGGAAAGGGAGGAGCTCTGAGTTTATGCAAGATGCAGTTTAAATTGCTTCAAAGATAAATAGATGGAAAGAGCATTAATATAAAAGCTAATGTTGCAATATAAAAATCAAAATTGCAATTTGCAATTCTCCATAGGAAAATTATGAACATATAAAAGATGCCATCTTAGTTGTCTCCCACATACCCTCCTAAGGCTCACGGTGTTAAAGGAGGACCCCTAATAATATCTAGAATTTAAAATTACTTCTTGTCAATGTATTGGGTTTCCAGTGGTGAAAATCTAAGAATTAAAAGGAGCTGTAAGAGTTGTCTCCCACATACCCTCCTAAGGCTCACGGTGTTAAAGGAGGACCCTTAATAATATCTAGAATTTAAAATTACTTCTTGTCAATGTATTGGGTTTCCAGTGGTGAAAATCTAAGAATTAAAAGGAGCTGTAAGAAAACATTGAACTGGACTTTCTGGAGCCTAGAAACATTCTTCTAAAGGAGATTTTTCAGAACAGCATCAGTAACTATCCTGAGAGCTTATTAGAAATGTAGAAACTCAGCAAGCATGAAGCCCTAAATTCAGCCCCCAGTATAGGAAGGGGAGGGGAGTAAGGAGAGGGAAGAAGGGAAGGAGAGGGGAGAGGAGGGAAGGACAGGGAACAGAAGGGGAGGGAAGGTGTGGGGAGGGGAAAGACAAGGAAAGGGGAGGGAAGAGAACAGAAGGTTTGAGAAGAGGAGGGACAGGGAGGGGAGGGGAGGGAAGGGAAGGGAACACAGTGGAGAGTGGTGGCACATATCAATAATCTCAGCACTTGGGAGGCTAAAGCAGAAGAACCATAAATTTGAGGACAACATAGACTATATAGTAAGTTCAATAGTAGCCTAATTCACTAAGTGTGACACATTATCTAAAAATAAAACTATGTAGGGACTTTTTCTCATCCCAGTTTTTTAAACTCAGAATATGCTTTCAATTCCCAGCTGATCCCTGGGAACCAGAAAACTGCCTACAATGAGAGGCTCCCCTCTTCTGATCCACCCCTCCCTTGTAATACCAGACCTCCCCACTTATCAAAAAGGGGTCCACCCATAGAACATTCAAGTTCCAAAATGTCCACAGGTAAAGTAAAAAAAAAAAAAACATTTAGGACATACTGTTCTCATGTCTATTGCTCGTGAGTTTAAAATACATGCTAAGAGACATAAGAGCAGATGCTTACTGTTCCATCACACAGGCCATCCTTAATCCTCAGATACATCCGTGTGTTCTTTGTATTTTCAAACATGCAAATCCCAGAACTGATTTTATGCACTTTCCAGTAAGATTTTTCGGACTGGTTTCCTGCTCCAGTGCAGGTCCCATCAGACTGGAGACACAGGGCCTGACACAGGCTTGTAGCCAGCAGAATCACAGCACTGTTGAGGAACACACCCTTTAGAGGGACAAACAGAAAGGCAGTGATTAACAGATTCATGTGGTGTTAGAAAGAGAAGACTACAGAGTCAGTTTTACAGAGGTTGCAGTGACCAGGATCTCACTAGAAACGTGGATGCTAAAAATAAACACAAGAAATAAATAGTTTAACTGTAGTACTGAGTGAAAACTACAAGAGCTTAATTAACATTAATGATTATGTATTTAAAGTGTAAGCATGAGCATCATGTGCTACAGCGATCTTTTTTTAAGTAAGATACAAAACACAAGTATTTTTCCTAAGAAATTTATAATCACTATAAGCAAATAACTTTGATATTAACATAAAGCAGAATAAAACAAAATATGCTATAAGAGAACATGGGTTATACAATATAATCCATGAACATCAAATTTATGGTATAGGAATGAATGAAAAGAGATAGCAAATACATCTAAGGTATACTTAAGCAAATTCAGTGTATCATTAGCTTAAGAAAATACAAAAACGGGCTGGGCACTGGTGGCTCATGCCTGTAATTCTAGATACTCAGGAGGCTGAGCTCTGAGGATCATGGTTCAAAGCCAGCCTGGGCAGGAAAGTCCATGAGAGTCTTATCTCCAATTGACCAACAGAAAACCGAAAGTGCAGCAGTGGCTCAAAGGTAGAGCACTAGCCTTGAGCTGAAGAGCTAAGGGACAATGCCCAGGCCCAGAGTTCAAGCTCCACAACTGACAAAAAAATTTTAAAAAGAAAAGAAAATACAAAAGCCTCCTGAAAGCTAACTAGAAATGTACTAACACTATAGAAAATGGATAAAATACAATCACAAAAATCACAAAAGATGTATTTTTAAAAGTAACCTAAAAGTAGATGCTTATTTTTCTAGAAAAGTGTCAAATAAATTCTTTTTTAGAACCATACTCAATGCTGAGATCGATGAGATGGGTATTTTCCTACAACGTGGAACAAAGTATAGCAGTAAAGAATTTACCCAGTTGGGCTGGGAAGGTAGCTCAGTGGTAGAGTGCTTGCCTTGCATGCATGAGGCCCTGGGTTCGATTCCTCAGCACCACATAAGCAAAAAGAAAAAAAAAGCTGGAAGTGGTGCTGTGGCTCAAGTGGTAGAGTGCTAGCCTTGAGTTGAAGAGCTAAGGGACAATGCCCAGGCCCAGAGTTCAGGCCCTACAACCAGACCAAAAAAAAAAAAGAATTTACCTTTACGTAGAGAGGTCTATAAGCCTTTGCCTTAGCTTCTGGGAGGTAGATTGTCATGTCTACTAAGAATGCCTTTGACCTATGAGACAGAGAGTAACAATATGGCCTAGGGTAGAAGGCTTTAGGTCACAAGGTGTCACTCTCCTGAAAGTCTGGACACTGAGATCAGACACTGACTCCCTACATTGTGGAACTCCAGTAAAGATTCTAGACACCAAGCTTCTGCTGATGTCCTTCTTGCCTAGAAAGTAGCTCTGCCTGAGTTCATGGACAAAGGATGAGTACAAATTCCAAGTTGGTTTTTCTCCTAGGCTGAAGCCTATGTGTCCCTTTACTTAGCAGATTTTAATCCAATCCCACAATATTTGGTTGTTCTGTAAGTCCTGGTTCTATAAGACATACTAGTGAATTGTCAAGCCTGAGACAGTGCTCCAGGAGCTCCCGGTGTGAGAAGTGAAGTGGCAGAATAGACACTTCTATCTACATGTGGATTTAACTTTTTTTTTTTTTTTTTCAGTCATGGGGCTTGAACTTTGGGCCTGGGCACTGTCCCTCAGCTCTTCAGCTCAAGGCTAGTACTCTACCACTTGAGCTACAGCACCACTTCTGGCTTTCTGGTGGTTTATTGGAGATAAGAGTCTCATGGCCTTTCCTTCCAGGCTGGCTTTGAACCGCGATCCTCAGATCTCAGCCTCCTGCATAGCTAGGATTAGAGGCGTGAGCCACTAGCACCGGCCTATGGCTTTAACTTTGACAGGGGTAAAAATTGGGGAGAAAGAACAGATAATATTCTCTAAGAGCATTAAAAGTTTTAAATTCTTATTTTTAAATTCAATTTCTAGTATATAAACTAAAGTAACTAATCAAACATACAGTCAAAGGTATATTTCAAAATATATATGGCAGGATCAGATCTAAAAAGGTAAAATGAAAAGAAATTAAATGTTAAATACATACACATACAAAGTTCTTATGTTTGCATTTTATTGAATAATGTAAGTTAAAATTGTGTTGCTTTGAATAAAATAATGAGAAAAAGTATTTTTATATAGTACGTATTAAAGGTTTGAAAAGCAAACAGACTTTCAGTTTGAAACATGTTCTACCATCTACTAACTACATTAGGCAGACCAAAACTCTTAATAACCCTGAAAGTCTTTTCCATAACATTTAAAATATAGATAATTATATTTGTATTAATCATCAAATATAATATATTCATCATCAAAATATAATTATCAATAAAAATGTAATTATCAGTATTCTTATGATTAATAAGTTTAGTCTTATATCTGGGGAGGTTCTCAGTAAACAATCTAACACAAATAAGCCCTCTCAAAAAGTATAGTTATTGGGCTACCATGACAATATTTTTAAGATAAATTCATAGATATACTCTATAAAGAATCAGATAAGAGCATCAGCAAATTATCATATATACATAATCACTGAAATATATAAATCCTAATTGTTAGAACAAAGTCTGATATATCCGTCTGTTTGACACCACATGCGTGATTCTCTGACTTTATTAAGAATCTCCACATTCATAGTTTTCTATTCCAATTTCATTTAGGCAGAACAAGTTTTTCCCATAATAGTTTTGCTGCTAGGATCCTTATTGTTTTTCAATGCAGGTAAACAGAACAATAATAGACATAATGCCACCTAGTGGAAAGAGATTTGACTGTAGCAGTATGGCTCAAATCATGGTTCAAATCAAGTTTTCTTCAATAAGACAAACCAAAGGAACTACTTAGAAGCATAAACTTAGATGACTTTCCTAAAGTTCACCTTGACAAGAATCACAAATTCTTTTGAAAGGTCGGCATAGCCTGCTGCTGAATCTTCAGCTCTTCTGCCTTGGCGATCAAAAACTAGTGTGTGTCCAGGCACCAGCGCTGACTCAAGAAGTGCACAGCGGCTGTGTTGATAAATCACTCGCAGCTCAGTAGGGGTACCTCTGCCAGCCTAAAAGAAAATGGGTAAGTTACCAGAAAAAAAAAATTCAACTGTCTTAAGCAAAGTCAAAGCTTGACAAAATAAGCACCAGGAAACCAGTACTTGCAAGGGGTAATGTGGGGACCAAGGGGAGAGGAGTAGACAAATAAAAAGGAGAAGTTAAGGAGAATGTAGTCAAGAATTCAATGTACTAAAATTAAGAAAAGTGAGGAAAGAGGAGAGTTGGGAGGTATGCGTAAGAATATTGAATGGGAAGACACTGATCAAGATGCGTTGTTATTCATAAACTGTTTTGTTAAGTGTAAATAAATAAGCAAATAAATAATAAAAATGCCTTGAGGGATTCTGGGAAGATGGTAGAGTAGTAACAAAGAAAAGTCAGAGCTTGCTCTGATCAATTAGAGGTATGAGGCATTAGCAGGAAATCCAGCCAAGAGAAGATATCAGGTAAATTGTAAGCAGTAATAAATTGTAAGCTTCTAAAAGAGGAAAACAGCAAACAAAACAATTTCACTTAAGCAATCACAAATCCACAGCACTTCCACAGCTTAGTGCAGACTGGCAAGAATATCTGCAGGCTGGCAGAAACACTGAGCAACCCCTGGCACACTGGGTTCTGTGGTTCAGGATTTGTGTAGGTTAGTCTCCTGAATAATCTTGGTTGGTGGTTTATTGTAGCTTCATTAAGATGGGGTGACAGTGGAGTGATGGTGTATGGATTGTGAAAGTGGGTCTTAGATGGAAATTAGTTAATTTCCATGCTTAAAACAATTGTCATTTCTCCTTCACTGTATGGAGTTTCAAAGCTGTGATAAACCACAATCTTGTTTCTGTTGGGTTCTAAGGTGTATTACCTAAGGTGTATCTTCATAGTCTAGAAAGACATCTCTTACCCGGGAAGTAGGAAGAAGATAGAGAGGAAAGTCCTGTCACAATAATTCTAGGTATAAAGGTTAAATAGAATGGGAACAGGAGGGATTTAAGCTTTATGAAAGGTTAATAGGAAAGTGTAATAAGGTAAGCAGAAAAAAAACCCTAAAGTTGTGTCATGTTAAGGCACAGTAGAGATGATGTTACTAGTAATTTGTGTGTGTGTGTGTGTGTGTGTGTGTGTGTGTGTGTGTGTGTGCGCACGCGCGAGCAGAGATAAAAATACATAACACTAAAAAAGTAAAAAAGGCAAACAGGCAAAAATAAAACAGCCAAAAGCAAAAAATAAAACAAAACAATGAATAAATGCTACTTAGGTAGTCTAGTATTTAAGTACTTAGTTAGATTATGAGGTGGTAGAAAAAGAGCATGAATAAGATTTTCTCTCATAAATGTAAGGGAATGTACATGATGAGGGTTATGGGGAAAGGGATAAAATTATGACTTGAAAGAGAAGACTAAAAGATAGGTAATGGTTTTTCAGTTAAAAGGAAGGGAGCAAAGCAAACTCCAAGGTTATATGGCAGAGATTAACAGCAGAAATTAAAAGATTTTTCTGATTTACAAAAGACAGAAAACTAGAGTTTAACTACAACACAGAAAACAAACAGTAGAACCAATACAGGAACAAAGACAAACAGACTTATACACAGCAATTATGAATTTCCCTGTAAGTTGCAATCATTTTAGGTGTAGGTGTGACCATGTTGCTTCCCTCAGAAGGCTTTATATGGAGGACAGGCCTGAGGTTAAGATGAGGCTGATGCCTCTATTATTTGGCTCAGTAGGAGTCTAAGGCTATTTAACCACCAGGAGTGGCTTGGCTACCTCTATAAAATGGCAAGATGTGCCAGACTTTTTGAGTCGCTGTACCCTGGTGGCACATTCAATGCCTGTACTAGGTTTCTTGGGGGCATCCTGGTGCTTCCTGTGGCCTCTGCTCTGGCTTGGCTGGTAATCCCAAGCCATTGTCTCCTGGTATAGCTGTCCACAGGCTTTTGCAGCATCTGGTTTCCTGGATGTGGACTTCACAGCTTAAAGGGTTGTTTTTTTTTGTTTTGTTTTGTTTTTTTTTTTTGGGGGGGGGGGTTGTACTTGCTTTCCAAGCCTTTTATAAACAATTTAAATACAAGCTCTATAGCAAATTGCCCTCTATGCTGCCAACCTGCACCTGCCTCTTATCACTGGGTTCTCAAAGAAGCCCTTTCAAAATGGTTACTGTCTCATTCCCAAGAACACATACCTGCTACAGTGTTGGAGGACATGTCCCATCTTCCCTCAGTGTTCCAAGGAGGGACCAGAGCTCACTGGTGGACTTGAGTGACCAGAACAAAGACTACCTAGTAATCTCAGAAAAGTTCAACTGACCTAGTAGAGCAGGTAGTAACATAGCTGGTCATATTTAAGAAACTATCTAAGGACTGAGCATGCTGGATCCTGCCTGAAATTCCACTATTCCAGAGGCAAAGGTGAAGGATCATGATCCAAGGCTGGTCTGGGAAAAGCACAAGGTGCTATCTAGAGAACAACTATAAGCAAAAGGACTATGTTATGACTCAAGTGGTAGAATGCTTGCTTAGCAAGAATGAGGTCCTGAGTTCAATCTTTAATACAAGAAGGAAAGAGCAAGAGGGGGGAGGGAGAAAGAAACCATCTAAGGTTCAATTAGTATATCATTGCAACTAATGTAGATCAAAACTATAAAAACTGTCACTAGGTATTCTCACATCCATACCAGGTGAAGTCTTGTGTGAGAAATTAAGTTTCATAGTAAGTAAAAGGACTCTACCACCAACATAGGGTTACCTAGTGGGAGGCTTAGAATTGATTTTAGTAAAGAATAGTGATGAGATATTACTTCAACTGTTGATTCACTGAGTAGATTCACATACTACAGTCTTGTGTCTTAAGCATGATCTTCATAATGAAAAGCACAGTGTACACTAGTGTTTTAAGTCCACCGCAGATGAGAAACAACTTCTTGGAGAATATTTAATTAATTACTTAACCTGTATTTACAAATAACATAAGTACTTCTTTCAATAACTATTTCCTTTCTTAAATTAAATGAATTAGAGTTATTATGTACTATTGTATAATGTTTTATTAGAAAGCTATAGTACAAGTCAGATTGCCTGAATTATATTACTGCCTCTACACTTGCTACTCTGTGACACTTCAATTTTTCATGTTCTTCTTCAGATAAAGAGCAATAATGATGAATTCTCTCACAGGACAGATTGAGTATTAAATATTATAATACATGTCAATATTTAGAACAGTGCATACTAAAACATGTTTATATTTGAAATATAATGTTTATTTTAAAAACTATGTTTCAAACCTATATTAAGTAACATAAAGCATAATTACGCAAAATTATTCCTTCCCCCCTAACAATATGGTCCCTAAAGGGAACATGGTCATGTCAGGTAGTTTCCTTTTCAAACTTTATTAAAAATGTTTCATTGTTATCAGAGAATTGGTCTACTTTTTCTAGTTTAAATTTCCATTGTTAAAATCTTGAACCATTTATGCATTTGTATCTTAAATTTCAGTGAAGCTAACAAAAAAATGTAGAAAGTGCAAGGAAAATATAATTTATTAATCTCATCAAAGTATCCTACTCAAAAAAAACTCAATATAGGCACAATAATACTTCCCTATGACAGATAAAATATAGTACTGCTAAGTCTAGTGGCACCTATCTGTAACCCCGAGACACAGAAGGATCAAGTGATTGAAGGCAACCTGTGAAGTACAGTGAGATGCTATCTCACACACACATATAGAAAGATGATGATGATGATAATAATAAACAGGAGGAGGAGGAAGAAAAAAAGGAAGAGGAGGAAAAGGGAGGGAGGAAGAATTCTACTTACCATTCCAGTGACAAATCCGTTGTCAAGAGCTAGAGAAAGATGCCTCATCTCATGACTTCGAAAAATACATATATTCCCCTTGTTGAAGATAACATCAAAAAGACCTAGAAAACATTTTTAAGAATTAGAAATAATGGGAGTCTGAAGGAAGATGGCAGAGGAGAAGCTGGAGGCTAAACAAACTCTCATATAGAAAGCAGTTTTAGTGTTCCAGTGAACAGTCCTAGGCTAGAGAAGCACACTAAATGTGCCATCACAGTACAGAGAGTTTGTCCAGAAAGGAAAAATCCAGACAGCTTGGTTAAGGAGACAGATGTGAGCACTTGCCAGTGTCCACGGTGGTAGCAGTGGCTGCTGCCGTGGCTACCATATCAACAGAAAGAGCCCGGGACAAAAGCACCAGATGTAGTGTGTTAATAGATTCTACTCACCACCAGCAAGAACTGACAAGGAGCAGAAATCTTCATCCTGCTGATTGCAGACCATGGAAGGCTCAGAAAACAAGAAACTGGCGTAACCCCAAGACATCCTCACTCCTTCTCACTGAGCAGGGGTGGGAAGGTAGCCCCTCCACCACCACCAGAGAACTCCATCTTTGATACTGACAAAGGCCTGGTCCTAACAGCTAGCTCCAACTCAGGCCTTGCAAGAAAACAATAGGGGCCATTCAACAGGTCATAGGAACCTGACCTGCACTACTCACACCCAGGGGAAAGTTGCCCTTCCCAGGCAGAGAAGCTCCACCCCCAGAGGAGTGACTTTCTTCACTGGGTAAACAGAGCCAGAGGCTGCCCCTCACTGCAGTAAACATAAATCCTGAGAATGGCTCCAGGCAGGGCTTTGTGTCTCAGGAGATAGCCCTTCAGGGAAAAGCTACTGATTGCTTGATAGGCTCCAACCCTACCCAGAACCTAGCCTCATCAAAGAAGCTCCAAGCTTGAAGAAAAAGCCATCTCCCTCCCACTGAACTAGCTTGGGAGGAGGATCACAAAGTCCAGGGTAAGGCAGAGCTTTCTGCCTGCTCAAGCAAACTGACTTAAGAAACCAATCAAGTCACAGGAAAACCAAAAACCAAACGCAAACCAGAGACTCTACCAAGAGACTGGTTACAGACACAGGGGAGATACAAGATCCTACACCGCCCCCCCCCCCCCCCCCCGCAAAAAAGAAAAATCAAAGAACTCTATTCTCTACCTAATTTTTTTTTAATTTTTTAAAAAATTGTTTTCTATTTTTTTCACATTTTTTACTTTAGTTTTGTGTGTGTGTGTGTGTTGTTTTTGTTTTTGAAAATCTCTTTTAACCTTTTGGTCCTTTTTTTTTTGCACGACTTAATTGCTGTTCTGCTCATCTCCAGATATATAGCCGTCATCAATTAGACCTTATCCTTCATTGTGTGCATACTTAATTCAGAAATTGATTACTCAATTCACAATCTCTTAGGCTTAACTCTTTTAATAGTAGTATTATTTCTTTATACTTATATAATTTTTAAGTATTACATTTTAAAAGTTTTTATTCTTTATTTTTTCATTTTTCCTTTTTATCTCTCTCCTCTCATTCTGTACATTTCTTCTATCAGTACTATTTCTTTATACTTACATAATTTTTAAATGTTTCATTTTTTTACATTTAAATTTTTGTTTTTTCATTTTTTTCTTGTTTCTTTATCTCTCTCCTCTTTCATTCTATTATATCCGTTTCCTCTCTGAAATGAGGGAATGGTGAAATTCACTCTTTCCTTTACCTCTCCACATTCCTGTAATCCTATTTTCCCCCACAATTCTCCCTAAACCTATTAATTTCTGGTCTGCTGAATCCCTCTTTGACATTCTTAGCTCATTAATCCATAATTGTTTGATGTTGAATTAGATTATATCTGTTGAAATAGTTGTATTGCAGCCATTTTGACTATGTCATTCAATCTGTGCAACTACATGACTCTGGTTGATGCTTGCCTTAAAATAATGTTCTAGCACAAAATTGGTGTTACTTTCATACCAAATTGGTAGAAAAAGCCAAAGAAATGCAAGAAAAATGGCAAGTCCAGGTATCTCAACTCCCACTCATGATAATCAGGTGACAGAACAGTAAATGAAAAATCCACAAGAGAGTTCCCAAAAAGCTCTACAAACACTACTGGTAAACATGCTGAATTAAAAGATTGAAAGACTGCAAAGGACTCAGTGTGAGCATGATAGTAAGAAAGACAAGGCTAACCAAAGATAAATATAGGAACTTCACGAGAATAACGCATCTAAACAAAAATTAATACAGGAGTCTTGTGAGTGTGAAGAAATGAATCAAAGATTGATACAGGAATTACGTGAGCAGGCTGAGAACAGAGAGTAATACAGGTATTGTGTGAGCATGATGAAGCTAATCAGAGAGAATATAGGAATTGCATGAATGGAATGAGAATAGACAAAGATCAATGGAGGCATTCATAGAATCCATAAACAGACAGCTGAAGGAATCCAGGGAGGCCAGAAAGGGAATGTTGAATGGAGCCCATCAGAAGGAAAGGGAGTCCAATGAAAACATAACGAATCAAGTAAGGGATTTGAGAATGAACACTGAAAACCAAATTAAGGAAGAAAAGAAGTTCATAAAAGATCTAAAACAAAGCTCCAACAAAGAATTTGAAGCCATCAAAGCCGACCAATTAGAAGGAAAGGATATAAAAAAACAAAGTAGAAAGTCTTGACAGTAGGTTAGACCATGCAGAAGATCAAATCTGGGGGACTGAAGACAGCCTAGATATTATAGAGAAAGAACAGACAAATATCCAATGCAAATCCAAGAAATATGATAGATGTATTCAACATTTAGAAGACACCACTAGAAGGCCTAATCTGAGGATAATGGGCAGAGAGGAGCACCTAGAGATTTTAGTGAACAGTCTAGGAAATTTATTTAACAGGATTCTAGCAGAGAACTTCCAAAACATGAAAAATGATAGGCCTATTCAGATACAAGAAGCTTTTAGAACCCCAAATAGACCAGACCAGAATAGGACATCCCACCATCACATTATAATCCTCACAGGATCAATTCAGACCATGGAAAGGATCCCTAAAGCTGTCAAGGAGAAAAGATCAATCACCTATAAAGGGAAACCAATTAGAATAACCTCAGATTTCTCAGCAGAGATAATCAAAGCAAGAAGAGCCTGGAATGATGTATGCCACACCCTAAAGACAAACAACTATCAACCAAGAATACTATACCCAGCTAAACTCTCCTTCATAAACTCTCCTTCATAACAGATCAAATAAAAACCTTCCATAGCAAAGAGAAACTGAAACAATATATCTCCACCAAACCAGCCCTACAAAAGATACTGAAAGATGTCCTACACATAGAAAACCAACAACGAAGGCCAAGAAACTGCACCCAATCTGAGAATCTAAGAACCATAGAAAAAGCCCAGTTGTCACAGCCCCCAAGAGGGTGGATAACATGGCAGGAACTATCAAACATCTCTGACTCCTATCTCTCAATATTAAAGGACTTAACTCTCCAATTAAGCGACATAGACTCTCTACTTGAATTGAAAAGCAAGATCCTTCTATCTGCTGCCTTCAAGAGTCACACCTTGCTCATAAAAACATTTTCTGAAAGTAAAAGGCTGGAATAAAATCTACCAAGCAAATGGCCCCCATAAACAGGTAAGCATTGCAATCCTAATATCAGATAAAATAGACTTCAAATTAAAATTTGAGAAGAGATAAAGAAGGTCGCTACCTACTAATTAAGGGATCTCTCCTCAGGAGGATATTACAATTTTAAATAACTATTCACCAAACAACGGAGCACCCAAATTTATCCAGGAAACACTACTTTCCCTCAAACTTCACATAGATCCAAAGGCATTAATTATTGGGGCTTTTACACAGCACTAGCCCCACTAGATAGATCAACTCAGCAAAAAATCAACAGAGAAACTGCAGATCTAAACAACTGCATAGGCCAACTAGAAAGCAGAAATCCACACAATATTCCACACAGCAGAATTAGATGCACAATCTTCTCAGCAAAACATAGAACATTTTCCAAAATACACCACATTTTAGGTTACACAGTAAACTTGACCAAATTCAGAAACAATGATATTATGCCTTTCATTCTCTTAGACCACAGGGGAATAAAATTAGAACTCAACACCAAAAGCCACCAAAGAAACGCCTGTAACACATGGAGGCTGAAAAACACACTGTTGAACCACCAGTGGGTCATGGAGAGGATTAGGAAGGAAATTCAAATGTTCATGATATTCAACAAACATGAACACACAAATTAGCAGCTCCTCTGAGACACAGCAAAGGCAGTACTCAGAGGCAAGTTTATAGCTCTGAGCTCCTACATCAACAAATTGGAGAGATCTAAAACCAAAATTTAATGAGACATCTGAACCTCTTTGAAAAAAGAGCAGCAAGTTAAAACTCCAATCCAGTTGACAGAAAGAAATAATTAAAATTAAATCAGAATTGAATGAATTACAATCCAGAAAAACCATAGAAAGAATCAACAAAACAAAAAGTTGGTTCCTTGAAAAAATTAACAAAATTGACAGACCCTTAGCAAATCTTATCAGAAAAAAGAGAATACACCCAAATAAACAAACTCAGAGATAAGAATGGAAACATCACCACAGAAACAACCAAGATTCAGAACATTATAAGGGAATACTTCTCAAACCTTTATGATTACAAATTTGAGAACCTGAAAGAAATGGCAATTTCCTAGCAAATATGCCATGCCAAAACTAAAGCAATATAAGTTAAACCAACTCAATAGGCCCATATCAAGCACTGAAATAGAAACAGCAATAAGAGACCTCCCATCTAAGGAAAGCCCAAGACTGGATGGATTTACAGTGGAATTCTACAAGGTCTTCAAAGCAGAACTCACACCAATTCTCCTCTAACTATTCAATGAAATTGAAAGAGAAAGTTCACTACCAAACCCTTTCTATGAAGCCATTATAATGCTCATCCCATAACCAGGCAGGGACTCATCAACAAAAGAGAACTATAGATCCATTTCTTTGAACATCGATACAAAACTTCTCAACAAAATTTTGGCCAATCGAAAGGACATACCTAGAAAGATCAATAGAAAGCCCATGGATTGGGAGAGGATCTTCATTAACCATACAATGGAAAAGGGTCTCATATCTAAAATATACTTGGAACTCAAAAAACTAAATCCCCCAACAACAAATCCTCAAAGAAACAACTGCCCGATAAACAACTGGGCTAAAGAGAAACTTATCTGAAGAGGAAATCAGAATGGCTAATAGACATATGAAAAAATGCTCAACCTCTCTAGCCATAAAAGAAATGCTGATTAGCATTGTTGTTTTGATTAAAACAACATTGAATTACCACCTCACCCCAGTTAGAATGGCTATAATCAAGTAATCTAATAACAACAGATGCTGGAGGGGATGTGGATAAAAGGCAACCTTACTGCATTGATGGTAGGAGTGTAAACTTGTTCAACCACTTTGGAAAGTAGTATGGAGGTTCCTCAAAAGACTCTATATAGATAAGCTCCCCTATGACCCAGCAACCCCACTTTGGGGCATTTACCCAAATGATCACAAACAAAGCCATACTAAGGATACCAGCACAACTATGTTTATTGCAGCATTATTTATCATAGCTAAGATATGGAACCAACCCAGATGTCCCTCAGTAGATGAATGGATCAAGAAAATGTGGTACATGTACACAATGGAATTCTATGCCTCCATCAGAAAGAATGGCATTGCCCCATTTGTTAGGAAACGGAAAGACTTGGAAAGCCAGGCCCAAAAAACATAGGTCCCATGGTTTCCCTTATTTGCAATAACTAGTACATGTGTAGGACAAGCAGAAAAGGTCAAAAGCTAGGTACATATGACCAGATAAGATGATGTTAAGCAAAATGAACCCCAAGATAGGGACACAAATATATTTTTTTCTTTCTTGCTATTGTTTCTAGCGTATTTATAATGTACCATGTGTTTTTTTTGTTTCTTTGTACGTTCCTCCTCCACAGTATAACCCCTGTTTTCACTGTATTTGATTTCAGTGCCCTGCATCTTGTATATACACTTCTCTAATTTGCAGAGAGGACAAGAAAAACAAAATGCTTAAAAAAGGATACAGTTTGACCCATTGTAACGATGAGATGTACAAAACACTATGTTGAAAATGAACTTTACAACTTTGGCAGTAGGAGGGGGTCAGGGGGTTGATGGAAAGGATTTGTTGTGGAAGTGGAAGGGAAGGGATGGTAGGGGGGGAAACAATGCTCAATAGGAAATATACTCATTACCTTGCTCATGTAACTGTAACCCCTCTCTCTATACAGCATTTTTACAATAAAAAGTACAAAAAAATTAGAAATAATGTACAGTTTAAAAGCAATTTAAATGCATTTTAGTAATATATATTTCCATCTTTCAATTAAATGTTCATGATTTATCAAAAGACAAAGTGTCTCTTTTAGAATATTTGAAAAACCATAATATAATAAATGTATATCCTTTATTCTTCATGGGTATATTTTTGCACTTACATCCATTTGATTTCAGGTAAATTTCTCTTCAAAGGTGATTTGCTTCATTGTTCACAAATTGCCCATTTTTATTGTTCCCTTCAGACAGCTGTACAAAGGGGTTTCAATTTAACGTGTTCATTTATGTGTACAGTCCATTTATGTGTACAATGCCTTTTGAACAAAGTTATCCCATCCATATTTATCCCAACTACATCCATCTCAAATTTCCTTTTGCAGTTTTCACATATGCAAATTGGGTATTGTGACTATTTTCCCATCATATTCATCTCTCCCACTCCTATTGGATTTCCTCAGTCAAGATATGTTTCAGCTTCCTGGTATTCATGTTGTTGCAGTGCCTCATAATTGCTCAAAGGCATCATGGACTCTCACTTCTATACATACCATCCTGTAGTTGGCTTGACCATCTTTAAATGCATATGGCCCTAAGTGTCTTTTCAAATATGTGTATGTTTTAGGAATAACTTCCATGTATGAGAGAAAACATGTGCACTTGGTTTCTCTTTGTCTTTGTGAGGCTGGCTCACTTCATTCAGTTTGAGTTTCTCCAGGTCCATTCATTTTTAATCAAATAACATAATATTATTCTTTCTGATAAATAAAATTCTATTGTATCTATAAGGTCCCTGTAAATAAAATGAGCTTTTGAGCCATAACTCATTTCAATTCCTAATGAGTTGAAGTGAGTTTTAAATATGTATGTGGTCTACAAACTACATAATCATACATATATTTATATAATATGAAGGTATACAAAGTATGTAATTCACTATATTGGTATTTATAGAATGATTTTATAATAACCAAATTTGATTTCTAAACTGAACTTCTTTCTTTTCTAATAAACATGGCTAATTTTTTAATTATCAAGGTGATGTTCAGAAGGGTTACAGTTACATAAGTAAGGTAACAAGTACATGTCTTGTCAAACTTGTTACCTATTCCCTTATTTTTCTCCTGCTTTCCCTCCCCACATCCTCCCCAACCCCAAGTTGTACAGATCATTTCCAACATGTTGTCTTGTGTTCATAGTTATTTCATCTGTTCTTTGTCTCACCATTCTGTTGTTGTCCTTTCCTTCCCTAATTCAAATATGGCTCATTTTGTATTAACTCAACACTTTAAGCCTAGCCAATATATACCAAATAAAAGAGGATTTCTGTGGCTATCCAGTAATTTAGGGTTCCCACATCTCAACTTTTAATATAAAATTACCCATCTTATTATACTGAATTTTTGCCCTACATTAAGAAATGCAATTTCCAAACTCTACCTTTTTTTCAATTAAATACTTAGTCAACCACATTTATTTAAGAGTAAGGTGCACAGGATACCTACCTTTTTAATGGATTTCACTAAATATTTAAAGTAATATTTTTAATGTAGAAGGTTTGGAAGTTAGATCAACAGTCCACTCCAAATGGGAATCTTTTTGCATGATCCATCTCTAATTTATTTTTGTCTAACTAATAAAATGCATTTTAAAGAATGCATTAATTAACTAAGGAGGTTCATAAAATTAAATCATGATGATGAGTGATTACAGATATTCAGAGAGGTTAGAATGGTACAAAAAATGAGGAAAAAACCAAAGCACCGCTATCTAGCTCCAGAATTTTTTCTGAGGCAACATATCATGATGTATGCCTTGCCTCATTATTTGTGGTCATCCTATCTCAGCCTCTTGAGTGCTAGAATTGAAGTAGGAAAAACGATGTCCAACCTCGTTTGAAAACCTTTTAATCACCCAAAGGAACCCACTAAGAAGTTGATCCCTATTCCTACTCCATACTCAGCAAACATTTTACTTTCTACAAATTTACTTCTTCAGAATACTTCACAAAGGTGTAATTTGTTTTATGTGACTTTTTATGTCTAGCTTCATTCATACAGCACAAAGTTTTAATAGTCCATGTTGTAGCAGTACTTCATTTTTTCACTTTTATTCAATTTTATTGAATTTTTGTTCATTTGTATTGTTAAAACTTTTGTTTATGTATTGATTCATTGATATGCATTTGAGTTGTTTCCATTTGGAGCTATGGTGAATAGTCCTTCTATGAACATTTTTATATACACTTTTGTTTTCAATTCTCTAAGGTATATTCCTAGTATAGAATAGTTAGATCACAAAATGATTCTGTTAACTTTTTAAGGAGCCCCTAAAATTATTTTTCAAAGCCACTGAATCATTTGTACATTCAAACAAGTAGTACACAATAATTCTAATTTCTCTGTATCCTCATCAATACTTGATATTTTCCTCTATGTTTTTGTAACCAGATGAGAAGTAGTATATCACTTTGGCTTTGATTTATATTTCTGTAATGGCTGAACAGCTTTTCATGTTTGTTGCCCATTTTTATTCTTCTTTTGGATCACTGTCTACACAACCTCCTAGTTAATTTTTTAATTGGGTTGTCTTTCATTATTCAGTCATAAGAGCTTTTAATATATTCTGAATTCTATACTCTTACCAGGTCTGATTTGCAAACATATTTTCTTACTTTTGTAGATTGTCCTAGAATCTTTCAAAATTATCCTTTGATTTGAAGTGATTTTTTTATTCTATAGTGTTCCATTTATTTTTCTGCTGCTTGCATTTCAAACAAAATGGTGACTCTTTCAAGGACATGCAACTTACACGTATGTTTCTTTCTCAGACTTAGTTTTAGTTCTTACATTTCAGTCATGGGCCCATTCTGAGGCAAGGATCCAACATCATTCTTTCGCATTTGGATATCCAGATGGCCCAGCACCATTAGTTGAAGAACACTATTCTTCCTTACTGGATAGTCTTGGCACTCTTATTGAAAAACTGTAGATCATTTCAATTTTATTCTATCCCTATACCAAAACCACATTATTGTGATTATTATTGCTTTTGTGTTGCTTTTTTAAACCCAAATGTAAATTTTACAAATATGTTCTTTGTCAATAAGGTGGCTCAGTGGTAGAATGCTTGCCTTGCATACGTGAGGCCCTATGTTCGATTCCTCAGCACCACATAAGCAGAAAAAGCCAGAAGTGGTGCTGTGGCTCAAGTGGTAGAGCGCTAGCCTTGAGCTGAAGAACTGAGGGACAGCGTCCACGCCCAGAGTTCAGGCCCCAAGACTGACAAGAAAAAAAAAAAGATTCCTTGAAATTTCTTTTAAAACATAGAAGCAGCTTTTCCATTTCTTCATAAAGGAGTATCAGAATTTTAATGATAGTTGGACTGAATCTTTAAATCACTTTGAGAAGTACTGCCATCTTAATAATACTGAGATTTCCAGTACCATAAACATGGATGTCTTTCCCTTCCTAAGTGTTCTTTCTTCCAAAATGTGTTCTTGTTCTCAGCATACAAATCCTACTTCTTGGATGAATTTATTCCCAAGAAATTGGTGCTATTATAAATAGACTTATACAAATGATTTTTGGCATTGATCTCATTTCCTACAGCTTTTGTGATTTGACTTGTTAGATGTAATATTATTTTGGTATAAATCCTTGGCGATTTTCTATATATAAGATCCAGTTATCTGTAATAAAATTTTACTTCATTTTTCAACTTGGATTCATTTTTTTCTTGCTAGAATATTCAGTAAAATACTAAAAATAAATTGTATAAACAAGCATTTTTATCTTGGTTCATATTTAGGGGTAAAGATTCAGTCTCATCACTAACGATAACCATAGCTTTGAAGTTTTCCATAAATGTTCTTTACCATTTAGAAGACACTACTATCTATTCTTAATTTTTTAATCATGAAAGGATGTGGTTCATTATTTTTACCTTTTCCTAATCCTTGCACTGCTCTATACAGGGAACATTTTATGAAGTGTATCCATGGTCATTAATGAGGCATCAATTTTAACATTGCAGACAATATCATGGACCTTCCTATTGCAACAGTGCAAAATGGAGACATGGAACAGTGGCACAAAGAATGAAGCTGGGGACCCAAATTAGGTGCAGACCAGATCACTGTCCTTTCATTCTTATCCTTTACTGAGTATGAAGGTGGAGTTCATGCTAGTGTCCAGAAAAAGAAACAGGGTAAGAATCTATCTTTCAGAAAAAAACAATGTAGGAATTAATCAGTTAATGATCTATTACTCTAAAATTTCACACTTCAAAACAAGAATTTATTAACCTACAGTTTCTGAAGGTCAGGGGTTTGGAAGTAACTTTTCTAGGTGTCTTTGGTCCAGGAGATCTCATGGGGTTCAATCAAGTTGCTGGTTGTAGCTATCTGAAGGCTTGACTGAGGCCAGAAGACCCTCTAGAGAAATGAGTCACTCGCATCGATATAGGCAAGAAGCCCTGTGAGTTCCTTACCCTCCAGCCTTTTAAAAGGTGCTTGCATCTCTTTATGACATTACATTTGGAGTCCCACAGAGTGAGTGATCCAAGAGAGAATGACAGGAATAATCTATAATGCTCTTTTAAGTTGTTAGCATAATTACTTTCACAAAAGAGTTTCACTGTGATATTTCCATACACAAGATAGTATGTACTTTGATCAATGTCACCCTATCTAGACTATTCATTCTGAAGCCCCATCCTTCTGCCTTCCTCCATTTTAACAGTTTCATTGAGTTTCATTATGTTATTTTTATGCAATATGTAATGTGCTTTGAGGAACACCATATATTGCTTTCCCCTCCCCTCACAAAAACTTGTCTCCCAATACAGTCCCTTTTTAATAATCATGTCTTGTAATACCTTCTTTGGTGTACTCTTGAAAGTCATTTCTCCCATACGCTATTTGATAGAGGGAAGTCACTAAGTCCATCCTGTACTCAAGGGAGAAGAATTAGAATCTTCCTTTGGAAAATATCAGTCCTATTTATATGGTTTTTTTTGTTTCTGTTGCTTGTTTTGTTTTTTGTTGGTAGAGGGGTTTGAACTCTGGGTCTGGGCACCAGGCTCAAGGCTAGCGGTCTACTACTTGAGCCACAGTGCCACTTCCGGTTTTCTGGTGGTTAACTGGAGATAAGAGTCTCACGAATGTTCCTTCCTGGGCTGGCTTTGAACTGCAATCCTCAGATCTCAGCCTCCTGAGTAGGTAGGATTACAGGTGTGAGCCTCAGGTGCCCAGCTTATAAGCATGTTTTAAAAACCTACACATTAAAGAATACAGTTTCCAGGAAGCTGGAAGCTGGAACATGTGTTTGGCAAGGGGAGGGAATGAGCTCAAGGGAAGTGGCATAGATAAATGGAAAGCAGAAGGGTAGGCAAATGCAGTCATAATATTCAATATACACATGTGAAAAATGGAACTAAGAAAGTTGAGGGGGCCGGGGGCTGGTGGCTCACGCCTGTAATCCTAGCTACTCAGGAGGCTGAGATCTGAGGATCACGGTTCAAAGCCAGCCCAGGCAGGAAAGTCCGTGAGACTCTTATCTCCAATAAAGCACTAGAAAACCAGAAGTGGCATTGTGGCTCAAGCGGTAGAGCGCTTGCCTTGAGCTGAAGAGCTGAGGGATAGTGCCCAAGCCCTGAGTTCAACAGCCAACAACAAAAAAAAAAAAGTTGAGGGGATGAGTGGGGTTGGGAGGGATGGGGGAGAATGATGAAAGGGTGACTTTAATCAAGATGCATTGTACTCCTAAACTCAAAACTCACATGTTAAATTGAAATCACATTACTTGAGGATAATAAAAATAAATAAAATAAATTTAATATTATTAACTTTCCTTTTTTTGTGTGTTCATTTTGGAGCTTGAACTCTAGGCCTGGGCTCTGTCCCTCAGCTTTTCAGCACAAGGCTAGCGCTCTACCACTTGAGCCATAGGACCACTTCCAGTTTTTTCTGCTTTTGTGATGCTGAGGAATCAAATCCAAGGCCTCATGCAATCAAGGCAAGCACTCTACCACTGAGCCACCTTCCCAGCTGCATTATTATCTTTCCTGTAGAAACATATATATCATCATATAGATCATCAAATAAACACTCCCAAATTAGAAAATAAAAACATACTATTAAAACCCAGTACAACTATGTACATAAACCATACAGAAATAATCCAGAAGGCAGAGGCCAATGATATATTATTAATTCCCAGTTGGGTGATATTGACAATATTTTAAATGTATGCTTAATCCTTTCAGGAATAATTAAAATTAAATCAGAATTAAATGAGTTAGAGTCAAAAAAAACCATAGAAAGAATCAACAAAACAAAAAGTTGGTTCTTGGAAAAAATTAACAAAATTGACAGACCCTTAGCAAATCTTATCAGAAAAAGAAGAGAACACACTCAAATAAACAAACTCAGAGATGAGAATGCAAACATCACCACAGAAACAACCAAGATTCAGAACATTATAAGGGAATACTTCTCAAACCTTTATGCTAACAAATTTGAGAACCTGGGAGAAATGGACGATTTCCTAGCAAATATTGACATGCCAAAACTAAACCAAGATGAGTTAAATCGACTTAACAGGCCAATATCAAGCATTGAAACAAAAACAGCAATAAGAACCCTCCCATCTAACAAAAGCCCGGACCGGATGGATTTACAGTGGAATTCTACAAAGCCTTCAAAGCAGAACTCACACCAATACTCCTCCAACTCTTCAATAAAATTGAAAGAGAAAGTTCACTACCAAACTCTTTCTATGAGGCCATCATAACCCTCATCCCAAAACCAGGCAGGCACTCATCAAAGAAAGAGACTTATAGTCCCATTTCTTTGATGAACATCGATGCAAAACTTCTCAACAAAATTTTGGCCAATTGACTTCAATAATTC
The DNA here is from genome assembly GCF_019054845.1 of Dipodomys spectabilis. Classification (NCBI taxonomy): domain Eukaryota; kingdom Metazoa; phylum Chordata; class Mammalia; order Rodentia; family Heteromyidae; genus Dipodomys; species Dipodomys spectabilis. Next base: position 1,808,492 of record NW_024870876.1, read on the forward strand.
ATCCAAAAAATTATACACCACAATCAAACAGGATTCATTTCAGGGATGCAAACCTGGTTCAATACATGAAAATCAATTAACATAATTTATCACATCAGTAAGAGCAAGGATAAGAACCACATGATTTTCTCAAGAGATGCAGAAAAAGCTTTTGACAAGATCTAACATCCCTTTATGATGAAGGCTCTGGAAAAGTTAGGGATCCATGGAACATTCCTCAATATAATGAAGGCTGTATATGATAAACCTACAGCCAGCATTATACTTAATGGTGAAAAACTAAGGTCATTTCCTCTAAACTCTGGAACAAGATTAGGATGTCCACTCTCTCCACTTCTCTTCAATTTCATATTAGAATGTCTAGCTACAGCAATAAGACCAAATGTAAACATAAAGGGGATCCAAATAGGGAAAGATGAAGTAAAACTCTCCCTCTTTGCAGATGACATGATCTAGTATTTAAAGAATCCCATGGAGTCTACTCCCAAATTACTCAAGCTGATTCAAAACTTTGGCAAAGTAGCAAGGTATAAAATTAATCCTCAAAAATCAATAGCTTTTCTGTATGCCAACAATGAGAAGAGCGCAGCTGAAATCAGAAAAGCAACTCCATTTGTAATAGCCCCACAAAAAAATAAAATACCTAGGAATTAACTTAATGAAAGAACTAAAGGACCTCTATGATGAAAACTTTAAAAACCTGAAAAAGGAAATCAAAACAAAACTTAGAAAATGGCAAAACCTCCCATGCTCCTGGATTGGAAAGATTAACATCGTGAAAATGGCAATACTTCCCAAGGCTATCTACAAATTCAACGCGATACCTATCAAAATTCCAACCTCATTCTTCAAGGAAATAGAAGAGGCAATCCAAAAATTCATATGGAACAATAAAAGACCCCGAATAGCAAAAACGCTCCTCAACGGAAAGAACACTGCTGGAGGAATATCAATACCAAATTTCAAACTCTACTATAAAGCCATAGTAATCAAAACAGCTTGGTACTGGCATAAGAACAGACCTCAGGACCAATGGAATAGAATTGAAAACCCAGAAATGAACCTACAGACCTATAGCCATGTAATCTTCAATAAGGGAGCTAAAAGAATAGAATGGAAGAAAGACAGCCTCTTCAGTAAATGGTGCTGGCAAAATTGGTTAACTACTTGTAGAAAACTAAAGCTAGATCCTTATATATCACCCTGCACCAGAATCAACTTCAAATGGATCAAAGACCTCAAAATAAAAGCAGACTCCATGAAAATATTACAGGAAAGAATAGGAGAAACCCTAGGTTTCCTTGGCACAGGCCAAAATTTTCTTAATAGCGACCCAGAAACACAACAAATCAAAGAAAGTTTGGACAAATGGGATTGCATGAAACTGCAGGATTTCTGCATGGCAAAGGACATAGCTAGCAAGATCAATAGAAAGCCCACGGATTGGGAGAAGATCTTCACTAGCCATACAAGGGACAAGGGTCTCATATCTAAAATATACCTGGATATCAAAAAATTAAATCCCCCAACAACAAATCCTCAAAGAAACAACTGCCCAATAAATAAGTGGGCTAAAGACTTACAGAGGAACTTCTCTGAAGAGGAAAGAAGGATGGCCAATAGACACATGAAGAAATGCTCAACCTCCCTAGCCATAAAAGAAATGCAAATCAAGACAACATTGAGGGAGGCAACAATGCTTGATAAGAAATGTACTCATTACCTTGTGCAGGTAATTGTAACCCTTCTGTACAGTATTTTCACAATAAAAATCTTATTAAAAAAAAAAAAGAAATGCCATGGGTCAATATTCAAGACCTGAGTGCATGTCCAGGTAAAAGTATAAGATCAAATTAAATTCATAAAATAAAATCCCCTTTTCTCCTAAAAACAAAACAAAAGAAAATAAAAATATTGAGATACTACCTCACCCCAGTTAGAATGGCTACAATCAAGAAATCTAATAACAACAGATGCTGGAGGGGATGTGGACAGAAGTGAACCTTACTACATTGTTGGTGGGATGTAAACTTGTTCAACCACTTTGGAAAGTAGTATGGAGGTTCCTCAAAAGACTCCACATAGAGTTCCCCTAGGACCCAGCAATCCCACTTTCGGGCATTTACCCAAATGATCACAAACAAGATCATACTAAAGCTACCAGCACAACTATGTTTATTGCAGCATTATTTGTCATAGCTAAGATATGGAACCAACCCAGATGCCCCTCAGTAGATGAATGGATCAAGAAAAATGTGGTATATATACACAATAGAATTCTGTCAGAAAAAAATCACATTGCCCATCTGTTAGGAAATGGAAAGACTTGGAAAAAATTATATTAAATGAAGTAAGCCAGGCCCAAAGAAACATAGGTCCCATGGTTTCCCTTATTTGAAATAACTAGCATTTGTCTGAGACAAGCAGAAAAGCTCAGATAAGTTGATGTTAGGTGAAATGAACCCCAAGATAAGGACACAAGCGGTTTTTTTCTTTCTTGTTATTGTTTCTAACGTATTTACAATGTACCACGTGATTTCTTTTTGTTGTTGCTTTGTATGTCCCTCCCCCATGGCATAACACCTGTTTTCACTGTATTTGATGTTGGTATAATTTGGGGAGCAGAAGGGAAAAAACAAATTGTTTAAAAAGTGATACACTGACCCATTGCAACAATGAGATGTACAAGACCTTATGTGGAAAAACGAACTTTCCAATTTAGGTGCAGGGGGCAGGGGGGGGATGTAGTTTTTGGGGAGATGGGGAGGGAATGGGAACGGATGATAGGGGAAAAACAAAGGAGGAGGCAACAATGCTTGATAAGAAATTTACTCATTACATTGCTCATGTGATTGTAACTCCTCTGTAGAGTATTTTCACAATAAAAAACTTATTTAAAAGAAAATATCCCTTGAGGTTTGGTGTTAAAACCTGAATAAAAATAGCAACTGAGTTTTAGGGTTAAAAATCTTAAAAGCTACAGTTGTCCAGACCTTCCTTTCAGTTATAGTATCCCCCCCAAAGAGGGCAGAAGAAGCTGGACACTGGTGGCTCACACCTGTAATCCTAGTTACTCATAAGACTGAAATCTGAGGATCATGTGTCAAAGCCAACCCAGGCAAGAAAGTCCATAAAACTCTTATCTCCAATAAACTACACCCACAGTAAAGCTAGATGTGGAGCTGTAACTCAAATGGTAGAGCACTAGCTTTGAGCAGAAGAAGCTCAGAGGCAGTGTCCAGGCCCTGAGTTCAAGCCCCAGGACTGGTACAAAAATAAAAAAGAGTAAAGTAGAAAGAATTTCTCATGCTATGTGTCTGCTTTTAGGTCCAATATTACCAAGATAAGTTCAACAGCACTCAGGAATCCAAGATTCTAACTTAATGACTATGAAAATAGCTACATTCGCAACTGGCTTAATAAATGAACAGAAGGACTGGCTTATATGAGAACATAATATTGTTCTGTGGAGAAAATTATAAGTAAATTATAAATTATATCTCAGAGATATATTCTTAAAATAATTTTCTGAAAAGATGTCCACTAGTCAGCATTCATCACAACACTTTCTAGACATATGAAAATTCATTCATTAGTGTGAACTGATGGGACACTGAGCTCAACATTAGGTAATAATCCTGCAAGTCATCATTATGATTACTTGTCAGTCGCACTGAGAAAAATTATTCACTTTCCTGCATCTGCATTTTTAATGCTGTTCATTCTGCTTTCTGCATTACAGGACTAATGTATGAATATTCTAGAAAAATGAAAGCTAAAAGCTTCTGGTTTTGTCATGTATTTGTGTCATATGTTCTCTAGGGCTTCCTCATGGAACCAGAGCTTGTATTCCAAGAAGATTAATACAAGAAGGGAAGGCAGAAGATGCAAATCTTATTTTTTGTTACTCATCGCTGGTGCTCTTCCACTTAAACCATACTTCCAATTCTGGTTTTAAAAATTCTCATTATAAACGTGATGTACAAAGGTGTTACAGTTACATAAGTCAGATAATGAGCACATTTCTTTTGGGACAATGTCACCCCTTCCCTCACTCTCTCCTACTCAGTTCTGGCTCTTTGCTGGTTAACTGAAGTTAAGAGTCTCCTGAATTTGTCTGCTTAGGCTTTGAATGGAGATTCTCAGGTCTCAACCTCCTGAGTAACTAAGATTATAGGAGGGTAGATCAGAGGAAGATGATGAAGGGTCCACAGGGAACCCATACAATTATCTTAGAAATCAGAGCTTTAGAATTTTACTGAATAGTCTGCACCTAGAGAGTCACACCAAGTGAGACATAATTGTACAAAGACTTTTGCCAGAGAGGAAAATTACAGGAAGCCTACTTAAGAAGACAGATCCGAGTACACATCAGCAGCTATAGCTGCAACTGCACAAAGGCAGCCAGAGAGAGCCAGGCAAAGGCAACACCAGAGACAGAATGTGCACAGCTTTTCACTCACCTTCAACATGAACTGGATGACTGAAAGCAAAAATCCACATCCTGCTGGCCACATCAGATGGACATGAGAAAACTCATCACATCGCAGAGTCCAAAACTCCAAAGCAATGTGTGAGTACCCCACAAAATCCATCTTCACTCCAGCCCAGAGGACAGCTTCTGGAACAAAAGCCTCTGCCCACCTGAGAAGAATGCCAAGTTCGATACTGACATAGAGCTAGCCAAAGAGGCTAGCAGGTAACACAGGCTTGCAAAGCAGCAAGTGCAGCACCATTTCTCAATGAGGCAAAGGAATCTGACCAGTGAGATACAGCTCTACCCAGAGGAAGGCTGCCCCACCCAGAAGGAGCTCCTCCCAGGGAGGGACAACTTTACTGCCCCTCTGCAGCAAACACAGACATTCCAGTCATATGGCAGCTAAATTTGCAGCTTTCCTGGTGCAGGAATTAAAAACCCAAAAGTCTGTAAAATTTCACTGAAAAAAAAAAAGGAAAAAAAACTGGATAGGCTATAAAAGCCAAGAGCAGCTACAGGCTGGGCCAAAATAGTCTTAGAAGCTAGCCCCTCTGGGAAAAGCCACTGATTCCAGACACCACAATCCCACTCACACTCAAGCTCACCTGCAGAGACTCCAACCTACAGAACTGAATAACCTCCTTCCTGCATTATACACAAAGTGGATCCCCTCTCTTGCTTAGTCTGGGAGTAGGATACAAAAATTCCAAAATTTGTAAGGCAGGACATTTTTCCTGCCACTTAAAGTGATTTGAGAAGCCCCTGAGCCACAAGGAAAACTGACTACTGCAAGGAAACCAAAGGATCCATCAAGAGACAGGATAGTGGGCATACGGGAAACACAAACTCCCTCAAATAAATTGAAGATTTTTTTCTAATTCTAATTTTAATTTTTTTCTATATTTATTTTTTCCTTTTTTCCAATTCCTTTCCTTCTTCATTGCTGTTCTGTTCATTCCTATATACACAGTCTATGGTGATTACTAAGCTTCCTCCTTAATTATATGCATACTTAATACAGGCTATATTTTGATTACTTAATTTTCTATTTCTCAATCTTAGTATTTTTATTTTAGTATTATTACTTTATAAATATATAAATTTTTAAATTTCTTTCTTTTTTTTCTCTGAATTTAGGTCTTAGTTTCTTCCTTATATTCATTTCCTTCTCTATATTACTCTATTCTTATTTTCTCCTCCTTCTACTCTTAATCTTTCTTCTAATTTCATCTCAACCTGTTTTCCTTTATTTCTGGTCCTTCACTCCATCTTCATTTTCATTGATCCCTAGTTGTTTGTCTTTGAGCTAGACTTTATCTGTATCCATTTAGACTATGTCAAAGTGGCTCACCATGCTAATGTTCAGATTGCTTTAAAGTTCATGACACATTTGTTCATTGATTACAACTATATATAATCCCTACTCCTGAACCATAATATCCTTCCCATAACAAAGAAAAGGAAAGATAGATCAGGAAATACCTATGACTGTGAACCTCTAGATTGGTGCAATTACAGGGCTTGGGATTGGTTTTTGTCTTAAAATTGTGTACTGTGGTGGTATTGGCTTTGCTTTTGAATCCAAATGGAGAGGTAGGCTGAAAATACCTATCTATGATTTTGAACCTCTAAGGTCTGTGCTATTGTTTCCAATTGGGCAGATCAGGCCATAGAAACACCAGTAATCTAAACTCCCACTCAAAATAAACAGGCAACAGTCTTCAAATTAAAATCAGTAAGAAGAGATACAGAGAACATTGCATGCTAATAAAGGGCAATAGACTTCAAATTAAAATCAGTGAGGATACAGAAGGATATTACATACTTAGGATATTACATACATAGGATCTTTCCTACAGGAGGATATGATAATTCTAAATATCTGTACACCAAATGCCAGAGCACCCAAATTCACATTTAGATCACTTAGATCCAAACACATTGATTTCTGATGACTTTAACATACCAATGTCACCTCTAGATAGATTAACCTAGCAAAAACTGAACAAAGAAAACTCAAAAATTAAAAAAATCTGCATAGACCAACTAGACTTAACAGAACTCTACAGAATATTTTACCCATCACTATCAGAATATACATTCTTCTTGGAAACATATGGAGCGTTCTCCAAAACAGATGACATTTTAGGGCACAAAGCAAATCTGTACAAATTCAGAAATGTTGAAATTACTCCCTGTGTTCTCTCAGCTCACAATGGAATAAAATAATAGCTCACACCAAAAGCCACCATAGAAAATTCTGTAACATATGGAAACTGAACACTTTGTTTAATCACCAGTGGGTCAGTGAAGAGATCAGAAAGGAAAATCAAACATTCATGATATTTAACAAAAATAACACTCAAAATACCAGCTCCTTTAAGACACAGGAAAGACAGTACTAAGAGGAAAATTTTTAGTTCTGAATGGCTACATCAACAAATTGGAGAAATCTCAAACCAACAATTAAATGATGCACCTTAAGCTCCTTCAAAAAAGAGCAACAGGGCAAACCCCAATCCAATAGACAGAAACAAATAATTAAAATTAGAATTAAATAAATTAGCATCCACAAAAACCATAGCAAAGATCAACAAAATGAAGAGTTAGTTCTTTGAAAAACTTAACAAAACTGACAGACCCTTAACAAATCTGACCCAAAAAAAATAGATGCAGATCCAACACTCCTTTATGATGAAAGCTCTGGAGAAACTAGGAATTCATGGAACATTCCTTAATATAATAAAGGCTATATATGACAAACATACAGTAGTATTATACTTAATGGTGAAAAGTTTGAAACATTTCCTCTAAAATCATGAATGAGATAAGGATGTCTGCTTTCTCCACTCCTCTTCAATATATTATTGGAATTCCTAGCCAGAGAAAAAATGGCAAGAGAAAAACATAAAGGGGATTCAAATAGGGAAAGAAGAAGTAAAACTCTCCCTCTTTGCAGATGATGTGATCCTGTATTTAAAGACCCCCATAGAATCCTATCCCAACTACTTAAGCTAATCCAAAACTTTGGTAAAGTAGCAGGGTATAAAATTAACCCACAAAAATCAGTAGCTTTTCTGTGTCCCAACAATGAGAAGATCAAGACTGAAATCAGAAAAGCAATTCATTTTGTAATAACCTCAAAAAAATAAAACGTAGAAATTAACAAAAGAAGCAAAGGACCTCTATGATGAAAACTTTAAAAACGTGAAAAAGGAAATTAAAGCAGAACTAAGAAACTGGAAAAATCTCCCATGCTTTTGGATTGGGAGGATTAACATCATGAAAATGGCAATACTGCCCAACACTACCTACAAATTCGATGCAATACCCATCAATATCTCAACAACATTCTTTAATGAAATAGAAGAAGCAATTAAAAAATTCATATGAAATAAAAGAAGACCCCAAATAGTAAAAAACAATCCTTAGTAGGAAAAACAGTGCTGGAGGAATATCAATACCAAATTTCAAATTCTATTATAAAGCTGTAGTTATAAAAACAGCTTGGTACTGGCACATGAACAGGCCTGAGGACCAATGGAATAGAATTGAAGACCCAGACATGATCCCACAGACTATGGCCACCTAATCTTTGATAAGGGAGCCAAAATCATCAGATGGAAGAAAGACAGCCTCTTCAACAAACGGTGCTGGTAAAATTGGTTATACTAGTGAGGGAAACTGAAGTAAGATCTTATAGATCACCCTCCACCAAAATCAACTCCAAATGGATCAAAGACCTCAAGGTAAAAGCAGAGACCCTAAAAATATTACAGGAAGGGATAGTGGATACATTAGGGATCCTTGGCACAGGTTGAAACTTCCTAAATAAAGATCTGCATACACAATTAATCCAAGAAAGGCTGGATAAATGTGATTGCATTAAACTTCAGAGCTTCTGAATGGCAAAAAAGGAAATAGATAGCAAGGTAAATAGAAAGCGCACAGATTGGGAGAATATCTTCTATAGCTATACAACAGACAAGGGCCTCATATCTAAAATATACTTAGAGCTCAAAAATTAAACCCCCCAAAAACACATCCTCAAAGAAAGAACCACCCCATTAATAAGTAGGCTAAAGAACTAAAAAGATTTCTGGAGTGGGAACAAGAATTGCCAATAAAAACAGGAAGAAATGTTCAACATAGCCGGGCGCCAGTGGGTGGCTCATGCCTGTAATCCTAGCTACTCAGGAGGCTGAGATCTGAGGATCATGGTTCAAAGCCAGCCCGGGCAGGAAAGTTTGTGAGACTCTTATCTCCAATAAACTGCTAGAAAACCAGAACTGGTGCTGTGGCTCAAGCGGTAGAGCGCTCACCTTGAGCTGAAGAGCACAGGGACAGCACCTAGAGTTCAAGCCCGACGAAAAAAAGAAAAAAGAAAGAAAGAAATGTTCAACATATCTAGCCATAAAAAAATGCAAATCAAAACTACATTGAGATTCCATCTCACCGCAGTTAGAATGGCCATTATTAAGAAAACAAATAATAACAGATGTGTGCAGGGATGTGGCCCAAAGGGAACGCTACTCCACTGTTGATGGAATGTAAACTGGTTCAACCAGTCTGGAAAGCAGTATGGATGTTTCTCGTTGGAACTGCCCTACGATTCAGCAATCCCATTCCTGGGCATCTAGCCAAATAATCACAAACAATACCACACTAAAGCTACCACCACAACTGTGTTTATTGCAGCATTATTTACCATAGCCAAGATATGGAATCAACTCAAATGCCCTCTGTAGATGAATGGATCAAGAAAATGTAGTATATATACACAATGGAATTTTATGCTTCCATCAGAAAGAATGACATTGCCCCATTTGTAAGGAAATGGAAAGACTTGGGAAAAAAATCATATTAAGTGATGTAAGCCAGACCCAAAGAAACATAAGCTCCATGGTCTCCCTCATTTGTTATAATTAGTATATGCCTAGGGTCACAATAGCCCAATAGCCCAATAGGTATGTACATATGACCACACAAAATGATGCCAATCGAAATGATCTCCACAATATGGAAAGAGGTTTTTTTTGTGGGACAGGGATTATTTAGTCTTTCTTCTTTTCCTCTCTGTAGTGCACTATTCACAGCTATTTCTTTTGTCTTTTCTTTTCTCTTCTGGTTTATTCCCTGTGGTCACTGCTTGTGATTTTGGTACCCTTTGTCTTGTATATAAGTTTATCTGACTTGAAGAAGGAAAGGGGAATTCACAGAAATGGTTGGACAATGAGTGAACCAATGCAACAGTGATACTCACTAGACACTATGTTGGAAATGAACTTTACAACCTGGGGAAGGGAAGCTGGAGGGGAGGGCAAGCAGTAGAAAATGAGGGAGGGGGTAACATTGCTCAAAAAGAAATGTATTCATTACTTTACTTATGTAACTGTAACACCTCTGAACTCACCATCACAATAGAAGAAGAAGGAGGAGGAGGAGGAGGAGGAGGAAAAGGAGAAGGAGAAAGAGAAGGAGAAGAAGAAGGTGGCATGAGTGAGGTCCCATTGATTGGCAAGAATGAACTACTTAAGTGGCCTAATGCTGATTTAAAGTCATATGAAAAAGAAGCAAATTTATAAATTAATCCATGCCTAGAAATCTTCCTCTTTTCAACCCCCAGAACTGAAGTGACAAATATTTGATCCACTGGCTTTACCATATTTGTCTGTCTTCTCTCCAATAGCATCAACTGTGCCATCCGGGTGCAGACGGACAAACCCTCCAGTCAGCCTGTTGTAGAACTGAAGAGTGTTTCCTTTTGTAAACTTCCAGCTCTCTGCAGCCCACTAAAAAGAAAAGCAAAACAAACATGCCTTATGAAAAGATACTACTAAGAATTATCTTTACCAAAATTACAGTTTTGTTTAACACATAATATAGCTATTTCAATATTGAACTAAATAATTTAAAGTTCAAGGCAAAATCTTACTGTTTCTTTACTCTTAAGTTCTAGCTTCTGCCCTGAGAAGATGAAGCAAAGAGAGAATCATTAATTTCCACAGTCATGCTTTTTTCAGTCATCATAAAACGTAATTTTCCAAGAACCAGTGTATGACACTTACTTGCAGAAAAGATACTATTATCCCTGGCATATATTTCTCTGACAATTTTTCCATCATCCTCTCCTTGATCCAGCCATCTGCGGAAATAAAAATGTGTCAGTGATTTTCAAGCTAAACCTAAACCACTAACACTTATCTAGCCAGTTCAGCAGGAGCTTGGGAAGGCACTGACATGTAGTAAGAGTAGCATAGAGCAATACAGAATAGAAAAAGAAATCCTAAAATGACCGTAAGAGTGAAAGGCGAGGTGGAAGAAGCTGTCTTCTGGTGAGATAAAATTCTTTTCCCTCATGCACAGGTGAATCAACCAGTTAGCCTGATAACCGCCAACTGAACCAAGCTCCAACCCAAGTCAGTTATTTGACACATGGTCATTAATAGCTGCATAAATGAAGTATAAAAGACATAGCAAAATAATTCAAATAAAGTCAATTATAAGTCAGCAATGTCATCAATGTTTAAAAAGCAGCATTTACCATGTATATTTACCATTTGGGACCTCGGCAAGGGAAATATACTTGCATGATAGAGATCTCACCCTCCTAACTAATGTGTAGAGAAAAAATCACATTCTAAGGACCTGTCTTAAATTATCAGTAAATATTCCATTACATAACCATATAAATATTCCATTTGTATAACATTCTAAGGAGCTATCTCAAATTATCAATACTCTGTTCATATAACTATTCCATTTATATAAACATAATTGATGATATTTCTCTATAGAAGAAGTGAATGTTCATAAAAGTGATGCACTGACATATCAATGACCCACCATAACTGAATTTGAGCTTGAGTCTGATTCTCTGAGATGATTTTGCTGGGCATAAAAGCAATTACACGAACCTGTGACAGAAGAAGGCATACTCGTGGTTTGTGGTTGGATCTTTGACCACAACATCATCAAGAAACCAGCCATTTCCTAAACACAAATCAAAGGAAAATGTAATGCAAGTAAATGTGTTTGTATTTTGGGGGGATTATTGCAAGTTTTTAGGTCTTACTTCCAAATACATATACAGGTCTGTCTAACATAAAGCTTTCCTACTGCAAAACCATTTATTATAGAAGTAAATGTTAGAAACATTTCAATACATTTGTTACACATGAACAAAAGCACAGAATTATTCTAAAGCTGATTATTCTAAAGTGATATAAATTTCACTATTATTTTCCAAACAAATAAAATTTAATAATTCTGCATGTGCTCTTAATAACTATATTCATAATCTTAGACCTAAGATCTTCCAAATAATGTGTATTTAATGAGTTAGTAATATTGTCTATTTCTAGAATATTATAAAAATTCAAATTTGGACTAAATCTGTACAAATGAGGCCATGTGTGGTAGCTTATGATTGTAATCCTAGCCATTCCGGAGGGGGGGGAGAGGGGGGAATGAAAGGTCAGAAAGATGGTGGTGCAAAATGTTAGTGAAACCCCAGCTCAATAAATAAGCTTGGCATAGTGATTTATGCTTGTAAGGATTCACGCCTGTAATTTCGGCTACACACAAGATACTGGTAGTAGGACTGTGAGCTGAGGCTGGTACTAGGTAAAAACTTAAGAATTAGCTGCTAAATAAAAACCAAATGGTTAGGGGGGTATGGCTTAAGTCATAGAGTACCAGAATCATATGTGGTGTGTGTGTGTGTGTGTGTGTGTGTGTGTGTGTTGTAAAAGAGTAGCCTTTCTCCCTCTGACCTTCTCCAAATGATTACCACATTCTGGGAACTGAGCAGAAATATCTTTATAAGAACTCTTGTCCTGGTGGTAGACGCAAACATTTGATAAAATGCCTCCTCTAATCAAAGAAATCAGTATAAAACCAAAAGAAATGACTGAATGTACCACATGGTACACTTACTCTAAGATAATTGTAAGCACCCACCCACCCCCACCCACCTACCTTCTCATAATAAAATCCCTTGACATTGGGAGAACTCACTGAGCCTAGTATCAGATGTACTGCACCCTTTTCTGGTTGTTCACTATTCTCTTTTCCTTGTCTTTACTAACACACTTTTTTAGTTTCTATCTCAATGGATCTATAATTCTTTTTTGTAATAACTTCATAAACTCAGTGCCTCAGGATGAGGTAAAAGCCTCCTCCCTTTTGGAAAACTCCCGGGAGCTTCACCAGTTCTGGTAACACAAAACACACAGGCAAGTGAATGTTATACTCTCCTTTGAAATGTTGAAGTTTAATTTTCTAACTAATGTGGGTTAAAAGTTTTGTTTTATTTAATTCATTGATAAAATTTGGTAGCTTTAATTTTTTGGGGGGGTCCAGTCGTGGGGCCTGAACTCTGGGCCTGGGTGCTGTCCCTCAGCTCTTCAGCTCAAGGCTAGCACTCTACCCCTTGAGCCACAGCGCCACTTCCGGCTTTTTTCTTTTTGCTTATGTGGTGCTGAGGAATCGAACCAAGGACCTCAGGCATGCAAGGCAAGCGCTCTACCACTGAGCCAACTTCCCAGCCTCTAGCTTTAATTATTTTAATTAGTCACACTGGTTTTGTCTATGCAAATACTGAGCTCAAAATACAACCTTCCCCAACTAAGAATCATTAGTAAATGAGCTTTTGGATAAAACTTTTTATCAAGGCGCTCAGTGGCTCTCTGATGTCAGCTTGTTCTGCCATTTCACCCTTCATCATATACTTCTCTCACCGAGCAGAGACACACATCTCATGCTTCCCTAGATCATGGTTCTCAAACTTCAGCACACTTATGAGGTCAGCAGGAGGGGTTGTGGAAACACACACTGCTGGGTTCACACTCACAGTTCCTGATTCAGTTGACCTGACACAGGCAGCCAAAAGAATCATTTCCTAGTCTGCACAGGAAAGAAGAGTATCTCAGGGAGTGGAATTTTCAGGGCTAAAAAGATAACAGATCCAAGAAAATGAGAACTGGTTTTTTAACAAGATCTCAGACAATGCTGAAGGCCTAAGAACCACACTTGGGCAATGACTGCCCAGGACAATGAAGAGATACACTGCTGTGCTTTGTAGATGTCTGAAATGTTTATCCATAACTGTTGATTTTATTTTTAAATTATACCCAATAACTAATAATTACTTGTCCACAGAGGGAAAAATGCTACCAGAATTCTGAAACAGATTTGAAAAGCTACTGAAAAGCTGATCAACTCGAAGGGTAAAGAGGAATTGACCTTAAAAAATTTTAAGTTAATAGCATCATAAAGCTACATTTTTAGTGTACCGTTTCCATGAGTGAGAAAGACTCGACTGGAACTAGAACTAACAAAGATGAGTTCCTAAAGAAAGCCAACTTTCTGTAGGGATTAGTGCGAAGAATAGGAGTCAAAGAGTTCTATTGAATGGATTATTTTCTCACATAAGGCATTGGATATTTTATATTATTCAAAACCCTACTCATTAATGTAATAATAAGTGAAGTTACAGCACCCACAAAGATCAGTTATTTTGGTTTATACATTTTCAGACATTTTTATGCCTATGGTCTGTCTATATCCAATCAAATTGGGCCCCACTCTGTAACAGGCTGGTGCTCTGCTGTATAGTTTCAAGCTATGTGCTCATCATACTGCTCCCTCTTTTAGGTTACAAGAGACAACTCATGTTCTTTGGTCAACTCCATCTTCTATGCTGACTCTGGAAGGCATACAACACATGAAGTGTAGTACACTGGCCAGGCCTTGAGCCTTGGATGACTGAGAGCCTTTCCAACTTGTATCAGACTGTTATGTGAACAAACATGCTTTGTGCAAAGCCTCTTAGACTTGGGGAAACATGACAGAGTAATGCAACTAACATTATATAAGAATATTGCCACATTTTTCTTAAATATTCTTAGATATAATTTTTAAACTTCTATAATACTTTAGTATATTGATATACTTAAAATACATTTCCTACCATACGACTGGATACTATGCATACTACAATGACTATTCTGAAGAATTCTAAGAATGTATAGTATAATGGTTTACTGAGGTGAAGACCAGAAAACTGACTGAAGAGAGCGTGCAAAGGACAATGATGTGGTTATGAGAGAGCAATGTGGGGGATACAATGACATGACACTTCTGTGTCCTAACTGTATTAATATCAATAGCCTGGCAGTAAGTGTTCTAGAGCTTTGCAGCATGTTATCATTGGGAGAAACTGAGTAAAAGCTTCAAGTCTCTCTTCATTATTTGGTACAAACTTTATTTGAACATGACATCTCAGAATAAAAGAGTTAATTAAAATCTATCTTAGAATAGCTAAATCTCAAAATATTTATCACTTCAAATATGAAGTATTTTTGGTCATATGGAATTGACTTAATATCAGTTGCTTCTTTGGTATGAAATTCACTTAAAACTCATTCTGTACCACTAATTTGTCTCTGCATCACTGAGACTGTCACCAAACTATTTTATTTTTTTTCTTTTTTTTTATATTTTTTATTGTAGAAATACTGTACAGAGGGATTACAGTTTTATGAGTACGGTAATGCATAATTTTCCTCTACCATCTCTTTCCTCCCCACCTCCAAGTTGTAAAGTTCGTTTTCAACATAGTGTCTTGTACATCTCGTTGTTACAATGGGTAGGCCTGTATCCTTATTTCAGCATTTTGTTATTTCCCATTCCCTCCCCAAATCAGACAAGATACAGGACACTGACATCAAATACAGTGAAAACAGGGGTTATACCATGGGGAAGAACATACAAGAGAAACAAAAAACTCACACAGTACAATTTAAATACATTAAAAACAATAGCAAGAAAGAAAAAAAAAAACATTTGTGTCCCTATCTTGGGATTCATTTCACTTAATATCACCTTATATGGTCCTATGTACATAGCTTTTGGCCTTTTCTGCTTGCCCTAGACTTATACTAGTTATTGCAAATAAGGGAAACCATGGGATATATGTTTCTTTGGGCCTGCGTTACTTCACTTAATATAATTTTTTCCAAGTCTTTCCATTTCCTTACAAATAGGGCAATGTCATTATTTTTGATGGAAGCATAGAATTCCATTGTATAAATATACCACATTTTCTTGATCCATTCATCTACTGAGGGGCATCTGGGTTGGTTCCATATCTTAGCTATGGTAAATAAGGCTGCAATAAACATAGTTGTGCTGGTAGCTTTAGTATAGCCTTGTTTGTGATTATTCACCAAACTATTTTAAAAGCTGTCATTCTGAGGCATTGTAATGAGATTCTTCCTTCTTCATCTTTCCCAAAATTTTCTTGGCTATTATTGTCTGTAGACTTTTCTGGGTAAATAATAAAATTATTTTTACAGTTTTACTGTAAAATAATTTACACAGAAAGTTTACCCATTTAAATAGGCTCACTGGCCTGTAGTATATTTGATGGTTACAGCTATAACTGCAGTTAAGCACATACCACCATACCCCAATTTACTACACATTGTCATCATCATCCCCAAAGACATGCTATACCTATCTACATCTTTCCCTACCTCCATCCACCTCATCATTCAGCTCTAGACAATGGTTGTTCCTATTCTAGATAATTCTCTATTCTGCACAATTCCACTATAATACAATTGGGTTTGCATTTCTTATTGTTAATGTTAATTTCTTACATATTTTATAATTTCTGATGCTACGTTAAGGTAATATATATTTTCTAACAAATATTGCTAATATGTAAAAAGATAACTTCACCAGCGCTCTTGTTTCTTTTATTCCTTACTAGTAGTCGTGTATAGAAACCTCAAAGTTTTTTCATTTATGTGTTTATAATTGTATGCAAATTCTCAATCTAATGTTGGGTATCTACTTTCTCTTTTTCATTAATTTATCAAGTCCAGTTTAAAACAGTTGACTTTTTCTAAGATCCGGTTTGTATTAGTCAGTGTTTATTGCTGTGACTTGGTATAAAAAAAAAACTTAAAAGAAAGAAGGCTTTCTTTTGGCTCATGGTAGCCAGGAAATAGAGAGAATGAGAAAGAGGCCAGGAAAAAACACATCTTCCATCGACTCATTGGTTAACAGTCTCCAGAGAAGCTCTAACTCTAAAAATTTCCAGCACCTCTCCCAAGCAGCATTACCTGCTGTGGACCAAACTTTCAATACATGATCCTGTGGGGGGCATTTTATTCAAACTATAAACACCATTCTTATTGATTCGTCTGTTTCTTTAAATGTTACATCTCTGATAGCCATTTTTTTCTTTTCTTTTTTTTTTAATTGTGAAAATACCATACAGAGGGGTTACAATTACATGGGCAATGTAATGAGTATATTTCTTACCAAGCATTGTTGCCTCCTGCTTTGTTTCTCCTTCCCATCCCTTCCCTCCTTCCTATTCCTCCTCCCCCCACCCAAAGGTGTAAAGTTCGTTTTTTCGACCTCACGTCTTGTACATCTCATTGTTGCAATGGATCCACCTGTATCCCTATTTAATCAATTTGTTTTTTCCCCTCCCTCCTACAAATTATACCAACATCAAATACAGTGAAAACAGGGGTTATACCATGGGGAAAGGACATACAAAGCAACAAAGAAATCATCTTATAAATATGTTAGAAACAATCACAAGAAAGAAAAAACCATTTGAGTCCTCATCTTGGGGATCATTTCACCTAACATCAACTTATCTGACCATTTCTGCTTGTCTCAGACATATACTAGTAATTGCAAATAAGGGAAACCATGGAACCTATGTTTCTTTGGACCTGGCTTACTTCACTTAATAGAATTTTTTCCAAGTCTTTCCATTTCCTAACAAATGAGGCAATGTCATTCTTTCTGATGGAGGCCTAGAATTCCATTGTGTATATATACCATATTTTCTTGATGCATTCATCTACTGAGGGGCAGCTGGGTTGGTTCCATGCTGCAATAAACATAGTTGTGCTGGTAGCTTTAGTGTGGTCTTGTTTGTGATCATTTGGGTAAATGCCGAAAAGTGGGATTGCTGGGTCATAGGGGAGCTCTATGCAGAGTCTTTTGAGGAACTTCCATACTACTTTCCAAAGTGGTTGAACAAGTTTACACTCCCACCAACAATGCAGTAAAGTTCCCTTCTGTCCACATCCCCTCCAGCATCTGTTGTTATTAGAGTTCTTGATTCTAGCCATTCTAACTGGGGTGAGGTGTTATCTCAATGTTGTTTTGATTTGCATTTCTTTTATGGCTAGGGAGGTTGAGCATTTCTTCATGTGTCTATTGGCCATCCTTCTTTCCTCTTCAGAGAAGTTTCTCTTTAAGTCTTTAGCCCACTTATTTATTGGGCTGTTGTTTCTTTGAGAATTATTTTCTTTCATACATTTTCTTAAGACTTACTTATTTAACATGTATCTTCTTGACTTAGTGCTATTTTTTAATCTTATTTTATTGTAAAGATGCTGTACAGAGGGTTTACAGTTACATGAGTAAGACAATGAGTACATTTCTTGTTAAGCATTGTTATTAATTTTTACTCTTTTTTAAATACCACTTAAATGTTGTGATTCATGATAAGAAATTCATATTTTAGCCTTCTAAATTTCCTGACACATAGCTCCTAAAAGCCTCAGAATCTCCAAAGTAATGTATTTTTTTGTGTGCTGAGAAGGCAGGCAGCAGGAGACTCGGTGATATGCATTGCTTCTCCCAGAGGAGCCTACCTCCAGAACTCCAGGAGAGATAGATATCTTGAGTGTGGAACTGATTGTCAGTGCCTAATGACTTAATCAACTGTATGTATGCAATAAGTTCACCATAAAAAAAAAACAAACTTCCAGGCTGTTGTAAATAGTTACTCAGAAAAAGATACAACCTAAAAAATGAAAGCTACAGAGCTTTTCCCAAATACCATGCCCTGGGTACTTTTCATCAAGCTGTTCATCTGTATCCTTTAAAATATTCTCTATACGGGGCTGGGAAGGTGGCTCAGTGGTAGAGCGCTTGCCTTGCATGCATGAGGCCCTGGGTTCAATTTCTCAGCACCATAAGCAAAAAGAAAAAAGCTGGAAGTGGCGCTGTGGCTCAAGTGGTAGAGTGCTAGCCTTGAGCTGAATAGCTGAGGGACAGTGCCCAGGCCCCAGAGTTCAGGCCCCACCACCGGACCAAAAAAAAAAAAAATAGATAGATAGATAGATAGATAGATAGATAGATAGATAGATAGATAGATAGATAGATAGATAGATAGATAGATAGCTATTCTCTATAATAAACCAGTAAAGGAGCCAGATGTCAGTGGCTCACACATGTAATCTTACCTACTCAGATCTTATAGAGGTTCGAAGCCAGCCTATGCAGGAAAGTCAGAAAGACTCTTATATTCAATTAACCACTGAAAAACCAAAAGTGGAGCTGTGGCTCAAGTGGTAGAGCATTATCCTTGAGCACAAAACCTAAGGACAGTGCCCAGGCCTTGTGCTCAAGTCCCAAGACTGGCATAAGAAGTCAGGAAGGAAGGAAGGAAGGAAGGAAGGAAGGAAGGAAGGAAGGGAGGGAGGAAGGGAGGGAGGAAAAGGAGGGAAGGAGGAAAGGGAGGGAGAGAGGAAAGTAATGTTTCCTTAGCTCTGTGAATTACTCTAGCAAATGACTGAACTCAAGCAAAGAGTTGAAGGAACCCCCACTTTAAGTGTTAAGCAGTTGATCAGAAAATTTGGAGGCCCAGTCTTGCAAGTAAGGGCGCTGTTGTGGGATACAGCCCCTAGCCTGCAAGGAAACTTAACCTCAGATTGGGTCAAAATTAAATTAAATCATAGACACCCAGTCCACTAGAGAATTGCTAGCTGAGGGGGCAAATACATTTGGCCAAAGAACTATTCTGGGTAAAATGTAAAAAGACTAGTAGGACAAAACAGCTAATTATTCCTACCAAAAATACTCAAAGTGAGTTTTTGAATATGCTTTTGAATTTTATAAACCATGTTATTCTTTTCTAATAGTCATTCATATATGATCCTATGTTGGAAGACCAGAACCCAGAGGAACAGATGAGAAAATTATTTTTCATCCCAATCCATTTAAATCTAATCAAAGAAATTCTCCTTGTCCCTTGAAGAAAATCCAGAAAGTTTAGAGTTATACCTTAGTATGTCTGAGGGAATAGTTATAGGACCTGCAAAGGCTAGAAAATTTTATGGACATTCTAATCTCTTACATAGTATTTGTATACATCTGACAAATATACTCCCAAAAACTTGCTTGCCTCTAGATTGCTTACGATCCTCAACTTTTTTGTTGGTACTAGGGTTTGAAGACAGAGCCTTGTGCTTGCCAGGCAAACCATGATCCTCAGATCTCAGCCTTCTGAGTAGTTAGGATTACAGGTGTGAGCCACTGGCATCAGAATCACAACTTTTTTTTTCTTTTTTTTTTTTTTTTGTGGCTGGCCTCAAAGTGTGATTTGCATGATCTCTACCTCCTGACTAGTTAGGATTATATGCATGAGCCACACTCCTTGGCTTTAATTTGTTAATCTTACTCATTTTTTTGTCTTCATTGATTATAGGTATATACTTTTGGGTTGCTTGTAGCCACATTGAACCAACATTGTTAACTAACTAATTCTTTCATTAATTATTTAAGTATATGTTCACTATGAGAACTTTGTTCTTTATATGAAAATTATACTTTGGTTCTTTTTAGGCAGAAAATTTATTGTTGGGATATTTTCAGCTTTTGTAATCTTTTTTCATTTTGGTATGTAATCTTTAAAACTTCTTCATCAAATGGAGGCTACTTAGGGTTGTTTATATAGCAAGAAAATACATTTATTAGAAAAATGTATCATCTCTTGAGAAGAAGCATAAACAAAATGGTAGCTAAAAACACTGCTGAGACCTGTCTGCCAAAACAATCTCTTTTTTGTTGTTGGTGGTGGTGGTTGTGGGGCTGTCCCTCAGCTCTTCAAGCTCAAGGAGAGAGCTCTACCACTTGAGACACAGTACCACTTCCAGTTTTCTGGTGGTTAATTGGAGACACAAGTCTCACAGAGTTTCCTGCCCAGGCTGGCTTTGATCCACAATCCTCAGATCTCAGCATCCTGAGTAGCTAGGATTACAAGCATGAGCCACCAGCACCCTGCTCAAAACAATCTCTTTAACAAATCTCCATAGAACAAGCATTAGCCTTCAAGAAATGTCACCCACAGAGGACAGTATTGATTTCTCAATCACCAGCATACTGGAATACTGCCTTCTACTACAACATATATACACAGAATCCACTGATTTACTTAAATCATCCTTTCTAGCATGTTATGTTTTCCTAGAGCAGCCATTTAGCCAAGTCTATGTAACTTTGAAGGAAAATAGATCAATTTTAAAGGACATTTATGGATACCATTTTTTTTGGTAGATCATGGGGGTTGAACTTAGGGCCTAGGCACTGAGATCTTTTGCTCAAGGCTAGTGCTGTATCACTTAGAGCCACAACTCCATTTCCAAGGGAAGATAATATTTTTATTTCAGATATTTATTACTTAGAGATGAGGTTTTTACAAATTTTTGTCATCCTTTACTGATCATGCACAGGGTTCATGTAACTAGAGTAGAATCAGACTCCATTATCTCTCTGTGAAAGAGCCTTACCTGGGCCAAGTCCATCATGACCTATCACAATCTTGTACAAATTTCCAAGATGTACAGCTTCTAAGAGGAAGTTATCAGTCTATAAACCAATCAAAATAGCATAATTAGACATAGATTATGGCTTCAATTTCTACCAAAAGCATTAGTTCAAATGTAGTTAAAGTAACTGCAAGGGTTGCTAAAGGCTTTCAGTAATTATGTAATCATGAGGGGTCAAGTGGTAGAGTGTCTGCCTAGCAAATACACGTCCCTTAATTCAACCCTGTGTTGCCAGAAAAAAGTAACTAGAAAAAAGTACATTCACTAAGCAAATATACAAATCTATGTATATTTTTTAAAGTATGAACAAAAACAATACTAACTTGTAGAACATAATACATTTTCAAGTACAGTCATTCTCATTTTTATTAAAAATTGTCATAAGAGTACAAATTTGGGGTCTCTACAAGTAATCATAGCATAAATGCATTATTTAGAAGATACTATATATGTTCTAAGATAAACAATTCTTGTCTATTCTAGGATGGAATTTTTTGGCACATCAATGAGTCATTTTCAATATAATGCTTCTGAGGAAAATATTAAGATACTGATGTAAAAAATATTATAACGTTTATCTTAAGTTATAAATTTTAGGCCAAATAAAAAGCCATGGTTGTGCTCCAATAGTCTACATAGTATTACTATGGATAAAAGTGAGCCCTTTGATATAATCTGCAATAATGTTGTAAGTCTCTACTTTTGGCGTGCTGGACAGAGGTTGAACACAGGACCCTGTTTGCTTACTTGGGTTTTTTTCATCAAGGCTGGTTGGTCATCTATCACTTAAGAAAATTAGAAACTCTACCACTTGAAACAGCTGGAAGTTCTACTTTTTTCTGGTTAAAGATAAGAGTTTCATGCACTCTTCTGCCTGGGCTTGCTTTAAACTACAATCCTAAGATCCAAGCCCCCTGAATAGCTAAGATTGTAGATATAAGCCACCAGCATCTGTGTTACAAATTTCTATGAAAAATACATAGTATATAATAGCTGTTGAAACAATCAAGAAATAAAAGATAATCTTTGTGTTTGGATAGATACTATATATTTTTAAATTTTTTCACATACATTTTTATCCTTAAAAGCTATTCAGGAAGAAAAACATATTTTCTATACACAGAAAGGTGAGGTGCAGATGTAAAGTTCAACTTCTCTGACATGTAGAAGCAACTGCACTACTTTTGAATTTATTCTATAAGTAAACTCAAAAATAAAACTAATAGTTACTAAAATAATTAACATTTATTAATAAATATATTAATGCATAATGGATATAGGTTCACAGTATGGTTGCTACCTTTTTATCCATCAAACAAATCTTTTAGAAAAGGAGGAATGTCAGAGAAGTAACAGATATTAGCAAAGAACTGAAGAATTGTGATATCTATAATAAAAAATGCAGTGGGACTTTAAGGAAAATGAAGTATACAATTAAAACATACTAAGGACTAGTTATGTAATCAAGGAAAGCTTAAAAAACAAAATATGATGGAAAGAAAAAAATAAGAAGCAAGGGAAAAAGAGGAAGGAAGGAGACAAAAGAAGATATATTAATATTATATGCATATCAATAGTAATTGAAATAGAAAAAAGAAATAATATATTCAGTTCCTATTTTCAATAGTAGAAGTTGTATAGAATTATCCACATTTAACAATCTAATGATAGGTTTAAAAATCAATAAAGGCAGCAAAAGACTAGAAAGCTCAAGTCCCCATTTCCTCATAGAGACAACTACAACAATACAAGAGCTCAGAATATTCTCTTTGAGAACTTTAGAGACCACTTGACAGTAGAAGCACAGACCAATGCATAATCAATAAGGGCTTTATCTAAAAAGAAAAGGTAGCTAGATATTTCTCTTTCCAACTCTGACCTGGCGTGTGCAGTACAAAAAGAAGGAGATCTCTCATATTCCAAATCCCTTCTCTGAACAAAAACAGAATGGAAGCTGTATCTAAACCTCTGACTTATCCAGAACCTGTCTGAGAAACAGGTGGTCATGTCTCTTCTGAACTAGAACCATGATGGGGAAAAATAAAATCCCTGAAATTCTGGAAATCGGAGGCTACAGCTTGATGCAGCTACAGAAATTCCTCAGTACAGCAAGGAGAGACAACACATAGATGAAAAGAATATAGAGTACAGATGTAAAGTAACAATAAGCTTTTAAAGGATTTAAGATAATTAAAAGTAAAAACACAGACTAACTATCAAGACTTCCAACCTAAGGAAGCAGATCAGAAGGTTTCTCAACATGACTTTGAATGAGAAGAATCAGGAGAACGAAGGGTAGACTATGTTTCAAAGAGAAAAAAAGGAGGAACATCAGAAATCAAAAATGAGTGACAGGACTGTTAGAAAAGCACAGACAGAAAGGCGATAAAAAAAAAAAAAAAAAAAAAAAAAGGAATGGAAAAATCGGTCCACGATTCCAATTCTGGCTCCCAGGTGGAGAAAGGACACTTCAGTTACAACTACTAGGCAAGCCAAGCAGCCCTGGTGAACAAAGGACTCTCAAGTTAGTTCTTGGAAGCCTGAAATCCAGTATGTGTGATTTGTTGTAACAAGGATTTGTCCTACACATCAAGTCAGAAAAAAAAAGAAGCCGGGCGTCGGTGGCTCATGCCTGTAATCCTAGCTACTCAGGAGGCTGAGATCTGAGGATCATGGTCCCAAAGGCAGCCCTGGCAGGAAAGTCCGTGAGACTCCTATCTCCAATAAACCGCTAGAAAAACAGAAGTGGTGCTGCAGCTCAAGTGGTAGAGCGCTCGTCTTGAGCCGAAGAGCTGAGGGATAGTCCCCAGGCGCAGAGTTCAAGCCCAACGATCAACATTAAAAAAAAAAAGAAGAAGAAGAATAAAAAAGAATTATGCTACTTTCCATTTCTTAGATCACTATATCTAGGCACCATCTTGAAATGGTATTAACTGAGTTTGATGCAAGTCAGAGAGCCTAAGGACACATTCCTACAATGATCGACAAGTAATATACCCATTGCCTACCTCATACAACTGTAACCCCTCTGTACAGCATCTTTACAATAAAATAAAATACAAAAAAGAACTCAAAATCAATGGATACATATCATGTATTCAAATTTTTTTTCCTTCATGCGATTGTTTCTAACACATTTATAAGATTATTTCTTTGTTGCTTTGTATGTCCCTCCCCCACAGTATAACTTCTGCTTTCACTGTATTTGATGTTGTTGTAATTTGTGGAGGGGAAGGGAAAAAACAAATCATTTAAATAGGGATACAGGTGGACCCATTGCAACAATGAGACGTACAAGTCCTTACGTCGAAAAGGAACTTTATAACTTTGGTGGGGGAGGGAGGAGGGCTGCGGGGTAGGGGGAGGATGGAATGGGAAGGGGAAAAAAAGGAGGAGGTAACAATGCTTGATAAGAAATGTACTCATTATCTTGCCCATGTAATTGTAAACCCTCTGTACAATATTTTCACAATAAAAATTAAAAAATAAATAAATAAAATTTTTTAAAAAATCAGTGGAGAAATAAAGACCTTCCAAGATGAGCATACATTGAAGGAGTTCATGACCATTGAGCCTGCATGCACAAAACACTGAAGATTCTTAAAGAAATCCTACACACAAATGAGAAAGCTAGTCACAACAGAGCTCAGAAAGAGAAAGACATTTCACAAGAGGAATAGAGGAATAAATGAGAATTAGGAAAGGATCAAGCATGTTCAACTCATAACTCCGAAGATAAAGTGAAAGAAAATAGCAGAAAGACACTAATTATTGAAATGAAACAGCTTTTAAGAAATGTATTTCCACAAAATAAAGTTATAAGAAAAAAATTTTAAGAACTATACTAAAAGCAACCAGAAAAACAATAACACCACAATAAAATTTTATGACTTGGCAAATATGTCTCAGTAGTAGCTGTAAACTGTTTTAAATCTCTAGTTAAAATACACAGATTGGCTGAATGGATTTATAAGTAAGATCCAACAATTTGTTGTCTGAAAGAGACAAAGACAAGCTGTACTCCTATTCAACAAAGGACACTTTATACAAAACTTTAAAAAGATAAAGGTCATTACTTATTAAGAAAGAGAACAATCCATCAAGAACATACAATGATTATAAATTTATATATAACAAATGTTGGTATGCCCAATTTATGGTGTATTTATTTATCAATCATAAAATAAAAACTATTAGGCATAAAGGCACAGATAAGCCCAGGTACAATAATAGTTTATGACTCCAATATTTTAGTCTCATCGATAGATAGACCATCCAGACAAAAAGTCAGTATAGAAACTTGGGAGTCAAGCTACACAATAGATTAAATGGTCTTAACAGATATATACAGTATCTACAGATATCTGCAACAGCTCTAAAATACAAATTATTTTTCAGCACCAATGACACTTCCTTCAAAATTAATCACATACTGTAGTCCATTAAGTGGGTCTGAAATAATTTTTAAAGAATATGGAAGACTATTTGAGAAGAGGCAGGAGAGCAGTGGAAAGGGAGATGGGAAACAAGAGAGAGTAACAGAGCAGAAAATATAATCAATGAACATTCTATGCACATATGAACATATGATGATAAACCCATTAAAAATATAATCAATGAACATTCTATGCACATATGAACATATGATGATAAACCCATTAAAAATATAATCAATGAACATTCTATGCACATATGAACATATGATGATAAAACCCATTAAAAATTACGGGGATTTTATAGCTCTCCCCCAACAACATTGACGTTCCCTTCATTCCAGGCCAAAAGGCCGTCAGCAACAAAACAAACAACAAATATTATGAGGATATCAAGGAGAAACGTTGTTGGTAGGAATGTATATTAGTGCAGCCTCTATGGAAATCAATATGATATTCCTCAAGAAACTAAAAATGGAACTCCCTACCAAATAATCCTGCTGTATTATTTCTGGACATATACTGAAAGGAATGCAGATTAAAATATAGAAGAGAAAACTATACATCCATACTTATTACTACTCCAAATAACCAAAGTATAGAATCAAAAGCCCATCAATTAATTAATGCGTAAAGAAAATGTGATATGTATACACAGTGGAATTCTATTCAGCCCTAAAGAATGAAATTATGTCATTTACAGGAAAATGGATGAAAATTGAGATCATTGTGTTATACAAAGTAAATCAGACCCAGAAAGAATAATACGTGGTTTCTTTTAATATGTTAAATTCAGATCTACAAAATATCTATAGAATATATACAATGGAAAAAGATAACCAAAGCAAGTCACTGTGAAAACAAAAATGTAACACTAATAGAAGCTTGAACAGAGAAAAGGAGACAAGGAAATTTATAAGGCATACATAAACTAAATGACAACACTACCTCCTTCACTATCAGTGAATTTTTAACTATAAATTACCTTCATCAAAAATATATTATATATTATACATTTTATATATACTATTATATATAATTGCATTATATATAATATGCAGAATTATACAAATTATAATATATAACAAATATTTATATAGTGGTATATAATTATGTTATATATAGTATTATACATAATATTATAAAATATATAATAAATGTTTATATTATATATTATACACATTAGAGAGATAAAAAGAGAGAAAGAAACAAATGTAGAAAGAAAGAACAAGAGAGAAAGAAAGATAAAAAGGAAGGAAGGAGGAAAAGGAGGAAAGAAGGACGGAAGGAAAATTGGAAATGAAAAATGAAATAAGTGAAAAACCTTAAAACTATGAAAGGTATCACCAACAGGCCAGATGAAACAGAAGAATGTATATCATGAAAGTTTACATTCAAACAGCAATAAAGAAAAACTTATTAGCAAGCATAATCACAGCTTATATGTTATGTTATAATATATAATATAATATATAACATATAATAACATAATATCTATAAAAATATTGTAATATATTATGTATTATAATCACAGCTTACATTATATATAATACATATATGTAATATATAATATTACACATAGGGCCAAATTTTGTTAGAAAAACATCTAAGTATATGCTCTCTATACAAAACTGATTTTGGATCTAAGAACACAGACAGAAGCTGTAAGTGCATGGAAGGAAAATAATATGCCATGTAACAGAATTTAAAGAGAAAGTGAGTGGTCATACTTACAGCAAACAAACTACACTTTAAGTCAAATTTTTCAGAAGAAATAAGATTGTCACAAAAAAGACATTATTTGTGACAAAAGATTTAACTCACCAAGAACCCCCAACATTTATGATCATTTATGAACCTACTTTCAAAGTGCATACTTTGACAGAATTAATGGGAGAAACAATCACAATAATAACATGCTACTTCAATGTTCCACTTTTAATAATGGAGAGAACAATAAAACAAAGTTTAATTTATTTCTTATTAATAAGAAATTAATTAAACCCATTACTAGTGGCTCACACCTGTAATCCTAACTACTCAGGAGGCTGAGATCTGAGGATCACAGTTCAAAGCCAGCCAGGGCAAGAAAGTCTGTGAGAATCTTATCTACAATTAACCACCAGAAAACTAGAAGTGGCACTGTGGCTCTAGCCTGGAGCAAAAGAGCTAAGAGACAGCTCTCAGGCCCATGACCTACAACAACAACAAAAGAAATTAATTAATGTTTTATTTAACAAAGCCATAGAGCTAACCAACATATACAGAACCATCAACCATCAGAATATGTAATCTTCTCAAACACACAGGAAACATACTTCAGAAAAGATCGCAAGTTATATCACAAACAAGTCAACAGATTTAATTACATTAAGATTATATGCAGAATTTCAAACTTTTCAAACTGGTGGAATTAAACTAGAAAAGAAAATATTACAAGAAAACTGGAGTATCTACAAATGTGTACAAATAAACAACTTTCTCTTTAAATAACGATTGGGTAGAGTGACAGCAAGATGGCAGAAAAAGAGGCTCCTGCTTTCCCTACTCCCATAGAGGTACCAAATAAACACTACACATAGATCAATAGCCTTAGTGAAATGATACATGTATTGAAAAGATTTTTACAAGTTGAAAACCCACATCAAAGCAGGCAGGAAAAAGCTGGCACATATATTAAACCCTACCAAATAGTGCTTTGGTTGAGAGAGAATTCCAACTTCTAGCTTCTCCATGAGGACAAAAGTTTTCATACCCTAAGTAGATGGCACCTGAGAGACAGACCACTGAGACACCTACCTCAGGGAGCAGCTAGGGCTCAGCACCTCAAGACTCAGTGCAATCAGCAGGGGAAACTGGCTACTTCCTAGTCTCATCCTGAAAGGGTTTTGACTGCACAAGTCTGGATAGGTAAGTCCCTGAGACTCTCATCTCCAATGAATCACCAAAAGAAGCCAGAACTGGAACTGTGGCTCAAATGATAGAGCACTAGCCTAGAGCACAAAATCTCAGAGGCAGTACCCGGGCGCGCACGCGCGCGCACGCACGCACACGCGCACACACACACACACACACACACACACACGCACACGCACGCACACACACACACACACACACACACACACAGAGCTCAAGACACCAGACATACGGAAGGCCTCTAGAGGGCAACAAATAGCAGGACAGTGGGTTGAATGTACAGACTGAAGAAGAGTACAAGTGCTTTTTTACTTCTCCCAAGCTTAGTACAGAGAAAGTGGGAGTTCCCAAGTTCTCCCTAGAGAAGGAACTAAGTCACACATCAGACATACCAACATTTCTATATACTTCTTACAGGATTGCCATCTGTCCTGTCTAGTTGGGGCACTAATGTACTTTGAATATTCCAGTCTCATGGGGCTACAACAATAAACAATGAACAGATGCAAAGGTTTTGAGACACACACTAAATTTCTTTATGCACACTAAATCTCTGGCCAGGCTTACTGGTGAGTTCACTTCCTATATGAAGCCAGTGTGATAATGTTATAAATGGTAGTTCTTATCTAATGTTTAGAAATCAACATAAAGAGTCAAGAAACAAGGAATTATGTTCTAAACCAAATAACCTGATAAATCAGAAATTAACTCTAATAAAATGGAGAGATGTATATTACTTAACAGAAGATTCAAAATAATAGTCACAGAGATGTTTGGTTAGGAGGGACAAAGAATGAACAAACAAAATTTCAACAAAGAAAATGTACAAAGAACAAATAATCCAAATTAAAAACAAGCAAAGGATCTAAAGTGACACTTCTCTATAGATGATATGGGAATAAGCATAGAAAGATGCTCAACATCACTAATTATTAGATCAGTGCAGATCAAAACCACAATGATGTATCATCCATACATATTGGGAGTTATTATTTTAAAAATTACTGTGTCTTGGCAAGGAAGTAATTAAGTTCAAAACACTCTCACTAGACTATAAAATAGTATAACTACTATGGGAAAGACTACAGTAGTTCCTCCAGCATATGATCCTTCAATCCCACTTTCAGACATATATTCAAAATAACTGAAACACTGGTTTCAAAGAGATATTTACATTATTATTCACAATAGCCAAGAGTTTAGAGGCCAGCCATATATCCCTTGATGGATAGACTAAGAAGTAGAATGTGGTATGCATGTACACACAGTAGAATATTACTCAGTCTTAAAAATCTTATCATATGCTACAACATAGAAAACATTAAAGGCATAACACAGAATGGGAGAAAAATAAAAACAAAAACTTTAGAATCTCACTTATCTGTGTCATAGAAATAGGAAGTACAATGGTGGCTATCTGGCACTACCAAAAAGCAAAAAGCAGTCATTATTGAATAGTTGTATATGTCCAATTGTGAAAGATGAAACAGTTCTGAAGATTTGTTGCACAATGGGAATATAGATGCATCCTGACTAATAAACCCATTGGAAGTTGAGAATGCATTTAATATAGCTAATATACTGAACATCAGAGCTTACAGTGGGTGCCCTGTAAGTGAGTTGAGCCTTAGCTCTCTCCTCTGGTGATTACACGGCTGACCAAGGGCCCCTCCTGCCAGCATCCTAAAGAAGCTCCGTGCCTGCCATCTTCAATCCACTTTCTTATGAAGTAGAAACTTAGTTAAGTAGTACTTAACAGTGCTCAACTTTAAGTGCATTTAAAATGCACTTAAAATGTAACAAAATCATTTAGATGGGGAATTTTATGGATATTTTTACCACAACTTAAATTTTTTTTAAATCAGACAAAAGAATGTCTATTTACTTACTTGTCCTCTTAAAAAATTAAAGGAGCTCTTTGATCTAAGTAGTTGTCTGGATCCTGAATCTCCCTTTTTCCCGTAGACTGAAATGTAGACATTTGCTACTGTTCCAGCATTCCACAGTTCACCCGTTGCCACGTATACTTCATACGTTGTTACTAACAACAAAAGAAGAAGCAGCTTTAGGTGCCTAAGATTACTGACATAACTGACAATTAAGTGCATAAATCTGATCAAGAGGTCTAGGTGCAGGTGAGATAAAGCATCACTGGCCAGTGAAAGTAGCTGTAAAAACTACATGAGGATTCTGAAAAGAGTAATTGAACAGTAGTGTGGAAGAAGTGGATTGGGCAAGGATAAAGTTTTAAAGTTACTCCAATCATTAGGGTTTACCATTTTTTCTTCCTAACAATTCCTCAGCTTGGACTTAATACATGAGAAACCTGAAAATAGGCACTGGGATCAGAAAAAAAAACCTGCCAGTTCTGGCTTAGGAACACGAAATGGAACAACTCAATACTTAGAGCTGGTGAAAATGTTCTATCCATTCCTTCTCACTTCTCTATTCTATTACATCTCAGCATCTGTGAAGAAACTTGAACCCTCTGCACTTCTTGTGGAAGTGTAAAATACAGCAACTATTATGGAAAACAGTATAGTGAGTTCTTAAGAAATTAAAATAGAATTACATATGATCCAGCAGTCATACTTCTGAGTACAATGCCCAAAGAATTCAAAGCAGGATCTCAAAAATGTAGTTATATTTGTACATACACATGCACTGTGATATTATTCATTTTATGTAAAAGACTGAAGCAATCCATATGTCTTGATAAATAGACACTGTAGTATATGCACAAAATACATTAGTAGTCAGACTTTAAAGAGAAATAAATCTGGTTACAGGCAACACCATGGATGGGACAGAAGGACTTCACAGTAAATGAGATAACCCAGTAAACAAAGGAGATACTTATGATTATATTTATATGATGTAGCTAAATAGTTAAGATCATGGATATAGAATGATGGAAGCTGGTTGTAAGGCTGGGAATGAAGAGAAGGGGAATTGCTACTTCATACACATAAAAGTTTCGGCTTTCAAAGTTCTACAGACCTTTTGCACAATAGTGTATATACACTGAACACTACTGAAATGTATACATAGGAATTTTTAAGACAGTAAATTTAATATTCATGTTACCACAATTAAAAATAAAATTTAAAATAAATAAAAATAAAGTTGGAAAAACAGCTCACACTGCTTAGGAGAGCCACATTTGCATTGTTTCCTTAACAACTCTTATCCTCCAAAGGAAAATAATCCCATAATTATAAAGCATTTCTTCAGGTATATATGATTGTATAGTGGCAAACAGTTTTACTTTTTAAGTGACAAACACTGCCATAACTCTTTAAGGAACAAAGTGCTGCTACACCAACAGAGGTAAATGATAAGAGAAAAAAATTATTAATGCAGTATTCCTTATTTTTATTCTTCCAGTGGAGGCTGTCGGTCATCTGTAGTGACACTGTTTCAGCATCATTGCTAGCAGATAAGGTAAAAATATGGTTATCATTTGTTATATCTAACACTGCCCTTCATAACTAAAGGCTTACCAAATTTGTACATAATATACACAGAACACAGAGAAACTGAAAAGAAAATATACAGCCAGGTGCTAGTGGCTCAGGCCTATAATCCTAGCTACTCAGGAAGCTGAGATCTGAGGATTGTATACATATATGCATATATGAATATATACATGAATAAGTACCAAAAACTGCAAGGGAGGTGATGCTAATCAGAATTTTTACAATTAAAAGAGTTGAAAATAAAGCAAAACTGATCTCTTCATCATTGCTAACAATGGGCAGGAATAGGACATCTAAAAAACTTCTGCTGGGTGATGCTGTAGGCTGATGAGGACTAATAGTGAAAATGATTACCAGTGGTAAGCAAAAAGTACTTATGAATGATGACAAAAAGCTTGTGCAAACTCTCTCTTTTCAGTAAATAGGTCTATTTGTGTCTTAACTTCAGAAATGTAACAGTTAGTATATCTTATTTAAAAAACTACAAAGGCTTCCTCAGCCTGTGCAAATGCTGTGGCAGCCCATGTTCTCTTACAAGTTTATACAAAAATTTGATTATATACCTAAGTATAACAGAAAATATTCATTTCATTGAAAAACTCAGATACCACATTATAGTGCAATATAGCTAAAACTGGGGGGGGGGGGGGGGGAGCCATTTTTATTAGTTGTCCACTTACTAATTTCCACATACATTTTCCCCTTTTTTTTCAAAGCAGAAGTTTTTGGAGCCAAAAGCACAAGTTCAGGTCAATTCAAGACAGTAACACTTGAATTTATTTATTTATATTTTTACTGCGTAGTTTTAACATCTGAATTTGATGGTAAGAATCAGTGACTTATTTCACACTGAGTAGGTCAATAGCCTATTTATTCTCAGCTTCATTAAGACAAGATTTGACATATCTCTGCCTTCGTACAAATGTTAATAAAGTCATTGAGCAATTGTGTTTTCAATTCCTAATCCAAAATAAATTTTCAAAAATAAGAGAAGCCTGATAGGAAAAGTACACTCATTTACATTTCTTAGCCCAATGTTTTACTGGACATCCAATTTCCTCATGGCCTTCTAAGAATTAATTTTCTTGTTTTGATTGAGAGGCATTACTGTTGACCTACCAAAAGACTATGTGATAGGAACATATTACTGAATTCCAGCATATGAAACAACTAAAAAAATGCTGCTGCTACACCAACAGAGGTAACTGATAAGAAAGTAGAGTTTAATTCATTCAGTTATAGAGTTCTGCATTCAGTTACAGAGTTCTCTTGACCTTCAGCAATTCAGCAAGTATTATCTGTGGTGATTCAAGTTGGATCTTCCCTACCTGGAAGGACCCACTGTCCTTTACTTAAAAGAGGAAATTCTCGGCAGATTTCCCCATCATCTTTATCTCGGGCCAGCCATCGTTGAACAGGTATGTAAAATTGTTTTCCACAATTCATGTTCTGCAATTGTATCTACAACAGAAATACCATTACTTGCAAAAAAATTATCAGAATCAAATAAAAGGTTTTGTCCAAGCCTGATGTTTATGCCAACAATTGTTTTTAATATGAGAAAACTTCAATTTTCTTCTATCGACATTTCAAGTAAATGGCATTTGTTTCCTCTATTTTGAAATTTTTCTGATTTCTCTACTTCATTTTGTTTTGTTTTGTTTTGTGCCCATCCTGGGTGCCCCAGTCAGGACACGGGCACTGCCCTGAGGCTTCTTTTGCTCAAGGCTAGCACTCTACCAATTGAGCCACAGTGCCACTTCAGGCTTTTTCTGAGTAGTTTGTTGCAGGTAAGAGTCTCATAAACTATTCTGTCCCATCTGGCTCTGAACCATGATCCTCAGATCTCAGCCTGCTGAGTAGTTAGGATCACAAGTGTAAGTTACCAGCACCTGGGTAATTTCTCTACTTTGAAATGCTTATATCAAACATCAATTTACACCAAATTTTTATGTAATTAATATTTTTTTCATTTATAAAGAAATGTTTTTAAAAAGAAATGTCTATAGTTTTTAGAAGTCTATTCTTTTAAATCTACTATCTGTACATCACCATGACAATAAAATTAAATTTAAAAATACATCTACTATTTAAGGTGAAACATTAGCATGAAGTTAGATTTCACACACTATAGATTTAAATTGATACAGTTCTCTTCTGGATCTTTAGCAATGATTGCGATTCAAGCAACTTGTGAGCCTGTGACATCATATCTAACCCAAGGAGTCAAACAAGGATGTTAATAAATCCTAGTAGGAGCTCAAAAATGCTTTAAAAAATTACCTCACAATAGAAATTATGTTTCCTGATTCTAAAATCTAGCCTTTCATAAATGTACCATTACTCTTTTAAAAGCTTCAGTGGAGTGTTATTATTAAATTAACCTTATTTTCACTAGCATTAAAGACAGATATTTTTACTTTAGTGGGCTCAAGAAGTAACTCTGTTAAAAGATTTTCAGCACCCCAACCTATTAAAATCTGTGAGTCCCAGACAGGCCCAGGATTCACATTTTTAAGTGTCCATCAATGCTTCTAATGCAGTGTCACTTCAGCAAAGCTATCTTATAACAACATAAGAGATCCACCTGTTTGCAAGATGGCTACTGCCATGATTATTTGAGTTGACTTTTTTTTTCTTATTTTGTGCCAGTACTGGGGCTTGAAATTAGGATCTCTTTTACTGATGTTTTTGCTTATGACTGGTGCTCTACCTCTTGAGCTTTGAACTTCTGGCTTTCTACTGGCTAATTGGAAATAAGAATCGGTAGGTTTTGTTTCCCTGAGCTGGCTCTCAACCTTAATCCTCAGATCTCAGCTTCCTGGCTAACTAGGGCTGTAGATACAGGCCTCTGGGAGCTGGCTGATTTAGGTTTTGTAATAAAGCCCAAAACTAGTCATTTGAAAACCAAAGTGAACTAGCATTTTGTATTTTTTTATTTTGTAATCTTCCCTAACTTAACATGAAAGAATTAGTTTCCTAAAAAAAAGTGTGATTGTTTTTGCATATATTGAATCATATTTTGTTTTTATTCAAATCCATTCAGGTTATAGGTACAATTTTCTTACCTAACAATTCAATTCTAAACTGTATAAGATTTGAAGAAAAAATTCGAAACCCATCATCCAGCATTTAATTTGGCCAAATAAATAAATATATTAAGTATGTTATATGCTTAGAATAAAATGTTGAACCAAGAATGTATCTCAGGGCTGGAGCACAATGTAACTCAGTAATATAATACAGGCTTAACTTCAATACCTATTTCCTACAAAAATAAATAAATATATTACCTCTCCACTGGTACTGAAAAAGATGAAGAAAACTTCAGGCAAACAAGTTGCCTTACAATGACATAGGATTTGCCACAGACAAAAAGACTTAGAAATTTCAGCCTGATGTTTATAGCGTTCCTTTGTAATACTATGTAATCTTTTCAGATCACTTAAAACTGACGAAGCTTCCAAGCTTCATGAATATAGTATTGTTTATCAGTGATCAATCAAGTGAGATAGCAGAAATATTAATGGTAACTTTCATAAATTAGTTTATTGAAAAGGAAAAAGGAAAAAGGTAGCATTATATAAGTATCAGTTTCCATGAATCTTGCACTAATCTTCTCAAAAATTATAAAACTGTAAAAAAGTAAGTTTGCCAAGAATATCAAGATGTTCAATGACTTCTGAAACTTTACTATCAATTGTTATGAAATGGTAGACAATGCAAATGCAACATGCACAAAAATGAAAATGTTGTATGATTTCCAGTGTTGGGTGATCTGTTTCTACTGTCAGTCAGAGATATAATAGAAGTTTTCTTTGCTAAACAAGGTAGGCATTTAAGCTATTTTTCCTCTTAAAAATACTCAAGAATAGCTGTGCACTGGTACCTCTTGCCTATAATCCTAGCTACTCAGGAGGCTGAGATCTGAAGATTGCAGTTCAAAGCTAGCCCAAGCAAGAAAGTTCATGAGACTCTTATCTCCAATTAACCTCCAAAAGGCCAAAAGTGGAGCTGTGGTTCAAGTGGTAATCATTGGCCTTGAAAGAAAAAGAAAACCACTCAGGGTCTGTGCACAGGCACTGAATTCAAGGCTTAGGACCAGCACGTGCACATGCACGTGCACGTGCGCGCGCACACACACACACACTCAAGGTACATGACTTGCTTTGTAGAGTACACTGAATTCCAGTATTGGCATCCACGTCTAATAATCAAGACAATGCTGTGACTTTGCAAACCTTTTTGTAGAAAATCTTATGTACTACTAGTCACCACATAATCAGCAACCTAAGTATATAAAGAAGCTCTGTGAGTTGATCTGAAGTCCCAAGGATTCTCTTTTCTTCACGCACCTCATGTCAGGTGCGTCCCTCAATCAATTAATGAATAAGGTTATATGATATATGTTTTCTTGAGAAGTGAACTGACTAAAAACATTAGGTTTGATTTTATAAACTCACTATAAGTATGAAATACTCCTCTGAAAGATGATACCTTGGAGGAATCTGCAGAAAATTTTGCCAGAAACATTTATACATCTTTAAATTTTGCCAAAAGTTTTGATAGATCTTTACCTCTTTACAATGCCAGGAAGGTGCATCTCCAGAGTTAGTATGACCAACACGAATCTTAAATGGTACTCCAATATCCCCAACTGTGATCTATAAAAATCAAGAAAATTTCTTTCAGTGTAATTTCACAAAATCTATTTTAAAACAGCACAGATTAGACATTATATATTGATTATGTGGTACATTCATCCAGAAGAGAGATGTATAAGCCAGGGACTGGTTGCTCAGAGAGGAGTTTACTCTGGGAAAAAGAAGAAAAAAGAAAAGGAGGAGGAGAAGGAGGAGGAAGAGGAGGAATAGGATAAAAGAAGGAGATGAAGAAGAAGGAAAAGGAGGAAGAGGACGAGGAGGACAAGAACAAGGATAAGAAGGAGGACAAGGATGAGGAGAAGGAGCAGGAGGAGCAGGAGGAGGAAGAAGAGGAGAAGGAAGAAATATAATTAGAATTACAAAAATGTGCACACCTAACAGAGCACTAAAATACATATCATCTTCTTTAGGTGCTGTGATGAGCTATATCCTCAGCCCTACAAAGCAAAAATTTAACAGAACTGAAAAATAAAACAGACAACCTACTATAATAAGAATATATTGAATAATGGATAAACAACTACAGAGAATCATAAGGAAACAGACTTGAACATTACATACCAACTATATCTAACATCTATAGAGTATTCCATTCAACAGCAGAATATGCAGTCTTTTCAAGTGTACAAAAAACATTCACCATGACAGACCATATGTTATGTAACAAAATAGAAAAATAACAGAATCAATGAAACCAAAGTTGATTCTTTGAGAGAAAAAAATGAAATTAACAAATTTATAACTATCTAACTAAAAAAAGACTTAAATTGCTAAAATAAAAATGTAAGCAAGGCCATTACCATATAGAAATAAAAAGGGTTACAAAATATCCTGTGACATATGAGGAAATTGTAGCTACTGGGTAGGGTGAATCATGGTTAGAGGCCAATCAAGGTAAAATAAAAAGTTTGTGAAAACACCATCTGAACCATTTAAAAAACTGGGCATAATGGTATATTCCTATCATCCTAGTTATGCAGGAATGATACAGAGCCCAAGCCAAAAGAAAGCAAGATCCTATTTAATAAATAATGAAAGTGAAGAGGGCTATTGGTACGGCTCAAGTAGAAAAATACATGCCTAGCAAGTGCAAAATCTTGAGTTCAAAACTGCAGTACCTCAAAAAAATGTGTATAATCGTATATCAACAAATTAGATAATCTAGATAAAATGACAAATGTCTAGAGCACACCCCAAAAGGAAAGACAAAACACAACAGATCTATAACCAGTAAAGAAATTGGATTAATGGTCAAAAACCTCCTTGCAAAGAGAAGTCTCAGACAGAAGTCTTCATTGGCAAATTCTACCCAATATTTAAGGAAGACAGAGTAATACCAGTTGAGTACAAGTCTTCTGAAAATAATATTTTAAAGAAAACAAGTGAGAACACTTCCTAACTCATTCTGCAAAGTCAGCATTATGCTGGTACCAAAGCCAAACATGATGGATATGATAAGAAAACACAATGATAGACCAATATGCCTAATAAGTACACGTGCAAAAATTTTCAACAAGTGAGCAAACTGAGTCATATTGATCCCACCACATTATCCCACTATAACCAACTGAGATGTATCCAGCTTATTTAATACACAAACAATATAATAAACTATATAAACACAATGAAGAGGAGAAACCTGGCATCATCATAATGCAAGAAAAAACACCTGATTAAATCCAACACAATTTCATTTTTAAAGTAGGGCTCAAAGAGAACTTCCTGAGTATGATAAAAGACACTTCAGAGTGTACTATGTGATTTTTTTTGTTTCTTTTGTATGTTCTTCCCCCTATGGTATATCTCCTGTTGGTTTTGGTACCTTGGTATTGTATATACCTTCATTCAAATTAGGGAAAGGAAGGGGAACAACAGAATGGTGAGAAAAAGGACAAGGGGGGACCAATGCAACGTCATATACACAAGACAATATGTTGGAAATGGTCTATACAAGTTGGGGGAGGGAAAGTAGGAGAAAAAACAGAAAAGGGATAACAAGTTTGACAAGAAATGTACTTATTACCTTACTATGTAACTGTACCTCCTCTGTACTTCACCTTAACAATACAAAAGAAAAGCCTATAGATAAATGTCCAAAGACAAAAACCTTGCATGTTATCCTATACACTAAGAATAGGGCAAGGATCCCAGTTTTTAACATTTCTAGTCAACACTATACTGAAAGCTCTTAATGGAACAATTCAGCAAAAAGAAAAATTTTAAATACCAAATTATCTGTTGACCATTACTGGCCCATGCTGTAACCCTAGCTACTCAGAAGGCTGAGATGAGAGAATTGCAATTCAAAAGCCAGATGGAGCAGGAAAGCCCAAGAGATTCTTATTTCCCATTAACCACTAAATAAAGCCGTATGTGGCTCAAATGATAGAGCACTAGACTTGAGAAAGAAAAGAAAAGAAAAGCCCAAAGACAGTGCCCAGACCCTGAGTTCAAGCCCCAGGACCAGCGTGCGTGCACACGCGCGCGTACACACACACACACACACAAACACACACACACAATCCAAATTAAAAAGAAACACTTTTGGATTTGTTAGGGGTACAGGTAACAGGGAATCCAAAGCGATCACATAAAATGACTAACAGGCTGGGAAGGTGGCTCAGTGGTAGAGCGCTTGCCTTGCATGCATGAGGCCCTGGGTTCGATTCCTCAGCACCACATAAGCAAAAAGAAAAAAGCCAGAAATGGCGCTATGGCTCAAGTGGTAGAGCGCTAGCCTTGAGCTGAAGAGCTGAGGGACAGCGCCCAGGCCCAGAGTTCAGCCCCACGACCGGACCCCCCCCCCCAAAAAAAATGACTAACAAAGATAGAGGTATTGTTGAAAAAAATAATAGGAATGTACTACAAGCCACTGAGTTGTATGCTTAAAGCTATAAAAATGGTATCTTTTGTGTATTTTATTGTAATAACAAAAGAGCTATGAAAGCAATAACAAAGAAAAAGAAAAAAGGGGAAACCCAAGTTTGTCTACAAATTCTTCTAATCCTTGCTTTTGTAATCCTTGCTATTCAGGATGGAGGTTCAAAGCCAGCCAAGGCAGAAAACTCCAGCAAAATGCTGAACCAGAGGTATGCCTGAAATGATAAGAGCACCAGCAAGAAAGCTGAATAAAAGAGCAATGTCCTGATTTCAAGGTTCAGTACCACCTCCCCTTAAAAAATAGAAAGAAATAAAGAAAACAATTCAGATGAACAAATCAAGCCATGATCAAAATTGAAATGAAATTACTACTCTTCATGAAGTCACTAAACTTAATGAACCTAGAGTCTCTATAAATGAGTAGTGTAAGTCATACTGTGGTATAAGTAAGCCATGACGGGCTTACACAACAGAAAGAGCTAAAATGTACACTGCAGAACTCAGAAAAAAAATTAAACTATGAAAACAGTTTCCTGTTGGAGAAGGAAATGGACGAGGGGTTAAAGGTGCTTTTTTCAAATTATAGAATTATATGCAGCCCTAAAAAGTGCATGAATGTACTATTTGATTTAAAGGAAACATGAGATAATAAAATACAAAACAA
Source organism: Dipodomys spectabilis (assembly GCF_019054845.1). Taxonomy (NCBI): domain Eukaryota; kingdom Metazoa; phylum Chordata; class Mammalia; order Rodentia; family Heteromyidae; genus Dipodomys; species Dipodomys spectabilis. The sequence continues at coordinate 1,848,657 of NW_024870876.1, forward strand.
AGTAAGCAGCTCATACAATTAAAGATATAATTACTTTGAAATATTTCTTATACATGAAAAATAATGACTTAATCCTTTTTTTATTTATACTAATCACTAATGCATCTTGACTTTATTTTTAAAATGTATAGAAAGAATTGTTACATTAACTATGTGATTTTTTTTGTTTCTTTTGTATGTTCTTCCCCCATGGTATAACCCCTGTTTTCATTGTATTTCATTCTGTGTCCTGCATCTTGTATATACATTTTTCTAATTTGGGGAGAGGAAGGAAAATAAAAAAATGCTGAAACAAGGATACAGTTTTGCCAATTGTAACAATGAGATGTACAAGACACTATGTTGAAAATGAACTTTACAACTTGAGGGGCAGGGAGGAGTTGAGGAAGTGGGAAGGAAAGGGATGGTAGGGGAAAAATGAAAGAGGGAGCAACAACGCTCGAGAGGAAGTGTACTCGTTACCTTACTCATGTAACTGTTATCTCTCTGTATGGTATTTTTAATATATATATTTAATATATATATAGAGAGAGAGAATTGTTACATTAGTCAAACGGGAATGGTTGTTCCCAATGGTTCAACCTTTCCTGTGAACTAAGTACGCAGGTTATAATAGATCAAACACAAAGTGGAGGTAGATATCCTAAAAATATAAAAGGTACTTAAAGATACCCTTTTGATCATGAGTTGATTTTCTCTCCACCTGTTTCAAGACAGTCCTTGCATATATCCAGTGCTTAATTCAGACTGACATTGTAAATTACTAAGTCTGTGTTGACCTTTATTTTAAGTCCTTTCATTGATTATCATATCCCTGATTTTAACTTAACATGGTACTGGTCTCCCTGCTACATCTCTGTTCCTCTTTTTCTTTATAAATGCTGAGCTTGGTGAGTCTAGTCATGGTCTATGAACCTTATATGAAAAAATAATAAGTAAAAAGTAGTAACTAATAACTTGATAACAATTTCTTTAGGTTCCTTGTTTGGTCATTTTGTTTTTCCCTTTTGACTTAAGACTTTGAAGCTTATCTCTAGTGTTGATGAAAGCCACCTATACACAAACCATAAATGTTGAACATCTCATATTTCTGTGAAGCTGTTGTCTCTTCCCATATGGCAGATTTATGTTAAATGTGGCTGAGCAACATATCTAAAATATACTTGGAACTCAAAAAATTAAACCACCCAACAACAAATCCTCAAAGAAACAACTGCCCAATAAGTAAGTGGGCGAAAGACTTAAAGAGAAGCTTCTCTGAAGAAGAAAGAAGGATGGCCAATAGACACATGAAGAAATGTTCAACATCCCTAGCCATAAAAGAAATGCAAATCAAAGCAACATTGAGATATCACCTCACTCCTGTTAGAACAGCAAAAATCAAGAACTCTAACAACAACAGATGCTGGAGGGGATGTGGACAGAAAGGAACCTTACTTCATTGTTGGTGGGAATGTAAACTTGTTCAACCACTTTGGAAAGCAGTATGGAGGTTCCTCAAAAGACTCCACATAGAGCTCCCCAATGACCCAGCAATCCCACTTTTGGGCATTTACCCAAATGATCACAAACAAGGCCACACTAAAGCTACCAGCACAACTATGTTTATTGCAGCATTATTTACCATAGCTAAGACATGGAACCAACCCAGATGCCCCTCAGTAGATGAATGGATCAAGAAGATGTGGTATATATACACAATGGAATTCTATGCCTCCATCAGAAAGAATGACATTTCCCCATTTGTTAGGAAATGGAAAGGCTTGGAAAAAATTATATTAAGTGAAGTAAGCCAGGCCCAAAGAAACATAGGTCCCATGGTTTCCCTTATTTGCAATATCTAGTATAGGTATGAGTCAAGCGGAAAAAGTCAGATAATGTGATGTTAGGAAAACGAAACCTCAAATATGTATTTTAAGGTTTTTGTTTCTTTCATGCATGTGTTTCTAATGCATTTATAAGATTATTTCTTTGTTGCTTTGTATGTCCCTCCCCCACAGTGTAACCCCCGCTTTCACTATATTTGATGTCAGTATAACATGTGGAGGAGATGGGGACAAACAAGTCGTTTAAGGATTCAGGTGGACCTGTTGCAACAATGAGAAGTACAAAATGTCATGTCAAAACCAGCTTTACAATGTCGGTGGGGGGGGGGGGGGGTATGATTGGGTGGGGGGAGGGGGGAGGCTGGGAAGGGAGGTGAAGGGTAAACAAAGGAGGAGGCTGCAATGCTTGGTAAGAAATGTATGCATTATCCTGCCCATGTAATTGTAACCCCTCTGTACAGTATGTTCTCAAGTAAAATAAAATAAAATTTAATTAAAAAAAAAAATGTGGCTGAGCAACACTGTCATGAGTTTCTTTTGATTGATCTTCTACAGGCATATTGTGTTATAATAGAAAGAGCCCCATTTTGATAAATTGTACTTATTCCAAGGTACCTGCTAGCTGTAGAACTTCTATTAACAGATTTTACTCAGTTTATTACTTACAGTAAAAATGTCTTCATGGCCATCCTGAAATCGAACTCCATCTGTTCCATAAAGATATATGGGAGCCGAACTTCTATGATGTCCATATAATATAATGTAAATCTGTGAGCTGGTCCCTGCATTTGGAAAGTCACTAGTGATTATGGAAATTTTCCAGTTAACACCTATGAAAGCACAAACAGAACAAAACATTATGACTCCTTATAGAAATGATAAACTCAGAACAGAAGATCTTCAAAAAAAATAGAAGAATACAGGGCAGAGATAACTTACTCTTCTACAACTGCCTGGAAAATCGCCTGGCCTCAGCAGAAGATTTCAGTTGTTGTTTTTAAAATACTCAATAGGATTACACATTTGTAATCCTAGCTACTAAGAAGACTAAGTTCTAAGAGTTGAGGTTTAAAGACAGCCTAGGCAGAAAAGTCTCTAATTAAACAGCAAAATAACCAGATTAGATGTATGGCTCAAGTGGTAGAATGCCAGCAATGAGTGAAAATGCCAAACATGAGTATAATGAAAAATAAACAAATAAATAATTAAAATTAAAATTAATCAATTAACCAATAAAGTGATAGCAAGATGTGGTGGCACATGACTGGTAATCCTAGCATTTGGGAGGCAGAGGCAGGCCAATTACAAATTTAAGTCTAGGTCTCCCTGATATATAAATACAAGAAGATATGGCAAAGTAACAGGACTCAAGAAACAAAGGACAGCCACCCATTTTGTCATATCATTGCTAAATGGCTACGTGTTCTTGACCATATATATGGTAGATATATATACACACAACAGAGGGGAGCCAGAAAGAGGAACAGAATAAGGCGGAATAGCCTACACTAAAATAACTTTTATTATCAAAGCTCATAGAATTCACAAACTGTAGACATGATAATGACAATTTGCCTTGTGAACGTTAAAATGTGTTTGTGACTCTAAGTATCACTATTCCACAATACTATGAAATATGTGAAATTTATGTAATCACCTAATCTCAATTAAAGAAAAAAAGTAAGAGAAGGGATAGGTTAAAAGAGATGGTGACAATGTTGTCAGACACTTTGTACTCATAAGCTGTTTTGTAGAATGGGAACTTCTTTGTACAACTACTTAAAGATAATTTAAAAAGAAAAGAAAAGAAAAAAAACAAGTTTAAGTCAAGTCTGGGCTTCATAGCAAGTTTCAGATAACCTGGGCTACACAGCAAGGCCCTGTCTCAAAAAAAATAATAATAATAAAAACAAAGAAAACAGCTAGAGAGAGACTATTATCCTACTACGATTCGTCATGAGTAAAATCTAAGAGTCACCAAAGAAATTCCCTGGTGCTTACAGTATTTTGACAAAATATCTCTAGTATTTTTAGCTCAACCATGTATACAATCAGAATTTTGCCTTTTAAGTTTTTTGAGTTTAGATATTTTTGAAACATTAAATTCCAAGGTTAAAGTGAAATTGAAAAATCATCTGATATAATTCATTATTTTAAGTATCCCTAATTGACAGATGAAATAATTGAATTTCACAAGCATTAAGGAAAATTTGCATTATCTAGCAACAACTAAAACCAATACCAGAAAATATACGATTCATCAGGAATATTACAAAGACTAATTAGTCATTACAGTATCTTAATAGTAATAAGACATCACTTTCAAGATTTCAGTTTAATTTTTCCAAGGTTCTTCAAAGAAAGCACCAAAATGTTATTGATAAGAAAAATGAAGTAATGAGAAATCAAGGAACATCCTAAAGATCTTATAAAAAAGAATATAAAGCAAATCCTAAAAAGCTTCTGCACACTGAAGGATATAGTTACTATGTTTTTTAAAAAAGGTGATCTTTGCCATCTATACATCTGACAAAGATCTAATAACCAGAATATACAAAGAGTTCAAAACCCAAAACCCCAAAAAACCCAACAACCCAGTTAATAAATGGGCAAAGGAGCCAGACAGACAATTCTCAGAAGTACACGTGGCCAATAAACACATGAAGAAATAGTCAACATTTCTGGCCACAGAGGAAACTCACATTAAAATAATACTGATGTCAATCTTCAAGAACAGAACACAAATTATGCTGGCAAGGATGGGGGGGGAGGGGAAAAGGAACTGTTGCTGGGAATGTAAATTAGTGCAGACACTGGAATTCAGTATGAAGATTCCACAAAAAAAATAACAATAGAACTATCTTATGATCCAGTATACCATTCCTGGGCATTTTTCCAAAAGATTACATCATAATATAAAAAGACACACACATCCATGCTCACTGCTGTAGTATCCATTATAGCCTAGTAGAAAAAGCTCAATGCCTACAATAAATGAATAAATCACTTCATTAAATGGGAACTATTTAAAGTAAATAATTTTAATGAATAAATCAAGAAAATATTAGATGATAGTAGATAAATGGATAGACATAATTATATCTAGATACTATAAATATTGATATAATGGACTTGTATCCATCTATGAGGAAGAATCATGTCATTTTCAAGACAATGCATGAATGTGGAAAAAACTATAAGTGAAGTCAGATTCAGAGAGACAAAGGTTCCTATTTTCCTTCATATGTGGAAGGTATATCTAAAACAATAAACATGAAAACATATACCAGACTATTCAACTATACACACAAAATATGGAAGAAGCAGGGCTGGATTCTCATAGATTAAGTGCTATGAACAATTGACAGCTTAATAAAATGAAAACCAGAAAGTTGAAACATGTTTGTCTAAGGTGTATGAAGTTTAAGGGAAAGGGACAGAGGAATGGAGAGAGAAATGGTATGTAAATACAGTCTTAATACTCGATGTACATACATGAAAATGGAACCACCTAACTTGAAGGGATGGGTAAAGTTGGGATAATGTAGGGGGGAGAATAATAGAAGGGGGTAACTCTGATCAAGATGCATTGTAATTATAAATCAACATATTGAATTGAAACCCTTTTGTACAACTAACCTACAGATATAAAAATAAAGTAAGATAAAGTTCAAGAATAACCAAATTTTAAGATGAGACATTTGAATTCAACAAGGGTAAAAGAAAAAGCAAAAAGTTTAATGAATCAAGTTCTTTTACACCTTGTAAATATATATTTTGTTCTTTTTGCTCTTTTTTAGCATTTAGATTTTTTGATTTTTTTAGCATTTAGATTTTTGTTGTTATATTTCCATACATTTACATAGTGAATTCCATTCAATCCCACCCCATCACTGATATATTTTGATTTCACAATTGCATTAACCAGTCTTAGAAAATCCCTACATATCAGCATTTATAAATATATCATTTGAAATAAGGAAAAATATAAAAAACAATTTTTAAAAACCTAGAACCAAGGATGTAAATAGCATTCTACTTACTATTAAGACTGTGTTTTTCTCTTCCCCAAATTTAAACCAAAGTATATTTTTCACATTGGTCATTCAAATAAGTAATCAAACCCTAATTGTAAAGCTTACTTTATAATAAATATATGTTAAAGTAATATATGTTTGGAAAACTCCAGTTTAAAACAGAAAATTAAATTTTGTTTGTTTAATCATGGCAAAAAGCCATGATAGCCATAATAGGCTACCAAATTATGTTGGCAAGCAATCCTTTAGTAAGTAAAAAATCAGTATAAGATAATCACCTTTGATATATTTATTTTGCCAATCCCAGGGCTTGAACTCAGGGCCTGGGCCTATTCTGATGTTTTTGCTCAAGACTAGCACTCTACCACTTAAGCTAGAGCTCCACTTCCGGCTTTTATTTTTCTGGTGATTAATTGGAGATAAGAGTCTCATGGCTCAAAAAACAAACTTTACAATTTAGGCTGGGGGCAGGGGGTGGAATGTAGTTGTGGAAATGGGAGGGAAGGGATGGTAGGAGAAAAAACAAAGGAGGAGGCAACAATGCTTGATAAGAAATGTACTCATTACCTTGCTCATGTGGTTGCAACCCCTCTGTACAGTATTTTGGTGAACCCATTGCAACAATGAGAAGTACAAGTTGTCATGTCAAAAACGAACTTTACAACTTTGGTGGGGGGCAGGACTGGGAGGGGGGCCGGGGGGGGGGGGGGGGGGGGAGGATGGGAAGGGATGGGAAGGGGAAACAAAGGAGGAGACTACAATGCTTGATAAGAAATGTACTCATTATCTTGCCCATGTAATTGTAACCCCTCTGCACAGTATTTTCACAATAAAAAATAAATAAAAATTTAAAAAAATTAATTAGTTTTTTAAAAAAGAGTCTCATGGCTAGAAGGAATCATGTTAAGCAAGGTAAGCCAAGAGCAATGAGACAAACGGTACATAGTCTCACTGATAAGTGGATGCTAAATCCAAAATGTTAGGTGACACGACAAAATTAACAAGACTTAAGAAACAAAGAACTCCCACTCATCTGGTCAAACCACTACTAAATATCCCCATGCTGCTGATCACATGTATGGTGTATATGTGTACACCGTTATATGTTATAGACTGTGATAGACAATTTGCTCCAGGAAAGTTAGAATGAACTTGTGACTTTAAATGAGCATCATTATTCCACAATACTGTGAAATTTGGGAAATTATGTAATCACTTAATCACAATTAAAAAAAAAAAAAAAGAACCTCAGGGAAGGAAGGGAGGGAAGGGATGGTAGGGGGAAACCAATGGAGGGGGTAACAATGCTCAATAGGAAGTATACTCATTACCTTGCTCATGTAACTGTAACCCTCTGTGTAGTATCTTTACAATAAAAAAATTAAAAAAAAAAAAGAGTCTCATGGACTTTCCTCTTTAGTTGTCTCTGAACAATGATCCTCAGATCTCAGCCTCCTGAGTAGCTAGGATTACAGATATGAGTCACTAGTAGCCAGCAACAACCTATTTTTAATAGCATGAGAAAAAAAAACTTCAATTGAAAACGTAGAGATGATGGGGCTGGGAAGGTGGCTCAGTGGTAGAGCACTTGCCTTGCATGCATGAGGCCCTGGGTTCGATTCCTCAGCACCACATAAGCAAAAAGAAAAAAAGCCGGAAGTGGTGCTGTGGCTCAAGTGGTAGAGCGCTAGCCTTGAGCTGAAGAACTGAGGGACAGCGCCCAGGCCCCAGAGTTCAGGCCCCACGACCGGACCCAAAAAAAAAAAAGAAAACATAGAGATGGGAAAATTCTGGCTATTTTCTGTAGAATGTCTGGTATGTCAGTGCTCACTGGAATAAAATGAAATAAATGTTTTTTCTGCATATATTGAGATAACCATGTGGTTCTTATCCTTGTGCCTGTTGATATGATGAATTATGTTAATTGATTTGCGTATATTGAGCCAGCTTTGCATCCCTGAAATGAATCCTGTTTGATCGTGGTGTATGATTTTTTTGGATGAATTGTTGAAGTCAATTGGCCAGAATTTTGTTGAGAAGTTTTGCATCAATGTTCATCAAAGAAATGGGTCTATAGTTCTCTTTCTTTGATGAGTCCCTGCCTGGTTTTGGGATGAGGGTTATGATGGCTTCATAGAATGAGTGCAGTAGTGAACTTTCTCTTTCAATTTCATTGAAGAGTTGGAGGAGTATTGGTATGAGCTCTGCTTTGAAGGCCTTGTAGAATTCCGCTATAAAACCATCTGGTCCTGGGCTTTTCTTAGATGGGAATTCTATGCCTCCATCAGAAAGAATGACATTGCCCCATTTGTTAGGAAATGGAAAGACTTGGAAAAAATTATATTAAGTGAAGTAAGCAGGCCCAAAGAAACATAGGTCCCATGGTTTCCCTTATTTGCAATAACTAGTATATGTCTGAGTCAAGCAGAAAAGGTCAGTTAAGCTCATGTTAGGGAAATGAACCCTAAGATATGTATTCAAATGTTTTTTTTCTTTCATGTGATTGTTTCTAATACATTTATAAGATTATTTCTTTGTTGCTTTGTATGTCCCTCCCCCACGTATAACCCCTGCTTTCACTGTATTTGATGTTGTTATAATTTGTGGAGGGAAAGGGAAAAAACAAATCGTTCAAATAGGGATACAGGTGGACCCATTGCAACAATGAGATGTATAAGTCGCTATATCGAAAACAAACTTTATAACTTTGGGGGCGGGAGGAGGGTTGGGTGGGGTGGAGGGAGGATGGGATGGGAAGGGGAAACAAAGGAGGAGGCTACAATGCTTGATAAGAAATGCACTCACTATCTTGCCCATATAATTGTAACCCCTCTGTACAGTATTTTCACAATAAAACAAAAATGAAATAAAGCCCTGTAACTTTGCTCCCTTAGAAATGTACTGAAAGGGCAAGAGAGAATCAATGCTTGCTAAACGTGCAAGAATCAAATCAATAGGGAAAAAATTGCACTTCGCCTCTTCTAAACAACTAACATTGAAAAGGATGAAAGTATAAACACAGAAATCAAGATAATGCCATATGATCTGTATTTACTAGGGGTTTTTGCATCTCCCTAAATCATTAAGTTCGTTAAAGATGTAGATTTGCAAGGGAGTACCTCAAAACCTGAAGAAAATTTTTAATGTGAGAGAATCATCTTTTAGTTTACAATTTATACTTCAAACAATCAAAAGGCACCATTGAGTGATTACAGAGGCCCACTGTCTGAAAAGAAGGAGATAAAATATATGATGTCTTTGTGAAGAATAAAAATGAACTAAGGTTCCTTGTGTTAAGTGAAACAAGCCAGACTTAGAGAGACAAATACCATATTTTCATTCATATGTGGAATCTGGAATAGTACTCCAATATCAAAGCAGAAAAGGATATTATTAGAAAACTACAGAGCAATGACCCTCATAAACATAAATGGGAAATATAATCAACAAAATGTTGCCAACCACAAATTTTAAGCTTATCCCAGGAATGCAAATTTATTCAGAAATCCCTCAAAGTAATTCATTTTGTTAAAAGAAGGAGAACATGAAATTATACTCAGCATCATTACTCATCCGAAACCACAGTGAGATACAGTGTGACATATACAGAAAAATTATGTACAACTGAAAGCAGTGAAAATACCAAACTTGATAAGAAATGAGAACAACTGCATTCATATACAAAATTGGAGGCAATAAAATGGTAAAACACTTGGAAAGATGGTCAATGAAAATGTAATTTGATATAATTTAAGAAGACCCCCATAACAAAATAAGATGAATCCTTAACCTAGAGTAAATTAGAAGAGAAATGCATAAGTAAATTCTCATGTGAGGAAGCAGATAGATTAGAGTGATATAGTTACACACTAAAGAATTCTAGGGACTGCAGAACACCACACATAGAACAAACTGTCTCTCAGAGCACTCAAAACGAACCAATCCTGGTGACACTTGATTTCGAACTTCCAGCCAATATGAGTGAACAAAATTTTGTCATTTTAAGACACCAGTCAGTGGTACTTTATTACAGCAGTACCAAAAAACTGAGTAAGTTTTTGATAATAAGAAGTAGGTTGTTGCTGTAATAATAAGACTGTAACTGTGGCTTTGGCACTGGAAAATGGATACAGGTATATATTTTGAAAAAGTTTAGATTGCCTTGAAAAAACAATTGTGAAGTCTCAGATGAAAAGGAGAATATGTTACTAGAACCTTGATGAAATTAATTCTTGTTCTCCAGTGAGGGAAACTTGAAAAAATTATGATCTGATGATAAATGATGAAAAGAATAGTTATAAACTTGGATATTTAACTGATGAGACTTCCCATAAATATATGGCATAGTTTCTTCTTGTTCCTCTTACTAAAATTCAAGAAGAAATAGACTAAATGAAAAGGGAATTGTTAGGCAATGAGGAATAAGCAACTGATGATTAAGAGAATTCTAAATCTTTCTACATATTATGTTCTGGAAACATGCTCTACAGACATGCAATGTCATGCTAATAAAATGTAAATTGTGTAGATAAATATAAAGTGATCATTAATTATATCATTAGGCATTTGACTTACTAATCCATTGAACAATCCCAGGAGAAAATGAAGATGGAGATATCCAATAAGGAGCTAAGGAGTTTTGTTTGTTTAAAAAACCTCACCATACAAATGAAAAACAATGTCCTTCATTTGCAAACAGCTCAGATAATCAATGCAACAAAACTAAACTTGAATTTTACAATAAAAATGGACAATAATATGAACATGAAATTTATTAAAATTTCAAAAGTGACTCAGTGGTCAAGAAATTATGCATAATTTCCTCTGTAACTAGAGATAGGCAAATCCATACAATACATTTTTTCATTTCTGAAAGGGGCAAAAGTCTTCCATTTTAAAAATGACAATGTGAAAAAACACAATTTGTCATCAATATAGTTTCAATATGCTATTTTTAATGACAATAAATGTCATTGAAGAGTATAGAGTGATAGGGGATCTTCAGTGTCACACAGAACCATTTTGAGGTCTAGACATGTTAATTTAGTTTTACGTAAATTAATATTCTGTTTTAGTTTCTTCATTTGAAAAATGGAAAACTGCATTTCTCGTGTAGTTCTATTCACAAGATCCTTTTTTGCACATAGTTCAGTACCTGATACATAACTGCCACCCCAAAAAAGAGAACTTATTGTAATTGTAGTTGTTTATAGAATTTCATCATTTATAGCAATTAGAACACACATTCAGCAGAGGCTTTACTACTTCCAAAGTCAAACTCTGGCTCTTGGAGGGCAAAAAACAAATATTATAAATATTACAAGGGTTTATACCCTCTAAAACTCAAAATTGACAAAATATCATTGCTTAGTATTTAATTCTTATTATTAAAAAGAGGCAATGGTAGACAAAGGCTTAGTAATTAAGGTATTTAAAATTACATCTTAAGGGGCTAGGAAGTTGGCTCAGTGGTAGAGTGCTTGCCTCACATGGATGAGGCCCTGGGTTTGATTCCTTAGTACCACATAAGCAGAAAAAAAGTTGGAAGTGGTGCTGCTAACGTGGTAGAGTGCTAGCCTTAAGCTGATGAGCTGAGGGACAGAACCCAGGCCCAGAGTTCAGCCCCCACGACCGACAAAAATAAAAATTACATCTTAAGACAGGATCCAGTGGCTCATATCTGTACTTGAGAAGCTGAGACCTTAGGGTTGCAGTGCAAAGCCAGACTGGGCAAGAAAGTCTGTTAGACTCTTAATCTCTAATAAACCAGGAAAAGGCCAGAGTGGAAATATAAGTAAAGTGGTAGAGATCCAGCCCTGAGCATAAAAACCTAAGAGACAATGCTCAAATGCTGAATTCGTCTCAGTACCAGCACGTGCGTGCGCACGCACACATCCTCCCCCCCACACACACACACAAGTTACACAGAGATCATCAGCCTTGTACACTTCAAACAAAATCATCATATTAATAAAATTTAATCTTCTGAAATACAAAATGGAGAAACATTACCTGTGCTGTCAAAAAACCTGAATGATTGCAACACATACATACAGAAACTTACAAAAAAAAAAAAAACAGTAAAAAGGGGGATCCAGCCTCCAGGACACAGCTATGTAACAACTAGATTACAAAAATATCTATAAGAACTTTATATTAAGTCACATTGGCCAAATATAAATTAAAGAATATTTGGGGTTAGTCTATGGCTTAACATTAGAAGTAAAACTCCAAGAAAGGCAATAAAGTGTTTGATTTTAGCTGTTGTGCTTGGGAAATTGTGTGAATCAGAAGTAGCCATAAAATCACTTCTTGGTAGCTCAAGATATAGAATGAATGGAAGATAACTGTTTCTCTTTTCATGCCAGAAAAACCTTCATCTCTACCCCTTGCCTCTTTACACAGCAAGATACCAACCTTGAGTGCCCAAGACATTGATCCACTACTTTACCAAATAGGCAGCATCATTCTTTGGAATTCTCTCTGACTTTCTTCTGCACTTTGCTTGTAAGCATTCAGCTGACTTGCTTCCTCCATCTTTCTGAAGTCTCTTTGCACCCAGGTGCATGGGTCCAAGTTCTCTGGCTATCAATAATTTGCTTTAAAAGTTTTTTCTTAGGCAGTTTCCTAACAGTAGTTAGATATCTCCTTGAATGTTTGTGTACTCACTTTAATCAGGACAAACTGATGGTCTTACTGAGATTTTTGTATTCTTAATGCAAGACAGGCTCTAAATATATTGTGTAGTTTAGCTTTGTTACTAAATTCAAGAAGATAATGGACCAAGTCAATGCTTTTATTGTAGTATTTTGGTAAGTACTCCTTGAAATGCATATGGATTTCTCTGTTTTTCTGGGCCTTTAATTTCTATGGTGCTTGGAGATTTGTTTCTACAGCTCTTCCCCAAGTTGGAAAGCAAACATTGGAACCAGTGAGTGAAGTAACTGAACCATCCACTTTTTTAATTCAATACACCATAGACCCTCCCAGTTAGTAAGTGATAACTAAGATGCTAGGAAAAGCCTGATAACTAAAAAGCACATGGAGGTAGTAGACATTCTAAACTTAGGAGAAAAACCATGCCATTAGATAAGGCAAAGCTGTAACTGCTGGAACTTCCACTTACTCTAAAGCCAGGGAAATCTTAACTGGGTGTGATCTATCTATAGATACCCATAGTCTATAGATAAATACTTATTCAAAGTAAAGGTCTTTCAGTTGGTGATCCACCAGTTTTGGCTGTTCCTAGTTGTGAACATTCTTGCTGTGTGGTACCCAGGTATATTCTATTAAGATTGCAACTTGAATTGAGGAGGGTGGGTGAGAGAGAGAAGGGAGTGGGATGATAAGTCTTTTGAAGACATAAACTCACTGTGCAGAGAGAAGGACCAAACTCAAGGAAACCTCAGACCTATAAGTTAAACTGTTGCATGTTTATGCAACAGTTGGAAACATGGAAATAAAAAGTTTTCAGTAAAAAAAAAAAAACAAATTTATCTACATATGGGGGAAAATTACAAGTCAGACATATAAGCCCTCAGTCTCCTGAGCAGACTCTGAAGAAGAGGGAGATGAGATACTTGACTAGCCAAAGCAATTCAGAAAAGGAATAAAAGTTTAAATATTTTACACTACTCAGTCTCAAGGCTTAGTATATAACTACATTAACCAACAAGACCCGTTTTGATACACAAATAGACAAATAAATGAAATGAATGAAAGCATAATTTTATTTTCACCCAGAAAACTCAATTTACCCTTTATAATTCAAAGTAGTTAACAGAGAAAGACTAGATAGCTTTTTCAACAAAAAGTAGCTGGAGTATTTCATATGGATTTCCATATGAAATAAAAGCACAGCCCTTACCTTCTACCATTTGTCAAAACAAAATAGCTTAAAGTACTATGAATAGACCCAGTATATCAATTAAACTTGTGAGGTTATTAATAGAATCTCATTCTTAAGTGAATGTTATTAAGACCAAAAGTTCTTAGATAAGACTTCTAAAACATGAACCATTAACAATAAAATGAATAAACAATTTTACCAAATGATAAATCTTTTACTCACTGAAAGTCTTCACCACTAGGAAAATAAAAATGCAGCTAATTAAAAATGGCAAAGAAACACATGAGGAAATGTTCATCATCCCTGGCTGTAAAGGAAATGAGAATAAAAACAACCCTGAGATACCACCTTACCTCCGTCAGAATGGCCCACATCTTAAAGTTAGCCAACGACAAACGCTGGAGAGGATGCGGAGAAAGAGGAACTCTACTGCACTGCTGGTGGAAATGTATACTAATACAACCACTTTGGAAAAGAGTCAAGAGATACCTCAGAAAGCTTAATATAGACCTTCCCTATGATCCAGCCATACCACTCCTAGGCATCCTGAGCAACAGGAACCAGTATACAAAGACACATGCACCTCTATGTTTATTGTTTATTCACAATAGCCAAGATTTGGAAACAACCCAGATGCCCCACTACCGATGAGTGGATCCAAAAATTGTGGTACCTATATACAATGGCATATTATGCAGTCATTAGAAAGGACAAAATAATGGCATTTGGATGGAACTAGAACAGACTATTTTGAGCAAAGTAAGCCAAGAAGAAAGAGACAAATGGCACATGGTCTCCCTGATATGTGGTTGCTAAAGCCAAAATACAAGATATGGCAAAGTAGCAGGACTCAAGAAACAAAGGACAGCTACCCATTTTGTCATATTATTGCTAAATGACTCCATGTCCTAGACCATATATATGGTAGATATATGCATGCAACAGAGGGAAGCCAGGAGGAGGAACAGAATAAATGGGAACAGCCTTCACTAAGCAAAAGGAAAGAAAAAATAACTTGTATTGTCAAAGCCCATAGAATTCACAAACTGTATAGACTCTGGTAATGACAATTTGCTTTGTGAGAGTTAAAATGTGTTTGTGACTCTAACTAGGTATCACTATTCCACAATATTGTGAAATATGTGAAATTTATGTAATCACCTAATCTCAATTAAAGAAAAAAAGTGAGAGAAGGAATGGATTAGGAGAAAAAAGAAAGAAAGAAGTTACTTTCTAAGAAATCAATTTTTGTTTAATTTGGCTACCAAATGTATGAATGTAGACTGCATTACATGTCTTTTATTTAGAGCATTATAAAAAACTGGAAATGAATTAACAGAATAATTAAATACATAAATTTTGATAATTTTTATTGTACTCTTTGCAGTTCATTTTTTTCTTTTCTTCTTTGGCTCTTACCTTTTCTCAATGTTTTTGATTTCTGTATCCTTTGTCTTGTATATAAGTTTATCTGATTTGGGGAGGGGAAAGAGAAGTCCAGAAATAGTGGGACAAGAGTGAACTAATTCAATATTGATACTCACTAGACACTATGTTGGAAATGAACTATACCACTTAAGAGGGAGGGGGATTGGGAGGGGAAAACTGGGAGAAAATGAGGGCAGGGGTGATACTGTTCAAAAAGAAATGTACTCATTACCAGTCTTATGTAACTTTAGCCCCTCTGTACATCACCTTTAGAATAAAAATATTCTCAAAATATATACATATAAAATGCAGCCTATTAGACTGGAAGCAAACATATTCACAACATACATATACCTAAATATATTGTACTCATAATATATAGGAACTCTTGCACCTCTAGACTTCAAATACCACATAGAAAATAGTATTTTCAAAAGACACTCCAGTTGTACTGACTGATCCTTTCATCTTAGTTTTTCCTTGGATTACAAGTGTGTGCCATCAAACCTGATTTAAAAACCATTTTACAAGAATGAATCCATGGGCTGGGAAGGTGGCTCAGTGGTAGAGCACTTGCCTTGAATGCCTGAGGCCCTGGGTTCAATTCCTCAGCACCACATAAGAAAAAAGAAAAAAGCCGGAAGTGGCGCTGTGGCTCAAGTGGAAGAGTGCTAGCCTTGAGCTCAGGCCCAGAGTTCAGGCCCCACGACGGGACCAAAAAAAAAAAAAAAAGACTCTACAAAGCACTCACTGGAATAGCTAGACTTGAGAGACTATAGTACCAGGGGTAATTAAGTGAGAGCAACTAGAATTCTCACACATTGAGGTAGGAAGACACCTACTTTGTAAACAGCCATTTCTTATAAAGTTAACATACAGTTAGTATAAAAACCATCAACCTCACTCCTATTACTTAGAAGTAATTTTTAAAAAACGTTCTTCAAAAAGATTTGTACGTGTTTATATACCTCATATTCCTACTAGTCAATTAACTACTGAGTGTTGTTTACAGAGAATGTATGTATGTATGAAAAACAAACAACCGACTGAAGTAACAATGAATCAAAATAAATTTCTAAAAGTGAGGAAAGAGGGAAGGGATTGGCTGCAAAGGGGCACAAAAACCACTAGCTCTAATGTACTATGAGTTTTTTTGTTTCTTTTGTATGCTCTTCCCCCATGGTATAACCCCTGTTTTCACTGTATTTGATTCTGGTGCCCTGAATCTTGTATATACATTTTTCTAATTTGGGGAGGGGAAGGGAAATAACAAAATGCTGAAATAAGAATACAGGATGACCCATTGTAACAATGAGATGTACAAGACAGTATGTTGAAAATGAACTTTACAACTTTGTGGGGGGGAGAGGGAAGGGAAGAGTTGAGTAGGTGGGGAGAAAAGGGATGGTAGGAGAAATATAAAGAGGGTGTAACAATTCTTGATAGGAAATGGACTCATTACCTTACTCATGTAACTGTAGCCCCTCTGTACAGTATCTTTACAATAAAAATATATATTTATAACAAAAACACACTGGCTCTGAAAATATCCTCTTTGTTGAGTACTTCTATTTATCAAACTTCATTAATTCATATGTTTGAAACTGAGGGTACAATGTAAATTATACCAGAACTTTATTCCTATAACAAAAAACAGAGATGAAAATTTATGGTTAAGGAATTAATCCAAAGGTTCATCATCTGCAAGTGATATTAAGAGTAGTAATTCTAAAATGAAAGAACAAAGAAATAAAAGGGAAAGAAAAACCAAACAATATAAAACAAATTCCCAGAACTGAAGAATACAAACAAATGCATAGTAAAACAAATGTAAAAAAATCTACAAATGATAAAATTGCATTATTTCTAGTGTATAATACTGTATCACTTTAATCAGGCATGAGAAAAAATAAAGGCATTTTATACACTCAAAATTTCAAATAAAGGGCTGGGAAGGTAGCTCAGTGGTAGAGTGCTTGCCTTCCATGCATGAGGGCTTGGGTTCGATTTCTCAGCACCACATAGGCAAAAAGAAAAAAGCCAGAAGTGGCACTGTGGCTCAAGTGGTAGAGTGCTAGCCTTGAGCTGAAGAGCTGAGGGACAGCACCCAGGCCCAGAGTTCAGGCCCCATGACTGGACACAAAAAAAAAAAAAAAAAGAAAAGAAAATTTTTCAAAGAAAAATATAACTCCCATATACTCTATCTTACAAATTATCAGAAATTGATCCATCAAAACTACAGCCTAAAATAAGAGCAAGGTCTAAGTTTCAAGAAGCAGGACTTTACAGAGATTTTCAGAATATTGCTGAAGAAAAGCTCCAAGGTGGTATTATATAGCAGGCCTGGAGAAAAAACAAATCCCTAATGGAGAGTTGGAGGGAGAGGTGAGAAGACATTCTGATGAATGTCTCCAAGAAAAACAATGTTCCAAGGGGAAAAGAAACATGGAAACAAATACACACATCTGTACTGGCAGAGATGTAAAGCGCTTGGGAAGGATTTAGTAATGAATTTTCTCTCTATGGAAAACAAAAGGTAGCTCAATAAAAAGGCAATGTAGAAATATACTGAAAGCCTAAGCTGGAGAAAATGTTTACAAGGTTATCAAAATAAAAACCCTGATGTAACAAAAAAAATTACTGGTAAAAATACAAACAGAAAATGAGAGGTTGAGGACAAAGAACATCAATAAAAAAAAATTTTAATGGTATTAAAAAACATAGAACTTAGTAAACAACAGAAGAAAGCTTAAAGGAAGATGCCTCTAATGGAGAAAGAATTGAATATGCAAAAAGTCAGAACATAAACAATCATTTAAGACATAGATTTCTGATTAAAACTGGCCATAGATGTATAAATTGATAAGTAACTACAATGGAAAATTCACCAAATACATGAAACTTCTGAATTACTTAGCTTTCAGGGCAGATATGCTATGGGCTTTTAATGTCAGGCAGAAATGAGTGGGTCAATTGTCTATACATCAATTGTCACATCCAACTTAGCATACACTGTAGACTTACTTCATCCCTGTCTTGCTCAGGACCAACCAGGTCCATCATGCCACATACTTCATATCAATCAGACACTTCATTTCAACCCAATTTGCCAAAGTCTACATAATTATGCCTAGTGGGTGACTGAACAGGACATACCAAGCTGAAACTAATATTAACCCTGTGAAAAAAATCAAGAAACAGACTGCATCTCCATAATGCTACATTATTCTTTGCCTTTTGGAAGGATATTATGAACAGAACCCACTGTGTGCACGGAAGTAAACAAAAGCCACAAAATGACAAATCTAGAGAGATCTCAATTGGCCTTTCTTAATGAAAGGGAAAACTAATTGGGCTATATTTGGTATTCTGAAACAAATTCCAATGTCATTCAAATGGCAAAACAAGTAAATAGAAAACTTAAAGTGGGAGTGGAGTGTGTAGTGGGATGATTCCTTTGCTACGATCCATGGGAATTATCCCTTAAATCTGCCACTGAACTGCAGATTTGCTCAGTTAAACTAGTAGCTTCTCCCCATCTCTCCCATACTATGTATTTATTTACATGATTCTGGTGTTGACCATTTGTTTTATCATGGTCAGTAATTGTAAAATGTGTTGTCAGTCTGTGAGATAAGGAAGAAACAGACTACATGCCAAACAACCAGAAAAATTGGCAAGGCTTTAATTAGGCCAAAGGTGACAGGCTAAGATTGGATTTCAAGTAATTTATGTCAGGCCTAAAATAAATGTCAAGGCAACCACTATATTAAATACATTTATAACCATAAATATATAAAGTAGTCATATATAAGTAGTTTAATGGTACCCATTTCTCATTCTCACTAATAACTATCAGTATTGATACAATGAATTCTTATAATGTGAAAGTCATGTTTTACCACTAAGTCAACATTCTATTTTAATTTACTTAACTTTATTGATTCACCTGAGCTTCAAAGAGTCTTACTTAGGTAGCAGTATATAGATTCCAGCCATTCATCAACATTAGTGTTAGAAAAGATAAGAACTATTCTCAAGAGGAAAAACAGTTAATGATTTTTACTACTTGCCTTCTGTTGTTTGTAAAGCTGCATAAATCAGAAGTAAATATTGGTAAGAAATTAAAATATCTATGCTTAGAGAAAAGACTGATGGATGCACAAGTCAGGAAGATTTGTAATCGTTAAAAATCCATCATTCTATATTGTGTCTAAAGTCTCTACTAAATATTTTTGTCATCCAGGACAGGATGAACAGATCTGCTCTAAGCCATCAAATATCCTAAGACTTGTCACTGTTTGGAGGTTTATTTTTTTCATCTTAGAAAATTTTATCAGCCATACGTTGTTATGTCTTCAGGAAATTCTTTTACAAAGCACAAAAGTCTCTGAAAGATAAACCTTTAGGAGGAAAAAAACAATGAAACACCTTGAAATTGACAACACAAATATGCCTTGTCAAGCACACTGTCAGGAATTTTCTCTGTGATTCATTATCTTTAAATTATATTGGGGGGGAGCACGGCAAGGGAGGGGGTGGGGATGGGAAGAGATGGGAGGGGAAACAAAGGAAGAAGCAACAATGCTTGATAAGAAATGCACTCATTACCTTGCCCATGTAATTGTAACCCCTCTGTATGGTATTTTCACAATTAAAAAAGAAGAAAAGAAAAAAATTATATTCCAACCCTGAAAGTTGTAAAAATACAAATTATTCTTATGGAAATATAAATTAGTTATGACCAACAGAATACAATAAATTGTTTTCCAAAACAGACCCATGTTCATTTTAGCATTCCTTATCACTCTAGTTTTGGAGATAGTCTAAATTTGCTTTTGAACTTTTTATAATATGCTAATGGCTCCTTAATTTGTGACTTAAATAAAAATGTTCAGTATATATTCATGCTTTATCTGTATGAAATTTGTGTTTTTGCCTTTAAAACTATTCTCAAATATGCTAGTGTGAGGAAAGTATTCTACTTTGGATTAAAATAACTTTGACTTACTATTCAGCCCTGCAGAGTGACAAAAGCTCTCAGCCTCAATCAAAGTGAGTAAAAAGTGTGTTTTCAGGGCTGGGAATGTGACTTAGAGGTAGGTAGAGTGCTTGCTTAACATGCATAAAACAGTACCA
This sequence comes from Dipodomys spectabilis, assembly GCF_019054845.1. Taxonomy (NCBI): domain Eukaryota; kingdom Metazoa; phylum Chordata; class Mammalia; order Rodentia; family Heteromyidae; genus Dipodomys; species Dipodomys spectabilis. The sequence continues at coordinate 1,868,936 of NW_024870876.1, forward strand.
CATAACCAGAAAAGGCCAGAAGTGGTGTTATGGCTCAAATAGTAGAGTGCTAGCCTTGAGCAAAAGAAGCTCAGGGACAGTGCTCAGGCCCTGAGTTCAATCCCTAGGACTGGCAAAAAAAAAAAAAAAAAAAGTGTGTTTTCAGGGCTGATCTGTATACAGAGGATGAAACCACAAAACTCAAGACTATTTATGAAGCAAAATACAAACATTAAAGTGAAAACCCTTCTTTACTGGACTCCCTCTGTGAGTCTTAGACCCCCTCTGTAGTCACACTGCAAACACTATTGTTGATCTGAGGTGGTACTCTGAGAATTAACTGGCAGCGTACATGTAAAGAACCCAGAATACTTGGCATCAAACAAGGCCTAAATGTTAGTCATTTTTATCTTTAAAAAAAAGGTCATACTAATGAATGTACATTACATTTATTTTAACTATCTCAGGACCCAACAGAGTACACGTGCTTCCTGACTGGAAGAAGACCAACTTTTGAGAAGTATAATAAAGGCATTAACATTGATGGACTTTTTAAAATAGTTAAAATATATTTAGCATTGTGTGCCAGGGTTTATGCACAGAACAAGTTCTTTAGTACTCTTATAACCTAAAAGGTAATTCCTCATGAGGAATGTTGTTGTAATGGTCCCATTCTCCAGATGAAGAGACCCACACTACAAACATGAAATATGGCTTCAGTGCTTAAGTTCAAACACCTTGAAAATAGTGTTTTTTGTCACTGAAAAGAGATAAAAGTGTCACATAAAAGTCACTTTTATACACCAAGACAATGACTCATTAACTCAATTATTGTTTTTTTGTTTTGTTTTAATTTTATTTTATTTTATTTGAGAACATACTGTACAGAGGGGTTATAATTACATGGGCAGGATAATGCATACATTTCTTACCAAGCATTGCAGCCTCCTCCTTTGTTTACCCTTCACCTCCCTTCCCAGCCTCCCCCCTCCCCCCCACCCAATCATACCCCCCCTCCCCCCCCACACCGACATTGTAAAGCTGGTTTTGACATGACATTTTGTACTTCTCATTGTTGCAACAGGTCCACCTGAATCCTTAAACGACTTGTTTGTCCCCGTCTCCTCCACATGTTATACTGACATCAAATATAGTGAAAGTGGGGGTTACACTGTGGGGGAGGGACATACAAAGCAACAAAGAAATAATCTTATAAATGCGTTAGAAACACATGTATGAAAGAAACAAAAACATTAAAATACATATTTGAGGGTTCGTTTTCCTAACATCACATTCTCTGACTTTTTCCGCTTGACTCATACCTATACTAGATATTGCAAATAAGGGAAACCATGGGACTTATGTTTCTTTGGGCCTGGCTTACTTCACTTAATATAATTTTTTCCAAGCCTTTCCATTTCCTAACAAATGGGGAAATGTCATTCTTTCTGATGGAGGCATAGAATTCCATTGTGTATATATACCACATTTTCTTGATCCATTCATCTACTGAGGGGCATCTGGGTTGGTTCCATATCTAAGCTATGGTAAATAATGCTGCAATAAACATAGTTGTGCTGGTGTAACTCAATTATTGTTAAGAATTGTAAGGGCTCCTACCCTCCTTAAAGCAGGCTTTTCCTTGTGATCAATTTTGATGTTTTAACAGTTCAACTTCTGAACTGCAACTTTTGGCTACAAATTAGTTTATTCTATTCTGAAAACTCCTAAACTTCTGAGTTTAACACTTGAAAGTTATCTCTATACCTGTGGGCCATCGCCCCTCTTCCAAGCAGAATCAGCCAACCCTGAGATTGCCAGAGGGCTTTATGTACTCCCCATAACCATCCAAGTCTCCATTTCAAGGTGATTGAGCTTCTGAAAAATGTGTTGCACAGCTGCCATCTGGTGGGCATACATAAAATTTCACCACACCGCCTTAAGATCCAAGAGCCTGAACTCAGGTAAGAAATGCAAGTCCTGAATTACTAATTCATTATTATAATTTCAGTTTAATTTTCACAAATTATTGGAGCCACCCAGGACATTCTTTGATGTAGTAATATTGTAAAAACCATATGCTGACTGCCTGATATTTCTTAAATCTTTGGTTGTTGCGATTTCTCCAACCTCCTCAGTATATCTAAAAGGCACACTCATTCTAAAAGAAAAATAATCCTATAGCCATTATTACACATGATGGTGAAAAGTTAAACACAATTCCTCTAAAATTAGGAACAAGACAAAGATGTCTGCTCTCTCCACTACTCTTCAATATAGTACTGCAACTCCTACCTAGAGCAATAAGGCAAGAGATAAACGTAAAGGGGATCCAAAGAGAGAAAGAAGTAAATCTCTCCCTCTTTGTAAATGACATGGTGCCACAGAATCTGTGGGATTCTTTAATCCCACAGATTCTTCTAAGTTACTTGTGCTGATCTGAAACATTGGAAAAGTAGCTGGGTATACAATTTTTTTTTAATTTAATTTTATTTTTTGTGAACATACTGTACAGAGGGGTTACAATTACATGGACAGGATAATGCATACATTTCTTATCAAGCATTGCAGCCTCCTTCTTTGTTTACCCTTCACATCCCTTCCCTACCTCCCCCCTACCTCCCCACCACCCAATCCTCCCCCCTTCCCCCCCCCCCCCCCCCGCACTGGGTATACAATTTAAAAATCAGTAGCTTTTCTGTATGCCAACAATGAGAAGAGTGAGACTGAAATCAGGAACTCAATTCCACTTGTAAAAGCCTCAATAAAAAGAAACCTAGGAATTAAATTAACCAAAGATGTGAAGGACTCCCTGTGACGAAAACTTCAAAAACCCAAATAAAAAGGAAATTAAAGCAGATTTAAGGAAGTGGAAAAACCTCCCATGCTCCTGAATTGGAAGGATTAACATGGTGAAAATGATAATACTGCCCAAAGCTATCTACAAATTCAATGCAATATCCATCAAAATCCAAAAAACCAATCTTCAGTGATATAGAAGAAGTAATTCAAAAATTCATATGGAATTAACAGAAGACCCAGAAAATCAAAAATCATCCTTATCAGGAAGAACAGTGCTGAAATAATATCAACACCAAGCTTCAAACTCTATTACAAAGCCACAGTAATAATAAAAATAACACCTTGGTGCTGGCACAAGAATAGGCCTGAGGACCAATGCAACAGAAGACCCAGAAATGAACGCACAGAACTATAGCTTCCTAAAATTTGATAATGGAGTCCAAATCATCAGATGGAAGAAAGACAGCCTCTTCAACAAATGGTGCTGGCAGAATTGGCTATACACATGTAGAAAACTGAAGTTAAATCCTTATATATCTCCCCGCACCAGAATCAACTCCAAATGGATCAAAGACCTCAAGGTAAGAGCAAATACCCTGCAAATATTACAGGAAGCAACAGGAGATACATTAGGACTCCTTGACACAGGTCAAAACTTCCTAAGATCCAGAATCACAAGAAATCAAAGAAAGACTAAATAAATGGGATTGCATCAAACTGAAGAGTTTCTGCATGGCCAAGGACACGGCTAGCAAGATAAATAGAAAGCTGGGAGATCTTTACTAGCTATTCATCAGACAAGGGCCTCATATAAAAAATACACCTAGAACTCAAAAAAAAAAACCCTCAAAAACAAATCCTCAAAGAAACAACAACCTGGGGCTGGGAAGGTAGCTCAGTGGTAGAGTGCTTGCCTGGCATGCATATGGCTCTAGGTTTGATTCCTCAGCACCACACAAGCAGAAAAACCAGAAGTGGCAATGTGGTAGAGCGCTAGCCTTCAGCTGAAGAGCTGAGGGTCAGCACCCAGGCCGAGTTCAAGCCCCATGACCAACCAGAAAGAAAGAAGAAAGGAAGGAAAGAAAGAAAAAAAGGAGGGAAGGAAAGAAGGAAGGAAGGAAGGAGAAACAACAACCCAATTGATAAATGGGCTAAAGATTTAAAGAAAGACTACTATGAAGAAAAAATAAAATAGGCCAATAGACACATGAATCTCTGGCCATAAAGAAATGCAGGTCAGAAGAACACTGAGATTCCACCTCATCCCAGTCAGAATGTCCATTATCAAAACTGACAATAACAGATGCTAGCAGGGATGTGGGCAAAAAGGAACACTACTACACTGTTAGTGGAAATGTAAACTGCTTCAACCACTCTGGAAAGCAGTATGGAGTTCTCTCAAAAGACTAAACATAGAGCTCCCCTATGACCCAGAAATCCCACTCCTGGGCACAAACCAGGCTACTCATTGCGTTATTTATCATAGCCAAGATATGGAATCCACCCAGATGCCCCTCAGTGGATGAACTGATCAAGAAAATGTGGTATATATACACAACAGAATTCTATGCTCTCATCTGAAAGAATGACATTGTGCCATTTCTAAGTAAATGGAAACACTGGGGGGAAAAAAGTATACTAAGCAAAATAAGCCAGACCCAAAGAAACTAGGCATCATGGTTTCCCTAATTTTTAGTCATTAGAATATGCCTATAAAGCTACAAGTAAACCCAATGGATAGTAAAAGACAAATAATTACACCTGGACAGAATTAATTAAACAGCACTCTTAACATTCACACAGTGAGAACCAAGTAGGATATTATTAGGAGAGGATCACAAGGGCTCAAGACCTATGTACATATGATCATATAAAATGATGCTTATTAAACTCCAAGAAATGGGGCACTATTTGTAGTTCTTTCCTTTTTCCTTGGGTGTACTCGCTTCTGTCACTTTTTTATTTCTATGCCTTTTGTCTTATATGTAAGGTTGTCTGATTTGGAGAGGAAAGGAGAAGCACAGAAATGGTAGGACATACAGGTGGACTCATTGCAAAAATGACATGTACAGTCGTCATGTCAAAATGAACTTTACAACTTTGGTGAGGGGGAGGATGGGGGGGGGCGAGGGGGGGAGGATGGGAAGGGATGGGAAGGGGAAACAAAGGAGGAGGCTACAATGCTTGATAAGAAATGTACTCATTATCTTGCCCATCTAATTGTAACCCCTCTGTACAGTATTTTCACAAATAAAAAAAAATCTGTAATGCTAAAAAGAAAAAAAGAAATGGTAGGACAAAGGGTAAATCAATTCAGCAGTGAAATCCACTAGACACTATGTGGGAAATGAACTATATAATTTTGGGGAAAGGAAAGTTAGGAGGGGAAAACTGGGAGAGAATGAGGGAGTGGGTGATACTGTTCAAAAGGAAATGTATTCATTACCTGACTTACGTAATTGTAACCCATCTGTACATCACCTCTAAAATAATTTTTTTTTAATGTTTAAAGAAAAAGAATTTTTTTTCCAGTCATGGGGCCTGGGTGCTGTCCCTCAGCTCTTCAGCTCAAGGCTAGCGCTCGACCACTTGAGCCACAGCGCCACTTCCAGCTTTTTTCTTTTTAGCTTATGTGGTGCTGAGGAATCAAACCCAGGGCTTCAGGCATGCAAGGCAAGCGCTCTACCACTGAGCCACCTTCCCAGCACCAAGAAAAAGAATTTCTCTACCTCTCTGCCTAAAGAACAAGGACAAATATTTTCAACCTTTTATCTCTTCTTTCTTCATGTGAAAAAAAAGAAAGATGCAGTTTAAGAAAAGGGGGGGCATTAAAAAAAAACAGGTTGGATCTAAAATGTACCTGGAACTTAAAAAATCAAATCCCCCAACTACAAATCCTCAAAGAAATATCTGCCCAATAAATAAATGGGCTAAAGACTTAAAGAGAAACGTCGCTGAGGAGGAAAGAAGGATGGCCAATAGACACATGAAGAAATGCTCAACCTCCCTAGCCATAAAAGAAATGCAAATCAAAACAATATTGAGATACCACCTCACCCCAGTTAGAATGGCTAGAATCAAGAACTCTAATAACAACAGATGCTGGAGGGGATGTGGACAGAAGGGAACCTTACTTCATTGTTGGTGGGAATGTAAACTTGTTCAACCACCTTGGAAAGTAGTATGGAGGTTCCTCAAAAGACTCCACACAGAGCTCCCCTATGACCCAACAATCCACTTTTGGGCATTTACCCAAATGATCACAAACAAGACCATATTAAAGCTACCAGCACAACTATGTTTACTGCAGCATTATTTACTATAGCTAAGATATGGAACCAACCCAGCTGCCCCTCAGTAGATGAATGCATCAAGAAAATGTGGTATATATATACACAATGGAATTCTAAGCCTCCATCAGAAAGAATGACCTTGCCCCATTTGTTAGGAAATGGAAAGGCTTGGAAAAAGTTCTATTAAGTGAAGTAAGCCAGGCCCAAAGAAACATAGGTTCCATGGTTTCCCTCATTTGCAATAACTAGTATATGTCTGAGACAAGCAAAAATGGTCAGATAAGTTGATGTTAGGTGAAATGGACCCCAAGATAAGGACTCAAATGTTTTCTTCTTTCTTGCTATTGTTTCTAACATATTTATAAGATATTTATTTGTTGCTTTGTATGTCTCGCCCCCATGGTATAACCCATTTTCACTGTATTTGATGTTGGTATACTTTGTGGAAGGGAAGGGGAAAAAAAAACAAATTATTTAGGGATACAGGTGGACCCATTGCAACAGTGAGATGTACAAGATGTTATGTTGAAAAACGAACTTTACAACTTTTGCGGGGGGGGGGGGGAAGAGGGGAACGGGGGGGGGGGATGAGATGGGAAGGGATTGGAAGGGATGGGAAGGGGAAACAAAATAGGAGGCTACAATGCTTGATAAGAAATGTACTCATTACCTTGCTCATGTAATGTATGGTACTTTCATAATAAAAAAAATACAGGTTGGAATACTGATATGATACCACTATATGCCATCAGTAATGAAAGAAATTTCTCTCTCTGTTCCCAAGTTCATTTATATATTGGGGGGAAAAAAAGAATAAGGAGGCAGAGGTAAGAAGATCAAGGTCCCAGGCCTTCCTCAAACAGAAGTACAACACGCTATCTGAAAAACAAACTAAATTTAAAATGGGCTGGGATGTGGCTCAAGTAGTTGAACACTTGCAATCAACAAAATGCAGGCTGAGTTCCAACCTAAGTACTATCAAAAAATAATGAAAATAATAATAAAAAAGCTAGACATTGTCTTAACAAGAAAAAATTACAAAAATAAGCCTGAAATTTCACCATAATTCCTTGTATACAATAGATACAAAATTAGTGTTAATTGTCTCCTAATATTTTTCTAAAGTTAGTGACTATTTTATTTCATTACAATTTCTGGATACTCACTACAGAAGTTTACAGACTATAACTTCTATATTTTGATTAAAAAAGGAACTCCCTCAATGTAGATAAAGACTATTTGATGTAAAGGTGGTATTCATTTGATAAAGTAGAATTCATAATTTTATGGATTTATGACATTATGAATTAAAACCAAACAACTATGCTTTATGTAATTACTTTTAGCTCTTCAGTACTAAATATATGTTACCACCTCCATGTGTTCTTCCAAGAACATCAATCATTCTACTTTGTGTCAGTTCTGGACAGCAGGCAATATATTTCCATGTTTTATAAAACCTTTTCTTTAAAAAATATTTATTCTTCAACTATCATATACTTACGGAATGGAAAGGAGTCTTAAAAAGGTTTCCTGGTTAACACAACAACCAATATACAATTATTAAAAATAACTTGACTCATAGTCAAATTTATGTATCTAAGCAATTACATGTTTTTATTTATATTTGTTTTATTAAAGCAGACAAACATACAAAGACTCTCAACTTGAAGAGAATTTCAAGGATAACATTCTTCAATCCTCCAAACTTCTTTAATTTCCCCTCACAGAGAATGCTTTGATTTTTCCTTTTTTTTCTTACTTCTTCAGATTTCTTGACCTTTTACAAATAATTTTATAAAATTGTAACTTCTTTTTCCCACAATTTTAATAGCGTGGTTTTATTGTGATATGTCCATCATATATACATATATATATATATATATATATACATACATACATATATATGTATAAAGCTTGATTAGGCTTACCCCATCACCCTCCCTCACTCCCCTCCCCAATTTCCAACCCAGTTTCAGCAAGCTTCATTGTTCCACCTTACACATGCACATAAAGTATTTTCAGCAATAATGTATGTGCATATGTGAAACACCATGATGAAAACCTTTTGAACAACTAGAATATACTTTAAAAAAAAAACAATGGACAAGACTGTAAAACAGGTCCTATGTGTCGGGGATGCTACAGAGATGGAGTAAGAACAAGAATGTAAGGAGCTGTTCATAAGGTTAAAGGATGTGATTTCTAAGAAAGGCAGCTTATGACTCCTGACCCACGAAAGTATTGAGAATTCCATTGGATAGATGCTCTGAGGGAAACAGCCTAACATATTTGGCACAAAAAAACTAGGAGACTGTGGTGAAAGCCTTTCAGTAATAACTTTTATCAAATCAGGAGTTAAAATTAATAAATGAAGTACTGTAAGGCTATATCTATTCCATTTATTCACCAGTAGAGTCTATACAAATGTTAAGACAAAGCTGACAGTACAAAATATGAAAAAAGAAATTCTAGTACTATGCATAGCTTGATGTCATGGAGGAAAAAATACAGATACAAGAAATTATATAAGTTTAGAAGACACCACATTAAAAACTGTAATTCTTGGGAAACCAACAGTGGAATGACAAAAGTGAAATCAGTTTATCAAAGCTAGATTTTCTATAGTGAGGTCATTTTGAAAGAGTTAAGAAATCCTTACTCTTGAAAGAATACATTGAAAAATGTATTAACAAAAAAGTCAAATTAATATTGAAATTATAAATTATCTTCCATTTCTGCTTTCAAAATGAGTTAAATTTTATCGGTTATCCTCTTCCCAGATGAAAATATTTTCACCCTCAAACATATAATATATCCTTAATATATTTCCATTGCTAATATTTAAGGCTATCACAACTTGGAAAATACCTAATAAGTAAGCTTGACCAAGTATAATGAAACAACAATAAAAGTTAATATTTTCTCTTGCTGCTTGGTTGAGATTTGTTTTTGAGTGCTGCAACCTGTTGTTTAATAAGTTGTTATTCCCATCAACCGTTTTAAAGGTATTATTTGTCCAATTGGTATGACTTTGTGTGTTTGAGTTCACACCACCCACAACTAATGATGTATGCAAGAACAAACTTTTCTTTAAGTATGATTGAAAATTCTTTAAATTACTTTCTTCTTCTATGTCCATGAGGTTGATGCTTTCTGGCTTCCTTCTTTTATACACCTTATTGAAATAAGTCAGATCAAATGAATTACCAATAGCATCACTGGTGAAGTCTTTTCTCATATTTGCTGTATTCTTCTTAACCTTGAGTATGTTTTTGTTTGACTGTAGTAAACACGGATGTATTTTCATCCATAAATGGAAACCCAAGGAATTTTCAATATCAGAATCTTTTCGATAAGCAAATCCTCGGTCTTCATTTTCTGACTCGATAGTAACAGTCAGGATCGGGCAGTGTTGACCACAAACAGCATAGAGTCTATCCAAAGAATCACCTTCTTGAAGTGCAGCATGAGACATATTACTGCTAGGTAATGGTTGGTTTTTTATGGTATTATCAGAGACAGGGTGGACTTTGTTACTAACAGTTGTAAAGGAATGAGTGACAGATGTGCACACTCTTTCTGACCCATGATTACTCTTTTCCTCTGTGTGATGATTTGGTACACTCTCTTTAGCACAAGATTTATTCTGAACATCTGAAAAATCATCACAAAAAGGCTCAGAGTCACTACCATGAGGTAAGTTAAAATAATTGCATTTCAGTTCCGGAGGTTGAGTCATTTCCTCCACTTCTGAAGAGGACAACTCAGCCATTCTTGGGCCTGGGGCCAGATTTCCAAAATGTGAATATGGCACATCAGTACTGCTATTATCAAGCAGGGTATCCACTGATGTGGTGTCTGCATTGCCGTACATACCAGGATGTTCAGATGACACCCTGAGCAAATGATTTTCTCTAAGGAGCCACTTACCTTTGTCAATAAGTTCTCCTTCCTCTTTGTCACTAAGGATCCAGTTAGGATCATTTTGTTTTGCATCATTTTCCACAATGTCATCAGCATGATAACTGTCCTGCACATCATTAACATCACATTTACCTTGTCTTTCATTCAAGGGTTCCTGTAACATAGGTGAACTACCAGATACCTGTGCAGAAGAGACAAAAGACTGACCTTCCACATCATAAAATCTTGCTTTCCTAGCAGAGTGAAATTCCACAGAATTATAAGGATAAACTTGAGATCTATGTATAGACCCAGGAAAAAGGGATGGCTTAATAATGTCTGCTTTCCCATACAGCTTTTCTATTGTCCTTTTAACAAATCCTTTGTTGTATTCTTTCTCTTGAGCAATATCATCACTATTGTTGTGGTCATCACTAGATGTGTTACACGGCTGCTCACTCTCACTGTGTGGTCTATCATCTGTCCAGTCAGAAGTCACTGAACATTTGGAACATTTTTTTAAATCAACAGAAGACTTGCAATAACTACTGTTTTCCATGCTTTTCACCATTGTTTTAACTCTCGACTTAGTTTCTTTTGCACTGATGTCCTTTTCAGTACTTTGCTTGGAATCATAACAAAAATCTAAAGATGGTGGTGTCACTTGCCTCCCACTGGCTGTCTCAGAAATCACACCTTGTCTTTTTTCTCCTGTTATAAGATTCCTATTAGATTTGTCTATCAATTCCAAAATTTTACTGGCTTTTAACTCTTTTTCAAATGATTCTTCAGTAGAATTCTCTCTTACATTTACTGTATTAAATAAATCAACGTCCTGGTTTTCTAATTCCTCAAAGGACTCCAATTCTGAAATGTTATTTCTTTCACTTGATATGCTGTTAGTTACGGAACCTGGTTCTTCAGAAGTTCTAGATTCTTCCCTATCAAAGGATGTACTTTTATCCTGAAATTTCTTTAATGAATGATTTTTAAATTCATCTATAGAATTACACTTATCAACTTCTGGATCAGATTTATTTAGGAGAAGGGCACAGGGACTTAAATTACTGTCACTTTGATGTGACAACAATATGTTTAAGTCATTATTATATCCAGAATCTGCTAAAATATTTAGGTCTTTCTGGACTTCATCAACTCTTTTGTACTCTTTGGTTAATTCCAAATTATCTGTATGTTCATTTTCTTTGGAATTTAAAAAGCTGATGGTATTGCAGACTTGGATGGGACTATGGTTATCATAAACTGGGCAAGCTGCCTCACTGATATGTTCCTCTTGAGCATAATCCTTATGGGAAGATATACCATTGGTAGCTAGAAAATAAGCCTTATTCATGGAAGTCTGATCCATTGCACAACCATCACTAGTGAAAAAAGTAGGACTGTGGTTACATATAATATTCTCAGTACATATCTTACATGGAGAATCACATAACTTGCTAGTCATCTCTGAAACACAGAACTCAGCGCAACAGGCCTCACTGGAAGAGTGGCCTCCATCCAAAGACTTTCTTTGTATTCTTTCACTTTCACTGCACTTAGGAGCTTCCTGGATGTTGTCAGTGGTACAATTTGAAGAAGGACCTGCAGGTATCATACCTTGCCTTTTCTCTATGGATTCACTGCAGTTTGTGGTAGATTCCACTAAACAAGCAACAGCAGCCTTCAAGTCATCAGCTTCCTCTGTAATAGCAACATGCTTTAGAAACTCCAACAATGCAAGTGTTTCAGATCTGTTAGTAAACTCAGGTGCATCACCTTGATGGAAACTATTCATACTCTCCTTTAGGTTCAGCACCAAGAGCCAAGCAAGAAGGAGATTGGTGGATACATTATATATTGCTGAAGGTAAAGAGACACCTGAAAGTGGACCTGGCATTTGAAGAACTCCATTCTGAATCTTATGAATACTAGGCACTGAAGCTTGTAGTTGGCGAAGCAAAAGGAATGGTAAAAGGTCTTTTGTCATGTTGTCTTCCATAGAATCTACTTGAATGGCAGCCTCTACACTTTTCCCTTTTATTTCCTGGTACACAAGGCTTACCTCTGGTTCAGGCTTTTCAGTAGATATCTGAGTTTTAGTGTCATGATCATTAATAGCTGATTTCGTCAAAGTACAAAATTCATGCAGGGAAATTAAATAAGCATCCTCCAGAGATAAATCCTGACTTTCACAGAGATCTTTGTTAAGTTCTTCACCATCCTCTTTGGCAATAAGAGATTTACATACCTCTTCACATACATTATCTCTTACCAAAGTGGCATTTTTAGTTACATGCTTATTTCTTTCCATAACAAAATTATTTCTTTTTTCAGAACTTGTATGAGAATTATTTCCTGGAAAACCATTACTATTATAAGTTACCACATTCCTTTCTTTTTTGGATAGTGAAGCTGATTTCCTAGTTTCTAATGTTGAATATGGATTTATGTTTTGCAACCATCTCTGTATATAATTTTGAACTGAATGATGTGCTATATCCTCAGGAAAATCAGCTTTTTTCAAGGAAGCTAAAGAATTTTCTCTGGTTGTGACATGTTGTTTACTTACAATAGCACCTGATTTCAATTTATCCCCTTTTTGTTTTTTCTGGCTCTTCAAAGTTATACGTGAATCATTAACTTTTGGAATGGAACTCCTTTTTGCCATTCCTCTCAAGTTTCTAGATGCCATTTCTTCTTGAGACTTTAGTCCATGAAAACCTTTTAGTTTTTGCTCTAGGCTAAACACATGAAATAAACTTCTATTTTCCATGGTACTTTTGAAATATTTAGACTCATTAGGAAGAAATACTTCATCTCCTTGACCAACTTCTCTCTTTTTAGGTCCTACCAAGCTTACTTTCTTTAATGTTTTGAATTTTCTTTTGGCTAAAAGTCCTTGGGTCTTAAAATTCTGAATCGTATTTAATTTATTTCTGTGGATATTCTTGGAAAGTGTGGGACTGAGATTACTTTGGGAACAAAAATTATTTGATTCAATTGCCTTATCATCTGTATGGGTATCTTCCTCACAAAGCATGTCCCCTTTAAGGGGATTGCCTGAATCTTGCAAGATGGCTTCCTGTGTAATTCTACGTCTGTTTATTCTTGCACTAACATTGGAGAGTCCTTTGGCTGCAATAGCTCCATCCTGATATCTGGAATTTATCACTTGCTGGTGATATTTCTTCTTCTTCCTTTTGCTGGCAACAGATGGCAAAATCTGCTTTTCAATTTCTGGAGGATTGGTTAAGCCACACTGAGCAAATTCATTCACTAGTCTACCAAGTTTTGTCGTGTCAGTAGAGGATCCCAGTGAAGCACGAACCTCAGAAATACTTCTGTCAGTTTCAGAGCTGCTCCTTGAAGAATGAGCTGCATCTGCTGAAGCAGGACCTAATCTATTGGTGGAATTATCATAAGTTCTCAAGTTTTTGCTATCAGTTTTGCTGTCTGATATTACACTATTAACCACACACTCCTCTATAGTTGAGCTTTCTGATATGGTTGGTGGTAAACCATTATTATGTGACATCTTTAACGTCTTCTGACTTGTAATTTCTATAACACCAGAACTTATTGCACTTGACTTAAGGAGTCTACTTTCCTTTTGTCTTTCTAAAGGTGACTCCATCTGCTCATTGTTACTAATCTGAAGAAGTACCGGTTTGTTAGATACTGATGACATTTTACTGCAAGAATGTGTGAACATGTGATACTCAGATTTGTTTTCTCCAGCTTCTCTTTCTTCACTATAAGAAAATTGTTTCTCCTGAACTTCTGTTTCAGATACTAAGGTCACACTCCCTATCACAGATTTCTTTTGTCTTATTCTCCTTGGTCCAGGTGTAGGGGGCCTATAAAAATGATTCTTTACTTGATTCTGACTCTGCTGGATGTTATCTATGTCCACAGCAGTATTTTCCCAACTAGCAGAACTGTAAGTCTCAGCCTTTCTATCTGTCCCTTGCATGTTTATTTCCTCTGTCAAACTACCCTCTTGCTTGCTGCCTGAAACATCTCCAGTAAAGGAACATGTTCCAAGTTTTAAACTAGATGACTGATTATCTGTTCCTCCTGAAAAACTCTCACTCTTTTCAGCATTATTAGAAAGATCAGCTCTATTAACAGTGGTCGTCCACTTTACGGTTTCCTCCTCTTTTATCTTGAATCGAACTTTCATCTCAATGGTCACAGTACCATCTTGATTAAAAACAATTGATTTCTCAATATCATCTTCAGAAGGATAGACTGTTAAGTTCTGAGAATCATGTTTTTCTAAAGCCAAGCAATTTTCATTAGCAAAAGAGTAGTCTGAGTAGTAATGTGTTTTGTCAGAAGAAACAGAATAAACCTGGGAACTTGGGATTGAAGGCATATGTGTGCTCACTTTCAAGATTTTTAAGAATAAAAAATGCCCACATCAAAGTTCAATATGGAAAGCAGAAAAGTTATAAATATCCAATGTAAGAGGCAGCAAAAAAAAAAAGAAGAGAAAGGAAACATTAGTATTTCATAGTATAGTTATGTATCCAAACTCTATGCATTCAATAAATATTTGAGAAAACTTACTATAACACCTGGTATATCCTTTCTTTAAACCACTGGTAAAGAGAAACCTACAATTCTACGTCAATGAGGAAATTAATAGAATTTTAGCAACTTCAATAACATACTTTAATCATTAATTTAATATTCACTACATAAACAGGGTAGTTGTATAATATATTAAATATGACACATAAGACAACACCATTAGACATAAGTCTGGATTTTTACTTTTGTTGTTTTGAGATAGGTTCTTACTACAATAGCCCAGACTAGCCTTAATCTTCAAGTGTTTCAGTTATAGTTATGTGACACCACACACACCCACCTTCAATACCCACAGTCATGGGGCTTAAACTCTGGGCCTGCACACTGTCCCTGAGCTCTTCAGCTCAAGGCAAGCACTCTGTCAACTTGTGCCACTGCTCAACTTCCAGTTTTCTGGTGTTTAAGTGGATATAAGAGTCTCATGGACTTTTTTGCCCAGGCTGGCTTTGAACCACAATCCTCAGATCTCAACCTCCTGAGTAACTAGGATTACAGGCGTGAGCCACTGGTGACCAGCTTTAATATCACTTTTAATGTGCTCTTACCATTAACTCTGGTACTTTTGCTTCTCAAATTCAGTCAAATTCTTAGTAGTTTATATAGGTTTGCACATGTTCACCATCAGCTAATCACATTTAATGTTTCAGTTTAAATCCAAAAATATTTTCATTATTTTTGGTATACTTTTACCAAAATTCTAAGTGAAAATGTTTCACTCTTAATTTATTAAGCAAAACTTAAAGCCCGCAGATTTTTTTAAACGATCAAAAATCCTAATCAGAAGCCACCATCAGACACAAAAGAAGGGTAGGCTTGATGGCACACACCTGTACTCTCAGCTCTGGGAAAGTTAAGGCAGGGAGACTACAAGTTCCAGGCTACTCTGGTCTAGTCCCAGATTACCCTGGGCTATTAAACTGTATTTCGTCTCAAGAAAAGAAGGGAGATGGAAGGCAAAAAAAATGAAATTATTTTAGTGAAAGGGCCAACAGTTCTATCAATGTATAACATACAACTGACAGCCTAATGGCTATAAAATAAGTGCACAATGATGATATATTGAGTATACTGGTGAAATAATTAAATGACAGAAGTGTTTTACCCACATAAGCAAAAAGAATATTACTTCTTAAAATGCATATTATTCCATTTATAAAGACAATGAAAATTTAAAATTCGAATATAATGTATATCAGTATTTTAGGATAGAGCTAAAGTTTCTCTGTAAATACTAAACACAATGAATAATGAGATTAGCATTGACTTAAGAAAGCCCTCCTGCTTTGATATCCAAAGAGTAATGCCTCACAAAGCAGCAAACACAGGGAATTAACCTATATTACTGTTAATCAGCATGAACTGGTTAAATGAACATTTCTGTTAATAAAAAGAGGTCCTATGGACTGATAGTGTGTGTGTGTGTGTGTGTGTGTGTGTGTGTGTGTGTGTGTGTGTGTGTGTGTTAGTGCCAGTCCTGAGGACTGAGCTCAGAGCATGAGCACTGTCCCTGAATTTTCACTCTACCACATGAGCCACAGCTTCACTTCAAACTTTTTTGGTGGTTAATTGGAGATAAGAGTCTCTCAGACTTTCCTAGCCAAGCTGGCTTTAAATCACAATCCTCAGATCTCAGCCTCCTGAGTAGCTAGGATTACAGATGTGAGCCACAGGTGCCTGGCTGAACAGATTATTGTTACAGGAATAATTTCAGAGGACAAAGCATATAAATTTGAAAATAACACAGCATCTCTAATACTCCATCAAGCTCAGCTATGAATGCTTCATGATACTATTCAGAAAACAAAAGGCAACTATCAGCTATGTCACTTAAACAGGTTACATAAAATGCCTCTCCAAAACAATAATTAGGCTACTTTATTAAAAAAAAAAAACTGTGTATGGCTTGCCCATGTAATTGTAACTTCTCTGTATGGTATTTTCACAATTTAAAAAAAAAACTGTGTATGGTGACTTGCACCTGTAAATCTAGCTACTCAGGTAGCTAAGAGGAGGAGGATTCAATTAAAGACTAAACCAGAATAAAGATTCCTAAGACCCCTTTTCAAGCAATATCTGGGTATGTTGGAACACATCTGTCATCCCAGCTTTAGCTGGGATGAGCTTGGGAGGATCATAGTTCTAGGCAACAGGGCAAAAAGTTCACAGGTCCAGACAAATAACAAAACTTTATCACAAAAAAAAAAACAGCAAATAACCATTGCAAAAAAAAAAAAAAAAAAAAGAGTTTGAAATGTGGCTTAGCAGTAGAGTGGGTTCAAACCCTAGTACCATAAAAATTAAAATATAAAAGCATAACTCCTCAATTTAAATATATATATATATATATCATTAGTTGACTTGGAAAAGTCTTTAAAAATTACAATAATCTCTTTCTGACTACAATCTCTTTCTAACTATAAATACCCAATTTCATTTTAGGATTTTTTTAAGCCTCTCATGTGTTCTGTGTTAAATAAAATTGGTCATTAAAGCACTGTTGAAAACAAGAAAAAAATCTCTAGACTAAAGGCCTACATATTTATAGTTACTTACTCTTTCTGTTTTCTGACCTAGCATTTCCCTTCCGGTGCACACGGTGAGAGATCCCTGGTAATCTAGCAGGAAGCAAGTACTTTTGGACGTCATAATTTCCTGGTTTAAATGGCTCTTTTCCTGCTGCCACCACAGCTCCAGAACTCAGAATCACTGCCTGGAGACTAGGAACCTAGAAGAAACCAATGAATCATGGTCCTTATGTGAGCAAGTTTTCTTCTTTTCATGTAGTAATTTTATAACAGTGAATCAATTCACCATCTCCAAGGCTTATAAAAAGATAACCACTCATTTTCTTAGGCTTCAATGATATCTACAAAAATAAATGAAAATAACAACCACAAAAAAGCAGAAACATAAGCCATTGGGAACCTACATACTAGCTGAAGCTGAAGAGAAACAAGTTGGTCTTTGGTCCTAACTGAAAAAAGTCAAATATGCCCTAAGCTGGTCCCTGGTAGCTCAAGCCTGTAATCCTGGATAGTCAGAAGGGTGAGATCAGAGACTTCAGCTCGAAAAGTCTGAGAGTCTTCATCTCCTATTAACCAACATAAAAAGATGGACAGAAGACACAGCTAAAATGGCAGAGCATTAGCCATGACCAAGAGAGTAAAGAGAAAGCATGAGACCCTGAGTTCAGGCCATAGTACCAGTGGGGGGAAAGTCATACATTTCTGCCCAAAGTCTGATGCAATCAAGTGTATGGCTGTACTCAGAGCCACCTAGGAAAGGGCTTATTGAAAACCGTCTGGATAGGAAATGTGGTCTCTTGAGAACATATTATGAACTAGAGATATGCCAGGAGGAATTCCAGGAAAATGTTTTGTCTAACTAGATTGTCAAAACTTGATTCTGTGCCAAAGGAAGACATAATAGTAGAGGAAACTCTTGTGACCAAAACCCAGATTCTAAGGGCAAAACAAAATCACTCTCTATAAGCTCAACAAGGGGAACAGGAAAACTAGAGAGAAGGGAAGGAAGGAGTGATGAGAGGAGGGAGAGAAAGCTCGCCCACTAATGCAGAGAGAACTTTAACAGAGAAATGGAACTTTAAAAAAAGAAGGTGGGAGACTGGAAAGGAACAAAGAGATCTAGAACAGAAACAGAACTCTAAGAGAACTTGAACAAAGAATTGGAACTCAGAGAGAAAAATCTGAGCATAGAAGATGTGGACAGAAGAGAGAACAAGAACAAAGAGAACTGAAGTAGAACAGAAAGAAAAGAGACAAAACTGACAAAGAGAACTGGAAGAACACTAACAGGGAAGTGGAACATAAGGAAGGAACTAGAACACAAGAGAGAGAAGCACAAGAGAGAGCTGGAATGCAGAACTAGAACAGAGAGAGAGAACTAGGGCAGAGGGAACTGAAACAGAACTATAACTGAGAGACATGCAACTCATAAATGAAACCGAGAGCAAGCTGGAACAGAAAGAACTAGAACAGGGAGAACAGGAGGAACTTAGAAACTTATAACAAGAACAGAGAAAGAACTGAAATTCAGAGAGGACTGGAACAAAGAGAAGTAGAACAGGGAAAACTGTCACAGGGAGAACTGGAACTCAGAGAGGCCTGGGAGCCAGGGAGGTCGCTAACAGAGAGGACTGGAACACAAGGCAAGAACTGGAACTTGCAAGTGTAATAGAACTAGAACAGAGAGAACTGAAGCGGGGGGTAGGGGGGGAGAAAGGGGGGGGGGATATAGGACACAGGGAGCAGGGGAACAGGCGGAGGAGGCCAGGGCGGGGGAGGCCAGGGCCAGGGAGGCCAGGGCGGAGGAGGCCAGGGCCGGGGAGGCCAGGGCGGGGGAGGCCAGGGCGGGGGAGGCCAGGGCAGAGGAGGCCAGGGCAGAGGAGGCCAGGGCCGGGGAGGCCAGGGCGGGGGAGGCCAGGGCGGGGGAGGCCAGGGCGGGGGAGGCCAGGGCGGGGGAGGACAGGGCCGGGGAGGCCAGGGCGGGGGAGGCCAGGGCAGAGGAGGCCAGGGCCGGGGAGGCCAGGGCGGGGGAGGACAGGGCCGGGGAGGCCAGGGCGGAGGAGGCCAGGGCGGCCTTTTCCAGGACCTGACTCCCACCAGGCCCCAGACCCGCCCGGTGCCAGCGGGACTTCCCCACCTCTCCCCCACCATCCAGCTAGCTCACCTTCCTTCCATCCGTGGCATACAGTTTGGTCACTGGGCGCTGCATGACCACGGTCAGGTGCTGTAGAAAGGCCTCAAAGCTCTGAGTGACCCTCCTGGTCAGTAGGACTGTGCGCCTGGTCTTGGGGTCGCCATTCTGGAACACCAGGAGCCTCCTCGGGGCGCGGGGCATGCTGGGAGCGGCAGCAACAGTGGGGTGGCGGGACGCATGCGCACTTATGGCGAGGCTGCTGAGCCAGGGCCTCGGGCGCCTGCGGGCCCTGTCCAGGTCCACCGGCTGCACCTTGCGGCCATGCGAGCACAAATAGGACTCACCATCCTCCAGTTCCTCCAGCCTAGTGATATTATGCCGGCCTCGGGGGGTGCTGATGTTCCTCACCCCGAAAGGCAAGGGCACCTTCCTGGACAAATTATCCAGCAAAGCGTCGAAGGTCTTGAAGGAACGAGGGTTGATCACCACCCTGACTCCTCCGAACTGGGGGTCTCCGCTCTTATAGAAGCTGATCCGCTTGGCCACCACAGGATGAGTGATGCTTAAATGACGGCGGGAGGGAACTTGACCGTCAGAAGTTCTATGAATGGTGGAAAAACTAGTAGAAGGAGTCTCACTCATGTTGGCTGAGACCTACAGAGGAAAGCAAATTGTTCAGAATAACATTCTGCAGATGCACCATAGAGAATATATGATAATCCTAATGCATGCTAATTATATTTGATAGACATGCAGGATTGTATTTATTCATTATGCTAACAACTTTGAAGGAAAATTTGAAAGGACCACAGTAAAAAAAAATATATGCACAAAGCAATAAATAAGAACATTTATAATTGAAAAATTAAAAGGCTACAGACAGTAATAAGGATCAACATAAATTATAATGTATATTCCCACTCAGTGGAAAACTTCAGCCATTAAATATGGCTTTATAGATGTGTAATTTGGGTCATAGACCAATGACCATGACAAGTTGGGCATAGTGACTTGATTTTGTATTACTACAACCCCAGCACTAGAGAGGCTGAGGCAGGGAAATCACAAGTTCAAAACTAGCTTGAACTACATACCCAGATTTTGAAAACAAAGATAATAATCATGACATATAACTGAGAAAGTAGTTTGAAAACCATATATGCTATTATGTTGACTTATATAGGAACATCCTTATACTAATTGGGAAACGTCCATAAATATACATGTAGGCCAGTGTTAATGCACATTACCACTGCAAGGCAGAGCTATGAACATTTGTAGGACTTATTTTCATTTTTGTTTTCCTTCTACTAGAGATATAGCCCTGAGGCTCTTACATGCTACACAAGCACTCTACTGCTAACCTACCTCCCCAGCCCCATTTCATATTTATTTTACACTGACTGCTACCTTTCTTGAGACTTTGAAGTTAATAAAGTTACACAATTTACAAAACAAATCCAGAGTTTTATAATTCATCACTGGGTTCTGCTGGTCAACAGTAAGGGAGGAAAATAGGAAAAGATTTTAAAGTTCATATTGTCCTTTGGATGGAACCAAATGAGTATATCTGAAGGATAATATGTACCCAACAATAAGTTCTAGAAGGAAATATCACATAGACCTTCAAATATGAGCCATATTTAGTACCAGATGTTTCCACTGTAAATTAGAAGGGGGTGGGGAGATGCAGGCAAATCATCTGACACATCAACCTGAGCTGGCCATTTTCCTTTACAACTTCTCCATCAAGCTAGTTTTTCTTATGTTTTTTATTTTATTTTATTGTAAAAATGCTGTGCAGAGGGGTTATAGTTACATGAGTAAGGCAATGGGTACATTTCTTGTCAAGCAATGTGTTACCCCTTCCCATGTTGTTCTCCCACTATCCCTTCCCTCCCTGACCTCCTTCACTCCCCCCCCCCCAAACTTGTAAAGTTCATTTCCAATATACAGTCTTATGGTTATCCTTGTTGCAAAGGGTCATCCTGTGTCCTTATTTCAGCGTTTTCTTATTCCCTTTCCCCTCCCCAAATTAGACATATGTATATACAAGATACAAGGTACCAAAATCAAGTACAGTGACAACAGGGGATATGCCATAGAGGAAGAAAATACAAGGGAAACAAAAAAAACACATAGTACATTAAAAACAACAACAAAGAAAGACCTCTTGTGTCCATGTCTTATCTTGGGGTTCATTTCACTTAGCATCATCTTATATGGTCATATGTACATAGCTCATCTGATAAAATTATCATAGATGTATACTAATTATTGCAAATGAGGGAAACCACAGGACCTATATTTCTTTAGGCCTGGCTTATTTCATTTTTTTTCCAAGTCATTCTTTCTGATGGAAGCATAGAATTCCATTGTGTATATGTACCAGATTTTCTTGATCCATTAATCTACCGAGGGGCATTTGGTATGACCATGTTCATCGCAGCATTATTCACCATAGCCAAGATATGGAATGAAGCCAAACTTGCAGTTTAGCTTCTACTAGGATTTATCTGGCTCTAGGCTTGTTTTTCAGTTTATAGTCTTTTGTGACTACTTTCTATTGTTTTAAATCAATGTAATTATTAGTGTCTTTTGATAATAAACAGCCCTGCAAGCCTTGAAGACAAATTGAACAAATAGATGTGATAGGTATTGTGAAGATACAGAAAGGCAAAACTACCTTCTAAATCTAGCCTGGTTCACTCACTTAAATGTTTATAAGCTGTCAGTGAAGACTTTTCTTACATCCCCAAGATTTGCAAATCTTATTTGTATGTAATTTAGGAGAAAGCATTGGAAGATCAGCCTGAAAATTAGGTGTCTCCTCCCTTCCCGAGAGGTTTAAAGTGTTTACAGTTCTTAAGACAATAAAGGGAGCCATCATAGGCATGTGCATCAGAAGCTGGGAAATCCAGCTTTGCAGTGGAGTCAGCAAAACTACAGCCTCCTCTCATCCCAGTCACATAAACTGTGGTCTGACCTTGGGCAGCCTACATAATCTCCTTACCTTCATCAACTATTAAGGGAGCACCTGGCTCAAGGGTCATGGATACAGTTGGATAGGAGGAATAACTCCCAATGTTCTATAGCACAGTGGGATCTGTGGCTGACACAATTAATTGAGTAGTTCAAAAGAGCTAGCAAAAATGATAACTCTCCTCAGTAATAAATGTCTGAGGTGGCAGATATGCCATTCACCCGGGCCTGATTATTACAAATTATATATGCATGTCAAAATATTACAGTGTACTCATAAATATACACAATTACTGTATGTCTATTAAAAATAACATGTAAAGAAGATTGGTTTCTTCTGAATTTAAATAAAAGATTCCAGAACTCTCAACTGCCAATGAATTTTTAGTTTGGTTGACTTATATGCTAAATCTGAAAATATTTAACATGAATAGTACTTGAGACACATTTTCCATCCCATTTTGAAAGTGATATTTGTGAGTATATAATTGTAATTTGTGTGTGCATGTGTGTGCATGTGTGCATGCGTACGCACGTGCACACACATGCATGCTTGCCCTTTGTATTGTCCCTGAGCTTCTTTTTGCTTAAGGCTAGTGTTCTACCACTGAACCACAGTTCCACATCAGCTTTTTCTGAGTTTAATAGAAACAAGAGGCCCATGGACTTTCCTGCCTGGGCTTCAAATCACAACCCCCAGATTTCAGCCTCCTGAATAGGCAGGATTATAGGAGCTCTGGTAACCTGGTGACTACATCTGTGAACACATCTGTGCCAGCCAGCCATATGCTAAAGTTTTAGAGGAGTTTTGTGTTTGCTTTTAGCTAAAATAAGGCACAAGAAATGTTGTACTGGCACCACAGAGAACTTGGAAGATAAAAACAACAGAACAAGGATGAAGGTATGGCTTAAGTAGTAAAGTGCCAGCAGAGTAAACAAGCTGAATTAATGGGAGATCCCTAAGTCCAAGCCCCAGTACCAGGAAAAAATAAAATACTTGCTTTTGTAATAATAATAATAATAGTAATAATAAGGAAACACCCCCACATTGACCCTGTTCCCCTGCTATCAGCCCTGAACATAGTTTTTGAGACCAATACATTCAAGGTAGAAACTGAAAGCTCCAT
This sequence comes from Dipodomys spectabilis, assembly GCF_019054845.1. Classification (NCBI taxonomy): domain Eukaryota; kingdom Metazoa; phylum Chordata; class Mammalia; order Rodentia; family Heteromyidae; genus Dipodomys; species Dipodomys spectabilis. Next base: position 1,892,280 of record NW_024870876.1, read on the forward strand.
TCCTTGTCCTACAAAGCTGCCATGTGTCAGCAGATGAGGAACATTGGCAAAGAAAGTACCCACAGCCAAACAATTCCCATGAACCTTGACAAAGAGATTATAGCAAAAACAACATCCTGTGAGTCCACACCATCCACATCACATTGAGAGAACCTCTGAAAACTCCCAAAATTACTAGAAAAAGTCTTAGGCAATGTTGGGATTTTCCATAAATGTGAGCCAGGATTAATAGCCCATATATGGTTAAGTTGGGCCTTGCATGTAAATCACAGAACACAAGATTTAAAAGTATCATTAAATAAAAGCATCTATGTTCATTCAGTGCACACTATCATCATAGTGGAAAAGGGCGCAAAGCAAATTTCTTCCTGAGGAAATAGGTCAGTCTTTGCCCTAATGTGCATTTCCTGGTAGTCCATGGGAAATTCAGAGAGTAATTCAAAAGCACAATTGTGGATGAGTGCCAAGAGAATATTCAGAAAGGGATTTCTAACCAAGATTGAAGATAGGAATAGGAAGAAAGCAATTTCCAGAGGAAAGTCCTATAAAGCTGAAATGCTGAATGCAGGGTGATGGAGATGCTCTCAGCAAATAGACAGGAATAGTGCAGCATCTAGCCAGTGTACCAGAGTGAGCCCTTACACCACATGACAGTAGAATGCCCCTCTCATGACACTGAGCTAGGTTAGGTTAGCCTGTGTTAACTACAGTCTTTTCTTAATCAGTTGATCAGGCTAATCAGAATTTGGCTGGAAATTAAACAACGTTTCTTCATATATGTTTTAATAATAAGGTATAGTTTTTTTATATTCTCTGTAAATGGGATAGGGCAGTGATATGCTTAGGAATTACCTAGGCAACAAACCAACTAAAGAGCTTAAGATGGGTTAATTCTTCTCCAGAAGTTTCTACTGAGGAAGAAGTAGAGGTGGGAACAGGTAAAAAGAGGAAACTGTAGAATCTAGAAGCCCTCCATTTTCCTCCCCACTAACCCCTGGATGTAGCAAGGGAGTTGGCTAACAAAAATCTCTTTCCCTGTAGCCCAATTTACATTAAAATATGTAACTAATAACATGATATCAATATCTTCCCCTCTTCTCTGGTGAACCTCTTATTGCATAAAATGACCATGTAGCCATCATGAATACTTTCATATTTTGATATGAGGCAGGTTTTTCTAGTTAATTTATTGTTATTATTATAGAGGTGATGTACTGAGAGATTGTGGTTACATGAGTCAGGGAATGCAGCAGACTTTTTAAACATTCTCTGGTTCACAGATTCACTATTTCTATGCTTATCTGTGATGTCATTGGTCTCAATCAACAGTGTACTTAAACATGCATGACAGCATATGCACACAAACATTGTGGGAGGCAGTGTGGGGAACAGAAATGGAGGGAGGAAAGATGAGCAAATGTAGTCATTATATTCACTGTACATTATGTAAAAATTGAACTATATAACTTGAGGATAAGGATATAAGGGGTTAATGGGGGAGAATGATGGAAGGGAGACATATACTCACAACTTGACTTATGGAATTGAAACTTCTTTGTGCAACTACTAAATAATATTTTTAAACTATGTTTAACTGTGCACTGCTCAGAGACCAACAGTAAACTCTGCCAATAAGACTATACCTTTGCGCCCTCATTTTACAAAATAAATGGCAGATCTGCAATATGCACAAATAATTTTACTAATTATAGTTTACAGTTAATTTTCTACTTTATGGTAAGATATAAGCAATTTAGAAAGAATAGCATAGAAAACAAAACTGATATATTCAGGTTCAGACTTATGGCAATTCAGAGACATGTTAGAAAAAGTTTCATTTCATTACAAATATATACTTTTGCTTAGTGGAAAAGAGGGAAAGGAGATGCAGAAAGTAAATATACACTAATTATTCACTGCACTACGGGTATTGTTGAATTAAAAGCTGCTTATTTTTTTAGTATTGCACAAATTTCTATACTGAATACATATTTCTTCTATAACCTGGAATAAATAACCTAGAATCATTTGATTTCCTCTTATTGAAATTCCACCTACTTCAATATCAGCATATTGCAAAGGTTGCTGGTTTGAGTAAAAAATAATTCTTGGTAATATGTGTTCCTTATCTAATAATAAAAGATAGAATACAGTATGCCATCTAAACAGATTAAAAAACAACCACAAAGTAAATCCAACAAAACATAGATAATTTTCAAAAGAAATATTTTAAAATAGTTTTATACTTACCAGAATATGAAATTTCCTTTATAAAGAAAAGGATGTTTAAGCTGTTTGAATAGTTCAAACTGGCTATGTAACCTGCTCATTTCGTGTGAAGAAGCTAATGTCTTTGGATTTATTTTTAGCATGTTCACCAGGGATTGAGGATAGCCAATTAATTTAATCCAAGGTGATGCTAATCACCACACGAAATTCATCTTAAGGGGACAGCCGAAAACAACACTGTTCCAAGCATGCTAAAGCCATTTGGGAAATCTTTCTGATCACAGTCCCTTGTACATATCTCTTTAGCCTAGGGTCATTTGCCAGAGAAAATATTTAACCACTTCATAAACATTTCTCTTCATTTATTTAAGTAAAGGGGGAGAAATGAAATTGTTTGACATTAAATTGTTCTTTGATATGTAATTCTGAGTTATTTTCTCATGATAGTTAGAAAAGGACTTAGGTCTTATTACTATTTACTTAGATAATTCTGCTTATGACAGAATCGACACAATTCTAAATGGCCCTGGATACAAATGTAGCTAATGTGGTCACTTAACAGATGGAGTGAAGTCGGTGCTGCAAACCCATTACCTTCCACTGTTGCTTAGACACCAAGAGATCTGAATATGTGTCAGGACCTCATCCCACATGAAGTCTTTAATGACTGTTGTCTAAGCTGATTTGAAAATGCCTCAGTTAATCGGGTTTTCTACCAGGTGTCCTGCTTCCTCTGCTCAAGAACAAAGTGAGGATCCTGTGAGGGAAGAAGGGCCAGGTTTAGCTTCTGCTGAAGAATGTCCTCTCCAGAGATACTATGAAAACACAAACAGTACAGGCCCAGACCCAACCTCATGATACTTAAAAGTATAGGGAAAGCAAGCCCAAATACACTTCACTCTCCAGAAAGTCAGTTGATGAAATATTACTTGAAAGGAAGCTAGAACTGTCGAATATTAGAGTGTACAGAGAATTCAGAGATTGTTCATTAGGACAGCAAATATATTTGCTTTATTCTCTAATTCTCACTAGATTCCTTTCCCTTCTCTTTATTTTTTTGCTATGTTTAAAAATATAAGTGTGCAAACATTTGTTCACAGTCAAGATGCATGTAAAAACATATACTATTCTTTTCAAGCTTTGGTTGGTTGGAAACAAATAACCATTTCAACAACAGGGTAGAAAGGTTTCTGCCTGCTTGCTTGAGCATTTCACTGGGATCATCTACCTTTCTTTAATACTGTAGTAATATATGGTTTACATGCTACAAAATTAATCCATTTAAACTGGCTGATTTGAAAGTCTTGAGAATATTCACAGAGCTACCTTAAATTACATTAAATTTTAGAATAACTCAGATCTTTGTACCAACTCATTACCTCTAAACCAGGCTTAAGCAACCAGGAGTCTACTATTTCCCTGTGGATTTGTCCATTTTTAGCATTTCATATAAATTGAATCATGCAATACATGGTCTTTTAATGGTTGATATCTTTGATTTAGCATGGTATTTGCTGAGTTTATGTAACTTATATCAGTACTTCATGCCTTTTATTGTTAAATAATGTTTCACTTCTAGATTTTTGATTTATTCATTTTCCTTTGCATTCATGTTTTTTTTTTTCCATTTGGGGAATCTTACAGATAAAACTTCTGTGAATGTTCCTACAAGAGATTTTAGTGATATTATAAGGATACTGTAAAGACACTTGAACATTCATGATCATTGCTACACTATTCACAATGGCCAAGTTATGGAAACAACCCCAGATGCCCTACAATAGATAAATGGATCAAGAAAATGTGGTACATATATACAATGGAATTTTACTCATCTATTAAAAAGAATAATAGTATGGCATTTTCAGGGAAATTGATGGAGATTCAGAGAGACAAATGGTACATATTTTCTCTCATATTTGGAAGCTGGATTTCATACATACAAACAGCTTAACGGATGGTATACTTAAGGAAGGAGTTCAAAGGTGTAACCCACTGAACAACTAATGAATACAACAACAAAACGAATACTAGGAAGCAGCAACATGTTTGGGGTAGAGAACAGGGGCACAGGAGTGGAAGGAGGAAGGGTGATCAAAGGTAGTCATATTTACTGGACATTCATTATGTAAAAATTGAACTATATAACTTAAAAGTATAGAGAGAAGGATGAAATGGGGGAGAATAAAGGAGTAACATTGATCAAGATGCATTGTACTCATAACCTGACTTGTTGAATTGTAACCTCTTTGTATAACTACTTAATAATATATTTTAAAAAGAAAAGTATATATAATAGCTACATGTTGAAATACTTTAGATTTTATTTCTATTTTGCTTGCTTTTTATGATAAGATTTCAAAGCTGGGGGAGGGAAGGGATAGTGGGAGAAAAACAAAGGAGTGAATAGCAATGTGCAACAAGAAATGTACTCATTACCTTACTCATGGAACTGTAGCCCCTCTATACAGTAATATTACAATAAAATAAAATTTTAAAAAGATTTCAAAGCTTCATTTTTACACAAAGATGTCTCTGATAAATCTGATTACTTGCCTTTGGAATATCAGTATATAAGTCATGTAGGATACACAAATCATTGCATTCACGTTATAAAGTAAAATGGCACAACAAAATGGTCAGAGTAGTTGGCAAATATTTATTAAACATGGCTTATTGCTATCTATTCCTTTCAGTGAAACAATTAAAAAGTCATTGACATTATATATGAAACTAACTCTTAAAGATACCAACAAGGAGTCAGAAGGGCTAGAGATCCCAAGACCCAAGAAATAATACAGCAGGCCTTCTTTGACTTTTCTTTCTATCTCTGGCTCCCAAATTAGATACTAAAGAAGTCAACGATCCAGAAACACCAAAGAGAATAGATTAAAATTTCTCCAACAAAAATTATCTCACTCTAGCAAAAGATCCAGGAAAGAACTAATCTCAAAAGACAAAGTAAATAGATAAATTAGGCAATTATAGCCCTACCCCAGGCAAATACTATCAAAACAGCCACCTCATCACCATCTGTCTGGGAAAGCTTTGAGCTCTCCCCTTGTCCAGTTAGGATGTGGTCTTTCCCTTTTCTCCACACACTGTGGTATTAGTGAAGATCAAGAGAGGATCCAAGACATCCATCCCCACCTGACAAGTTACCACACTTCCCCCTGATGTCATCAGAGAAAACCCAAAGGAGAGCCAGAACTTCTACCACTATCCAGTGGTAATGAGGGCCAGGATTAATGATAACCCTAAAGAAAGCCTAAAATCCCACTCTGCCCAGCAGTTCTGAGACACCCTTACCCAGGTGTCAATGAGGCATCAATCCACACTCAGTATCTGGCACTAAAGAAACATTCTTCATTTTCCCCGCCAGCAGTTTTAGGAGGCTGGTTAGAACAGAGGATCTGAAGAGGACCCAGTCTCAGAACACAGTAAAAAAGTATCCACTTAAAAAAATCATTTCAGGGCTGGGAAGGTGGCTCAGTGGTAGGGCGCTTGCCTCACATGCATGAGGCCTTGGGTTCGATCCCTCAGCACCACAAAAAATGCCAGAAGTGGTGCTATGGCTCAAGTAGTAGAACACTGCTTTGAGCTGAAGAGCTGAGGGACGGTGCCCAGGCCCACAGTTCAGGCTCCCCGGCTGACAAAAAAAAAAAAAATCATTCCAGAAACTTTAAAAATCATCTTCACGGGATGGGAATGTGGCTTAGTGGCAGAGTGCTTGCCTAGCATGCATGAAGTCCTGGGTTCGATTGCTCAGTACCATATAAACAGAAAAGGCCAGAAGTGGCACTGTGGCTCAAGTGGTAGAGTGCTAGCTTTGAGCAAAAGAAGCTCAAGGACAATGCCCAGGTCCTGAGCTCAAAGCCACAGGACTGACCCAAAAAAAATCATCTTCAATGTTTAAAAGACAATGTATATACATCTGATCATATAAAATATTATATTATATATAAAACACATTATTATATTACATTTATCAAAATCAACTTCAGGAAATTGAAACAAGAGGAGTTTTTCTTTGTTGTTGCTTTTGCTTTCTTTTCTTTTTGTCTTGTTTATCTGTATTTGAGAGTGCATGGGAGGGCACAGAAATAGAGGGACAAAGGGTAAACAAACAGAAGAGGTGCTCACTAAACACTATGCCAAAAATAAGCTATACAACTTGTGAGTGGCGATGGGAAGGAAAAACTGGGAGACAGCAAGGGAAGGGATGCCATTGTCCAAAAAGAAATGTACTCATTACCTGACTGTAACTTCCCTGGACATCACCTTTAGAGCAGTAATAAAAAATGTTTAAAGCCAGTCTATGCTTACAAAAGTTATGTGCACAAATAGTTGCTTATTTTGCCATGGAGAAAATATTAAGTCAAAAGAAAAAATCAAAGACATTTATAGAACTGTATTTTCTCAATCTGAACATGTGAAGGCATGGACACTGAGTTTAGCAATCCTTATGCTTGATTCTTGTAAGAGAGCGTTATTTACATGAGTATGAAACTCTTTATTTCTATCCATACCATTGTGTATCTATACTTACCTGTATGGCCTTCTCCTTGCAAAATAAAACAATACTGCTTATAAAATGAATATCAGGAAGCAAAAACGTTTCTTCCCTGAGAGTGGGAGCTAATGAGAGGACAGTGGATGATGGAAAGAGGAATGGTGGGTAAATACAATCATAATATGCAAACTTGAAAATGGAACTAGGAAACGATGACACTGCTGAGGGAAAGGATAGAAGGGTGAGAATGGCAGAAGGGGTGACTCTCGTGAATCACTGTACACATAAATAGATATATTAAATTGAGCCCTCTCCTTGTACAGCTATCTAAAGATAACAATATGTTATTATAACAATACAACTATCTAAAGATAACAACAGCTGTTTTTAAACAGTTAATAAATGCCAATGCAGACATAACACAGAAGCTTGAGTTCTCTGAGAAGTAACTTTTAAAGTATCACCCCAAGCCTATTTCAACACAAATGCACTGAAACAAATAGAAATAGTCAGCAAAGATATAGAAGATATAAAGAACTTAGTGGAAATCCTAGCACTGAAAAATGTAATAACAATGCAGGAGATGGACTCAACAGCTTAGTGAAGAAGACACGAAATAATCAGTGAATTTGAAAAAAGAACACTAGAAATTACCTAAGCTGAGCAAGCAAGAGAAGAGATGTCAAAAAACTGAATAAATCATATAGGACTAGTGACCATAACAACTGTGTCTGTAAAAACTTCTGAAATTTACCATATATATTAATATGTATATATACTTTTATGTGTATAGACATTATACATAAGCATATACTTATATATGCATATCCATGCTACAGATTTAAGAAACTGAGTACACCCCCAAAGACAAGAAGCCCAAAGAAAGTCACACCAAGATACATCATAGCCAAACTTTAGAAAATGAAATCAAAGGAAAACTATAAAAGCAGCCAGGAAGAAATCATACATTACCCATAGGGGCAAAGGTAAACAATTCAAGTAACAGTAGATTTCTCATCAGAAAGATGTTGCAACCATTTTTCAAGTGCTGAAAAAAGACAAAAAGCTAGAGTTCTACACCAGAGAAAATGTCCTTGGGGCATGCAGGGTCACCAAGACATATTTAGATTTTTTTTTTTGAAAGCTCAGTTTATCACCAGTAAATATATCTTAAAATAGTGATTAATGTGACTTATTTAGTAGAAAGAAAATTCTACAAGAAGAAATCTTAGAAGGAAGAAGGAAAAAGAGAATGATGAAAATGCAAATAAGCACAATAAACATTCTGTCTTGAATTCATTAATATTTATGATAGTTGAAGAAGAAAGTATAATGTTATCCGATGTGGCTCTCAATACATATAAAGGAAATATTAAAACAATTATAAATGAGGGAGGGTAAAGAGACATTTTACTAAATGTCCACCTCAGTACATTGAAAGTTATGTATGCATAATGTTAATTCCTTCAACAACAACTAAAAAACAGACAAAGGATATACTCTAAAACAGTACAGATAACTCAAAATGTATCTGCTCAAGTATTCCACAGAAAGGCATGAAAGAGAAAACAAATGGTAAAGAAATACGAGCAAACAAACAGAAACAAAACAAAAAATAATATGGCAGGCATATACCTTAAGGTACCAAAAAATACATTTAATACAGACAATCCCACATAACATAATTATAGAAATAAGAAATAGATTAGTGGTTGCCAAAGGTTATGGGTCATGTAAGGATAAGGGATGGGACATGACCCCAAAGAGAATCAGAGTGAGACCAACATAGGAACTGGACAGTTCTGCATCTTTATTGTGGTGTTGTTGACATATGTGGGAAAACTATACAGAACTATAAACACTTATTTGCATCAATTCAAAAAGACACTTTGTCCCCAACTGCAGTTATTTCTCTTTTCTTTTTTTTTATTGTGAAAATACTGTACAGATGGGTTACAATTACATGGGCAAGATAATGAGTACATTTCTTATCAAGCATTGTAACCTCCTCCTTTGTTTTCCCTTCCCATCCCTTCCCATCCTCCCCCCCACCAAAGTTGTAATGTTCGTTTTCGACATAACAACTTGTACGTCTCATTGTTGCAATGGGTCCACCTGTATCCCTATTTACACGATTTGTTTTTTCCCTTTCCCTCCACAAATTATATCGACATCAAATACAGTGAAAGCAGGGGTTATACCGTGGGGGAGGGACATACAAAAAAAATAATCTTATAAATGTGTTAGAAACAATTGCATGAAAGAAAAAAACATTTGAATACATATCTTAGGGTTCATTTTCCTAACATCACCTTACCTGACCTTTTCTGCTTGACTCAGACATATACTAGTAATTGCAAATAAGGGAAACCATGGGACCTATGTTTGTTTGGGCCTGGCTTACTTCACTTAATATAATTTTTTCCAAGTCTTTCCATTTCCTATCAAATGGGGCAATGTCATTCTTTCTGATGGAGGCATAGAATTCCATTGTGTATATATACCACATTTTCTTGATCCATTCATCTACTGAGGGGCATCTGGGTTGGTTCCATATCTTAGCTATGGTAAATAATGCTGCAATAAACATAGTTGTGCTGGTAGCTTTAGTGTGGTCTTGTCTTTTCTATCCTCAACCCAAAGCAACTACCAATCTACTTCCAGTCTTTTGTAGAGTTCTCTATTCTAGACATTTCAAATGAATGAAGTCACTCAATATGGAGATTCTTGTGTCTTTCATTGCTTGTTTAACACAATATTTTTGATGTTTAACTATGTTCTCAACATACTGTTAATATTTAGAGTACAGAGCATTTGTTTATCTGTTCACCAATTGATGGATATCTGGTTGTATGAACATAGGCAAGAAGTTATGGCAGTTTTCAGTGTGTTCCATTCAGCATAATATGCATCGCTTTCCAACTAGAATTAATTGCTAATGAGTAATATAAGGAACTGAATCACAAATAGAGTTCCTAGCTCTATAAAAATCTCAAGTTCTTAATTCTAAAGCATATAATGAGAACGAACTGATACTAGTTCCACAAATGAACAACATTTATCTCCCAACTCATCTAGTAATGCTCTAACAATAAGTAAGAATCATAATAATGATTAGCAATAAATGTACTGATTACTTACACTGTACCAGTCACCATCCTTAATGCTTGAATGAAGTATGTCACGTAATCTCATAACAGTTCTAGGAGGTGTGAGTGTTACCTACCTGTTGTTCAGGTAGGAAAACTCGAGTTGAAGACAGAATAAGGACTTATCAAAAGAAATTAGGAAATACACAATTAGGAACACATGATTAAGAAACAGTGAGGCCTCAAAATCATTTTTCAGCCATGTCTCCTGTCTAATGTTAAAGCTTGTCTTTGCACAGGGGTAATACTGTGTAGAGGACAAAAAAATGTCAGGCTAAAGAGTTCTGAATCTACCATCGAGGATATGGAAATTCCCTGAAGGATCTGCTTGAGAACGTATTTAGAGCAGAGTGTTGCTATGTCAGATGATTTGGAGGAAAGAGACTCTGGTGACAGACACCGATGAGGTTGCTTCAAAAGTAGTTAAATCAAGAGTTCATGAGGGCTTGACTTAGAGTAATGAGAACAGGAAAAGTAAGGAAGGAAATTATTCCCAAAAATTTTTCAGAGGTAGACTCAAAATAACAAACAATGGATTGATTATGGAAACAAGGAGATAGGAAATTTATTTAATCTTTTAAATAAATAATGCAGTATAAGTAGAGATCTCAGCATAGAGAAAAGTTTAGCAATAGTTGGACGAAGTAGGAGAGTAACAGATGACAACAAATTGTTTTTACTGAGTACTTGCAATGTTCCTGTTGAAACAGAAAACTTTGGTTGCATAGGCCTGGAAAAATTGTGGTGTCATTAACAAAAATAGGCAACATAACAAAGAGAAGCAAAACTTGAGTTAATCCATTCCGTTTTTTACATTGTTCAAATTATAGGAAGACATTCAGGTGCTGATGTCCAAAATTCAGTTGTTAATATAATATTAGCATTTGGGAGAGAAATCAGAATAAGAAGTAAATTGAGAGGAATCAAGTGATGAGATAGCTAATTCCTGTCATGGAATAGCTAAGAGCAAAAGAACTGTGAATGTTATATATGCAGTGAAAGTAGATATTCTACATCTACAGCTGTGATATGGTTAGGATTACAACAAAGAGGCCAGTTTCAGTTTTACTGAGAAAATAAATTGATGTTAATGTCACAAATAATTTTACATGTCCATGAATATCGGATCAGATGAAACTGATCTAAATGTACTATATAAGTTAAAAATCAAAATGAGTCTGCTTAATGCATAGCACAGAATGTCAAGTTTCTTGAAGTGGAAAATAGTCCTAAGGGGAAAAGTATGTTAAATTCAGTCATAGCTACATGGTTAGAGATGTAGCTGAGTGGTAGAGCACTTGCCTAGCATGCACAAAGCTCTGAGATCACTCCCCAGCACTACAAAATAAAACTAAAAATCACAGTGGTCATTGTGTGACCAACAGAGATTACCTGCTATGGTGTCACTGGGCTGTACAATCTGGGTCTACCATTGCACACGCAGCCTGGGTGGATAGAAATGTCCTTGCAACACAAAATGTCAGATATGTATAGATCTAAGACTCTCTTAAGTATTGCTAAACTAAAGTGTATATTACTCTTACTAGACTAACACTTATTGTAATCAGAATCTGCTAAATGAGAGAATGAAAGCAACAGGTTTCTCCAAAGAATTTTACTATCTCTGTCCATAAGTTGACTTTCAGAGTGTGTGAAATATTACAGAAAAGTTTATTTTTACTATGGGAAGAAAAGATGTTACTATTTGTGGAGGTAAACAGAGGTATCCTCACTATAGATAACCAAGTTCTTTAGGAGACAAGTCAATCCACAAAATAGTTCCTAATAATAAAGCAAAACTGCCGCTAAAAGTGATCAGGGAAGCTGAGCTTAAGCCTCTTCTCCAACTTATAAACAGTTCCTAGGATCTGAAATAAATTATTAGAAGCAGCCAGTGGTAGGCATGATTTTGAATAAATCTTCCCTGATTCTCCTTAGCTCATGGCCATGGAGATGCTAGAAGGTTTCAACTGTGAGGAGAGATGACACTGGAAAGTCTCATTGTCTTCAAGCACTTAGATGAGTTGCTAGCTTTCCATATTAGAAGATTCTTCTGACTGAGACTAACAGACATCCTAAACTGAAATGGTAATATAGAGAAGACATTATTTTAAGAGTTTTTTATTAAAATAAGAAAAACAATTATTTTAGACTGAGTTGATATTTTACCTGGAAAGGTTGTTTTGATATTCTTTTCTTATAATAGCAGTATTTTTTTCAGGATTGTTTAATATTCTGGGCCCATAAATAACATGATTAAAGTGAGGAATGGAAAAAAGGAATGTCATGGACTTTCCTGTCCAGGAGGACTTTGAATTATGATCCTCAGATCTCAGTCTCCTGAGTAGCTAGGTTTACAGGTGTGAGCCATCAGCACCCAACAAAAAAATATTTTTATATCAAACAGTACAAGCATAGATAAAATTGCCATTCTGTTTTTCAGACATGATTAAGAATTAAATTTCTAAAGCTGGGTGCTGGTGGTTCACAACTATAATCCTAACTACTCAGGAGGATGAGATCTGAGGATTGTGGTTCAAAGCCAGCCCAGGCAGGCAAGTCCGAGAGACTCATCTCCAAGTAACCACCTGAAACCCAGAAGTGGTGCTGTGACTCAAGTGACAGAGTGCTTGCCTTGAACTGAAGAGCTCAGGGACAGCATCCAGGCCCAGAGTTCAAGCCCCATGACCAACAACATACATATTCTTTTCATCATACAAATTGAGATGTATCATATAATATTCTTTTTTTGTAATATTCTTTTTTTTCCCCAGGGCTGAAGACCCAACCCAGGGCCTTGCGCGTGCCAGGCAGGCACCCTTCTGCTGGGCTAAACCTCCAGCCCCTAAATTGAGATGTAACATAAATGGCTCCATGGCTTTTTAAAATGTACCTCATAACATACATGTAAAGAATGCATCCCTTATTGTCACCATATTTCATTTTGGTGTCCTCTGTCTTGTATATATGTTTATCTGATTTGAGGAAGTGAAGGAAACAACAAAATGGTGAGACAAAGGACAAAGAGTGAACCAATGCAACAGCAATACTCACAAGACGTATGTTGGAAGTGAACTTTACAATTTGGGTGGGAGGAAAGTTATTGGGGAGGGGAAATGGGGGGAAAACAAGGGAAGGGGTAACAATGTTTGATAAGAAATGTACTCATTACCTTATATATGTAACTATAACACCTCTATACATCACCTTGACCATAAAATTAAATTAAATAAAAAAGAATGTATCTCTAAGAAAAAAAAAAGCAGAACAATTCTAAAGGAAAGAAACAAAGGCAAGGGAGGCTGGACCAGTCCTTCTGTGATCCAATGCACTGGCTGCCAACAACAAAGATCTATATGCTGGGGACCCAGCCTCCCAGCTGTCCACTGTCCCACTTTAAGAATTCATAACTGACGGTTTCTATTGAGCTCAATAGTGACCTCTTAGACACTCCCATTTCTCTGATCTTCAGCTTTTGCTATAACCTCTTCCCTTTAAACTAGACTATGGTCTTGATATTGGTTTATAAGCCCCTTTCTACTCATAGCTGACAGCTAAAACCTCATGGTTTAGACTGACATAGTCCAGTCCTATTTCAGTCCAGTCAGACCGGATATGATATTAGTTCCATCAATGAGTCTGCAGGCCCAGCACAAATCCAAAGTGAATGGTGATTGACCCTGCCCTTTTTAACAGACCAGCTTGACCACTAAGGCACTATACTTTTCCCATCCTGGACTCTTTATTTCATCCACACTGCAGTCTGATGCCTGGTCCCCTGCATATACTGGGCACAGTAGTGCATACCAGATGGCCCTGAGATTAGCTGGACTTGCGAGTGATTACCAATTAAATTGCTGATGTAGGGGAGATAACAGACTAACTAATGCAAGGAATTGGATCTCAAGCTGAGAGAGTGAGATGTACTGCAACAGAACTACAAGTAAAACAGATTCTTGAGACAGAAAAAGGAGGAAAATGGGATTTAGGTTGGTATACTAGCACCTAAATGTATTGACCGGTGAAAGAAATAGATTGAAAGTAAACATTTACTTATATACGGTGGCCTGGAAAAAATAGTAGTTATATAATGAAAGCAAGAGAGAAGGCATATCTTGAAGAATTGGGAGACATGGTTAAAGTACTCAAAATCAGTCAGTAGGGGCAAGGGAATTGATTAGAAAATATTGTATACATTCATAAAAATGTCGATGTCAGGAGCTGGTGTCTCACATCTGGCAATCTTATTCAGGAGGGTGAGAGCTGAAAATCGTGGTTCAAAGCCATCCCAGTCAGGAAACTTTATGATACTCTTATCACCAATTAAGCACCAAAGAGCCAAAAGTAGAGCTGTAGCTTCAGTGGTAGGACACTAGCCTTGAGTGAAAAGCTCAGGGTCAGCACCCAGGTCCTGAGTTCAAGTCCCAGAACCCTCAACCAGTCAGTCAATGCCTTTTGAAGGCACAATTGCCAATCACAGTGATAGAGCTCCTCTCTCCAGCAACAGGCACTGGAACAGGCATTCTAACAAAGAATTGTTATGATTGGAATCTGACGGTCTCCCAGAGGTCATGTGCTAAAGCCTTGAGTGCCAGCCTGTGGTAGTACTGGGAGACCATATAACCTTTAGGAGGTGGGGCTTACAATAAGCAAGTGAGGTCACTGTGGGCATGGTCTCAAAGGGCAGATTGGGACCCTGGTCCCTCCTCTCACGCTCGTCAGCTGCCACAGTGTGAGCAGCTTTACTTCACCAAACACTTCCCACCATGATGCTCTGCCTCACTTCAAACCCCAAATAAGAAAACTAGAAAACAATGGTTTGAAACCACGATTCAAAATACATCTTCCCTCTTTGTAAGGTGATTTTGTCACAGTGGTGAGAAGCTCCTCAATTGTCCATCACTTATTTTGACACATCTTCTAAAGTTTTCTCCCTTCACGCTTTCTTCACAGATATTAGAAAACCAAGCTTTCACCTCCCAGTCACTCTGTAGGTAAGAAGTTAGATGATTTATTTAGGCAGAGACAAGGTATAATGTAGTCTAGAAGGCCACTTCCCACTTCCCAGGGCCTTTTCTGTGCCCCTCCTCTTCTTCCCCCAGGCTTTCTGGAGCACAGAAGTCGTAGTGCCAAGAGATTAAAAAAAAAAAAAAAAGAGTCAGGAGGCTAACAAAATATTGTCACACTAAGGAATCCCAGTAGGAAGGGAAAAGGGAATCCTTGATAGCTGGATGAGCAGCTGGACTAATATTGCTACCACTAACTCTGATGGTTATAGGAAGAGAATTAACTTGGCTCTTGTTACTTCTGAAAACAGATCTTCATGCAAGCAACCAGATCTGACCCTGGGGAATCCACAGAAAAAGAACCTACTTGAAAAATATTGAGTGCCTTACAGAATATTTGAGAGAGCTAAAAATTAAGGCTCAAAGTTATGATTCTCAGAACAACATAAAAACCTTTCATAAAGCAGGGGCCGGTGGCTCACATCTGCAATCCTGGCTACATAGGAGGCTGAAATCTGAGAAACAAGATTCAAAACCATAGGAAAGTCCTCTATCTCCAATTCTATTCTCAATTCTCAATTGAATTCTTCAATTCTCCAACTCTGTCTCCAATTAATGAGCAAAATACTGGAAGTAGAACTGTGGCTCAAGCGGTAGAGTGCCAGCCTTAATTGAAAAAGCTAAAAGAGAGTCCCATGTCTCTGAGTTCAAGTCCAAATATTGACACCAAAAAAACAATAACAAAAAGACCACACCTTTCATAAAACTAGCCTGATAAAGAAACCTCTAGCATGCTGCAATGGGCTCATAGTTTCCTTGCTCATGCGCCATTTTCCCACTAGGCACTTAGTGGTACTATAAATAAGACCAACATGTCACCATCCCCTCCGCTGTCACCGAACCAGAGACTCAATTCCAGAGGAGCCTGCTATCTTACCTTTCTCACTTCCAAATGGCACAAGTACCTAAACCCTCAGAAAGAAATGATGAAAAGAAAGCATATAGCTTGTTTAGCATCTATAGGAAGAAATAAATATGCTTGGCCCTACAGTGTTAGGGCCAAAACAGAAGCCAGACACTAGTGGCTCACGTACGTAATCTTAGCTACTCAGGAGGCTGAGATCTGAAGACAGTGGCTCAAAGCCAGCCCAGACAGACAAATTTGACAGATTCTTATCTCTGGTTAACCAGAAAAAAAAAAAACAGAAGCAGAGTGTGGTTCAAATGATAAAGTACTAATTTGAGAGAAAAATAAATAAACAAGAGCTCAAATCCCTGAGTTCAACCTCCAGTATTAGAGGGGAAAATCAGATGCTAAGAATCCAAAATTAATTGTAAAGATCCATTATGGTAGTCTAGGGTCTGCCAAATGATTTTAATTCTTCTCTCCCTCTATCCACATCCCTTGGCAATGAATCTATTGTTTTCCTCCCAGTAATCAGAGACTGTCTTTAAGTTTGGCTGCTTTGACTCGCAGAATAAGGCAGAAGAAACATTTTAGTGCTAAAAGTACATATCAAGAGAACTGGTACACTTGTGTTCTTTCAAGAACCCTGTTGTTCTCTTATATGCCTAGGCTAGTGTTAGCAAAATGAGCTTCCTTCCCATAGCTTAGAACACTCCTTCCCTTCTCCACAGCTTAGCATGCTCTCTTCCTAGACAACACTAGCCCACTTAGTAAAGGCAGTAAATAATCAGCCTCCAACCCCCTTTACCTTAGGATGGCACTTGTCTGGGGCAGCTTCCACCATATAAGGCAACAAGAGCCCCTTAGCGTGACCTTCGGGTCTGGACAGCTGCAGGACCCTTATCTACTACTTAGATAACAGCCATAAATCCTAGTACACCATGATGAAGCCCCTGGGCCACATGTCCACACCAGGGTCTCTGCCTCCTAGCCCTTTCTAGCCCCTCCTAAACCTCTTAGGTTATATAGGTCACCTCAGACAATAGCTGGTGCTTCTTCTCACTTCTCCCTTGTGAGAAGTCTTGCTGGCCCCCTTTCCCGGCAATAAACCTTTCTTTGTTCTCTGTACCTGGATGTCTGCATGATTCTCTGGCAAAGTCTAATAATCTTTCATTTAATCTTCCAGCTAGCCTACAGAAGGAAGAGACAAACCTACTCCCAATGCCACTCAAAGCCCAACTAACACCACCAACTGACAGGAGCAGTTCCACTTATCTGACCACTAACACACAAGCAACCCAGAGAATGCAGGAGTCCCCCATTTGAATTCAGTTCAGTGGGCCAACCAAAGCAATGCCTGTTTATAAATGTTTGGTTTAGGCACTACATTTGATATAGTTTGTGTGTGTATGCTGGTCCTGGGGCTTAAACTCAGGGCCTGGGCTTTTGTGCTCAAAGCTAGACTAGCACTCTACCAACTCTACCACACCTCCACTGTGTGTGCTTAATAGGAGATAAGAGTCTCATGGACGTTTTAGCTGTAGCTGGCTTCAGGTCAAGATCCTAAGATGTCAGCCTCTTGAGTAGCTAATATTATGGCATGAGCTACCAGCTCCTGGTCTGGTGTAACTCTATTTTTATGCCATCAAATTTAGCCAATAGAACTATGGGTAAAAAAAATAATTAAATTAACAACTAACACAATTTCAGGTACAGAGTGGTTTGAAAAAAGGTGAAGTAATTTTACAAACTAAGATGACTAGGGATAATCAATTTATCAGGAAAAGTGACAAGTGACATGAAACTTAAATCCGAAGGAGAGAAAACTATTCAAAGGCTGGTCCAAAATGTGGAAGTGTTTCCAAACAGAGGGGACATCAAGTGAAAGGCCCTGGAACAGAAATAAGGATACCTTGAGGATTGAATTATAAGGCCAGTGTGTCTAAAAGCTATGAACAAGATGGGAAGAGAAAAAAGATGGCATCAGAAAAATCAATAGGAAGAGACCAGATTATTCAGGGCACTTTAGTCTACAATTCGAAATTTAAACTATATTCTGTTGAGGTATTCAGACTTCCATCTTGAAAAGACCACGTAAGATGCTATGGAGAAGACGGAGTTTTAACCAGCAGAGATGTCAAAACAGACACCTTCTCAGGTAATCTCTAAAATAGTTGGGATAAAAAAATCATGGTAGCTTTAGATTAGGTGTGAAACGTGAGGAATGAGGACCAGTGAAGTATGCTGACACATACTGATAGTGGGAACTGTGAGAACTTATAACTGTGGCTTACAAGATAGAGAAAGGACTTGATTTCAAGGTTTGAGCCTGGTAGATAGTGAAGTAAGGAGGCTGAGTCTAAGTAATTGCTTGTAGCCATTCTGGTGCCTCTTGCTAGGGGGAGGGAATTCTCCACCCAGTGCTGAAAAGCCTAGAGGTCAGAGAGGCTGTTCATTGAAAGCAGATGCCTAGCTCAAGGTGAGCTAGGAAGGTTCTGCTTCAGAGAAATGCACATGTCATAGCCTTAGGAAGGCTTTGCCTAGAGAATATTCCTATTCTGCCTTGATTACCTCCCTAAGTGGCTTGAATCAC
Organism: Dipodomys spectabilis; assembly: GCF_019054845.1. Taxonomy (NCBI): domain Eukaryota; kingdom Metazoa; phylum Chordata; class Mammalia; order Rodentia; family Heteromyidae; genus Dipodomys; species Dipodomys spectabilis. The sequence continues at coordinate 1,910,677 of NW_024870876.1, forward strand.
CAGCCTCTAAATTTATGCTATATGGAAGGTTAAGGCCTATCTTCCCTAGATGGAAAAGTTCCGCTGGTACATGAGTATGTCCATTTAAGATCTGGCATCTTGTCTTCACGGTAGGGGATGGTGACACAGCCCCTCTTCCCCTCTCAGGTGATGAGCATACCTGGAACCCTGGAGACAGGGGCGGGATCTTGGCTGATAGGTCACTGAACCTGTCAGTCCAGGGCCTAGAACTAGGAGTGTCCTGTGATCCCAGCACCCTGGCCTAATCCTATTTAGCTCGGGACAGCATAGGTGCCAGGACACCATGCCATGTGTCTTCATATTTCTTGTTCTGTGTCCTGTCTCCTGGCTCGTCTCTGGTCTGGTCACCATTGTGTCCCAATTCAGCTTTCCACTGGAGCTGAACTGGTTTGTTGGTATTGTTTTCTTTCCTCTCTGGACTGCTTCCTAACAGTGTTAAGTGTAGTTGCAGGCTGCAGGAATATGTGTGTGTGTGTGTGTGTGTGTGTGTGTGTGTGTATACACACATATATATACACATATACGTATAAAAGCAAGTGAGGAGGGCCAGCAAAAGTGCAGACTTTTCCCATGATCAGGAATGATAGATGATAAAGCTGAGTAGAAAATTAGAGATCTCTAGAGGAGGAATATGAGTTTCAGGCCTGTGAAGCTAACGTGTTTTGAGATAGCATGCTTCTGTCATATATCAGAAAAAAAGGAAAAGCTCGTTATTTTATAAATTTCTTCAAAGCCATTACATCTTGAGAGTCTGCAAGTGTAGATTTAAAAAAATAACATAAAGTTATGTGACCTTGCTTAATCCTCCCTTCTTCCAAAATTCTCCAAATTCCAAGTTCTAAGTATTCTGCCTCATGGAAAGGAAAGAGAATATGTAGGTGTTGTAACTTAATTCAGTCTCATTATAGAATGAGGTAAATTGTTGTGGGGGTAACAGGGCTGGGATGGAAGCCAGGACCTTGAGCATGCTAGGTAAGTATCAAGCACTCTACTACTGAACCAATTCCCCAGTTGAGATAATCTTTAAAAATAAAATAATGTGCTCGCTTCAGTAGCACATATACTAAAATTGGAACGATATAGAGAGGATTAGCATGGCCCCTGAGCAAGGATGACATGCAAATTCATGAAGCGTTCCATATTTTAAACCCCTGTTTTCACTGTATTTGATTCTGTTGCCCTGCATCTTGTACATACATTTTTTTAATTTGGGGAGGGGATGGGAAATAACAAAATGCTGAAATAAGGATACAGGTTGACCCATTGTAACAATGAGTTATACAAGACACTGTGTTGAAAAGGAACTTTTCAACTTGGAGAGGGAAGGGATTATAAGGATCCCTCACATCCATCCCAGGGGACCAGAGAGAGGTAGGCAGGCACAGGAGAAAGAGTATTACAAGGTTTATTAGAGGAACCATATTTCCCCCAAGAGGGAGCACATGGCACCCTCCACTATCTAGAAGGAGCAGGGTCTTGGGGTAGGAAGTGAGGTAGATGGGAGCTCAGGTGGTCTGGGGAGAGAGAGGGAGGGGCTGGCTACAAGGCAGGAACTCCAGGGCTGGGAGGAGCTCAGGTCTGGGTGGAGCTGAGGACCAAAGGTGGGCATAATGCTTACTGGGATGGTAGGGGAAAAACAAAGGAGGAGGTAACAATGCTTGATAGGAAATGCACTCATTGCCTTACTCATGCAAACTTAACCCCTCTGTACAGTATCTTCATGATAAAAAAAACATATACAAAAAAAATAAAATAGTAAGCCAGGCACTGGTGGATCATGCCTTTAATGCTAGCTACTCAGACTGCCAATATCTGAGGATTGCAGTTCCAAGTCAATTTCAAGCAGGAAAGTCCATGAGACTCTTAGTAGCCAATTAACCAGAAAAACAAAAACAAACAAATAAAAAAAGACCATAGAGATGTAACTGAGGTGATAGAGAACCAGGACCTGAGTTCAAGCCCCAATACCAGCACAAAGAGACATACTAATAATACATTAACTAGTTGATTTTTATGAGGTTAGAATTAGTAGTTTTTTAAGAGGTGAAGGGAGAAACAAATGGTGGGGGAGAAGAAAGCAGAAGAGGGAGAGAAGCAAAAGGAGGTGGAGAAGGGAAAGAAGGAGAGAAATAATCACAACAAAAAGCAGCCTCTCTGACATCTCATCCTAAGTACTGTCACATGGTGGCATTGTTTCTGTAAGATTACAGCTTTAATCTTCATGGCATGAAGTCTTTCTTCTGCATTTGTATCCCAGCCTTTTTATCCTAGGGAATAAGTTAAAATGAAAGCTGATCTACAATTTTCAATTATACTCGGAGCATAGCATAAGGTCACCAGTGGATCTTCCAATGAGTATTAAATTCCTTACCAAAAGTGAACTCATTCTACTGGAAATGTAGTTTAAAAATAGCAACAGACAGCTTTGCTTTATAGGATTTTAAATGGATTAAACAGAATTCGAAATGGCATTTTTTATCATTTTAACTTTTGTTGGTAGAATCTATAAATATATCTGAGGACAAAAGAAATGCCTTCTTGGGTAAATAAAAAATGCACTAGAATATATGGAGAAGAAATAAATCTTGCATAGATTCACAAAAATTAGAAATGGAAAAGGCCAGAAGATCACCTTGTTCACCTCCCTGGTAGCATAGCTCATTCTCCAGTGTGAGGCCAGTCTAACATGAAATAATCCAACAGCTTTGTCTTGTAGCACTTCACCTGGACATCTATCCTGCAATCCAATGGAACGGAAAGTTGTCAAAGCATTCAGTGCTTCTGCCTAAGCATTCAACTTACCCGTAGGTCCCAAAGGTTTCTTTGTATTTTGGTGGTTACAACTCCAGATCCAGGATTGGAGGGAGAATTTTCATTTTCTTGTCAGATCTACCCTTAAAATACTCAAGAAAGGTGAAATCTCCTAAAGGACCTACAGACTTTCCTCAAAGATCACCGGGGCAAGTGTATGATTCTCTTGTTTCCAATATCACAAACTATAGTAAAGGCTTAGGAATGCCTAAATTACATTTTGCCTCTCAAATAGTTCATTAAAAAAATGTAATAAATGCTAACTGGTTATGAAGGGATTGTTCCATGCCAGGCCTTGCAACATTTCTGCCCTGTAGTTATTAGCATCATGCTACAGAGGAGACATGTGACTTGTCAGTGGTCCCAGAGCCAGGTCGGAGTGTGTTGAAGTTAATCTATCAGTCAAGTCCATGTGCAAATTTTTTGATACCCTGTACTATTGCTAGGGCATCTTTGCCAAGCATGGTTGGTACCTGATTTAGGGCTCCTCAAATCCAAGCTGTTTCTCTTCTGATCTAGAAGATGTGGGAAATAAAGCAGGGCCCTGCCGGGTACCAGTGGTTTACGCCTGTAATCCTACCTACTCAGGAGGCTGAGATTTGAGGATCATGGTTCAAAGCCAGCCCGGGAAGAAAAGTCTGTGAGACTCTGATCTCCAATAAACCACTAGAAAACCAGAAGTGGTGCTGTGGTTCAAGAGGTAGAGTGCTCGCCTTGACCTGAAGAGTGCAGGGACAGAGCCCAGGCCCAGAGTTCAAGCCCCACAACTGACCAAAAAAAAAAAAAGCAGAGCCCTGCATATCCCAGGAGATATGTAAAGGGTCTTGAAACAAGCTTGAAGAGAACCAAGGAGAATCACAGCTTTACTTATGTAGTCGAATTTGAGAGGAAAAAAACTTTTGCATGGGGGCTGGGAAGGTGGCTCAGTGGTAGAGCTCTTGCCTTGCATGCCTGAGGCCCTAGGTTCGATTCCTCAGCACCACATAAGCAAAAAGAAAAAAGCCGGAAGTGGCGCTGTGGCTCAAGTGGTAGCGTGCTAGCCTTGAGCTGAAGAGCTGAGGGACAGCGCCCAGGCCCGGAGTTCAGGCCCCACAACTGGACCCCAAAAAAAAATAAAAATAAAAATAAATAAAAACTTTTGCATGTAGTCCAATCAAAGGATTAAAAAAACAGGCCCCATAACCAGGAAAATGCCAAGATATGGAGTGGGATAGGAAGGTCCCTAATTCTAAGCAGGCCAAAGCAATACACAGTGATCGCATTTAGATTGCATTTCATGGTGGCTTCAGAGATTCTGGATCCACCCAAAGCTTCAAATCAAAATCAGAACAATCAATGGGCATGTTAGCCCACATTTATAATTCCAGCATTCAGAGGTGGTAAAGGAACAAAGATAGTGAGTTCTAGGCCATACTGGGTTATATAGCAAGACCCTGTCTTAAAACCAAACAAATCAGAACTGACTTATAGGATGATATAAGGAACCTGATACAAGCTGGATAGGACTCATTTCAACAACCAACTCAATCCCAAAAGGATTAGCGTAACCACACACTGTAACAAACACCACAAAACTTCCTTTGTACAGGAAGTAGCTCTGTCCAGGAAGGTGAGTCATTGTTGCCTCCCAACTACCTGCCTTGCAAAAGCTACCTTTTACTCCAACTCCTTGAATTTTTGTGGATAAAATGTGCTGAGCAGACTCATCATGGGTTGGCTGTGTTTTCTCTTTCTGAGGGAATTTCAGGAGTCGTTAAGTGAGGCTGTCTGCAGTTACTGATTTGCAGCTGTGTGTCTACTGAGATAACACAAAAACATGGAAATCTGGGCACTTCCGGCTCCTGGTGTCTGTTTCCTAGACAAAACCTATGCTGGTTAGATGGATAGTTTGTGAAACAACACACTAAGGTAGTTTGGCAAACTTTGTAGCAGATTTTGAATTGCAACTTAGAGTAACTATAAGCTAACCTAACCTAAAGAATGCAGCTTTGGGGACAAAAAAAATGGAAAGCAAACTAAACTTATCAGCTCATTTGGGGAAATTGAATTCTCCCACTTTTGGGGAGACAGTAAACTTATCTCTGTCTAGAGAATGATGCAGACATGGATTAGAATCCCAACCATTTGATCAAGATGTGTGTACTCATAAACTGATATGTTGAATTGAAACCCCTTTGTATAGTAAAGGTAATAAGCCAGGCCAGGTGCCTCATACCTGTAATCCTAGCTACTCAGCTGATATCTGAGCATCACTGTTCAAAGCCAGCTTGATCAGGAAAGTTGGGGAAATTGTGATCTCCAACAAACTGCCAAAAAAGCTGGAATTGAAGCTGTGGATTAAGTGGTACAGCACTAAGCTTGAACAGAAATGCTCAGGGACAGTGCCTAGGCCTTGAGCTCAATCCCCAAGACCATAACCAAAAAGTAATAATTTGTTGTTGTTGTTGTTGTTATTATTATTAGCAGCAGCAGCAGCTGGGTTCTGGTCACTCACGCCTTTAACCCTAGCTAATAAGCAGACTGAGATCTGAAGATTGTACTTTGAAATGAGCCCAAGCAGAAGAGTCTAAGAGACTCTTTATTTTAACAAAAAACTACTAAAAATGCAGAAAGTGGAGCTGTGGCTCAAGTGGTAGAGTGCTAGCCTTGATCAAAAAAGAAGTACAGGGACGGCTCCCAGGCCCTGAGTTCAAGCCTCAGATCTTCCATGTGCACACACGTGCACGTGCACACACACACACACACACACACACACACACACACACACACACACAAGATAATAGAAATTTTAATATGAAACAAAAATCATTTTAAAATCATTTCAATGCATATACCAAATAAAAAGAAAAGAATCCAACAGAGGCTTACAATATGTATGGCTTTTGTTCAGCATCTAATATCCCTGAGATGTTTCATCAACTGAAACAGTAGTGAGGCCAATACCTATCTGTGTTTGTGGGGATTAAATTAATAACTTGCTTAGCTCAGTCACTTGTGCTTAACAAATGTTGGCTGCCTTCCTTTGATTAACCATACCACACAACAGAGCAACTTGATTTGTGAAGCCATGGCATATTTCTCATTTAAAAGGTACTACATGAGCCTAGGCTTTTATTAGAGATTTTCAAATTTTTCATCTTCTAAGTAAGCATTCAGAGCTAAATTAAATAAGAGATAACCCAAGATAGGGCTGGGTTTTTTTGGTTTTTTTGTTTTTGTTTTTTTGGGTCCGGTCGTGGGGCCTGAACTCTGGGCCTGGGCGCTGTCCCTCAGCTCTTCAGCTCAAGGCTAGCACTCTACCACTCGAGCCACAGCACCACTTCTGGCTTTTTTCTTTTTGCTTATGTGGTGCTGAGGAATGGAACCCAGGGCCTCAGGCATGCAAGGCAAGCACTCTACCACTGAGCCACCTTCCCAGCCCCAGGGCTGTTTTTGTAAAATTTCATCTAATGTTTGTCAACTAATGTTTTTTAAAAATGAGTTGACTTTTCTGAGTCCCCACTTCTCATTTTATAATTAGAAAATATTTGCACTGTTTCTATTTCTTCATTTCTAAACATGACTACCAAGCTCTAGTCATAGGAATCTGTCCAAGTCTGAAATTAAGAAAGAACTTTCTCAAAAGCCAGGAAAGTACACTAATTAAAAGCCTGGTTTGATCATGAGAATATCTGAATTTGAGCCTGTTAAATTCATATGCTTGGCCTACGCCTGTTTTTCTGTAGCTGGGCTTTTGTACATAGCAAACTGATGGACACTACATTCTTATAACACTATATTCTTGTAACAGATGACTAAGTGTGGGTCAATCAGAGCTCCAGCCAATCACGGGCAGCTCGTAGTCAGACCATGTCTATAGAAGGCAAATACCTCACCACTCCATGCCTATATAAAGCAAATGCTGCAATGGCAGCCTATCAGGATATATCTGTATTCACTTCCTTTTCTCTAGCTATAAATATACCTAGGAGGTGTGGTACATAACAGCATTCTAAACCAAGTGGAATGCTGCTTGGTTTAGAACATTTTTATTCCTCAGATAAATTTTATCACAATTAACTCATATTTTTCTTTAACACAAAACCCGCCTGTAGAATTCTCAGCTATGTGAGCTAACTGTGCACCAAGCCTCTGTTTGCACATCTGCAAATAGGGAAGCTACTGTAGTACTTACTTCACAGAATCATTCTGAAAATTAAATGAAGTATCAGAGCACCTCACAAGAAATCATTTTCACCATCATTATTAATAAACCATCTATAACACTTCATTGGCAGTCTGACTACTTCCTAATATATGACTTAATAAGGAAATGGAAACTTGGTAATTCATTATTCTCAAAACTCCACAAATAATGAAGTTTATATTCATAAAAAGAAACTCAGACTATTAAACGGGAATTCCTTCTTTAATCATTATCATCTCTTATTAGATATACAGAGGGAGTTAGTTCAACATGTCAGTTTATGAGTACAACGCATCTTGACCAGCATCACCCCTTTCATCGTTTTCCCCATTTCTCCCAACCTCACCCATCCCCTCATGGTGCTGGTTTCATTTTCACCTATGCACATTGAAAATCTTGGCTGTTTTTGCCCATTCTCCACATTTGTCTGTCCTCTCCTCTTGACTTCCTCATATACATGAAGCATGCCCCAGCTTCTTGGTAGTCATTTTCTTAAACTGTAAGTTTGTTGTCCATAGGACCAACTTTGAATTCTGATTATTTTGCTTCCGATGACATAAATTTCACCCCTATGTATACCAAAAATTGGTGCACAATATTTCCTATCTATTCAGATTGGTTCCTTTTATGTAAATTTTGGTTTTATATTTACATCTTTAGAATAGTAGCTGGTACAATTGCAAATGAAAACATTACAAGAAGTTTAAAAGATATTCTAATCAATCAATTAATCAAGCCAAGTTGTCAGAAATGTCTGAGAATCTAACCTTGGATTACTGATTGTTCCACTTGTACCTAGAATTTCCCTCACCACAATAGCCCTACTGACTGGGGCTGTCGAATTTTATCCAAGAAATAAAATCCATAACTTTACATGTGCAAAGGAAAAAAGACACTAAATCCTGCTTTGAAAACAAATTACTTCCCAAAGTTTTTACTTCCAGGCTGCTAACATTTTCCCCTGTCACTTCAATAGTGTCTTGAGCTACTACCTTCCCAGAACAAGGGAAATCAATTACACATTGATCCTAAATTAACGAGGGAAATGGTGAGTTAGAATCTCTTCATTGTGACCCATATGGCATTATTTTTCTCACATGGCTGCAATGATTTTTCTGGCATCTAACATGTCTTTGATGAATGTTTTTACAGCATGAAAAACAGGCTCAGTGTAAATCAGCTTGCCATTAAGTAATGCAAAAGAAGTAGAACACACACTTGCAAGGCTGTTAATGAAGTTGTTAAGCCAGCAGCTGTTGCCAGGCTGATTACCAGCATTAATCAGTGGTAAGACTCTGACAGAGTCATTCTTTCTTTTTTCTCCCTAGGATCTGTAAATAGCAGACAGACTCAGAACCTTTCTAAAACAGCATCTACAGAGTGCCTACAGAAATAGTACCTACCTGCTTTCTTTTAACACTGTCTGGAAAGAATGCCTGTCTCACCATTTGGAAACAGACATTTTCCGTGCTTTTAGTCACCAAGTGAAATGTACCTTCTAATCTTCTCCACCTCAATAACTTCATTCCATTGGGGAACAAATATATCGAGATTCTTTGCTTCTGAGTCATCAAGATACCATCCTCTACTGCAAAAGTTCTGGAGTAAAGAATTTGCTTTTGCAGAATTACTGAGTCACAATAATGTATTCTCTTTTAAAATTTATATCATAGTAAAGGATTGTTTAGCTCAGGCCCAAGTTCAGGGTGGAATAGCTCTGAGACTTCATCTCAGCTAGTAGCTGATCATGTTCTTGTTTTCCCAAACTACTGGAGAAGTGCAATGGCTGGGTGGAGTGGCCCAGTTTGTCAACGCTGGGAAGCACAAATAGGAGGCCTGCAGTTTACCCAGGCCTGGCTGGAAAAAAAAAATGACATGCTATCTACAAAGCAACCAAGCTAAAAAAAAATTGGTGGACTAGCTCAAGTGGTAGAGCACCTGGCTAGCAAGCATGAGGTTCCTGAGTTCAAATGTCAGTACCACCACGAGTACCACTCCTCTCAGAGATGTCCGCTTCCTTTGCATAAGTTCTGCACATGACTTAAGTGTTTGAGTTCCAGTGTGAATCATAGGCAGATACTAAACACGGAGATGCTTGACAACAGGTGGTGATGCCCACAGCAGGCTGCTGTGCTGAAGCAAATGTGTCCTTCTGCCTGCGCCAGCCCAGATGGCTGAGCCTTGCAAAGTGGGAAGTCACTGTTGTAAGCCAGTTAATTTTTAAGTTATCTCTGCAGTGATTTTTTTTTTTGCAACAATAGATTACTCAGTCTTAAAATAAAACCTCAACAGTCACTGAAGCCAATTCCAGGCTCCTTAGAGAGATCTATAAGGCCAAGTTCAAACTCTGAAGAATGGCAGGCTCCTAGGTCCCATTCCCCAATATTTATTCCAAGCAAGGGTCTACCTCAGAAAGAGCCCCTATTATTCTTCAGTTTGTCCTCTCTGCTCAGAGTTCATCCCTATCTCCTTTCTCCCTACCAAAGTCCTGACAGTCCTCAACCCATTCCACAGGCCCCCTTCCTCAGATGGCTCCTTCCCTTCTTTCTATCCTTGCAGTCCACCACTGGTCAAATGACATGTACACAGCAGGCTCTCGCTCTGCTGGCGCTCCCAGAAGGCTTACTGCACAATCAACCCATTGCAGTTCTAGTTTCCCATCCCCAAATCGTTCTGAGGAACTGCTTCCCTCATCTCTCTGCATACCCCACGGGGCCTCGCTCCAGTTCTTCCAACTGACTCCACCAGAACTGACCAGCTGTCTTTGGGCGATGTATCAATTAGCACATGCAAGACTTCTGTGCGCACCTGGTTCCCGCATCTGGGTAGAAGACTCTGATATTTCTATTGTTAAGTGGGATCTTTTTTTTTCTTTCATTTTTTTTACCAAAACAAAACATCCAGAACTTCCTATTGAACTATGATTTTTAAATATTGTGAAATATGAAGGCAAGGCTAAAGGAAGGAGAGCTAATTTCCCTAACTCCCTAATGATGTCTAGGCTCCTGTCAAACACATGACAGCTAAGCTCCTTTGTCAATTCTCTTTGTTATTTTTTGGTCTCCGTATGGAAAAGACAGAAGGCTGTAAGTCTGACTCCCTTCTTTTTCCCCAGTAACAAGGGCCACACCCTTCAACCTGAATACCCACGTGACGTGACTAACACAGAACAGTAGATGTGGATGGCTCCATTCTGTTTGTTTTGGAAAGACCAAATGGAAAGCAAAGTCTGTAGCCCATTCTTCTTGAGAAAAAAAAACAAAGAGAGAAGGTGCTGACTGATTTAGTCCAACTCAGTAAGACATGAGACTATTTTAATGTTGTCTCCACAATCAAGGGCCAGAGCTTTATGGCAAAACAAACAAAAAAAATCATGATACAATGAGCATTGTGGCAGGCAATACAATCGAAGGATAGGACAGCTAAAAGTATTTATAGTCAAGATTCTATTATTAGCAGTAGTTTTTGTTGCTAAGTGTTACACCCTGAATGCTCCATTGCCTAAGAAACTAGTAACTAAATCTCTGCCTGCTTCAGTTCTTAAACTTGTTATCAGACATTTGCAGAAATAGCTCTGTGGGGTGTGGTTGTGGCTCAGCAGTGGAGAGTTTGCCTATCACACAGAAGGCCTTAGGAGTCCCACATCTGACACTGCAGAAAAATAAATGAATGAAGAACTCATTGGAAAAGTTGGTTATTTTGAAGATGACAGGGACACATTTGACTCATGCAAATTGTTCCACAGCAAGCCCACTGTAGGAAGGTTAGCGTGATATATGGTTAGCAGAGGCAGGCAGACATTCTATGTGCTGGTCCATCTGTTGCAAATAGAAGACACATTGAATGCAAAAAGGTAAGCCAAAGGATAGGAGAGATAGAATACACTTGTAATCCCAGCACCCAGGAGGCTGAAATGAGAGCATCATGAACTGGTGAACAGGTAAGCTACAAATCAAAACAAAACTATGCCAAGGCTAAATCTACCCTCTTGTCTGTTAAGAAAAGTAATTAACATGTTTTTGTTTGTGCACTTGTTGTTTGGGGCTTGAACTCAAGGCCTTGAGCTCTTGCTTAGCTTTTTTGCTCAAAGCTCCACTTGCAGCTTTTTGGTGGTTAATTGGAGATAAGAGTCTCATGGACTTTTCTGCCCAAGGTTGGCTTTGGGCCTTGATCCTCAACTCTCAGCCTCCTAAATAGTTAAGATTATAAGCCTGAGCCACCAGGGGTGCCCAGCCAGCAATTAACTTTTTATACATAAAAAGCCCAGAACTTTTGAGAACCTCTCTGCATAACATAAAGAGAACCACATAATATAAAGAAGGTTCCAGCCAAAGCAGTCTTCTGAGGACACCTGATCCAGTGCCTTAAATTCACAGATGGTACATTAGTATCCAGATGTCTTTCAGAGAATTTCACACTCATACTCATAGGTCCTAAGATTCAAGATGCCCATGTATTTTGGGAAACTCAGCTCAGCTCATAGCAGCAGCTAACGTCATATTATGTGATTAATTCCCCTGCCGTAAGATGCTTCTGCTGGCCCATCCAACATGGGTGGTATTATTTTCCAACCTACACATTAATCTTGCCTTATTTGTGAATTTACTACACGAAAATATGACCTAATACAATAATACAAATTAAATTTTAAAAAAATCAGCCAAAATTTCAAAACCAACAGTTTTAAATTCCTATGCATGCAATCTAATCACTAAGGCTTGTCTAGAGCCTACAGCTAATATCCAACAAAACTCAAAGGATGAGTGACTTTAATTAAACTGTTGACAGGGTCACTTTCTCTCCATAATTGTGTATTGATCCACAGAATGAATAAACCCCTTGACCAGGCTCCTTCATGTGGTCCAGTTTCAAGTGAGTCACAAGTACCAACTGAAAACCATTTTCCCAACTTAGTCAATGGGCTATGACACCAGAACACACCAGCTCTTAATTAACACCCATGTTCCACATTGTGTGTGTATATTTGTGTACGTGCATGCACACGTGTGTATGTGCCTGTGTTGGGTCTTGATCTCAGGGCCTAGAGGGTCTCTTCACTTTTTCACACAAGGCTGGCACTCTACCAGTTGAGCCAGACCTTTACTTCTAGCTTTTTGCTGGTTAACTAGAGGTAAGAGACTCACAGACTTTCCTGCTCAGGCTGGCTTTGAACAAGGATCCTCATATCTCAGCCTTCTAATTACTAGGATTACAGACCTGAGCCACAGGCTCCCAGCTGTTGTTAATTCCTGTTCACAAAGAACAACAGATGAGACTACAGAAGCTCACGGTCTAGGGTTCCAATGGGAACTCTGTTGAGGGCCAGCTGCTCATGCTTGGGGCACAAAGTCCAGGGCTGTTCTGGGGACACTTGGCCATCTCCCCTTAACCCCATCCAACTTCAACTACAGACATGCTACTTTTCAGCAAATCTCAAATTTCCACTTTGTTTTTTCAACAAAGCAGTCACTTTTACCTTGTTTTGGGGCCACCATTTGGTTGAGGGGAAGCACATTGTATTTTTATAAAATTAAGGACAAGGGACTCAGCCAGCGAATCACATGACAACTGAGACACAGCTGAGGCTGGCGTGAGACTGGGTGCAAGCTTCTCCACACCTCCTGAACCGCCAAAAGTGCGTGTGGAATTTCAAACTGCTGGTTCTGAAATTTCTTTTGATTTTTTAAATGTATTTCTATCACTGCATTTGGTCAATATGAATGCAGCAATCTCCAAATGAAGCAAGTTTATTGTATAGCATGGAGAGTAACAGCACACCACCACTCCACATTGCACGAGTGTTGGATCCATAAGAGCATCCCGGGGCTGGGAATCACGCATTATGAACTTAGCTGCTGCTTTGGGCTGAAATGGACCCCCCAAAATATGTATGCATCCCAACCCAGGTGAGCTGGAGCTTTTCTGAAAGTAATCAAGTTAAGACAAGGTCATTTAGGATATGAAGGCCTCAGTACAAAAATTGGCAAATTTACACAAGACCCACATGGAGAGGCAGCCTGTGCAGGCTTCACTCTTGCTGTATACGCCATAGAACCAGACAGCTGGAGAGACATGGGCAGGTTGTCCCTCTGTTATTCAGAACTGGCCTCCAGAACTGTCCAACAGCAAGTGGGTACCATCTATACCACCTTGTGGTACAGGTAGAGTGTCTCTTATCCAGAAGTGATTTAGATTTGGGATTTCATTCAGATTTGGAGACATAATGCGACCTCTTGGAGATACCACCTAAATCCAAAGAATAAATTTCTCTTTCATATACCTTATTGACCTAGCCTAGCAGTAACTCAACACAATACTTTCATTTTTAAATAAGTTTTTTATTGTGAAAATACTGCACAGAGGGGTTACCATCACATGAGCAAGGTAATGAGTACATTTATCATGAATTGTTGCCTCCTCCTTTGTTTTTCCCTACCATCCCTTCCTTCCTATCTCCACAACTACATTCCCCTTCTTCCTCCCCTCTCCCCGCTTTCCTTTTTGTTTTGTTTTTGTTTTGAGCCTCTGCTGGGGCTTGAACTCAGGGCCTAGAAGCTATCCCTTAGCTTTTTCATTCAAAGCTAAGCCCTCCACCACTTGAGGCACAGCTCCACTCTCAGTATGTTTTAGTGGTTAACTGGAGATAAAAGAGTCTCACAGACTTCTTGCCCTACCTTGCATCAAGCCAGCATCCTCAAATCTCAGCCTCCTGAGTAGCTAGGGTTACAGGTGTGAGCCACCAGTGCCCAGCTGGTACAATGCTAAGAAAACAGCCAGGGATGGAGGCATCCCCCAGTACCACAATGACAGGGCACGGAGGCAGACAGAGACAGAGCCAGGTAGCTCTATCATCAAAGGGAAAGGAGATCCTGAACAGGCAGGAAAAGGAGAGGAAATGTGGGGCTAGCAACACCAGATCTAGTGGATCCTCTGGTCTGATAACAACCACCATGGCCCCAAGACGGCTGTGTACTGGCGCACCAGGCCACACCACCTTGAGGAGTACTAACTAGAACAAGCTGGTGTTGAAGCTAGACCTCAAAGGCAGTCTTTCTTTCCAATACTTTCTGACCACTGGGTTCCTGGAAGAGCAAACTCCAAGCTTGCTTGTCTCTATGGAAACAGGTAAGAACAGCTTTGTCCTTATCCAAACTATACAAAAGGAATGTGTCACCAAATGCTCAGCACTCATTACATTGCTTCTGAAAAATGATGCCAACACCACGCTAGGGTCTATGTTGCTGCCCATTGTATCAGCCCTACCTGTCAAATAACATCCACTCCCCTGCCTTCCTCCAGCCCAGCCGCCTTCTCTGCTACTTTGACTTTAAACAATTCATTGCTTGCCCTGATTGTTTACCAACTTTCTCCTGCAGCACCATAATTTCCACAAGGTGGCGATAGTGCTCCCCTCTTTTTCATGGTAGGATCCCTATCAGGCGCCATACCTGGCAACCACAAAGCTGTCAGCAAATATGTGGTAAAAGCTTCCTGCAAAAGCTACTTAGTATAAAAATTACTGTAAGAAAGTTCCCAAAAGAAGTGCCATTTGACAACCATGGTAGCTAAGCAATGAAAGTTTTCTAAATTTTTGCTGGCAGATTTACATTAACCAGCCTCACATAAAATGATGCATAGCATCAGAATGCCAATTTATTCATCAGAAAATGCAAATTGCAGCTGAGCACTCATGCCAACATGGCACCTGTACTCAGACCTACAAGGCCAGCCAAGTTATAGTGACAAGTTTAAACAGCAAAAGAAGAACTGAAATCAAATACAAAGGATATTCCTATTCATAAAAGAGACTTACTACTGTGACCCCAGCAACCCAAACCAATTCAGTGAGTAGGCCTGTCTGATACACAAGCAGCTTAGCCTTTGCCAAGGCCCCATCCTGTCTATCTTACCAAACTTCTGTTTGCTGCATTGTTCTATAATGACATTCCAATCAGGACTTACTTTCCCCTGAGAAGATGTTCTATTATATTAGTAATAAATTTACCCAATATAGTAATAAATACCCAATATTTATTGGGTATTTATGTGTGCCAGGCACCAAAGGGAGCTGTTTGCACGTACTTGTGTTTGTGTTTGCCTCTGTATACATCTCTCTGTGCGTATGTATGTGCACGCATGTGCGCATGCATACACACACACACACATGCACATGCATGCATGCACTCACTCACACATGCCAGTACTGTAGTTTGAACTCAAGGCCTGCCACTGTCCCTGAACTTTTTTGCTCAAAGCTGGTGCTCTACCACTTGAGCCCCACCTTCATTTCCAGTTTTTTGCTGGTTAATTGGACATCTGAGTTTCAGAGGCTTTCCTGCCCAGGCATGAACCATGATCCTCAGATCTTAACCTTCTAGTAGCTAGGATTACAGGTCTCTAAATCTTCACAACCACCCATGAAAGTACAGACCTTCATTGTTTCCATCTTCAAATGATGAATCTGAAGCTTAGTAAGATTTAAAAAAAACTTACCCCAGTTATTCAGAAACTAAAAGGTGAGACCACTTAAGAAGTCAGCGACTTAGAAATTCACACAGACGCTAAAGTGGTCTCCAGACAATTTAATGGGTTCTCAGTCCTCATCAGCACCCTGGATCTTCATCTTATAGAACTTAGAGACATTTGTCTAGCGCTCTTCATGTTCACACCCTCAAGGATAAACAAACTCAAGGGTTTCAACATCCCAGCCTAGAGCAATTCAGCATCATCCCTGGATGCCTTCATGAGCAGAGTAGCAGAGTCTTTTCTCCCAGGTCTCCTAGGTAGCACCTTGATCCACCACCAGTGCCATCTAACTAATACAATTCCATGCCACAAATATATTTTCAGCAATGTGGTAACTGAAAGATGATGTCTCTTAAAATCCATTCCTCTCTCTTCTCTCGTCTTTCTCCTCTCTCCCCTTTTCTTCTCTCTCTTCCTTCTTCCTCCCTCCCTCTTTTTCTCCCTCCTTCCCTTCCTCTTTCTTTTTCTCTCTTTCTTTCTTTCTTTCTTTCATTTGTTCATTCTCTCCTTCTTTCTTTCTTTCTTGTGATGACTCTGGGACTACAACTCAGCTCCTGGGCACTGTCCCTTAACTTTTTCTGCTCAAAGCTAGCATTCTAACATTTTTGCCACAGCTTTACTTCTGGCATTTTGGTAGTTACTTTGAGATAAGACACATGGACTTTCCTGCCCAGGCTGACTCTGAACTGTGATCCTTAGATCTCAGCCTGCTGAGTAGCTAGAATTACAGGCGTGAGCCACTGGGGCCCAGCTCCCCTTTCATTTTTAACAAAATGTTCTTTTCTTTTATTGTCCAACCAACAAGTCCCACTCTGCTGCAGCCACTGACAGGCAAGCAGTAGTATTACATAATAATTTCAGGAAGATTCTTGAATAAGGACCAATATTCTTTTTCTCCCTTCAGTCTGCCCTAGAATATGATTTAATGGCTGGTGCTTTAGCAATCATATGGACCATGAGGGGTGTGGCTTGGAAATGGTGACTACTCACAGCAGAATGAAAAGACAAAAGGCATCTAAATTTTGTGTGCAGGTCCACTGTACAAGCTTTGGACTGTCATATTTTAGTAGGAAATCTATGTGTACATTTAAGTAAGAAAAATAGGTGTGTATTTAAGTCTACTTGTCTTGCTTCTGTGATTTTTCGGTCAAAATTATATAAAAGAAGCCACTGCCAGGAACTAGATATCAGTGGAACTTTCTCATTCCTAATATACATACACAGAGACACCAACAGTTCAGTTATTTAGATAAGGCCCAACCTAATGATATTATACCAACCACAAACATTTTATCTAAGACATTACAAAACTGGCTCAGAAGACACCAAAAATACCATGCCTTTCTCTCAGTCTTTCCCTCATAAGGAAAGTGGTTTTTCCCTTTAACCTACAATGTGATGTCCATTTCTTGCACTTTTCTGCATTCAAGGTTTGTGACACCCAAAAGTAATTATCCCTAACCAGCACAGTTGCTCAGGCCTGCAATCATAGCTACTCCACAGGCTGAGATCAGGAGAACTGCGGTTGGAGGCCAGCATAGGCAAAAAGTAGGCAATACCCCCATCTCAGCCAATCAAAAGGCTGGGTGTGATGTCATGCACTTGTTATCCTAGCTAGGGGAGAAGTGGTAATAAGATTGTGGCCCTGAAGTGTCAGGTATGAATCCTGCAACTCTCTTGTGAAAGCAAGCACTGATTAGTCATCCTTTTCAAAATGAAAACATGTTGCACCCATTTACATTGGTATCACATGACAAGACGTGTAGCTATTTCAGCTAGATGCCACCACTCCTTGCTACTCAGGAGGCTGACAACAGGAAACTCACAGTTTCAGGCAAACCTTGGACAGAAAAGTTCAAAAGATCTCTTCTAACCAATATCTGGACCATTGCACATGTTTGTCATTCCAACTACAACGACTCTAAAATAACCAGACTTTAGTCTAGGCTTCTGATTAGGCAGGATGTGAAATAACCAGGGCAAATGAATTGCTATTGGTATAGATGTTGTGGATATATTTAATTTTTTGTCCATGTGGTTTCACAATAAATTACAATACTATAGGCTCTAGGACTGAAAACAAAATAATCAATGTGCTAAAGAGGCTGGAGACATGGCTCAGCAGTAAAGCACCTGCCTAGCAATACTAGGCCCTGAGTTCAAACTCTAGTACTGATGAAAAGGAAGGAAAAAAGGGAGGAAGGAAGAAAGGAAGGAAGGATGGGAAGGAAGGAGGGAGGGAGGGAGGGAGGAAGGAAGGAAGGAAGGAAGGAAGGAAGGAAGGAAGGAAGGAAGGAAGGAAGGAAGGAAGGAAGGAAGGAGGGAAGAAATGAATTTTAAATTCTGTTATAGTAATTTTAATGATAGAAGACTACTGAATTGGGGGGGAGATTTCATTTTAAATTAATTTACCATTGGGAACCATCTATTCATCCAACAACCAATTTCCCACACTAACTATAGCTACATTACTTTATTGTAATAAGTGAAATTACTGTTAAGAATTATGAGATGCTATAAAAATTTGAAATACTTTCCCAAAGAAAAACAACTGTGTTTAATCTTACTGTATTCCACTAAGTATACTAATTATATATATACATATATATGATACCATGGTAGTTATTTGTGTATTGTCTGCATGTATAACTCACTGACATACAGCATTCACCGAGAATGCAAAATAGCTTACTGATAGAATGTTCAAGCAATTAAGAAAAATAGTTTGCACAAGAACTGGTGGTATTTTTGAGCAAAAAAAATCAAAGCACAAGCAAAAACAAAAAACAAAAAAACCTTGAGTTCAAGCCTCAGTACTAGCCCCAAAAATCAAAAATAAAAATAGAAAAACTTGCACACCAGCACACTGCCAATTCATTACCCAGAAGGCCACACTTCTCCATTTACCTACTGTCTGCAATGTTCACTCTCCATGTAATGTGACTAAGTCCTGCCTGCCCCACTTCTCCAGCTAGCTTTTACTAAGGGACCATCCCTCAGTGCTGACCTTGTACTAAGGGACCATCCCACAGCACTGATGCACAGCTCTCCACAGTGTGTGCAGGTTTCTAAGGTGCTGTTTTGTTTTCATGATACATTGCTATTAAATGAATCTAAGATACTAGATAAATAGAAACTAAACATGTATTGCTATGGTGTTGATGGCAGGTAATTTACACACTTCGTTTATTCAGAGACTGAGTTTAAAATATAATCTTACGTATCAACTCTGATTGGCCAAAAAGAAGAAAGAGATTTTATGGCATATTCTTGTGACAGAAAGAAACCATTAGCTGCAAAGCCACCAAATAAATTAAGGAGTAGCGGTTTAAGTAGCTCTGATTGTAGACACTTTTGATGGGTCTGGTTTTTAAGTCTATGAGGAATAATACCATTGGCAGAGATGACACCAAATGTGCCCTCAGCCATGTGGGTATCCCTGCTCTGAAGAGAACAAATAAGTCTCCTTTGTTTCTAGGCTAAGTGCTTACAGTGTGCTCAGTGCAGAATGCAGTGGCCTTTCCTGGCCAGACTCTTAGTATTCTCAATTTGCATATTTGGAAACTGTACTGTACAGAGTAAAAGAACTTAGAGCAGGCATAGTGAAGCACCGGGCCATACTGCCTGTCATACAATAACCTTGGGGGTTCAGAGACCCTTACCTCTCTTATGAAGAGGCTATATGAAGCTTGTCTATAAATGATACACACTGAGTCAGCTTTTGGTTTCTCCCTTCCCGCACCTGCTCTAAGACTTGAACCTGTTTCTGCATCTGTAAATAGGACATGGGCACCCAGTGAATTCCCAATGTTCCATCCAGTCCCAATCTTCTAGGCACTGTGTGGAAAAGCCTGCTCCTACCACGTAGGTGGGGTGACATAACTCAAGGATAAACATCTACTTTCTGGGCTCCAGTGGCTCATACCTGTAATCCTAGCTACTCGGGAGACAGATCTGAGGAGAGATCACAGTTTGACGCCAACCCAGGCAGCTAAATCAAAGAGAAATCCTATCTCCTCTTAACCACCTGAAATCTGAAAGTGGAAGTATGGCTCAAATGATAGAGTACCACCCTTGAGCATAAAAGTCAAACAAGAGAGCTGGCAAGGTGGTTCAGTGGTAGAGCGCTTGCCTGAGGCCCTGGGTTCCATTCCTCAGCACCACATAAGCAAAAAGAAAAAAGCCGGAAGTGGCACTGTGGCTCAAGTGGTAAAGCACTGGCCTTGAGCTGAAGAGCTGAGGGACAGTGCCCAGGCCGAGTTCAGGCCCCACGACTGGACCACCCCCCCCCCCAAAAAAAAAGTCAAACAAGAGCTCAAGAGCCTCAGTTCAAGGCCCCAGTGCAAAACAACTTCCTCTTGAACTAGTAAGAAAATAACCTAATATCAGAACTGGATTTAAGAGTATATTCATCTCATCCAACTCTGGAACAGGAGTGAGCGATAGACAGATCAGGCCTCTTGAAGATTCTCTCCCGCTACATTCGCCAAACTGCATGTGGTTTGGTGATATGAGTATTACTAATTAAACATGAAAAATTGTAGTCTCAATAAAATGAGAAATTAGCATCATCCAAATCACAAATCAAAGAGTAGTCCAAAGCCCCTTCTCCTAGGTGGGAACTGAGTCTCTAACATGTCTCACTCCAACTCATCCTCTCCTCATACTTTCCACATTGTAAGGTCTGACCCCCTTCAAGCTCTAGCTGTCCCCCCAATTCACACTGTCTCAATAGCCGCCTATTGGTCTGTATGAATCCATTGAGTCCCATACCCCTGTCAGCTAATCTGCGGTTGCCACTATAATTAATAGTTACTTTGAAACCCTAAGGCTGCTCAGATTTTTTCCCCTCTGTTTATCAAGTAGTTCCCCAGGACACAAAGATCAAGTCCAAAATCCTATTTATACTCCACAGGCTCTTGTCCTTAAAGATATGTGTCCAGTCTCTCTGTCTGTGTCGATCTCTGTCTACTCTCTGTCTGTCTGTCTCTGTCTCTCTGTCTCTCTCTCTCTCCCTCAACCAAGAATGTCTTAGAAATATAGAAAAATAGAAAATATGTCACTCACAGGAAAACCAGTCCCCTGCCTTGCCCTTTCCCACAGCAAGCAAGACATGAAGTAATTTAGTTCAGGCCTTTCCTGCTTTCTCTACCATCTCAACACAGTCTTCAACATTTAAATAAAAGGCAAAGATACCATCCCTTTCCAAACGCAACAGGGCTTGGAAAACAGCCTTTAAATGACCATTTCCCTACCTTCTTCCCTCTTCCTCAAAAAAGGCAAATGGAAGGTGAGCATCTATTTTACCTGTATTTTCTAAAGCTTATGTAGAAATCCCTCAATTGTATCAAGAGAACCAGAGTCTGGAAGAATCCATGCAAAAGGCTCCCTGTCAGCTTGGCACTGAGGATAAACTTGGCCTCTTTGTGGTAGTTAAAGGAAACAGTGGTGTTTGCATTGGCACTAGCATCACCTGTAGCAACGGCAAACACCTCAGCTAACTCCTAGGCCATACACTGGCAAGGAATGCTGCCAGGCTAGTAAAGAATTCACAATTGTGAACTGTGTAGCAGAGTGAGCCCTCTCGTTCTGATAAAGAAATATTCATACTCCAATGTAAAATCGAAGATAAAGTCACTTAAAACCAGTGGACCTTTGGGGGTATCTAAGAATCATTAAAAGATTTATAATGTTCATAGGAGTTTTTATATTATTTTGAAGCCCATATTTTTAGTACTCGTTTTGTGAAGCATGTTAGACACCCTCAAGTGAGACCACAGCCCCCATAACAAGTAAATTGAGCTAACAGATTATTCAGGAACTACTTCTTTTCATTATTCCCATGATGAAAACAAACCCTCTGATTTACCAGAATTCGCTAGCTCATTTTTATAGGGAGTCAACTGCCAGCAGGCATATATTCTCTCTGCTTTTCATTTATTCTTTCAACAAGCACATATTTAATCAGGCCAGGAAGCACAGGTACTCTGAATTGAGAAGTGAGGAGTCAGAGGAGAGGAAATAAATATATCAAAGCACAACACCATTGCTAAATTGACTTCAGGGCTGGAAATGTGGCTTAGTGGTAGAGTTCTTGCCTAAATTGACTTCAGTCTTCTGGGCCAGTGTCTCATGTTGTTCGTGTGCTTCTTCTTTTGTTTTACTTTTGTTTTGCTGGTACCGGGGCTTGAACTCAGTACTTAAATCTCTCACTTGAGCCTAGCACTCTACCACTTGAGCTGCAGCTCTACTTTGAGCTTTTTGCTGGTTAATTGGAGATAACAGTTGCTCTTGGATTGAGCTGGCTGGGTTCAAACCTTAATCCTCAGATCTCAGCTTCCTGAGTGGCTAGGATAACTAGCTATTGGGTGGCAGCATCCAACTGTGGTTTTTTTCTAGACAGCTTTATTGGAGTCTAACTAACATACAAAGAACTACAAATATTTAATGTTGATGAATTCAAATACATATACATACACTGTAAAACCATTACAAAAGTAATAGACATATACCATATCCCTCCAAGATGCCTCTTTTGGGGAGTTGGTTGGTGATGAGAAGAGCTAACACAAGATATTCTTTCAAATTTTTAAATCCAGTACCTATTAACCAGAGGCACTACATACACAACTCTAAAATTACTTCATCTTGCCTTATTGAAACTTTATACTCCTTTAATAATTGCACCCCACTCCCCACTTCCAATCCAATCACTTTTCTACTTTCTGCTCCTATGAGTTTTCTCTAGAAACATATAACATAGTCATGGTGTTTATACTTTACCTGGCTTTTTTCCTTTATACTATCCTTCAGGCTATTCATGTTCACATGGCAGAATCCCTTCTTTTACAAGGCTGAATGGAAAGATTAAGGTTGGGTAGGGTCCAGGCAAAATGTTTGTGAGATCTCATTTCAACCAATAGCTGAAGGAGGTAGAATGACTGTTAGCTGTATCAGGGAGACTAAATAGGAAGATCACAGTTCAAATATGGGGCTTAGCAAAAATGTAAGATACTATCTCAAGACACAGTAGGAAAACAAGGGAAGGAGGAAAAAGGCTTAGTTCAATAGTAGAGAACTTACCTAGAAAGCATGCAGCCCTATGTTCAAAAGTGTTGAAAAAAATTGAATTGTATGCCATTATGTGGAAATGGATCACACTTTCTTATCCATTTAACCATCAACTGATAGCTAAAATGTTGCTCCCTCTAACAATTCTACAATCACCACAGGAGTGCTCTTGTGTCACCAAGAACCAAATTTCAATTTTTTGTACAGATGTCCAGAAGTGAGACTTCTGGATCATATAATAGCCCTATCTATTTTTTCAGGACTGTCTACACTGTTTACTAATTTCCATAGCTTGTTACCCCATGTTCCATTCCTGCCAGCTGTTTATGAAGAATGCAATTTCTTCACATCCTCATCAACATTCGTCATCTTCTGCTTTGTTTCATTATGTTTTTGCAGCACAGACGATTCAACCCCAGGCTTCCAGCTAAGTATACCAGTGCTCTGTCATTTGAACTATATCCCTCACCTTTTCTGTTTCTTTAATGATAGTCACCCTAACTGTAACATCTCATGGTGGCTTTGGTTTGCATTTCTCTAGTGATACACTATTGAATGGTGGTTTCATACTTATTGGAATGCTTGGATCAAAAGCATATTTGTTTAGTTTTCCTTTCCATATAGAAAATATCTTTTCTTGTGAGGACTTTCCAGGAAGCAACATCCCTTCTAATGTGACCTTGAATGCTGATGACAGAGAGGAAGAAATTTTATCTGAAGAGCAAGGAAGCAGCAGGGGCAGGATAGTGCAGTGGGAAAACCCAGGCCCGACCCTCTAGGAATCCAGGTCGGCTTCAATTCCTACAGGAACCCTTTTTATCTCAACTAAGCTTTGCTTAATTCTTCTGCAAAGGAAAGAGCCAGTACAGACAGACTCATTGCTTTTCTTTCATTCCATCATGTTATTGCAGGGTTGGGGTATAGTTCAGTGCTAGAGCATTTGCCTAGCATGCTTGAGGCTTGAGGGTTGTACCTCCAGCATCACAAAATAATGATGAGAATGATATTATCACATACCTACTGTGTGCCAAGTACTAGGTAAAGTAGTGGGGGGGAAAAGTAAGCAAACTTCATTAAGTTTACTGAAAGAATACATTAATTATACTTCAAATTTCAGCACTAGCAGATAATATTTGAATAAACTGGGCATAAACAACCTTACTCTGTTCACTTTAAGCCAGGCACATGTGCCCACAGTTGTAATTCTTACTACTCAGTAGGCCGAGATCTGAGCATGACAGTTCAGAGCCAGTCCCGGGAGGAAAGTATAAGGTCCACTCCTGGATGGCAAGCAAGCAGACTCCACCTTCCTTGCAGCAAAGTCTCCGCCCAGTACCTGCATTACCTAGGCAACTGGCACACCTGGAAGAGGTCACCTCTGCATCCGCTGAGGCCACATCTGGATTGGATGTGGCCACACCTTTCCCCCCTAGATAAGGCCTAGCCCAGAGCCAGACACCCTTTTTCCAAGGCCCTTCCCAGCCACGTGGGGGGACAACATGGTCTGGTGCCAGCCGGAATGAGGAATAAACCTACCCCTTACCTGAATATCACGTGCGTAGTGCTGTTCTTAATCAACTTCTTTTTAAAAACCTAACAGAAAGTGTGTGAGACTTATCTCCAACTTACCTCCAAAAAGCCAGAAATGGAGATATGGCCTAAGTGGTAGAATACCAGCCTTGGGTAAAAAAGGTAAGAGGTAACACCTAGGCTCTGGGTTCAATCCCAGGACACACACACACACACACACACACACACACACACACACACACACACAGCCACTTCAGCTCTCAAAGTTGACCACTGGGTAAACAACAAGCAAGATCAGCACCCTCTCTCCACTCCAGCATTATCTCAAATATTCATGGGCACAGCAACAATTCTAAGCCACAAACAGCTTCACCAGCGGCTTGGTCCCCACCATGTCTGAGCCTTCAGTCTTTCTGCTTCGTTTGAGTGGCCCAGTTTTAAAAGCTCCCAAATTCCCCAGCTGAGTAACTTTTGAGTCACACTTGACTCCTCTCTCCCCTTTCCTTCCTGAATTTCATAACCTCCCAACAAACCAACTGATACTCGTGCCCTGCCACCACAGAGCCTTCCTCTCCTAACTAACACCATTCCCTGGGAATTTGAGCTGTTCCTGGGAACCCCGTGGAAACCCAGAAAGGATCACTCATGCCTTTCACTGACATTTGCAGGAAAAGGAGGGACACCAGAGGTGGTAGGAACAGGAGCTTTCCCACAGGACCTGGCCAGGCCCTGTGCAGAGAAGCGTCTGCATTCCAAGGCTGGAGCCGTCGCCACCCTCCCCTTTGAAGCTAGGCAAAAGTCTTGCCAACAAAACGCCCGGCTTTCGAGCCCCTCTGCTTGCCCAGGGAGCGGCCATTTCCTGCCTGCCTCGCCCAAGGGAGGTACAGCCACTATACTTATGCAGGATTTTCACTTTAGACACCAAGAACATAAGAACTTAACTGACATAAGTTTTATATGTGATAGTATGTCAGCCCAGAGGGGCCAAGACCCATTTAATCCTGAAAGGTAATTATATTAATTTAGAAATCTGTTATCATTTTTTTTAATTTTATTTGTTATTTATTTTATTTTTGTTGGTCGTGGGGCTTGAACTCTGGGCCTGGGCGCTGTCCCTCAGCTCTTCAGCTCAAGGTTAGTGCTCTATCACTTGAGCCACAGAACTACTTCTGGCTTTTTCTGCTTATGCGATACTGAGGAATCAAACCCAGGGCCTCATTCATGCAAGGCATGCACTCTGCAACTGAGCCACCCTCCCAGCCCCATTATCATTTTTTTAAAGAATTGTTTCCAGGGGCCAGTGCTTCAGACCTGTAAACCTAGCTACTCAGGAAGATGAGGTCTGAGGATGGTGGCACCAAAAAAGCCAGAAGTGAAGCTGTGGCTTAAGTAATAAGTGTTAGCCTTGAGCATAAATGCTCAGGAAGGCCAGGCACCCAAGCCTCACATCTGTAATCCTAGCTTCTCAGGAGACTGAGATCTGAGAATCATAGTTCAAAGCCAGCCAGGGCAGAAAAGTTCCCATGAGACTCCTATTTTCAATTAACTATTCGAAAAACAAAAGTAGAGCTGTGACCCAAAGTGGTAGAGCACTAACTTGAACAAGAGAGCTCAGGGACAGTATAGAGTTCCCTGAGTTCAAGTCCCACAACCAACAACAACAACAAAAAGTTCAGGAACAACACCTAGGTCCTGAATTCAAGTCCTATGACCAGCACAATAAACAAACAAACCAACAAACTGTTTAGACTATTATTTCTAAATCAAATTAAATATTCTTAGCTCCTTAAACAATTCCAGCCCCTTTACCACTGGTGTTAAGTGTCCATGTTCTGATGTCTCTTAAAATAGGTGCACAGGATTTCTGGTGGCACTAAGGGAGCTCCTCACCTCTACATCCCAAGGCATTCATGAACTGACCAAGGTTGATGTCTTCATTTCTCAACTATATGAATTTCTCCCAGATCCAGGTCTTCTGCTCTGACTAAGGGAACTGAAGGCTTTTGTCTGTGTTTGTTTTAACAGAGAATGCTAGAACTAAAGAAATGCTGACATGGGCTGAGCAATTCCCTCACCCAAACATCTGAAATCCAAAATGCTCCAAAATTTCATGTGTCCTCATAATGACACAAAGTAGAAAATCTGACCTCATGCGAAGAATTAGTCCCAACACAGGTGCGCTAAGCACATCCTCTAAAATGACCTTCAGACAACATGAACCAGGTAAATAGGGAGCAGAAATGAATTTAATGAGCCAGGTTCTGGTGGCTCTTGCCTGTAATCCTAGCTATTCAGGAAGCTGTGATCTGAAGATTGAGATTCTTATTGCTAATAAACTACTCAGAAAAGGCCAGAAGTAGCACTATGGATCAAGTGGTAGAGTGCTAGCTTTGAGCAAAAGAAGCTCAGGGACAGGACCCAGGCCCTGCATATAAGCCCCAGGATTAGCAAAAAAAAAAAAAAGAAAGAAAGAAAGAAAGAAAAAAGGAGCAGAAAGAAAGAAGGAAAGAAAGAAAAAAAGAATTCAATGTTTATGGAGTTGAGGCCTACCTATATGATATCTCATTACATATGCAAATAGTTCAAATCCCAAACATTTTAAGTTTCAGGCATATTGGATAAAGGATCTTCAACTGGATCTTCAAATTGGAGTTACAGCAATTGTGGGCCATGAAATCCACTCAGTAAAACAATCTGTGGACAGAATGTTTGTGTCACTACCATCTGTGTGTTGATATTCTAACCCCCACTAGGACGCCATGAAAAAGTAAGGCCTTTGAAGGTGGTTAGATCATAAGAGCAAAGCATGGGATCAGAACTCTTCCAAAAGACACAGAGTGATCCCCAGCTCCTAATACTACTTGAGGATACCATGAGAAAAAGTGCCATCTCTGAACCAAGAAGTAAGTTCTCACTCTGACTGCCAGGGTCTAGATCTCGGACTTCAGAATCTGAGAAGGAAATATTTCCTGGGTTTTTCTTGTTGTTGTCATCGTTGTTGGTTGGTTGGTGACATTAGTGGGCTTGGGTGTTGTTCCTTAACTTTTCCACTCACAGGTAGCTCTCTACACTTAAGCTACCACTCCACTTACCTGAACAGAAGTGCTATGAAACCATGACTGTGGATCTGATGACTGAAAGGGCCACCAAGTGACAACTGGATGGTACTATGTACTGCATGCGCTGACACAATGCACCAAGGCATGCATCACATCCCAGCTAGAATGGGGCAGAATAGAATGGGGCAATACAAGGTTTGGCCACACTATTCAGAGTAGTGTGAAACACAAAAGTTATGAAGTATTAGCCAGGTGCAGGTAGCTCATGCCTATAACCCTAGCTTATCAGAAGGCTGAGATCTGAAGATCAAGGATGGAAGTCAGCCTGAGCAAGAGAGACTATGGGACTCATCTCCAATTAACTTTTTAAAAAGCTAGAAGTGGAGCTGTGGCTCAAATGGTAGAGCACAAACCTTGAGCACAAAAGCTGAAAGACAGAGCCCCGGCCCTGAGTTCAAGTCTCGGGATACACACACACACACACACACACACACACACACACACACACACACACACACGTTATTTATTTCTAGAACTTTTCATCTAACATAGTTTTATGCCCACAATGGGGCTTGAACTCATAGCCTGGGCATTATCCCTTAGGGTTGTTTTTGCTCAATATGGTGCTCTACCATTTGAGCCACACTTCTGATTTTCTGGTTGCTAACTGGAGATAAGAGTCCTACAACTTTCCTTTCTCGGCTGGCTTTGAACTGTGAACCTCAGATTTCAGCGTCCTGAACAGCTAGGATGACAAACATGAGATACCAGCATCCAGTCCATTTAATGCTTTTGAATTAAAGTTGACCAACACCTGAAACACAGAAAGAAAAACCACAGATGGAGGTAAGAGTAACATACTAAACAACGCATGTCATCATGAAATTCACTGACAGGCTGGCTGCAGCACTTTACCCAACAGGGCAAGCACCAAGCTTCACTGGCCAGCAGTTCACAGACCACACTGAATAATGCTATGTTAGGTGACAACTATGCTAATCATCACTCCCATCATGATTATTGATGCACTGTCTGGGACACCTGTCTCCTCTTTCACTGTCCAAAGTTCTTTTCACCACTTCCTCAAACAGGAACCTGTGCGTTACCCCTGTTATTTTCATCAGTCCATCTCAGACTACTGAAAGCCTCTAGAATCTTTACAATACCACCCAAAGGTACCAATGATCCTCCCTGGGTCTGTATCATTTGCACACCTTGCTGAGCATTTAGTCAGCCATCTGCATCTTCATGGAAGACTTTGATAACATTAATCAAGAAAGCAAAGGCAGGTGTGCTTTCCTCATGTAAACAAAGTTCTGCAGATCCCTGGGATGCCTGAGGACCTACCTCTTCCCTGTGTTTGCTTCTCTTTCTCAAGCCTACACCTTCAATTTCCAAAGTGGGTCCTCTGGAGAGAAGCCCTAGGAGATAATACCGCTTTGGTAGCTCCACCTTGTGGTACAAGTGCATCATTGCATGTAGAGGATAAGATGTGTGACAGGGTTTATAGTGTATGGCTCTCTTAATCAGCTAATCTATTTTCCTCACCTTTCCGAGTAAAATCAGACTTGTCTATTCCATTGGTTTACCACAGTGAATAAATAAATGTAACACTATAGTAAAAATATTTGTGGTGTTTTTATTTGTTTTTGTTTGTGGAGATGATGTCTCTTGTGTAGCTCAGGCTAGATCTCCATTCTTCCTACCATCGTCTCCTCGGAGCTGGGATTACACAAGGCTGCTAATAGGTCTGGCTTTAGGAGAAAAAAATACAGTGAGATAGAAAACTTTGAAGTTTGGTTTCACCATCCTAGTTCTACTTTGAAGTGAAGATTTCTTTTTGGAAGTTATCATTAAGAAATCTTCAATTTCAAAGGACAGCAATAAAGAGAAAGATGACTTAGTAAAGCAGCTTCCTTGTGCTGTCACCATTGTTGATGTCCTGGGACACCAGCCTAATTCCCCACAGCTGAGACCCACCCCTGCAGGTGGAGCTGTGTTGCCTCCCAAACTACTCATGTCTCTGACCTGTCGAGTAAGAAGACAACTAGAACTAAGAAAGTATTCCCATCATACAAGGGGGCATGAGTCTTCATTGGGAGATAATCATTACTTACTGATCTGAATTGGAGGCAAGGATCAACTGGACACAGGTCCTGTTGGACCTGCTGTGGCTTCTATCATGTTTCTTTTTCTTTTTTTCTTTTTTTTTTTTTTGTCGGTGGAGGATGAACTCTGGGCCTGGGCACTGTCCCTCAGTTCTTCAGCTCAAGGCTAGCAACCTAGCACTTGAGCCACAAGGCCACTTCTGGCTTTTTTTTTCTGCTTATGTGGTACTGAGGAATCGAACTCAGGGCCTCATGCATGTGAGGCAAGCACTCTACCACTGAGCCAATTTCCCAGCCCCTATCATAAGTTTCTTACAAAGATCTCCATGCTCAAGACTTGATCCCCATCCTGTTTTGCTATCCTAGAAGTTGTAGTGTTGTAAGATGAGAAATCAGAGAAGGCACATTTTGAGAGGTCAAATCTTGGAGTCTTTATTAAAAAGCCGGCAACTGCATGGCGAACTCCTGTGGCAAAGACCAGCAGCCTGCAAATACACTTAACACAGTTAGGAAACAGGCCAGGGAGGAAAGAACAAAAACAATACCAACAAACCAATTTAGCCAGGAGACAGGAGACAGGACGTAAACACAGAGACATATGGCATGGTGTAATGGCATCAGAGCTGGTCCAGGCTTAAATAGGGTCAGGTCAGGGGCAGGGTCACAGAAAAACTCCCAGTTCTATGCCATGGACTGACAGGTTTAGTAACCTATCAGCCAAGTGCCCACCCCTGTCTCCAAGGATTCAGGTGTACCCATCACCTGAGAGTGGGGTGAGATTCACCTTCCCCCACCATGAAGACAAGATACCAGACCTTAAATGGACCAGAAGAACTTTTCCATCTAAGGAAAATAGGCCTCAACCTTCCATATAGGGTATACTTACAGGCTACTCAGAGGCTGGTGATTCAAGCCATTTAGTAGGGAGCTAATTAGGCAGAATCAGAGTGTTCTCTATAAGCAAAGCTTTCCTAAGGCTATAACATCTGAACCAGAGCCTTCCAAGCTTTCCTAGTGCTAGGCATCTGCATTCAATGAATGGCCTCTCTCACCTCTAGGATTTTCACCACTGGGTGGAGAATTCCCTCCCCTCAGCAAGAGGCATCAGGACGGCTGTAAGAAATTACTTAGACTCAACCTCCTTACTTCAGTAGAATTTTTAGGAGGAATAACCTCCTGAAGAAAGTTACAGTATTGGGGGATGTTCCCTTGAAGTTGATATTAACCACCCCCCTTCCTCACTCTCTCTTTGCTTTCTGGTCACCATGCAGTAAACAGCTTTCTCTACCACATGCTTCCCCCTGATGTATCAGGTTGCCACAAGCTCAAAAGCAGTGAGCCAATTGATCATGAACTAAAACCCCCACAATGTGAGCCAAAGTTCTTCTCCTAGTAAGTTGATTATCTCAGGTATTTTATTACAGTGACAGAAAACTAACACAGAAGTGAGGAGTGATATTTTATTCCTGATACCTGTTTCTAAAATAGCAAGTGTAAAAGAGACAGCAGCATCTTTAACTCAAAGTCAATTCTGGCCATAAGCCTGAGAATCAAGAACACTGAAACGTGTATCCTGCACACTTAGGCTGTGACTCTCTAGAACAAGCAGCCAGCAGAGCTGAGGTTTAGCCAGACTTCTCCTCAGGCCCAAACAGAGGCCAATTTACAAGATAATCCTCTTTGTTATTAGTTTATAAGTTCTGAAATGGTAAATCTCAATCTTGAAAGAAAGAAAGAAAGAGAGAGAGAGAGAGAGAGAGAGAGAGAGAGAGAGAGAAGAAAGAAAGAAAGAAAGAAAGAAAGAAAGAAAGAAAGAAAGAAAGAAAGAAAGAAAGAAAGACAGAAAGAAAGAAAGGAAGAAAGAAAGAAAGAAAGGTAATAGTTGAAAAGATTCACTGGATTTTCAGATCAACTTGAGAATATAGAGAGCTACAGAGACCATCATACCCACCCTTACAATGGAAAAAACCTAGAAAAAAGGAAATTAAAGGCTTTTCTCAAGTCTACTAGGAAAATGAAATCACAGGAACAAACCAAGCAGAAATCTTCAGAAATGGGTGCTTATCTGAGGCAAATGTCACGAGATGCTATATAAGTCAATAAAAAGATTCACCTATAAGGTTTTTTTAATTTTTATTTTATTTTTTTGTCAGTCGTGGTGCCTGAACTCTGGGCCTGGGTGCTGTCCCTGAGCTCTCCAGCTCAAAGCTAGCGCTCTATTACTTGAGCCACAATGCCACTTCCAGCCTTTTCTGCTTATGTGGTGCTGAGGAATCTAATCCAGGGCCTCATGCATGCAAGGCAAGCGCTCTACCACTGAGCCACCTTCCCAGCCACAACTATAAGTTTTTAATGAGTTGCTGAAGGTCCAATGTAGGGGCAGAATACAAGGTGAATGGAGGCTGTAGATACAGGGGCAGAGCAGGAGACCAGCTTGCATGCCAACCAGCCAGCTCCACAACAAACATTAAGAGATGTTCTTCTGTCAGGAATAATATAATAAACACTGAAAAAAATCTATACATATCAATGTCTTAGAGATAGAAATATGAAGCTGAAGTAAAATGTTTTTTCTTATTTTAATTGCTTGAAAAGTTAATATAATAACAAAAATTCTAACAACAATGCTGTATTGCTATTTTATCTATAAGTAAAAAACAACAATGATAAAGAATGAAAAGTAGAGTATATGCTTTAAGATTCTTATTCAACATGTGAGTGGTGGATTATTATTTGAAAACAGATTCAAATTATTTTTAAAAGTAAATATCTTCCTTTGGTCTCACTCTGTGTGAATGCCTAAAGACCTATATAATTTATCATGTACCAGTTTATTTATTTTCTTTTGCTATCCAGTGTGTTTACTTATAGATTTTATAGGCACTTTTTAGTTACCACAAATGAAGGAGACCATGAAACATATTTCTTTGGGTCTGGCCTACTTAGCTTAATGTAATTTTTTCCAAGTCTTTCCATTTCTTTATGAATGGTACAACATCATGTTTTTTGATGGAAGCATAGAATTCCATTGTGTGTATATACCACATTCATCCTCTGAGGGATATCTGGGTTGATTCCATATCATGGCTATGGTAAACAATGATGCAATGAACATGATTGTGCTGGTAGCTTTAGTGTGGCCTCGTTTGTGTTCTAAAGGCACAAAAGCTATATGTATTTGATCATATAAAATAATATTTATTGAAATGAATTCCTGGAAATAGAAACAAGAGGTTTTTCTTTCTTTGTTGCCAATTTTGTTTTCTGTTCCTTTTGTCTTGTTTGTTCATTTATCTGTCTTTAGGGGGAACACAGAAATGGTGGGACAAAGGATGAACAAATTCAGCAGTGGTACTCACTAGACACTATGTTGAAAATTTACTATATAACTTGTGGTGAAGAAGAGATGGAGAAAAGTAGGAGAGAGTGGGGAAAGGAGTGACATTAAAAAAGAAATGTACCCTTCTTCTGACTTATGTAACTATAACCCCTCTGTGAATCACCTTTACAATAACAATAACGAAATTTTTAAAAATGAATAATCATTCTGGTTACTCAGGGGGCTGAAATCTGAGGATTGAGGTTCAAAGCCAGCCCAGGCAGAAAAGTTTGTGAGACTTGTCTCCAATTAACCAGCAAAAAAAAAAAAAAAAAAAAAAACCTGAAGTGGAACTATGGCTCAAGTAGTAGAGCACTAGCTTTGAGTAAAACATTCAGGGATAATGCCTAGGCTCTGAGTTGAAGCCCTAAGACCAGAGCAAAAATAAAATAATAATAATAATAATAATATTTATAAAATGTACATATGAACCCTAAGATTATAACTTTTTTTAAAAGATGTTTACAATGGAAAATACTATCAATAATAAAGTTGGAGTAAAAAAACGGAAAATGCTCTAATTAGCCCAAAGTAAACATTTATTTTTTTGTTAGTCATGGGGCTTGAACTCTGGACCTGGGTACTTCCCTGAGCTCTTCAGCTCAAGGCTAGCACTCTACCTCTGAGCCACAATGCCACTTCCGGTTTTCTGGTGGTTTATTGAAGATAAGAGTCTCACAGACTTTTCTGCCCAGGCTGGCTTGATCCTCAGATCTTAGCCTCCTGAGTAGCTAGGATTACAGGCATGAGCCACTGGTGCCCTTCCCAAAGAAGAAATTTTAAAAGGAAAGAAAAGGTAAAATAGAACAAGCAGAAAACAGTAAGGTAGTACATGATGACTTTTAATCCAATTTTATTAATAATCACTTGAAATGGTTTAATCTAAATCAGTTTTGTTTAATTGTTAGATTTTTAAAAGAAGAGAAGATGGGGAGAATGCAGTCAAGAATCCAATGTAAATCCTACAAAATTAAAAAGAGGGAAGGAGTAGGTAAGGGAGGGATGGGTGAGAATGTTGAAAGAGGTAAATATGTTGTATTCATAAACTGCTTTGTTAAATAACAACTTTTCTTGCACAACTACTTAAGTTTTCAATATAAATTGTTATGTGTTTTTAAAATTTAAGAAAATTAAAGAGTGTATATTAATTGTTGGGGTCTGGTAAGGTGGCCCAGTGGTAGAGTGCTTGCCTCACATGCATGAGGCCCTGGGTTAGATTCCTCAGCACCACATAAGCAGAAAAAGCCAGAAGTGGTGCTGTGGCTCAAGTGGTAGAGTGCTAGCCTTGAGCTGAAGAGCTCAGGGACGGCACTCAGGCCCAGAGTTCAGGCCCCACACACCAACAACAACAGCAAAAAAAAATTGTTGGATTGTTCTTTCTTTATTGCAGAATAAAGCAGGACTCAACTGTAGGCTGTCTACAAGAAACCTACATTAAAAAGTAAGATAAAAATAGGTTAGATGCAAAAATGCAATATATAGATATAGATATCATGCTGAAACTAACCAAAAGAAAGATGCTGATTTCAGCAAAGTGGCCTTCAAAAAAAATGGAATAGTATTAAAACTAAGTACAAAGTTAACAATAAATGTTTCCATTTTCCAAGAAAATGTTCTAAGAATAACAGTCCTGAGTGTGTATACACCTAATAAAGTTTCAAAATAAAGGAAGCAAAACCAAATAGGTCTAAAGGTAAAGGAGGCAAACCCATCATAATAGCTGGAAACGTGGAGCTCACTTTCTTGATAACTGATAAAATAAATAGAAAATCACAGATTGTATAGATGACCTACATACACTATTAACCAACCTGATCAAATAGGTATTTAGGAAGCACTCAACTCACCAACAGCAGTCCAAATCTTCCCAACATACTCACCATGATGGGCCATGATATAAATCCTGATAATTTTTTATTTTTTATTTTTATTTTTGCCAGTCATGGGGCTTCAACTCTGGACCTAGGAGCTGTCCCTTGGCTCTTCAGTTCAAGGCAAATACTCTACTGCAGGGAGCCGGGACAAACGCCATCACAAGATGGCACCCACTTCCTTGCAGCTTAGAGGTAAACAACTCCACGTTAGGCAGTGCTTGGGGGGACTGCGGGTCCCTAGCTTTGCACATGCACCACCATTGTAAATCCTGAGCCAATCCCGTGGCACCTGGTGACGGTAGAAGGCGGACAGCCAATCCTGAAGCGATCCGTGTTCCAAACCCTATATAAGCGGCTGTATTTCCTTGCTCGCTCTCTTGCGCTCAAGTTCTCCCTTCAACTAAAAGGCTCTCCAATAAAGTGTGATCTGAGAAGACTCCTGGTGTGGTGGTCGTTCTTCCTCGCTGGCCGAGAAGGCGTTCGCCGCAAGTGGTGCCGAAACCCGGGACCTGCGCAAGAGGTCGAACAGGAGCCAGAACTCAACACACGGAGAGGAGACGTCGGTAAGTATCCCTAGGTATGCTGTTTTCTACTATGGACTATTGGTTGTTTGCATTGCTGCTTCCTTTGTGGTTTGTCTTTCTGGTGGTTCTCTGTGACTGTCTGCGTTGTGGGGATGACCACAAAGAGGGGGTCTCAAGGAGACCCCTGTACCCTTTTTTGAAGGAATTTTCAAACCGGTTCTCAGCCCTACATGTGGAAGGGCAGGACCAAGAATGCAGTGATCCTGTGAGTGACTCAGAGGAAGAAATGTTAGAGGAGGAAGGAGAGCAGCTCGATCCAGCTGATAATGAAGACTTAGAAGAGGCTGCGGCTGAGTATGAGGCAGACAGATATGGGGGGCGGCGTCCCCAAACGATAAGAGTACCGCAGCAGCCAGAAAGGAGGAAAGGAGCTGGCCCTCACCCGTCGGCCCCTCCCCCGCCGTACCCGCCGGCGGGGCGGAGTCACTTTATAAAAGGGAGCACATGGTCGCGGCTGGCGGCTGCATTTCCGGTTTTTGAAAATCCAATTACTAATGAAAGAAATTTTGAGCCGGTTTCCTACTCCCAGCTTAAGGATTTAGTTGAGGCAGTCCGGACTTATGGAGTGACGGCTAATTATACCATAGCCTTACTCCGAAGGCTGACTGTTAATGCCATGACGCCTACGGACTGGTTCGAGGTGGCCCGCACCTGCCTTAACCACGGGCAATTTCTTGATTTTCGATCTATTGTTCATGACAAGGCTCAAGCTCAATACAGACAAAACGTCCATGATGGGCATCCTGATTGGACTGTAGACATGCTTCTTGGGCAGGGACCCTTTGCCGTGGATCAACTAGGGTACCCCTTTGAAGTGTACCAGCAAGTGAATACCCTTTTTTACAAATCCTGGCGAGCTCTTCCAAACAAGGGGGAGACGGCGGGCAATTTAACAAAAATCACTCAGGCCCCTAATGAACCATTTTCCGACTTTGTTGCTCGCATGCTGGAGACAGCTGAGCGGGTGTTAGGAAATTTGGAGACAGCCATGCCATTTGTGCAACAAATCATTTTTGAACAAAGTACTCAGGAATGTCAGAGGGCAATCACCCCAGTTAGAACTCAAAGCCTGGAAGCGTGGGTAAAAGCTTGTAGAGAGGTGGGTGGCCCCCTGACCAATGCAGGGCTGGCAGCTGCTGTTTTGTCAGCTGCCAGGGCCGCAAAAGATAATAAGGGAAAAGGATGTTTTCGGTGTGGTCAGTTGGGACATGTTAAACGGCAGTGCCCTCAAAATGGTGATCCTGCACAAAACACGCCCAGGCCGCTAAGGACTCCAGGGGTGTGTCCTCGTTGTAAAAAGGGGAAGCATTGGGTCAACGAATGTAGGTCAGTCAGGGACATTGATGGACATCTTATCCCAAAAAGCAGTGTGGGTTCCTCAGTGGCCCCTCTCTCAAGAAAAGTTGGAAGCAGCACAAACCCTTGTTCAGGAACAGCTACAGTTGGGGCATGTTGAGCCTTCCGTGTCATCCTGGAACACCCCAATTTTTGTAATAAAAAAGGCCTCTGGAAAATGGAGACTGCTACATGACCTTCGAGCAGTAAATGCTCAGATGCAGATCATGGGACCGGTGCAAAGGGGGCTCCCCCTGCTTTCGGCATTACCTAAAGAATGGCCTATTTTAGCCTTAGATATTAAGGATTGTTTTTTCTCCATACCGCTCCATAAAAAGGACAGGGAGCGCTTTGCTTTTACTTTACCTTCAGTTAATCATGAAACTCCGGATGCTCGCTACCAGTGGAAGGTTCTCCCTCAGGGGATGGCTAATAGCCCAACAATTTGTCAATTGTTTGTAGGAGCTGTGTTGGCCCCTGTTAGAAAAAACTTTCCAAAGGTACGGATTATCCATTATATGGATGATATCTTGTTGGCTGCTCCTTCAAAAGAGACTCTTCATAAAGTGTTTGGGCAGATAACAAAGACCTTAGCTGAGAAGGGATTGATAATTGCCCCTGAAAAGGTTCAACAGACTAGTGTTGTTCAATTTCTGGGAACCATTGTTTCTCCCAATGAGATTAAGCCGCAAAAGCTCTTTATTCGAACTGATCACCTTAAAACACTTAATGATTTTCAGCAATTGGCAGGAGACATTAATTGGATAAGGGGATTTCTTAATCTCCCTCGGTCAGAGTTGTTACCTTTGTTTGCCATTTTGGAGGGTGACCCTGAAGTCACCTCCTCTAGATTTCTGACACCCCTGGCACTGGATTCCCTACAAAAGGTTGAGGCAGCTTTGTCTAGGGCTCAACTTTCACGGGTTGATTTAAAATTACCTATGGATTTATGTATATTAAAAACGAAAAATTATCCCACGGGGGTTCTTTGGCAAAATGGCCCCTTGTGGTGGCTTCATGGCAACTCGGTGGGAGCAAAGACAGTCCAATATTTTCCTGAATTAGTGGCTAAACAAGCACTTTTGGGCATAAAGTATTGTTTGATGCACTTTGCAAAGATCCCAGATAAATTAATCATTCCATATACCCGTGAGCAAGTTGAGATTTTGGCCGCTACAGTGGATATGTGGGCGATTCTTGTTTGCTCATTCCCCAATATTATTGATAATCATTATCCTAAACATCCTTTGCTTGCCATAGTTAAAAAAGATTTAATATATTTTCCTGTTGTTACTTTAAAGAAACCCTTGGCTGATGCTTTAACCATTTTTACGGATGGATCAAAATCTGGACAAGGTGCCTTCCTTGTTCAAGGACGCCGACAGCCGGTGGTCTTTAATTTTCGGCCAAACGTCCCACAGGCTGTTGAATGTTTAATTGTGCTTGAAGTTTTTAAAAGATTTGATCAACCTATTAATTTATTTTCTGATTCACTATATGTAGTAAATGCTGTTGCTTCCCTTGAAGTTGCTGCTTCAATTAAACAGGCTAGTACAATTTCTAATGTTTTGCTACAGATTCAATCCCTTATTTTAGACAGAAAACACCCTTTTTATATTGGACATATTCGTGCTCACTCTATGTTGCCGGGCCCAATGGCAAAGTGTAATGACTTAGTGGATCAAGCAACTCTGGCTGTGGCTCTGGTCGCTGCTGATCCTGTAAAATTGGCAGAGGATTTTCATAGGTTGTATCATGTGCCTGCAAATACCCTTAGGAAAAGATATAATTTGCCCAGACATGTAGCTAGGAAAATTGTTAAAGCCTGTAAATCTTGTGTTACCTTTCTTCATCCTCCCCATGTGGGGGTAAACCCCAGGGGGTTGAGACCAAACGCCTTGTGGCAAATGGATGTTACTCATTTGACAGAATTTGGAAAGTTAAAATATTTACATGTGTCTGTGGACACCTTTTCTGGTGTCATTCATGCCACACCTTTGGCAGGAGAAAAGGTGTCT
Source organism: Dipodomys spectabilis (assembly GCF_019054845.1). Lineage (NCBI taxonomy): Eukaryota > Metazoa > Chordata > Mammalia > Rodentia > Heteromyidae > Dipodomys > Dipodomys spectabilis. The sequence goes on from NW_024870876.1 coordinate 1,949,179, forward strand.
CACGTTAAAATACACTGCTTGGAAGCTTGGGCAGCTTGGGGAAAGCCCCTTAGACTTAAGACAGATAATGGCCCTGCTTATACTTCCCAGGGTTTTCGTGCCTTTTGTGCACAACTGCAAGTTGCCCACACTACCGGGTTGCCTTATAATCCTCAAGGACAAGGTATAGTGGAAAGAGCCAATAGAAGCATAAAAGAAATGCTTCAAAAACAAAAAGGGGGAATTGCTGAGTCAGCGTCCCCCAGGGAAAGACTTTCCCTTGCGCTCTTTACCCTCAATTTTTTAATTTTAAATGATAAAGACCAGTCTGCAGCAGACCGGCATGTGACAAGAGACTCTACAGACAATAAAGACATGGTTATGTGGAAGGATGTCATTGATAACAAATGGTATGGACCGGATCCGGCTATTACGAGATCCAGGGGAGCTGTTTGTGTTTTTCCACAGGATCAAGAAACACCACATTGGGTCCCAACTCGGCTAACAAGATTGGTCAAGGAAACTCAGGACGAAAAACAGGATGATCAAGAAGGCGTTGAGCGTGATAATATTATTGATGGTCAAGACCTATCACAGTCAAGGAGAGCTACGATGGGGGATCCTATCGGTGTTCCCGAGGCTGATGCCAGTTAGGCATGATGCCCGCCTTTTTGCGGATTGCCATTGTGACTGTCAATTCCACGCGAATGGATCCCGGATTTGTGGAGGGGCTCCAGTCCTGGATTTCCTCCGCTGTTTCCTGGTTCAAGGAATGGGTGGGGGTGGGGTTTATTTTTAGCTTGCTGCTTGGGCGGATGCGTGGTCTGCCTATGGTTGGTCTGTCGCCTTCGAGCCCAAACCAGTAGGGACAAAGTTGTTATTTCGCAAGCATTAGCCGCCTTGGAGAGTGGATCCTCACCCCAAATTTGGCTGTCGGCCCTGAGAGGTCATTAAGCCTTATCATTTTGCATAGCCCTAGCACCCCGAGGGATCTGGGGATCCCATTGCACCGGGACGGGTATGTGACTGATAACTTGGAACAGGGTGCAAGGCAAGTGCACTGCACTTGAGAAGAATTTTCCTCTCAAGAAGAGCACGTTGGGCTGCAAGTGGGTTGATGCCCAAGATCCCACCTCTGCAAAAAAGGCATCGGACGGGCCTGGTCGTCACTGGGGAAGGCGCCCCCCAGGCGAAGGCCAGTGCAAGGTCCTCTCTTTGAAACAGAGGCCCGACCTCTACTCTTACCTGTTACCAAAACAAAAAGGGGGAACTGCAGGGAGCCGGGACAAACGCCATCACAAGATGGCACCCACTTCCTTGCAGCTTAGAGGTAAACAACTCCACGTTAGGCAGTGCTTGGGGGGACTGCGGGTCCCTAGCTTTGCACATGCACCACCATTGTAAATCCTGAGCCAATCCCGTGGCACCTGGTGACGGTAGAAGGCGGACAGCCAATCCTGAAGCGATCCGTGTTCCAAACCCTATATAAGCGGCTGTATTTCCTTGCTCGCTCTCTTGCGCTCAAGTTCTCCCTTCAACTAAAAGGCTCTCCAATAAAGTGTGATCTGAGAAGACTCCTGGTGTGGTGGTCGTTCTTCCTCGCTGGCCAAGAAGGCGTTCGCCGCACTCTACCACTTGAGCCACAGTGCCACTTCTGGTTTTTTGAGTGTTTTATGGGAGATAAGTTGTCTCACAGACTTTCCTGCCTGAGCTGGCTTTGAACCTTGATCCTCAGATCTCAGCCTTCTGAGAAGCTAGGATTACAGGCATGAGTCTCCAGTGCCCAGCTAAACCCTGATAATTTTTAAATAATAGAAATCATACAAAGTATGTACCTAAAGCACAATAGAATTGATCTAAAACTTAAAGTAAGAAATTGAAGTAAACTTCCAAATATTTAGAAGTTGAATGATGCACTACTAACTCATGTCTAAGAGGAGGCCTGAAGCAAAAACACAAAGTTCCAAAAATTTTAAGACACAGATAAAACAAGTACTCAGGAAAATTATAACATTAAATCCTAAGGTTAAGAAAAAACAAAGATCTAAAATTAATTACCTAACTTTCTGCCTTAAGAAATTAGAAGCTGAACCCTACTGCGTTGTTGGTGGGAATGTAAACTTGTTCAACCACTTTGGAAAATAGTATGGAGGTTCCTCAAAAGACTCCACATAGAGCTCCCCTAGGACCCAGCAATCCCACTTTTGGGCATTTACCCAAATAATCACAAACAAGACCATACTAAAGTTACCAGCACAACTATGTTTATTGCAGCATTATTTACTACAGCTAAGATATAGAACCAACCCAGATGCCCCTCAGTAGATGAATGCATCAAGAAAATGTGGTATATATACACAATGGAATTCTATGCCTCCATCAGAAAGAATGACATTTCCCCATTTGTTAGGAAATGGAAAGGCTTGGAAAAAATTATATTAAGTGAAGTAAGCCAGGCCCAAAGAAACATAGGTCCCATGGTTTCCCTTATTTGCAATATCTAGTATAGGTATGAGTCAAGCGGAAAAAGTCAGATAATGTGATGTTAGGAAAACGAAACCTCAAATATGTATTTTAATGTTTTTGTTTCTTTCATGCATGTGTTTCTAACGCATTTATAAGATTATTTCTTTGTTGCTTTATATGTCCCTCCCCCACAGTGTAACCCCCGCTTTCACTATATTTGATGTCAGTATAACATGTGGAGGAGATGGGGACAAACAAGTCGTTTAAGGATTCAGGTGGACCTGTTGCAACAATGAGAAGTACAAAATGTCATGTCAAAACCAGCTTTACAATGTCGGGGGGGGGGGTATGATTGGGTGGGAGGGAGGGGGGAGGCTGGGAAGGGAGGTGAAGGGTAAACAAAGGAGGAGGCTGCAATGCTTGGTAAGAAATGTATGCATTATCCTGCCCATGTAATTGTAACCCCTCTGTACAGTATGTTCTCAAATAAAATAAAATAAAATTAAAAAAAAAAAAGAAAGAAAGTACTCTAACAGACAAAATGCATGTAATAAATAATATTTTGACTTAAAAAAAAAAAGAAATTAGAAGCTGAACCCTACTGCGTTGTTGGTGGGAATGTAAACTTGTTCAACCACTTTGGAAAATAGTATGGAGGTTCCTCAAAAGACTCCACATAGAGCTCCCCTAGGACCCAGCAATCCCACTTTTGGGCATTTACCCAAATAATCACAAACAAGACCATACTAAAGTTACCAGCACAACTATGTTTATTGCAGCATTATTTACTACAGCTAAGATATAGAACCAACCCAGATGCCCCTCAGTAGATGAATGCATCAAGAAAATGTGGTATATATACACAATGGAATTCTATGCCTCCATCAGAAAGAACAACATTGCCCCATTTGTTAGGAAATGGAAAGACTTGGAAAAAATTATATTAAGTGAAGTAAGCCAGACCCAAAGAAACATAGGTCCCATGGTTTCCCTTATTTGCAATAACTAGTATATGTCTGAGTCAAGCAGAAAAGGTCAGATAAGTTGATGTTAGGTGAAATGAACCCCAAGATAAGCATTCAAATGTTTTTTTTTCTTTCTTGAGATTGTTTCTAACATATTTATAAGATGATTTCTTTGTTGCTTTGTATGTCCCTCCCTCACAGTATAACCCCTGCTTTCATTGTATTTGATGTTGGTATAATTTGTGGAGGGGAAGGGCAAAAACAAACCGTTTAAATAGGGATACAGGTGGACCCATTGCAACAATGAGATGTACAAGTGGTTATGTTGAAAAACAAACTTTACAACTTTGGCGAGGGCAGGGATGGGAAGGGATAGGAAGGGGAAACAAAGGAGGAGGCAACAATGATTGATAAGAAATGTACTCATTACCTTGTCCATGTAAATGTAACCGCTCTGTATAGTATTTTCAAAATAAAAAATAAAAATAATAAAATAATAATAAAAATTTTAAAAAAGAAATCAGAAGCTGAAAAGTGAATAAAACCCAAAGCAACCAGATGAACTGATAAAGTTAGTTTTGGGAACAGTATTCCGTAAAATAGAAAACAGGAAAACAATAGGAGGAAAAAATGAAACCAAACCCTGATTCTCAAAAACAAAATAAATAAAGTCAATAAAATTAGTAACCTCTAATTAATGAGTTTGGCCAAGAAAAAAAGAGAGGATATAAATTACAAAAGAATGGAGTAAGTTGCCAGACGCTGGTGGCTCACACCTGTAATCCTAGCTACTTAGGAGGCTGAGATCTGAGGATCACGGTTCAAAGCCGGCCCGGGCAGGAAAGTCTGTGAGACTCTTATCTCCAATAAACCACTAGAAAACTGGAAGTGGTACTGTGGCTCAAGCGGTAGAGTGCTCGCCTTGAGCTGAAGAGCACAGGGACAGCGCCCAAGCCCAGAGTTCAAGCCCCACGACCGACAAAAAAAAAAAAAAAGAAGAATAGAGTAAATGTATATACCTGTTTGATGACTTATATTCCACAGGTTAATTCTCAAAATACATCAACAGAAATAAAACTCCAGGCCTAACAATTTGCTTGGTGATTTTACCAATTTTGAAAACCAAATTTAAATTATTGCCTTCAGAAAATAGAACAAGATAAAACCTTTCCAAGTCATTTTATAATATTGGACCCTGACAAGGCATGTGCCAGTGGCTCAGTCCTCCAATCATAGCTACAACTAAGACCTGGAGGATCAAAACTAGAAACCATTTTTGGCAGAAAAATCTGCAAGGTTCCATCTCCAAAATAGTCAGTAAAAACTGGACTGGAGGTATGGTGCAAGTAGTATAGCCCCAGCTATGAGTGACCAAGAAAGTCAAATGAGAGTGAAAGACCATAAATTCAAGTTCTAGTACACACACACACACACACACACACACACACACACACATACACACACACACTCACACACTTAGAATTTGAAAATTAATATCATTTATAATAACACTAAAAAATGTAAAAACTTAGATTTAAATATCACAAAACTTTGCTGAGTTTGTAGGCTAAAAAATACAAACACTAGTGAAAGAAACTGAAGTAGGAATAAACAGATATGTCACACTTATTAATTGGAGGAATCAATATTATAGTGCTAGTTTTTATTTCACTGTGGCAAAATACCTAACATAAACAGGTTAAGAGAGAAATGACTTATCTTAACTCACAAGTTTCAGTCTGTAGTTCTTGGTTCTGTTGATTCTGAGCCCATGATAAGCAGGAGCAAGTACAGAGCAGTAGTTCATCAGCACACTCATGATGGACAGGAAGAGGCAAGGGAAAAGATATCCCTAAGGACCTGCCTCCACTGTCTTACTTCCTAAATCATTCAAACCACAGGACTAGTTAGGCTCTATCTCTTAAAGTTCCAGCACCAAACTTGGGGACCAAGTCTTCAATCCTCAAGTACTTTTGAGGGGCACTTTATATACAAACCATAACATTAAAACATCTACTCTCGGTTTAACATATGTAAGTCAATAAATGTAATCCAACACATCAACAGAGCCAAGGTCAAGAATCACATGATTATCGCCACAGATGCAGAAAAGGCCTTTTATAAAATTCAACATTCATTCATGCTAAAAGCTCTGGAGAAAATAGGAATAGAAGGAACATTTCTTAAAACAATAAAAGCCATTTATGACAGACCAATAGCCAATATTATACTTAATGGGGAAAAGCTACAACCAATTCTCCTAAAATCAGGAACAAGGCAAGGATGCCCACTGTCTCCACTCCTCTTCAATATAGTCCTGGAACCCTTAGCCAGGGCAATAAGGCAAGAAAAAGACATTAAAGGGATCTGCATAGGGAAAGAAGAAGTTAAACTATCCCTTTTTGCAGACAACGTGATACTATACCTTCACGATCCCAAAAACTCCATCCCCAAACTCTTAGAAATCATAAATCACTTCGACAAAGTAGCAGGATACAAAATAAACCCACAAAAATCAGTTGCCTTCCTGTACACTGACAATATACAAGAAGAGAGGGAAATAAAGGGAGCAACCCCATTCACAATAACCTCCCCAAAAATAAAATATTTAGGAATTAACCTAACCAAAGATGTAAAAGAACTATTTAATGAAATCTATAAAAAGTTAAAGAAAGAAATTGCAGAAGACACTAGGAAATGGAACGACCTCCCATGCTCTTGGATAGGCCGACTTAATATAGTGAAGATGGTAATACTGCCAAAATTAATATAAAAATTCAGTGCAATTCCTATTAAAATCCCAATGACGTACATCAGTGAAATACAGAAAACAGTCCAAAAATTCATATGGAACAACAAAAGACCTAGAATAGCCAAAACAATTCTAGGGAATAAAGACAACATGGGAGGGATATCCATGCCGAACTTCAAACTCTACTACAGAGCTATAATAACAAAGACAGCATGGTACTGGCACAAAAACAGACCCGAAGATCAATAGAACAGAATAGAAGATCCAGAAATAAATCCACAGGCCTACAGCCAGCTGATATTCGACAAAGGAGCCAAAGACATACAATGGAAGAAACACAGCCTCTTCAACCACTGGTGCTGGGAAACCTGGGCGGCCACATGCAGAAAACTAAAAGTGGACCCCAACCTATCATCATGCACCAACATCAACTCAAAATAGATTAAAGACCTTAACATTAAACCTGAATCTCTGAAACTACTGCAAGACAGAGTAGGAGAGACACTTGAACTGATAGGCACAGGAAGAAACTTCTTGAACAGAGTCCCAGGGTCACAACAAATTGGAGAGAGACTCGACAAATGGGACTACCTTAAAATAAAAAGCTTCTGCACAGCTAAATCTATCGCAACCAAGCTAGAAAGACAACCAACTAATTGGGAAAAAATATTTACCAGCAATATATCAGACAAGGGGTTAACATCCAGTGTATACAGGGAACTCAAGAAACTAATCCCTCCCAAACCTAACAAACCAATTACTAAATGGGCAAGGGAACTAAAGAGGGACTTCTCAGATGAAGAAATAAAAATGGCAAAGAAACACATGAGGAACTGTTCATCATCCCTGGTGGTGAAGGAAATGCAAATAAAGACAACCCTGAGATACCACCTTACCCCAGTCAGAATGTCCCACATCCACAAATCAGCCAACGACAAATGCTGGAGGGGATGTGGAGAAAGAGGAAACCCTATTACACTGCTGGTGGGAATGTACACTTATACAACCACTTTGGAAAGCAGTCTGGAGGGTCCTTAGAAAGCTAAAGATTGATCTCCCTTACGACCCAGTCATACCACTTCTAGGCATCTACCCTGAACAACAGGAACCAATATACAAGGACACGTGCACCTCCATGTTTATTGCAGCACTGTTCGCAATAGCTAGGATATGGAAACAACCTAGATGCCCCACCACAGATGAATGGATCCAAAAACTGTGGTATCTATACGGCATTTGCAGGGAAATGGATGGAGCTAGAAGGAATCATGTTGAGCGAGGTAAGCCAAGAGCAAAGAGACAAACGGTACATGGTCTCCCTGATAAGTGGATGTTAAATCCAAAATGTTAGGTGATACGACAAAATTAACAGGACTTAAGAAACAAAGAACTAGCCAGGCGCTGGTGGCCTACGCCTGTAATCCTCGCTACTCAGGAGGCTGAGATCTGAGGATCGTGGTTCAAAGCCAGCCCGGGCAGGAAGGTCCGTGAGACTCTTAGCTCCAATAAACCACTAGAAAACCGGAAGTGGCACTGTGGCTCAAGCAGTAGAGCTCTCGCTTTGAGCTGAAGAGCTCAGGACAGCACCCAGGCCCAGAGTTTAAGCCACATAACCGACCAAAAAAAAAAAAAAGAAACAAAGAACTCGGGCTGGGAAGGTGGCTCAGTGGTAAAGCGCTTGCCTTGCATGCTTGAGGCCCTGGGTTCCATTCCTCAGCACCCATAAGCAAAAAAACAAGCCGGAAGTGGTGCTATGGCTGAAGTGGTAGAGGGCTAGCCTTGAGCTGAAGAGCTGAGGGGCAGCACCCAGGCTCAGAGTTCAGGCCCACGACCAGACCCAAAATAAAAATTAAAAAAAAGAAAAAAAAGAAACAAAGAACTCCCACTCATCTGGTTGAACCACTACTAAATATCCCCATGCTGCTGATCACATGTATGGTATATATGTGTACATCGTTATATTTTATAGACTGTGATAGACAATTTGCTCCAGGAAAGTTAGAATGAACTTGTGACTTTAAATGAGCATCATTATTCCACAACACTGTGAAATTTGGGAAATTATGTAATCACAATTAAAAAAAAAAGAACCTCGGGGAAGGTAGGGAGAGAAGGGATGGTAGGGGGAAAATAATGGAAGGGGTAACAATGCTCAATAAGAAGTGTATTCATTACCTTGCTCATGTAATTGTAACCCTCTGTATAGTATCTTTACAATAAAAAATAAAAAAAAAAAAAACATCTACTCTCTTCAACTGATGCATATATTCAAACTGCCAGGTGCCAGTGGCTGACACCTGGAATCCTATAAAGGCTGCGATCTGAGGACCATGGTTCAAAGCCAGCCCATGCAGTAATGTCCATGAGATTCTTACCTACAATTAACCACCAAAAAGCCAGAAGTGGAGCTGTGAATAGAGCTGTGGCAAAACTAGTGGAGCACTAGCCTTAAGCCAAGAAGCTCAAAGACAGAGCCCAGGCCCTAAATTCAAGCCTCAGGACAGCACAAATTAATTAATTAATTAATTAATAATAAATAATAAAAATTAGCAAAACTTTTGTAGACATAGACAAACTAATTGTAAAATTTTAAAGAAAGATAAAAGACTTAGAAAAACCCAACACAATAAAAAAAAAAAGAGGAACAAGGATGAAGGAGTCATTCTATCAGATTTTAAAATTTATTATCAAGCAACAGTTACCTAGATTGTATGATATTGGTGAAAGGATACATAAAAATAATAGTGAAACAAAACAAAGACTGATTTTCTGGCCAGGATACAAAGGCATTCAGTGGAGAAAGTTTTATCTTGAAGAAAACGCTGCTGGCATGATTGTTCCAGCATCCAAATGCAAAGCAGAATCTTGACACACAGCTCAAACTTCACAATGGGCTCAGAATAGATCCCTGACTTAGTTCTGAAACTCGAAAACAAACAGGAGAAAATCTGTGAGGCCTTCAGTTTGGTGATAAGTTTTCAGATGTTCTAAAATCCATAAAAGAAAATGAAAAGGTTAGTGGAATGGCTCAAGTGGTAGAGTATCTGCCTAGCATGCCTAAGGCCCTGAATTCTAACCCCTTGTACCAGTAAAAATGAACAAAGGAAAATTAAGAAATTGGAGTTTTAAAAACTTTTAAAAATATTTACTTTGTATAAGCTAATGTTGAGGCTAGGCACAGTGGCTTATGCCTAGAATTCTAGCTACTAGGAGACAGAGATCAGGAAGGTCATGGTTCAAGGCCAGCTCAGGAAAAAAGTTACAAAGACACCCCCACACACACACCTTAACCAACAAGTTATGCTTAGTGATCACATCTGTGATTCCAGCTCTATCAGACACAATAGGTAGGAGAGTTGTGGTCTCAGGCTGATCCAGGAAAAAATGTGAGACCCTAGCTGGAAAAAACAACCAAAGCAAAAAAAGAAAAAAAAAGGAGTGGTTGTATGGCACATGAGGTAGAGTTCCTGCTTAGCAGGCTTGAGATGCAGAGTTTGAAACTCTAATATGAAGAAGATGGGGAAGGAGGAGGAGAAGGAGGGGGGGAGGGGGAGGGGGGAAGAAGAAAAGGGGGGAGGAAGAGGGGGGAGGGGGGGGAGGAGGAGGAGGAGGAGGAGGAGGAGGAGGAGGAGGAGGAGAGGGAAGGAGGGAGGGAATAAGGACTTTTATCTAGAATGCTGCTTGGTTTGAATGATGCTGTCCACTTCAAAGTTTGTACTGAAATTCAATCCCCAAGGCAATAGGATGAAGCAGCCCCAACCCTCATGAAGGGGATTATTAGCACCTTGGAAAAGAGCACATAGATGAACAAGGCAGTTCTTGCCACCCATCCTCCCTCTCACATGCGGACTCACTCAGTGTCTGGCCCTCTGGAGGACACAGCAGTGAGGTACCATCTTCAAAGCAGTCTGGACTCTTACCAGGCAATAAACCTGCTTGGACTCACTCTTGTACTTCCCAGTCTCCAGAATGGTGAGAAATAAATTTCTGTGGTTTATAAATTACCCAGTCTGTGGTGCTTGATTTTAGAGCACAAAGACAAATATACAAAAAATAAAATAAATTCAACACAATTTTCCTAAAAAATGAGCAAAATATCTGAAAATAGCAACACAAATTGCGACCTAAAATGACTAAAATTGAAAACGATTGTCACTAATATCAACCCTGGAAAGATTTCAGAGCAACAGTGTCCTCCTGCATCATTGGCAGAAATACAAAGGACTTAGCCATTTGACAAAACAGTTCACCAATTTCTTATAGAGTTAAACATAGGCTTACCATACGACCTAGAAATCTCATTTTTAGATATTTATTAAGCTAAACTGAAAACATATTTTTACCTAAGAACCATTTTGTAAGTGCTTATAATAGCTTTATTTATAATGTACTCAAACTGGAAGCAACACAGGCACCCTTCAAGAGGTGACAGCTAAATGCTCTGTCGTGTTTCCACACAAGTGAACACCAGTCAGTAATAAAAATGGAAAAATCTACTGTCTCATTCAGCAACCTACGTAAATCTTAAATACTTTTTACTAAGTCAAAGAAATCAAACCCAAAAGATATCATATTGTTTGGTAGCATTTCTGTGACTGTTAGTCAGCTTTCTGTCACTATAACAAAATGCCTGTGATAATTAAATTAAAAAGAGGAAATGTTTATTGTGACTCAGTGTTTCAGAGGTTCTACTTCATGATCAGCTGACTCCATTGCTTTTTGTGGAAAATGCAGAACAAAGCATGCAGCAGCACCTTATGGCAGAGAAGCACAGAGAGGGGATGGGCTGAGGAGCTGATATTCCCTTCAGGGTCATACCCACAATGACTAGAAGACCTCTCACTAGGCTCCATCTCTTAAAGACTACAACAAAGCCACAGTCTGGGGACCCAGACTTCAATACATGGGCCTTGCAGGACACTTAGCCAAAACACAATACTCAACTCACCTATTTCCCTGAAATGTACAATTAAAAATATACTATGTCTTTTCATGCCTATCAAATAGACCACAGCACAATTCTAAATGTTGAGAAGGTGGCAGAGGAAACAGAATGTTTATAAATGCATTGTTGTGGGAATTGTAACATTGTTCACCTATTTGGAATAGCAATGTGGCCAGTATTACTATAGCTAAAAATGCATTTTCTACAACCCAGGAAATCCACTTCCAAACAACCAGAACCTTGTGTAAGATGCATAGATAAGCACAAGTACTGGAAAAGTCTGTGCTACAAGCAGTAAATAAATTCCATATTATATATCAGAAAGAATCAATGAACCAGATCCACATATATCAAAAACATTTGCAATCTAAAACCAAGTTTTAAAAGAGTATATATTAGCCAGGCACCACTGGCTAACACTTATTGTCCTAGCTACTCAGGAAGCTAAGATCTGAAGACTAAGGTTAAAATCCAGCCCAGGGGGGAAAAAAAGCAAGCCTGTAAAAACTCCTATTGACAACTAAGCATCCAAAAAGCCAGAACTGGAGCTGTGGCTCAAGTGATAGAGTACTAGCCTTGAACAGAACAGCTCAGAGATAGCACCCAGACCCTGAGTTCAAGTCCCAGGACGGGCACAAGGAAGGGAGGGAAGAAGGAGGGTGAAGGGAAGGAGGAGAAAGGGAGGGAAAGTAAAATTTCTAGGAGTCTGTTGCATATTTTCAAAATATATATAAGAAATGAAATTTCCTTCCAGTCTTTAGTGTGTCTTTTCAATACTTTATCTGGTGAGATACTAACATTTTCATGTTCCTAATTTATCAATCATGATTTGTGCTTTTTTCTTGTGCTTTCTTAAAATGCTTTTGCCCTAATATTATAGAATCTTGTCCTATTTTCCCAAATAATGTTCAAAATTATATTTTCTAAAATCATGTTAAGTAAAGTAAGTCAGACTCAGGGAGTCAAGGGAGCTCATATGTTCTCTCATATGTCGAAATTAGATCTAAATTCTAAATATGTGCATGTAAAAATATATAGGCTCAAATGCATATATATGCAAACATGGTGACTAAAATATGATATACGTGGGCTAGTATTGCAACAGTGTCAACTCCTATGAACAACTAACAGTTTAACAAAATGAATAATAGGAAGCTGTTGGGGGAGAAGGTATATAGGTGTGCAGATGGATGAAGAGAGGAATGGTGTACCAAGCAGGCATGATATTCAATGTACATATGTGAAAATAGAACTAGGTAACTTGAAAGGGTGGGTGGGGCTGGGAGATGTGGCAGAGAATGATGAAAAGGTGATATTGATCAAGATGCATTATATTCACAAACTGAAATGTGAAATTGAAACCCCTTTGTAAAACTACTTAAGGATAATTGGGGTGGTGGGGAGGCACTAGTCCTAGGACTTGAACTCCAACTCTGAACACTGCCCCTGAGTTCTCTTGCTCAAGGCGAGTGCTCTACCACTTTAGCCACAGCTTTGCTTCTGGCTTTTTTTGCTGGTTAATGGAGATAAGTCTCTAGGAGTTTTTGAGGCACAGTCCTCAGATCTCAGCTTCCTGAGTAGCTAAGATTATAGGCGTGAGCCAAAGATGCCTGGCAAATAATTGTTTTAAATATGGCTTTCCATAAACTGCTTTGTTAAATGGCAACTCCTTTGTACAACTACTTAAACATAATAAAAAACGTTTTTTAACTAACCTCAAGTGTGAGTCACAGTGTCAGGGGAATGTTACTTCCTTCCATTTCCACTTGCTTAACTTCTTTCCTGAACCCTGAAGATAAGAGTAGATATTATCAGAACTGACAAATAAAGCGATAGGCCTGAGGGCATGCAGTCCAGAAGGATCAAACTGAGCATCTGCATCTACCTAAATGACCCCAGGGCACATCAAGTTCAACTCCTGGTGATTCAGAAGTCTTCTTTTCCCCTCATTTCACCTCCCCACCTAAGCTGCTGCCCCTCTTTCTGCCCTCCCATTCTGCTATCTGGCTATCAATAGCTGGTTATATATCTAGATTTCCAAAAAGCTGAATGGGTAGCCTCCCCCAGATTCCACCAAAGATTCTGACCAGGCACTGGAGGCTCACGTCAGTAATCCCAGCTACTCAGAGGCTGAGGTCTGAGGACTGAGGTTTAAAGCCAACTCAGGCAGGAAAGTCCGTGAAACTCTTATCTCCAATTAACCATCAAAAATCTAGAAAGTGGAGCTGTGGCTCAAGTGGTAGAATGCAATAGCCTTGTGCATAAAATCTCAGGGGCAGTGCCCAGGTCCAGAGTTCAAGCCCCAATACTGGAACACATACACACTCACTGAAAAAAAATCATTCTGGCCAGAGATTCATAGTTCCTAATGTGTCCAGATGAGTTTTTATGTGAAGCCAGAGATCACCACTAGTAGAGTGCCCCTCATTGATTCTTGGATAATTGATAATGCTTAGAAATTTGTTTGGCTATAGCTCTCTCCTCTGATGTATGTATGGACAATGTGGGGTAGGGAGGGTAGAGGGTTTATAGCTGGAGATCAGAAAACAGGTGGTCAAGTGGTCAAGGCAAATAAATTACTAAAGGGATTATTAACAACGGAGGCTGAGACTCCTGGGCCTAGATGTGGAGAAGGAGAAGAAGCTGGAAGTCTAGGTAATCTCTGTCTTCTCCCCACTTCCACCAGAACCCACATTTGAATGGGAGCCATAGTGATTCATTTGCATACCAGTGTTTGAGAGCCTCTTCCCCATCTGTCCCTTCCTTCCCACTGCAAATCCAATCAGATAAGGTCGGACCACATCTTTAATCTCCAGTAAATGGCCCAGGTGTTCCACCCTTAGGGCACCTTGCTCAACCCAAGACTTCATTATTTGGCATCTCAGCTATATCAATAACCTTCCCTAATGACCACCCTCTTCTGTCCTGTACTGCTACTTAATGGAAAACCAAAGCAGGATGTTCCCATACACACACATATGCACACACGCGCGAGCTTCAGTTGCATTGCAAACAATTCCACAGATTTACCATGCCCCTGAGGCTCCCTTCAGATCCTTCCAGACGTGAACTCCCACCGGTGTCAGTGCAAGTACATGCCCTGAAATGCAGATGTGGTATCTGAATCCCCTGCTGAACCACCCCCTCCTTGGGTTTGATAAAACTCCAGCCATCAGCACAGTCCCTGTTCTCTACCAGCATGGCCTACTCAAGCCAACCAAGTTGATGACTGTGAGTCAGTGTTCTGTACCATCCCAGTAGTCTGCCAGTGCTATCCCTATACCTGGCACCCTTCCTTCCCTAGGAAGCCTGGCTTGACCCTCCTCTTCTTACACTCCTCTCAAGGGCCTTTCCCTGAGAATCTTGTAGGGTATGTGTTGATAGCTCTGTGTGTGTGTGTGTGTGTGTGTGTGTGTGTGTGTGTGTGTGCCCATAGTCTCTCTCTTATCACATCTGGGTGAGAAAGGTTATCTTTCATCTTTGGAACCTTGTGCTTGACCCAAACAAAGCTCACTGAAGGCTGCGAATAAATTCAAGGGACAATAGCACTAGCATTCTTTCCACTCAATCACACTGCTTTCCAATTTATGCTTTGGTCCCTGGTATTTTTCTCTAATAAATACAAATGTAGCCGGGCACTGGTGGCTCAAGCCTGTAACCCTAGCTACTCAGGAGGCTAAGATCTGAGGATCATGGTTCAAAGCCAGCCAGGGCAGGAAAGTCCATGAGACTCTTATCTCCAATAAACCACCAGGAAACCGGAAGCGGTGCTGGCCTATCATGTTGAGAGACTCCCTTTTGGCTCCCAACAGTGCTGTAGCTCAAGTGATACAGCACTAACCTTGCGCTGAAGAGCTCAGGGACAGCGCTCAGGCCCAGAGTTCAAGCCCCACTACCGACCAAAAAAAAAACAAAAGAAAAGAGAAACAAGTGTGCTGCCTTGTCTTAACTTGGTGCCGATTATATGGATGTTCACAATACTATTCTTTTACATTTTTATGTTCATGAAACATCTTATGCTTACCAGTTTTTTAAAAAAGACTAAAGTACAGTGACAATATCAAGCAAATTTATGGTGCCACCTTGGTTCTGTGAAAACGCACCCCCAGATTTGGGCTTCATGAAACCCAGTCCCAGTTTTCTCAACTGTTTTTCTGGGAATACAGAGCAATTTCAGCTGATTGTAGAAGGTGAGAAGTTCAAAACATATTTCCATGTTTGAATGCCCATTAAAAAAACTCATCAAGAAGGTGAGAACTCAATTTTGACATAAGACGAGAAAAAATGGAGTCTAATCACAATTAACATTTGAACATCCTTGTGGAGACTGTACACAGAGTATTCAATTGTTTGATAAAAGGATGAGAGCTTCACTCATACTGTGTCACGGATTTCCACCAACATTTAAACACAATCACCATCTCAGAGAAATGTGGGACAAGTTCTTTAATAAGATCTAGACATGCTCATTAAAGAGAGGCTTTAACAAACAAACAATTTTAAAATCTCTAGGCAGTTTGGCTTTGTGTCTTCTACCCTTTGGCTATTACAATAACTTATTTCTTTCTGCCCTCTAAAACAAACAAACAAAAAATGTCCTTTGCTTTTAAAATGTCACCTCTTTTCCACTTTGATTTAGTGCCCTTTGGCCTCAAGCCCACTGGCCCTGGGCCAAGGGGTCGGATCCTATGTATGTTTTGGCAACGGAAGGTTGCCAATTGGACGCTCAGGAAGCCTGCTGGGGCCCGGGCTCCTACAAAGTGCCCGCTACGTGTCAGCTACCTCCTGTCTGGCTTTCCCTCATTACTCAGGGCCATCCTCCCTCTGACTAAGGCTCTGTCTGCAGAACCACCAATCCTCCTCCCCGGCCCCCACAACCCAAAGAGAATGGAAGGCAGATCTGTTTGGGACCCCCTTGAAAGAAACAAACTAGCTTTTAAAGTATGGACAGGGACCGGTACAGGGAAAACATCTAACGAAACAGAACAACATTCTTCTCTATTAAAACCCCCAAATCTGGAATGATTTCCTTGTGGTCTCCATGAGGTATATTACACTGAATCTGTTCCTGCAGATTGGCAAGTCCACAGACTCCACAAATACACCTTTGCTCCTTGCATAAAGCAAGCATTTCGCCAATGTGTGGGGAACCAATGTTCCTCCTTTAAGATGGGTTTCTCCACACATTGGTTCCTTCTAAAACAAATCACAGACTTCTTAAGAATTAATTGCCTCCCCTTGATCGATAGACTGAAGATGATAAAACATCACCTTCTAGTAACCTGCCCATCCTCTCTTTCTTCATTTAAGGAGACTTTATGTTTAGGTAGCTCATGCTTATAATCCTAGCTACTCAGGGAGCTGAAATCTAAGAATCATGGTTCAAAGCCAGCCCAGGCAGAAAAGTCTGTGTGATTCCTATCTCCAATGAACTAGCAAAAATCTAGAAGTGGAGGTGTAGCCCAAGTGGCAGAGCACTAGCCTTGAGTGAAGCAAAGCCCTGAATTCAAGCCTAAGTACTGGCACATTAGAAAGAGACTTTCTGCTTAAATTATCAAAGTAAGAATTTAAAGCATCTCATTCTCTTTGCTAAGTGAAGAGCTTTCACAAGAAACCATTGCCTGGAAACATATAGGCAGGTTCTCCAGGAAGAAACAATTCCAGATTGTGCTTACTCAGAGAGAAAAATAAGATGAATATTAGGGACATATATTTTTCTCCCATTTGAGCTTATAGTCTCCTTTCCTTAAGAGTGTGAGGAAAACTATTTTTTTAAGATTATAACATGCAAAACTTTATTTTGTTTTGCAATATCTACCTAAATATGCATGTGATTAATTTAAATCAATTAAAATACAAAAATTGTACACACATACACATGCATACATGTAGGTGCACACACATGTATATATGGAGCATATTCATTAGAATAAGAATCGATGTGTTTCTCTTACGATGTAATGGCCATTCAACATTGGGGATGTTTTGTCTCCTCACTGGGTGGGTAAGCCAATGGATTGTCATGGAAGACTCCATGGTGTACAATTCAAACTGGTCAGTATGACTTTTCAGAAAAACAAAAACCTATGCATCTAAGGCTCTACTTACATCTCTGGCTCTGAGGTCAATTATTCCCTTCCAATAAACAACTTCCTGTTTTGCTCTTTAGTATCCTTTATCATGCTTGACTCTTGACTGCACTATTTTTGTTCTGCTTTATTCTACCCATAAAAAAATCATTGCACCTGAACAAGAAACCAACTTTTTTTTAACATAAGTTTTCTCACAGAATCCATGACATAAGAGGATTAATTGTTTGTTTTCAGTCCTAAGTTTTTCTCCTCCTAGATCTATTTTTGAAACCCATTTTATTTTGGGATGTCCTGACTGGGATGATACTAAATTGGAAAGCCTGGTGCAAATTTTATTGACCTTCATTTCCGACTATAAAGGATGTCCCCCACTAATCTGTCATCTACAGGGCAGACAAAGGCCAGAGGCCAGGGAAGCCAAGCCAGATGGTGTGTGGGAGAAACCCCCACCAGATGCTTTCTGTTTTGTTGAAAAAGGAAAAAACACATGGGCATCCTTCTTATTCCAAGGTGAGTTAAACAAATGTTTCTTATGGAATCCACAATGCTTGAGAGTAAGTACTGGTCTAATAAAACAGGTAATGTTTATTGCCTATGACAGAATGAATAACTGAATTGATGGATAGATGAATGGTTGAATGAACAGTGTTGGACGAACGAATATTATTGATGTGTTTTAATCTAAACAATACAGAAAATACAAAAAGAACCAGGAGCTGATGACTAACACAATGTAATCCTAGCTACTTAGGAGACTGAGATCATGGTTTGGAGCCAGGTAGGACAGGGAAGTCCATGAGACTCTTACTTCCAATTAACCACCAAAAAGTCAAAAGTAGAGTAGAGGCTCAACTGGTAGAGCACCAGCCTAGAGCTAAGCAAGAGCATGAGGCTCTGAGGTCAAGCCCCAGTACTAGCACAGTATGTGTGTGTGTGTGTGTGTGTGTGTGTGTGTGTGTGTGTGTGTGTGTGTGTGTGTGTGTGTATATATATACATACATATACACATATACACATATACATATATATACATATACATACATACACATGTGTGTGTGCTATCACTTAGGAAAATTTTATAAAGCATAAAGTGAATGGCTTCCATGTCTAGTTTTCAGAGGTGAACAATGTTAACTTTTGTCTGTATTTTTTCCAATTTTGTCCATATTTTACCTTATTATATTATCTATCTGCCTATCTATCTCATTCATTTTCCCAAAATTTTGATCACATTGTCCATAGTGATCTCTTTCTCTTCCTTTCCACTCATATATCAAGGACATTTGTTCATGTCAGTGTAGAAATCTGAGTTGTATGTTGTTGTTGTTGTTTTGTTATTCATAGGCTTAAACTCAGGATCTACGTACTGTTCCTGAGCTCTTTTGCTCAGTCAAGCCTAGAATTCTACCACGTTGAGCCACAGCACCACCTCTAGTTTTCTGATGGATAATTGGAGATAAGAGACTCACAGACTTTCCTGCCCCAGCTGGCTTTGAACCATGATCCTCAGATCTCAGCTTCCTGAATAGCTAGGATTACAGGTGTGAACCACCAAAGCCTGGCAAGTTCTTCTCTTTTAATGACTACATGACTACATGATATTCTGTCTTATAAATTATTCAATCAGACTCCAGTTAAAAGTAATATCTCACAGGCCCAAGGTTGTATTCTTAGCACTATCCAAATAGCGAAAACTTCTATGACCATTTTTGTGCCACCAGTGTAAGATTGTAAAATATTACTTTATACATGTTACTGGGCCATCTGTATTTTTGAATCATTAACATTCTCTGCTTTTTTTCTATTGACTTTTTTCATTTTTCTTTACAGAAATTCTGCACATTAGGTATTGTACCACCTGGCATCATTTATGTGTAGCAAATTCCTTCTCTCGATCTGTCACTTGTCTTTTAAGTTTGTTTGGGATATGTTTTCAGCTTTTAATTCTACAAGCTTTTCTTCAGTTAAATGTCTTTTTTGTTGTTGGTGTTGTTGGTCATGGGGGCCTGAACTCTGAGCCTGGGCGCTATCCCTCAGCTCTTCACCTCAAGGTTAGCACTTTAACACTTGAGCCACTGCGCCACTTCTGGCTTTTTCTGCTTATGTGGTGCTGAGGAATTGAACCCAAGGCCTCATGCATGCAAGGCAAGCACTCTACCACTGGGCTACCTTCCCAGCCCCTCATTTTTTCTTTTTATCACTTTTTCTTTTCCAGACAATCTTCAGGACTCCTCCCCAGCCCTGAGCTGATATAAACGTGTACATTTAGCAGTATTGCTCAATAGGTAGACATGTCAGGTTAATCTAGTGTCCTTTCACAGGTTCACATATTCCAAGGCTCTTCTAAAATCACATTAGAAATGTGTAACTTTGTTCTGATGAATGAGGTGTGATTAAGACGTGGGTCTACATCATTTCTACCCTTGACCAGAAAGATTCCCCCTCCATGGGATCCTCTAACTGGCTCTTCTCTTTGAGTGTTCTATCACAAAAGCAAATATTCCAAATTACATGGGAACAAGACAGAAGCAGCCTGGATCTCTGGCATAACAAAGTAGATTACACGGAGGAAGCTGCTGCAGTCTCCACACACTTCAGATGTTTTTCTATGATAAGCCCCTGGGATTCTGAGGTTTGGGAGGTTTTTTTGTTGTTGTTTTTCTATTACAACATAGTTAATCTAATACTTAGTTAACCTAGGACTGTGGTATTTTCTTACATTCAGACATTTAAATCATGTATAGTTTTTATAAGTACTATACAATGTGAGAGTAACTTATTTTCAAAAATACCTCTTCAATCATGCTATTAATTGTACTTGGTTTAGTGTTTCTGTTTTCTTCTCTACTCCTCTACCATTGTCCACTACTGTGATCTTGAATCTTAATGTATTGAAGAGGAAAATTCCACTTCATGATTTTTTTTGGCCAGTCCTGGGACTTGAACTCAGGACCTGGGCATTGTCCATGAGCTTCTTTTGCTCAAGGTTAGCACTATACCACTTAAGCCACAGAACCACTTCTGGCTTTTTCTGTTTATGTGGTAGTGAGGAATCAAACCCAGGGCTTCATTCATGCTAAGCAAGCACTCTACCACTAAGCCACCTTCCCAGCCCCGTGATTTGTCTTTCTTCAACTCTAACTTTATTCTTCCAAATAAATTTAAGAAACAACCTATTTTCCCAAACAGTCCACTTGTAACCCTAGACAAATTTGCAGTGTAGTTGTCTATTAATTTGGAAATGAGCAGCCTGTGTATGCTATTTAGTATTTCCTGGAGGAATTATGATATTCTATTGTATCCTTGGTTTGTCTGCTTATAAAAACATAATTCTCTTATTCTTGTGTGTGTGTGTGTGTGTGTGTGTGTGTGTGTGTGTGTGTGTGTATGTGTGTGTGTATGTGTGTGTGTGCTGGTCCTAGAACTTGAATTCGGAGACTGTATGCTGTCCCTGACCTTCCTTTGCTGAAAGCTAGCACTCTACTACCTCGGCCACACCTCCAATTCTGGCATTTTTGGTAGTAAACTGGAGATGAGAGTCTCACAGACTTTCTCCCTGCCCTGGCTTTGAACCCAGTTCTCAGATCTCAGCCTCTTGAGTAGCTAGGATTACAGATGTGAGCTACCAGCACCTGGCGATATTAAGTTATTCTTAGATGATTTGCAGATTAATTTGAAATATCTTAAATACATTTTTCTAATTTCAGTTGCTAATTGTTCAATGCTAGCAAACAGGAAAGTAACACTTTTTCCCTCCCTTACCTCCACTCTGGTTGATCGTCTCCAAGGGATTTAATATCTTTTCAGTCCACTAGTCTTGCACACTACCAGGTAATACATGCTGTATCATTAACAATTCTCCTCAGGTTCTGTTGAGATAATATTGAGTTTTTAGGAATACTGTCATATAACTGCAACTATGAGCATGTTCTCTTTTTTCAGTTATTTTCTTCTCTCCCTATATTTACTTAAAGCTCCTTCTAGAATAGGAATTAGAGTTTGCTCCTAAGTTTAATCATTTTCTGTTTCTGTCCTTTATTAATATAATCATACTTTCCTCCTTAAACTTTTGTGTAATCAATACAATTAGTAGACTTTATTTTTCCTGCCAAAACTTGGGGATTAAACTGAAGATCTCAAGCTTTTGCTTGGATTTTTCATTCAAGAGTGGCACTCTACCATTTGAGCCAGACCTCACTTTTGGCTTTTTGCTAACTAATTACAGATGAGAATCTCATGCATTTTTCTGCCCAGGCTAGTTGTGAACCTTGATTATCAGATCTCAGCCTCCTGAGTAGCTAAGATTACAAATAAGCCACCAGAGCCCAACCTAAAATTTTCTTTTTTCTTTTTTAACCTTTTTTGTGGGTTTGAAGCGAATATCAGCTAAGCTGCTGCTTTACCATCGAGCCACACCTTCAGCCCTGATGCTTTCTAATGATGAAACATTTTATATTTCTTTCCTAAACTTCCCCTAATGGCGCTATATTTAATTTTTAACTGGAATAATGTAAAATTTTAAGTCTGAAAATTGAAGACAACCAGTTAAGTCCACACTTGAGGAATGATTTAGTAAGTTAATGAGACACTATTATGAAGTATTTTTATGCCCACAGTATTAGTCAGTTCCCCCTTGCTGAAACAAGACCTGAGGAAAAAACTGGATAGGAGAATGGTAATATTTTCTCTCATGGTTTCAAAGACTTCATCACATCCTGGCAGGGAGGACATGGCCAGGCAGCAGTCAGGAAGCAACAAAGAGAAGGCCTGCACTTGCTGCTTTTCTTCCCCTTTTATTCCATCCTAGGAATATTTTATTCCATCCTAGCCTATTGGATGGTGCCACCTACACTTGGGGCAAATCTCCCCCCTAAATTAATCCTTTTATACACCCCCTTCCCCCAGAGGTGCGATTTCCTAATATTCTAGGCACATCTCAAGCCAATCAAAGTAACAATTAAGATTTACTACTTCACACACTAAAAAATAGACTAATTATAAAAAAGTGTTAATTAACTGTTTTAGTGCATTTCAAAGGAGGGAAATTTTGACACATGCTACAACACAGATGAAAATTAAGATGTGTCAAACTAAGTGATTTAAGCCAATTATGAAAAGACAAATATGAGTAATTTTACTTATATGCAGTATCTAGAGTCATCAGCTTAATCAAGACACACAATGACAAATTGTACTTTTGAAGGACTGAGGAGGGAAGAATAGGGCATTATTGTGTAATGGGTATAGATTTTCTATTTTTACAAGAAGGGAGAGTTCTGAAGAAAGGTTATATAGAAATGTCATATATTTAATATTAGTGGATATTTTCTCTTAAAATGACTGAGATAATAATTTGATAATAATTTAAAGTATTCTGAAGGCAAAATAGAAGTAGGGGAGTAGATCTCAGAATGAAAATAAAATCTTATAGATATAAAATCTGAGGTCAAAACTGGAGGTGACTAGATAATGGAGCAAAAAGACTTGTGTAAATATCTTCTGCAGAAATTTTGATTGGTTCCACCTGGGGACTGAAACAAGATGGAGTTGTGCCATGAAGCCAAGGGAGCCAGCAGTACTTAAGACCACGTGGTGCACTAGACACCAAGGAACCCAAGTATTTGCAGCATCATTAGAAGCAAATGCTTAGATTTTTTTAAATTATCAAGATAGCTTGAGCCAGGCTCCAGTGGCTCACATCTGTAATCCTAGCTAGTCAAGAAGCTGAGATCTAAGGATCTCAATTCAAAGCCAGCCCAGGCAGGAAAGTTCCTGAGACTCTAGTGTCCAAGTAACCACTAAAAAAGCCAAAAGCAGAGGTGTGGCTCAAGTGGTAAAGTGCTAGCCTTGAGCAAAAGAAGCCCAGGAACAGACCCCAGGCTCTGAATTCAAGCCCCAGGACTCATACTCACACACACACACACACACACACAAACATATACACATAGTTTATGATTATCTATATGGAATTACATTTAGAAATTTTAAGAATTACAAACTCATGTAATTTTATTATTCATAACATAAAATAGTTCATTCTATTTATACCAAATCAAAATGTACATGTTCATAACACTTCATGAAAACAGAACTAAAACCCATTAGAAAGCGACCAAATGGTCAAAGCTTTTAATTTACAAAATAGGTTGAGGCAGTATTAATTTTAGGAGTTATAACTATGATGATCTCCTGAAACTTTCCTTCTACATCAAGACATCAATGTCCTTGGTGAGAACTGGACACCTAGAATGCATTGAGAAGGATCTGAGGTCTGTACTAGATACACAGAGGCCATGTAATAAATCAGTGATAAAGAGGAGGTCAGAGAGTGGAAGGAATTCTCACCTGACTGGGGCAATTGCTTCATCCTCACAGCAAGCTCTCTCCAGGCTCTTCCCAGGCTGTGAATAGCAATGCCTGTCACCAAGCAGCCTCCTCTTCATTCCGGCCATTTTTGTTGTTGTCCTAACTATCACACTGTACTGGAGGTTATATGTGTGCTACCTACTGTGTCGTCTGTTTAAAGACAGAACATACTTTAATTATTTCTGTATTCTACCAGCTATTTCATTTAGTAAATGTGTGCTAATTTAATATCTTGTTGGAAAAAAACAAACATCAAATTCCTAGAAAAATTCCCCTTGCTATTCTGAGTATTTGGCTCATTTTATTTCATAGTACCCCAGGAAATGCATCTATTCATCTAGATTTGGGTAACCAACACCACTATAAAAATACAGAATAATTTTAACCCCAAATTTCTCTCATGATGCCACTTTAAAATTATCCCTTCTCTACAGGTAGACCCATTGCAACAATGAGATGTACAAGTCATTATGTCGAAAACGAACTTTACAACTTTGGTGAGGGGGGGAGCGGGGAGGATTTGGTGGGGGAGGCTGGGAAGGGATGGGAAGGGGAAACAAAGGAGGAGGCTACAATGCTTGATAAGAAATGTACCCATTATCTTGCCCATGTAATTGTAATCCCTCTGTACAGTATTTTCACAATAAAAAAAATAAAAATAAAAAAATTATCCGTTCTCCACTGTCCCAAAGATCTGGCAGCCTATCCTGATTTCCACTTCTCTGGTCTTGTTATTTCAATAAGAGATGACTATAGGGGTTGGGAAGGTGTCTCAGTGGTAGAGCGCTTGCCTTGCATGCATGAAGCCCTGGGTTCGATTCCTCAGCACCACATAAGCAGAAAAAAAGCCGGGTGGCACTGTGGCTTAAGTGGTAGAGCACTAGCCTTGAGCTGAAGAGCTGAGGGACAGCACCCAGGCCCAGAGTTCAGGCCCCATGACAGGCCCCCCCCCCCAAAAAAAAGAGATGACTATAGTTTGGGTCAGGAGTGCTCCTCAAAGGCCTACATATTACAGGGGTTGGCTCCAAATTTGGCACTATTGAGAGGTGAAGGCACAGAGAGAGGTCTTTGGGTCTTTGGGACATGACCTCAACAGAGATTGTCAGACTCAAGTTTCTTTGTCTTTTTAATTTCTGAGCCATGAAATGAACAGTTTTGCATTTTCACGTACTCCTGCCACAGGCTTAAGTGCAATTAGCAATGGTCTGAAACCACAAATTCTCTTTTTAAGTTTATTATCTCAGATATTGTTACAGTAGTGAAAAACTGACTAACCTGGGTATAAAACTCAAGAAGCACACACAGCGTCGATCTGTAGGTACTGCTTTTATTCACTCAGCATAGACTATGAGCTCTTCATTCTCTTTTATTCAATTAATTAATTAATGCTATTCTAAAGGTGACGTACAATTACATGTCAGGTAATGAGTACATTTCTTTTAGACCATCCCTCTTTCTCCCAGTTTTCCCTCCTGACCCTACCCACAAGTTGTATAGTTCACTTTCAACAGTGTCTAGTGAGTACCACTGTTGTATTTGTTCACCCTTTGTCCCACCGTTTTATTGACTAGCTATTCCATAGAATTGATGTGCCAGTTTTTTAAATTCCTACCTATGGAGGGAAGTATTTTTTGCCTATTACAAGCAAAAGTTCTGTCTGGGATCATACACCTTTTCACTTCTCTTACATAAAATCCCAAAGCATGCCATTGTTGGATCATGCAGAGTACATGTTTAGTTTTCACCATGGTGGCACTAATTTTTCACTTCTGGCAGAAATGTGCAAAACCATTGTGAGATAATTCTGATGTTGGTATGACCTCAGGGTTGGCTTCTGTTTGGTCACTTTCTTCATTCTTTGAAATTTTCCTGGATCTTGCTATGATGAACTGTATCTTACTTAAATCTTTTGTTTTAATTGTCCTCTCTGATACCACTTTGGAGATGAGAAAAAGGGTCAAATCATTTCTTCCTTGGCCCCTGTTGAGACCAAAACAAAAGAGCTCCACAATACTGCTGCCCATATAATTTTCATCATCACTATGGGGTAACCTCACTTCTGCTTACTACCAGCCATGAAAGTCCTAATGCTCTATTTCTTCTGGCTCGGGCTGACCCCAATTCTCCTGTGCTGGAGGTAGAACCATTATTCCATGTGGTGCTCATTGACATAGCAGGTTAGAGATGAGACTCCCAACTCTCCACTCAACCTTCACTGAAAGTAGGGTTGGGACTCCATATTGCAGAATGGCAAGGAAGGAGGTCTAGGTTTTTGCCAGCAGGAAAATGCAGAGGGAGAAGGGACCAAAGGGTTTTTCTTGTACTATTTGTCTGGAACAGGGAAGACATTGAAAGTTTTCCTGCTAGAATGCCATTTTCTTGGTGCTTTGGCTACAGAGAAGATCTGAAGAGGGGCTTTTTATTCTAAATTCATTGGAATTTCCAGGTGTCTATTTCTCTAGTACATCTGGAATACATGAGACATCACAAAGACTCAAGTCTCAAGGTCCTTGGTCAGTCACTTCTCTTCTCCATCTTTCAGTCTTCTATTATTATATTTTACATGCACACAAACAGACAGACAGACAGACAGAGCTTTAACTATGATTAACAGGAAGAATAGAAAGGTAGATATCAATATGGAGTGTTTTCTACAGTTTTTCAATGGCTTTACCCTTACAGTCTATTCACTAATTGTCTGGTGGAAATTTTTACTCCTTAACAAGTATACAGAGAATTATCCCACACTTCAAACAACAGACCCTCTTGCTTTTCTTTTTTTCATGTACCCTACCTTCAATAAGAGATGCTGAGAATATATAGAAGTATATATGTGTGTATATATACATATATATGTATATATACACATATATATACATATGCATATATAACTTGGGTGCCCATTGTGGATTTTTAATAGTCAACAGAAACTTATGTAAATATCTATGGATACATTTTTTTTCAAATTTTCACAGAAAGGAATACTACCTAACCAAAAATAAAAAGAAATAAATAAGATATAACTTTGCATTAGAACATATTTCAGAAAGTAAAAGTAATTAAATTACATAGTATTTTGGGAATATTTGTATTTTCCTGTTTTGAATTTTAAAAGTATCTTCAAAATTAACAAATGATGGGGGCTGGGAAGGTGGCTCAGTGGTAAGCGCTTGCCTTGCAAGCCTGAGTCCCTGGGTTCGATTCCTCAGCACCACATAAGCAAAAAGAAAAAAGCCGGAAGTGGTGCTGTGGCTCAAGTGGTAGAGCGCTAGCCTTGAGCTGAAGAGCTGAGGGACAGTGCCCAGGCCCTACGACCGGACCAAAAAAAAGAAAATTAACAAATGATGTTTGAGATAAAGAGATGAAACATATTTTAAGTTTCCCAGTAACTACATTCTAAAAGCTATTTTTCTATAGCTTATTTCATTTGGTGTTTACAATAAATACACTTATACAGCCAATACTCCCTTTAAATTAACTTCTAGTCCAACGTAGTTTTGAGATACCACACAACTTTCTATAATTTTTAGGGTTCCAGATGCAACAATATTCCTCTTTAAAGTTCTCATAATGCAGCCTAGGATGTAAGATAAACAAATTCCGCACTGTTCTGTAATTCCTCACAATTAATTTCCACAAACAGGTGTTCCTCTTTTTCCATCTACTCTATGTCCATAACAGCAAACAACCTTCAAATTTTTAATCACAAGAAGGTCTATGACATATGGCTTTCCTACTTCAAAGGAATCTAATAATAGCACAAGCAAAGGAATATAGCCCTTTGCACAGAATAAACAAACACTTCTCTCTCCTGAGAGACATCAGATGAACCTTCTTATGTCAGATCTCTCCCAGAATTCCATTGTTGTCTCTCCAAACAGGCTTGAGGGGGAAAAAATCACTGAACCTGAGATCGAGAGCCTTTCTCAAACATGTTTCCTTTCAAAACATAGGGAAACAGGATTTTTGGCCACAGGAGGTCAAGGTCAGCAATCTAACAGAATTAGTCCTTTTGAACTTCCTTTCTAAGAAACATATTATGTTATCTGATGAAAGCTGTTACATTAAAAATTTCTATTAACACTAAATCTAGGGTCAAATTTTGATCTTCACACAATTAATGATTTCAAGTAGCACATTTATTAAAATCCACAAATTAGTTTCCTTCCAAGGTAATATAAACACTGTACATTCTGTAAAGATTGGAGCAGTATTTGATCACTTTTTGTAGGTCCCACAAAGATCTGTACAATGCTCACACAGAAAAAAAATCAATATTTGTTTAATAAGTAAGTATATTTTTAACAATTAAAGAAGAACTATAGGAAAAAAATCCCACAAAAAATGCAAATGTAACAGTCAAACTGGAATCTTTAGAGATTGTGTTGCCTTCAGAGACCTCAGTTTATATGAAGTTATTTGCAAGTATGGATATCCCAACCAAATAAAATAGAAATGCAGTTTTCATTAGGACTGGTTTTTGTTTTTGTTTTGCTGAGGCTTGAACTCAGGGCCTGGGCTCTATCCTTGAGCCTCTCTGTGTTCAAGGCTAGCACTCTACTACTTGAGCCACTTCTGGCTTTTTCTGATAAAAAAAAAATCTCACAAACTTTCCTGCCCAGGCTGATTTTGAACCATGATCCTCAGATCTCAGCCTCCTAAGTAGCTAGGATTACAGGCATGAGCCATCATCTAGGAACTGTTTTTAATACCACTATCTCAGATTTGTACAAAGTTGACTTGAGCATTTACAGTAGATTATATCACTTTAGTGTCATATAATTTTCCATATTATTATCTATTTCAAAAATGGGGAAACTGAGATTTATCTAAAGGACCCCAATGAGTAAGCAACAGATCTGGACTGTTATCCACCTTTTTGTGTCCATCAATGGGACTCCGTTTCCTCTTTGCAGAATATGGAAACTCCTGAAGCTTCCTTGCAGTAAGGACTCAGGCTAGCTCTCTGCAGCAGGTTACTCCCTGATTTCTTCAGCTGCAGTTTGATCTGCTTTCTTCCTGACACTACAGTCACTGAGCTTTGTAGGAGAGGTAGACATTTTATCATGCTGACAGGTTTTCCTCTCACCTTTCTTGCTGACACTGACTACTTCCTGTCTAGAAGGAGCCTGCCGAAGGAAAATGTCCAAACACATTTCCTCTTGCTCTAAACTGAATTATGAAAATTTCTAAGTCTGTGGCAGAAAATGGGAATTCCTGGATACAGTTGTAATTCTATATTAGGAACAAAGAAGAATTAAAACCACAGAAGTTTGTTTACATGAAATGCCACAATATTGTTATTTATCACACAGCATAGAATCTGGTTGGCTCATTTCCATTCTGTATAGAGAAGCCTTTAGACAGATTTTATTTTTCTTTATTTTTTGTGCTTGAACTCAGAGCCTGGGTGCTTTCTCTCAGCTTTTTGTTAAAGGATGGTGCTGAACAACTTGAGCCATAGCTCCACTTCTGGGTTTTTTGTTTGGGGAGGTTTTTTTTTGCTTTGGGTTGGTTTTTTTTTTTTTTTTTTTTGCTGGTTATACATAAGATTCTCATGAACTCTCCTGTCTTGGCTTTGAAATATGATCCTCAGATCTCAGCCTCCTAAGTAGTTAGGATTATAGGCATGACCCATTCACAATTAGCTTGTTTCTCTTTTTTAGAGATTTGCTTCAGTTAAATCACTTTAGGGTTTATTGAATGAGAGGATAAAGAGAGAGAGAGAGAGAGAGAGAGAGAGAGAGAGAGAGAGAGAGGAGAGAGAGAGAAAGGTGACAAGGTCTCCCATCCATAGACTAATCAAAAATGTATTTGAAATCAATGTCCAACCAGGAGCCAAATGACACACCTGTCTGGCAGTAAACACCAAGTGACCAGTAGTGTGGTCACATGCACTCCACCCTGACACGTTTTAGGGTTTGTTTTGTTTTGTTTTGTTTTTGTCAGTATTGGGGCATGAACTCTGGGTCTAGGAGCTATCCCTCAGCTCTTCAGCTAAAGCAAGCCTCTACCACTTGAGCCACAGCGCCATTTCCGGCTGTTTCTGCTTATGTGGTGCTGAGGAATCAAACCCAGGGCCTCATGCATGCAAGGCAAGCACTCTACTACTGAGCCACCTTCTCAGCCTCAGGATCTATTTTTTTCTAGTCACAGCTCTTCTTTTGTTTTTTGAATAGTTAATTGGAAATAGGAGTCTCATGGGAACTTTTCTGCCCTGGCTGGCTTTGAACTGTGATTCTCAGATCTCAGCCTCCTGAGAAGCTAGGATTACAATGTGAGGTCTGGGTGCCCGGCCTTCCTGAGTATTTATGCTCAAGGTTAGCACTCTATTACTTAAGCCACAGCTCCACTTCTGGCTTTTTTTGGTGCCATCATCCTCAGAGTTCAGCTTCCTTAGTAGCTAGGTTTACAGGTGTGAAGCACTGGCCCCTGGAAACAATTCTTTTAAAAATGATAACTAGGGCTGGGAAGTTGGCCCCTACATTGACATGATTAGAGGCCAATATGCCTTGGAGCATTCTCAGGAGTGCTGGCCGCAGTGCTGGCCCGGTGTAAGACTGCAGGCCAAACACAGCAGGCAGCCTGACAAGAAGTTGTACTCCCTGTAGAGGTTCTTCCTTCATCTCCTCTCTAGACTTACCATTCCCACAGATAGTCTGGGTACTTTGAGTCTCAAGGAACTATAGACCCATCTTAAATACAAGACTGCATACTTATTGCAGTGAGTGAGTTCTGATAACTATGAGGATATATTTACCCACATACAGCAAGTTATATGTATAATGACTCAATAGAGATATATCCAGCTTGTGTAAGAATTTCTTATAATACATATATTTGCATATACATATACAGATATATACATGTGTATATAGTGGAGAGAGTCTTGATCTAGATTCTAAGTGCTGTTCCTGGGATTTTGTGATCAAGATTAGCATTCTGCCACTGGAATCATACCTCCACTATTGCCTTTTTTAAAGGTAAGAGTCTCTTGAGTTTGTCTGCCAGGGCTGGCTTTAAACCACAGTCCCCAGATCTGAGCTTCCTGAGTAGTTAGTATTAAAAGCATAAGCCATCGGCACTTGGCTAATACCTATTTTTATAGATGTATTTTTAATCTGTATTTGCCAAGCTTGTCTACTTAACATGACATTTGACTTAAGGAAATGTTCTTGTTCTCTTAACTCAGAAGCCATTTTTTTTTACTTCTAAACAAAACCTATGGCTTGAGTTCTAAGTCTCATGGTCTCCCTTATTTGCAATAACTAGTATATGTCTGAGACAAGCAGAAAAGGTCAGATAAGTTGATGTTAAGCAAAATGAACCCCAAGATAAGGACTCAAATGGTTTTTCTTTCTTGCGATTGTTTCTAACATATTTATAAGATGATTTATTTGTTACTTTGGATGTCCCCCCTACATGGTATAACCCCTGCTTTCACTGTATTTGATGTTGGCATAAATTGTGGAGGGGAAGGGAAAAAAACAAATTGTTTAAATAGGGATACAGGTGGACCCATTGCAACAATGAGGTGTACAAGATGTTATGTTGAAAATGTACTTTACAACTTTGGCTCAGGGGCGAGGGGTGGGAGGGTTGGGGGAGAGGAGATCGGAAGGGATGGTAGGGAAAACAAAGGAGGAGGCAACAATGCTTGATAAGAAATGCACTCATTACCTTGCCCATGTAATTGTAACCCCTCTGTATGGTATTTTCACAATTTTTAAAAAAAAAAGAATTTTTTTTAATTACCAAAAAAAAGGCGGGGGGGGGGGGGGGCTGGGAAGGTGGCTCAGTGGTAGAGTGCTTGCCTTGCATGCATGAAGTTTGATTCCTCAGCACCACATAAGCAAAAAAAAAAAGCCAGAAGTGGCGCTGTGGCTCAAGTGGTAGAGCGCTAACCTTGAGCTGAAGAGCTGAGGGGCAGTACCCAGGCCCAGAGTTCAGGTCCATGACTGGGACCCCCCCCCAAAAAAAAAAAACTGGAGGTATAGTGAGTAACTGGAGATAAAAGATTTTCCTGCCCAGGCTGGTTTTGAACTACAATCCTCAAATCTCAGCTGAGTAGCTAGGATTACAGGCTTGAGCCACCAGCACCCAGCTTTTCTTACTACTTTACTTCAACATTATGCTAGTAGTTCTAACCAATAAAAGCAGGCAAGAAAAATAAATAAAAAGCATCCACATGAGTGACAAAAAGAAATATAACTGTTCCTATTCATAAATGACATAATCATTTATATAGAAAACCAATAGACGTTTAAGGATACAGGTGGACCTGTTGCAACAATGAGAAGTACAAGTTGTCATGTCCAAAACGAGCTTTACAAAAGTCGGTGCTGGGAGGGGGGGGGGGGGTGAGGATTGGGATTGGGGGGGGAGGGGGGAGGCTGGGAAGGGATGTGAAGGGTAAACAAAGGAGGAGGCTGCAATGCTTGGTAAGAAATGTACGCATTATCCTGCCCATGTAATTGTAACCCCTCTGTACAGTATGTTCACAAAAAAAAAATTAAATTAAATTAAAAAAAAAAAAAAAGAAAACAAATAGAACTTATTAAAGAAAACAAAATAGAGACCTTTGCTCAAGATGGCGACGGGGCAGTAGGGAAACGCCACAGCTCTCTCCAACCAAAAAGAGAGTTCGAGTTCCAACCTTTAATCTCCCCAAGAGACCGACAACAACAAAAAGACGAACACTCAGAGAAAAACCAGAGGTGGAAAATAACAAAAAAAGAAAGAGAGGAAAAGAAGAATTTCAGAACAGAGAAGAGCGAAGACCCCTCCCCCAACCTTTACTGGCCGCGCGGCAGTGCGCCAAGCCGCCGGCCAGCCGGCCCGGCAGGGGCTGCCGGAGCCACAGAGACACAGGGGGCTGCTTGCAGATCACCAGGTACCGGATTGCAGAACAGCGGATCGCCAGGAACAGAGAAACCTACCAGCCGGGAGTCTCCAGGAGGATCCCACCCCACCCATCACTCTCCACCGGAGCGGAGAGGCTCCATCCCGCCAAAGCCGCCCGGCACCAGCAGCGCCACAAAGGGACCTGTCGCGATCGCAACGACCCGGCGGGGGGCCGCCCAACCCAGCCCGCAACCACCCCAACTGAACTCGGACTGCAACAACAACTGACGGACTGCAACAACAACTGACGACCTACAGGGTGAGTACCCATCAGGGGACAGGGAATCCATCAAGGGAGACCAGAGCTGGAGGGAATCCCCAGACCCTGACCTAGACTCCCTACCCCAACACCCGGACCACAGGACCCACTAAAACTGGGAACTGTTCGAGAGCCCCACCAGCCGGTGGAGCACACTCTGCTGGCCAGGCCAGAGCAAGAGCGCCCCGGGAAGGGAGCTTAAATGCTCAAGCCAGGAACAGTGCCCCTGGGTCAAGACTACCAACAGTAGAAGAAATTTGAACTGTGTCCTCCAGGCTGCATAACCAAGGTGGTATACACATTAGCACAGGCCTAAAGAGCGCGCTCCAGGCTGGGGCCGGAACCAGGCCAGGGGACCGGCGCCTGAACAAAGCAAAAAGGGTCAGAAGTGGGGCTGTGGCTCAAATGGTAGGGTGCCAGCCCTGAGCTGAAGAGCTGAGGGACAGCACCCAAACCTAGAGTTCAAGCCCACAACCAGCCCAAAACAAACAAAAACACATCAGGAGCCCATAGCAGACTCCAGTATTTGGGAGAGTGCATCCAGAGCATCTGATCTTCCCAAGAGCACCCGCAGGAGCAAACACAAGCAGTCTAGGCTGCTCAACCCTTCCAAAGGCGGGAATTGCTACAGCAGAGAGCTGAGAATCCTAAGTGAATAGCAGCTGGAAATAGGCTCCCAACAGAATCCAGATCAGACACAGACTCTCTCTACCAATAGAGAATCAGCAACCAAGCAAAGACAGACACACCAAAACAAGATTGAAGAGCAGTCTCCTGAACCCCCATGCGAAAATCACAGAGAAAAATCACAAGGTTTACCACTACCCAGGACAGCAAGCTCACCTCAAAAGCCAGCAGCCACGCAGGGGAGAGCCCCAGTGGGAGCAAAGCAGGAATGGAAGACAAAAACTACATCCAAGGGTTGCTGGAGGCAATGACTCAAGAAATAAAGCGAGAAATGGATCAGAAATTGAAAGAGCACAAGGATGAACTATCAAAAGATATACAGGATATCAAACAAAAATTGGATGCAAAAATAGAAGCTGCACAAACCTCAGTAAGAAGTGAGATAAACGCCAAATTAGAGGTAATGCATACTGATATCACCTCATTGAGAGGTGAGATCAGTACTCTGAGAACCAACATTGAATCCATAAAGGGATCCATTTCCATCATGCAAACCACAATAGAAGCCACGGTCAACAGAGTGAATGAAATGGAAGGTAGAGTGTCAGATACAGAAGACAGAATACACCAACTGGACCAAAAAGTGACAGATATGGAAAAATCACTCAAATTAAACCAAAGGGAAATTCAAGAGCAAGCAGATAATGCTAAAAAATTTAACCTTCGCATAATCGGAGTGGACGAAGGTGAGGAATTCCAGAGCAAGGGAATGCAACACCTATTTAACAAGATAGTCAATGAAAATTTTCCCCACCTCAAAAACGACCATCTTAACTACATCACAAAAGCTTATCGAACACCCAACAAGCAAGATCCCAGGAGAAACACTTCTAGGCACATAATAGTAACAATGATGGATCTGAATAATAAGGAAACAATCCTGCATGCAGCAAAAATGAAGAAGGAGCTATACTACAACGGGAAAAAAATTAGAATCACTGCAGATCTCTCCACACAAACAATGAATGCAAGAAAAGCCTGGGAAAGCACCATACGAGCCCTGAGAGCCAATAACTGCCAACCCAGACTGATATACCCGGCAAAGCTAGCATTCACATTCGATGGAGAACTGAAAACTTTTAATAGCAAAGAAAAACTAAATGAATACATAAACATTAAGCCAGCATTACAAAGAATTCTAAGAGGGGGGACACAACCTGAAGAAAGCAACCAGGAACTGGGACCTGCCCCAAACAGGCATTACTCAAAGTCTAACTGAGCAAGCACAGGAGGAAAGGAAAGAAGAAAAACTTAGGAAAACGGAATGGCAGGGACAACAATGCATCT
This sequence comes from Dipodomys spectabilis, assembly GCF_019054845.1. NCBI lineage: Eukaryota > Metazoa > Chordata > Mammalia > Rodentia > Heteromyidae > Dipodomys > Dipodomys spectabilis. Next base: position 1,983,881 of record NW_024870876.1, read on the forward strand.
CTCTATACTTTCTCTTAATATAAATGGGCTGAATTCGCCAATTAAAAGAAAACGAACTGAGGACTGGATCAGAAAACAAGACCCATCCATCTGTTGCCTTCAGGAGACCCACCTCTCAGCCAAACATACAAACAAACTCAGAGTGAAGGGGTGGAAAAGGATCTACCAATCAAATTCCCCCAATAAGAAAGCAGGTGTAGCTATCCTGATATCTGACAAAATAAACTTTTCATTAAAATCAGTACAGAAAGACAAGGACGGACACTACATATTAATAAAGGGAACAATCCAAGAGGAGGATATAACCATCATCAACTTATATGCCCCAAATATCGGTGCACCCAGATATGTTAAACAAATGCTCTCAAACTTACAGAATAAAATAGATCCCAATACGATAATACTAGGAGACTTTAACACGCCACTCTCACCAAAGGACAGGTCTACCAACCAGAGGATTGGCAAAGAAGCTACCGAATTAAGTGAGGCCATACTTCAAGCGGAATTAACTGACATCTACCGAGTATTTCACCCTAAAACAACACAGTACACATTCTTCTCAGCAGCTCATGGAACTTTCTCCAAAATAGACCATATCATAGTTCATTCAAGGAACTTAAGCAAATACAAAGGGATCGACATAATCCCCTGTATCCTATCTGACCACAGTGGAATCAAGCTAGCTCTCAATAACAAAGCATACCGCAGAAATTTCTCTAATACATGGAAATTGAACAGCACACTCCTTAACAAGGCCTGGGTAACAGAAGAGATCAGAGAAGAAATAAAGCATTTCCTAGAACTCAATGAAAATGAAAACACCTCACAAAGAAACTTGTGGGACACAGCAAAAGCAGTCCTGAGGGGCAAATTTATTGCCCTCAGTGCCCACATCAAGAGAATGGAGACAGACCAAGTAAATAATCTCATGTTGCAACTAAAACAGCTAGAAAAACAAGAAAAAATGGGACCTAAAGCTACTAGACGAAGCCAGATAACCAAATTGAGAGCAGAGATTAACCAATTAGAAAATCAGAAAACCATAACCAAAATAAACCAAACAAAAAGCTGGTTCTTTGAAAAAATAAACAAAATTGATGGCCCGTTGGCAAGATTAATTAAAAAAAGAAGAGAGGAAACCCATATTAATAGGATTAGGGATGCCACGGGAAACATCACAACACGTACCCAAGATATCCAAACAATTCTAACAGACTACTTTCAAAAGCTATACTCTCTAAAGGAAGAAAATCTGGCGGAAATGGATGCATTTTTAGAGAAATACAAGTTACCCAAACTGAGCAAAGAAGAAGTTAACCAATTAAATAAGCCAATATCCTATAATGAGATACAGGAAGCTATCAAAAGTCTTCCAACAAAAAAAAGCCCAGGACCAGATGGATTCACAGCAGAATTCTATAAGACCTTTAAAGAAGAACTAATACCCATACTCCTCAAGCTCTTCAGAGAAACAGAGAAGGAGGGAGCTATCCCAAACTCATTCTACGAAGCCAATATCACACTCATCCCCAAACCAGGCAAAGACCCAACCAAAAAGGAGAATTACAGGCCAATCTCCTTGATGAACACAGATGCAAAGATCCTTAACAAGATTCTAGCTAACAGAATCCAGAAACACATAAAAAAAATAATACACTATGATCAGGTAGGCTTCATCCCAGAGACACAGGGATGGTTTAACATACGTAAGTCAATAAATGTAATCCAGCATATCAACAGAGCCAAGGTCAAGAATCACATGATTATCGCCACAGATGCAGAAAAGGCCTTTGATAAAATTCAACATTCATTCATGCTAAAAGCTCTGGAGAAAATAGGAATAGAAGGAACATTTCTAAAAACAATAAAAGCCATTTATGACAGACCAATAGCCAATATTATACTTAATGGGGAAAAGCTACAACCAATCCTCCTAAAAACAGGAACAAGGCAAGGATGTCCACTGTCTCCACTCCTCTTCAACATAGTCCTAGAACCCTTAGCCAGGGCAATAAGGCAAGAAAAAGACATTAAAGGGATCCGCATAGGGAAAGAAGAAGTGAAACTATCCCTTTTTGCAGACGACATGATACTATACCTCCACGATCCCAAAAACTCCATCCCCAAACTTTTAGAAATCATAAGTCACTTCGGCAAAATAGCAGGATACAAAATAAACCCACAAAAATCAGTTGCCTTCCTATACACTGATAACGCACAGGAAGAGAGGGAAATAAAGGGAGCAACCCCATTCACAATAACCTCCCAAAAAATAAAATATTTAGGAATTAACCTAACCAAAGATGTAAAAGAACTATTTAATGAGAACTATAAAAAGTTAAAGAAAGAAATTGCAGAAGACACTAGGAAATGGAAAGACCTCCCATGCTCCTGGATAGGCCGACTTAATATAGTAAAGATGGTGATACTTCCAAAATTAATATACAAATTCAATGCAATTCCTATTAAAATCCCAATGACGTACATCACTGAAATACAGAAAACAGTCCAAAAATTTATATGGAACAACAAAAGACCTAGAATAGCCAAAACAATTCTAGGGGATAAAGACAATATGGGAGGGCTATCCATGCCGAACTTCAAACTCTACTACAGAGCTATAATCACAAAGACAGCATGGTACTGGCACAAAAACAGACCCGAAGACCAATGGAACAGAATAGAAGATCCAGATATAAATCCACAGGCCTACAGCCAGCTGATATTCGACAAAGGAGCCAAAGACATACAATGGAAGAAACACAGCCTCTTCAACCGCTGGTGCTGGGAAAACTGGGCAGCCACATGCAGAAAACTAAAAGTGGACCCCAGCCTATCACCATGCACCAACATCAACTCAAAATGGATTAAAGACCTTAACATTAAACCTGAATCTCTGAAACTACTGCAGGACAGAGTAGGAGAGACACTTGAACTAATAGGCACAGGAAGGAACTTCCTGAACAGAGTCCCAGGGTCACAACAAGTTGGAGAGAGACTCGACAAATGGGACTACCTTAAAATAAAAAGCTTCTGCACAGCTAAATCTATCGCAACTAAGCTAGAAAGACAACCAACTAATTGGGAAAAAATATTTACCAGCAATATATCAGACAAGGGGTTAACATCCTGTATATACAGGGAACTCAAGAAACTAATCCCTCCCAAACCTAACAAACCAATTACTAAATGGGCAAGGGAACTAAAGAGGGACTTCTCAAATGAAGAAATAAAAATGGCAAAGAAACACATGAGGAAATGTTCATCATCCCTGGTGGTGAAGGAAATGCAAATAAAGACAACCCTGAGATACCACCTTACCCCAGTCAGAATGTCCCACATCCACAAATCAGCCAACGACAAATGCTGGAGGGGATGTGGAGAAAGAGGAACCCTATTACACTGCTGGTGGGAATGTACACTTATACAACCACTTTGGAAAGCAGTCTGGAGGGTCCTTAGAAAGCTAAAGATTGACCTCCCTTACGACCCAGTCATACCACTTCTAGGCATCTACCCTGAACAACAGGAACCAATATACAAGGACACGTGCACCTCCATGTTTATTGCAGCACTGTTCGCAATAGCTAGGATATGGAAACAACCTAGGTGCCCCACCACAGATGAATGGATCCAAAAATTGTGGTATCTATACACAATGGAATATTATGCAGCCATTAGAAATGACAAAATAATGGCATTTGCAGGGAAATGGATGGAGCTAGAAGGAATCATGTTGAGCGAGGTAAGCCAAGAACGAAGAGACAAACGGTACATGGTCTCCCTCATAAGTGGATGCTAAATCCAAAAGGTTAGTGATACGACAAAACTAACAGGACTTAAGAAACAAAGAACTCCCGCTCATCTGGTTGAACCACTACTAAATATCCTCATGCTGCTGATCACAAATATGGTATATAACATGTGAACACTGTTATATATTACAGACTGTGGTAGACAATTTGCTCCAGGGAAGTTAGAATGAACTTGTGACTTTGAAATTATGTAATCATTTAATCACAATCAAAAAAAAAAAAAAAAAAAAAAAAAAGAACCTCGGGGAAGGGAGGGAGGGAAGGGATGGTAGGGGGAAAACAATGGAGGGGGGTAACAATGTTCAAGAGGAAGTGTACTCATAACCTCACTCATGTAACTGTGACCCTCTGTATAGTAGCTTTACAATAAAAAAAAAAAAAAAAAAAAAAAAAAAAAAGAAAACAAAATAAGGGACTTTACTAGAATTTTGTTACAGGGGCTGGGAAGGTGGCTCAGTGGTAGAGCACTTGCCTTGCATGCTCAAGGTCCTGGGTTCAATTCCTCAGCACCACATAAGAAAAAAAAAAAGCTGGAAGTGGCACTGTGGCTCAAGTGGTAGAGTGCTAGCCTTGAGCTGAAGAGCTGAGGGACAGCGCCCAGGCCCAGAGTTCAAGGCCCCACGACCGGACCCAAAAAAAAAAAAAAAATAGAATTTTGTTACAAATCAATACCAAGATTAATTATATTTTATGTATAGGATAGAAGTCAGAAATTCAAATTAAAAAGAAAACATTACTTACAATAGCATAAAACAAACAAACCATGAAGTACTTGAAGGAAAATCTGATGAATGTTACGAACATACTTACTAGATGTTGCTAAGGAAAAATTAAAGAAGACCAGAATTGATGGGAAGCTATAGCATGTTCATCAGAAGATTTGATATTGTTAAATTGTCAATGTTTTTTATTCCATCTATAGATTTGAGGTAATCTCAAACTAACTCTTAGATTATATTTTTGTAGAAATTTACAAGCTCATCCAAAAACTCATGCAGAAACTTAGATGACTCAATAGCTAAAATATCTCTGAGAAAGAAGGAAGAAGATTGAAGACAAATACTATTTGATTTGAGAACATGTCACAAAGCTTCATTTACCAAAACAGCATAGTTTTATTGTTAGGACAGACAAATATATCAGTGGAAGAATAGATAATCCAAGAAAAATTTACAAGTGTTTAAGAAACAGAATTTTGATAAATGCAGTACAGAAAGATAGCCATTGTCAGCTATTAGGACTAGGGGGAAAATGATGTTTATATGCACTGAAATATACTTTGAAGCCAGGTGCTGCTGGCTCACACTTGCAATCCTAGCTTCTCAGAAGAAGATCTAAGAATTATGGTTTGAAGCCAGCTCAGGCAGGACAGTCTGTGAGACTTTTAACTCCACTAAACCTGGAAATGGAGCTGTAGCTTACATGGTAGAGCACTAGCTTTGAGAAAAAGAAGCTCAGGGAAAGCACCCAGGCCCTGAGTTCAAGCCCCAGGACCAGCACAAAAAAAAAAATCCTTGATCATTCACATGCCATACAGAAAATCAGCACAAAATGGATTATATACCAAAATGTGATGCCTAACACTGTTACGCTTTTAGATGAAAACATGAAGAAATCTACATGTCTTAGCTCAAAGATTCATTTGTTTAAACAAATGGATCTTAAGCACAATTACTAAAAAGCAAATTAATAGTTTATTAATAGCAATAACATTCCTCCTCTTCCAAAGACACTGTTAAGATAATGAAATTTACATATCACTAAACAATGTGTGACACATGTAGGTAATAAAGGACTTTTTATATACAGAATATATATAACTAAGCTAAAACAAACTTTCAACATTTTAAATGGATAAAGATTTGAGCAGATAACTCACCCAATTTGATAAATCAATGCTATCATGAATACATCCTTAATCGCTAGTTAAATGTAATTAAAATCATATGATTGGCAGGGCACTGGTGGCTCATCTGTATTCCTAGCTACTCAGAAGGCTGAGATCTGAGGATCACAGTTCAAAGCCAGCCTGGGCAGAAAAGCCCATGAGACTCTTATCTCCATTTAGGCACCAGAACACTCTATGTGGAGCTGTGGCTCAAAGTGATAGAGCACTAGCCATTGCTGAAAAGGTTCAGAGACAACACCCAGGTCCTGAGTTAGCCCCACAACCAAAAAAAAACATGATTGGTAGGAATATATACTTGTATCACTGTTACAAAACACTGTATAGAGATTCTTTAAAAAGTAAAAATAGAATTTCCATATGATTCAGCAGTCTAACTCTGAGTATTTACTAAAATGTTTTAAAGTTAATATATTGAAGAGATTTCTGCAATCCCATGTTCTTTAAGCATTATTTACAAAAACTAAGATGTGAAAGATTTAGTCTCTCATTGAAGATGGCGATGTTCCCGTGTGTTCAGGATTGCTGAAAGAGTTTGATGGAAACATTCATCAGGGCAACACACTGCGAACTTTGGTCTCTATCCAGAAAAGAGTAAGAATCAGTGGTAGCTGCACCAGTAGAAGAAATGAGGAAGGAACCTGTTCTAGTGTGTCCACCTTTAGGAAGCTGAGCATACACATTACCTGAAGATCTCCAGAGTCATTTGGAATCATGTCTTAAAGTTGTTTGGGTTCATCTCATCCTAGCGATTAGCAAGACATCTCTTTGGTAGACGGTCATATGAAGTTCAGTCTCTTGGCATATTTGGCTGATGACTTGGGCCATGCAGTACCCAACTCCAAGCTTCACCAGATGTGCAGAGTCAGAGATATTCTTGATTTCTATAAGGTCCCTGTTAAAGATATCTCTAACTTTGATGAACTTACTGCCAGTAATTTGCCTCCTAATTTGAAAATCACTTGGGGTTATTGAGCAATTCAAAAGATGGACACACTGAATATCATTTTGTTCTGAGCAAGTTGAATGCTTATTGGACCTTTTGACAGTTTTTGTTTTACAAAACAACTTTCTGTGGAAGAATAATATATTTGTCTCGCTCTTTCTTTTCTCATCATGAATCAACAAAAAAATAGCAGGTCTTTTCCTGTTGTTTTTCACTTTTGCTGTAGCTGTTTTTTAAATACAGTAAGGTCATTAATAATTTATGGAAAATTTTCTTAAGAGGACATTGTAACTTCTGTTTTGGACAGGAGGCTATTATAAGTTCAGATGTTGTCTTTACCCTTCCTAGGTATAAACTAATAGCTACATGAAAATGCCTTCATTATATTAGGGCTCCTAGCTCTACGATGAAAATGTTATACATTTCAATACATATACAAATGAGGGCATTTGTATTAGATTAAATATTTAAGAGAAACATAAAAGTCACCAGGCACCAGTGGCTCACGCCTGTAATCCTAGTTACTCAGGAGGCTGAGATCTGAGGATTGTGGTTCAAAGCCAGCCTGGGCAGGAATGTCCATCAGACGCTGATCTCCAATTATCCACCAGAAAACTAGAAGTGGTGTTGTGGCTCACCTTGAGGTGAAGAGCTCAGGGACAGCACCCAGGCCCAGAGTTCAAGCCTGACAAACACACACACACACACACACACACACACACACACACACACACACACACACACACAACATAAAGGTGTGCTGTATATTTTAGAAAGTTGTTTTGTCACTGTTTACTGTTTGAATAGACTAAAAAAATGTTGTACATTCATGATTAATCACCTAGAATTAAAGTAAATTTAAATATATAACTAAGATGTGGGAATCAACTGAGATGTCCATCAACAGATAAATGAATAAGGAAGGGTTGTTACATATACACAATGGCATATATTCAGCTTTGAAAAGTTCCATTGTCTGCAATAATATGGACAGAAGATTATACTAAGTAAAATATGCCAGGCACAGAATGGCGCACTACTCTGTGAGCTCATGTATGTAGAATTTGAATCAAGCTCAAAGAAACAGAGAATGGAGTGATGACTTCCAGAATCTAAACAGGCCAAGAAGAGGAAGGGGGAAATGATGGTGAAAGAAGCCTTAAGCCAGGCACAGGTGGCTCACATCTGTAATCCTAGCTATTCAGGAGGCTAATATCTGAGGATCATAGTTAGACGCCAAACCAGGCAGGTAAGTCTGTGAGATGCTTATCTCCAGTTAACCACCAGACAGCAGGAAGTAAAGATGTGGCTCAAAGGGTAGACTGCTGGCCTTGAACACAAAAGCTCAGAGACAGTGTCTACTTTCTGGGTTCAAAGCCCCAGGACACCCCCCCCACACACACATACACACAAACACACAACCCTTAAATATATACTATCTTATAATTCAACAACTCTACTCCTAAACACTTATCTAGAAAATAGATTAAATATCCATAGAAACATTTATACACAGCTGCTTATAGTGGCTTTATTTTTTTTTTTTTTTTTGAAAAATCCATGAAGTCAGCTAACTCAAAAAGCAAGCAGAAGAGGGGCTGGGAAGGTGGCTCAGTGGTAGAGTGCTTGCCTTGCATGCCTGAGGCCCTGGGTTTGATTCCTCAGCACCACATAAGCAAAAAGAAAAAAGCCGGAAGTGGCGCTGTGGCTCAAGTGGTAGAGCACTAGCCTTGAGCTGAAGAGCTGAGGGACAGCGCCCAGGCCCAGAGTTCAGGCCCCACGACTGGACCCAAAAAAAAGCAAGCAGAAGAGCACCAGTTGTTGGGCCTTGTCAGCATTGTACCCTAGAAGCTGGGGCCGCAGCTCCCTGATCACAAGAGGATTGATTCCACAGAGGCAAGCTCTCCAGCACATTTGAATTCCTCACGTGCATTTTTTTTTCTCTTATGAACTCAGACCCTCACTTCAGAATTTAGCCGTGCTTCTGAGAGAGCTTGTCCCTGTCTAGCTTTTGGCTGCTACTTCTAGATTTATCCTTTGGGCAACTGCCCGCTTTCCACAAACTTCTCAAAGCTACTGCCCTCTCCAGGTTGTTAGTTCTGTAGCCGTAAGATAACTTGATAGTCAGGAGTTACTGGGTTGTTTCAGAAGCCAGAATGAGGAGGCCATGGAACTGAGGGCCTGGACACAGGAAGTCATAGCAACTTTTCATAGCTGGTTATAAGGGAAGAGAAATAGTCCGCCTACATCAACAGGATAGAGAGGTTAGAATGGGTTTCCTTCTGATTAGAGAATGCTGGAGACCCCTTAAGACAAAGGCAACCATAGAGCAGTAGAGCAGAAGGGATTAAACCAGAGAGAGCAGGAGATGAATAGAGCAGCCTCATGGTCTTTGCCCTGTGGCCCATTCTGTTGAAGAAACACCTTTGCTAGATGCAAGTTGGATAAGAAACCACATCAGAAATCTAGTGTTGAGTCTTGAGATGCTGAGTCAAGAGATTCGGTGAATCATAATTCACTTTCTCTTCTCTAAAACATGGGCTTCTCTATGTGACAGAGGTATTTGTGTCTCCATAGTAAAGCATCTAATATAATCTTTAAAACTGAGGAGGCTCAAGTAATTTACCTCCTCCTTCTCTTCCCCTGGAAATAACTATTCATGCTCAGATACTTCAAGGAGTTAGAAAGGGGAGTATTCTAAAGAAATTACTAAGCATTAAAGAAGAGTATATAGTCTCATAAAACCAATTCTGTTATTACCCGGACAATCTCTTGGGACAGCCTCCTTGCAGTTACAAGATAACCTAACACAAGAGGAAGATTAGTCTTGAAGGCTATTGCTCATCACATCTCAGTACAGGACCAGGTGATACGATGTCCAGGCATGGCTCAGAAAACAACTTTGATGGATGTTATCTGAGTCATGACCCTTCTGCATTGTGATATCTCTGAGGGCCCCTCCCAAGTTAGTCCCTTCTGCAATCCCTTCAGCAGTCCACATGTAAAAATGTGGAACAGCTGTTATCAATACAGAGGGAACCAGTTCAAACAGGTTTCAGACTCAGACTGGCAAGGTCCACCCTGGGGATCTCATTTGATGACCTTCTATTCTTCTGCATAATCCACAGTGACCGCTGATTAGTACTGACGGATTCCTGCACAAAACTAGTTCTTTATCAGTTTGAGGCCAAGGGCCCCTTTGAAAATTTAAGGAAACATCTGAATCTTCTCCTCCAGAAACCTCACTCACACAGAAACTTGAAGGACTGACATATAACTTGAGAGAGTTAAACTGTTCTCAAATGATCATCTTCAGATTGCTGGTTTAAAGCACCTCAATGTCCAGTGAGGCTGAAATCACACAGTTTAGATCTGAATCCTAGCTCTATCAATCCCTGGCCAAGATTACGAAAGGACCTTATAAAATGCTACCAGATAGCTGGGTGGTTGTAGCTCATGCCTGTAATCCTAGCTACTCACAAGGCTGAGATTTTTGATATCATGGTTAGAAGGCAGCCTAGGCAGCAAAGGCCATGAGACTTCTCTCCAATAAATTACCAAAAAAGCTGAGAGTGAAGCTGTGGCTCAAATGGTAGAGCACAACCCTTGAGCAAAAGAAGCTCAGGGACTGTTCCCAGAGTTCAAGTCCCAGAATGGGCAAAAAGAAAAAAAAAATTTTCACAGATAAAAAGATGTGAAACCCTGTCCAAGAGAACTAAAGAAAAGGTATATGATCTAAATCATAGTTCCTTCTAGTGCCTCCTGGGAAAGGTTTACCACATGGGCTTTCAGTGGGACCTCTAAGAAGATCCTAAAGACAGGGACCAGGCCCTGTCAACCAACAACAGTGTACAGACCTTATAAGAAACAAGGCTTCTTCCAGATCCTTCTCCTACCTGGACAGAATGTTTTTTTTGTGTGTGTCAGAGCTGGGGCTTGAATTTGGGGCCTGATGCTATTCATAATTTGTCTGGTAAAATAAATCCAAATATTAAGATACTAGTACAATTAACTTTCTCCTAAGTAATCATAGGATTACATATATTATATTTCTCTAATGATTACATATGAGAAAGCAGGCATTTCTCCACATTAGTACTTCTTATCAGTTAACCCTTTGCAAAGATGGTAGTTCTGGACACTTTACAAAGAAACAACTTTTCTTCTACATGCAAATCATTAAAAATTATTTGTTCTCTCTTGTCAAGTATTGTTTATATCAGAGAACTTGCAACAACAAAGCTTTCTGAAAACTAGCCCACCAAGTGATCCATACTGCTGCCATTTTTTACTTTTACTGGATTCCTGTGTGACTACTACCAATCATAAAGGTCTGGATTGGGTGCTGGTGGCCCGTGACTGTAATCCTAGCTACTCAAGAGACTGAGATCTGAGGATCACAGTTTGAAGCCAGCCTGGACAAGAAATCTGTAAGACTCTCATCTCCAATTATCAGTTTTAAAAAAAAAAAAGTATGGGGATTAAGAAAAAAAAGTTTAAAGATATAGCCTAGGCGTTAAGTTCAAAGCTAAGGGACATGAGTTCAAAACTAAGAGACAGTGCCCAGTGATACACAAACATAAATGAACTGGCCACAATAAAAAAAAAAAACACATGGAAGCGTAATATGGGAATCTGACTGTATAGCTATGCCAAGTCTCCCAAGTGAACTATCTGGGTCTTAGACTACTCACCAGTGCATCTGCGCTCTTACCCACCATTCCAGAGCAATCTGTTTGCTTCATTTCTCACATACTGTCTCATTCTCCACAGAAGCCTCTTTTCTGCTTCTTGTTCAGAACTGACCTCATGAAGTTTGTGAAATATCTTCATCATCATTTTTCCAACATATCACATTCCAGATGTGTCATTTATTACCTCCTTTTCTTCCTGACCTAATCTAAAATGTCAGCAAGTGTGTACTTCCTCTTTCCTCCCCAGCAGGGCCAGCACCTAAATTTTACCAGTCACATCCCGTGTGAGGAAGAGGCCATCCTGTTATGGTAACTATGGCACTTTATTATGGTCACCCTATACAGAGAGGTGTGTGTGTGTGTGTGTGTGTGTGTGTGTGTGTGTGTGTGTGTGTGTGTGAAAGAGAGAGAGAGAGAGAGATACAAGAGTGAAAGCAATGAAAAAAGGAAGGAAGGAAGGAAGGAGAGAGAAAAAGAAGGGAAGGAAGGAGATAGAGAAAAAAGGAAAGAGAGGGAAAAGAAGAGAGGAAGGGGGAAGGAAGGAAGGAAGGGAGAAGGAAGGAAGGAAGGAAGGAAGGAAGGAAGGAAGGAAGGAAGGTCCAGAAGATATAGAACAGTGACCAAAAGTTCTTGTGCCACAGGGAGGGGCTGGAAGTGACTAAGTGAGGACTCCCTGAAGTGGGACAAAAACTGCAGCCATCCCCTGGACAAGGAGGCAAACGTTGCAGCTGGGGATGCAGCAGAGCAAGAAGCCATGAAGACATTACCGGCAAAGCCACCACCTCCTTCCATGCTCCGTGTCCTCCCAAACCCCGGGAGAAAGGGAAAGGGAAATCTCAAAGCGCATAATATTCACCCAACAGAGACAGGGTTTGACACAAGCAGTAACCAAATTATCAAGATACCATTAGTGGAAATGAGAACTATGAGTTAAGTTCAGTTGAGAAATAAACAAGCTTTCATTTCTGTACTGCCAAACGATGTGATCTGTGAGATGGGAAATCCGCTGCTTTGACAGGAAAAACAGTTATAGATCTCCGCCGTCATAACTTCTGGATGACAGAGAGTGACGCAGTACAGTGGTAAATCAAATAACACCAATCTCCACAGTACAAGAGAGAGATGGATTCTGAACACTGCTTTCATCGATTCACATGACACAGCACTTGGCACATCCATGGTAGTGTGCCAGACATCATGCTAGCTCACTTAAATTGTCACATGGCACCAGTGGCTCACACTTGAAATCCTAGTTACTCATGAGGCTAAGATCTGAGGATTTCAGCTCAAAGCCAGCCTGGGCAGTAAAGTCTATGAGATTTTTATCACTAATTAACTACTTAAAGAAAAAGCAGAGCTGCTGTGGCTCAAGTGGTAGAGCATTATTAGTATTGAACAAATAAGAAAAGCTCAAGGCTAGTACCCAGGTCCTGAGTTCAAGACCCATGACCAACACACATATACACAAAAAATGGTCACATGGAAATCTCTCACCTACTCAACTATAGGTACTATTACCTTTATTGCCACAGAGGAGGAAACTAAAAGAGCATCAAAACATGGTGGTGCTTATCATGTACTTAACCTTGTATATATAAATGCAGTGTACATATGCCTTCTATTCCTGCCTGCTCCTGATCCATGGGGAAAGTAGCCTGGTATTCTCAATAAATCTGCCAGATCCAGAATGGAATTAGTTCCAAATCCTTCCCTACCATGTGACTTGGTATGTTTGTTTGTGTGTGTGTGTGTGTGTGTGTGTTGTGTGTGTGTGTGTGTGTGTGTGTGTGTGTGTGTGCACGTGCGCACACACCTTAACCTCAGAGCTGGGTGCCATGCATGAGTTTTTTTGCTCAAAGCTATCCCTCTATACTACTTGGGCCACAGTTCTACCTCTGGCTTTTTGGTCTTTAATTAGAGAAAAACAAATCGTTTAACTAGGGATACAGGTGGACCCATTGCAACAAGTCGTTATGTTGAAAACGAACTTTACAACTTTGGTGGTGGGGGGGGAAGGATTGGGTAGGGAGGAGGTGGGGAAGTATGGGAAGGGATAGGAAGGGGAAACAAAGAGGAGCCAATAATGCTTGATAAGAAATGTACTCATTATCTTGCTCATGTAATTGTAACTCCTCTGTACGGTATTCTCACAATAAAAAATAAAATAAATAAATAAATAAAAGAATCATGATATCTGATTTAAAAAAAAAAAAAAAAAGAGCCTCACGGACTTTCCTGCCCAGGTTAACTTCAAACCACAATCCTCAAATCTCAGTCTCCTCAGTAGCTAGGATTAGAGGTATGAGCCACTGGCACCCAGCCTACCATATGACTTTTAAACTGTACTGTTGAGAGTACTACTAACTGTTGCTATTTTAAACTTTGCCATTAACCCTGAATGTCTCCTCTTTTTTGGGGGGAGGGGGTCGGGTCGTGGGGCTTGAACTCTGGGCCTGGGCGCTGTCCCTCAGCTCTTCAGCTCAAGGCTAGTGCTCTACCACTTGAGCCACAGCGCCACTTCTGGCTTTTTTCTTTTTGCTTATGTGGTGCTGAGGAATCGAACTCAGGGCCTCATGTATGCAAGGCAAGAGCTCTACCACTGAGCCACCTTCTCAGCCCCTGAATGTCTCCTCTTGGAAACTGTATTTTTCAAATGAATGCTTACTTTGTTCCTTGCTTTTTTTGTTTTGTTTTTCTTTCTAGTACTCATCCACTCTTATGATTGTGCCCAGTTTCTCTCTGGAAGATCCTCTTCTCCAGTTATCATTTCAGAACCATTCCTCTAGTCAGTGTGTGATTCAGTGACCAACATGTGACCAGAGTCTATAAGATGCATTGATAACGTATTAGATCCTACACGAAAGAGGCAGGTAGTCCTTTTCCAGGATTTGAATCTCATATCTTGTAGGGATTGGGGCCATTTCAGCTATCTTACCTCCAGGCAGAATCTAACAGTGGGCCTACATCCAAAGAAAGAAAAAAAAGCAAGAAGAAAATTTTGATACTGAGAATGCTGTTGAAACCCTTGATCTAGCCATACCATACCTGAAATCAGTATTCTTTCTAAGTATTTAGATATGTAAATCTCTAAAGTGACTACTGCTAAACAAATTGGGATTGGAATTTCTGTCGTGTGGTGCCAAAAGTGTCACTAAGTGCTGGGTACCATTGGCTCACACCTGTAATCCTAGCTACTCAGGAGGCTAAGATCTGAGGATTGTGGTTTGAAGCCATGCTAGGCAGAAAAAGTCTCCTGAGACTATATCCAAGTAACCACCAGAAAACTGGAAGAGGAGCTGTGGCTCAAAGTAGTGCTAGCCTTGAGCAGAACTGCTCAGGGACACTGCCCAGGCCCTGAGTTCAATCCCCACAACTGACCCCCAAAAAGTGTCAATAAAACTGAAGAGTATAACATTTAAGTATTGTAAAATGCCAACACTGAGGTTGTAGGTAATAAGACAAATAGGAGAGAGGGAAAAATGTTTGGTTGAGGAAACTGAGTCACAGAGAGTTTAGGAGATGAATGTGATCGGTAGTAGGGACCATCTGGGAAGACATGATGTCATCAGTAAAGAATGTCCATCATTTTGCTGGAAAAGTTATCTGACAATAAAAGCATTCAAACCAATATATAATCATAGATCCTCAGCTCTGAAAATAGCAGGTGACACAGTTCTGGTTGATGGTCCTAAAGGAAACTGATAGATAACTGATAACTAGTCTCTGTCCTGAGACTAGTTAGCACAAAACCAAATGAGTTCCAAGGTTAACCAAAACCAGAGCCTTGTCTTGTGACTGACCAGTGCATGTGATGGGCAGTGAAGGCAAATGCATAGGGCAGAGAAAGACCTTCCGAGGTAGAGGTCACAAAGACCTCTCTGTGAAGTTCAGAAGGAGACTGCATAACAAGTACCCATGGAGATGGGTGGGGGTAAATAGAATTATTCCCAAGCCAAGTTCTTCTACCAAAGACTGGCACTTCTCCCCCAACTCTCTCCCATGTTAGCTAAGAAAGGACATCAGGGAAAGGCCTGAGAATAGTTAGCACAACTAAGTGGACCACTGCCATGGACAATCAATATATATGGCTGGTTGGCTAGGGATTTAGCTCAGTGGTACAGCCCTGGCCTATATGCACAAAGCCATGGGGGTTCAAGCCTCAGCACAGCGGGGTGGGGAGAAACTTACTTGAAACTTGCAGAAAAATATTATTCCTTTAGATTTTTTCCCCTACATCCCCTCAGTACTAATCAATATCAAATAGCTCAGCCTACAGAGCATGTATACATGCTTTGCATTTGTCTCAGAGGCCCTCAGCCACAAAGCCTGACTCTTGTAGGAGTCAAGCAGATTTGGAAACCATGAAGATGTGGGCCAAATGGTTGTGACGAGAGCAGAGAGCCTTTCCATGGTCTTCTCCTGACAGCAAGGGAATATGTGTTACGTTCATGTGGGGCTTGGTCAGTAAGTGCCAACTTTTTCTCCTGAAAAATGTATATCTGCAAGATGGCAAAGGGGGCAAAGCATCGTCAGAGATGCTGCTCATCCTGCCTGTGTCCCTATGATGGAGGGGAGGACAGGAGCAATCTTCCAGCATGCCAGGTACCCTGAGGCCATGCTACTGAGTTCTAAAAGAAAGTAGCTCTGAGTGAGGACTCTATGACAATACCCAAGACAAGGAAGTGGCGCTGTGGCTCAAGTGGTAGAGTGCTCGCCTTGAGCTGAAGAGCTGAGGGACAGCGCCCAGGCCCAGAGTTCAAGCCCCACGACCAACAAAAAAAAAAAAATACCCAAGACAAGAAGTGTTTGTGATTTCAGATTTTAGAATAATGTAATATTCACAGTGAGCTATCTAGAGGATGTGACCTAAGTCTAAACACAAAATCTGCCTATGTTTCATGTATGCATAAATATCTATGCTTCATATTGCTTGCTTGGGTGTCATCTTAGGCCTTTTATTTAGAATGCCTGTGTTTTGCCTGTGATCATTCACATGAGGCCAGGTGTGGATATTTCCACTTAGGGCATCACGGCAGTTTTGGCTTTTGCAGCTTTTTTTTTTTTTGGGGGGGGGGTCCGGTGTGGGGCTTGAATTCTGGGCCTGGGCACTGTCCCTCAGCTCTTCAGCTCAAGGCTAGCGCTCTACCACTTGAGCCACAGCGCCACTTCCGGCTTTTTTCTTTTTGCTTATGTGGTGCTGAGGAATAGAACCCAGGGCCTCAGGCATGCAAGGCAAGCGCTCTACCACTGAGCCACCTTCCCAGCCCATTTTGCAGCTTTTTGGATTAGAGAGGCTTAACCTCAAGTTTCACAACTACTCATAAAACTTCTGAAGATGAAGGATCATTGTGGAAGGAAGTGGGGGCATGAAGGAGAATGGAAGAGGAGGAAAGAAGTAGATGTTCCTTCCATTTATCTTTGTTAGACTACCTCCGTAGGCTGCAGTGTAAACTATGGGTACAGTGCTCAACTAGTGTAGGTGAGACCCTGAGTTTGGCCCCTAACACCACAAAACGCAAAACTTGCCAACTGTATTAACTTACTCAAGACAAATAAAAACAAGTTTCAAGGATGCATCTGGTTTATGTCCCTTTGGCCATCAACCTGATAAATAAAAGCACCAAGGTCTATGTTCATCTACTACCAAAAAATATTAAATGCTGGTGTGTGTGTGTGTGTGTGTGTGTGTGTGTGTGTGTGTGTGTGTGTGTGTGTGTGCTGGGGCTTCTCACTCTCACTCAGCTTTTTTGCTCACAACTGGTGGGTGCTCTACTTCTTGAGCTACACTTCCAGCTCTGGCTTTTTGCCGGTTAACTGAAGATAAGAATCTCTCATATATGTCTGATCCAAACCATGATCCTCAGATCTCAGCCTCCTGAATAGCCAGGAAGTAAGTGTTGGCCACCAGTGCCTGCATGCTCTAGCATTTTTTATCTCTGCCTAACAGGAGAAAATTCTATCTAAAACAGGATGTGTGCAGAATAAATTTTGTTTTTAAACTGCAATAACAAGAAGCTTTAAAGTAAATCAGACACTGCAATGTACTTTTACAATGTCTTGGAAAGAGCCCAACACTGGGTTCTTAAACAGGTTCTCCTTGGCAAGTGGAGCTGCCACCCTTTGCATGAACAATAAGTCTATTCCTTTGTTAAATCCAAGAAATACCCACCAACATGGATTTTAGTCTGATAAGAAAAAGAAGGGGAATATATTCACATCTTTGCCTTGTTTTTAACTCATTGTATGAAAGTTCCTAATAAGAAGTGCTGCTTACCAAGCATGACAGCACACACCTGTAATCCCAGCCTTTAAGAGGCCAAAGCAGGAGAACAAAGAGTTTGAAGGCCAGCCTGGTCTACACAACGAAACACTCTTAAAATAAAATAAACTTTATCAGCATTAGTGTTGCTTATGTTGGAAATGATCTTTACAACTGGGAGGGGGGAGAGTAAGGAAGGTGGGGGAGGGAAGAAATTGTAGGAGAAAAACAAAGGAGGGGTAACAATGCTCAACAAGAAATGTACTCATAACTGTAACCCCTCTGTACAGCATCTTTACAATAAAGCAAAATTTTTAAAAATCTATGTACAATGTACAATGTTTTATTGTGAGAAAACAAAAATACCTTTGTCCATTTGTGGCCCAAAGAAGTAATTAAGAACAATTATCTGGCTCCATGCAAGTAAAACATATGTGTTTATACTCATAAAAAAATCTTAAAATTTAACAAGCAGTAGAAATAAAAATATTTTGATTAAAAAAATCAGTGTTTCTAAGTCCCTCACCCATCCCCCAGTGCTACTTTATGTCATGAGTTCCACTCCTATCAAATGGCTATTGCTGCATAGGATCTACCCGCTTCAGCTCCTACCAGCTCCCCAACTTCTACACACATTTTATTTTCAACATGTGAGAATTCTGAACAATCAGTATATAGTTGATCACAAGACACTTAACCTGTTCCTCACTTTTTCCCCCAAACACTTAATTACTTGGCTTTTAAGTAAAGTTCAAACACTTCCAGTTAATTTTTTAAGCGTCTCTACAATCTGACTGCAACTCACTGTCATCAATATAAACTCCTGAAGTTGAAGTAATTTTCATTAATTTTATTTCAAGTAATAAAATTCTCTTGAATCTTCAAATGCATGGCTGGCAGAAAGCATATTTTCTGTCCCAAAGAGCTCTCTTTCATCCTCTTCTGGATCACCCAAGAATTCAGGTCATATATGGCTCAAATAAGACCCTCTAAATATCCTCTCCATTTGCCATCACTGCCATCTAGTAATGCCATTGAATTCTGTTCATCCAAAGCAAAACCCAAGCTGCCCCAAATCTTAGTACAGGTTGACAAGGACTTGTGAATGTAGATGCTATTCAGGCTTGCCTCCAACTCCTCAAAGGCACACGATTCAAAAACTTCTGTACCATACTGACTATGTTGTAGCTTATCATCTTAGTTAAATGATGGCCATTCCCCTCTGAGCTTAGCTTCCCCAAAGATACATTTGGACCCTGCCCTTCATGAAGTTTCATCACTAGGGATCCAGTCCCAGAAGAGGAGCCACCAGAAGTGAAAAATCACTTGCCTTTTCTGCTTCCAAACTCATTCCACCCTCTTCTCAAGCTCAGGTAGTTTGACTGCTTATACAGATAAGTATAAAGAAGACAAACTCACAAATAAGAAATGTGTATGTATCCTCCTAGCAAGTGGTTTTCTAGTAAGTCATGTCACATTAGAGGGATAAAAGACTACAGTGTTTCTTCTTTTCAACACTACAGAAGTCCTGATCCATGCAATAAGGGGAGTGGGGGGGAATGAAAGGTTTATAAATTTGAAAAAATGAATTAAATTTTTTTGGTTCACAGATGACATAATCAGCTTTAAAAAAATCTACAAAATACCTACAAAAGAAGGAACAAAAGGCTACAAAAAGGCTACTAGAGCTGCAAGGAAAGGAAAGTCCATGAGATTCTTATCTCCAATCAACCACCAAGAAGCTGGAAGTAGAGCTGTGTGGCTCAAGTGATAGAGTACTAACTTAGAGCAAAAAAGTTCAGGGACAGCACCCAGGCCCTGAGTTCATGTCCTAGGACTAACACAAAGAGGGGGTTGGGGGGAAAGGAGGGAGGGAGGGAGCTACTAGAACTAATAAGTGAGATAGCAAAGTTGTAAGATCATTTTTTAAACATCAACTATATTTGCAAACAGTTCAAACTTGAAATTTAAAATAGGATATAATTTGTGATACCATAAGAAACATATTTAGGGATAAATCTAATAAAATATGTACAATATTTAGGTATTAAAATATAAAACATTGATAAAAGATATCAAAGGAGACCCAAACATTTGGAAAGATATGTTCATAGACTGGAATGTTCAATATTGCTAGAATGCTAAGCTTTGTCAAATTGATTTATAGACAACTCAGTTTTTTGTTGTGTGTGTGTGTGTGTGTGTGTGTGTGTGTGTGTGTGTGTGTGTGTGTGTGTGTGTGTGTGTGTGCTGGTACTGGGGTTTGAACTCAGAGCCTGAGCATTGTCCCTTAGTTTTCCTTGCTCAAGGCTGGCACTCTACCACTTAAGCCAGCTCTACTTCTGGCTTTTTGGTAGTTGATAGGCTAAATCTCATGAACTTACCTACCTGGGCTGGCTTCAAACTACAATCCTCAAATCTCAGCCTCCTGAGTAGCTAGGATTAAAGGCATGAGCCACTGGGGCTTGGATTACCTGTTTTAACACTAATTCTTGAGGGTTGTTTTTGTTTTTGTTTTTTTAAGAAATTGACCAAATGATGATTTCAATAAAGTTGAAAAAAAGTTGTTGGCTTATGTTAATTATTCATGGGAGGGATTTCATTGTTACATCTCCACATATCTTTACATTGTATTCCAATCCATTTCACCCCTTCTATAAAATAGAAAAATTTTAATGCTAACAAGTTTTGTTTACATTTGGCAAAGCTATCTTAAAATATGTATGGATTATGGAGGAGCCAAAATAATCTAAGTAATTTTGAATAAGAGTAAGAGGAATTGCTCTCCAGGTATCAATAACTATTACACAGGAAGACTAATTAGGATTGTGAGGTAGTAGCAGGTACAAAATTAGACAAATGGGCCAATGAAGAATAGAGGAATTGATTGACGGCCACTAATAAGGAAAGCCACATGTGGAAAGTAGCTGGCTGAGTCAAAACCCAATTTTTTTTAAAGAAAGGTGAAATATGTATCAGTCAGCTTTCCATCACTGTGACAAAAGCCCCAACGATGGCTATAAGAAAGATACTTTATGTCGTCTCATGTTTCAGAGGTACAGCTCATTGTCATTTGGCCCTGTTGCTTTGGACCTTTGGTATGGCAGAGCATCATGGTAGGAGTTGGTGATGGAGGTGTATTCAAATCATGGCATGGCATGTAGGAAGTGAAAGACAGGAAGAGACTGGTGTCCCAATATTCCCTTCAAGAGCATACCTCCAGTGAGCTAATTTCCTTCCATAAGATTCATCGCTGGTGGTAGAAGAGTTCTATCACTACCCAATAGTAACATAAACTAGAAATTGAGTCTTTAGCACATGGATTTTGGGGAACATGTAAGATCCAGACCATCACAGATGATCTGAATAGTGTTAGGACTATTAGTTTTTTTTCTAGAAATTGCTAAACATCCATAACTTCATATGCAAGTTTTGAACTTGGAAAAATTCCAGATTAAATACATAGGGTATTATGCCAATATGTTATCTTTAAAGCCATTATATTTTTTGGTATGCCCATTCTGGTGTTTGAATTCAGGGCCTGGGTGCTATTCCTGAACTTTTTTGCCCAAGGCTAGTGATCTACCACTTGAGCCACAGCTCCACTTCTGGTTCTTTAGTGGTTAATTGGAGATAAGAAAGAGTCTTACGGACTTTCCTGCCTGCGCTGCCTTTGAACTGGAATCCTCAGATCACAGCCTCTTGAGTAGCTAGGGCTACAGATGTAAGCCTCTGGAGCCCTGCTTAAAGCCACAACCTTTAAGTGGTAGAGAGTAGTAGAAATTGCTATGAGGAACACTTGAGTAAAACTGAAAAGCTGTATATAGCTCAACATTCTCTCTTGGAATTTACATTTTAAAGCTTCAAACTGGATTTGAAAATAATACAGAGCCCAAAGTTCATCTCTATAAGACTAGAGAAACCCCAAAACAAAACAAAGATCACATGTCGCTTTACTGAACCCTCCTTTCCACCATCATATTTGAGGACTACAGACTTTGTACATAAGATGAATGTGAAATACTCACTGGCCACCGAGTAGTTTATGGAGAAGCTAAACAGGGTTCAGAAATATTGGAACATCTAAAGAAATAACAATGGGAATGCTGTCATACGTGACAATATAATGAACCCGGGGAAAAGTATGTTACATGGCACAGAGTACCCACAGAAAGACAAATACTGTGTTCTCCTACTCATGGATAGAAGCTCAAGAAAAGTTGATTTGGCTGAAATTCAGAGAGGAATAATAGTCACTAGAGGCTGGGAAAAGGGGAGGGAGAAGAATGGGAAAGGGCAGCCATTCATCAGGTACAGATATGTAATTAACCACTGTAACCCAGTAAGGTGACAATAACTAAAAATAAATTTGTTGTATATTTCAAAGAATTCTGAATGTTCTCGATACAAATAAATACTAAATTCTAGACGACAGTGCAAATTACCTGGATCTGGTAGTGACATACATAATATTCAGCCAATTGTGCGTGTGTAATATGGCCATTAAACATTGTATGCCTGTATGGAAATATCACATTGTACCCAATAAATATGTATGATTATTACGTGTTAACAAAAACAATGAATAAATAAAATCTTTGAACAGTTTCCTAAACCTGATAAAGGCAAAATAGAGACGTTATGGATATGATGAAACCATTCAAGCTAGAAAGAAAGATAGCAAAAAATAAGATAAACCAGGTATAACATGTATTGAGCCCAGAAGAAAATGTAACCCCAGGAACAGAATAAAATTCCAAAGCCAGGCACTGGTGACATGCCCATAATCCTAGCTACTCAGAAGGCTGAAATCTGAGGATCTTAGTTCAAAGCCAACCCATGCAGGGAAGTCTGTGAGATGTGTATCTCCAATTAACCAGTAAAAAGCCAGAAATGGAGATATGGCTCAAGTGATAATGATAAATTTGAGTGGAAAAAGTTAAAGAACCTGGACCCTGAGTTCAAGTACCTGTACTAGCTCACGCACACGTGTGCGTGTATGTGTGTGTGTGTGCGCACACACACACACACACACACACACAAACATTTCTACAAATTCCATTAGGCAGGGTCACCACTATCATACTCAACAAGTAACCATAGCATTTGCCAGGTGGTATTTTGGTGCAAAAGAAAAAAAGGAAGGAGGAAGGAAGGAAGGAAGGAAGGAAGGAAGGAAGGAAGGGAGGGAGGGAGGGAGGGAGGGAGGGAGGGAGGGAGGGAGGGAGGGAGGAAGGAAGGAGGGGAGGGAGGGAGGGAGGGAGGAAGGAAGGGAGGGAGGGAGGGAGGGAGGAAGGAAAGAAGGAAGAGAGGGAGGGAGGAAGGAAGGGAGGGAGGGAGGGAGGGAGGGAGAGAGGGAGAGAGGGAGGGAGGGAAAAGAGGAGAGAAAGATAGAATAAATTAGAGAGCATGAATTCTAGAGTCAAATATTCTGGTTTGGCTACCAGCTCCCCTGCTTCCCGCTGTGAGCTCTTGGGAGAGCTGTTACTGCTTTGTCCTGTTTAAGCACCTCCTACAGTACAGGAGCTGCTCCCGTAAGGCTGATATGAGCACAGTGTCACATATTGAAGAACTTGGTGTGGCACATTATTTTCATTTTCATTATCAGTGTGAATTAGATCATATAACAAGATAGTCCAATAAATTTAGTCCAAAGATTTCTATGTCCAAGCAGTTGGGGTGGATGGACAAACATTTCCCCATTCCTGCTGCTATATACAACCAGAAAATCTGGACATTCTACATAAAGCAAACACCAGACTCTGCAAAGCAGAGAGAAGAGGGAAGAGCAGTAAGAGAATGATGGGCTTGAACTCATAGCCACAGGCAGCTTGCTCAGCTTCTTCAATTCATGGCTGGCACTCTACCGTTTGAGCCATGCTTTCACTTCCAACTTTTTTTAGTAAATTCAAAATAGGAGTGTCTCTCATATTTGTCTGCTCAAGCTAGCTTCAAGGCAATTCTCAGGTATCAGCCTCTGAGTAGCTATGATTATAGGCATGAGCCACCAGCACCTGACTGTATCCTTTTTCTCCACTGAGATAAGGTCTTGCTTTTCACCTAAACCTGGAACTCACCATAGCTGGAATGACAAGTGCACGCCTCCTTCATAGTTAGCTTCTTCTACTTAGATGGAGTCTTGCTAACTTTTGTCCAAACTGGTCTCAAACTACGGTCCTGATCTTAGTCGTCCAAGTATCTAAAAGTATAGGCACAAGCCACCATACCTGAACTTCAGTTCTTTTTAAATTAGAGAAATTTAGTTTCTAACTTTAAATAGAATAATAAATGTCAATGAATAGAAAATAAATTCAATAAGAGTAGTGAGTAGGCTTGTCTTACCATATACTAAAACATACTATGAAGTAATTAAGATTGAAGGCTTTGGCAGAAATTAACAAAGAAGAGAAAAAGAACCCAGAATAGAAGAACTAATATATACATATATATATATATAAAAGATGATATTTCAGGTTAATGAAATACTGTGAAATAATTGCCTATTTTTCAACTCTATACAAAAATATAGCCAGAGTAACCAATAAGAAAAATTTTTAAAAAGAATTAAAAATAATGGCACAAATATGAAAAACTTCTATCATAACATTAAAACTTAAAGCAAGAAGATTACATTCTCTTTTTACTAAACATATTGGACCAAATTTAACAGGGTGACATAATCTGGCTATGATCAAATGCAAAAAATAACCATGATATTTTGTAGATTTTGTCCCTGAAAAGAAGTGACTTATTGTTCAAGTCTGACTTGGCTGTGTGACTTGCATCTGCTGAAGAGACATTTACTAAATGCTACCAAAACACAGGCATCAAAAGCCCTTGTGCAATGGGGTTTGATGTCTTGCTATTCTTGAGAATCCTCTGGCCACCAGTAGCAGGCTATCTCATGAACACAACTGGCCTAGTCCCCACCATCTCCCCAGCATTTAAAGCTCATCCCCCTTCCAGATGTGAACAAGGCCCCTGTCCTCTGGCTGGCCATATTTGACAAAGATGAGCCATCCAGCTAAGCCCTGACTAAATTGTTACCCCAAGGAATATTGTTTGGCCACAAACTTGTAGGGCAGATTATTATAATGCACAGGTTAAACCACACACTGTTGCTGGTGGAAGTATGCAAAAACAAGCACTGTCCTATACAAGTAAATGTGGTAGAAATTAAAAGGCAATTGAACAATACCTATCAAGTTTTTAAATATAAGTAACATTTGGTAACAATGTCACTTCTATGAAGTGACCTTATAAAACTATTTACAAATGCTCAAAAAAGAACGTTATTGGAAGCCATAGCAGGAAAAAAATGGAGACCTTAGTATCTGCCAAGAGATATTGGTCAAATAGGGAATAATACAATCCTGAAATAAGTTAAGTGAGGCATTTTAAAGAACAGGGTATATCTACACAGTAGATATAAGGTGGGTATCTTCTCTTACATTTAGGAAATAAAATACAATCCCTGACAACCCAAGCTCAACCCAACATAAGCCAGTCCCTGAGCCACAGAAACTGGCTCAAGGGAAGGTATGTCTGACATGGCTACAGCTGGCAGGGAACACAACTCCTGTCCAGTGATAAAACTTTATATAAAATGGCTTCAGTTTTGTGGAGATCACAATCCAAGAGAATGAAGTCAACATGCCAAGAGAAGTTCAGATGAGAATAAAGGAAAGTCCACCTGCCCCTTCCACAGCTTAGGTACATAGCCAGCAATACCTCTTTGTCATGCAAGTTAAAGTTGGATTCCTTTCATTAATAAAAAAAGATCATGGTGTTATATAAACTCAGAGATTTAATAGTATAAGTGTCTATTATCTGATGTAAGATACTATATTGTGTGCTCGCTTTGGCAGCACATATACTAAAATTGGAACGATACAGAGATTAGCATGGCCCCTGCGCAAGGATGACATGCAAATTCGTAAAGCATTCCATATTTTTTTATTTCTTTGTTGCTTTGTATGTCCCTCCCCCATGGTATAACCCCTGCTTTCACTGTATTTGATGTCGGTATAATTTGTGGAGGGGAACGGAAAAAACAAATCGTTTAAATAGGGATACAGGTGGACCCATTGCAACAATGAGATGTACAAGTCGTTATGTCGAAAACGAACTTTACAACTTTGGTGGGGGGGGGGAGGAGGATTGGATGGGGGAGTGGGGGAGGTGGGGGAGGATGGGAAAGGATGGGAAGGGGAAACAAAGGAGGAGGCTACAATGTTTGATAAGAAATGTACTCATTATCTTGCCCATGTAATTGTAACCCCTCTGTACAGTATTTCCACAATAAAAAAGATACCATATTGTTTAATTCTGCATGTCTTACACAATACATAACAAATAATTTTAAGTACATTTTAAAAAGGGAACCGGACAAGTGACTAAACAGACAGTTCCTGAGGGAAGTACAGATAGCCAATAAATACACAAATGTTCAACATCCTTAACCATAAAGTCAATGCAAATCAAAATGGCAGTGAGATTATATCTCATCTCAGTTAGATTAGACATCATCAAGACGACAAACAACAAATGCTAGCAAGGATACATGGGGAGGGGGGTAAGAACCATTAGTGCAGCCACTATGAATATCAGCATGGAAGTCTTTCCAAAAACTTAAAATTAAATTACCATATGATCCTGCTATACTATCCCTGAGCATATATCCAAGGAATGTAAGTCAACATACAACAGAGATACCTATACACCTGTGCTTATTGTACTGCTATTTACAATAGTTAACATATGGAACCAGCCTAGGTGCCCATTAGTGGTATCTGATGAATGAGTAAAGGAAAATTAGTATAACAATGGAGTATTTCTCAGCCATAAAGAATAAAATTATGTTATGCATTTGCAGGAAAATGGATGTAATTTAAAATCATATCGAACAAGACAACCCAAACGCAGAAAGGCAATTACATACTTTCACTCATATATAGAATACAGACTTAAAAATAAAATAATACACAGATTAAAATGGGATTCTTCAGGAAGAAAAGCCAAATGGGAAGGAAGAAAGGAGAGAGGAATGGGGGGAAGGTAGTATGACAGAACTATACCTGTATGTATGAAAATAGACTAATGAATCCCACTAGAAATTGAAAAGAGGGGTGGGGAGCTAAGGAAGAGAATTAACAGAGGAAGTAAATTTGAGCAAAGTTGGATTATATGCATTAAACTATCTTAATAAAACCCCTTTGTACAATCAATATAGACTGAGAGAAAGTGGGAGAGATGCCATAAAGGAGAGTTAAATCCCGGACCCTGGTTTGAAGTCTAAGCATCAGACTTGATAACCTAAGCAGAGGAAAAGCAGCCTGAAGACTGAGTGTCAGGGTGAGCAGACGGGGCATGAGGGCAATCTTGCTACTTCCAGGAACTCAGGAATTTCCCTAGAGTCAAGTGGACACCATGGAAAGTGTCCAGACCTTGACTATCTGGCTGGTGCCCCATGGATTCCTCTGCCTCCCAGGTGAGGGCACCTCAGCACAGAGGCCCTGAGATTACAGCCCAGGGAATCAGATAGAGGAGAGGTGGTAGTAGCAAAGGCTACCACAGACCCTCTTCCAGAGAATGACAACTAGAGAAGAATCAGAGAGAACTAAAGTGGCCTGATAAGTAAAAGACAAATGTCCCCTTCCCTCTCCTTGTACAGTTCAGACACACAATGAACACCCAGTGGAAGCCCAGCATAAGGAGGGAGAAGAGAGAGGACATGTGCAGGACAGGGCTGCCCCTCTTCCATTGTGAGTAGGAGACAGGGTCCCCGCTTAAGCTACCAGGGAGTATCAGAGGATGAAATTTAAACTAGAAGGGAGGCTGTATGGAATTGATATTTTCTTTATATTCTTCATTTTAAAAATAACTAATTAGGCTGGGCACTGGTGGCTCACCTCTGTTATCCTAGCTATTCAGGAGGCTGAGATCTGAGAATCACTGTCCCAGACAGAAAAGTCCCCATGAGATTCTTATCTCCAAAATACCAGAAGTGGAGCTGTGGCTCAGAGTGGTAGAGGACTAGCCTTGAGCAAAAGAGCTCAGGGACAGCATCCGGGCCCTGAGTTCAAGCCCTAAATAAATAAATATAATGAATTAGATCTTTTTTTATTTTTTTATTTATATTTTATTATGAAAATACTGTACAGAGGGGTTACAATTACAAGAGCAAGATAATGAGTACATTTCTTATCAAGCATTGTAGCCTCCTCCTTTGTTTCCCCTTCCCATCCCTTCCCAGCCTCCCTCCCCGCCCCCCCCAATTCTCCCCACCACCACCACCACCAAAGTTGTAAAGTTCGTTTTCAACATGACAATTTGTACTTCTCATTGTTGCAACGGGTCCACCTGTATTAGATCTTAATAAGCAAAACTTACAAGTCTTCCTAAGACAGAGGAAGTTAAGAAGGGACAACGAAAACCCTCCTTGGAGAACAACAAGCCCATTTTTTTGCTTAGGTCCCTGTGAATTAAGACTGTTCAAGAAACTGGTTAGAATACAGGTGGGATCTGCTTTTGTTAGGGACAGAGCTGGGTAGGTGGGACAGACCCCTGCCCTTCCCCACTCCTAACCCCTCCCTATGGAATTACAGATACACAGATTCCCAGATCTCCTTGTATCAAGTGTTGTCATTCAGATAGACCCAGACAATGCTTACAATGACTACAGTTGCTCCTTGGCCAGTAACTAACCACATTTGCGATAAAAGAGACTTTCTGCTTCTTTGAGGGACTGGAGTGAGGCCCCAGAGCCTCCTGCCTTCTCTGCAATGAGAACTCAGATCTAGCCACCACCTGTACAGCCCACTCTGCCAAGAATGTGATGTCTTGTCACTCACCCAAGCTTCTCGGGCTGCTCCTTATGCCACCCAGAACCTGAAAGCTCATGACATGCCCCCACCCTTTTTTGTGCCAGGGCTGGGCTTTAACTCAGGGCCTGAGCTTTGTACCTTAGCTTTTACCTCAAGGCTGGTGTTCTACCACTTGAACCATAGCTCTACTTTCTGGCATTTTTATGCTTACTTGGAAATAAGAGTCTCATGGACTTTCTTGTCTGGGTTGGCTTCAAACTAAGATCCTCAGCTCTCAGGCTCCTGAGTAGCTAAGATTACAGGTATGAACTACCATGCCAGCCAAGTCTTGGGGGGGGGGGGGGCGTGAAGGACTGTTTTTAGTGGCCTTTTGTCCACTTTTGCAAATGGATTTTCAAATCCTTCCTTTCCCAGGTTTCTCCCCTTGGTTCTCACTTTACACTGGTCTTGCTTTCAATCTCCAATATCCAAGGCCCTTGAGTCTAATGTGTTTGATTTGATCATGAAGAAGCAGAGGAAAGACTTCACCAGGACCCACCACCACAAAGTTAAAAAACAGCCTCTCCTCAGCCTGAGGGAGGAAGTGGGGTGGATTAGTTAGAAAGGATGTTGACCCTTAGGGGTCAGCCAGAGGAGGGGCCCAGTGGTCAGAGGGAAGTGACAACAGGGAGTGCCTGGAAGAGATTGTTCATGCTTTCAAGCAGGGCCAAACACCGTGAGTAAGGCTGGGGTGTGCTGGGCCTGGCTATAAATAGCCTTTCCCAGAGACTCCCCAATACCTCATGCCCAGGGGAGATCTTGTACCCTAAAACGACTGAGGGTCTACAATGCCACAACAGGGAAAGGAAGGCCCAGAACCCACTCTTCCCCTCTTTCCCATTCCCTAGTGGCCCTAGAGGAACAGGATGCAGAGCCCACTTGTGAAGGGGAAGGCCTGGCTCCCTCTGGAACCTGGAGCCTCTGTGCCTGCAGACTCTTCTGGGAGAAGACTCTACTGACAGATGGACGTCCACTGGTTTGCAGAGCAGCTTCTGTCCCTCAAGGTCTTTGGGTGGCTCTGTCTCCCTTCCAGTGGGGAGCATACGTCTCGCTGGGCCTCTAGGCTGCATTTTGAGATCCCTAGACTTCTTAAGAGGACTTGGGAGGACTTTCAGCTTTGCACATAACCCTGCCCTTCCAGGGAAGTTCTGGGAAAGCTGAACACTTGCAGAGTTCCACTACAGATCAAGTCTAAGAGCGCCCCTTCGCACACTGGGTGTTCTGATGTCGGTGCTTTGGGATAAAGAGCCTGATCTTCTAGCTTGGAGTAAAGGGAGATCTGGAGTATAGGGGAGGGGAGAATGTCAAGCGCAACAAGTCAGGCACCCTTTTGGGCGGCTTCATAACCTCAGCTAACTGCGCAGAACCTCAGCTATCCAAGTGAATGGGGGCATTGCTCCAACATTGAGCTGATGGAGAAAATGCATTTTAAGTTGTTTTGGTTTTTTTTTTAAATTCAACAGCTAGAGGTCAAACACGGTGAATTCTGACAGGAAGTTCTCAGGAGGACTGCATTGCTAATAACACTTATCTGTAAACCCTACCAGCAGTTACCATGCTGATAAGAGTCCTCCCCAGCTGCTAGTTACAGATCTACTATGGCCTCCAGCAAAATCTCTGAAGTCTGCATCCCCTACCCTTTAACTTGAAATTTCTGTCTCTAGGGTTCCAGAAGGATCTGGACAATTTCCTTTGATTGCTAAGATTTTCTGCACCTAATCTTTTTTTTTTTTAACTCAGTGTTTTTCAGTCTGGGTGGTTGTTCTGTTTTACCTTTTCTTTCTTTCTTTCCTTCTTTCTTTCTTTCTTTCTTCTTTCTCTTTCTTTCTTTATCTCTCTCTTTCTCTCTCTCTTTCTTTCTTTCTTCATTTTTTTTTGTCAGTCATGGGGCTTGAACTTGACCTGGGCGCTGTCCCTGAGCTCTTATGATCAAGGCTAGTACTCTACCACTTAGAGCCACAGCACCATTTCCAGCTTAATTGTAGATTAGAGTCTCATGGGGACTTTTCTTCCCAGGCTGACTTCCAACCGTGATCCTCAGCAGTCAACCTCCTGAGTAGTTAGGATTACAGGCATGAGTCCCCAATTTGGGCTTCTTTTATTTTTATTTTTATTTTTTTGTCAGTTGTGGGGCCTTAACTCTGGGCCTTAACTCTGGCTTGGGCATGGTCCCTCAGTTCTTCAGCTCAAGGCTAGCACTAGATCTACCACATGAGCCACAGTGCCACTTCCAGCTTTTTCTGCTTATGTGCTACTGAGGAATTGAACCCAGGGCTTCGAGCATTCAAGGCAAGCACTCTACCACTGAGCTACCTTCTCAGCCCCTTATTTTTTATTTTTTGTGCCCATGCTAGAGCTTGAACCCTGGAACCTAGGCACTGTCCTTTAGCTCTCTACCACTTGAGCCCCTATCTCTATTTCTGGCTCTTAGCTGATTAATTGGAGATAAGAGTCTCAAAGATATTTGCCCAGGCAAGCTTGGAATATAAATCCTCAGATCTCAACCTTCTGCATAGCTAGGATTAAAGGAGTGAGACACCAGCACCTGGTTTCCTCCCCATTCTTAAATCCTGAGTCACTAATCCAGTCCACCTGGACCACCTGAACCCCTGACATGGACCCAATGGTAGGGTGTCACATGAACAGTGAAGGGGATTCCTATCTTCCTTCTTCCTGGCTTCCCACCATTGGAGATTTCACAATCCAAGTGGGGAATTCATCCCAGGCCACTGAGCCTGAGCTCCACTACTCCTCTGACCTTCACCCTCAACTCCTCCAGCATCTCTACCTAGCCTCACCCTGAGCTTTACAGTCAATCAGACCTTCTTGGGCTCTGAAGTCCTCTTCTATTCTTTCCCTCCTAATTCCCTGTTTCTCCCTTCCTTTGTCTAAGCTCCTTCCAGGTTTCAGGCTCTCCTTTCCTCCACACTCAACTGCTCTAAACTCTTAAGGCAGGATCTCACCAGCACTCCCTGATTGCTGCTGTTCCAAGTTCATTCCTTCAAAACTCTAAATGAATCCTGCAATCTCTTTCTCTGCACACGACTGCAAAGCATGAAAGCCTGGGGAAGAGGCCAATCTGTGATGTTCAATATGAGCATGGGGCTGGGGACTCTTTTCAAGTTCCTACCTCCCTGCTTCCACCTCTCCCAATGTTCCTGTCATCCATCCTTTGTCTGATCTTGCAGCAAAAAGCAGAAGAAATTTCCCCTGGGCTTCAATGCTTCTCATCTCTAACACCCTCAAACATGGACCAGAAATACCTCCCTTCTCTCTGTCTCCTACCCATCCCTCCTTCCAAAGCCTTGGGCTAGCTTTGGCATTTTCCTATGAACTTGTTATTCCACAGTAAGTGTTCAGTGAATGTCAGCATTACTATTTTTATCCAATGCCTCTTTCATGTGAAATCTATCATTTGCCTGCCTGCTTCAAAAAAAAGCAAAATTCTCATATTTTTTATTGCACTATACACATCATTCCAGTTATTCGTCTGCTGTCCTTTCCCTCCCACAAGACTGTGCCCTATTCATTCCCAGAGACAATACATAGTGTCCATATATAGTAAATGCACAGTACACATTTGGTGAAATAAATATGGCCCTAAACAAAAATCAACTTTCAGGTAACTATGTCATATTAATAGCTCAACCTATTTAATGGGCATAATTAGAATCACTTCAAGAAATTTTAAAATTGAAACATGCTGACTGCAGGTCAAACCAATTAAGTATGAATCTCAAATGGCCAAGGTAGGCCACAATGTTTTTGGGGTTTTTTTTTTAGGACTTTTCTCCATTCCAGTGGGCAGATTTCCTTGAGAATCATTGTCTTACAGAAAGTAGTGACCCTCAGTATCTAACTTGAGTATGTTTTGTTACAGGAAGAGGCTGGCTCTAATCTAGTAAGAAAAGCAAGCAAACAAGTGATACAGTGTTAAGAACGAAGCTAGAGGTGATGTCAGTGGTAATGCACGCATGCGCACACATTGAGGGCTGGGTGGTTGCTCCCTGCCCACTATGTGTATTTGGGATTGGCTCGTAGGCCAGCCCTAGAAGCCAATGGAGAAAAGAAAGATAACCCCCAGAGGTTGGGGAAATAGCCAGTCCAGAGTACATGCCCACAGGCAAGAAATCACCCAACATTGCCCAGTCTCCAGGCCTTCCTCAAATTATTCAGTATCTGTTTTAGGTCAAAAATTATCCCTAAAAAGCTAGCATGGGTCAGAATTCTCAGACTGAGTCCCCAAAATGTGGCCTATAGGGCTCATTTGAGAGGAAGCTTGTTAGACACAATCAATTCAATCTGAATTCGCATTTTTGCTGAGCACCAGTGGCTCATGCCTGTGATCCTGCTACTCAAAAGGTTAAAATCTGAGGATCACAATTCAAAGCCAGCCAGGGCAGTTAAGTTTATGAGACTTTCATTTCCAATTAACCACCAAAAAGCCAAAGGTGGCTCAAGAGTGCTAGCCTTGAGCAATAAAGCTCAGGGACAAAGCCTCAGGGCCAGCACCAAGAAAAAAAGCTAAAGGACAGAGTCTAGGCCCTGAATTCAAGCCCCAGTACTGGCACACATGTAGGTTTATATATGTATGTCACACACACACACACACACACACACACACACACACAGCCTTCTACATTGCTTAGTCCTCTCAAAGCCCTAAACCTCATCCACCAAGATAGCTTCAAGACCCTGCTTCACTCAGTGCCCTCCAGGCTCTCTTCCAGTGAATAAAATGGTGGCTAGTAGTCACAGCCGGTCACTCCATTGTGCTAAGAAGAGTATCTTTCAGCCACACCCTTTCTCTGGGCTTGGAATTGTAAGAGGCCCATCCAACTTGGTTACAATAGCTTGAGACTAGTGAGACTCACCTGAGAAGAGTAAGCCCCACCCAGCCTGCAAGGCAGAGGTGCTAGAAGAGAAAACTTCCAAAGAAAAACTGAAGTTCTTCTAGGGATAGAAGCAGAAATAGATCAGGAGGCTGAGATCACTGAGGATCTTAGTTTGAAGCCAGACCAGGCAGGAAAGTCCATATCTCTTATCGCCAATTAACCTAGAAAAAGCTAGAAGTGGCTCTAGTGGTAGAGCACCGGCCTTAAGGGAGAAAGCTAAGGGCCAGTGCCCAAGCCCTGAGTTAAACCCCTAGTACCGAAGGAAAAACAAAAAGGAGAAAGCTGGGGAGATACCAACAAATGCCACTATAACATATGAACATGTGATCTGGAGGATGAAAGAGAGCTCCACCCTCAGTCCTTAAAGAATAATACAATGCTCATGATGTGAGTGTTAAAGTACATCATTTTTATATTTAACTAGAAAATAGGTAGTAGTACCCTTGGATCACAAAATCCTTTGTAAGCCATCCACTGGTGACTCACATTTGTAATTATAGCTATTCAGGAGGCTGAGATCTGAGAATCTTGGTTCAAAGCCAGCCCAGGCAGAAAAAGTCCATGAGACTCATCTCCAATTAACCAACAGAAAATCAAAAGTGGAACTGTGGCTCAAAGTGGTAGAATGCTAGGCTAGAGCAAAATTGCTCAGGGAAAGCACCCAGGCCCCTAATTTAAGCCCCTTTACCTAACACCCACTGTGCTGATACTGGGAAAAACACCCAAATGCTGCAAGGTTCCTTTTACAAGACACAACAGGTTTGATCTTGAAGTAACCTAGATCATGTGAAACCTTGTATGATTATAAGGAGCAAGATGTGAACTTTACATTTGATATGAAGAATACATTCATTGATTACTACTAAGGGTAGAGGCATAGCCCATTGGTAGAATACTTACCTAGCAGGTAAAAGACCTTGAACACTGAAAAACAAAATGAAAGAAAAAGAAAAGGAAAGATTATTTTAATATTACAACTGTTGTAAGTTATCTCCGTCACAAGAAAACAGAGAAGCCACATTTTGGGAGGTCGAATTGGGAGTCTTTATTGGAGAGCCAGTGTCTGCAGGTGGACTTTGGTCTCAAAGACCAGCAGGGATGGGGGGGGCGGGGGAGGTGTCTGCTGAGAATGTGACTCAGTGGTAGAGTGCTTGCCCAGCATGCAAGAAGCCCTGGGTTCAATTCCTCAGTACCTCACATAAACAGAAAAAGCCAAAGTGATGCTTGGCTCAAGTGGTAGAGTGCTAAAAGGATCTCAGGACAGTGCTCAGGCCCTGAGTTCAAGCCCCAGGACTGAAAAAAGAAAGAAGGAAGGAAGGAAGGAGAGAGAGGGAGAAGAAGGGAGGGAGAGAGAGAGAGGGAGAGGAGGGGAGGGAGGGAGAAAGGGGAAGGGAGGGAGGGAAGAAAGAAAGAGAAAGGGAAGAAAGAAAG
Source organism: Dipodomys spectabilis (assembly GCF_019054845.1). Classification (NCBI taxonomy): domain Eukaryota; kingdom Metazoa; phylum Chordata; class Mammalia; order Rodentia; family Heteromyidae; genus Dipodomys; species Dipodomys spectabilis. The sequence continues at coordinate 2,018,692 of NW_024870876.1, forward strand.
AAAGAAAGAAAGAAAGAAAGAAAGAAAGAAAGAAAGAAAGAAAGAAAGAAAGAAAGGAAGGAAGGAAGGAAGGAAGGAAGGAAGGAAGAAAGAAAGAAAGGAAGAAAGAAAGAAAGGAAGGAAGAAAGGAAAGAAAGAAAAGAAAGAAAGGAAAGAAAGAAAGATAAGCAGCCCAGTACAGAGCTCTGAACCAGCTTTTAAAGACAAAACCACATGCTTGGGATAGAGACCAACCCTTAATAAAAGCATACCTTTATATGGGAAATAGTTCAGGTACAAGCTGAAATCACCATATAGGGGGTATACCCTCAAACCCACCATATGGGGAGATAGCCTCAGAGGCTCAGAGGCAAGTGAATGAATCCATTTAGGGAGAAACTGAAGGCCAGCATTCTCTGTAGAAAGTTTCCTAAGGCTCAACAGCATGCTGTCTGCAATTCAATGAATGGCCTCTCTCACCTCTAGGCTTTTCAGTGCTGGGTGGAAAGCCCCCTCCACACAGCAAGGCACCCAGATGGCTATGGCTGTGAGAATTACTTTGACTCAGCCTCCTCACTACACCACTAACTACTCCCCTCCTTATAATTTGAAAAGGCCTCTTTGAAAACTAGCATTTACAACTGGCATCACTGGAAGAGGTTTTTGGTTGGCTGGGGGTTTTTTTGGTGGGGGGGCACATCTTTTTGTTATGAAGCTGGGTCTCCCTGTGCAGTGCAAGCTGGCCTAGAGTGCATTGTATACCCCAGCTGGCCTCAAGCTTACCATCCTCCTACCTCAGCCTCCAGGCAGATGGCCATCACACCTAGCTCCAACTAATAATGTATTAAGAGGAAAAAACACAAGCTCCCAAGAGGCTGTTGCCTGAGCTTTCTAGGAAGTGACATCAGCCAGAGAAAGTAAGAGAGGAACCTTCTGCCTGACAATGTTGTATTACTCATTTTTTCCTGAGTCCCCACCTGGGCCATAACTTCTTGAGAATAAGAAGAGCAGCAGCTAAGATTCCTTCCTGGTGTGCATTGTATTTCACACTCAGAGTACTGACAGCCTTCCTGACAGTCACTGAACTGCTGTGTTAAACCCTTCTGGAGAGGCGATCCCAGGAAAGCCTGGCCCTAACCATAGATGCACTCTGCCTCCTTCTCTCATAACTGTATGCTATGGTTTAAGAATTAAGTTTGGCCAAAAAATGGGGGGAACAAAATTATTTTCCCTAGGTTTATTTCTGGGCCCCATCCTCCTGAGCCACAATTGGCAGATGATTCATTTCTCTTCCCAAGGCCACTGCGCTTCCCTGTCAGAACTCCTAGGTCCTCCTGATTTCCAATAACTGCCTCTCCATCTTCCTGGTTGGGGTGGATGAGTGGCACTTTGAGCCACTGGTGCCCTAGTGAATCCATGTACTGACCAGCCTACTACAGAATGACTGCTTGCTGATTATTCTCCAATCAGCCATCTTAGCTAACTCACATTCATGTTGAACCTTGACTGACACACACACACATACACACACACACACAGTGTGTTTAATTTTATTAAATAAACATATGCAGAGCAGGACACCAGTAGCTCACACCTGTAATCCTAACTATTCAGTCGGCTGAGATTTGAGAATCATAGTTCAAAGCCAGACTGAGCAGGAAAATCTATGAGACTCGTTATCGCTAATTAACCACTAAAAAGCCAAAAGTGGTAGAGCACTCGTCTTGAGCAAGAAAGCTCAGGGAAAATATGCAGGCTCTGAATTCAAGCCCCAAATCTGACACAAAGAAAAAAAAAATAGATGCACAATTTTTAAATCTTTATTTTCAAATTTACAAAAACATTATTAATCTAGAACTTTAGAAGTAATGAGTTGATATTTGCAGGAAAATGGATGGACCTGGAGAAAATTATGTTAAGTGAAGTAAGTCAGGTTCAAAGAGACAAAGGATACATGTTTTCTCTCATTCATATGTGGGAGTTAAGTCAAAATTATAAACAAATATAAAAGCATATATAGGGCCATATGCATATATATACAAACATTAACTAAAGTATGGTACACAGGGGAGAATTCCAATGGTATAACTCCTTTGAATAAGTAATTTACAGTTTTACAAAATGAATACCAGGAAGCTAGAATATGCATTGTGGGAGAAGAGGTCAACAGGAGTGAATGGGGAGGAAAAGAGAGGAAGTGTGGGAGAATATAGTGATAATAGTCAATATACATATATGCAAATGGAACCCAGTAACTTGAAAGGGATGGGTAGGGTGGAGAGAAATGGGGGAGAATGATGGAAGGGCTAACATTGATCAAAATGTATTGTACACATGACCTGACATGTTGAATTGAAATACCTTTGTATAACTACTTAAAGATAGTAAACATAACAAAAAAGTAGACAGGACTTGACATGTAGAAGAAAATGAATGTTAGGTAAGTATTTTAAAATAGTTGGAACAAGATCCCTCTTGAAAGAGAAAGGTGCTTTCTAAGATGTTTCATTAATTTTCTGCTTTTTAAAAACATTCCAAACGCAAAAATATCTATAGAAGGAAAGTTAGGCAAGGCATTGTTGGGAGCTGGAGCCTGCAGAACAGACAAAATGCCAACAGAGAAGAATGAGGATGGAGTACTTAATGTGTATGTATGGAGACAGAATAATGAAATCTGTTGGAATTGTTTTAAGAAGGAGGGGAATGAGAGAGATGAACGGGGCGAGTTTGATGAGGCATGGGAACGTCACAATGTACAGCTAATAAAAGAAATCTTTTGAAAACCACTGTACGTAGAAAGTGAAAGTTGGCTGCCTGGGCGCTGTTTTGCACGTCTTGGGTGAGATGCTAACAGTGTTCAATAGTATCTTTACCAGAGAGTTCCCTCTGAGGACAGACAAATATTCCACATCCTGACTTCGTGACTCATACACGGTAAACTGAGAACTGAAATCAGAGGCCTACAGAGGGGAGTTGAAGTCCACCTGAGCTTAGCAGGCTGGCTGGAGTCCCCCAGTGCTTAGGGAGCGTGAGAAGCCTGCATGGAAGATGCTCTGCTACTGCTGTTGATGATGACGACGACGGTGGTGATGATGATGACCACGACGACGGTGACCACCACACAGTTTCTTGATGGTGACGTGGGTACTTCTGGAAGCCGCGCCGTGGGCAGGCAAAGTCTTCACGGCATAACACACATCCTGGGCGCGGGGGGGGGGGGGGCGCCCAGAGGTCCCGCTCTCACTCTCTGGAACGCAGGGCGCCGAGGTTCCATCGCCGTCCCACGCTTGGCTTGGCGTGGCTGTCGGTGTCTGTTGCGGCTCGGAACCGGGCAGCGGGGCGGCGAATAGGCGCGGTCTGGCTTGCAGTCTTATAGCGGGGTCCCGTGGCGTGAGGGCGCGCTTAGGTGCGGGCGGGTGGTGGTTTGCGCTGCAGCAGCGAGCCGGGAAAAAGATCACCGCAGGCCCAGGCTATTCAGGGCGGCATGGAATAAGCGGAGTGGGTCCCGTGGACCGTCGGGTCCCGCAGCACCCCCGCACCGTGCAGCCTCCGCGCCCTCCTCGCGGGGATCCACACCCTTCCCAACTCCAGAGCGCAAGCATCCCCGCCCCGCCCCCAGCCTGAGAAGAGCCCTGAAAACGGGGCCCCACGGTGTTACCCTTGCAGAGCAAGTGCTAACGAACGTTTCTAGGAATAACACAATGGCAGAAGGGACCGCAGCAGACCACGATGGTTGGGGCAGCTCCTGGGGCCGGGAGGGCAGTGTCAGCCCTCATTAGATGTTAGGGTGCTGAAAACCCCAACGAGGCACCCGGGCCTGGGCAGGCAACTGAGTGCCCACCCTTCACTAAGGAATAACATTCCTGGACTTCAATGGGACCTCTGGCTGAAAGCGCCCTGGCCCCGACACGCAGTCTGGCCAAAGGTTTGCGTGATACCAGGTTCCATCTTTTTTTCTTTGTTAATGAAATGTGTGCCCCACTGAATCCCCAACACAATCCTTTGCCTGCCAACCAGGGTCCAAAGACAAGAAAACGTACAGAGGCCTGGGTCTGGGATGGTGGGGCTGCGTCCCTGGCCCCTGGAGGAGGAGAGCCGACCACTCGAGGCACCTGTGAAGGCAAGAAGGCCACGTACACTGCAAACATAAGCTTCACGGGAAGAGAAAAGCACGTCCCAACCAGGTGAGAGTTACACTTGTGTAATTGTAGACGCAGGGGGAATGTAGCCAAAGAAAATAGAATGGATGCGGCACTCGCTGTTTTCATGTTCAATTTTATGGGGGGAGGGGACACTTTTATGCAAAAGAACAATGGTTTAAGTGATTTAATGACAGTAACACCTGGCTGTGTCATTCCTTCTTAAAAACAAATGGGGTTGGGCGCAGATGGCTCAAGCTTGTAATCCTCGCTTCTCAGGAGGCTGAGATCTAAGGATCCTGGTCTGAAGCCAGCCTGGGCAGAAAAGTCCCTGTGAGACTCCAATTAATTTCCAATTAACCACTCAGAAAACCGGAAGTGGTGCTGTGGTAGAGCGCTAGCTTTGAGCAAAAGGGCTCAGGGACAACGCCCAGACCCTGAGTTCAAGTCCCCCCACCCCACCCCCGCGCCAAAAAAGCCACTCTCTCTTTATAACATAAATTTCAGCAACAATAAACCAATAGTTCTCAAACCTGCTAACCTAAACTGTAAAACTCCGGGCTTCCAGAAGGAAATGTTGAGTGCCTTTCTACATCATTAATAATGAGCAGTTTTTATTGTAGTCAGTAACCTCGCCACCTACCCCTCCAGTCCCCCTCCCCATCCCCACCTTAAAAATGAAGGAAGGCAGCTCTTAAAAAGAAGAAAGCTTTGGAATAAGGGCATTCGGGTTTTCTAGAGAGAAATAGCCTGATTAGACAGCATCTGAAAACCTTCTCCAAGATCCAGCGCTTGCATTATCATGTATAGGTAGGTATGGGCTAAGATCTTTCAAAGAAGTTCATTTCCTGCCAGCTTCCAACGCCTCATCAAAGGTTAAGACTCAATGAAGCGAGTTCCGTCAGGAACATGGATGACTATCCCGACCCTCTCGTGTAGATGTCCGCGGAGCCCGCAGCCCCAGGCAGCCGGGACCGTCGCCCGCCCCCATTTCCCCTCCACCCCCATCCCTCCACCCCGCCGCCCGGCTCTTCACCTTCAGGTCCCCGAGCTGGCTCAGCGGCTCCGCCCACCGACTGGGTCTCGACGTGGCCCTCGTCACCGGCGTTCCGGGATCGGTGCTGGTGGTCACTGCGCTGGCCCTCGAGGACCGGGGCAGCCCTAGACGCCCCGGGCCTGCTCTCCCCGCCGCTCCGCGGGACGCGCCGCCTCGGGTGGGAGGAGGATGGGCGCGTGCCGGAGATCGGCGGCCGCGCAGGAGGGTTCGGGTGTCCACACTGGAACCCGCCATCTGAGCCGGTGTTCTGGCAAATGCGACCCAAGGCAGAGCCAGTTCTCGCGGTGTACCCAGGAGCACCGATGGAACCCCGCGCCGGCCGTTCGTGCACCCACGGACGCGCGGAGAGCCTGCACCCCCGCCTCCCGGCTCCACTGAGGCCGCAGGAAACCCGCGCCCAGAATCGCAACGCCCCGCCACCGCTTCACTCAGCTGCCCCACAGTTTTCAGGGTTTGGCAGAAAATAGCGTGTGAAGGCTGAGCGTGGGGCAGCACGTCTGCCATCCCCATAGTGGGATTCCTAAAGCGGGACAGCAGCGAGCTCTAGCTCAGCTTGTGCGAGGTGGAGAGTTCCAGGCCAATCCAAGCTACCGTGAGAACCCCCTCGATAAAACAAGACACGACCAAATCCCCCGTCCCCTCCTCGAAGGAAATGCGGTCCCGGATGTCACGTTTGAACCTTCTGAAGGCCGGACGCAGCAGGCCGGCTTCTGAACCTGCACACAGGGGAAGCCCTCGCCTGGCCGGGCAGGCGGACCTGCTGTGGGCCACGCTCTAAAGCGCTGGCTGCCCGGCGAGCCGGCGCGGGGCGCGGGCCGAGAGCGCGCTCAGAACACCTGGAAGCCGGCGCGGCTGCCCCGCGGTCCCGGTGGCTCGCGGGGGATGCTGGCCGCGCCGGCGGGCTCTCCCCGCGCCCCTCCAGTCCCCTCCAACTCAACATCTTTCACCTTCTTAGTTAGTGCCGATCCAGACTGGAGATGCCCGGAGAGGGAGCGCGGCGGACGGCGGGTGGCACCGCAGAGGCGCCTGCGGGCGGGAGGGCAGCGGCCGCCGCCGGCCAGCGCCGACAGATTTGAGCTAGGGAGCCTTACTCGGAAGTTTGGGGTTTGCCCCTGGAATGGAGGACTTTTCCCCTCCTTTATGAAAGGTGCTGAAGGAAGCTTTTTACTTACTTATCTGTCCGCAGGAATATAGGAACTCTGCGAAGTTACAGCTCGGTGCGGATTTTCGGGTGTTGATTGATTCCTAAGAGGCCAGAAGCAATATTCCGTGTAATGTCTCTACCCTCCCTCCACCCCCACCACCCCATCCCCGCCCAGCAACTACTTAAAAAAATCTGGCTTTCCTTAAACAAAGCAGGGTCGCGGGGAGGGGAGGGGTAGAGACAGACACCCTCACCTTTTCCAGTGGGGAGTCAACACTTCCTATTTATGGAAAGACCTCCCCCCCCAATAAAAAGTATGTGATCCAAATACCAAACAAGGCAATGGTAATTCAGAGAAGAAATGGAACTAAAATATGACCACATTCTCAAGATAGAGGAACGTAGAAAATTTATAGATATCACAGCAGTGAATAATAAGTTTAGAACTCAGTCAGTCATCGTTACTTAACTGTCCAATGAGCTTAATTATTAATGTAGGTGAATGTCCAGTAGGAAAAATAACAAGTATTGATTCTAATACGTGGAACTGAGTCTGGTAAAAGAGAACTTTCCGACAACTACCCACCCGTTGTGACATTGCTCGAGTTCTTACATGTTTCATTTGATTTTTGAGTCATTTTCAAATATATATATATATAGCATGTCCTTAATCTCTGTCGAAGCTACAAATTTTTTATTTTTCTCTTACCTATCCTGTAACAGATATTTTCAGTTTAATAGTCTTTGTATTTTGGTGTACCTGCAATCCCTCCATACTATTGAATTCAAACCAACAACCAAACTACTCTTAGTCTTTAAAAGCAGAAGAATCCGCTATATTCATTAAAAATATAAAAATGTTCCTTTACTTTTTCCAACATCTCTGAATTTTCTTCTCAGCATTCTGTCCACAAATGCCCACCCCTCCCCCCCAGGGAAATAATTCTTTGGAGAATAGAGCAATTTAGAAACATGAGTGTCAAGTTTCAGCATCAAGTGAACTGACAGAAGCCAGAATCTATTTCCAAATTTGCTGTCTTCCTTTTATTTCACTAGGTTTACCTGCTTGCAAGAATTCTAACTGCTCCAACTTCAGAAGTAAATGATGTGGAACTACCATTCAGGCTGATGAAGGAGAGGTTGAGTACAAAAGTTAATGTTAGCAGCTTTGATATTCAGTGTCACAATTAGCTGCTCCTCTTGGGGGGAGGGTGTACAATATGAGAGTGTATGGTTATGGCAACATTGTACCCAAGTTCTTCACATGAAAGTTATTTCTGTTCACATTGTATAATCAGACTGAGCTGTCCAAAGTTCAAAATAAAACAGATGATCTTTGTTTCCAGCAAATAGGGACACTCTAGCAAAATTCTCATTTTACTAAGCAAAAAGTACTCAAGTGAGTTCTGCTGTTCTTTCTTTCCCAGTGGAAGAGTGAAATTAAATCCCTCCCTCCACTCCACTCCACTCCATTCTTTTCAGTAAAAAAAAAAATCTTACTAGATCCTGAAACGGAGTATTGCAGTGAGACTTTTATCAGCAGTCAAAGAGCTTTTTATAGTTCCTGCGTCCCGCTTTTTTTTTCAATAGACAAGAGCAAGGGGAAAAAATATTAGCAGGAAAAAGATATTAGCAGCTTCTCCAAAACAACAAAGCCAAGTTACTAACCCAGGTAAACCTTTGATCCAAAATGCAGTTTGCTTCTTTTCATGATAATAATATTCCTAGCTTTTATTCATCCATCCACTGTGTCTGGCTCCAAGAGCTTGCAATGTCTTGCAATGTTAAATGTTTTATGTTCCACGTCATTTGGGAGAAAGATGTATAACCCCTGGGTTTTTCTCAAATAGAAAGGATAAGCAAAACAGGAACTGCTGAATTCTGTGCGAAGACTTGATGGAAAATTAAAGTACCAACAACCAAGCAGTCCACTTTTCAGAACACTTAGCAGGGCCACATTTGAGATACAATATGTAAAGGTTACAAACCTTGCCCCAGACCTCTTCTTGCAGTCTGAAAAATAAGATAAACCCCAGAAAATTAGTCCCATCACTGCCTGTGATTTTCTTCTTTCCCTAAGAAGTTGTCTACCTGATGTGTGGGAAATCACTGACAGTCATCAAAAGTGGACCCTGCTCACTCTCCCGACATTTACAAGTTTATATGTTAATCATGATTTCTATGCTCTTCACAAAACCATCTTCCTAAGCAATACCAACATGAAGAATATTTGTTATGAAATAAACTATGGTAAATGTTTATAACTTCTAAGGGCAAATAGAAAAGCTAAAGTCTCTTCAGCAAGAATAATTGTTCATCCAACTTGTTTAGATGTGAGATACTAAGAATCTTTTATATTAAAGAACAGCATTATTATCCCAGCAGCTAAGAGTATTTGCACTACACTCAGAAACTTGAATTCCAGTGTCTTAGACAAAAGTGGAAGAATTGTGGTGTGAGAGGGTTCTGTGATTATATATGGGACATGGAGACACGGAATTCTTTGTTCCCCTTTATTCTCACAGAGCTGCTTAATGATTCAGAGGGAAATTCACAGCAGCTTTTTTTTTTTTTTTTAATGCCAACTGGCCTTAATGCCTTACTGAAGCTTGAATTTAGGAAGTAGGCTTTGTCCTTTCGGTTTATGGTGTTTTTGTTTTTGTTCAGGGAAACTAGCACTCTACCACTTGAGCCACAGCTCTACTTCTGGCTTTGTTGTTGTTGTTGTTAACTGGAGTTAAGAGCCTCATGCACTTTTCTGCCCAGGCTGTCTTTGAACTGTGATCCTCAGATCTCAGCCTCCTGAGTAGTGAGCCACTACTCAGGCGTGAGCCACCAGGCCTGACCACAGCACCACTCTCATAAGGAAAGTAGGGGCAGATATTCGATCCCAGGCCAGGGAGCCAATGAAATACTCAGTTCATTATAGGCTTATCAGCTAGAGAAGCACTTGATCTGAAAGAGATACCCCATCCTACTGCAGGCAAGAATCAGGTAGGAGCATAAATAAAGTTTTCTTCAGAGAATATTCTGGACCCAGTATGAAGCACCACGTTGTAAGCAGGAAGAATAAATGTATACTGAAATAGTGGATGTTCAATACTGTCAAAATGAATCAAAGAAGAATAAGGAGAGGAAGGGAAGTTTGAGCTTCTATGATGTAGCAAGCGCAGTTTGGAATTTTACACACAAAATGAAATGAGACGTACAAATATTGGGATGCATTGATACACTGACTCACAGCACTCTGTTCTGTTTGTTCCACACTCCTTTTGCTTGTATGTGTTCTTAGCATCAGCACAAATTTAAAGACAAAATGCTAGGATTTCTCTTGCAATCTCTCTCTCCCTCCTTCCCTCCCCCGCCTCCTCTCTGCTAGGTCATGGAGCATGAACTGGGATGGGCATGGTCCCTGAGCTTTTCTGCTCAAGCCTAGCATGCTACCACTTTGAGCTACAGCTCCACTTCTGGTATTCTGGTGGTTAATTGGAGATAAGAGTCTCATGGACTTTCCTCTGTAGGTTGGCTTTGAACCACCATCCTCAGATCTCAGCCTCCTGAGTAGCTAGGATTACAGGTGTGAGGGTTGGGAAGTTGGCTCAGTGGTAGAGCGCTTGCCTTGCATGCCTGAGGCCCTGGGTTCGATTCCTCAGCACCACATAAGCAAAAAAGAAAAAAGCCGGAAGTGGCGATGTGGCTCAAGTGGTAGAGCGCTAGCCTTGAGCCAAAGAGCTGAGGGACAGTGCCCAGGCCCAGAGTTCACGCCCTACAACCAGACCCCAAAAAAAAAAGGATTACAGGTGTGAGCCACCAGCGCCCCTGCTCTAGTTCTCTTCTGAGATAAGACTTGATAGTGAAATAGTTACTTACCTCTTAGCCTTTTTTTTTTTTTTTTGTCAGTCATGGGGCCTGAACTCTGGGTCTAGGCGCTGTCCCTCAGCTCTTCAGCTCAAGGCTAGTGCTCTACCACTTGAGCCACAGTCCCACTTGTGGTTTTTTCTGCTTATGTGTTGCTGAGGAATCAAACCCAGGGCCTCAGACATGTAAGGCAAGCATTCTACCTCTGAGCCACCTTCCCAGCCCCTAATCTTTAATAGAGATTATTTAGGGTCCTCTTGGGAGAAAAGACACCCTACCCTCTTCCTATTATTCTCAATAGTGGACAAATTTGTTTCTAAGGAAAACACAAAAATTAAGAAAAATATGATGCTTTTTAAAATCACCAGCTAGAAGCTGGTGGTATAGTTCAGTGGCAGAGAGCTTGCCAGGAAAGTCCCTGTGTGTCACCAGCCATAGGTACCTGGGTCTCTTCACCTATGTCCAAGCAGAAGGAACAGTCTAGACCTTTGGTCTGTCATGGTTATCCAGCCTAGGTGGATTTTACTGAATGTTTTACTGTTGTCTTTCGCTTGAAAATATTAAAAGTAGCTGGGCTGGGTGCCAGTGGCTCACGCCTGTAATCCTAGCTACTCAGGAGCCTGAAATCTGAGGATCACAGTTAAAGGCAGCCTGGACAGAAAAGTCCGTAAGACTCTTATCTCCAATAAAACCACTAGAAAACTGGAAGTGGCACTGTGGCTCAAGCGGTGGCTCGCTCATCTTGAGCTGAAGAGCTGAGGGACAGCGCCTAAGCCACAACTCACAAAAAGAAGAAAGAAAGAAAGACAGAAAGGAAGGAAGGAAGGAAGGAAGGAAGGAAGGAAGGAAGGAAGGAAGGAAGGAAGGAAGGAAGGAAGGAAGGAAGGAAGGAAGGAAGAAAGAATTAAAGGAGTCCCTGATGGGCACCAATGCTTTTTCCCCTGACTGCTCTAGAGCTCACATTCCAGTACTTTGAAAGGAAAAAGGGGTTCAAAATGGTTCTAGTCATCTGTTACAACATAACAAAACACCATTACTTAGAAGATGCTGGAATTAAACCTGTTTTTATGAATGCTAGCCAAGCTCTCTCTCACTGAACTACACTCCCATACCCTTCTGGGTATTTTTTATTCTGATGTCTCTTATATTCCAATCAGAGGATAGCTAGTGGGAATGAGCTAGGGGGAAGTTGAACGTTTTCCCTTCCTTTCCATCTTCCTGTGGCCTCCAACATTGGTAAACAGACTTTTAGTTGCTCAGGGCTTCTTGGGCACAAGAAACAAAACCCACAAAGCCTTCCTACAAGTTGGCCCAGGAGCTAGCACAATAGCAGTTTTAATGCCTTCTATTAGATCAGAGTAGCAAATTTAACCCAGATTCTACAGGGATATATACGCTAGGGCCTATCTTAAGAGATTGGCTACCATCCCCATCAAAAGATATATCTTCATTGTGGCAAAATATTATGATTAAGGCTTCTATTCCCCGTCATCCTTGAACTCTGTTTAACAAGAATATGAGGACTGTGATTCAAAGCCAGTCCCAGTAGAAAAGTTCATGAGACTCTTATCTTCACTTAGCCAGCAAAAAGCTAGAAATGGAGCTGTGCTTCAAGTGATGGAGCACCAGCCTTGAGTGAAAAAGCCATGGGACAGCACCCAGGCCCTGGGTTCCAGCTCGTTGGAAAAAGAAAAAAAAAGAAGGAAGGAAGAAAGGGAGGGAGGAAAGAAAAGGAAGGAAGGAAGGAAGGAAGGAAGGAAGGAAGGAAGGAAGGAAGGAAGGAAGGAAGGAAGGAAGGAAGGAAGGAAGGAAGGAAGGAAGGCAGGCAGGCAGGCAGGCAGGGAGGGAGGGAGGGAGGGAGGGAGGGAGGGAGAGAGGGAGGAAGGAGAAAGCAAAAAGGAAGGAATTCAGTGTAGGTAGATGTTACTTGGTATTTTCAAAGACAGGTTTCCACACTTGGGTGTCATCCCTCCCAACAAACCATCATCATCTGATGGTTTTAGATTCTTAAAACTCTTGGTTGCTTATAAGGGGGGGAAAGTTATGAATTACCTGAAAGTATTTCTGAAATACAAAGTGGACCTGCATGTGTGTTTATTCCTGTAGAAAGGCTTCTTTTATTATCTTCAGGTGAATCCAAATATGCAAGACATTTAAAGATGCTTAGAACCACAAACCTGCTCTGGATTCTTACCTCCAACTGACTTCTAACATATCTTAGAATTGGCTCAGACCTGTTTTCCTAATTATTCAGAAGGTTGAGATCTGAGGATCAAACTTCAAAACCAGCCAGGACAGAAACGTTTGTGAGACTCTTATCTCCAATTAACTGTCAAAGGGCCAGAAGTGGAGTTGTGACTCAAGTGGTAGAAAAGCCAATCTTGAGTGATAAGCTAAGAGAAAGTGACTTGACCTTGAGTCCAAGCCCCAGTACCAATACACCACACACACACACACACACACACACACACACATCTCAGAAGTTGACATGGGAATTTGGGAGCAATGTAACTTTATGTATATGTTTCCAAATTACAAGTTAAAAAAAAAGCCAAGTACTAAAGAACAAAGTAGTTGCAGTTATCTCATCTGAGTGCTTCCTTCAAGAATGAGCTACCTGGGGCTGGGAAGGTGGCTCAGCGGTAGAGCGCTTGCCTTGCATGCCTAAAGCCCACATAAGAAAAAAAGCCAGAAGTGGCACTGTGGCTCAAGTGGTAGAGCGCTAGCCTTGAGCTAAAGAGCTGAGGGACAGCGCCCAGGCCCAGAGTTCAGGCCCTACGACTGGACCCAAAAAAAAAAAAAAAAAAGAATGAGCTACCTTCAAGAATGAATAGCTTGAGGTTGGGAAGTTGGTTCTGTGGTAGAGTGCTTGCCCCTCATGCATGAGGCCCTGGGTTCGATTCCTCAGCACCACATAAGCAGAAAAAGCCGCAAGTGGCACTGTGGCTCAAGTGGTAGGTGCTAGCCTTGAGCTGAAGAGCTAAGGGACAGCACCCAGGCCAAGTTCAGGCCCCATGACTGGAAAACACAAACACACACACACACACACACACACACACACACACAAGAATGAGTAGCTACTTTAGCCCTTTAGGTCTTATTTTCCCACCCATACCTGATGAGGATTAAGAATGCAAGTTAAGGGGCTGGGAAGGTGACTCAGTGGTAGAGTGCTTGCCCCTCATGCATGAGGCCCTGGGTTCGATTCCTCAGCACCACATAAGCAGAAAAAGCCGGAAGTGGCGCTGTAGCTCAAGTGGTAGAGCATTAGCCTTGAGCTGAAGAGCTGAGGGACAGCACCCAAGGCCCAGAGTTCAGGCCCCACGACTGGACCCTCCCCCCCCCCCCCCCCCCCCCCCCCCCCCGCAAAAAAAGAATGCAAGTTAACAGGATTCATTCACCTAAGCACTTGACTTCTTCTCCCTTCCTCTTTTGCCTGTTTATCTTAATTTTATTAGCCAAAGGTATAGCTGAGTCTCCCTGGGCACAAAATCTGAACTGGCCATATGGCCTTGAACCTGAGCAAGGAGCCCCTTTTGTTTATGTTGTCATCTACCTGGAAGGCTGGGGACATCTCAGTGGAAGTGCTCAGATGGGAAATGGAAGAACCTCCTTGGGGCCAGAGGAAGAAACAGCATGGAAAAGGGTAGACCACTTAACAAAAACTAATCAGTTTGATAATGAGGTAAGTTCTCTAATTCTAGAATTATTAACGTGGCTTATAATGTTTAACAAGACTTAACCATTCCACACTGAAACATTTCACCCTTTCCACTCTAGTATCCACAAATCCCTACCAAAAACATGTCTGGATATGTTCAAATAATCCAGCCAAATATTTCAGCTTAGATCAATCTAAACTCTCAACAGAATGTAAGTTCTTCCAGCACCTGTGGATATATCCCAGCACAAATACTGTGAATGACTTAAAAACTTGTAGTAGGGCATGGGGTATAATTCAGAGGTATTGGGCTTACTAGCATGCAGAAGACTTGGGTTCACCACACACACACACACACACACACACACACAGGCTTGCAGGCTTGTTCAGCCTCACACTGTGCAGAATGGCATGGTGGAAACATCTGGCACAGCAAATACCCAATCATGTGTTCCTATTCATGCCTCAATCTACGGAATGTGTGAAAAATGCCACAGCTGGAATGAGCTGATCATATCCTTATGCTCATGTTATTGGGTTCTTCTAAGTAAAATGTGATCACTTACGATGTGTAAGGTTGTAGCTTTACTCACATTGCAGAGCACGCTATGCACAAATCCACCCAGGCACTCTTCCCACATTTAGACTCAAGTGTCAGGAAATAAGGCATGGATGTGCTTACCTATAGCAAAATACAAGGACTGAATTTAGAGGCTAATGCTGACTAGCTATCAAAATGCAGTTTATTTTGATTAGGTCCCACCCATACTACTACATCCCTAAGTGTAACTGTGAGGATTAAAGGCAAGTTGTGTAAGCTGTGTTGAGTGAGAGATAAGGATTCATATAAGGATGAATATACACCAGAACAGGGGAGGGCACAAAGCTTCTTTAGGCAGGTCTGAAAACTGACAATTGGATAATGAAACTACTTGGACATCTGCTCTTAAAAGTAGATTGTAGAACATTTTTAATATTAATGTTAACCACTACTTTTAATGACTAAGAAGGTTCATTGCGGGAAGCTTTTCCTCCCCCAATAAGAACTTAGAGCAAACTACATTCTAATGTGCATTTTTAGAGCTTCTTGAAGGTAAGACGAGGCATTTTCCATTAAGTATGTGTTTCTAGTTGTATTAGTACTTAACGTGGATTTTGAATGGAGGATTCTTCTAAGACTAGTTTGACAGAGATACTGCTAGGATGAAAAATAAAACCCAATACTTCAGATTTTTATTTTTTAAAAAAAAAAAGATTAAACACACTCACACACACACTTGGGGCAAATTTTTGATCACATAAATTTCCAAAGGATGGAGCCACTGTTTTAAGAGAACATTCACAGAAGGTTAATTTGAGATCAGAAATGGGGGTTTGGATCATGGCACAGGGAAGCGAGTCAATGAAATCAATTTTAAACCCAAACTCCACAACCACCCTCCCCCAAAATGTTCAAGTGGTAGACAAAATAAATTACCATAAATTATCTGCCAAGACAACCTAAAAAAAAACAAACAAACAAAACTAAAACCAAAAACAAAACCGAAGCGCAGGACTAGGGGTTTCCTTCGCTCCTCCAGGAAGTGTGTTACACTGAGCTTCTGGCCCGCCGAGTGCGGCTGGGCGGGAGCTGTCAAACGTCGGGGTAGTTGCAGTAATACACCGCAGAGCTGGCGTCCGACACCACGGAGGAAATGGCCCCGTGGCTGTCTGGGAGGCTCACCCCGCAGTCGTGTCCCTGGTAGGGGAGCCCCATCTCCGGTTTGCACACGAAGTGCAGATACTGTTCGAATTCCGTGCGATCCACCTCGCCGAGGAGCTCCGCGGGTTGAGTCGGGTCCGTGCCATCCCTGCAAGGCAGCGCCTCGGGAGGGGGGGACGGCTGCCCGGGGCCCGCCGCGGGGCTCTGCGCGGGCTGCACGTGAAAGCCGCGTCCGCCGCCCGCCGCCGGGGACCCCATCGCGCCGTAGTACATGTGCAGGGCGCTAGGGGGCGCCAGGAGGCCCGGCATCGAGGGACCCGCGGGCTCGTGGCCCAGTCGCGGGTGCATGTGGCCAGCGGGCGGTTCCGGAGGCATCGCATAGTCCGAGACCTGCGGGTAGTTGTAGGTGGCGGGCGCCGGGCAGTCCCCAGGCATCGGGGCGGCGAAGAAGGCTGGATCCGGATCCACGCCATCCAGTGGAGATGTGTCCGGCGTGGGCAGCGGGTAGCCGTCCAGCGGGGGCGCGCCCAGGCCCTGGCAGTCGCGGTAGTGGCCGCCCACGTGCGGGGCCAGCATCGGCGGGCCCGCGGGGAAGCCCTGCTCCGGGAAGGGCAGGCCCAAACCGTCCATCGCCACGCGGCCGCCGTCGGGGCCCAGCGCCGTGGCCTGCGGCTCGGCGAGGCCATGCAGGAAGCCTCCCTCCACCCGCTTCAGCCGCTTCACCTGCTTGCGCCGCCGGGGCCGGTACTTGTAGTTGGGGTGGTCCTGCATGTGCTGCACGCGCAGCCGCTCGGCCTCCTCCACGAACGGCCGCTTCTCCGCCAGCGTCAGCGCCTTCCACGACTTGCCTGCAAGCGGGGCGGGAGGGTGCGGCGGGCGCCGGGGTTACCGCGCTGCGCTCCCCCTTCGGGCCCGACCGTGTCGCCCGCAGCCTCCAACCTCGAATTGCACAGCCCGAGGGGGGAGCGGGATCCATTTGGGCGTGGAGGCCTGGGACCCCTTTTCTCGTCTCCATCCAGGGCAGCCCACGCGGCTGTAGCCTCCGGCGCTCCGGATTCACAGTGATTCGGAAAGTGATTCGGAAAGGATCGAGAAAGGGCCCACCCAAGTCAGGGTACTATTACTGCTGGGCCGCGGTGGCCGCTCGGACAGGCCGGGAAGCCTCCTCTCCCCAGCCTCCCCGACCCTCGCAAAGCCATTCTAGCTTCCCGGGCCACCCGGGTAATTAGGAAGGCGGTGGCTGGTCAAGACCGAAAGTTTGGAAAGAGAAGAACGTGGCTAAACCATATCCCTCGTCTCGGGCGCCAGGCCCGCAAATTATACCCACGCACCCAGGGAAGTGCCCTCGGGGTCTCACCGGCGCGCCTGGGTCCCCGGCCGGGACTACTCACCGAGCATCTTGCTCAGTTCCGCATTGTGCAAGTCCGGGTTCTGCTGCGCCAGCCGCTTGCGCTCGTCCTTAGCCCACACCATGAAGGCGTTCATCGGCCGCCGGATGCGGGACTCGCCCTTGGCCCGTCCCGGGGCCCCAGACAGCGCTCCGCTACTAGCCGCCGCCTCGCCGCCCTTCACCTTCACATCCCCGAGGGGGCTCAGAGACTCGGCCCAGGGGCAAGGGCCCAGCCCGGCCATCACCGCGGGCAGCGCGCTCCGGGGTTGGCTCTGATCGTCACTGGCGTATCCCGCATCCGGGCTGCTCATGGCGCTCCAGCCCTGCCCCGCGCCCCGCTACCCTTAGCCTGACACGCCGCCTCCCCCGATCCTGGGGGAGGGGTGGCGAGAGCGAGCCAGGAGATGCCTGGAGAACTCCACGGGCCCCGACCCGAGCCCACCGCCAGCGTGCCCTGCCAGGCCCAGCCCACGACCTAACCAGCACCCCCTGGGCAACCCAGTGACACTGCGGGCGCCCCCCGTTTGCGAGGCCTTTTCTGTACCGACGTGGCCAATGGAGCGACGGGGGCGGGCCGGGCGCGAGCCGTGCGGCCCACGCCCAGACGGTGGTCGGAGTCCCAAGTCCCAGTTCAACCCCACGCCCGCCCCTTTCCCCTCCCCCAGCTCCGCGTCCAAGGCTACACCTGCCCCCGGAAAAGGTGGCTGGAGCCGGGCTCTGGCGCCTAGTCCTCTCCAACCCCGGAGAGAGAACGGCTTAAAAAAAAAATCTGTCTAGGGCTGCTATTAGTACCTATCTCTACCAAGGTAATTCGCATTAATCGTTCTAAGCATCAATTTAATTACCTTTTAAATCACATCTCAAATACAGGCTCTGGGCATTTCAGTGTTGGATGACTTAGCCGCCTTCCAAGTAACTAAATAGATGTCTTTTTCAAATGTGTCTTCTTTAAGGCAGAAGATATTGCTGATAGGAAATGAATAAATCGCTCCTAAGAACTCACCCTGCTTACATTGTGTTCAAGGTAAATTCTGATTTTTGAAACCACAGTAAATTCAGGAAGATCTCCTGATGCCCAATATTTAATCTATGAACTAGGATTTTATTCACAATAAACCATACGAATGTGTATATGAAATGTGTAATATGTGTGTAAAGTATGTTATGTATGTTACATGTATACATACACTTTCTCATATCTTTTCAGTACTAGGGGCAAGACTTGGTTCTGATTTGTGTGAAAGATTTGCACCAGACCCTCACCCCCTCCCCCCAAAAGTAAAATGTAAAACCAGGAGTAATGTTTGTTTCAGTGCCCAAGTTTATTAGTTTAATCCTTTTGAGTAGCGAAGTAACTGTTTCTCAGCATCGGTTAAAGGTGGCTACCCTGGCAGATAATTGTGGCATTTATATACATTTCTTTAAACTGCACCGAAAATCTGAGTGACTAGTAAACTTTAGTTTTACTTAGTAATCTAGTAAAAATGCGCCCCCCCCCCTTTTGTGGGAATTTTAAACTCAAGTGTTCTCAGTGCCTTCCCCTAAACAACCTGAGAGGCAGATACTATTATAGCTTATTGGAGAGGAAACCGAGGCCTGGAAAGGTCCAGGAAGTTGGAGATCAAAGTATCAGGAAGGTAAAATTCCCACCCATCAGTCTGCATTCAGACCAGGAACTCTTAATCACCAAGCCTGCCTGTTGAGTTTGTGTATTTGTGTTTTTTTCAAAGGCAACTGACTTTTCAAAGGTAACTAAATCTGTGCATAATTTTGAAGGAAGAACAATCCTAATACACTCATCTCCAGAAGAGACTCTTCATTCTTTCTCTCTTTCTTTCTTTCTCTTTTTCTTTCTTTCTTCCTTCCTTCCTTCCTTTTCTCTTTATTTCTCTTCTTTCTTTCTCTATCTTTCTTTTTGTTTCTTCCTTTTCTCTTTCTCTCTTCTTTCTTGCTTGCTTTCTTTTCTTTTTCTTCCTTTCTTTCCTTCTTTCTATCTTTCTTTTTTTGCCATGAATATGTGATGAAAAAGCAGCACTTTCATTGGGAATCAGAGAAATTAAATACTGAGTTTTTAAATGTGATATTTCAATGACAAAGACTTATTTTTAAAAAGTCAAATTACCCTAAAACTATAACACTTTTGCCTTCAGTTTCTCATGCTGTCCCCTTTCTCCAAAGAACAACACAATATTGTAGTTCAACTTTAACCAGCAAGGATCCATGCAGTGTTGGTGGCTATCTTTTCCCCTTTCCCCTTCCCAACCAGTCTTCCTGCAGACACAGTGACAGAGGTCGTGGCTCCCTGGTTTCTAAGATTCAGACAGGGAAAAATAAATAAATAAACCTGTTTAAAGACATCAAAGAGAAAAGTTATTTTTAATTGCTGATTTAAGGCAATCAATCTGAAGTAAATTTAAGTGGTAATATACTTTTCTTTAAAGTTTTTTTTTCCAGAAAAAATTGGCTTGAGAATAAAACCAAAAATACTTCACACATTGTTATAAAGTAAGGACTCTAAAGCAATAGAGGTAACAATATTACAAATTACTTTCCTACCACCTTACCCTTTCTTAAAAAAAAGAGAGAGATTTCCTAACGTTTGCAGATAAAATAAATGTCTATCTAAAGATCTCAACGCAGAATTTTCTTAGTACAAATATTTTATGAACAAAGGGCGTAATCAACTATCTCTGCCAAGATTACTACATTGGACCAATTTCTTCAAACAATTAAAAGAACAGGAAATATAATCCAGGTGTGATTCCAAAAAAATACATGTGCGCCAATCTACCGATGGTCATCCTCCGGTTCTCCACGGTCGCTCCGGGCGGGGGGGAGGGGGGGAGTGCATTTGGGAACCAAGAAGGTCGAGAAAAGGACAGGAGGCTTTTTTTGCAGTCTGTTCTGGAGACTAGCCAATTATCTTTGTCAAGTAAGATTACCTGGGCATCAGGTGAGACTACACACCCCTAGGATGGAATTGGAGCTTCTTATTTTGATCATTTCTCCTCTCTATGGCTTAAAACACATTCTCTGGTCGGGGTGTGTGTGTGTGTGTGTGTGTGTGTGTGTGTGATATAAAATGATTTACTTAACACTTTTACCAAGAATTACGATGCCTTTCCAATCCTTTTTTTTTTTTTTTAAAGATCATACCCTTTACTTAGGTCTAATTTCGTAGGATCATACTCTTGATGGATATGGGGGGCGGGGAGTTGAGGGCTGGCGTGTCGCCACAGCTTTGCGATGCGTGTGGACTCCCTATTTCAAACGTGGTGTTGGAAGCCGAGCTGAAACTTTTATCAGAGCCAGCCACAAATGCCACATGTAAAGAAGCAAACATCCGGAGTAGCTTCCTGCAAGCCTTGCTTTTCTCAACACGGGAGATTTACTGGGGGAGGAGGGGGGGGGGGGAGGAACAAGTTTCTGGAGTAAGAGTCTAGCACACCCTCCCAGCTGCCAGCGGTGTGCACTGGCTAAGCACAGCGTAGGGATTCTAGGCTCCTGGCTCCTTACTGACGGCGCTCACATCCCCTCGTCCCCGGGTGGGACCCGAAACTGGGCGAGAAAGCGACTAATTGTAGCAAGATGCTGTGCCTGCCACTACTTGGGGGTTTTGGCCAGCGGGGCGCAGAGATGAACTCGGGTAGGTGACTGTGACTCGGACGTGGAGGAGTCAAAGCCATGCTTTTTTCGCGGGCCTCTGAGTGACCGTGCGAGGGCTGGTTGATTTCCGGCAGGGTGTGTTTTCGATGGTCAGAAAGCCAGACGAGGACCAGGACACCCAAGTCGATCGCGAAGGACCTGTGTGAACACCCAGGCCGTGGGGGCGCAGGATCGTGGAGGAGGGGAGTGCGCGCCTCAAGCCCTGGGAGAACTCCCGGGTGGCCCCTGTAAGCAGACAATGGTATCCCCAGGCGCAAAGACCGACAACAAGGCCTTTGCATTTATAAACCCGTGTCCCTCAGGCTGCCTCGGGGACTGAAGGGGGGTGGCGGCCGGCGGGCCAGGCGCAGCGGGCTGAAGGCCCCGCACCTCCCTAGGTAGGGCAGCGCACGGCGACGCCACCGATTGGCACCTAGCGCCCCGGCGCCGACTCGGCGGCGTCGCCGCGCCCCCTCGATACCTTTCGCGTCTCCTCCCCGTCCTTGGCCCAATCCCCCGTGGGTCCAGGATGGAGGTCGAAGGTCATGGACTGGAGGGGGGCAGTGGGGAGGAAGGATTGGCGGGGGAGATAGCGGTCATCCGCTCCACCTTGGCGGCGCCGCCGAGTGTCCCCAGCCCGAGAGGATCGAGCTAGACCTTCGCTACCAGGACCTCTCCCGCGCGCGGGTGGAGAAGGGGCGAAGGCGAGGCGGCTTTGATCGTTCAATCGAGTAGTTCATTCCCCACGAGGATAGGAGCAAGCGTTCCAACTTTCACCTCGACTCCCTTTCCCGGAGCACACAGCCCTCCTCAGGGCGCGGTCCCTCCTCCAGGCCACTCCTGAACCCCCGCCCCCACTCCCTCGCCCCGGCGACTCCTCGACGGTGTCCGCGTTCCCGCTCGGCCCCGCCTGGGGTTTGCTAGGGCGAAGCAGGAAATGCGCTGTTCCCGGCTCACTTCCCAGCGCCGTGACGGGTCTGCGAGGACGTGGCTGAGATCCCCCTCCCCCACTGCTGGCCCGGACTGAGGTGTGCGGACCTCCCTTTGATTGCCAGGTGTCAGAAATCTCAGGATCCTGGTTGGGAAGTGGTGTTGAGGTGAGAAAGTCCAGTTCCCAACGCAAGCCTGGTTTCTTGTACTTGCTGATCCCTTAGTGTGGCTGGATATCTAGGCAGGCTGCTGGTGGTTTGTAATCCATGTCTCCATCCTCACCTCAGAAGGGGCCAGGGCTTCTTGGAAGAAGTTGAGGAACTTACCAGCTAGTCTTATCAGTAGTGAATCCACAGTGAGCAGATAAACGCTCCCATTCCCACCCAAAGGAGTGCAGACACGGCCTCTGCCTCCGAGGAATGTAAATGCAGTATCATTAGTCTTCTTCCCTGATTTATGGACTCCCAGCTGGGCGTTCTAAGTCTCTGCTCCTGTAATAATTTGTTCCTGGCATGTGAAAGTGATACTGACATCAGTAGGTCAAGCTTTTTTTTTTCTTCTGATGGAGGTAATGAATTTCTTTCCATCCTAAAAACCTTGCCAAGTTTCTCTATAGAAACAAGCCAGAATATGCCAGGTGGTTTGTTAGGGCAAGGTGTGCATGCTGTGATCACAGACATGATCAAAGTTAAATAGGTCTTGAGACAGGCCACTCCTGATAGCACTCATTACCCTCTCACCTAGGCAACTCTAACCAAACTCATTATCAGATCTTGAGTGGGTACATGAGTTGGCTTCCAAAATTTCTAACCAGGAAGATGTTAGAGTTCCTTGTTTGATTTCACTGCAGGCCTTTTCCAGTTGATCTCTGTTACCTAATTTTTCTTCTCTGTCCAGATGTTGGACTTGCCAACAACTTTCTGTTGGACTTGCCAACAACTTTCTGTTTGGTTCATTTAACAGCAACCTGGGGTCTTTATTTCATTCCAGCTTTCCAGCTCCAGAACAGTTTTTTTTAATAAATGCATATGGATTCCAAAATGACTGTCTTGTATAGAGTCTTAGGATCATATCCTTTCTCCATGAAGCACACAGGATGATCTCTGTAAGCATCAGCAAAGGTTCTGCTTAGGCCTGTAGTTGTGTGACTTCAAGAGAGTAAATTTTCCCGTCTTCTTCACTCAGAGTTTGTCCTTGAGGGAGTGTAGGAAACCAATTTGTTTCTTCATAAACACAGAATAGAGCTTACAAAGCCATTTCATGATCTTCCTAGCAGGCCCGCAAGTTGGTGGGGTAGTCTATACCTTAGCCTTATTTTTTTATATATCTGAAAGTAGCTTTATTTCATACTTAAAATTTTCACTACTATTTTATTAGCATATATCAACGTTCCAATGAGGTTTCTGTATGATAATTCCACAGATACAGTGTACCTTAAATAAATTCAGTTCCATGGTTATATTGCCTTAACCCCCTTTTGCTCCCCATTTCCCCAATATTTAATGGATTTCATTATGCTATCTTCAAACACATAGACATTTTTATATGTATCTGTATCTCTATATAGATAAGCATAATTCCATTCTTTTCACCTCCTAGTTACCATTTCCATTCTCCCTCTTCTTTCCTGCTGTCCTGCCACCTCCACAGTCCCTCTTTTACATTCATAGCCTGTCATCCTTTTTATTATACTAATTATTTTAGGTCTAGGCTCCAAATATGAGCAAGCACGTGCAATATCTGACATTTGGAGTTTGGCTTATTTGATCCATTGACTAAGAGACTGAGATGCACCAAGGATGACTGTGGATGACTTAAGGTCACATTGTCAGAGCCCTTGAACCCCAATGTATTTACCCTTGCTATTCACTATAGTAAGGTCATGTTTTGATTTCCTTTCCATCCCATGCTCATAGCTATAATGAGGGACCTAGTGAAATTTGTAAGGACTAAACAAAGATAGCAAAAAGCAGGGGTGAATGACATTAAAGATCCTTCCCGTAGAAACTTGCCATGTTGTCACTATGATGATTTTTCTAATGAGAGACGCAGCACTGTAAGAATGCATTTTCATTTGGAATATTAATTAGACATTCAAAAGTTACATAATTGAAGTCTGAACTGCAACTCATTTGTTTGAAGCATTCTTTCATATAAATAGATTCTAATTTAGCTGAGGAAAAAAAGAGAAGAGTTCAAAGTTAGATGGAGATAAAGTTCACATATAGTTTAAGGAAACTGAAGTCTTGCCCTTGTATGTCATGCTCTTTCAGATTCTTCAAGACTTATTTATTCTGAATTGTTGTGGTTTTGTGCATAATCTGTTTATGCCACCTCAATGCCCACTGTGGAGTCTTGTCTTGACAAATACATATTTTATCTAAATAAAGTAAAATTTTCCATTCTTACTGTTATTAGGGAAAGAAATGGGTGGCCCATATTATCAGTTCTATTTTACAAACTAGGAAAGTTTATAACATGGAGCAATTAGGTGATTTAGTTAACATTTTCAGTACTCCTAAAAGACAAGACAATAAACGATCCATTTAATCAACAAATAACTATCCAGCACTTGCTAAATGTGAGGCTTTGCACAGCCTAAAACATTAGTAATTGATCACAGACGTGAGACTTGAAATGTGTTGGATTGAATTCTGCTTCTTCAGCTCACTAGTTGTCCATCTTTAGAAATGTTACTGAACCTTTGGTACTCTATCTGTAAACCAGAAGATTAAATAGGAATGACTTCAGAGGGTTTCTAAGGACAAAAGTTTAAAGCTAGATGTTAGTGGCTCAAGCCTGTAATCCTAGCTAATCAGGAGGCTCAGATCTGAGGATTGAAGTTCAAAAACAGCCTGAGCAAAAAGCTGGAAGTAGAGCTGTGGCTCAAGTGGTAGAGTGCTAGCCTTGAGCAAGAAAAGCTCAGGGACAGCACCCAGGTCCTGAGTTCAAGCCCCAGGACTGACATATAAAATTATTGCCCATAAACTACTTAAAATAGCACCAGTCCCTTAGTAAGTATAACAAATATTTAATCAGTAAACTACAATTTAAATTAATGTATACTAACGTTTGAAAATGTACTGAAAGATATAAGAGAAAGCTTGCCTTGTACTCAGGGTAGATGAATTTTAAAACCTAAGCAAATAAATTTCAAAATGTATATTTCATTTATAATAGTAACAATATTGTCATACTTAAAAGTAAAGCTCTGGGAGCTTCCTACACACTATTTTTAATTTTCTGGGCATATTTGAATGTGAATTTTTTTTTTTTAGTGTTAGTTCTGGGACTTGAACTCGGGGCCTGAGCTTTGTCTCCAAGCTTTTTTGCTGAAGACTAGGACTCATCACTTGAGCCACAGCTCCACTTCCAGCTTTTTGTTATTTGTCACATCCCAGCCCTTAATTGGAAATAAGAATCTCATGGACTTTCTTGCCCTCACTGGCTTCAAAACACTATCCTCAGATCTCAGCCTCCTGAGTAGCTAGGATTATAGGTGTGAGGCACTGATACCTTGAATGTGAATGTTTTTATTCTGATGGTAAAAATAAAATATTTGTTTTGTGCATGTGAACATCCTAATACCTTAAGACTGGTAAGGAAGAAACTACATAGAATTATAAAATTCCAAGATGCAAAGAAACACTTTGCAAATCAGCTCTTAGCTGGGTAGGTCTAAATTCTTTTCCTATCTACATAGAAACATAGTTGAATCCTGAGAATCAGTCATAAGTACTTCAAAGGAAGAGTAATCCATAAATGTCCTAACAGCCTAGGCTTTGTATTGTATAGTGAACAGATGCTAAATCTGAGTCTTGATTGATCAGTAACTTACTAGCAGGTAGACTGCAAATCATTTAAACTACCTTTACATTCAAATGTTTTCCAAAAAAGGAGGGGAAAATGTTTGATCTTTTCTCAACTTTTCCAAGTAAAGAGGTGAACAAATAATCACAAAGAATTTTGCAAAGTAAAATACAGAATAAAAATGTGACAGTTGTGTATGTGACTGTATGGGACTGTGGATATCTGCAGATTTTGATTTTAAAAAGATTCTTTGTACATAGAAAAAAATAGTGCCAGCCCAGGTAGGAAAGTCCAGGGACTCTTATCTCCAATTACCCAGTAAAGGACAGAAGTAGAGACGTGGCTCCAGTGGCAGACTTCCATCCATTGTTGGGTGAAAAAGCCAAGTGAGAACAGAAGGCCCTGAGTTCAAGCCCCAGTATCAGCACAAAAAGAAAAGAAAAAAGCAAACTGAAATAAAGTAGAAGCTGAATTGTAAAAGATCCTTACTGCTTTGGGTTATGGTGGGAGGCTATTGCAGAGCTAAAGTGTTTTTTTAAATTTTATTTTAAATTAATTATTGTGTAGAAGGTCTCATCCTTTAGATGAAAGCAGACTATTTCTGTGAATCAAGGTGGTGAATTTATTGAGTGACATGTTAATATGTCAGTAAAGCTAATGGATTATTTCAGTGGGTGATTTAAAACTAGAATTGACAAGTCATTCTTTTTGATATTTTCCCCAGTAGGATCTGTTTCCCTTAAAACTTACCTGACATTTAGGGAATATTAAGACTAAGAAGGACTACATACTCTGCCTTTCAGGTCTCATAATTCATAGGGCAAGTGTGAAATTATGGAACTATCATCTATGTGGAATATTATGCATTACTCTACAAATGAAAGTGCATGTTACTTATGTGGCTGCATATACACATAGGTATTCTTTGAAGATCATTTATTTGGAAACAATTTCAGATTTTCAGAGGAATTGCAAAATGGTAAAAAAAAAAAAAAGCCATATTGCCATCACTGATACCTTCCAGCTTGTTGGCATTTCATTTTTGACCCATCATTCCTTATCTAAATAAGCATAAACACTTCCCTACTTTACCTCTGTCCTCTTTCTAAATATATAAATGCATAGAATAATATATGTATATAATATATTGATATATAATACATGTATTAATAGTTATGCAGCATTAACATACACTCAGGTTACAGATGCTATATAAATACATAATATATAGCATATACTTATATATTACATAGTTATGTATTATATAGTTATATATACATATGTGTGTTGGGGTATATATCATTAGTTATTATCTGAATCACTTGAAAGCAAGCTTTAGCATGATGGCTCATTGATTATGAGAATATACTTCTCTGTATATTTTTCTAAAATTAGGATGCTCTCCCAGTAACCTTTATGGAACTTCACAAAACAGGAAGTCAACACACTACCTCATGTCATTATCATCTAATCCACATACTGTGTTCTTCAGATTCTGCAAATCTCTTAACCTCTGTTTTGTTTTGTTTTTCTCTTTCTGGTTCAATACCCATTCTGGGATCACACATTACTTTTTGTATCAAGTCTCTTCAATATTTCTTCTGTCGCTCTTATAACTTTTAAAGCATTGCAAGGATGTCCGGTAGCCAGGAGAGGCTGATGTTGGTTTATGTACTTTAGACAAGAAAATCCATGGAAATGATGGTGTGCTATGGTGTGCTCCTACTTGGAAGACAGTCAGCCATGACCCATTGTCACCCTAGTCACCCGGTCAAGTTGTTGTGTGTTCAGTGTGTCTGCCTTCAAGTTACTATTTTCCCCTTGGTAATTGAGATATTTTGTTCATTTTGTTGGTAGTAGGAACTTGGTGATTATACTAACATCCTGATCCTCATTAGATCACATATATCTGCCTTGGTATACATTTCATGGGTGACAAGTGGTGATAATGTGGTTTTCTTTCTCCCCGCCCCCCCCCCCCCGCCTTGGTTTGTTTGTTTGTTTAGACAGGAACTCTATATGTAGCCCCAGACTGGCCTCAAACTCAATCTCAATCTGAGCCTCAAATGACAGATTGCAGGCATGTACCAAACCTGGTGGTTTCCTTCCTGTCCTTCTTTCCTTCCTTTCCTCCTTCTCTTTTTATGGCTATACTGGAGTTTGAACTCAGGACCTTGTGTTGCTGTACCACATCTCCAGAAAACCTGGTGATTTTCTATTTCCATCATTCCTTGAATGTTTCTATTTTCCTTCTTTTTCAAGAAAGCCTTTTTTTCTTTTATTTGTTATTTTCATCAATAAGGATTGCTTGGTTACTTTTCTGATCTTATTAGTTTGGAGGCCTCATGGGTCACAGGTTTGCAAGTTGTCTCCTGTACCCTTTGATAAGTCCTTATCATTCTTTCACCATTTCCAAACACTTTAACCCCACAATGTATTTCAGGCTCATCTTGTGTCTTTTCTGCCTCAGCACTGTCACCAGTAATTTCTCCAAAGAGCACCTTTTAGTGGGAGGATGGAATGTAGAAAAGCCCATCAAGGCTCTCACAGATCCTGGGGCATTCTAAGCACCACAGTACACAGAACAAGAAATGCTTGTGTGTAAAGTGTCTCCTTATCCATGCTTTTACTTTCCATGGGTTTGGTTGCCTAAGGCCATACATTCGTCTTGGAAATATTTAAGCATGAAATTCTATAAATAAAGAATTGAAAGTGTGACTCAAGTGGTAAGCAACTGCCTAGCAAGTGTGAGGCTCTGCATTCGAGTCCTACTATCACCAAAAAATTGTTAGAATTGTTTTATACTATTAATAATTATTATTAGACTCTTACTATGCCTTCGTGCCTCTTATATGCTTCTTTATAAATTAAACTATCGTGGAGGTGATATATTAACACAGACTTCAGTGCTAACCTCCATTTCAGGTGCCCCCTAGAAAACCTTTTGTGTGTGTGCGTGTTTGTTGTCGTTGTTGTTGTTATTTGTCCTGGTATCAGGGCTTAGAGATGGTGTTTACCACATCTAGACTCCAGCTTTTATGCTTATTATTTGGAAATGAAGTCTTATAGACTTCTGCTTGGGCTGGCTTCAAAGTGTCCTCAGATCTCAGCCTCCTAACCAGCTAGGATTACAAGTATGAGCCAGCAGTGCTCAGCATCCTTAAGGGATTCTTAAAACATATCCCACCCCCCCACTCCCCAACCCTCACCCCCATGGACAAGAAGCCACTGCCAACTATGTGTGCAAGTTTTGTCTAGAACTATCTCCATATCCTTCAGAATTTCTATATATACAAACACATATATGCTTTGAGTTAATTAATACTGCTAATTCAAATGCAACATCTTCAGGTTTTCCTGTCCTGCTAGTTCTTATTTTCCTTTGGGGACAAACATGGCTCCATTCCCCAGGTTACCTGTGTGTGTTCTCACTGTAAGGTACCTCCTGGCCTCTCTACCTACCCACTCTTCCACCCCTCATTTGGCTTGCAGGCCATGGCAGCACCTCTGTACTGACCTTCACCAGCATCTCGTTTCCACTGAACTTCCAAGCAAGGTAAAGAAAGAGTTAATGATTTTAAGTTTTGTTTTGTTGTGGTTTGTTTTGTTTGTTTGTTTACTTGTTTAAGAAAGGGTCTGCCTATGTATTCCAGGCTGACTTCAAATCCTCTCTATCTTCGTACCTAAGCCTTCTAAGTGCTGGGATTAGCAGCATACTCCACCACCCCCAGTACATTATAGTAAGTTTATTTAAAAATATTTGACAGTACAACATATGATCACTGACTTGACCTGCGAGCATACTCCGTATGAACAAGTGCAAAACAAAATTGTAAGTCATTGTATTTGTTTGTCTTGAAGAGAGTCATGCGTGGGTTTGAAAGTGTAACATATCACAAAGAACCAAAAATTATTACTTGGACATTCGGTCATGGCTAAAGCAAAACTAGATCCATGTAGGATATTCTTTTCCCAAAACCATAAGGAAGGAAGGGCTGGGCTGTAGCTCAATAAGTTAGCTACATGTATGAGGCCTTCAGTTTGATCAATACTGCCAGTTTCTTTGCAGTCCCCCTGCAAAGAACCCCAGAATATCAAGGAATATACGCATTAAATAAATACCACTTTCCAGAGATATTCATAGACACTGACAGCTTTGAAGAAATATTTTATAAATACATTGCCTCTCACCACTGAGCCTCCTTGCCTGCCACCCCAGTACACACTACTCTCCATGATATTAACGGAAGAAGAAAATAATGTATCATAAGTCAGACTTTTGACTAGCCCCAAGTACAGAGGTTGGCCAAGTTCATTTATAAGCTTCTATGCATGACTGAATTCCCATGAGTCACTGCCATTTTCAGAGTGAGAGAGAAAGATCCAAGAAAAGAAATAAAAATAAAGACCACTGTGTTTCCAAACCAGGCTGTGATCTCTGAAATCAGCACCCACCAGGGATATTGCTGTCTCTCACCAGGGTCTCAGGAGTGGCACTTACCATAGCCTCAGACCTGACAGCTCACAGATCTAGAGTCAGCTGTGAAGATGCATCAGCATTGATTCAGGCATGTCTATTCTGAGCAAGTTTCTCTGTCTTTCTCCAATACAAAGGCAGAGAATCCACTGGGTCAACTCTGCAAAAAAATCTACTGGTAAAATGTCCCAGATCCAGAAGGGGAAAAAGAGTTAATAACTATTCATCATAAGTGCATGTATCAACTTGTTGGTTCATTGTAGGAAGTGAGACTTACATGTATCTAGTATATCAACAGGGATCTGGAGTGATTGCTCAAATGGAACTTTTATTTTTTGGATCAGTTTAAGTCTTTGATAGTTGGAGAGCCTATCTAAATCTGATTTGGCCAGTACTTGTTTTATTCTATGTAACAAATGAATTGCAATACCCTATTTATAACGATGATTAGTGTGAGTATGTGAATAGCTTGAACTTTCCCTAACAATTTGATTTGGATGGGATTTTTTGTTGTTGTTCTTTGTCTCTCTTGGGGTGCTGAGAACCTAGCACAGGGCCTTGCTTCCACTACTGAACTATATTTTCATCACAAGCCACAATCATCAGTTCTTCTTCAATGCTATGTAAATATCCTAGCCACTATAGCTCTACTAGAAACTGTCACTATGTTCTACTCTGTCACTATGTCACTATGTTCTACTCTGTCTCTTAGCACCCTGTGTCTCCATGGCTAAGTAACAGACAATTGGCTTCAGGCTGTTCTTGGAAGATATTAAGATTTTTTTTTTCCTCAATGCCTGTGTCATTCTGTTCTCTCTCTGTGGAACTAAGGTCCTCAATAATTCCCTATAGTAACTCCATCCTGAGACTATCCTACAAGGAGCAGTCAATATCTCTTTTTCCCTAAATTTGTGACACTGGGTTCAAATGGCCTTATAACTTCTGGAAGTATTTACTACTCAGTAGTTAGTGTATTTCACACTTCTTCATTATTTACGCCCTGCCTATTAGTACTGGCTTTCTGTGATATTATCTGTGCTGGTCATCATGGTTGTATCTCACCTTGTGCTCACTGGTGTTGGTGATTGACCCATCAAGGAAACTCAAAAACATTAGTTGAGTTAAAAAAAAATAACTGACATTGACACAAAAAATTTTCCAAGGCCCTCAGTTGGTCCCAAACTGGACAGGTTTTGACTACCAACTTTCAAGCCTCTAAATTTTCTTGGATCTTCTTTGATTGTTGCTACTAAATTATCATTATGTCAATTTAAGAAGAAGAATACCCCTAAAAGGGACATTTCCCTCACAGACATGTATTTCATTAACAGAGTAAATCTCGTAGTCACTAAGAACTTTCCTAAGAAAGGTGATGCTTATAAGGGCTTCTAAATAATTTGAGCTGATTAGGTATCTTAATCCAGTTGCCAGTTAATTGTGTTTGTTTGTGATTAAGAATATGATTTTCGCCTACACCGCCCCTCCACAATCTCCAAGTGTTTGGAGAAAGCCAATCTCCTGGCCCACTTCATATCTTCAGCTTGTTCTTTGAAGGTGTTTGCTGAGGGAGAGGGGATGAGATCTGAGCTATCACCTGGAACCCTGAGCTAGGAAGAAGGAATCCCTGTCAAGCCACCTGCAGGTTGACTAAGAAAGATTCCTACGCCCAGGGCAAACAAGATCTGAGGACAGGCTCTCAATCCCTCCCCACCCCCTCACTGTGGGGCCCTGGTCATTATTTCTAGGGAAAAAATGACTCAGTGTTGCAAATTCCAATCACACTGCAGTGCTCTTTCAACATAGGGCTTCTTGAAGACTACCTGAGCAGAAGAAAGAGTTTCCTTTACTTTCCATCTGTGTTCCAATACTTTTAAAATACAATAACGATATATGGCTAGACAAAATTTAAGGAGCACTTAAAGCTGGGTGCAGGGTGGCTCATGCCATCTAAAAAGCTCATAGCTATTTAGAAGGCTGAAATCTGATGATTGTGGTTCAAAGCCAGCCTAGGCAGAAAAGTCCATGATATTCAAATCTCCAATTAGCCATCAAAAAGATGGCAGTAGAGCTATGATTCAAGTGGTAGAATATCACCCTTGAGTGAAAAAACTAAGTGACAGTGCCCAGGCCTGAGTCCACAATCCAGTACTTGCATACATGGAAAAAAATGTCACTATTTCATGTTTCCAAAAAACAAAAATAAAAAAGGAGCTATCTGACTAAAAAACAAAAAAGAGCAAACCAAAATCCTCTATCACTCTTGAGCTCCAAATCCACAATATGCCATTTATGATAGTATTGAAGGTTGCAGAACTTGGTTAGTTTTCCTGGGGATGGAGATGGGATCATCTCCTGGGATTTAGCTCAGGTGTGGATGGAGCAAAAGGGTTGAGAAGCAAAAAGGAGAGATTTTGGAAAGGGGGAATTGGTGGTTTCAGGTTAACTTAACCTTCCTGTGACCTCCTTCTTAACCACAGATTACAATTCTTTCTTCTGCTGCCAAATATTTAAACCTATTTTATTAAGCGTAGCTACTCTGACACACCAAATGTTTCTCACTCTGTTCTACTGCTGGAGAAATTGGAGGGAGGTTTGTCATACTGAGTCCAGTAGGTGGGGGGGGGGGGAATGGGGGACGTGAAGGGAGGCTCTCTGGCAGCAGGAGCCAGCAACTTTGCCAGCCAAGGGAGAACACTGCCTAGCTCCTTCCCATCCTGGAACAGGAAGACTCCTTCCAAGTGTGGGAGGTGCTGTTTGTCCTTGCAATGGGCTGCAGCTTTTTGCCCAAACTCTTCTTCCTCAGAAGTTTCAAGACATGCCTTCTGCCCCATCCTCCAAATCGTTGTCACTTGGACCTTTACACTTGTAAGCTTGGAATTTCGCCTAAGTGAAAGAACCTTGGGTTCTCATCACCACAGCCAATGAACTAAAGTTACATGTTTCCATATCCGCATAATCATAATATATAACAAAATATTGATCTTTGGTATCCTGTGGAATTTTCTTATGCAGCCAGACTGCAGTAAACTGTTGTTTGATGTCACATTTTATTTTCTGGGCAGAATTTCAACTATTTTATCTGTCAGTTCTCATTCTATATGGCAACTAGCTGGGTTCTCAAAGATGCTGAAACTTGTATAGCTATATTCTCTCCATTTAAAATTCCACTTAATTATTTTATCCATCTTTACATTTCCACAAATCCAGACACCCACATCTCAGAGAACTTTCTGTAGCTATGAGTATAAAGTTGTGATACATCCAGATTTGTACAACACGGAGGCATGCACAAAGGAAAAAAACTGTTTTTGTAGATTTGCTGATACAATGGACTTGCTAGATAGATCTATAATGGGATATGGTTGCTTCACTAGTTATCTCTTTTTTGATTTTTATTTTTATTTTTTTTTGGGTCTGGTCGTGGGGCCTGAACTCTGGGCCTGGGCGCTGTCCCCCAGCTCTTCAGCTCAAGGCTAGTGGTCTTCCACTTGAGCCACAGCGCCACTTCCGGCTTTTTTCTTTTTGCTTATGTGGTGCTGAGGAGTCGAACCCAGGGCCTCATGCGTGCAAGGCAAGCGCTCTACCACTGAGCCACCTTCCCAGCCCTGATATCTCTTTTAAAGATGATGCATTTAAAAATATTATTGTTATACAAAATATAGAAACTTTACAGAGGACTTTTGTATTCATATTTCAGTTTATTCTCAAAAGAACCCTATCAACTATTTATTCCTACAGATTGCATTGTTTTTCCAAGAAAGGGGAGTTTGGAGAGATAGACTGACTCAGAATCACAACAGAGGATTGTCTAATTGCATGCTACAGTGTATGCTCTCTTTGTATTTTACACTGTTAGTGTAGTTTTATACATGCAAAGAGCTATTCCACCAGCGTTTTATATTTTTTCTCCATTACTTTAAAAACTTCAGTACACTTAGTTTGCCTTGGGCATTTTGCTGTAGCTATACTGTAATTATACTGCAACATGCTTCTTGCCTTTTTCTTTTTAGGTGCTGGAAAGAGAACCTAAGGCCTCATGCATGCTAGGTAATCACTGATCTACAATCCTAACATGCTTCATAGGAAATATTTTTTGCACTAATGATTTTTATGTCCATAGACTACATGTCAGCAGTCCATATGGTAATGCGGAGCATGCCAGATTTAGCTTATAAATTTCATGAGATGGGAACATGCTTTAGATAGCTTTCCAGATTCCTCTCAACAGAGCTTGGTAAATCTGCAGAGACACTGGGAATCTATACTCGGGTGTTGTGTTTCCTAGCTTAGGGTCAGACATGTTGTTCTCATTATATTAAGGTGGTTGTTTTTTTGTTTTGTTTTTGTTTTTTGTCGGTCATGAGGCTTGAACTCTGTCCCTGAGCTCTTCAGCTCAAGGCTAGCGCTCTACCACTTGAGCCATAGCGCCACTTTCAGTTTTCTGCTGGCTAATTGGAGATAAGAGTCTCACAGACTTTCCTGCCTAGGCTGGCTTTGAACCATGATCCTCAGATCTCAGCCTCCTGAATAGCTAGAATTACAGGTGTGAACCATCAATGCCTGATTTATCCCTGAGCTTTTGTGCTCAGGACTAGTGTTCTGGAGCCATAGCTCCACTTCTGGCTTTTTTGCTGGTTAATTAAAGATAAGAATCTCACAGACTTTCCTGCTGGGGCTAGCTTTGAACTGCAAGCCTCAGATCTCAGCCTCCTGAGAGCTAGGATTAAAGGCATGAGCCACCAGCACCCAGCTGTGTAAAATTTTAGATCAAGGGTTTGGCAGAGGTGGCTCAGTGGCAAAGTACTAGCCTAACCATGTGGATCATTTTTTCTAGTATTGGAGTTTGAATTTAGAACCTTGCATGTGTTGGGCTGTTTAGCTGGCATTCTATCAACTTGAATCAACTTGAGCCAGGCATCCAGGCTGACTTTTTGCTGGTTATTTGGGAGATGGTGTCTTGAAATTTTCTGCCTGGATTGGCCTCACATCTTAATCCTCTAGATTTCTGCGTTTGTGTAGCTAGGTTACAGGTGAGCCACCAGCACCTGGCTCAATCTTACTACTTTTTCATAAAACTAACACAGTCTGGACCAACCTTAATTCATTTGCCAAAGCGGAGAAAATGTACAACTCACAAATTTCCTGAGTCTCATTCTCTTTCTGTCATAGCTTTCTGTCATAATTTTGCTAACAGAATTCAGGTCACAGTATATGGTAATTGGTGATGTTTGTGGAAATTGAGCACCTGTCTTTTTTCTTTATTACCATTGTGTATCAGTTTTTGATGTAAAATAGGAGTTTAATGGATGCCAATTGTTTAAACTCTGATACATTAAGACTGCGAAGGACAGGATCTCCCTTGAGCTTTTCACTACCTATTTGCTTCAATGTGTTACAGTCAGCTGCTGCAGTCTTAAGCTGTCATATATTGCAGACTCTTACTGAGCACCCAGGGAAATCAATCTGTATCAAGTACCATTTTCCACAGACTCTATAGGCTCTGGGTTCAAGGCACTTCCAGAAAGACTCAAGATGGCAATTAAAATTACTCAAAAACAATTTCAAACCATTTGTTGCCTAAATATAACATTTTAAATGTTGCATTGCTATATTAAATAAAAGAAGACATTAAATTCTTTTGTCAGACACTGCTGGCTCACATCTATAATCCTAGCTACTTAGGAGTCTGAGCTGAGGATTGAGGTTGCAAGCTAGCCTGACCAAAATTTCTATGGGACTTTTCTCTCCAATTCACCACAAAAAGGCAGAAGTAGAGCAATGGTTCAAGCGGTGGAGCACCAGCCTTGAATGAAAAAGCTAAGCAAGATTATGAGACTCTGAGTTCAAGCCCCAGTATTGGCACACACACATATACTTTAAACATTTGGTTGATAATAGATGAATCTAGGTTAAGTATATGAAGAATGCATTCTTTTTTTCTTCTTCTTTCTCCTCCTCCCTCCCTCCCCCTCCTCCCTCTCCCCTCCCCTTTTCTTCCTCCTCCTCCTCCTCCTCCCCCCCCCCCCCCTCTGTTGGTCCTGGGGCTTTAATTAAGGGTCTGGGCACTATCCCTGAGCTTTTTTTACTCAAGGCTAGAGCCCTACCACTTGAGTTACAGCTCCATTTCTAGCTTTTTTGGGGGAGGGTGAGGGGGTGTTGGTGGCTGTTAATTGGAGATAAGAATCTCATGGATGTCCTGCCCAGGCTAGCTTTAAATTGAAATTCTCAGATCTCAGCATCCTGGGTAATTAGGATTATAGTCGTGAGCCAGCATCTGGCCATCTTAGCAACTGTTCTTAACAAATTGAACTTATTCTTCAAATAAAGTGTTGTAAATTGAATATTAGCTTTAAATATTCTGGGTGGAAGAAGCCTGTCACCGAGGACCACACCTTGCCCAATTGCATTAACATGAAAGATTCAAAGTAGACCATTTATATTCAGAAAATAGATTATAAGTTGCTAAGAGCTAGAAAAGAATTGGAATTTATGTTGGAGGTAGATTAAAATATTATAAAATTGATTGTGGATAAATATAAATAAATATTTAGATATAAATACAAACATTAAATATTTATGGGCTGAATAAAGCCAAATATTTTTAAACCATTGAATTATATGCTATCAGTGAATGAATTTTATGGTACATGAACTATATCTTAATAATAGAATTATCTTGAAACTTGAAAGTCAAAGACCATTTGGAAAGGGCACAGAAATTGAAAGGAGGTCTTGCTTGCAGTTAAAAGCTAGTTCGGAGGAGTAGTTCCTTTGGAGAACACCAATCAGGATCTTCCCTCTCCAACTCCACCCAACACATTCCACCTTACCAAACCCAGAGTATTTAATAGGAAAGTGTTCTGACACACAAACTTTTTAAACTACTAGATTAAACTTTAAGCCTTATTCCTTGTTTCATGTCTTATTTGCAGCCCAAATTTCAATTCATGGATGTGCTCAAGAGAGTTTTGCCAAAATTACTGTATGAATCTATTTCAGAATCCTATAATGAAATGTCTCCTTTATTCCTACCTTACTGCCTGGAGTAGAGCGAATTTTTAACCTACTCTTAGACTTTTAAGATCAAGTGTCAATTACATTTGCTCAGAGATTCTGATAAACTGAAAAATTATTTTTTCTAATGGTAAGTAAACTGATCTTAAATCAAATTGAAAGTAACACATGGTTAACTATAAAGATGGAAGGAAATATTCTGAACTTGGAGCTCTTTATTCTCTTAGTAAGTATTCATTGGTGTACTTTTGTTAGTTTTTGTGCTGGTACTGGGGCTTGAACTCAGGACCTGGATTCTCCTTGAGCTTTCTTTGCTCAGGGCTAGCACTCTGCCACACCTCTAACTTCCAGAGTTTTTGGTAGGTAATTGGAGATAAGAGTCTCCCGAGCTTTCCTTCCTGGCTAACTTTGAACCATGCTTCTAAGATCCCAGCCTCCTTAGTAACTAGCCCTGAGATACTGGCACCTGGCTCATTCATGTATTTTTTTTAAAATCAAGTTTCTTTCCTGTATTCAGTTTGAGACATCATTAAATACTCTACAAGAAGTTAGCTTAATATTCAATGATTTTATGGAAGACTGAGGACTGAATGAGTCCAAAGATTTGTGTGGAAAAAAATTTGCATCACTAGGCAAAGATCTTTTCCCATAAGAAACCAAACAATCTTACAAATTGACTTAAAGACATTACAAATAGACTTAAAGGTATGTTCTGTGTGGGAATGCTTTCCTTGGGTGCCTGAGAAATTATGACACAGAGGATAGTTGGGAAATAGCTAGGGAGCTCAATCTGAGTGGCATTTCATTGTAGATGGGGACTTTCTCCCACTTAAGGCCTTGCAAATGACTTCACCAGCTGCCACTTAAGCATCTTATTTGTTCTTCCTGCCTCAACAGGAAATATTTTCTAAAATTGATTGTGGTAATTTTTCTGTTTGGAAATATTTGTTAAAACAGTGAACAAGAATGTCTGTAATGATAAATGATAAACCAAAGGCTTGCTATTCAGTTTTGAAATCTTGAAGGCTTCTTCTTTTGTTATTCTCCTTTTTCTACCAAAATAATTAGTACATTGTAGTCAGAAGGAAAAACTTTAAGCTCTTTCATTACCCTACATTGTGGAGAGTAATGTTCATTTGAGCTAGAAATTAAAAAAAGATTTAGCTTTATAAAAAATCATATTTCCTTACAGCTAAATAGATATCTTTACCTATTTTAACTTCTCTAAAATAGAATAAAAATTAAAATGGAATCTTTACTCCCATTGAACCAGTTGATTTCTAACATAAACAGAAAACTGTTATGGATAAAACATAAGATCCAAAGAAAGACAGATTTCCTTTATGTTTCCCAAATAAATAAACAACAATCAAAGCAATGAAAATTTTAAGTTGCAATTGTGTGGGCTAGTATAATGATTCAATTGTACTCACAATCTCATTTTTCTGATTTCAGAAATTTGATTTGCAGAAGAATGTTTAGCAATTACTGTCCTCTGTTGCTGTTTCCTTATTCAAATTTCTTTTTTTTTATAAAAAGCTTATATTCTATTTCAGAGGACCTAACGTCTTAATCCTATCTGATAATATATTTAACTCAAATGGGCTAAATGTCAGTAAAACAAATTCTGTTCTGTGATATCAACTACATTAAGTACTATGTTCTAGTTTATACCCCTAATTTAAATTTTTATTCATGGAAAGCAAGAGAATTTTCTAGAAGAGCTAAGTTATAGAATCTAAGTTATTTATTCATTCCCCAAATATACTTCGAAGTAGTAGTTAGAAGAAGGGATTCCTTAATGTATCTAATAAATATATATTGCTAGATATATGGTCATTTTAACAAAGTATAATTTACCAAAAATATAGTTATTAATTCTATTTGAAATTAATACCTTTTTTCCCAGACAAAATGAGAGCCTTGAATTTTAGAGTATGGTCATCTTGGGCCTACTTTTATATATTAGAGTTACTTTATTAAGTTAGATCAAACACAGGCTCTGCCTCAACTAAGTGGACACGGTAAACTGGCTCCCAAGTTGATTTGTGGAACTCATTATTGGCTTCACAAAGTGTTCAAGGTTACTTTTCAATTTGTTTCAGCCAGAATCAATAAATCTCTCACCTGGTTTCTTTGCTGTACGTATTGTACTGGTTAATCATGTATGTGCAAAGTATAGCACAGTAGACTTGAGAAAGAGTTTTCTGATGGGAGCCAATTTTTAACTACCGTACTGTTGAAGACTGAAAACAAAGGAAAATGGCTTCTGTTTATTATTAAGGTGCAATGGGAACTAAGAGCCATAAATAATCTTGCTGGCCAACATCCAGGAGCAGAAAGAAAGACAGAGGGGAGGGAAGGAAGGAGTGAGGAGAGAAAGAAGGTATCTCTTAAAATATTCTGATATAGGTATCTTTTGATTCCTCTTGGAAAATCTGCAATGGAGAGGTACAGGTGCCCAACCAGAAAAAAAAGGAAATAGTCAACTCTACAAATATGAAGTCAACTTACATACATGCATACATGCATGCATGCATACATACATATACACATACATACATTGAAATGCTTTCGAGAAACCAGATCTTATTTTTGTTTTAAATTATATGTTTTATTATATTTAAGTGTACAGTAGAAACCAAATCTTAAACTTCAAATTTATACGAGTAAGTGAAGAGCTGTGGCAGGTGAAAAAATATTTTAAATTCTTTCTATAAGAACACCTGACTTGTGCTGGCTCAAGACTGCTGTCTTTCCTCTGGATTGTACTATTTGTACTTAGAGAACTAAAACCGGAGGCTTGGTCTAATGGGGAATGGATGCATAATGGTATCCAGTCAACCCAGTTCTGCACAAATCTAGCTATCATAACACCTGGATCCATATGTGCCAGTTATATGGAGTGAGGCCTTGAATCTCCAAATGGGTGATGAAGGATAAGCTTCCATTATTATGTGTTTCTGTTGTTGTTGATTTTTTTGGGGGGTGTAAAGGAGGTGTTTAAGCTAAGGATGGAACATAGGCCTCCCATATGCTGGTCAAATGCTCTACCACCTGGCCACATTTCAGGTGTTGATGATTATGATTGCATTGTCACATTCCAGGTTATCATTTTCTGTATGACAAGATTTTGAAACTTCTATCTTTTAATTTTCTTTAAGTTCTAGTTTTTGATGAAGCAGGGAAGTAGATTTTTTTTTTTTTTTGGTGGGTGAGGAGGTTGTAACAGGAATTGAGTTCATGATCTTGTTTTCTTGCCTGGCTTGTTTTTTCATCTGGTGCTTTCCCATTTAAGTAATGTCTCCCTCCCAGCTTTTTGCTCATTAATTGGAAATGTAGTTTCCAGGGCATTTCTGCTTCAAAATGTGATCCCCTAGGTCTCAGCCTTATGAGTAGCTAGGATTACAGTTGTGAGCCATCAGTGCCCTGCTGAACTTTTTTTTTTGTTGGTCATGGAGCCTGAACTCTGGGCCTGGGTACTGTCGCTCAGCTCTTCAGCTCAAGGCTAGCACTCTACCACTTGAGCCACAGCACCACTTCCAGCTTTTTCTGCTTATGTGGTGCTGAGGAATCAACCCAGGGCCTCATGCATGCAAGGCAAGCACTCTACTACTGAGCCACTCTCCCAACCCCTCTCCCCCACCTCATCCCCACTGAACATTTTAAACCTACCACACTATAGATGTGTAAAAATCATCAGGGGTGGGGGAAGTTGAGGCCATTTCCTGAATTTGTCTTTTTACCTAGCATGCATAGAAACCTTACCCGTACAGGCTTCAGGAAGCCTAGTCCTGAGCTTTTAATGCAGAAGGCTGTGCAAATCAAGACTTTGATTTATTTTTATAGTTTTGGGGATCAGACCAAGGCCTAGTAGGCAAGAGTTCTTGACTCTTACAAGCCCAGGATTCTTTAAGAGAATTTACCTGATAGTATCTTTAACAGTATGAATAAAAATAATGACTTTTGCATTCAGAAAATTAACAAATATAGAAAGCAATCACAGAAAGGAAGAATAACAGTCACAGTTGGGGTACAATGTCTAAAACTTAGTCACTTATTCACACCCACCGCTTATTGAAAAGTAAAATAATAAAAGATAAAGAATGAGCAATGTAAAACTGGGGCTTGAACATCCTCCTTTTCTATCACCAAAATGGACAGTGTAGAGCACTTTTCTAACAAAACCCTAGGACCTGAGTTCAAACCCCAGTATTACCATTACCAAATCCCCTTTCTCCCCCCCACAAACCAAAAACCCAGAACAATGCTAATTTGAGTAGAAATCACTTACAGTAACAAAATAAATAGTTAAATTATAAAGCACTGAAATAAACTCAGTCCCAAATCTAAAGAAATATTAATCATTTCATATGGTATAATAGCACTGAATTATTTTTACTCTTTCCTTTTTCTAGTCTTGCCCATCCTAAAGATTCTTTGTACTATTTCCTTTTCTAGTCTTTCCCATTCTAAAGCTGTTATTTATTTATTTATTTATGTCAGTAGTGGAGCTTGAACTCAGGGCCTGGGTGCTAGCCCTGAGCCCTTTGAGCCACATCTCCATTTCTGGTTTTCTGGTGATTAATTGGAGATAAAAAAAAAATGTGATGGACTTTCCTGCCTAGGCTGGCTTTGAACCACAATTCTTAGATCTCAGCCTTCTGAGTAGCTTGGATGACAGGTATGAGCTACTAGTGCCTGGCTTGTTGTTATTTTTTAAATCAATATCAAAGGTTGATGGTGGACCTGTGTATCTGTGATCATATAAAATAATATCAAAATGAACTCCAGAGATGGAAAAAAGAGGTTTTTTTATTTGTTTTTTTTTGTCATGTTTGTTTGTTTGTTAGAAATAGAAGGACAGAAGGTGAACAAATACAGCAGTGGTACTTACTCTACACTATGTTGAAAATGAACTATACAACTTGTAGACAAGGACAGGAAGGAACAACTGGGAGAGAGTGATGAGGGGTGACATTGTCCAGAAAGAAATGTACTCATTATCTGACTTATGTAACTGTAACTCTGTACATCATATTATAGTAATAATTAAAAATTAAAATATACTAATTTGAAAACGTTAATGATGCAGAATCTGTCCATCCTGTTTCTTGTAGCCTACATCAAAACTTCATTTCA
This sequence comes from Dipodomys spectabilis, assembly GCF_019054845.1. NCBI lineage: Eukaryota > Metazoa > Chordata > Mammalia > Rodentia > Heteromyidae > Dipodomys > Dipodomys spectabilis. The sequence goes on from NW_024870876.1 coordinate 2,060,640, forward strand.
TTCTATGGCTGAACAATTTTCCTTTGTATAAATATGTTGTATTTTATTCATCCACTCATCAGTTCAATTTTGGGCTATCATGATTAATGCTGCTATGACCATCTAAGCACACCTTTTTGGGTAGTATATATGTTTTCAATTCCTTTAGAGTAGAATTGTTAGGTTATTTAAGGACTCGTTAACATTTAAGGAAATACTAGACTTTTTTTCAAAGTAGCTGACAATTCTGAAATCCTATCAGTTATGTATCATGGTTTTATGTGTTTATTTTATTTTATTTTTGCTGTTATTGGGCTTGAACTCAAGATCCAGCTCTTATTGGCTTTTTTTGCTCATAGTGGGTACTTATCACTTGAGCTACATCTCTACTTTGACTTTTTGTTGGTTAATTGGAGAGTAGAGACTCATGAGCTTTTCTGCACAAACCGGGTTTGACCCTCCAACCACAGAGCTCAGTCTGATGAATAGCTAGGATTACAGGCATGAGTCACCAGCACTTGTTTTGTATTGGGTTTTAGTATCTTTAGATCTTTACCAATACTTATGGTATGATTTGTGTTTTGCTGTATTTGTATACTAGAGGGTATAAACTACTTATTGTGGTTTTTAATTTACATTTTCCTAATGGCTGTCAGTATGTATTTTTTCAGAAGCCTATAAGCCATTTTTATATCTCCTTTGGAGAAATGCCAATTCAGAAGCTTTGCTTACTTTGAATTGTTTTTAAAATATTATTATTATTATTGAGTTGTAAGAGATTGTTTTTATATTTTAGGTATAACTCCCTTAAAAATATGATTTTATGATTTGATTTGCAAATTGTGTGTGTGTGTGTGTGTGTGTGTGTGTGCCCATTCTGGGCCTGGGTGCTTTCCCTGAGCTTTTGCACAAGGCTAATGCTCTACCACTTGAGCCTTCTGGCTTTTTGACGGTACTTGGAGATAAAGAATCTCAGGAACTCTCCTGTCCAGTCTGGCTTTGAACCACAATCCTCAGATCTCAACTTCCTGATTAGCTAGAATGACAGATAAGACCACTGACATCCTACTTTAGCTTTTTTTTTTTTTACTCTTTTAATTATGTTTTTGGAATAAAAAAAAATTTGGATCAAAGTTCATTTTCTCTTTGTTTGGTTGCCTGCATTTTATGTGTTCAATCTAAGAATATATTGCCTATTTCAAAAGCATGAAGAATTATGCCTATGTTTTTTTCTATTTGAATTTTATCATTTAAGCTTGTATATTTAGGAACTTAATTCCTTTAAAATGTTTAAAGTTATTTCTTAACTGTAGCAAAATACATATAACAGACTGTACTGTCTTTTAAATGTGCAGTCAGTGATGTTAATTTCTTTTACATTACCTGGAACCATCATCACTATCTGCATTCCACAATTATTATATCTTCCTTAAACTTGGTGTCCATCAATCAGGGTCTCCTAGTCCCTCTTCTCCTCAGCCCTGGAAGCTAATATTCTATTTTCTGTTCCTTTGAGTATACTCCCTCAGTTAAAGTGGCCTCATACAGTATTGTGACTAGCTAGTTCCACTTAGCATATTGCTCCCGAGTCACTCTTTTTAAAGCCTGAATAATACTCTTTTGTATGAGTAACCCTATTTTGCTTAAGTGTGATCTATTTACAGTTGAGTGTCATTGACGTTGTAAGGTAGGAGTCCAGTTTTATTCTTTTGCATGTGGAAATCCCGTTGCCTTAGTGTCTTTTGTGGCCTATTCATTCTTTTTTTTTTTTTTTTTTGGGTCCGGTCGTGGGGCTTGAACTCTGGGCCTGGGTGCTGTCCCTCAGCTCTTCAGCTCAAGGTTAGCACTCTACTACTTGAGCCACAGCGCCACTTCCGGCTTTTTTCTTATGTGGTGCTGAGGAATCGAACCCAGGGCCTCGAGCATGCAAGACAAGTGCTCTACCACTGAGCCACCTTCCCAGCCCCGGCCTATTCATTCTTAATACAAATAAATAATTGACTTTACATTATTTTACTATTTCACACGCTTAAGTGCTATGACAAAAGAATCCAAATGTTATTTCAAGAGATACAGAACATTATTTATTATTTGTGTTGTAGGTGAAATTATGTACTTAAGTATTAGAAACATCACGTGATGCCATGTTGTTGCCTATTATTTGTACCCAAGTACCTTTTATGATTTTTAAAAAATTAACAAGCAGAGTGCCATTGAATATGCTACTTTAAAGGTATAGTGAAATGAATACAAACCCTAACAGGAGAATTCTATATTTATTATCATTACCAATGTTCAAGTGTAATAGTCATCATAGAGTGTTCATATGCATATATAAATCGAAAGAAAAGAATTATGAAAATAACTTCCCTTTAGGGAGTTCAATTATTAAGAGTCAGTATGCACTTGTCTGACGATAGATGGCGCTAGACATTTAGTCAGGATTGCATGAATTTATATGTTGCCCATAATACCTGTAACTGACAATCTGGAAAAGACAGAAGTTAATTGGGACTAAATGGCCTCTTGTCCTCATCCCACTGCATTCCATTCAAATTGTCATAAGTAAAGGCAATTAAACCAACCCTGCTGAGTATGTCTACAGGCTTGAGTAGCCCTAACATACAGGTAAAAAAAGTGCACCTTCTTACCACCACAGAGGCAGTCCTTGAGAACAAAGATACAATCAGACCTTCAGTCAATCAAGAAATATTCAGGAAGATCCTCCAGGTACCAATGGCCTACGCCTGTAAGCCATCTACTCAGGAGGCTGAGATCTGAGGATCAAGGTTCAAAAGATAGAAATGGAGGTATGGCTCGAGTGGCAGAGCACCAGCCTTGAGTGAAAAAGGCAAAAGAGAGAGCAAGGCTCTGAGTTCAAGCTCTTCCCCCTCCTCCCTCCCAACCAGACAGACTGGAAATTTTGTTTTTGCTTAATTCTTTTTTAAAGTGGAATTACATCAGAGAAGGATCTGCACAACTGGCTTCAGGTAGATTGTTGCATAACCACATGATTTGTGTGTAGTTCCTGTGTTACTACAGTAGTTGTCAATCATAACCACTGCTAGATTAAATATTACATATGTAGGCTATATTTATGTCTATGTACACAAATATATATATATATATATACATACATATATACACACACATGCATATACATTTATGCAACACACATTGAAAACCTAGAATAGTTTCAAAATTGATCTTCCACATTAAAAACATACACATCAGAACGATGTCAGATACTTAGCATAGCATAGTGTTTTGGCTCCACTTTTCTTTCTTTCTTTCTTTCCTTCTTTCTTTCTTTTTCTTTTTATTTGAGATTAGTACTCAAACTCAATATCTGATGCTTGCTTTCACTCATTGGCTGGTGCTCTACCTCTAAGTTTCTCCTCTAACCCTTTTGCTTTAGTTTTATTTGTGATACTTTACACCATTGAGTGGTAAACATCATGCAATCTTTAATATATTTAGGGCTACAATATGGAGATAAAAATTAGAACTTTTGCCTAGTGCCAGTGGCTCATGCCTATAATCTTAGGAGGCTGAGATCTGAGGATAGTGTTTTGAAGCCAGCCCAGGCAGGAAACTCTGTGAGACACTTAACTCCAATAAACTACTAAGAAAATGGAAGTGGCACTGTGGTAAAGTGCTTGCCTTGAGCAAAAGAAGCTCAGGAACAGTGCCCTGCCCAGAGTTCAAGTACCAGGACTGGCAAAAAAAAAAAAAAAAAAGGATTTGTAATAATATGACTTTTCAAGAATATTAATTAAAATCAAAATGGTTTCATGCTGCAGGGAAATTTTAAGTTTTTGGTAGGGGTACCTTAGATCTAAATATATGGCAAATAATGTTAATGAAAAACTATTCATGTGGGAAGTACTGGTTTCTGTAATGTCTGAGTGCTGACAACATATAGCTATATTACTCCTTGTTCTTCATAGAATACTGAGCATCTCAATCTTCAATGACATGGAAAAGAGAACTGCATGCTTGCCATATAACTGAGATTTTTATAGAAGTTTTCTAAAGTTTGTTTAATTTTGTCATCCTTAATGTTCTCAGCTAAATAAGTAGTGACTTGGTTTTACTATTTTAAAATAGCCACAAAGCAAATAACTATGCACTTCGCAACACATCCTAGAGAGCATGATAGATAGATAGATACATAGATAGATAGATAGATAGATACTTAGTGTGATGTAAGATTTGGCTCAGCCCTGAACCAAATATTAAATATAAAGACCTTCTGAAACTTCATTTTAGTTTCAGACTGACCCACTGTTGCAAATGTAGATGAAAAGATTAAAAGTTTTTCAGTACAAGTCATTATGTTGAAAAATGAACTTTACAACTTTGGTGGGGGGGATTGGGTGGGCAGAAGAGGGGTGAGTATGGGAAGGGATGGGAAGGGAAAACAAAGAAAAAGCAACAATACTTGATAAGAAATGTACTCATTATCTTGCCCATGTAATTGTAACTCCTCTGTACAGTATTATCACAATAAAAAAAAAAGAAAGAAATGTACTCATTACCTTGCCCATGTAATTGTAACCCCTCTGTATGGTATTTTCACAATAAAAAATTTAAATAAAATAAAAAGTTTTTCAGACTTCTCTGAAACAAAACTTTCTTCCCCTATTTTTCAATATCCATAGTGAAAGTAAAAAACTTACTTTTTATCTTTCTTTTCTGTAGTGAACTTTATTATATTAGCTAGATTATTACCATACTTGTGGAATAAAATCAAGTTTAGCACCCTACAATTGAAACTATACTCAATATTTATTCTCACTAAGTGGGAAATATATGGGCAGGATAAGCAAATGCTTTTTTAAAAATAAATTTAAATAATGCAATAAATGAAGTTTCTTCACAATTTTCTCCCTCTAATAAAAACAAGATTTAAAATTCTAAATAAACTTAATTTCAATCAGACATACTTTTGAGTGTATTTTAAAAAATTATTTGATTGTACAAATTCATTACCAATCACTTTTCACAATTAGGTTTCATATTTTAATTTAGCATTCATAAAAAACCATTATCCTTGATGGGCTCCACTGGATGGCAAATGTACTATGTTTTTCTCATATCCCAATGACTCTTTCTCTCTCTCTCTCTTTTTTTTTTTTTGCCAGTCATGGGGCCTGAACTCTGGGCTTGGGCACTGTCCCTCAGCTCTTCAGCTCAAGACTAGTGCTCTACCACTTGAGTCACAGCACCACTTCTGGCTTTTTCTGCTTATGTGGTGCTGAGGAATCGAACCCAGGGCCTCATGCGTGCAAGGCAAGCGCTCTACCACTGAGCCACCTTCCCAGCTCCACCCCAAAGACTCTTTGAAGGGAGGCCAACTACGTAAGTTCATGTGCTGACACAGGTCTGAGATGACCACATTGTTCTGGGATTCACGTGAGTCGTCAGTTCTTCTGGATTTCACATTGGATGTCAAATGACATATTCTTAGGAATCCTTGGATTTTCTACACAACTTTATAGTTCCAAGGTATTTTTGCTAACAAAGGTCAATGTAAATATATACTAGGCCATGCAGATAACCCACTGCCCACCAGTAAAGTATTAGTCTCCTGCCTAGCTTGCTTTGAACAGCCAATCCATTTGAACAGCCAGGAAATAAGTACAAAGAAGCTAGAAGAGAGAAAGAGGACTAGTAATTCCTCCCCCCCAACCCCCTCCCTGCCCCCTGCCCTGCCAGATGCATACTTCACCTACCCTGTCCTGTTAAAATCACAATCCTGAATGTTTTCAAAAATTTAGCTGAGAATGTCTGGGGCACCTGTGGCTCAACCTGTCATCCTAGCAACTCAGGAGGCTGCGATCTAGAAGATTATGGTTTGAAGCCAGCCCAGAAAAGTCTGTGAGACTCCATCCATCTCCAGATAAACAACAAAAAGCTGGGCTGGAGATATGGCAAGTACCAGCCAGACAAGCAAACAGAATGAGAGCACGGGCCCCAAGTTAAACCCTCAGTGCCAAGGGAAAAAAAACTATAAATGAGACAATTTTGTAAACCTCATGATTCTTAGTTTGGTTATTATTGTTTTGTTTCATTTTTCGACAGTCTTGCTATATAGCCCAGGTTGGTTTTGAACTTGTCATCTTGCCTGAATGCTGGGATCATAGACATGTACCGGTAAAAACTTTCCATTGTAAAATATAGTTGGGCTTAGGATAAATGTTAAAATCATTCCCTACAAAATGGTCAATATTTCTTAAAATGTCATTGCTCACAATATTATATTGTCTGCATCATGATTATTTCTGTACAAGTTATTTTATTTATTTATTTTTTGTCAGTCCTGGGGCTTGAACTCTGGGCCTGGTTCTGTCCCTCAGCTGTTCAGCTCAAGGCTGGCACTCTACCACTTGAGCTACAGTGCCACTTCCATCTTTTTCTACTTATGTGGTGCTGAGGAATTGAACCCAGGGCCTCATGCATGCAAGGCAAGCACTCTACCTCTGAGCCATCTTTCCAGCCCTGTACAAGTTATTTTTAATTCACAAAGAACATGTAATTTAGTAGCTTTCAAGTATCAGAAACTTAATTGAAATAAGAAGACATAATATTTACACAAAACAAACTCTCTAATTAGAATAAAATACGTTAAATCATTTTAAATAAAATATTTTAAATTATTTTTGTGGGTACCTGTACTGGACCTTGAACTCAGGGCCTAGGTGTTGACCCTTGCATTTTTCACTCAAGGCTGTCACTCTACTACTTTAGCCACAGCTCCACTTCTAGTGTTTTTGCTGGTTCATTGGAAATAAGGGTCTCATGGACTTTCTTGCCCAGCTTGGCTTTGAACCAAAATGCTCAGATCTCAGCTTCTTTAATAGGTAGGGATGAATTACCAGTGCCTACCTCTTAAATTTTATTATGTATATATTTATTTATTTATATGTGTGTGTGTGTGTGTGTGTGTGTGTGTGTATCTGGGGTAGGGGGAGCCTTGGTATCAAACTCAGGGCCTCACTTATACTGAGCAAATGCTATGCTACTGAGCTACGTCCTCAGCCTCCTAAAGAATTTTTTGGTTTCTGAAAATCGTACTCTTGAAAGGTATATGGGCATGAAAAAGTTACAAGTTCTTAAACCTTTTTCAAAAGCTTTGGGACAAGTACAAAGTGTAGGGAATACACATGTTACATACTAATTAATAATCAAGATGGTTCTGGGAGAGTACCCTGTAACACACAAATATGATATTCACTTTTAGTGGATAAATTAAATGATAGAGTCTTAACATCAGATTTTCCCCTGCTAATTAAGTTATAAAAATCATTTTAATTTTCAATGCTGGACATTGTGGTTGCCTATGGTTCATTTGTTTTAGGATTTCAGAGAAGGGACTACAGACTCAAGAAGGATGCCTCTTCCCTGTGTGGGAATATTGTTGTCCCCATTGCAGAGTGGCAGCTGCCCTGTGGGTATTCATTGGGGCACAGAGAGCAAAAGCTTCTCACAGCACAGAACACCAGAACACACACATTTAAATTACATAGTCCCACCTTCTTCCAATCACTGAAGCTCTCTGTAGTTACCAGCAGGATCATCAGATTGTGGAGGCCACATGGGTGCAGGTGAGTTGACTCATGGTGAGGAGGCAAAGCCTTCACGCCATTACCACAGAGGCAGGAACAACGGGTTGTTTTATGGCAGTAAATGCATATGTAGCACCCACATAGAAGGTCAGGCCAGAATTTGCTTGTAGTTCATGTTGCTACTTGGATTTTAGAATTGTGGGGTGGAGTTGCAAAGTTCTGCCACCTGTTAGTTACATGGTTTGGAGGAAGTTACTTCATATGGTCTCAGGGTGTGTCATTTATACACGGAAGATTTCTCTCCATGTCAAAATTTGCTAGGTCAAGCCAGGCAATGGTGGTTCACATCTGTTAATCTTAGCTATTCAGAAGGCTGAGAGCTGAAAATCATGGCTTGAAGCCAGCCCAGGCAGGAAAGTCCTTGAGACTCTTATCTCTAATTAACCACCAAAAAACAAAAACAAAAAACCAAAACAACAAAAAAGCCAGAAATGGAATTGTGGCTCAAGGGGTAGATCACCAGCCATAAGCAAAAAAGCAACATTCAGAACCCTGATTTCAAGCCTCAGTACTGGCACAAAAATATACAAATACATATACATATACATATATATGTGTGTGTATATATATGTATAATTTTTGTTTTGGTCAGAATTGGGAGCACAGGGAGACTATTTTCATTTCTAGACCATATATGAGTCCCTTGCCCCAAGGCAGCGCCATGAGAGAGAGTTGATGTTATCCCTTTGACTATAAGTGGGGGTGAGGCCAATTTCATCCCTGTATCCATCACTCCAGCACCAAGACCTTGACCTGTACAAATCTACTCAGTTCTTATGCTTTCTTTTCTCACTACTAATGAATTATACACTTGGGGCAAGAAATCATCTTGAGAGATGTATAAGTATAATTATGTACCGTAACAGACATCTAGTATATAAATATCCACTTTCACACGTTGCTCCTATGTCTTATTATGGGTGATCTGAGTCTCCATCTTTAAAGCAGATAACAATGGTGCTGGCATCCTGAGGTGGCTGTAAGGGTCTGCAATAATAGAACCAAGATCAACAAAAGAAGGCCCTGTAACATGGTACTTACTGTGTTTTCACGCCAACCTCAATGTAATATTTTCCTTGGCAGAGTGCAAGCCAAGCATCTAACTTATCTAATTAAACTCAGTGAATTGTCAAGTCTTTCTGTATCCTTCTATACTTGGCTATGCTCTGGATGGAGCGTAATTTACAAAGGTAAATATAAGAGTAGAAAGAATAAATAATAATCCTCCTATCAAAGCCTCTCTTCAGGCAGGAAGATAGCAAAAGGTGAGGGTGAAGTTCACAGAAGGGTTGGTGTACATTCTCACTTTTCTGCAGGCTCACACTGAGAATTCTGGAGGTTTCAAACTATGTAAAAATGATATATTTACATATAATATATTATATAATGTATATTTATATATGTTATTTATATGTATACACACACACACACACACACACACACACACACACACATATAGTAGCTCAAGCCTATAACCTTACCTACTCATGAAACTAAGATTGGAAAGATGACAATTTTAGGTCAGGGCAGCCCAGACAGAAATTAATGAGACTCCATCTCCAAAACAACCAGCCAAATACCAGACTGGAGTTATGGCTTAAATGGTAGAATGTCATCCAAACAAGCCAATCAAGTATGATCCTTTGAGTTCAAATCCCAGTACCAGCACATTTTAAGATGATTCTAATTGAATTCTTCCTTTTGCATATCAATTAGTTATTTCACTAAGTTCAAAGAACATAAAAAGAGAAAAATAATTGTAAATACCTGTAACTATTATTTGAAAACAAAACAGATACTATGCCACAAGATAGAAAAGGCCATATCCTGAACCCTGAATCCTGTTGGAAAACTAGTGGTGTATTTGAGCTGATAAGGTAATTTAGGGGGAACTTCATCTAGCTGTTGTCTGAAGCCATTCCTTCTTTTTTTTTTTTTTAAATAAATGTAAAGGTGATGTGCAGGGGGTTACAGTTCCATAAGTAAGGTAATGAATATATTTCTTCTTAAACACTGTTACCCCTCCCTACCATTCCTTATTTCTGAAAAGACAATGGCAATAGGAGCTTCAAGAGTCTGCAAAAGAAAAAAACCAGTCATCAGTGGCTCACACTTGTAATTTTATCTACTCAGGAGGCTAAGATCTGAGGATTGAGGTTTGAAGCCAGCCTGGGCAGAAAAGTCCATGAGACTCTTATCTCCAATTAAGCACCCTCCTCCCCACCAAAAAAAAAGCTGGAAGTTGAAAGCAGAGCTGTGGCTCAAGTTAGTAGAGCCCGAGCCTTGAGCAAAAAGGCCCAGGGACAGCACCCAGGCCCTGAGTGCAAAGCCCCTCAAGGAAAGAAAAAGAGAGAGAAAGAAGAAAGGAATGAAGGAAGAGAGAGAGAAAGAAAGAAAGTTTGAAAGAGAGAAAAAAAAAGACCTCAGAATGACAACTTGTTCCCAAAGAATACAGCAATTTCTTCCCTCTCTACATATCTTATTCCTGCCAGGCCTGGGGGAATGAACAGAGCATAGAGCTGATTTTGTCAGGGCAATGGGTAAGCTAGTGGAGAGGAACACTAGCTCTTAGAGGTGGTGGTAGAGCTGAACCTGCCTCTGGATGCCTCCAACCTCCTGTCTGAGATCTGACATGTAAGCATCCCAGGCAATAAGAAGTACGACTGAGGAAGATCCTTGATAGCCCAATCTGGGGGGTAAAGGGCTTTGGGGCTCATCATCCAGGAAGCCCCCCACTAGGGTCAGCTTTGGAAGCTTACTGACTCCTGCCACCCTAAAGGATGCCTTCTCTACAATTATAGAAACTACTTTCTCTCAAGCACAGAGATAACCTTCAGCCACACTGCACCATTCAGCCTGCTGAGATAATGGCTGAGCCCTTTTGTTTTTGAACAAAGTAAAACTGAAGCATGTTTAAGTGCCCAGGAGGCCTAAACTGTGGGGCTTTGGCTCAGGTGGTGACAGCAGGGAAGACTAAGAGACGAAAGGACACAGGACCTCTTCAAAGCCAAAGGAATTTCAGTTATAAGGGCCAGAAGAAGAGAGAGAGGAGGACAGAGGATGGAGGTGGGTGGTCCCGTGAGGAGGGGGCATCCATCATGAGAGGCTGTTCTGCTTCCCAGCATTAGCTCCTGTTGATTGGGAAGGGGACCAGAGCTAGATCCCCAGCCTTCCCTACCTTGAGGGTGCTGACTGTTGAGCTGGGGGTCAGGAAATCTGGAAAGCCAGGGAAAGGCAGAGGTTCTGTGATTTAGAAAGAATCTGAAGGAATCACCAGTGACAGTTGGACTTTTGCTCTCTGTTGATTCATTCCAGATGCAGCCTAGACAGAGAAACAATGATCATATCCCCAAAACACAGCACTCAAACTTGCTTCTACAGAAACCTGTCCAAGACTTTAGAACTTGCTTATGTACAATTATCAAGAACATTTCCCTTTCAGTTATTCTGCTAATGTCCTGTCCTAATGAGTCTTAGTCTTTAGTTCACCTGGGCGTGAGCTCCCTTCAGTGTAGCTCAGGTATCCAGAGGGAAAGGGAGAGTTTTCTTTATCTCAGAAGTACCAGCCAGTGCCAGTGAAGTTCAGGTTTTAAATAAATTCTAACTTTAAGCTGAGTGCCAGTAGCTCATGCCTGTAACTACTCAGGAGGCTGAGATCTGAGGATCACGGTTCAAAGCCAGCTGGGGCAGAAAAGTCCGTGAGACTCTGATCTCCAATAAACCACTAGAAAACCGGAACTGGCACTGTGGCTCAAGAGGTACAGCGCTCGCCTTGAGCTGAAGAGCGCAGGGACAGCTCCTAAGCCCAGAGTTCAAGCCCCATGACGGACAAAAACAAACAATAAATTCTAACTTTGATGCTTATTAGAATAGTGTAAGACTGTGTTTTTATTTAAGAAAATAAAATCAAGTTAACTGACAAGGAGAAATTCAATAAAAATAGATTCTTAGCTAAGTGCTGATGACTCACACCTGTAATTCTAGATACTTAGGAGGCTGAGATCTGAGGATAATGATTCAAAGCCAGCCTGGGCAGGAAAGTCCATGTCTTTTTCCAGTTAATCACCAAAAAGCAGAAGCAGCAGACGTGAGGCTCAAGTGGTAGAGCACTAGACTAGAGCAAGAAAGTTTAGGGACAGTGCCCAGGTCTTGAGTTCAAGCCACAGGACTGGCACACACATAGGAAAAATAGATCCTGGGGCTGGGAAGGTGACTTAGTGGTAGAGTGCTTGCCTTGCATGCATAAGGCCCTGGGTTCTATTCCTCAGCACCACATAAGTAGAAAGAGCTGAAGTGGCGCTGTGGCTCAAGTGGTAGAGCACTAGCCTTGAGCTGAAGAGCTAAGGGACTGCACCCAGGCCCAGAGTTCAAGCCCATGACTGACAAAATAAATAAATAAAAAAGAAAGAAAAAAGAAAAAATAGATCCTGATGTGAATAAGGGGTATTTATTACAATCCTGATCTAACAAAAAAGGATGATCACAAAAAGAATATGATAGACGCTAAAATTCCCAATGTCAATTTGATATATAGATATTTATTAATTAGGTAATTAGTTAATCTATTCATAGGACTGGGGATTAAAAACCCAGTGCCTCTAGGCAAGTGCTGTACCCCTTGAACTTATTTTTTACCCCAGACCTTATTTTTTAAATTAACTATTATTATTATTATTTGTTATTATTATTATTTGGATACTGAAATTTAAACTCAAGGCCTTTCACTTTCTTGCTTGTGAAATGATAACCCATTTGTACAACACTTTAATAACAATACAAATATATTTTAAAATTCTCAGCTATTACTAGGGCCCACAGTTTTTGAATAAAACAGAATGCAACTACCCAGAATTTGGCCAGGAAGTATGTTGAACGTGTGTCCAGGCTCTGATGGAAAATGTCCTGGCAGCAGGACCCCAAAGCATCTTCTAGCCAGTTGGTTCCACATGCAGATAAGCCATTTCAGACAAACATGTCTTTCTCCAGCCTTGGAATACATCCAAAGGAAACAGAAAGACTTCTGACATCAGAAAGCACCTGTTGACTTTGGAGCATCCCTATCAATAAGAGCCAAACACATGGCAGATGTGCCAGTTGTGGAGCCCACCCTACAGGAGCAAAAGGAATGTCAACTATGAAAAATTTCAAGGGGAAATGGAGATAGAAACTTCCACATTCCTCTACCTCTTTGTCTACATGCCAGTAATCAGACTAAATTTTTACATTTGGTCTAAAAAAATTCTAGACAGACACTTTCAGCTTTCTATTCCCTTAAACAAAAATGTGATTTTTAGATGTTTTAAAAGATCAATGCCTGGGCTGGGAATGTGGCTTAGTGGCAGAGTGCTTGCCTAGTATGCATGAAGCCCTAGGTTTGATTTGTCAGTACCACATAACCAGAAAAGGCTGGAAGTGGCATTGTGGCTCAAGTGTGCTAGCCTTGAGCAAAAGAAGCTCAAGGACAGTATCTAGAACCTGAGTTCAAGCCCCAGGACTGGCAAAAAAGAAAAAGAAAACAAAAGATCAATAGCTTTGAGACCTCCCAGGCCCATCCCAGACTCTTTCCTGAGCTCTAAGCCTTTGTGCACCATAGCCTGCTAGAGATCTAAAATTTAGTACTTGAAAGTAGAATCAATATTTCACCAAATCTTTTTAAAATTTTAAAATTTTAAATTTTTTATTATTGTGAAAATACCATACAGAGGGGTTACAATTACTTTTCTTATCAAGCATTGTTGCCTCCTCCTTTGTTTCCCCATACCATCCCTTCCCCTCTCCACCCCCCACCCCCCACCCCTCTACTACCCCCTCCCCCACCCTGCCAAAGTTGTAAAGTTCGTTTTTCGACATAACATCTTGTACATCTCATTGTTGTAATGGGTCCACCTGTAACCCTATTTAAACAGTTTGTTTGTCCCTTCCCCTCGTATTTCCCCAAATCTACCAGATCTAAAAAATGACTTCTGCAGATTACAAGATATATGATCAATTTTCTTAAAAATTTACATTTCCTTCTATTTTTAGCTGTTATTATAAAGGTGATATACAGAGGGATTACAGTTTCATAAGTCAGGTAATAAGTACATTTCTTTTTGGACAGTAACACCCCTTCCTTTGCTCTCTCCCACTATGGATGAAATCAATAAAATAAGTGGGATCCATGTTCATGGATCAAAGGAGTTAATTTTGCCAAGGTAGCAGTATGCCCAAAGTTGATCTATAGTTTCAGCATAACCTCTCTTCAAATCTAAGCTGTCTTATTATAGGAATCAAGACTAGGGGATGGGGGTTTAGCCCAGCGGAAAGGCGCCCGCCTGGCGCGCCCAAGGCCGTGGGTTCGGCTCTCAGCCCTAGTTTAAAAAAAAAAAAAAAAAAAAAGACACATAAAGGAATCAAGACTAGACAAAACAACCAGGAAAACGAACAAAAACCAAGGAAAAGAACTATGAACAAAATTGGAGGACTCTCACTTTTGAGTTTCAGAAGTTACTGGAAAACTAAAGTGATTAATCTGTGTGGTATTGACTATAGACAGAGAGTTAAGTGGAGGAAAATAGAAAATTCAGGAATAAACCATACATTTATGATTAGATGACTTTGGACAAGGGTGACAAGACAATTCCATGGGAGAATGAATAATTTTTCTCAACAAAATTTATTTAAATACCCACATCCAAAGAATGAAGTTATACCCTTTCCTCAGGTCATATATGTTAACCCAGGATGGATGATAAACCTGAAGGTCAGAGCTAAATCTATAAAACTCTTAGATAACACATAGGCTTAAGTCCTCATAATATTGGATTAGGCAATAGTTTCTTAGACAAAAGTACTTCGAAAGTTTGAATAAGATGGTGGGACTTTGGTAAAAGATCAAAGGTAGAAGTTATGTAGGTAGGGTACAAAAGCATAAAAAGAAAAGAAAATTAGCCAGGCACCAATGGCTCACACCTGTAATCCTAGCTACTGAGGAGGAGGAGATAGGAGGATTTTGTTCTGAATTGTTGGTGATGGTCAGGTGAAATAGCAGGAGCCAGGTAAATGAGCTCCTTCCAGTGGGCAGAGGGATTTGCAAGAGAGGATTCCTCAAGGAGACCATGATGGGAGGCAAGAGCATCGAGGACCTGGCTGCCGATCTGGAAGCTCAGGAATGGATCCAAACAGCATATTATCATTGCCGAAAGGAAAGCTGTGTCTGAACACATGAAGAATACTAGGAAAGTCTACGTAACGTGGCAGGACTTCAGTAAAAGATCAAAGGTAGAAGCTATGTGTGTGTGTGACAACAGGAAGGGGAGAGCTGACTGTGGTCAGGGCTTTGGACAACTGAAAGTGATCAGAGACACAGGGCAGGAGCAGCTCAGGCAGGGAGAAGGAGCTCAGTGACTTTCACAAACATCTTGAAAGGCTTAGGGACCAGAAGTGGTTCTGATTTTTTAATAGATGCGTAGACATAATGAAAGAACTTTGGTAAAGTACTTAAGTTGGAAGAGAATATTCTTTTCTGCTTACATCCTACACTTTTACCTGAAGGTATTTTATATACGAAGTTTTTAGTACACCTGAGCTTTGACTTCAACTTATTACATGAGGTCAGTCAGTGTGGACTTTTCAGGGGTGGTGTTTTGTAAGTGATCAGCAAGTTTTTAGATATTGGAGCATTTGGGAATTCCTGATTTTCACTTAGGGACACCGAATCTGCTCCTCTATGATACGCAAAGGTAGCTGGCTAAATAGGCATTCCCAATCTGAAGAAACAGGATGTGTTCCTGTCTCCAGGCATGTATTCATCTCCAATGGATTCCTGATAAGCAAGGAGATGGAATAATGAAGAAAAGTAATTTCCAACTCTCCAGAACATGTAAGCCACAGGAGAATAGAGCTATGTACGCTAATGCTAGACAGTGACAATGCTGGAGTGTAAGTACATCTGAGACACCTCTGCCCACAGCATCCTGCAGTTACCTCAGGGGCCAAAAGGGTACTTTTGTAGGATGAGGCAGAGGCAAAATGCTTTAGGAGGCTAGGAGAATACACGAACTTACTAAATCATAATAGCATCTGGAGACCTTAGTTTTTCTTATGAAACCAGCCAGTCTCCAGCAATCAGTATTGCTATGTAGTTGTGGGTCCATCTCACAGGAGGCAGCCTCAGAACCAGCGAGGCAGGACTGTGCCTTTACCAGGTGACCAGGAATGGCAGCTTGGGACATAGCTTGTGGCAGTGACTCCTGGAATATGGATTTTAAGTGTCTGGTCCTCACAGTTTGTGTATGAAGAGCTGGAAAAGGCTCTGAAAGGCTACTGAATATCATTGGAAGAAGGGATTCATCTGATCAAAATGCCAAAATTGAGTTGGCGCTGAAGCTCACCAACAGCATAATCCTCTGCTTTCCTCTTGTAGAGTTGGGAGGTGAGTAGGGGCAACATTATTAGAGTACATATGAATCTAGGCATTGGTTGGCATTAGAGCCCAGGGAGCAAGCTTTTGCCTAGACTCTGCAAGGACCCACTGGAAAGAGAGGTTCAAGAAGGGTTTAGAAAGAGCCAGAGGACATTTGTACATTGCAGTCTGCACAGATGAATGTCACCCTAATGAGCTGTACACAAATTTTGTTTCCTTTGCCTTCTATGAAAAACTAGCCAGCCTAAGATTTATGATCTACTCTTTAATACAACCGAGGATGAAATTGAAAAACAATTCTTTAGGACTGACAACTATCTAGAAAACCCAAGGAGAAGTGGTAAATATCACTGCAAGGAAATGAAAAACAGGAGATGACATCTTTGTGTTGGGTAGATGGGAAGCAGCTTTCTGTATTTCCATAAGCAATTATAACATCATTAAGGAAATATGAGAAAGCCATTAGCAGTGCAAAAATGCCTGCTGCTCTGTCTGCTTGTCAATGTTATTCAGTTGAATTCAACCATGGTTATATGAATAGCATTTCAAAGTATACATAAATACCATTTTTGTTTTACTGGTTCATTGAGTTTAAATATATGATTACCCTTAAATACCCCAGGTCTAAATTATTTCTAAAATTAAGATAAAAATTTCTGGGCACTGGTGTCTCATGCCTATAAGTCCTAGCTACTCATCGGGCAGAGATTATAGGATCTCAGTCTGAAGCCAACCCAGGCAGGATAATCTGTGAGACTCTTATCTCCAGTTAATTACTAGGAGACTGGAAAGGGAGCTGTGCTTCAAGTCATAGAGCATTAGCCTTGAGTGAAAAATCTAAGGGACAGCGCCCAGGCCTCTTTTTTTCAAGCTCCAGTAATAGCACATACATACACAATACAAAATTAAGATAAAAACAATACATGTAACAGTTTCAGACAAGGACTATGCTCCTAATAATAGTGGAATTATGCAAACTAAGTCCTGTAAATAAGCAGAAAGGTTTGCCAGTGTTTACTTGAAGAGTCAACTGGCTGAATAGAGGATGTGCACAGACTTACATATCTAAGATGCTAGAAAAATAAGGAAGCACAGCACTTCCTTTCACCAATGAGATCTGTGTATCTGCTATCTATGGGGACCTCTTGGCTGCTGAGAAAACTGTTCTATGTATAGCCTTGTTGATTTATGTGCTTCTCTACAAGGCCCACACCCAAGGTTTTGTTTCAAATGAACAACATTAGCAAATAAGCCATCTAATAAACCTTCAGTGTTGTCCTAGGAGATGGTGAAATGGGCCAGATCTTCAGATAATTTTAGTCATTTTCTTCCTTGACTTGAAATCCTTCTTGGGTTTAATTAATGAATGTACAGAATACCAATAGGAGTGATGTCATTTCTAACCTCTGGCTAATTAGAGCAGAGGTGTCTTCTTCATGAGTGATTCTGTGTAGATTAGATGAGCTGGCTGCTTACAGTCCTAAAATAGATAGATAGATGAAAGATAGATGATAGATAGATGATAGATAGATAGATAGATAGATAGATAGATAGATAGATAGATAGACAGATAGATAGATAGATAAATAGATTTCAGTTTTTGTCACAGACCTCTCAGGGTCATACTGCAATTTAAGGGGCACCTGTGTGATCTAGCTGGAATCTGAAAGGGAGGTAGTCTCAAGAAATAACTGGTGAAAAGATCACATGTCCTTACAGAAAAATAACTCTCTCCAACACCTTCAGGTGTCACAAAATTGTATAGCGCTCTGTGTATTTGTGTGTGTGTGTGTGTGTGTGTGTGTGTGTGTGTGTGTCCGTCTGTCTGTCTGTCTGTCTGTCTGGGGCTTGAAATCAGGGCCTAGGTGTTGTCCTTGAGCTTTTTTGTTCAGGGCTAACATGCTACCACCTGAGCCACAGCTCCACTTCCAGAACATTTTTTTGTGTGTGATGAATCAGAGATAAGAGTCTCACGGACTTTTCTGCCCAGGCTGGCTTCAAACCACAATCCTCATAGCTCAGTCTCCTGAGTAGCCAGGATTATAGGTATGAGCTACCAGGCATTCGGCCTAGGATTCTCTCTAAAGCAGTTGGCACATCCATGTGTCCATGCCAGGTCCAGATGTAAATGCTTCAGTTCACTTAATCACAGAAACTTCACACTACAAGCCAGAGAGGCCACACCTCTGGCCCCAGGCCACCCAGTAACTAGTATAAGGCATTTCTGGCAGAGGAAACTAGGCAGTGTGCTAAGCCAAATTGCTTCTGTGCCAGAAGTGGGCCACGAATGTCCTATACCTGACCATCTACCTTCTCTCTCCTTATTACTTACAACATGGATGTATAATTGTTGAGTGACTTTTTCTGATGTGAGAACTCAACACTAATTGTTTTAGGCCTGATTGGTTCATGGACATGGATCCCTGGCTTTGGGAAAGACTAGCTTTGATAAATCTTTTTGGTTATTCAATAAAGCACAAGAGGAGATGGTGGGATGAGATGTGGCAGTCAGGGCTGGAGTAGGAAGGCTGTGATCCCACCTGAACACTTCTCCAGGAGAGCTGGTGTCATGGATTAGGCATGCCTGGCACTGGCCTTGAGTCAAGGATTTTAGGCTGTGTCACAGGAGGGTCTGACCCAGCATTGTTCACTCTCTGAAGATTCTATAATTCTATGGAACTGAGAGATTTGAACCAGCATTGAAGAATGCAGGTGGCAGATAGGGCAGAATGTAAAACTGCACACTAGGTGTTTTGACAAAATGATGCGTTTCTGCCTCTATTCTCTGCCACAGATCTCTCTCTCTCTCTCTCTTTCTCTCTCTCTCTCTCTCTCCTCCTCTCTCGATAGGGTTTCTTTGGGCATAAATGAAAAATCTTATTTGAATGATAGAACTTCTGAAACATGAAAGATTTTCCTATAGTTCTTTTTTTTTTTTTTAATTTTTTTTTTGGGTCCAGTCGTGGGGCCTGAACTCTGGGCCTGGGCGCTGTCCCTCAGCTCTTCAGCTCAAGGCTAGTGCTCTACCACTTGAGCCACAGCGCCACTTCCGGCTTTTTTTTTCTTTTTGCTTATGTGGTGCTGAGGAATCGAACCCAGGTCCTCGAGCATGCAAGGCAAGCGCTCTACCACTGAGCCACCTTCCCAGCCCATCCTATAGTTCTTATAGATGGGAGAGTATTTGGAAAACAAAGGTTATTATATTCATATCTTTGCAAAATGCTTAACTTTTCTTATTCTGCTGACTTTAAAATGACAAGATATGGGGTTAACTCCTGATCCTGGACAGGTATTACTTTCAAAAGGCAAGCATAATTTACTTATAAAGTGTTATTACATAATCAGCTTTTGGATTTATCCAATTTAACATTTAAGTTAAAGTTCTGCTTCTGGAGAAAGCTGTCGTTTTTTTAAATGAGCGATTTTATAAATTAAAAAATTAATTTCTGATTAAATTTGTAGTTCTATTCCTCAGTTTAACTGGAGAAATTACCTGCTATAGTTTTGGTCATCAGAATGTGTTCTCTGAATGATTTCTGACTTCAGGTATCAAAAAGTATTCAAATTTGTCATAGGTCTTATTAAAATCTCATGTATCCAATGGGAGAAATTGTAACAATTAGAGTCTGTGACCAACCAAACTCATTGTTGGGGTGGTTTCATTATGTGGTTGGGGTATGGGCGGATTCAGTGGCTAAGATGGGATCATATCCAGAAAAGACAGCTTCCTTTTCCAGTGGGGTGGGGGAAGGGGACCCTCTGGCCTTTTGACCCCAAGCTCCTTACAGAGAAAACATACATGGATCTGCACATAGGAGGAACACAGGCTTCACAGACAATGTCAAGGAGTCTGCCTGAGCTTGAACTCTGAAAAGAATTGAGAAGCTGCATCCTGTTAGAGTTTCCTCTCATTCCTGTATTTCTTTTTCCCTGGAGCACCTTATTGGCAGCAAATGAGCTATTCTTTGGTAATCTTCCTAAATATTCTTTCCCACAATCTTTCTTTTCTGTTTCTTTCTCCCTCATTCCCTTAGATACCTTTCTTTCAGAGACACTCACTTGATCATTCCTTTCTTGCTCATGAATTCTTCACTACAGTCGCTCTCTCTTTTTCTTTCTCTAATTCTTTGTCCACATTGCTAATCTATGACAAGAGGCAAATAGCAGGCCTTAAAGGAATAGTCCTTGGTCCTCTGTGGGAGAGGAAAACTTCATTTCATTTGCATTACTAGACTTTGTTACATAATGTCCATTTTTTCTTCAATAAAACAGCTTGATAGTCATACCCTGATTTATTTATGGAGAGAAATGAATGTGGGCAGTTGGCTGAGAGAAAGTAAAGGATCCCTCTTCTGAATTCCTTACCCAGCTAAAGCATCTGCTTACGTACCAATGGGTATGGCCTGTGAAAGCCACAGGGAAGATAACCCTGTACTGAGTCTAGTGGAGATGAGAACAAATATATCCAGTACAGTGAGATGTGATAAAGACTGATAAGAATTGATCTGAGAGTTTGAAGAAGAAGAAAAAAGCCACAAAATATGTATCCTGCTGAGAGGCCTCAGGAAGGAGATGACCTTTAAAAAGATAATGGGGGGCGGTGAGAAATGAAGAAGATATCTACAGGGTGAATTCCACGGACCCAAAGGGTGGGTGTGGACACAACCACTTGGGCAAAGGCACAGTGGTACCACATACACCACAGGGCTTAGCTGGGAAACAGTATAATTGGTGGGGGGGGGGAGTAGGAGTGGCCAAGAACAACTGAAAAACACAACAGGAGTAAACAATGAAGGATTCCATTGCCTTTGCCTGTTTAAGAAGCCTGATTATTACTGTGGGGGGGGGGGGGCAGGGAGGGGTTACATGGGAGGATTTTAAACACCCCAATTACAATGGATTTGTGAGCTTTGACAAAGTCTGTCAAATAGTTGGGATACTGGAGATGGGCTGTCCATCCTCCTGGGAAAGGGTGACATGCACATGAAGAAGAGGAGGTCAAGCAGGAAGGAACACGAGAGTTACTTTGGATCTAGAATTGGTTTTGGAGATCGGTTGCAAATTGAGGAGACAAATTCACATTTTCTTTTGAAACAATTGTCTTGAGTGTCCAAATATATGAATAACAGTAATACTGACTAAAATATGTAAGGCAAAGAGAGAGTTTGAGAAGGGAAAGTTCATGAGCTTCAGCTGAACATCTTCCCCCTGGGATACTTGTTGGACATGAACATAATTTTGGAAGCAGTGATATCAAACCTAGGAACAAATTACAGATTTTGAAATCACCGGATGTTGGCAACAACTGAAGCCAAAGATTTGAAGGAGAGCCAGTCTGTGTCTCCCCTGCAGATACCAAAGAGAAAGAAATCTGGGTTGGAACCCTCAGAAGTACCAACATATCAGGTCAAGGAGCATGCAGAAGACTGGAGAGCCGGGAAGGTCAGAAGAGATATGGAGGATTGGTATCCTAGCATCAAAGGGGGGATGATTTCAGGAAGGGAGTGGACAGAGGCTTAAGGCAGTCAAATAAGATAAGAATGCAAATGTGCAGTAAATGTCGAAATCTGGATTTACAGGTAATCTTACCATAAAAAGCTTCAGAAAAGCACTGTCAGAAGACAACCTTATCCCCAGAAAGCTGAGGACAGAGTGAGGCCAGAGGATGGAATAAAAATGAGCAATTCTATCTTCCTTTAGAGAACACTTTACACTCTAAAGATGACTGGGAACCCCCAGATCTTCCTGTTTACAAAATATGTGGTTTACAGCTATCAACAGAAGCCATATTAGAAATACAAAAACAGAACTTTAAAAATATTTTTTTTAGCCTGGGCACTGGTGGCTCATGTCTGTAATCCTAGTTCAAGATTACTAGCTCAGGGCTGGGAATGTGGCTTCGTGGTAGAGTGCTTGCCTAGCATGCATGAAGCCCTGGGTGCAATTCATCAGTACCAAATAAACAGAAAAAGCCAGAAGTGGCTTTAAGCTCAAGTAGTAGAGTGCTATCTTTGAGCAAAAGAAGCCCAGGGACAGTGCCCAGGCCCTGATGTCAAGCCCCAGGACTGGCACAAATTAATAATAATAATAAAAACAACAATTTGTACTCATTTAAAATAACAAATATTTTGCAGTCAATATAAATAAGTTTTCCTTTCTTTTTTTCTGGTACTAGCTTTTGAACTCCGCACCTTGAGCTTACTTGCTCAGCTGGCACTCTGTCACTTGAGCCCCACTGTGGTCAAGCTTTTTGCTCATTATTTTGGAGATGGAGTCTCATGAACTTTTCTGCCTGGGCTAGCTACAAAATATGATTCTCCAGATCTGAGCCTCCTGAATATCTAGGATTATAGGCATGAGCCACCAATGCCCTGTGATAATACTTTTTAGGCCTGAACAGTAACCATGTTTTCCAAGGCAAAAACAAGCATTTGAAAGGCTACATGCTCCATGTACAATATATATGCTGACCTCGGGACACTGTGCCAGTCTTTCTTCTGGTGCCACCGCTAAGCAGCCTATTCACTGAAAAAACAATGCTCCATGTAAGCAGTTTTCTTTTATCCATGGTGTAATCCTCAGTATCACAGTTTATACTATTCTGCTTTTAGTATGTGCAAAACGAGCAAGCAATGGCTTTTAACAGACAGGAGTCACCAAATGATAGAATTCAGGAAACCAGTCTCAGTGTCCTTTTTTCATTAGCACAGTTATCAGCTTGAAATCTCTGACCACAAGTATTAGTATAAAGACAAAAATGAATAATTTCCACATTCAACAGCCTAGGATCATTGATATGTTTCATTTCACCTGGTTTTCCAGACATCAGGCCTAGTCTTTAACTTTCTAGGCAGATTTATAAATATGCTTATTGTATTTCATGTTATATCCTTGCATATGAGATAGCTGTGGCCCAGAAATTAAAACAAAGCACATCTAGCTATTGAGGGACTTACTTGGACCTAGAATTTAAGACTAAATTTTTTCCATTGCTTTTTTTCCCCTTTATACTGGGATTTGAGCTCAGGTCCTTGAGCTTAAGCTTGTTTACCTTGCTTGGTTGGCTGGCATTCTACCACTTGAGCCAAATCTCTTACTCCTTTGTTACTTTTTGCTGGTTATTTTGGAATGCAATCTCATGACTTTTCTACCTGAGATAGCTTTGAACCTTGATCAATTGGAGTTTAGTCTTCTGAGTAGCTCAGCTTAGAGGTGTGAACCATCAGTTTTTCCATTGCTGTTATATTCTTAAATTCTGCATTACTTCTCATTGGATTCATGACTGGTTGTTTTACTGCCCTTCTGGACATTTTCACTTTTCCTCGTGAAAACATGAGAAAAGCTTATCGGAGGAAACACAGAAAAGCTTATCAGAGGAATCTAAATATTCCCTTTGCTGCTCAAACCAAGTCCTTCTCAGCACAGTGTGTTAAGGAATGCTGAGACAACCAACAGTAATGTGAGGCTATCCCCTGGATCCTCTCTGATTCTGTATTTCTCATTAAGTAGAAAAGCCCAGACAGATTTATTTCTGGGTTTAAAAGAAGAAAGCGCTATATACCTACTCATGTTGACAAGGACACAGAGAATACAGAATCCTCTTACATTCCCTTTGGAAATGCAAGATAATACAGCCACTTTGGAAAAGAGTATTTTCTTTAAAAGTTAAGAACACATGGAGCTGGGAAGGTGGCTCAGTGGTAGCCTGCTTGCTTTGCATGCGTGAGGCCCTGGGTTTGATTCCTCAGTACCACATAAGCAGAAAAAGCCAGAAGTGGCACTTGGCTCAAGTGGTAGAGCACTAGCCTTGAGCTGAAGAGCTGAGGGACAGCGCCCAGGCCCAGAGTTCAGGCCCCACTACCGACAAAAAAAAAAAAAAAAAAGTTAAGAACACACATAACTTTACATCCTAAGAATTAAGCCCAAGAGAAAGGGGATATACACATCCACCCAGATGTGATCACAATTGTTCAGAGAAGACTGATTCATAGTAGCCTCAAACTAGAGTCACTCCAAATGTCCATCATCTAGAATCAATAAAGGAAATGTGGATATTCATTCCATACAACATTGCTTGGCAATAATAATGAAAGAATGATTAATGCATACAGTAACTAAGTTGATTACTCTGAAAACATTATTTCATACATGAAATACTACATATTGCATAATAATGTGTATATAGGCTTAAAATGCAGAAATATAAAGGCACATCGCTGATAAGTGAGTAGGGCATGGGCAGGAATTGACTGTAGAGGGGAACCAGGAAACATTTTGGAGTAATAAAAATTTTCTATGTCTGAATTGTAGTGGTATTAGAACAAACTGTATATTTTACAAAAAAAATCATTTCATTGTGCTCTTTAAATAGATTCATTTTCTGCTTTGTAGATCATAACTTAACAATCTTGCTTTTAAGAGAAGGAAAAAGATAATAAAATCCTGTACTATCCAGAGAGATGAGGAAATTTTAGCTCATTCAGAGAGATTCTTAAGTCTGGCTATCAAATAAAGCTACAACTTCAATTTAAACTCTTCTAAAGGGTAGCTCTAGAGCGCCTTGGGACAGTTGTTAACAACAGGCATGTGAACTGGGCACTGGTGGTTCATGCCTGTAATCCTAGTTACTCAGGAGGCTTGAGATCTAAGGATGGCAGCTGGAAGCCAGCAAGGTCTGTGAGATTCTTATCTCCAATCAACCAGCAAAAAGCTACAAGTGGAGTTGTAACTTAAGTGGTAGAGTGCTAGCCTTGAGTGGAAAGCTAAAGGAAAGTTCCCCAGGAGTCCAAGTCCCAGTGCCAGCACAAATAAAATAAAAATTTTTAAAAAAAATGTGACATCAGAAGGAGCAGGAAGGGCCTGGAAAAGGGGGTGTGGAAGCTATAGAAACCTGGGAGGTCAGAAGGTTAAGGCTGGACACTGCAGCAAAGCACCCTCCCCTGCCCTGCAGAAATAACTCAGTGGTTTGGGTCAATGCTTCAAGTTTGAGTATCTACAAAATGGAGATTGTAGCAATGTGTGACAGGGTTCACAAACTGGGGTATCCATGCTCTGATAGCAGACAATCAACTGCCATGAAGTGAAAAATAGAAGACCTAGCCCATGGTAGAGCCCGTGCTCAGCCTGCAGAGCCTTGGGTTTGCTCTCCATAACCAGGAAAGAATAGAAAATATAAGAACTTCTAATTAGGTTTATTTACATCACTCATATAACTTTATTTTCATTTATGTTTTCTTTATAAGTATACACAGTATAATAGTATGGTAGAATATTTATATACATTATATCAAATTAGCAAACACAGTTTCTTGGCTTATATTCAAAACAATGTTTTACTGGTGAGACTACCAATCAATCTACTGGTTGGCACTCAGTAATTGTTAGCCATTACCAAAGTAAGGTTTATGGAGTAGGGTGTAGCTCAGTGATAGAGCACATGCCCAGCACTAAGGCCCTGACTTCAATCTACACTACCAAAAATCTATAATTGATTATTTCACTGTGACTAAGCCCTTAACCATTAGCTATTCTGTTTTCAGTTTCTTTTTTTCCCCATCACTGAGGATACTATGAAGCACATAAAAATCAAAGATCAAAATTATCAAAGTAAATCACAATTCATCATTCATTCATTCAAGCATCAATTGAACCACAAAAAGGAGTACTCTGTGTGTGTGTGTGTGTGTGTGTGTGTGTGTGTGTGTGTGCACGCGCACGTGTACGTATGGTACTCCTAGAGCTTGAACTCAGGATCTGGAAGCTGTCCCTGATCTCCTTTGCTCAAAGCTAGCACTCTACGCCTTGAGCCACAGCTCTGCTGATTTTTGTGGTGGTTAATTAAAGATAAGAGTCTCACAGTCTTTCCTACCCTAGCTGGCTTTGAGCTGAAATCCTCAGATCTCAGCCTCCTGAATAGTTAAGATTACAGGCGTGAGCCACCCTTGCCTGGGTAAGAATGCTTTTTATTATCATTTCTAAAATAGAGAAAAACATTAAGGTCCAAGAGAGAAAAAAATACTGTTCACCTTTTTAGTATGTAAATATTGCATATTACTTTTCATATTCTTAGTATGTTAAATTATACAGTACAGAATCAAGTTGTTATGCTTTTGTTACTTTTATCTATGCTAGAGACCAAATCTGGGGTCTCACATAGGTTGGGCAAGGGCTCTCCCACTGAGCTGCATCTCCAGTCCTTCTGTGTTTTGTTGTTCTGTTTTTTAATACCCTACTCATCTGAAGCACAGGATCCTAAATTGTGGGAAATCCAGACATCTCTGGGTTCCTCCAAACAGCCAGGTCCAAGATTTGAGCGTCAAATCTGGGAAGGGCTCTCTTGAGCCCAGCCAGTTTCCCTGCCATTCTTTGTAAGAACTGTGTGTATGGCACCGGACTTACTTTCCCAGAAGAGCTTCTGGGACCCAAGTGTGCACAAAGGGGCTGTGCAATGTGTTTCCCTCCCTTCTGGCTCAGTTGGCTCCTGAGCTGAGGGTCACATACAGCTCATAGTTCCTATCGACTTTTCCCAGAGGACCCCTGGGCTCCTGCAGGAGCCAGCACTTCCCTGGAACAGGAAGCTCTATTTACACTGTCTTGGAGCCTGGTGCTCATCCATAAAAGGGAAAGGAGTCCTTTAGGAAAAGGGCAGGGTGCTTGGAAACTCTTTAAAAGTGAAAGCCTCACAACTAGTTTCTGTTGTTTTACACTTTTGCTTGATAGTTTTTTTTCAGGACAGAAAAACACATCCTCTTTGTCATAAGTGAGCAGCATATCTGAAAGCTGATATTTACTAGCCAAAAATGTATGGAGAGAATGGCATGGAGAGCCCTCTAGAATGTGAATCTAGAGTAGGTAACTCTTAGTCTTCTAGAACATGATTCCAGACAGTCATATTGGTTTATGTGTGAATAATCTAATTGTATTTTAAATTGGGCGAAGGGTCATCTAGGCTTTGGAAGGTCACGACTCTTGGGTCTGTGGGTGACTAGCTCCAGGTTTGTGTACTGGTGTCTGTCATGTGCATCTGTTCCATCACCAACAGACGCACAATGAGTGATGGGAGCCCCAAATGAGCGAAAGCCAGGCCAGGAAAAGAATATGATTGGGGTGGAGGAGAGGACTTTAGGAACCCAAGATCTTGAAGGATGCAATTATTTAACCATAATCTTAAGAAAAATTTCCATCATTTGTTGGGGTTAATTGTGAATCATTGTGAATTAGTATATGGTCTTAAATATTATAAGGCCCTAGCATTAGGTGCTTTACACATATAAACTGATTTTCCCTTCATGATAACCTTGTGACTTTGGTATTATCAGAATCCATATGGTATAGATGACACATAGAAGTTAAAGAGGTTAAAAGCTTGTCCAACCTAATAGTAAGTAGTGAAGCTAGAACAGGACTAATACAAAGCTAGATTCTCCAAGCTGATGATAGCCATTTTCATTTTAATCTAGGTAACACAAATAATACTAAAGAATTTCATGAATTAAAATATTGTTCACTTATTCGTCATTTAGTCAGCATCTGCTAGCACACAGGATCATATCTATGTTATATATTAATTTGGATGTCACGGGGACTGGAGTAGATCAGAGGTTAGGATTGGAGAATTATACATTCTGAATCAGATGCTTCCATCTACCCAGTCCTACCTGCTCCCAATACACACCCAACTTGCTCCTCAGGCTTTCATACACCTGCATGGCATAAGGTTTCCTGCCATTGTTGCCAATGCCTGGAACTAGCTCTCTAGCCTCTCAGCTGTTCTAGTTCACCTCTCAAACTCTAGCATCTCCTATAAAGCCCTCTCTGACCACTCCAGAGGAGGTGACTCTCTCCTCTGGTCTTTGTGTTCCCTGAGCCAAGTCTTCTTTCACCCAGCATGTGACCATGTCTGCTGGTTGCATCTTACCAGCTAGCTTGCAGGTCCTTAAGAACTAACTGAGCTGTGTCCTGGGCCACTTAATCCAGTACCTATTGGTGTCATGAGAAGATGGTGAACTTTAATGTAAACTTGGACTTAGGTGATGGTGATATGTCTGTCATTGTAGCATCATCAGCTGAGGGGGCTATTGCTAAGGGGCCTGGAAGGTAAGGGAAATATTAGTGCCTTCCACTCAATTTTTTCTGAACCTAAAAGTGCTCTAAAAATGCTTTTAAAAGAGATTTAGAGTGGGCACTGGTGGCTCACGCCTGTAATCCTAACTACTCAGGAGGCTGAGATCTGAGGATCACAGTTCAAAGCCAGCCCAGGCAAGAAAGTCCATGAGACTCTTATCTCCAATTAACCACCAGAAAAACGGAAGTGGTGCTATGGCTCAAGCGGTAGAGTGCTTGCCTTGAGCTGAAGAACTCAGGGACAGCACCCAGGTCCAGGCCCTACGACTGACCAACACACACACACACACACACACACACACACACACACACACACACACACACATGCACACAAACATAGTAGGTAGTTTGGACAAAATAAACTATCAACTTCACAATCTCAACAGGAGCCAGCTTAGTGAGTCTGTTTTGTGTTGCTATAAGACAATACCTGAAACCCGGTAATTTATTTATTGCTTCTTTATTTAGTTATTTATTTTGGAAGTATTGGGGTTTGAACTCAAAGGTTCACACTTGCTAAGTAGTTGTCCTACCACTTGAGCCACAACTCCCACCCTTTTTGCTCTGATTATTTTTGAGATATTTTGCCTGGTCTTGCCTGATCTGCAATCCTCCTATTTATACTTCTCACTGTGGCTAACATTGTGTGTACCACCATGACAACTGTTTTTCTGTTGAGGTCAGATCTTAAGAATTATTGTGCCAGGACTGACCTAGAACTGATGTCCTCTTTTTCTCTGCCTTCTGGGTAACTCGGATTAGAAGTGTGAACCACCAGCCTAACTAGGTAATTTATAAAGAAAAGAAGTTATTTAGCTCACAGCTCTATAATCCAAAATTGTCCCATCCAATAGCAAGGTTCAGGCTTCATTATAACAAGGTAGAAAGGCAGTAGGGCAAGTGGCTATGTGTGGACCAAGTAAAAGAATGACTGGGCTTGCTTTAGGACTTGTTCTTGTGATAACTAACCAGTCCAGAAAGAAAAGCATCAATTCCTCTAACTGCCTCGTCATCACTTGAAAGTTTTACCTCCCAACACTACCATAATGATATTCAACTTTCAGCATGAGCTTTAGGGTGGGAGGTCCTACTGTATTCAAATATAGCACTCTGTACCACTGTACCTCTACAGTGAGGCATTAACATTTTCATTCACATTCCCCAGCTCTGACGTGAATGTAGGATGCATAGTTCATGTGCTCTGATATGAACTATCAAGAACACAAGCACTCTGTGTTTCTGTAACTAAACAGAAGTGGGATAAAACTGCATGGTTCAAGTCCTCTTCTTTACTTTTGGCTGATACTGGGCCCTTGTACTTACAAAGTTGGTGTTCTACCACTTGAGCCACACTTCCAGCAATGTTTTTCATTAGTTATTGTGGAGATGGAGTCTAGCAGATTTTTCTGCCCAGACTGGCTTTGAACTGAGATCCTTCAGATCTCAGCCTCCTAAATAGTTGGCTTTCAGGAGTGGGCCACCAGTGCCTTGTATATGTGCTTTGGAAATGAACAATTCTAATCTTTAGACAAGGTGGCCAGAACGGTTCAAGGCCAGCCTGGGTTACATAGTGAGCGGGGGTGTAACTCAGTGGTAGAGTGCTTGCTTGCTTTGCTTTACGTGCACAAAGTCTCTCAGCACTGAAAACAAAACAAAAATAAAATGAAAAGAGGATTGGATTAATGAACGAAACTTCTGGTAAATTTAGCCCTGGATGAGGATGAAATCTGAAAATGCACAGACAGGAGAGACTTCTCTTGCTGAGTGAATAACTGCTCTGAGGACCACCCAACACAAACAGAACTGCTCTGTCCTCAGCTCTCTCTGCTGTAGGAAACCAGATTTGCTCACAGAGGTGTTCAGTGGCCACTGTACCATTCTTAGCCAGCATTAAAGAACATTACAATTCGGCCAGCTTTGTTTGTGGCCCAACAAAAGAAGTTAAAGTCTTTTATTGTAGTTCACTTCAGAGTCACACACTCCCAAAGGGATTTCTTACCAGAAAAAATAGTTGACTTCCCCCGCTGAAAACAATATTAATGGTTAGTTTAATGCACTAATGCTTGTTAAGCAGTTTTCTTCTTTCTTTTTTGGACTTTCTTCCATCTCTTCTTTTCTCCTTTCCTTCCTCCTTTCTTTGTTTTGAGGAGCTAGAGATAGAAGCAAGGGCCTTTCACACGTAGGTAAATCCTCTACAATTGAGCTACATCCTCAAATCTTGTTTTTGTTTGTTTGTTCATTTGATTAGCTTTTGATTTTGGTCTTACTGAAAAGCCCAAGCTGGCCTTTAATTTTCGATCCTCCTGCCTCCACTTCCCAAGTGCTGAGATTGTAGGTGTGTGTCACAGTGCCCTATATACAGCATTCTTTCATGCTAAAGAGTTTCTAAAGGATGATACGAGATAACAGTTGTAAAGTACTGAGAACCACATAGAATGTGAGAACTCCAGGACAGAATGCCTCCTTCTGCAATTGTGGGAAATCTATTCTCTTTTCTCTCTAATTTGAAAAAAAAATGTGAGTTAGTTCTGCAAATCCTCTGATACCTGCCTAATAAATTTCAGCCATGCACAGCATGCTCACTGCCCTGTTTGCCCTGACTGACTTGAGCTTCCTGAATATGAAGAAATGAATCGATCTGATTTGTTGATAACATGTTTTCAGACACAGATACTGATATAGGTCATACTTAGTATTTTTGAAAGAAAAAAACTTCACAAATATAAGTGAATATAAATTTGACTTTCTTCAATTTCTTATTTTCATCATGAGGATATTTACAAATAATATGTTGAATACTTCTGCCTACTTATTTGAGTTTATACCTTTTCTGTGGATTCTTAACCTCCAGTTAAAGAAAAGACTAATTTGGAGTCTTAGAACACTTTTTCTTTGGCTGTGAGAATAGCTCTTCACATGACTCGTTACAGGACATTTTCTCTCTCAGCTGTAAGAACACCACCAAATATCACTTTAGATACTTTGGAAATAAACCAAGGATTTTCTGACTTTATTACTGCTGACATTTGTGTTTCAAAGTTTTCATGCAACCTACAGTAGAAGATGGCATTCTAAATCATTCCAAATTAGTCTGACATCCAAGTTAAAGTTACATATATTAGGAATATGAAAATATGCTTTTCTCTATGATTATTCATGCTTGTAAATCTTCATGTAATATTACATATGTTTTGTCTAATTGAACTGTGAGGTCTTTTATATATAAATGAGAAAAGTGATTTGAGTATAATTTCGCTCAGGTAAAAAGGAGAGCCAAGAATGCACTGGTTCTTATGATGCTTCTGTTTCTAGAAACCTTTCCTTGTGGGTTAATATCATGACATTTTGCCAGTCACAAACAAACAAGTTAGTGCCTCCTCCAAAAGCAAACAACTCCTGGGTTAGAAAACTCAACTTGTAAGCTAGGCTTCTACCCATACATATCTCGAGAGTTACCTTGAGTCCGCTCAACAGACATTTATAGAAAAGGCAGAGGCTGGACACAATGCTTGGTTTCAAGGTGATGCAAATACTAAGTGGAATGTTTCCTGGTGATACCTGTTGGGTCGTGAGCCCCAAGTCTCTGGAATGTAGAACACACATGCTAGGAAAGCACCAAGTGCACTTAGAGGGCAGTTAACATAGCAGGGGATCCCTTGAGCTGAACAAAGGCAGGCTAAAGTAAGGTATTGATATCAGGCAACATGGAGGCTAAATGTGAATATTAAAATGAATCCACATGCTATTTCTGTGTCACATGTATGTCTTGAGATAGAAAAGATGGTTCTGGGACCATTTATGAAAACCACGTTTTTATATGACATTGAGTTATTCTTGCTTTTAAGTTCAATTTGACAATACACTGAGGAGGCCTAAATAGGTTTGACCTCCAACTGATTGTATCTGAATGATCTATAAATCTTTCTCTGGCAGCTAGCCTCAAGCCTAAAGTATAAAGTAGATAAGAAGTTCAGTTCCACTTATGGGGAGAGAGGGGTAGAGATCTCAGGTTTCCTAACCCTCCTTGACTGAAGACATGGTTGTCCTGTGGTTATGCTAGCATAGTGTGTGCATACTGAATGGAAGTATAGCACATGGGGACCTCTTGGAACTACCAATGACAAATGTCTTGATTGGAGCACTGGGTAGTTATGCAGATGTGCTCCATTTGACAGAATTCACCAAGCTGCACTCTGAAGACATTATGCTAAGTAAAATAAGCTAGACATAAAAGAACAAAAGCTATATGATTTCACTTATAGAAGCATCCAGGATGAGTCACATTGATGCATGCAGAAGGTGGACCAGTGGTTTCGAGAGGCAAGATGCATGGTGATAGGGAATTCATTTTGAATGGAAATGGTACCTTAGTTTCAGAGAATGGAAAATATCTCAAGATGGGTGGTTGGATGGTGGTACTTGTAGGACAATGTGAAAGTACATGCTCCTAATAAACAGTGTGGCAAAACCGTGTGGTTTGAATCGTATACGCTGTGTTAGATATACATAAACACAGCTTTTAAAAAAATTGATGAAGCTGCCTATATGTGACTTCATTTTGCTGTTGTTCTTTTTTTTTTTGTCAGTCATGGAGTTTGAGCTCTGGGCCTGAGCACTGTCCCTCAGTTCTTTAACTCAAGGCTATCACTCTACCACTGGAGCCACAGCACCACTTCAGGTTTTGAGTTGTTTATTGGAGGTAAGAGTCGTATGGACTTTTCCGCTTGGACTGGCTTTGATCCTTGGTCCTCAGATCTCAGCCTCCCCAGCAGCTAGCATTACAGGTATGAGCCATCAGCATCTGGCTGCTGTTGTTCTTTTCAAAGAAACCTGTTTGGCTAGGTTTCTTTAAAACTCTGCAAGCATGTCTTTTCCCCATTCTCTGTTCCATAAAAGAACAAAGGATGGCTCCTGCTTTTTCAGCCTGCCTCCATGCAACCAAACCCAAACCTGAATATCTTGGGGACCCTTCCTTCTGGTTCCTGCAATTGCTGTGGCTTTGGCGCTTCTCCTTAGCTTTCTCCCTTCCCAGAGGCCTGCATGGCAAGCTTTCTCTCTATGCTGAGGAGAGCCCTTCTTCCCCATTCCCCTCCATCCTCCCCCAGGGAACCTGGGTTTAGACCTGACCAGGAATGTCCAAGCCTCACTTTCACAGATTATCTGCCTATCAGAAAAACTTCTTCAGCTGAGTAAGCTTTTTGAACTTCTCTGACAGTAGAAATTCCCTCTTGAGATAAATTATGCACTTGGAGCATGAAAATGAAGGGGAAACGGTAGCAGATACTTATTTCAGATATTACTGCTGATTTGTCATTCCAATTTATTTAAGAACACATGAATGTACCATTTTAATTTTTGAAAATACAAAATTTTGAAAATAAAAATTATTTGCTTTTGGAAAATGTGAGTTTTGGTGAACACTCAGAATTATTTCTTTTCTAAAAATAGGGTCTTGCTCTGTAGTCCAGACTAGCCTTAAACTAAAGATCGTCTTACTTGATCCTTCTTAGAGTTGGGATTACAGACTTATACCACTATGCTCAGCAAACATGTGTAATTATTATGCAAGAAAAATAACTTGCTCTTTAATAACATGTGTTTGAGAGAGCACCATAATTATTAATATTTATAATTATTATTCCATATAATAATTTGTCTTATGATATGAAATGTTTTGGAAGGTTATATGTATATGCATCTAGTTCTTTTCTTTGTGTGTGTGTGTGTGTGTGTGTGTGTGTGTGCGCGCGCACACCAGTAATGAGGCATGAATTCAGGGCCTGGAAACTGTCCCTTAGTTTTTTGCACTCAAAGCTAGTTATCTACTATTTGACATCTCCCTTTCTGGCTTTTGGGTGGTTCATTGGATATTAGAGTCTCACAGACTTTTCTGCCCAAGTTGGCTTTGAACTTCGATTCTCAGATCTCTGACTAAATGGCTTTGAACTTCGATTCTCAGATCTCTGACTAAATGGCTAAATTTACATATATAAGTCACCAGCCTCAGCATATCGAATTCTTTGTGATGATAAAAAATTATAAGTTGTTTAAAGCCCTATTCAAGGTGCATTTGACTATTTCTTACCTTAATTTTTTTGTATAAGTAAAAACTAGCCAGTAAATTAAAAATTCATACTGTTTAAAGATGAACATTCTAAAGTTTGCAAAATAATATTTTAAGTTTGTACTTTAAGCTTATTTTTTTCTACCACTTGAAAAGCTCATGGCAGCCGGGCATGGGTGGCTCACACCTGTAGTTCTAGCTACTCAGGAGGCTGAGATATGAGGATCTTGGTTCAAAGCCAGCCCAAGTAGGAAAGTCCACGAGAGTCTTATCTCCAATAAACCACCAGAAAACCGGAAGTGGCTCTGTGGCTCAAGTAATAGAGCTCAGGCCTTGAGCCGAAGAGCTGAGGGACAGCGCCCAGGCCCAGAGTTCAAGCCCCATGACTGACAAAATAAAAAGCTCATGTATGTAATCATAGCTAGGCTGAGATATGAGGATCATGGTTTGAAGCCAGCCCTGGCAGGAAAATCTATTATACTCTCATCTCCAATTAATCACAAACAGCTAGAAGTAGAGCTGTGGCTCAAGTGGTAGAGTGCCAGCCTTGAGTGAAGAAAGCTCAAGGACAGTGCCCAAACCCTGAGCTTAAGACTAAGACTGCCACAAATAAATAAATAAATAAACATTTAGGCTGATGTGCTCGTTTACATCTATAATCCCAACTGAGGTAGGAGAACCATGAGTTTCCAGCCAGACTGGGATACATAGTATAACTGTCTCAAAAATAACTGTAACTCCTCAGTATATAACCTTGACAATAAAATTTCAAAAAATTCTTTGTGTGAGTTGAAATAGTATATATTATCTTGACATGAACCTACAGACTATTTCTATGTCCACATGTATGTCCCGCAAGCATATAAAACTATTCATATTTACAGAACCATTTTGTTAAAAATGTAATTTGTCTGTGTGTGTGTGTGTGTGTGTGTGTGTGCGCGTGCGTGCGCTGATCCTGAGGCTTGAACTCAGGGCTTGGGCGCTGTTGCTGGGCTTTTTTTGCTCAAAGCTAGTACTCTATCACTTGAGCCACAGATGTACTTCCGGTCTTTTGGTAGTTAATTGGAGATGAGTTTCACGGACTTTACTGCTCAATCTGGCTTTGAACCACGATTCTTGAATCTCAGCCTTCTGATTAAAGCTCTATTTTTATATAACACAAATACATACTCATATTCTTTAAGTTCAACTTGAGAAGACTAACTACCTGCACATAAATGATCTCTAAAACTTTTCAAGATATATCCAAACAACCTGTTTCATCCACAATTTATTTTCCTCTCACTTTACTGAATGTATCATTCATACAACAATTCACCTATTTAGCACTTATATATCATCTCTTCTCTTTCAGTCACTGGAATTTCATTCTCCCACTTTGCTGTGAGATATTACTACAATTATTCCCAATTTGTAGATAAAGGAATGAGGCACAAGGAAATTAAATGCATAGAGCTGTATGGAAGCTTAAACACTGAGCACCTCTAATTCTCAATATCCTATCTTAAACCACCATAAGTTCAGCAGCAGCACCTGAAAAGGAGGCCATGTTCATTCTCAGTCTACCTGAAACTGCTTCCAGGTTGTAAGATGTTTCATATCTACCAGCCGCAGCATCCACCCACCATGGCATCGCAAAACCTACAAAGGCTCTGGACAGGCACAAGTTTGGGCCTAGGGTCAGAACCCGTTTCTACACCTGCCAGCTCTCAGTTTGAGGTGCTTCTGTGGGACAAGATACCCTCCCCCCCAACCCCCCAGCTCCACAGTCAGCTGTGAGCGACAAGAGAGAAAATCAGGTCCAAGAAAATCTAGCATAAACTGGAGTCTTCCCAGTTTCCAAGACAGAATCACTTTAGAGCCAAACTTTTAACTATTGCCACCTGAGTGGAGTAGAATTTAGCAGGAAGCTCCCAGGCTTCCCTGATTGACTTAGCATTTGCTCGGAAGGACAGTGCTCTGTGCCTGGAAAATTGTATTTAATGCCTGGACTTTCTTAGCTTGTTTTTGAGAACTTGCTGAAGGAAGATAGTCAAAGACTCTAGTTATTTTCAAATCTGAACTTGTATCACCCCCTCCATCTGTGGAAGATTCTGGAAGACAGAGAAAGATAATATTTGCCTCTCAGTTTTCTGGTCAGGAGTTAATGGTTGAATGTACGTATGTGAAAAGCTGAGCACAATGCTTTTAAAGTTCTGTGAGAGGGCTGGGAAGGTGGCTCAGTGGTAGAGCACTTGCCTTGCATGCATGAGGCCCTGGGTTCGATTCCTCAGTACCACATTAGGAAAAAGAAAAAAGCCGGAAGTGGCGCTGTGGCTCAAGTGGTAGAGCGCTAGCCTTGAGCTGAAGAGCTGAGGGACAGTGCCCAGGCCCAGAGTTCAAGACCCACGACCAGACCCCACCTCCCCCCTAAAAAAAGTTCTGTGAGAGTATTTCATGTAGATGAAAGAGCTACAAACTTTATAAAGCCTTTCCTGTGAGACAATTCTTCACTTTGTTGCTAGATTTTTGCTTGTTTTACCCAGTAATTATACACATGAAAACAACAGATTGATATTCATGAGAAATTGGGCTGAAAAAATATCATCCATTGAAATTTTAGTGATTTCACAATTTAATTGGAAGCTTCCTAGTCTTCTTTTGAATGAAATTTTACCCAGAATTTTTTTTTACTTACATATTACTTACATTAAAAATTTCCTCCTTCCCTAAATACTATAAAGTACTGGTTTAAGTATAATTGGTGAGAATCTAGAATAGAAGTATTTGGTGAATTACACTCTGCTAATAATGTGTGACAGAAACACAGTGACATATTATTTAATATTGCCATGACAATGGAATTAATTTTGAAAGCTTTACCAAACTATGTACCCATTATACATACGGTATAGAAAAGGGATTTTTAACAATTTTTATTACAGATAATTGTGTACTTTTATAGGTATAGTCTGATGTTTTGGTTCAAAACACTTTCCTATAATCTCTAACATTTATCATTTCTTTACAATGAGAACATTCTAAATCCTAGAAAAGAGATTAGATTGTACAGATATTGTTAATGATATTTTAAATTATAATCACCCCCTTTGGAACAAAACACCAGCACTTCCTTCTACTTGGCTACAACTAACTTTGTTCCCATTTAGAAACCTCCTGTCCCTTCTCCTGTGTCTGTCTCCTTGTCTCTGTCTCTCTGTCTCTGTCTTTCTCTCTGTCTCTTTCTCTGTCTCTGTCTGTCTCTCTGTCTGTCTCTGTCTCTGTCTCTCTCTTTCATCTTCCTGGCCTCTAGTAACTACACGTCTGCTCATTAGTTCTTTGAGCTCGGCTTTTATAGATTCCACTCACAAGTGAAATCTTGTGGAATTTGTCTTTCTGTTCCTCGCATGTGTAACTTAACATTAAGATCTCTAGTTCCACTCATGTTTATCACAAATGACCAGATTCATCCTTTATTATGGCTGAGCAGCATGCTATCGGATAGTGTACCACAATTCTTTATCCGTTCATGCCTCAATGAATGACTCAGTTGATTCCATACGTGGGCTCAACAGACAAGGGTGTGGCTCAGTGCTAAGAGCATGAGCTTAGATACACAAGGTCATGGATTCTATCTTTGGAATTAAACTAAAAGAGAGAGAGAGAGAGAGAACTATGTCTTGCTATTGTGAATAGTGCTGGGTGCAGTATTTTATGCATTCCCAGGTTTATTGCAGATTATCTCTTTGATGTGCTGATTTAATTTCCTTTGGATACTCAGAAATGGGCCTGCTGGGTTATAGGACTGACTTATTTTTAGTTTTCTAAGGACTCTCCCATACTATTTTAAATAAGGTCTCTCCACATCCTCCTCAGCATTTGTCTTTTTGAGTCTTTCTGACTTAGAACTATTTTAACAATACTTCATTGTGACTTTGCAAATAAGGAAGGGTTATAGTAATTGGATTATTAGCAACTAGACTAAATGGAGACTGAGGACAGAGACTGGAAATGGGAATATATCCCACTTAAACAGAACTTCAGGGGCTAAAGATTCAGTTTACACTAACAAATTAAGTGTATATCAATAAAGTCTAGAACTTTATACTAATCAAAAAAAGTGTTGCAATAAGACTGAAAAGCCAAGTGCTGGTGGCTCATGTCTGCAAGCACAGTGACTTAGGAGGCTAAAATCCAGAGGATCACAGTTCAAAGCCAACCTAGGCAGAAAAGTGCTTCAGACATTCTCCAAAATAACCAACAACCAAGCTGGAGACATGGCTCAAGGGGTGGAGAACTAGCTGAATGATCAAGGCATACAAATGGGAAGTCCTGAGTTCAAGCCCCAGTGATGGAAAAAACAGATCCACATAACAAGTGTGAGTAAGGATGTAGATGCATCAGAGTACCCATACATGGCTGGTAGGATTATAAATGATATACTGTTTTGGAAAATAACCTAGCAGGTCCTCTAAAGTTTAAATACAGAGTTATTCTACAGCCCAGAAATCTTTCCTCTAGATCAAGATCTTTTCCCCAAGATCAAAACATATGTTCACATACACACATTCATATAGAAATACTCACTTTAGCATTGTTCATAATGGCCAAACTACAGAAACAACCCAAATATCCATTAAAGGATGAAAAATAAGCTTAAATTTATATAAAATGCAATATTCCTGCAGTATGGAATATTATTTGGCAACAAAAAAGGAATAAAATATCAGTATACTACATCATGAGTAAACTATGAAAAACTATTTTATTAAATGAAAAAAGCCAGACCCAGGTTGCATATGTATTATTTTGTTTATATGAAGTGATCAGACTGTACAGTTGTCTAGAGACAAAAGCAGAGTAGGGGATGTCTGAGTCTGGGGTAATGGGGTGTAAGAGGGAAAGAGGAGAGGCTGTTAACCAACACAGGCAGGAGCACAAGTAGAGAGTGATAGTGAAAATATTCTAAAGTTGCGGTAATCTTTGGACAACTCTGTTAATATAATAAAATCCCTGAATTGTGTACTTGAAGGATATGAATTCAATGGCATGTGCATTGTACCTCATTAAAACTTACAAGAGATATTTATATTGTAATATGACTTATATTCAATTTTAAAAGCATGCAAATAATCTTGGCACTTAAAAGAGACAGGAGTAACTCAAATGTCAGGTTAGCACGGGCTACATAGCAAGACTCTATTTCAATACACACACACACACACACACACACACACACACACACACACGGGCTACGGGTGCAGCTCTGTGGTAGAGCACTTGCCTAGCATGCACAAGGCCCTGGGCTCTGTCCCCACCCACCTGTATTCCCCACCTTCTCTCCATTGTCAGAATTGAAACCCAGCAGGAACCCAGCACTAGTGGCTCACATCTGTAATCCTAGCTACTCGGGAGGCTGAGCTGAGGATCTTGGTTCAAAGCCAGCCTGGGCAGAGAAGTCTGTGAGACTCATCTCCAATTAACCCCCAGAAAACTGGGAGTGGAGCTGTGGCTCAAAGTGGTAGAGTACTAGCCTTAAGCAGAAAAGCTTAGGGAGCGCTCTCTGGCCCTGAATTCTAACCCATGGTCAACAAAAATAAATAAACAGACAATAAATAAAATAAAATAAAACAGGCAAAATAACAGTACCTATTGAATAAAAAAACAAACAAACCACATTTGGAAACTTATGGGCAAAAGCAGTCTCTGAACATTGAAAATCCTGTGCAGAGTGAACTTGAAGTATATCCCACCTCTAGGCAGATAATAGATAAATACCAAAGCATGATGGCAATCGCTTCTTTGAAGAAAGGCTGGAGAGGGGCCCACAGGCCTCAAGTGTTTCTACAAAAGAAAATACCAGAACATGCTCAAATTTAGGAAACACATATGTAAGCATTTACCATATCAACTTTTTATAGTTTTCTGTACGTTTGAAATATTTCATAGTTGAAAACATACAGAAAACTATCATTTCTAGGCCCCAGCCTAATGAAAGCCTAAGGTAAAAGCCTAGAACAGCATGTAGCAGAGGGCTGACTGTGAAATGTTTGTTGGTGCACAGAAGGAAAAACTCAGGCTTGCTTTCAGTAAAGAAAGGATCAGAAGGGATCCTTATGCTTAAGTGTGAGAGTGTGAATCAATTTAGGTACATCCATGGTTACTTGTTTATTTTTTGTGATTCTCAGGTCCAAACCTTGCTTGTGTTTATGCTTGCTTATGCTGGGCAAATGTTCTCCCACTAAACCCAGGCTTGCCTCAAACTCCTAGGCTCAAGTGATTTTCCTACCTAAGCCTCCTTTAGCTGGGAATTCAGGCACATGTCACCATGGTTTTTTGGAGCAGTTCTCAGCTAGCCCTACTGAAAATTCAGTTCCCATTGTCCTATCAGGAATTCTC
Source organism: Dipodomys spectabilis (assembly GCF_019054845.1). Taxonomy (NCBI): domain Eukaryota; kingdom Metazoa; phylum Chordata; class Mammalia; order Rodentia; family Heteromyidae; genus Dipodomys; species Dipodomys spectabilis. The sequence goes on from NW_024870876.1 coordinate 2,101,222, forward strand.
TCTCTAACACTCAGCAGAGATCTCAGCCTAGAGAGCTCCTTGGAGCCAGCTGTCCTAACCATACTTACACTTGCACTGCCTGTGGCCAAAACCATGCCCAAAGCTTCCTGACCCGGAAGCACAAAGTTTAAGAGCATTTCTGGTAACTGTTGGATTAAACTCTTGACTTCTGGGAGCAGGTTGTTAAAAGTTGTAAACTCTCTAGTATAGGCATGTCATTTGAAAGACTTGGCTAGATGCTTAAAAACCTAATGGAAATATTCCAAGGCTAAGAATATCAGCTGTATATGCATATGTTTAAAAAGAGCCTCTTCCCTAGTCTCTTATCCTTTTTGACACACTGGTAGCACCAGAATTAAATGGCTTTACAAAAATTGTATAGTTTCACCCAGTGGTTGTATTTGGAAAGAGCACAAATGTAAACCAAATTCCAGTTAAAATATACTGAAGTGGGCTATAATGAAGCTGTGTGGTACAGTGCTCGCCTAGAAGGCATTAGGCACTTGGTTCTATCCCACACACTACGTACACAAAAAAATTAAACATACGCATATATATAAACACATGCAGGCAATGCACATGCATATGCACATATGCATATGCACACACGCACATATGTATATATATGTATATGTGTATATGTGTGTATATATTCTGAAAGTAGATTCCTAGAGATTAACAGCCAGCTTTCTCTCTCTCCCGATTTTTCCTCTCTATTGCAATCTTCTTGCTTTCCTAAGTCAAAAACAGACAAAGGATTCAAAAGTGTGAAAGTGAGGCCCTTCAGTGGGAGGCTGAGGCAGGAGGATCAAAATTTTAGGTATGCCTGAGCAGCAAAACTAGATCCTGTCTGAGATGGAGCAAGAAGGGGGAGAGAAAAGGAACAGGAAGAGAGAGAGAGACAGACAGACAGACAGACACACACACACACACACAGACACACAGACAGAGAGTCCTGGGTTTGTGTGATGCTAACTCTCTGCTCCCTCTCCAGGCCCACATTACATGAAGTGTTTGGGAGTTCATGCCTTTCTTTCTCCGGTGACTCAGGACTGTGAGGGTCCTTCCAGAGGGGATAAAAACACAATGGATTACGGCACTGCAGCGTCTGCAGTTCCCAAGGAAGAAGTGGCTATAGAAATCAATCCAGGAGCCTGGCCGCCCAGCGGGCCGAGTGTGTCCGAAAGTGGTTGGACTCGGACAGTTTGTGCCTGCAGGCAAGGACAGGAAGCCCCGCGCGGTTCTGCCGCTGAGGTTGGCTTGAGATAATAACCATTGTATCCCCAGCTCCGCGCCAGCGACCGCTCCCACTGCTGAGAGCCGGGGCCTGGCGTCTGGCTCCTTGGCGGCAGGCCAGGCTGAGGTCCTGCCGTCTGAAGGCAGGGGGTGGGTGCGTCCCCTCCCAGGCGCTGCACACACACAGGGCCGGCCACACCTCACCTTCCAGAGGAAATCTGGCCAGAGAGCCAGACTTCATGACTTCTCCTTTATGAGCTGAAGCCACCCCCCAGCTCTTGCCCGGGCTTTTGTTTTCCGCCTGGTGCAGATGGGGTCTTGAAGTCCCAGGCATGAAGTAGCTGATGACAGGATTATTGGAAAGATAAGGATATCTGGAGCCCTGCTACCTTGGGGTGCAGCACTGTGCCCACCCTTGTCCACTGTTCCACCGGGCCAGCTTTCCTCCCTTCTACCAACGCTCTTCTTCCACAGACCACCACCACGCCCGAGCCCTCACCAAGGACGATTTTAGACAGACTTAGCCGGAATATTGTTTGATTTTTAACTAGACATTGTTCTAAACACACAAAGGAGTTCAAGGATGTGGCCATCGGGTTTTGTTCTTCTCTCCTCCTCCCTCCCCACCCAGCTGTCAGGTTTCTCTGGGAAAATGGGATGAAAATGTTTGGAGGACATTTCCACAATAAAACACTCGAAAATATATACTTAAAAAAAAAAGAGAGATTTCCTTTCTAGTCAGGTCAAGATTATAACTCAAATCTGCAGAAGTCAGGAAATTCCAAATTTATGTTGACACTTTACCCCTTAAAACTTCCACCAGATGACAATGTAAAAATTCTGCTCAAAAGTTCACCAGTACCAGTGAGGGGCAGATGCTGATTTGCAAGGATGTAAGGATGAGAAGGAATGGCCACTTAAGAAGAAGCAAATATTTTTTCCAAGAGAGTAACTTTTCTAAATGATTTTTACTAAGGAGGGGTAGAATAATAATTCATGTTGGTTTCTTGATTATAGGCAAAAAAGGATTTAAGATGGAGACAAATCAAAGACAGTGGGTTCACAGAACCCACATTAGTGGGTTCACAGAATGTGTGTGAGCTCCAGCCCCAGGTTGCTGCCTGACAGCCAAACCACAAGGGCCAGTCATTTGAGGTGTTTAAAATTCTCATTTCCTCATCATACAAAAGGAATCAGAGAGTGAGAGTGCCGACTTCAATGATTATTGGAGATTAAATCAAATAATGCATGCTATCGTTTCTAAAAATTCCTTTATAAGTAGAGAAAATAATCATTTGAAGAAGACACTTTTGGTGCTGAGGAAAATGAGCACAGTGGCCACAAGCAGAGCAAAGCACTTTGCAACATGATTTAGCCATGAGCAGAAGCAGCCTTAGAGGGATCAAGTCTGATAAGAAAAACGGGAAGGATTTTCAATACACTTCTGTACTTTATCTATTTTATGTATTTATTTATTTTTATTTTTATTGTTTTGTCAGATAGGAGGCTAGAACTCAGGGCCTAGATGCTATCCCTGAGCTTTTTTGCTTAAGGCTAGCACTCTGCCACTTTGAGCCACAGCTCCACTTCTGGTTGTCTGGTGGTTAATTGGCAATAAGAGTGTCACAGTCTTTTAAGCTGGCTCTGAACAGCTAAGATTACAGGTATGAGCCACCAGTGCCCAGCTTTTGTGTTTGGTCAGTCATAGGGCTTGAACTCTGGGCTTAGGCGCTGTCTCTGCACTCTTCAGCTCAAAGCAAACGCTCTACTGCTTGAGCCCTGCCCGGGCTGGCTTTGAACCATGAATCTCAGATCTCAGCCTCCTGAGTAGCTAGGATTACAGGTGTGAGCCACCAGCTTTTAAAATTTATTTATTGTGCAGTAGTGGGGCTTGAACTCAGGGCCTGAGCACTTCCCCTTAACTTTTCCCAAACTAAAAGTTGGTATTCTATCACTTGAACCATACCTCCACTTCCAGCTTTTTGGTGGTTAATTGGAGATAAATGTTGTAGTTGTTGTTTTGTTTTGTTTTGTTTTTACTGATTTTCTTTCCTCGCTGGCTGTGAACCCACAGTCCTCAGGTCTCAGCCTCTTGAATAATTGGGATTCCAGCACCTGGCTCAATACACATTTCTGAGATCACTGAGAAAGACAGTGACACCAGCAAATTTTCTCTGAAAAACCCACAGGGAGGGCTCTGAGAAATCAAGAAAGTATATGAAAAAAAGTAGCATGTGATTTCTAAGTCATAAAAAAAAAAAGCCCAGATGCACCTTTGAGGAGAAGGAAGCAACAGCAGAAATATAATCTAGGAATTCTAGAACCCAGTCAGAAACACAGCAAGAGTAAGCTACATGCCCAAAAGAAGAGTGGGCCCCGTACTTCTTACCCAACTTTGTGAACCATGAGACACTAGAAGAGAAGAATTTTAGTGGTTTGAACTTATGGCTTGCTCAAGTTTATAGACAGGTACTATACCACTTGAATCACACTTTGGCATAAGAGAAAGGATTTTGAATGGTCCCAACACAAAGAAATGCCAGGTAGTCTGATTAGATTATTACATGGTCTCTGCATGTGTCACGTTATGTCCCACAAATATGTACAATTACTTTATGTCAATTAAAAGTAAGAATACAATTTTAAAAAATAAATATTGAGCTGGAATGAGTCAACTCAGAGCCTTTTGCAGGGAAGAAGGAAAGTCAGGCTCCCAGTGTTCAGACAATGTGGAGACATGGATATGTGGTTGGGTGCCCAGGGAAATTGTCACATTTTTTTTAGACAGTAAGATGTGAAGGAAGTCTTAAAAGACTGCGAAATACAAATGCATTGTCTCTCAAGTTAAAATAGAAAAAAAGACAGTTCTGGTCATTAAAAGGATAGACCACCTTAATTTCCCTATCTGTAAGGATATTATATTTTAAAGTCACGGTACACAGCCAAGAAGACTGTGGGAAGAGGAAACCATTCCAGACCAATTTCATTTCCGTCTATGATAGACAGTGAGCCTGTGTAATAAAGCAGAACAATGAGGTGAAATCTGCTCCCAGGACTGGGGCTGGGGAAGTCAGCCCGGCTGGCCTTCCGTGCTTTCTCAGGCTGGTCCTTCCCTTGCCCACCTGACGTCTCCCCAAGCTCACCGGTACTATTTGCTTTTAGATTTGCTCTAGACTCACATGTGTGGCTCCCTAAGTTTCAGTGGCAGTAAAGATTCTGTAAGGGAATTTGGATAGGATTTTGAGGTCACAACAATAAAAGATGCCTGGCTCTGTTGTTCACTGTCATGTGGACTCAGGCAGGTCTTGATCCTTCCTGGCTTTGATATCTCCTCTTATCCAATGAAGATCAAAGAAAAATATCATTTTTTCATGATTGATGTAGGGGTTAAAAATGAAAGATTGTCCTTAGTGTGTGAGTCAATACATATTTTATTTGATTCCTGTGTGTGTGTGTGTGTGTGTGTGTGTGTGTGTGTGTGTGTTTGTGTGCCAGTATCGGAGTCTGAACTCAGGGCCAAGGCATTATTCTTTAGCTTTTTCGCTCAAGGATGGTGCTCTACAATCCGAACTACACCTCCATTTCCAGGTTTTTGCTGGAGAAAAAGAATTGGAATTGCTGGAGAAAATTAACTGGAGAAAAGAATCTCTTTTTGAGTTTTCTGCCCGGGCTGACTTCAGACTTCAATCATCAGATCTGAGCCTCTTGAGTAGCTAGGATTACAGCAGTAAGCTACTGGCACCCGGCTTTGATTCCTAGTTTTTGAGAGTGCATCTTCACTACCTCTGGGCTTCATATGTATCCTAGGCCTTTATTAAGAGGTATATTTTTATGCTTCCCAGAATGATCTAAAACTTTAATATATTAGGCTTGTTATTCTTTCTGTAGCTTCCTGATATTTCCATGTTATTGTTTAGATCAGTTGTACAAATTCCAACCCCAGGATAGGAATATCAGGATGGGAAATTCATTCATCTACCTCTCAGCCACTCAACCAAGGAGAGCCTTCTTTCCCTTTCTCCTCTGCTCCTCCTCTACCTCCTCTCCTCTTCCCCCCTTCTCCTTCCTCTTCCTCTTGCTTCCTCTCGTTCATCTTTTTCCTTCTTTCCTCAGAGACTGCAAACCTATCCCAACCAAGCTTGTTTTCCAGCCTGAATGCTCAAGGGACCAGCTGACAAGGCCATTTCAACACCTGTTTGAAAAATCTTGGAGTCCCAAAGAGTTAACCCCTCTCCCCTTCTCTACTATTGGCTGCCCCTTCAGGCTGACCCCAGGTTGATTTGGCCGTGCATCATCATTTGCCTACTTAATACAGATCTAGCTGGAAGTTGGCTGAGCTGGTAAATATTTGCCTGTGCAGGAGAGAGGAAATGGTAGATTGTATACAGCAAAGGTGTAGAACTGCTCATCCCCCTGCATCAATAGTGCAAAACATTGTAACATGCAATGATGACAGGTGCGATGATGACTCTGAATGGCCATGACCTCCAGACTCCGCATCTTACACCTTTCAGCCAGTTCATAGCAGCTTTTTTTCTGCCTGGAGAGTTATTTCTTGCCTTCATTATGCTCCCTACCATCTCTTGGAGGAATATAGGAACATTTTAATTTCTTCAGAAGAGTTTAAGATTAAATATACTGTTGCTTACTCATTCTTCTGAGTCTGCATATTACCTCTGCGCTGTAAGTAAAGAAGAGAGGTAGAGAGATAAAATAATCAATAAAGAGGTCAAGAAACAGAATTGTACAAGAAGAACCAAGACAAGCCTTCTGGGAAATGCCAGAAGTGTCCAAAGTATGGGTTAGAAAACTTCCCCATTATTATCGTACATCTGAAACAGGTAGGGATAATTTGCTGCTGAAGAAAGAAAACCCAGTATGGTTTCCAATAATCTAGTATAGTTTTCTGGATTCAATAGCCAGATATCTGTCTCATTCTCCTTTCAATATGGGGTAAATAGTGTTTCAAAATATAAATGGAATAGGCATTGAATTTGGCACACCTAGGGGCATTGCTCGCTTCTCTCAGGAATGTGTAGCTTTCCAGGATACCAGAGTATTAATTTGTGATGAAATTACTTCTGATTATAAGAAAGTCATCATACCTAGGCATGGTTAGTGGAAATGCATTCTAATGATGCAAAAAATTAATGCCAAAAAATTGATGCCAAACCCAAAGGCTACAATATAACATAGATGTGCTTGTCTCATAACTAGCAATACTAAAGACAAGTTCCTTTTGAAATTTTAACTTGAATAAAGAGGTACAGTATGGAAAAGTATGGACAAGATAGAGTCCAAGCCAGGCACCAGTGGCTCATACCTATAATCCTAGCTAGTTGGCAGGCTAAGATATGAGGATCACAGTTTGAAGCCAGCCTGTGCTGTAAAGTCTGTGAGATTCCTATCTCCAATAAACTACTCAGAAAAGATCACAAGAGGAGCTGTGGCTCTAGTAGTAGATCACTAGCGTTGAGCAAAAAGAAGCTCAGGAACAGTGCTCAGGCCCTAAAACCAGCAAAAACAAAAACAAAATAGAGTTCAAAGTCCAAATATTAAGTCTGTTCTAATAAAGAACTTTCCATAAGCACAAGTTGATTGATGGGTCTTAGCAGAGTCACTAGTATGTTGTATTACTTGTCTTTTACATGACATGTCTAGAAGGTGGTATAGCATGGATGAGCTTTGGGAATTTTGAGTATGCTTGCAGGCTGTTGGCTCAAACCACCTGGCTCAGAAGATAGGCTTTGCCACTGTAATATGTACTAGCTATGAGGTTTTGGGTAAGTTAGTTCATCTCTTGGTACATTTGTATATATGATGAAAGCTGGAATGAATGACAGCACCTCCCTAAAATGGCAATGAATTGGGACAATCATTGAGCACAGTTCTTGCTAGATAAAGGATAGTAAAGCCGAATTATAATATGTTATTTTTAAAAACCCTTTTAGTAAAACAGTTTGTAACACATATAACTCTGTATACATCTCTTCTATTTATAATCATTATTAATACTATTTGTTAGTCATTTGCCAGATGTAACGCAAATTTCTAGATCAGAGGAGCAAAGAAATCAAAAGTTCATTTATGTCAAGTAAATAAATACGATAAGGAGTAAATAAACACAAAAATTGACGTAAAATTGCCATTACCCAATTTTACTTCTGAAAATAAAATCTGGACCTCAGTATTTACACATTTATGGTGTGATTTGCAATAGCCACCAATATGGAAGTGATTAAAGTGTTTTATTTTGCTTAGCCAAATGTCTTCAATGTTCATGTATGTTGAAGCCTGAAGCATTTCCTCTTTTTTAATGGTAACATAATATTCCACTGTATGGACATACCACATTTTGTTCAGAGTAATATTTTTGTTACTGATAGTACAATAATCATTATTTACCTATTATTACTTCATTGAATGCATAACAATGCTCTAAGTTATTATTTGTTTAGAGATCACATATGCTTAAGAAAACATTCTACCACCAAGCCATCCTCCTAGAACCCATACTTTTAGTGTCCTCCTTCTCAGTCAGTCCTCTTCACTCTTCTGCATAAAACTGATTCAGTGTGACACGAAGTAAGCATGGCACCCAAATATAATGTTATGCTAGATAGATAGATAGATAGATAGATAGATAGATAGATAGATAGATAGATAGATAGATAGATCATGATAAAACCCATTTATAATGTACCATCAACAAATGTACCCACATTCCAGCCAGTCCATCCTCCCATGCACTTTGTTCCTGTACCTCAGCTTCCAAGGTCACTTTTACTAGACTGGACTGTCTTTCTTGCCTACAGCAGGCACTCCACCATTCTCCACATTCATTGAACTCCAGGGTGGGTGCTCAGACCTAGCTCCCCAGCTCTGGTCCGTCTCACCAGGATTCATTTCATGGCAGCACTTCCCAGAAGCCCTCTAGTGGTAAGATGCCTCCTGAGCATCCCTGCCTCCTCTCATTTCCTTTGTGGAGAGTAGGCCTTTCCTCTAGGTGGATATTGCAGGCATTTGCTTTTTTTTTCAGCCATGAATACCTCCTTAGAACCAGAGAAGGGTCTGACTCCTTGTGAAGATCAGTAACTATTAGCTGAACAAATTCTCAAGAAAGGAAGTCTTCAATCTGGGCTTGTAACTCAATGGTTACCCAACATGTACAAAGTCCTGGGTTTGCTATTCAATACTACAGGCAAAAATATAATAATAAAGCTGGGCACTGGTGGCTCACACCTGTAATCCTAGCTACTCAGGAGGCTGAGATATGAGGATCACAGTTCAAAGCCAGCCCAGGCAGGAAAGGCCATGAGACTCTAATAAACTACTCAGAAAAGATCGGAAGTGGCACTGAGCAAAAAGAATCTCAGGAACCATGCCCAGACCTTGAGTTCAAGCTCCAAGACCAGCACCTATTAATTAATTAAAATGATGTCACTTCTGTAATATCTTGATTGTTTACCTCATTATGTCTGGGTATCCAATTGCTGTTTTAGTTGATGATCCCTTGAAACACAGTCAGGCTTGTTTATTTTTGAGACTACTTCCTTCCATATTATTTTAAGCTGTATTTTGTTGATCTGTTTGGGTGTTGAGCTGAAGAACAAGCTTTTAACCACCATCTCATTTCCTTCTTTTGATATTAAGCTTCTTGTTACAAGACACATCTGGTTAAAGTGGATGTGCATCTATAATGTATGTACATTTGGAGGAATGCAATTACGATATAAACCCACATTGGAAGACTAATAATTTCCAAGTGAGTCTTTAAAAATGTTTTTGGTGATACTAAGCAGTGCACTCAGAGCTTCATATTTCCTAGACAAGCACTGTACCAATTGAGGCATATTCTTCAATCTTTTTAGTTTTAGTTAGGTTTGTTGTTCGTTTGTTTTTAGATGGAGTCCCATGCTTTACCCAGACTGGCATCAGACCATGAATCTCCTGCTTATATCTCCTGCATAGCTGGGATTGTAGGTAAGCAACATCATGATTACAACTATAAAAATTTTATTTGTATTCTAGGATTTATTTAAACTATATATATATATATATATATATTCTCCTTGAAATATTCAATCTTAGAGAAAACAAAAGAATATATGCTACATAACACAAAAATACATTACAAGACTCCTAGTCTTCAACAAGTACAATATCAACTTTTTTTTAAAAAGGAAGCAATAGATAAATAAGATCCCATGAGTATGTATGGGTAACTGGCAAGGAGGAAGGAAAGGAAGACAGAAAAGAAAGAGAGAAGAGAGGAGGAAGGGACAAGGAATAGAGAAGCAGGCAAAGGAGGAAGTAAGAAAACAAATAAGAAAGGGGAGAAGAGAATGTCTTTCCTTGGGTAGAAAGCTCACAAATATAAGAAAAAAGATAAGGCTTTTGGAATGTACATTTGTAACTATCCTAGTAAACTATCCTGATTTGGTCAGAAATCCTGAGTAAGTGAAAGTTTTGGTTAGGAAGTTTAATGAAGATAGAATAGTCTCAAAGTATCTCCCAATGGAGTGACAAGTAATTAAGACAGAAAGATAATAACATTTTACTCAAAAGAAATAAGAGGTAAATGGATAAACAGAATCTCCTGAGAAGACCTAATATTACAGGTGCAGGTTTCTGGCAAATAAAACAAAACAAAAACAAAAACAAAAAACAACCAGCCTGAAACTGGGAATAACAAAGGAAACATTCCGTTTGAAAGACATTGTAACTGGCTGGTGTTCTTCAAAGGTGTTCCTGGTAAAAAGACAAAGACTAGAGAGTGTTCTCCAGCTTTTAGAAGATTCACAGTACACATCAACTAAACACAACGTGATCCTGGACTGCATCCTAGTCCAGAAATAAATTGCTATAATGCAATAATAACCAACAAATTAGAAGATGAACCACATATTAGATAGAAGTACTGAGTTGACCTTACATTTCCTGAATGTAATAGCTAATTTGTAAGAGAACATTCTTATTTGTAGAAAATACAGATGAGTGTGAGAGTACCAAAGTTCAAATTCTTCAAGAAAAGCAAATTTATAGGTTTAGAGATGATAGATAGATAGATAGATACCTCTTTTCTGTCTGTCTGTCTGTCTGTCTGTCTGTCTGTCTCTCTCTCTCTCTCTCTCTCTCTCTCTCTCTCTCACACACACACACACACACACACACACACACACACACAAGCAAATGTAACGTAGCAAAATGCTGAACACATTAGGGGATTTAGGTAAGGTTTTTTTGTACTAAGAAATTTTTGGCAAATTTGATGTTATTTTATACTAAAAGGGCTTTAAGAACAAAAGACAAAACTTTTAAGACAGACTCATGGATCCTCAAAATCAATTCAGTCAAATTATTGTAAGAGAGATTACCACTGAAGTACTTTGGTAGCAGGTGAGAGCACAGGTGAAAAATCCTATGACAGAGAAGTAGTACCTCTATTCCCTGGACCTTTATTTCACCAATATTGGCTGAGCCCCGTTGGAAAGCAGGTGCTTCTGGGATGCAGGAGATATGGCCATGAATGAAAGACAGGCCTGCTCACCCAGAAGAGGCAGCTGATGGGATGGACAAGCACAAATCTGTTGGATCCACAACAAGATTCCGAAAGAACACAGTTGGGGATGGGAGTTACCAAAATGAAACCAGAGATCATAGTACATGAACCTCTGCAGGATGGAAGTGCATGGTGGCCCTGGGCTTAGCAAAGTCCTGATGAGGAAAAGGAGCTGCCATGGGGAGTTTCTGAGATGAGTGCCTAGCATGAGCTGCAGTAAATGCAGTACAGATTGGAAGGACCAACCTGGAGGCTGGAGAAACATTTAAAAGACCAACCAATTGAAGGAAGCATCTAGTTTACCTTATTTAAATAGGAGGATAGCTGAGCACCAGTGGCTGACACTTATAATCCTAGCTACTCAGGAGGCTGAGATCTGAGGATTGTGGTTCAAAGGCAGCCCAGGCAGGAAAGTCCATGAAACTCATCTCCAATCAACCATCAAAAAACTGGAAGTGGACTTGTACAAAAATGTCAAAGGACAGCACCCAGGCCCTGAGTTCAAGCCCTAGTACCAGCACAAAAAATTAATTAATTAATAGGTAAAATGGGCTGTGAATAGAATTGATTAGTAGAGTGCTTGCCTGGGATGTACAAAGGCCTATATTCTATCCCAAGCACAGCAAAAAGCAATTAATTCATTGATCAATTAATTAAACAAGAAGGTAAACATAACCAGGCAATCTTGATACATCTATGCTATCTACATTACAAGAGAAGTAGATTAAGCTCTAGAATTATTTTTGATAGACGGATCCACTTTCAGTGTTTTCCAAAATTTGTATCTTTTTTTATTTCTTTGTTTTCCTGAGAACATATTCCTTGCTGGGCTTTGAGTTCTTCACAGGAATTACCCCCAAACCCACCTGTAGTGAAGATCAAACAAGAATTAAACAAGCAAGGGATAAACATTGTATTGACTTAACCTAACCACAGCAGGTTAATTCTAAAGTGCAGGGTTTGCTTCTGCTGGCAGGATCTAATGGAGTGAACTTAAATTTCATCATATGCTCATTGGATAAGCAAGGTTCACATACTCAAGTGTTGTTAATTAGTGATCTACAATGGCCGGACAACTTGATGGAACCCACCTTCAACAGGATTTAAGAGCAGAAGGGTACAAAGTGACAGCATCTTGATTGACACTGTCTTCAAAGCTCTCTTAATCCTTGGATCTAGGTGAATTGTTTTATGACAGAAACTGGGTTACCAACTAGGCTTGATGTTAATGGAAAAATACTCTAAAACAAGCATTGCTTAGATTTCTTACTTATCAAGGTAAAGATAGTATTTGCAGATAGACCCCTGAAAATCACTCTGTTTCTCTTATGACATCACTAAGTTGACATGGAGGGATAGGTAAAAAACATTTTGCTCTTATGCCATATTAACTTGGTTTGTTACTAGCTAAAATATGGGCAAACATGAAGGAAATATGTTTTGGATTTTTTCTTATACCAATTTTCTCCCCACATAGATTACATGGTGTTAATGATTAAAATATTCAGGAAAGTTGGATCTGAGAATAAAAAATTTAAGAGAAGCTGAGTGTCAGTGGCTCACACCTGTAGTACTAGCTAATCAAGAGGCTGAGATCTGATTATCCTGGCTTGAATTTAACTCGAGCAGAAAAGTCCATGAGACTCTTCAATTAACCAGAAGAAAGGCCAGAATTGGAATTGTGGTTCAAGTGGTAGAGTGCCAGCCTTGAGTGAAAAGGCTAAAGAATGTGAGGCCCTGAATGCCAAGTGTATGTGTGCATGTGCACATACGTGTGTGTGTGTGTGTGTGTGTGTGTGTGTGTGGAATCCAGAAAGATGAGGCCTGTGTCACTAAGTGCTGGGCTGAAGAGTCCTAAAACTCGCGCTACCCCACTTTGCAGCTAGTCCGCTCCTCTGTGGGGAAGATGGAGAATTTGGCCATAGAGAAGCAGCCATGGTTTACAGGGACCAAAATGAAGGCACTGTCTGCCATGGCAAGGATTTTCCTAGTCACACATCTGAAGACATGAAGGCAAAGAGGGAGCATTAAGAGAAAGATATTGCTAGAGCCAAGGAGAGGGAAAGAAGAGAGGTGAGAAATGTGTACCTGACTTAAAGCCAGGATTTAGGACTACAAAGAAGAAGATATGCATAAAACATTAACAATGGGTCAGCAGAATTTCATAGCATGCCCTTATTTCTAACGAGTAGTTACTAAGTATGAGGGGGATGGGCTAAACCAAGGCCACTTGATCTCCTGAATCTCATTGATGGAGGTAGATGAGTAATCATGTTCTTTTTTTTCCTGGCATTCTTTCTCTTAGACTTATGAACCCCCTTTGACCCCCTCTGCTCTGGTTCAACAATGAAATCAATGTCATCGCCACAACTTAAGAGAGAAAAAAAGGACTCTCATTCCTTTGCTGGAGGAAATTGACTTTGGGTGTTCTTCAGTCAGTGCCTAAAAGCCCAGAGCTCCTGTGACAGATGAGAAGCCCCAGCACCGCAGGTAGCCAACGAAGGACCCAGGAAGCAGAGACTTACCTAAAAAGGCCACCTGACTCCACAACAAACAATCCATCTCTTCCAGAAACCAGGGGGAGATAAGGGTTCTGCTTCATCTATATCCATGCGTGAAACTGGAGTCAAAGTTTTCCATCTTAAACTCCAAGGACAGGTGTAAACAGAAGCTCAGTGCTTCCTGGGAGACTGACTACAAAGACCTAATCAGACGCCTTTCATCTCTGACCCTTTACCTCTGTCTTTGCTGGGGCATGGAGGTGACTGAGCTGCTGTTTTTTGGGCCCAAGGAAATGACAGGCAACCTGCTGATCAATAGCCCCCGTTAGTAATGTCTTCAGAACAAGGAGAGGAGAGGCAAAAAATTAGGCAGAAATTGATACTCATGTCTGCTGAGGAGTGGGTGGGACCTCATTATATTAATGGTGCTTAAAAAAAAGAAATCACTAACAGCAGACTGATGACCTTTCATTCCTTGAGAAATGGAAATGCTTTCTAAGGAAGCAAGGAGCTGAGCCTCAAGTCTTAGTTGACCTGCGTTCTCCTGTCCCTGGGACCACACCAAGTGGCATCTCTTGATTTATTCCCAAGCACCACTTGTTGGATGGTAACTTAGACAAAAAACATGAAAAGAAAGAACTGACAACAAAACTAAGGCATTAGGAATGAGCCGTTCAATAGATAAATTACAAGTTTGGGACTCAACAAAGCAATTTAGAGAGTAGAAGGATTGATTTATGGGGAATATCACCTCCTTTGATGTTTAAGTTGGCTAATCAGTGATTCCCTTTTTTTGGCTTAGGAGATAGGAGATGAGTAAAGAATCAAGATCAGTAACCAACCAACAAATGACTGAAATAAATAATTTTACGAGAGAGATTTCTTTCACGTTGGCCCACAGAGTTGCATAAATCTAAGAAATTAATTTAGAATACTTATGTCCCAACCAACCCAATGACTTTTATTTCTTTTCATGTTGAATACACATTCAGTGACTATTTGTTTAATTTTTTAAAAGGAATTTAGCCTCTTAATAGGAAGGTTTTGAAATGTAAAAAACTGGGCTTTTAAAAACAGGTATGCCCAATGCAGTCACTCAAAACTGTAATCCTAGCAACTTTGGAGGCAGAGCTCAGGGGATCACAGTTTGAGGCCAGGTCAGGCATAAAAGTTCCAGAGACTCCATCTCAACCAATGGCTAGGTGTTGTAGCATGTGCCTGCCTCCCAGCTAGGGGAGAAGAATGGCTGGGGTGCAACATCCCATTCCTGTCATTACCGGGAAGTACAAGTAGGATGATGGCAGCTTCAATTAGTCCTGGGCATGAAACAAGACACTGCTTTGGAAAACACCAAGGTAAGAGGGGGTTGGAGGCATGGTTCAAGTGGTAGGGTTCCTACTTAGCTAAATGTGAGTCCCTGAGTTCAATTTCCAGTATCACCAAAATACAACAAAAAACGATTAAGCAAATTCCCCTCAGGAAAACTTTAGAAATATATCAGCACATGAGTTGTATCAAAGAGACAGGGGAAAAAAAAACCTGAAGGTGTCTTGTCTCTCTAGTATATAAATATCAACCTTAAGAGAAATACATTTGAAATATTATTTTTAAAATGTTTGTTGAAGTAGGGTACTGTGGCTCATGCCTATAATCCTAGCTACTCAGGAGGCTGAGATTTAATCATCAAGGTTCAAAGCCAGCCCAGGCAGGATAATCTGTGAGAGTCTTAATCTCCAACTAACCACCAGAATACTAGAAGTGGCACTGTGGCTCAAAGTTGTAGATCACTAGCCTTGATCAAGAGAGCTCTGGGACAGCACCAGGATTTTAAGTTTAAGCCCCACGACTCACCAAAAGAAAAAAGAAACCATTTTTTTGTTGCCCTCTTTTTTGCAATAATGGGGATGGGCCCCAGAGTCTCACCCATATGAGGCAAGTGCTCATTGGGCATAGAATTTACTCTCCCAGGTTGTTATTTTTTTAAATTGGCACTGAGACTTGAACTCAGGGCCTTAAAGCTCTCAGCTGGCACTGTACTACTTGAGTCACATCTCCAGCATGGTATTTTGCTGGATAATTAGAAATAGATCCTGAGGGCTGTCAGGACTGGCTTTGAACCTTAATCCCCAGGTCTCAGCCTCCAGAGTAGTTAGAATGATAGGCATGTGTCACCTGCACCCAAATACTTTTACAATTTTTAGAAGATTAAATTAAGATTTAAGCAGGAGGGGGGAATAAATTTATTTTCATTAAAATGGTTGTCTGCTTCTGACTGTGCTATTTGCAAAAGGAGAAGCCAGTGTTCAAGAGTGGCCTCCTCTGGGGAGCACCAGGCAATGGAGCATCTTGGCAGCTATTCCTGCTCTGTGTGTCCGTGTGTGTGTCTGTGTGTGTGTCTGTGTGTGTGTGTGTGTGTGTTATAGTCACTACCTGGCCTCTTGCTTCTGAATTTACCATATGCTTCCTAGGCAAAGGAGGCTTTTAAAATGTATGTCAGGCTTTCTCTCTGTTCGTTTCTAGCTCTCTTGCTCTTCTTTTCTAGCTCTCTTGCTCTTCTTTTCTAGCTCTCTTGCTCTTGCTCTTCTTTTCTAGCTCTCTCTGCTCTCTCTCTGCTCTAGCTCTTTCCTCTCTCTTTCCCAGCCACGTGGAGTGCCAACCTTGCCTGGTCCCAGCAGGTCTTCTGAATACCTGAATACCACATGAGTGCTACTGTTCTCACCCCTCTCTCTGCTCTTTTCTAGCTCTTTCCTCTCTTTCCCAGCTCTCTCTCATTCCCAGGCCTTTCCCAGCCACGTGGAGTGCCAACCTTGCCTGTTCCCAGCAGGTCTACTGAATAAACCTACCCCTTACCTAAAATAGCAATAAAAATTAAAAAAATTAAAATGTATGTCAGATGATGTCCCTTGCCAATGTGACCATGTCCCTTGCTTTGTAAGTGGCTTACCTTACTGGGAAAATCTTCACCCATACCTGCTGTGCAACCAAGATCCCCTATGTGTGCCTGCCTACTTCTCCAACTTTGTCTCCCACTCTACCTACCCCTCCTCAGCTCACCTCACACTCACACCAAGCCCTGTCCTGCTTCTGGGTATGAACTGTCTCCTCTGCCTGGAGTGCTCTTCCCACAGTTCTGCCCTTTCTTCATGTTGTTCAGGCACACCAAATCTAGCAGACATCTTACTCTTTTCACTTAGATGAGCATGGTTGGCTTATCGCCTTAGCTAGTCATCCCATGGGAATGTGATTGGTCTGCCCACTTAGGGTTCTAGCAACATGAGCAGTGCCTGCAATCAGCTATTAAAAGGTTGCGCTTTGGGGAATGTCTCTTCAAGTCTGCTTTGATGGACTCCATACACAGGTGAACATTTACTGGTGCAATTGCCTGGCTCTGCCAATTGTTTTATCTACAGATGAGCCTGTGACAGCTGAGTTTTTTCAGCCTGAGGTCTGGGTGTCTACACTGTATGATGTACCATAGTTCAGATCTGATGTTGCTGCAGCAGCACAGGCCCAAGGGCTGTGCTGAGCATCATCCTGTGAGCAACCTTGCTAAAATAGGAAGTTGTTTGCCCCACCCCAGCTTTGGACTTACCAGATTCCTTATCTAGGCCCTGGAATCAGCAGCTCAGTCCTGACTCACCCCACATTTGCCAGCCAATCCCGGAGACCCACAATGTGAGGAAATAAGCAATACACAATGAGGGAGGTCTTTTGTATGGCTTCACTTTTTCTTGCTCAGAATAGCACTTACCCAGTTCTACAGTGCAAACCCCCTACTGTTTCATATTAAATAAATGTCAAGGGCTGGTTTTTTTTTTTTTTAACTATGTGTGCTTTTTGTTTTGTTTTGTTTTTTGTTAATCATGGGGCCTGAACTCTGGGCCTGGGCTCTGTACCTCAGCTCTTCAGCTCAAGGCTGGTGCTCTACCACTTGAGCCATAGTGCCACTTCTGGATTTTTCTGCTTATGTGGTGCTCAAGAATCAAACCCAGGGCCTCATGAATGCAAGGAAAGCACTCTACCACTGAGCCACCATCCCAGCCCGCTATGTGTGGTTTTAATAGTTTATCACTGGTGATACTTGATAATCAAGAGTAAATGAATAGGCTAACATTTTAAATGTACACTTTAATAAGTATAAAGTACATAAAGAAAGCTGACCAAGATACATAAATTAGCATCCATTTATATTATTTATTTTTCACTTTTTTTTGGGGGGGGGGTCTGGTCATGGGGCCTGAACTCTGGGCTTGGGTGCTGTCCCTCAGCTCTTCAGCTCAAGGCTAGCTCTCTACCACTTGAGCCACAGCACCACTTCCAGCTTTTTTCTTTTTGCTTATGTGGTGCTGAGGAATCGAACCCAGGGCCTCATGCATTCAAGGCAAGCACTCTACCACTGAGCCACCTTCCCAGCTCCCTATTTTTCACTTATTAAGGTTGTTTAATATACTTTTTGTACTTGTCAGTTTGGAAGTCCTCTGTTGTAAAGATAATTCTTAAATGATAAACAGCAGCTTCATTGATTATCCTGGACCTCCGTGTTGGATAAATTTCATTTCTTCTTGAGATCTGTATTTCTGAGGTGATGTTCTTAACATTGTTTCAGTGTGTGGTGGACTCTGATGCATCAGAGTTGGTGATTTACTTCCCTTAGCAGGCTGGGGGACCAAAGAGGAGTGAGTGAGAGCCCTGACAACCTTAGAGCTTCTGATGCACTGAGCTTAGGAGGGAATCATATGAATGACGTATGTGGCTTGACTACCTGTATGACCCTGCTGGCAGATGCCATCTTGGTGCCCATCGTGACCGCAGGAAGGAGCAGCTTCAGGAGGCAAGTGAGCCGTAGTGCTCTCCAGAGTGGACTCTAAGGGGTGCTTCTTTTACTTTACACTTTGGCTCATCTACCGAGTGACTGAACCATGCACCTCCTTGAAGAATTTTGAGAAACCACTTCCCACTCTGTTTACTGGTGAACTAATCACCATGAAAAACTTACATCTTACAATTAAATGTGCCAAAGGATGTAATTTCCAATGTATTAGAAATGTTGAAGTATTTGTATTTGTAAATAAAATGCTTCACCTCACTTTCAAATGCATTCAGGAGAACCAAAGCATGTCAGATTCATATTAACTGTTTCAAATCCTGGAACCGTATATTAAGGAAAGGGTCAGAAATTTTATCTCAGCTCATTTTCCCCTTAAGACTTCTATCCTACTTCCTGCTTCTTTCACAATGTTAACCTAAAGTAATATATTCAAATATCTCAGAACTTTTCAATGGCTTCTCTTTGTATATCACTGAGAAATAAATCAATCTTAATATTTTAATTATTTCTATGATGACTTTAGATGTTAAAAATAAAACAAGACACTTTATTTTGATAATTATTAAATATGAAGACAAACTTCTGTAGGAAGTATATTCCTTGATGAGATATAGAGTTGGAGTTGTTAACTTGATTAAAGAAGGCAGAGGCTGGGAGGGGGAGGGGTTCAGGTGGCAGAATCCCCATACTGACAGGGGAAAAAGAGAAGCAATAGTTAAAATGGTTTCATTTTCTAATGTGAAGGAGGTTTTTATACTTCAAGGCAATGTGTTATACTACCATGTCTTTTTCTTGCTATTTGAGTTCAGAGTTTTCATGGAAGTAGAAGTAGGGTTGGAGCATGGTAGCTCATGCCTATAATCCCATCTATTTGAAAGTGGAGACAGGAGGATTAAGGTTCAAGACTAGCTTAGGAATAAAGTCAATGGGACTCATTTTCAGGTTTTGGAGCCTGGACTTCCTTCCTGGCAAATAGGTGTTCTCAGACACATTAGTTCTGGTTCTTTAAGGCTTATTTAATAAACTTCAACTATTTTTACAATTATCTCTAATGGTTTTTATTTCTTTAAAAGAATGTAAACACAAGTATGCACTGTCGTTTGTATGTACTGAAATAAAAGTTTAGTTGTTATTGATTTTGTTTTTTTTATCTTGTTATTCTGTCCCTAAGGCAGATCCAGAGTACCAACCTAGCCAAGTGATCTTCAGTAGATCCTTCAGTAGCAAGAGTGCTCATAAAGAGAAGGAAGGCTTGGCAAGACATAAGCTATCTGGCTTCTGATCACCTGGCCACCCCAGTAGTACATGCAGTAATTGACAGTAGTGGGGTATGGTTATCACTAGATACTTTGAAATGGAAGGTAGACTGTAAAACAACTACTATTTAAAAGCCCATAATTGTAGTATATGTAAATGGTGCAGCCACTATGGAAAACAATATGGTAGCTCTCAATAAATCAGAGGGGCTCTACATCACAGCCAGATCTCTTCTTTGTAGACCCATACTGTAAATAGGAACCCCCACCCCAGGGTGGCAGGACTGCTCCACCAACTCAAAGATTAGGCCTCAACCATGTGCCCTTTCCTCAGCCATCCCAGCAAATGCCCTATGGCTGTCTCCTGAGTTCTGATGAACTTACTTCAATAGCCAGAAAAAAAAAATGTTGATAAGCCAGGTTTAACATGAGGATGTTGATTTATTCAAAGAGAGGGAAATAGATAACAGACAGGAAAACAAACAAACTCAACCCTGTGGTTTGAATATGGTGTATCCCCTGGAAAATACATGCTGAAATTTAATCCCATTATAAAATATGAAGAGGGAGTGGGGTGGGGGGCCTTTACAAGGTGATTAGGGCTCTGCTTTTACTGAACATATTCGCACAATTAATGGCTTAGAGGCTTGTGTTGAGAGTGAGTTTGCTATTAAAAACACACACACACACACACACACACACAAAACAAGTTTGGCTGGATTCCCCTGCTTCCCTTGCTCTGTGATCTCTTTGTGTGTGTGTGTGTGTGTGTGTGTGTGTGTGTGTGTGTGTGTGTGAAAGACAGAGAGAGAAAAGAGGGAGAGAGAGGGAAACAGAAAGAGGGAGACAGAGAGAGGAAGAGAGGGAGGGAGAGAGGGGGAAAAAAAGGGGAGAGAGGGAGAGAGGGAGAGAGAGAGAGAGAGAGAGAGAGAGAGAGAGAGAGAGAAAGTACATGTGCATGCCAGTCCTAGGGCTTCAACTTAGCCTGGGCACCCTATTCCTGAGCTTTTTCCCTTAAGGCTGGCATTCTACTACTTGAGCTATATAGCACCTGTTCAGCTTTTCAGTGGTTAGTAAGACATCAGACTCTTATAGCCTTTCCTGCCTGGGCTGGCTTCAGATCTCAGCCTACTGAGTAGCTAGGACTATACACATAAGTCACCCACGCATAAGCATATACCCAGCTTCCTGTGATGTCATGATTTTCTCAGGACTCTGGCAGAAAAATGTTGGACAAACATGCTGCCTTTATATTTTGGACCAGAACCAGAAACTACACTAAGCCTGTTTACAGCATGCCTAATCTATGTATGATACTATCTACAATTAGGCTACTATGATCAAGAGCTGGAAAACAGGCTACTGGATATAAAATTTGTGAAAGTGGTTTTGTAGGTGCTGATTTCAAACAATTTTTTTTAGGGGAGGGAAAGCCACCACGGAAAACAAACACACATGGTAAAATATCCATTGTGGTCGCTGGAGTTAGAAACCCTCCAAACTGTTAGCCATGGGGCTCAAGTGATAAAATTATGGCCAAATATTGCAGTATTATAAATTAGATTAGGAAAGATGTCACTAGCCAAAGCAAACTGCATGGGTGAGAGTTGGAGAGAGAATTCGAGATGGCCAAGTCCAAAGTGGACTCGCTGACATTTCAGGTGGTTCACTAACTGCTTTGTGCCCTTTGAAATTTCACTCCAAATTACTGTCAATGAAGTTAATAAAATCTCAGTCTATTCAACAAAAGAAGCACCAATCTGTGCTTTTCCATTGGGTCAGGGAAGCCTGGCTTTATCACATACATGCTTCATGTCATCTAGGGCTGGATGCTATGTTTGCTTAAACTAAATATGCAAAAATTTTATGAAGATTCTCTATCAGCTTTTATAGCTAGAAATCTTGCATTGAACACAAGCCCCAAAATGAATTGATAAATACCTTCAGGTTTAGTAAATCAATTTTAGTCTGCTTTATTTATTCCCCAGAATATGACTCTTTCCTCATTTTCTTTAAAAAAATATATACTATATTTTCATTGTATCAAATAGCAAAAACAAAGACTCTTCAAAATGTATTTCCAAAATTTGACATGAAAAAATGGCATAAATATTTTTGTATGTGTTACTTTCCTAAAGTTTATGTGTCCAGCATGAATGTGTATTGTTTGAATTTATAGGTAATAACTTATCTTGAATAAGTTTTAAGAAAATTCCTATTGGCTAGAGCCATGGCTCAAATGGTAGAGCACTGGCCTAGCAAGCATAAGCTCCTGAGTTCAATCCCTAGTACCATGAAAAAGTAAAAAAATATATGCTATACATATTTCTATAACATCATTCAATTTAAGAAGTAGAAATTTTATTTTACTTATATGCAAAATTAATAGGGACTACCTAAAATGTGTGATAAATCTTGCATTTGTGAAAACACACTATGCTTATCCCTGATCAAAGGACAGGGGAAGCAATGGGGTCAGATTTAAACTGGGAATTAATTTTTTTTTTCACAAGGTCTAAAATTTACTAGTCCAAAAGGAAATTCAGCTAATTGTTATTTCTACTCCTGCATGCTGAGAAGTCTGTTCTCTACCTTATTATGCAAATGTACTCAATAAAACTGACCACGATCCTAAGAAAGGGAGAGTTAGTCTGGGAAGGTGGCTCAGTGGTAAAGCACTTGCCTTGCATGCCTGAGGCCCTGGGTTTGATTCCACAGCACCACATAAGCAAAAAGAAAAAAGCCGGAAGTGGCATTGTAGCTCAAGTGGTAGAGCGCTAGCCTTCAGCTGAAGAGCTGAGGGACAGCGCCCAGGCCCAGAGTTCAGGCCCCACGACCAGACCCCCTCAAAAAAAAAAAAAAAAAAGAAAGGGAGAATTAGTGTTTTGTTCCTATGTTTAAAGAATACTGAAGCTTGATACAATAGGAGTTATTATAAAGTCACTTTCCTTGGATCAAGTTGCTTTGTGACTTTGCCTACATGAGCTCTGTCTCCAGCTAAATCCAAATATTTCTCTACCGGAGTCATAGATTTTTTTCATTTGAATTTGCAAACACTTATGGTTGAGAAATGATCCATCCAACATCCCTAAAGCATCCCCTTTCTGTCTTTAAATCCTCTGTGCTTCCTCCATCAAAAATGGGATGAACTGGGGCTGGGAAGGTGACTCAGTGGTAGAGCGCTTGCCTTGCATGCATGAGGTCCTGGGTTCGATTCCTCAGCACCACATAAGAAAAAAGCTGGAAGTAGTGCTATGGCTCAAGTGGTAGAGCTCTAGCATTGAGCTGAAGAGCTGAGGGACAGCGCCCTGGCCCAAAGTTCAGGCCCCACGACTGGACCCCCCCCACCCCTCCGCCAAAAAAATGGGATGAACTATTTTGTCTCAAAGTGAGGTGGCCCGCATGCAGCTTCACAGTATTGGATGGCAAAGCCCTTTACCTTCCTTAACATTTCTAAATGACAATGAGATCACACAGGCTAGAACCATAGAGCCAGAGTCAAACTAAGTTGCCAGAGGGACCTTCATCAAAAATGTAGGGGCAATGACAGGATTTCTTTTTCCAGGTAGTAAAGACAGTCATTCATGATATGAACTTTGCCAAATATGTAGTGACATAGGGCAAGCATTACACAAATGCTCTGGTGGGAAGGAAGGGAAGAAAAAGGAAAAAAGGAGATAAAGAAGACAGGTGGGAAGGCAAGAAGGCTGGAAAACAGAAAGGCAGGCAGGCAGGCAGGAAGGAAGAAAGGAAGGAAGGAAGAAAGAAAGAAAAGAAAGGAGGGAGGAAGGGAGGGAGGAAGGAAGGAAGGAAGGAAGCAAGGAAAGAAGGAAAGAAAAAGAAAAGGAAGAAAGGAAAAAAAGGAAAGAAAGAAAAAAGGTAAAAAGTAATAGATACATGAAAAGGGAAGAAAATGGAGAAGAAAGCTAAATTCAACCATTTGCTAAGGACTTAAAGAATATTTAATATTTCCAGATGTCAGTAAAGAGAGAAGCAAATTGTTTAGTGGTCCAGTATCTGCTCACATGTCATGGCTGCACTCAAGACTAAGTATGACACATTTGGTACAGTGAACAGATGGGATTTTTTTTTTGACCAATGCAATGACCATCTACCGTATCCATAAGGTACCACTGCTCTTGTTCATCCAATACTCAGAAAGAAATGTCACTTAAAAGACAAGGGACTAGTTTTAAAGGTAATATAGTCAGGAGGCAAGAAGGTAAAAGACTCAAAGCCCCAGCCAGCATGGGCTGGTATTTGATGTGGAATTTGGATCTCTGGATCTCAGTCAGGTTCTCAGTTGTTAAACCTGACCATTTGGGCTGGACAGGTCCTTGTCTTGCTCCAGTCTCTTTCTTGCCTTTCAAAATAGGACAACTAGTTTCTGATAGGGCCTGTTTTCAGGAGCCAGAAATTCATTTCCCAGATCCAATGGACATGAACTGTATGAAGTTCTGTTTTTTGCAATTTTATAATGAGAGGATATTGCAGAAATAGAAATAATAGATGAACTAAAATTGAACTAACAAAAGATGGGATTATTAGATAGATATTTTCTTAAGGAAAAAATAGCTCCCACAAATTGCAACAATTGACATTTGCTAGTGTATGTGAACAGAGCTATGTAAGTATTCCATGTCATTAAACTCTTTAATAATCCTTCAAGCTAAGGATTATGATTCTCAGTTTATGCATAATAGACTGGATTTCAGAAAACCACAGTATTTGTCTGAGTTTGTACAATTGGCAGATACCAAGCCAGATGTCAAGTTCAAACGTTCCGGTCCTCCTGAGAGGAAGGATAAGGTGAGAGTTAAAGATCCCTGGCCTGGAGAAGTAGGTCTCATATGAAAGCTAACAGCGAGGAAGATGTGGCCTGGTAAGAGAATGAGATCCAGGATACCATATTACATTTATGACATATCTTCTTAGGTTTCTCTTGGATCTGATTATTTCACAAAATTTCCTAGAATTTTGTGTATGGTCAGGAATATTTGTAGAAATGTTTAACAGGGAAAGAAAAGAAGATCTAAGAAAATCTTATAGCTAGTCTAGTGGCAAAAGACTGAATGAATGCCTTCCACGCAAAATCAGGAAAAATGTGAAGATGTCCATTTGTATCATTCCTGTTATATACTCTACTTGAGATTCTAGTCACTGTGACAAGAGAAGAAGAACTAGAATGTACACAGATGAGAAAGACAAAGAAAGCTGTACTTGCAAATGAGAACCATGTAGAAAATCCCAGAATCTACCTCCAAATATTTGATGGAACCCAACTAATAAACTTTCTGTAAAAAAGATTAATATACCGGGGCTGGGAAGGTGACTCAGTGGTAGAGTGCTTGCCTTGCATGCATGACTCGTTAGGTTCAATTCCTCAGCACCACATAAGCCAAAAAAGCCAGAAGGGGCACTGTGGCTCAAGTGGTATAGCGCTAGCCTTGAGCTGAAGAGCTAGGGGACAGCGCCTAGGCCCAGAGTTCAGGCCCCATGACCGACAAAATAAAAGATTAATATAGTAAAGTCAATTTTATTTACTCCATGAATAGGAAATTGAAAAAGTCATTCTTATAGCACTAAGCATGAAATAACCATGAATGAATCTAACAAAATATATACCATGTTCATATTCTGAAACCTATGAAACTGATGAGAAAAATTGGAGAAGGCCCAAATAAATGTGAAGATTTATACCATGTTCATTATTAGAAGTATTAATGTAGTTAAGGTAACCATTCTTTCTAAATTGGGCCATGGATCCAAAGCAATGTTTTGTTAATTTATGGAAGAAAAGGTTGAGGGATTCATATTCTTGACTTCATGATCCAGTATAAAGCCACAGTCATTAGGACAGCAAGGTAGTGGCCTATGGACAGAACATATGGATCAATGGAACAAAATAGAATCCAATTGATTTCAACAAGGTCAACAGGACAATTAAATAAAGAAAGGATTGTATTCTCAATTAATGGTGTTGAAACAAACATTCATAAGCAATAAACAACCTCAATCCTTACCTCATACCATATAGAGAAATAAAATAATAGTGAATCAGACTTAAAAGTAGAAGTTAATATTTAAAATATGGAGAAGAAAGCACAGGAAGAAGCCTTGAGTAGCTTGGATTTCAGAAATATTTCTTAGACAAAAAAAATATGACATAGCTGGGCACCAGTGGCTCATGCATGTGATCTAGCTACTCAGGAGGCTGAGATGTGAGGATTGCGGTTCAAAGCCTGCCTGGGCAGGAAAGCCTGTGAGACTCTTATCGCCAATAAACCACCAGCAAACCAGAAGTGGTGCTGTAGCTCAAGTGGTACAGTGCTAGCCTTGAGCTGAAGAGCTAAGGGACAGTGCCCAGGCCCAGTGTTCAAGCCCCACGACCAGCAACAACAAAAAAGTATGACATAAAAAAGGGGGGAAAAAACGATAAATTGGACATCTAAAACTGCTAACTTAAAGCTGTAGGTCAATGGCTCACATTGTAATCCTAGCTACTCAAGAGGCTGAGATCTGAAGCTAGGCTGAGCAGAAAAGTCTGAGAGATACCACTTCCAATTAACTAGCAAAACTGCTATCTCAGAGGTGTGGCTTGAGTGATAGAATATCAGTCATGAACAAAAAAATTAAGTGAGAGTGCAAGACGCTGAGTTCAAGCCCTGATACAAAATCTCAGCTTTGCCAAAGACCTTTGAAAAGGATAGGGCAAAGACTCAGAGGAAATATTTTGCAAGCTATTTCTGATCAAAGTTTTGTAAAATAAATAAGTTATATATATATATATATATATATATATATGTTATATATATATATATATATAAAGAACTCTTACGCCATACTAAGAAGACAACCAATAAATTTTTCTAGTGATGAAAGATTTGAACAAATATTCAACAATGACATAGAGATGACAATGAATACTTGAAGAATGCTTAACATTATTAGTCATCAAAAAATTCTAATAAAAGCTGGGTATGGTGACTCAAGCTTGCAATCCTACCTATTCAGGTGGTTGAGATCTGAGGGTTCAAAAGCAGCCTGGGCAGGAACGTCTGTGAGACTCTGATCTCCAATTAATTACCAAAAATCTAGAAGTCAACCTGTGGCACAAGTAGTAGAGTACTAGCCTGGAGCAAAAAGGCTCAGGGAGAGTGCCTGAGTCCCGAGTTCAAGCTACACACACACACACACACACACACACACACACACACACACACACACACACACACACACACACACACACACACACACCCATGGTAGAATACCAACCAAGCACCTAGTAGAATAAAATAAAAACAAAACAAACATCACGTGTTTAGTGAACATATGGTACAAATAGAAAATCATATTTTAGATGGAAATGACAAATGGAATAGTTTCTTTGGAAAATGCTCTGGAAGTTTCTGAACAATATTAAACATTCATTTATCATATGACTCGAAAGTCCCACTCCTGTATTTACTCAACTTGAATGAATATATGAGTTCACTGAAGACCTTCCCATCCACATTCATAGCACAGCTATTCTTAATAGCCAGAAACAGGAAACAATTCAAAGGACCACTCAATAGTAAAGGAATAAACAAACTATAGTGCATCCATACAATGGGAGATTGCTTAGTGATAGAAGACAATGCATATGGTTGGACCTCAAAAGCATTTTGCTGTGTAAAATAGTCAGAAAAAAATTACTTTGGAATGATTATGTTCAACTTACAATAGAATACTTATATATATATATAGTTATATATATATAATATATATATAGTTTTGTTTTTGTCAGTTGTGGGGCTTGAACTCTTCAGCTCAAGGCTGGTGCTCTACCACTTGGGCCACAGTGCCACTTTTGGTTTTCTGAGGGGTTTATCGGGGATAAGAGTCTCACAGATTTTTCCTACCCAGGCTGGCTTTGAACCACGATCCTCAGATCTCAGCCTCCTGAGTAGCTAGGATTAAGGCGTGAGCCACCAGTGCACGGCTGAAATACTTATATTTTATATACAATATACATTCTGGAAGTATTAAAACTAGAGAAACAAATCAATGTGACCAGACGCTGGTGATGGCATCAGGGGTTCTTGCATGTTGATTGTGGTGGTGAGTACACAGCTATATTTGCTTTTCAAAAGTTATTAAATTGCACCGTACATCTAAAAAGTATTTATTACTATATGTAAATGACAGCACAATAAACTGATTTTTATAACAAGGGAGGAAATTTTATCATATGCTACAACATGAATGAGCCTTGAACACATGAAATAGATAAATAAAAACCCAAAGAGAGACCAATCCTCTGTGATTCCACTCATATGGTCCTGAGCTGTCAAATTCATAAAGTATGAAGATAAAGATCGGAGTAAGCGAGCCAGGCACAGGTGGCTCAGGCCTGTAATCATAGCTAGTCATGAAGCCAAGAGCTAGAAGGTTAAAGTTTGAAGCCAGCCAAGCAGAAAAGTCCATGAGATTCTATGGATTCTTCAATTAACCAGCAAAAAATCAAGCTAGAGTTGTGGCTCAAGTGGTAGAGTATCAGCCATGGACAATAAAGCTGAGTGAGTGTGAGGCCCTGAGTTCGAGCCCAGGTTCAGGTACCAAAAAATAACGAGGGGAGAATTTGAGGATGTTCACAGTGCAACTAACTGCTGAAATGGAAAGAGAGAAGGTAAAATAAAGTTCAACTTGTGGGGAAAATTTTTCTAAAGATCAATAAAGTTTGAGAAATGGGAATACTTTCCAGAGGAGAAGAAGAAGAAGAAGCAAGAATATGTGTATATTCTGCCTACTGGAAAGCCAAAAATATCTACATATATATAATATATATATATATATATGGAAAGTCATTTTATATAAATACTGGTAAGTTAAGAACATAAAGGAAGATATTTTTAGCTTTTCAGTGCTGTGGATTGAACCAGGGTCAGAGGCATACTAGGTAAGCACTTTGCTATTGAGCTAGCCCTAAGAAGATACAAATTTTACCCTCAAAAATTATGAAGTTGAGTCTTTATTCTAATTTCCAAAGCTATAGCCTCTGCCTAATCTAAATGACTTTTTTCGTGTTTCTAAAATAATAAAATAACATTAAGAAAATATATTTAGAGAATAACATAAGAAAAATTGATTCATTCATTACCCAGTTTAGTCAATTCTTTCATTTGCTTTGGTGATAAATAAATACATTTGTTAGTTAATGCACAATGTGGCATATAGCCCCTATTGACCAAATATAACATTCCATCAGACCTGGGACTTGACTGACAACAGAGGTGAAATTGGAGTACCGAAAACAAGATAATCGAAATTTGAAAAGAGGCACCATTACTAAAAAAGAATATGGAAAGAAAGGAGAATGGTAAGATATGAATTATGAAAAAGTGGTGAGTAAGGAAGGGTAGGCTAATTGGTAACAGTATACTAAATTCTAGATATCTAGTAGTCTATAGAAAACAGAATTAAGTTACATAATTTCAGCTTTATATGTCACTTTGTTAGAAGCATCAACAGAAGTGATAACTAGAACTCCATAGCTAGACCATTAAGAAGGAAATAAAGCTTGTTATAGTGCCTCACATCTGTAATCCCAGCTGCTTAAAGAGGTAGAGGTAGGGAAGATCATAGTTTTAGACTAGCCTAGGCAAAAAGTTTTCCAGACCTCATTATTCTTAGCCTCAGAGAGGATTGATTGTGATCCAGTTTGAACCAGGCAAGAGCAAATTTTCTATCTGAAAATTAACTATAGCTAAAAAGTACTTGGGGGTATGGTTCAATTGCCTAGTAAGTGTAAGACTTTTGAGTTCAAACCCCAGAACCACCCCCACCCCGCAAAAAAAAAAAAAGACAAAAAGCAGTCTTTACTAAACAAAAATGTCTAGCTAAAAAGCTACTGCTTAGCAAGAGTGGCTACAGGGGACTTACTGATACCATGACACTTCAGAACTTTAGAAACTTGGACTTCATCACAATTCATGGAAATTTAACTTTGCAGTTGGTGAAAACATTTGCCAAGGAAACTTGAAAAAAATAATTCCAGGAAAGGTACATCCTGCCTTGAAGGGTAGAGTCAACACCATGAAGAACTTTCACAAAATCGTGTATAACACTACTATTAAAATACCAATGGAAACTAGGGGCTGGTGGCTCATCCTTATAATCCTAGCTACTCAAGAGGCTGAGATTTGACAATTGTGATTCAAAGCTAGCTGAGCAGGAAAGTCTGTGAGACTCTTCTGACCAA
This sequence comes from Dipodomys spectabilis, assembly GCF_019054845.1. Lineage (NCBI taxonomy): Eukaryota > Metazoa > Chordata > Mammalia > Rodentia > Heteromyidae > Dipodomys > Dipodomys spectabilis. The sequence goes on from NW_024870876.1 coordinate 2,130,848, forward strand.
TTAACCACCAGAAAACTGGAAGTAGAGCTGTGACTCAAAGCAATAGAGCTCTAGCCTTGGAAACAAAACTTCAGAGACAGTGCCCAGGCCTTGAGTTCAAGCCCCAAGACAGACAAAAAAAACCCCACAAAAACAAACAAACAAAAAACACCAATGGACAATAATCAGGGAGGATTCTTGTCTTCTTTTCATGTGATCAGCATGAGATTCCAAAGTAGCTAACGTCTACTGACAGGTAACTTGATACTCACCAAGTAAAACAATCAGATGTATTCCAATCTTTCCCTTTGTATTAATAGAATTATTCTAGGTACATAAAAGCCAAAAAGTATATTTCTTCAGAGTACTCTGTCTTATTTTCACTTTCTCGCCAATTAAGAAAAATTTATGGGGGCTGGGAAGGTGGCTCAGTGGTAGAGTGCTTGCCTTGCAAGCCTGAAGCCCTGGGTTCGATTCCTCAGCAAAAAAAGAAAAAAGCCGGAAGTGGTGCTGTGGCTCAAGTGGTAGAGCGCTAGCCTTGAGCTGAAGAGCTGAGGGACAGCGCCCAGGCCCAGAGTTCAGGCCCCACAACCGGACCAAAGAAAAAGAAAAATTTATGAAATTTTAATAAATCAGTACAATCTGTTCATCCTTTAGCAAATATTATTTCAAATGTATTTTATCTATACAAGGATCTCTCTAATGGCTTTTTTAAATATTTATCTACCCATAGCTATAACTACACAGATTTTTAAAAAATTCTTCATAGGGGGCTGGGAAGGTGGCTCAGTGGTAGAGCGCTTGCCTTGCATGCTTGAGGCCCTGGGTTCAATTCCTCAGCACCACATAAGCAAAAAGAAAAAAGCCGGAAGTGGCACTGTGGCTCAAGTGGTAAAGTGCTAGCCTTGAGCTGAAGAGCTGAGGGACAGCGTCCAGACCCAGAGTTCAGGCCCCACGACCAGACCCCCCTCCCCCCCAAAAAATTCTTCATAGTAGCCATACTAAAGAATTCAATCAAATTAGTTTCCTAGGATGGTCAGTTTATAATAAAAGTATTTTATGAAAATGTCATAATTCATGGCAATCTAACTTTGTAGCTGGTGAAAGCATTTGCTAAGGAAACCTGAAAAAAAAATTTATGCATTGTCTTATCACAATGTTGCTGCTATCACTGATTTCTTTTCTCTTCCTTTTTTTTTTTTTTTTTTTGGCAGTACTGGAGTTTGAACTCAGGGCCTCATATATGCGCAAATGTTGCTTTACCACTCAAGCCATACCTCCAGTATGGCATTTTACTGGTTAATCAGAGATGATGTCTCAGGCTTTTTGCCCAGGATGACTTCAAACTTCTATCTTCTGAACCTTGGCCTCCTAAAAATCTAGGGTTACAATTGTGCACCATTGGCATTCAATTAAATTGTTTTGATAAGGAGACAAAATCTGAGTTGTTGTTGTTTTTAAAAAGATTACTGCTGTTTTCAGCAGCACATTTGTAAAATTTGGAATGATACAGAGATTAATATGGCCCTTGTGTAACAAGGACATGCAAATTCATAAAGTACTCCATATTCTGATTTTTTTTAAATGTACAGCATACTCAGGCACTGGTGGCTCATGCCTGTAATCCTAGCTTCTCACAAAGCTAAGACTGAGGGTCACAGTTTGAAGCCAGCCTCAGCAGAAAGGTCTGTGAGAAATCTTACCTTTAATTAACTAGCAAAAGCCATAAGTGGAACTGTGGCTCAAGTGCTAGAGTATCAGTGTTGAGTGAAGAAGCTAAGGGAGAGCACCCTGCCCCTGAGTTCCATTCTCATTACAGGCATAGAAAAAAGAAAAGAAAAGAAAAAAAAGAAAGTAAGAGAAAAGACAGCATGTATGCACAATGGAGTATTATTTGGCCATAAAAAGAGTGAAACTAGGTTATTTGCAGGAAAATGGATAGAACTACAGATCATCATATTAGGTAAAATAAGTCAGAATGAGAAATACAAATACTACATGTTTTCTCCCAGGCCTAAAAAAAAGAAAAAAAAATTACCCAACTGTAAAAGAGGAAGGTTTTAGGAAGTGAGGGGATTTTTTGGGGTGAGAACCAGTGGTAACATGAAGGAGACAGTAAAGGGAGTGAATATTATTAAAATATTTCATATGTATGTATGAAAATAGAATCATGAAACTTGCTAAAATTGTTCAAAAAGGGGGTAGAAAAATAAGAAAGAGCAATCGATGGGTGAATTTTATCAAAGTATACGTATATATGGAAATATCACAGTAGAACTCATTTATACAATAAGGAAAAGGAGAGGGGATGTGGGCCATGATAAGGTTCTAGATCTCAGTAATGGTGATTGTTTTCAAATGAATTTATTATTCTGAAATGGTTTAAGTGACTATTTCTATCTGTATGCATTTACCACAATAGAAATAGAAGAGAGCATATTTTCTTTTGTCCAGCCTGATTCTCCCCTGCATTATTTTTCTGGTAATTGTATTTGGTCTGAGGTGGACAAACACCTAATTTGAATTTTATTTATACAAAAAAAAATTTAAAGACAATGCCAAGAGGAACAGAGAACTTTGTCATTTAAGTGAAGATGGCACATAACATTTCCCTGCACAAAATTTAGATTCAGATATTAACATTTTTCCCAAATATTCAAGTCCTTTTAGGAAAGAGAGAGAGAGAGAGAGAGAGAGAGAGAGAGAGAGAGAGAGATCAGATATGCTGATGTCTATTCCCCAGGCAGGTCCCTGCAGCCTGACCTCCTCCCAGCAGTGGGCAGTTTCTAGACAACACATAAACAAGTGTCTGACAGAAAGGGCAGTGGCTTCAGGCGCAGATGATAGCTTACCCTAACAAAGCAGGGAAGTGGAGACCCCAGTTTATTTACAAAGCCTACGTGCTAGAATCAAGGAGATAAAGCTGTTCCCAGGAGGAGCAACATCTGCACTAGCCCAGCCCAATAACAACACTTTCTAAGAACCTCCAAGCCCAGGCTGAGCCAGACTGCTCACAGTTCTCAAGACAGGAGAAATCTACACTTTTGCTACTATAGGAGAACACTGCAGAAACCCCATTAGAGCCCCAGATTCCACCCCATCCAGCCTTGTTAAAATAGAGGGAAGATGAGTGGGAAAACGCAGTCACATCTGTGAAAATGGAACTAGGTAAATTGAGGGGATGTGTGGGGAGAAATGGGGAGAACAATGAAAGGGGTGACATTGATCAATATGTACTGCACTCACAAACTGACATGTTGCATTGAAACCCTTTTGTACAATTATCTGAGAAGATACATATGAGAGACTCATCACAGTTAACCAGCAAAAAGCTGGAAGTGGGGAGGAGGCTCAAGTGGCACAGGGAAAGCCTGGAGTGAAAACACCAAGTGAAAATCTATGGACCTGAGGCTCAAGCCCGAGTACCAGATAAAAGAACTTGGAATGTGGACCTGGAAAGACCAGAGTCTCCTTAGCTTATCTTCCCCTTTCCAGTGGCAGATGCTGTGACAAATTCCCCAAGGCTTGCTCTCTGAGACACATGCCTGCTGAGTAACCTGGCTTCCCATGGCTGTCTCTTGTAGGAGACAGTTAGCAAAAGATTGATCTCCACTCATACCTTTAATACATACATACTTTCCTTTCTCTCTCTTAGGTTGAGTGCTAAAACCAAGAGGTGGTGGGTGGTGGGGCGGAGGAGTACTGGAGCTTGAACTCATGGCCTGAGCTTTTTTTCTCAAGGGTGGTACTCAATCACTTGAGCCACATCTGCTCTTGCACCTTTTCGTGATTAACTGGAGATAAGGGTCTCACAGAGGTTTTTCATATTTATATTGTTTATTATATGCAAATTATCATTTCTATAGCCATCTATTACTGATGCATATGGAAAGTGATTTAAGTTTATGGCTACTATAAATGGCATTTCAGTGAATATTCTTGTGTAGCATTTTTATAGGACAGATTGCTAAACGCATTGAATGTATTGAGTCAACATGTACATTCAAAATCGTAGTACGTTTATTTTCTAAATGTATATACTAGCATCCTGTGAATATTTTCTCATTGCCTTTTAAGCACTGGGTATTTTGTTCATTAAATTCATTGCCCCTGATGGGTAAATACCCTAATGCTTATGATCGCTTCATCTCACTTTTTCTCAGAGATTGATTTTTCTATATCTATGAGGAATGACAGTGGGATTTTGATGAGAATTTAATTGAATACTTTCAGTAGTCCAGCTATTTTCAAACATTAATTCTGCCAGTCCATGAACATAGAAGGTTTTTCTATCTTCTGATTTCTTTTTCAATTTCTTTCTTCATCATGGACTTTTTTTGTCCTAGCTGGTTTCAAACCACAATCCACAGATCTTAGCTTCCCAAGTAACTAGGATTACAGACATGAGCTTCTGGTACTCAGCCAAAAAGATATTTGGATGATGGTATGGTTTTGGATGCCATGATCCAGAAGTGCAGAGGGGCCGGAAATGCTCAGGGAGAACCAGCCTACCTCACACCTCACATACCTTTGTGACAGAATGAGGATGGTGAAAGCCAGGAGTTTTGTAGATGCTGCAGGGTAGAACCCTGGCTAAGCTGGAGCCAGGGCTGGAGGAAAGATTAAGGGAGTAGCTAGAGCCCTGCCAGTGTGCCTTCTGGTGAGAAGGCACATTTGTTTAATAACTCCTTCTTGCTCTTTACTTCTCCCATCTCTCCATTTGTCAGCCTTGAACCTGACAGAATGACCTCTTAGTCCCTTCTAGGGTCTTCCATGTTTGCCCACACAGCCCTCTGCCTAGTGTCCCTCCTCTCTCTATATATACACATTTACCCAAGGGCATTATCACTGTTCTTGTCACTGTGTGTGTGTGTGTGTGTGTGTGTGTGTGTGTGTGTGTGTGCATGCACCATTACTGGGGCTTAAATTCATGGTCTGATTACTTTTTTGCTCAAGGATGGAGCTCTGTCACTTGAGCCATACCTCTATTTCTAACTTTTTGAATAATTAATTGAAGATAAGAGTCTCATGGGCTTTCCTACCTGGGCTGACTTCCAACCATTATCCTCAAATCTCAACTTCCTGCGTAATAGGATTATAGGCATAAACCATGCATTCCCGGTGCAGTTTTCACTGGAAGCTTTATATCTGTCATCCCTGGAAATGCAAATGTCACTGGAAATTCAAATTGTGCATTCCAAATTAAGCCCCTTTGATCCCCCATGCCTGAAATGTGAACTTGGTGAGTTTGTCGAGTAAGGATAAGCCTGGGGGGCTGAAATTTGCCACCCAGTTTCCTCCTGGAGGTAAAGAGATGCTGCTTGCAGGATATGTCTGCTGTTTACACTTCTTAACAATCTCACCTCTCATTTGTTATGCTACTAATAGTAACAGGATCTTTATTTCCAGCAGGGAAGGGAGTTGATGGTTATTCTGTGTGCCTCAGGGTGTGACCTCAAAACCCTAGTGATGCCTCTCCCAGGAAAAGTTCCAGATCCAAGATGACCACCCCTAAGTCCCCTGAGCACCTAGTCTCTGCAGACAGCCCCATGCTGCAAACCAACAGCCAAGTACATTTGTATCTCACCATAGATCACCCTCTCCTTTCCCTCTAATTCTGTCACATATTTCTCCTATTCTTTCCCATTGTTCTCCATGTCTTACATTTATCTTTGTTCCATTTCTCTCCACTCCCTGTAGACTGGTGAAGCCACTGTGCACTGCACTAGAACTCAGTGAGACAGGACATCTCTCCTACTTGGCTCCTTCATAGACAGTCATCTTGGAGAACATTCTGAGCTTCTTAGAACCTCCGAATTTTCATCTACTGTATGGGTATCAGGCAACATCCTTGATGTCTTCATCTTATTACCCCAAGCTGTTTCCCACTCCTTTGGCCCTGATTTCTTCATTGCTTTCTCTCATGAATTGACACATCATTTTTTGTTTTGCTGGTTCTGGGGCTTGAACTCTAAGTTCTGGGTGTGGGTATTGTCCCTGAGTTTTTGTGTTCAAGGCTAGCTTTCAACCACTAGAGCCACAGCTCCACTTCTGGCTTCTTTTTTATTTAATTGTAATTTAATGGAAATAAGAGTCTCGTGGACTTTCCTGATCAGGCTGGCTTCAAACCTCAGTATTCACATCTCAGCCTTCTGAGTAGCTAGGATTATAGGCATGAGCCAGCACACCTGGTGACATATCATTTTTTGTTTGTTTTTTTACAACATTTCCATTGTGCATATAATAATCATATTTGGTCATAGTCATGATCTCGATTACCTTTTCTTTCCCTCCCTCTCTCCAGTTTCTCCTTCCACATATCCAATATCCCTTTTATGTCATTTTCCCCAGTCTAAATTCCACATATGAAGAACATTGATGCTTTCTTTGTAAGATTATTGTATTTCACTTAACAAGATCTCTAGTTCCAAATGTTTTCCTAAAAATAACAATAATATAATTTTGTTTTTTATAGTTGAATAAATTTCAATTGAATTTATTCAATTGAATAAATTTATTCAAAAATTTTATTCAATTGAATAAATTTCAATTTATAAATATGTATGTATGTATGTGTGTATGTATATACACCTCACATTTTCTTTATCCATTCTTTTATCAATGGACACTTAGCTTGATTCTATTACTTGATTATTATGAATAGCAGAAGGGTACATGTATCTCTGTAACATAGTAACCTGACTTTGCTTCTTCTGGTATATAACAAGAAGTGATACAGATATTCTTAGTTTTTAGTTTCTAGTTCTTTGTAGAATCTCCATACTGACTTCCATAGTAGTTGCATGAATTTACATTCCCATTAACAACAAAGGGTTCCTTTCTCCTCAAATCTTTGCCAGCATTTCTTGATGATAGTCATTCTGACTGAGGTAAGATTGAAACTTAGTGTAGTTTTTATTTGTATTCTCTTGATGGCTTAAAGTGTTGAAAATTTTTCATGTATTTATTAACCATTTGTACCTCTTTATATGAAAAAATGTCCATTCAGTTAAATAACTCATTTATTGATTAGCTTGTTTGCTCTTTGGGTGTTTAATTTTTTGAGGTATTTCTCTTCTTTTTTTTCCTTTTCTGGCAGCACTGGAGTTTGAACACATGGGGGTCTTGCATTTGATAGGAAGATGCTCTGCTGTTGAGCCATACTTGCACACCTTCTTTGCCCTAATTATGTTTCTTTTCTTCTCCCACCCCCCACTTAGCTCATAAAATTTATTGCAGTTAGCACACAGTTTAAAAATTCACCAACATACCAATAATGCAAAACTGAACAGCATTATAAACTATCTCTCCCCCAGGAAAATAAAACATACTATGATTGTCAAGGCTAGATGTCAATATAAGTTTTAGAACAAAGGAAAAATGTGAAACTAAGTACAGGAAAAAGCAATTGCTCACAATGACCACAAAAGAAAATCCCAAAGAAAGTCCACATTCTCACAGACATTGTCTTCTCTATTAATAAAAATTATTTTAAAATAAACGATATTAAAAAACAGAAACTCTTCAAGTAATTATTTTTAATATATATTTTTTGTTTGTTTGTTTGTTTTTTTGGGTCCAGTCATGGGTCCTGAACTCTGGGCCTGGGCGCTGTCCCTCAGCTCTTCAGCTCAAGGCTAACGCTCTACCACTTGAGCCACAGCGCCACTTCCGGCTTTTTTCTTTTTGCTTATGTGGTGCTGAGGAATCGAACCCAGGGCCTCTGGCATGCAAGGCATGCACTCTACCACTGAGCCACCTTCCCAGCCCCAGTATATATTTTTTATTGTAAGGACACTATACAGAGGGGTTACAGTTACATGAGTAAGGTAATGAGTACATTTCCTATCCAACATTGTTACCTCCATCTTTGTTTTTCCCCTACCATCCCTTCCCGTCCCACCTCCCCAACTCCTCCCTCCCAGCCCCTGAAGTTGTAAAGTTTGTTTTCAACATAGTGTCTTGTACATCTCATTGTTACAATGGGTCAACTTATATCCTTATTTCAGCATTTTGTTATTTCCCTTCCCCTCCCCAAATTAGAAAAGTGTATATACAAGATGCAGGGCACCGGAATCAAATACAGTGAAAACAGGGGTTGTCTTCAAGTAATTAAAGATAATGGTCCAAGGCTATTTTCACAGCCTTGTCATTATTGTGGTTTGCTTGAAATGCCATGAGTCAAGTTGCACTAATTATTTTTACGTAGGGTCTCTCTTTATACTCAAGATGTCCCAAGACCAATGACATACCTATTTTGTTCTTCCTGTCATAGAAGCACATGACACTATATCCAGATATTGGTTGAGAAGGGGCCTTGTATATATGTCAGATCTGACTTCAAACTGCAATTCTCCCAATTGCAGCTTTCCAAGTAGCTAGGTTAAGTTCTTTATATATTCTAGATATTAATCCTTTGTTAGATGAATAGTTGGCAAAGATTTCTCATATTCTTTATGCTACCTCTTCACTCTGTTAATAGTTTTCTTTGCAAAGCTAAAGCTTTTTAATTTGATGCAATCCCATTTGTCAATTCTTGCTCTTATTTCCTGAGCTATTTAGAAAGTCCTGCCTATTCCCAGACCTTGAAATGTCTCCCCGGTTTCCCTCTGGTAGTTTCAAAGTTGTATATTAAGGTCTTTGATGTATCAAATATTTTTCTTTAATCAGATAATAAATAAATACCAAAGTAAGGATTGAAGAGTTACAAGGATTTAAGCAGAGCCATCTGTAACAGACTCAGTATTCAGTCTCTTCCGATATAAGACCAGTTGTTGACTTACTTCACAATATTATTTGTAAAATGTTAGAGGAGATAAGTATATAAAATGGTCTTTTATTGTTCACCAAAAAGTTTCTTTTCCGCTGCTTTCCTTGCTTTTTCCTCTCCGTCATCTAAGTCACTCAGACCTTTCATGTTCTAACATGAAGTGAGCAGCAACAGCAACCCAAGGAGAGAGAAGCAGACTTTTGTTTGGTGCTAAGGGTATGACAGCCTGTGGTCAGTCACTGGTGCTTGCAGAGAACCCTTCTAGATCTTTTGGAAGTATCACTTTCCTCACTAGATTGCCACAGGTGTGACAAAACTGAACCACATAGCTAGAACCTGCCAAATATTTTCAAGAGTGGGGGGTGTGAATCCTGGTCTTCAGCATGGTTTACATATCAGCCATGTGTTTTTTCTCCATCTGACAACTGAGGAAGAGAAGGAGACTCTGTACCAACCCCTCCATTTCCCCATGAAGCCAGAGATTTTGGCTTGCCAGGTTCTAAGACACTCTGCTCAAAGCAACTACAGCTACACATTTTGATTTAACATTTCCTCCTTATCTCTGAGGGCTTTGCTCACTACACAAACTCAGCTGTACTGATCACAGATGAGTTCATTTCCCAAGGGCTGCTTGTGGTGGCTTAAGGAGCAGCCAAGGAATCCCAATGGTGAACGAAAGCCAAGTAGTCACTCATGGAAGGAGACCTTCCAGACCAGTGTGAGGAGTGTGTGGGTGCAGAGAGACTGCCCTTCTAAGTCTGCTCTTCTACATCTGCTTGAGGAATTGGGTGCTTGTTGTTGTTACTCTTGTTTTGCCCTTCTTCTGGCTGGATGAGGTGAGAAGGAAAGGTATTTGGAAAAAGAACTTTGAGGGGGGAAAGGAAGTCTTGCGCCACAGCTTTACTCCTGGCTTTTTGGTGATTAATTAGAGATAAGAGCCTCACAAACATTCTTGCCCAGGGTGGCTTAAAACCACAATATTCAGAGTAGCTAGGATTACAGGTGTAACCCACTGGCACCCAGTCGTGATAGTGAATTTGGGGGTTGTAGGCAGAGAACATTTGTCCTTCCTACCTTATTTCTAGCCCCACAAGCTCACCACACCGGAGGATAATCAATTTCAGACAGTCACTAGGAATGAAGGATAATACCATCCTCATGGTGAGGTTTCCAGATGCAGCATGGCTGCTTTACTCACTGGCCTGCGCTTCACCTCCCATGTTTTATGGTCTTTCCTGATGGTGGGCTTACCAGACAAGAGAAGCCAATGGGAAAATGGCCTACATAGACCATTTAAATATGGAACAGTTTAAAATATGGAATGCAGGGAGTCTAAATGGAACTTCTTTGTAATTTGGTTCTTTAGTTTCATCATTTCCAACTGTGTTTTCCCACTTTCTACTTGCAAAGAAGCCTCCTGGTGACTTCAGTGACAAGATAGAAATGATTTGAGAAAGTGCCAATGGCACACGCCTCCATTTCTTGCTACTTAGGAGGCTGAGATCTGAAGATCAAGGTCAAGGTTTGGGCAGAAAAGTCTTACCTCCAATTAACCAGCAAAAAGCCAGATGTAGAACTGTGGCTCAAGTGGTAGAGCACTAGCCTTGAGCAAATAAACTCAGAGACAGTACTCAGGCCCTGAGTTCAAGCTTTAGTACTGATAGAAAAGAAAAGAGAGAAAGAAAGAGAGAAGGAAGGGAAGGGAAGGAAAAGAAAGGAAAGGAAAGGGAAGGAAGGAAGGGTGAAAGGAAGAGTGAAAGGAAGAATGAAAGAAAAGGAAAAGTGAAAGGAAAGGGGAAGTGAAAGGAAAGGGAAAAGGAAGGGAAGGAAAGGGAAGGGAAAGGAAGGGAAGAGAAGGGAAGGCAAGGAAAGGCAAGGCAAGGAAGGGAAGGGAAGGGAATTTGTAATTAGAATCTTTGGACCTTGTAAGCATCTGTCTGGACAAGAGCAGTTAGCTTGCCTGCAAGGTGCAAACGTTGTTATCTTTCTGATGCTGTGAAATTGTTTGAGAAAGCTTCTTTCCTTATATTGGTAGGTTGCATTCAGATATTTTTGTTTAGCTTCTTGTAAATTATCACAGTGTCTGGACAAGATCTTTATTCATGAACATGTTTTGTACTTGAAACTGTTTCTGCTCAGGTAATGATCTACAATAGAGATTTAATTCTTTGGTCAACTTCTTGCTCTGAGACCTAAGGGCAAGGTTGGAAACTTTGAACTCTTTTTGCATGGCAGAGAGAATAGATGTAAAACAAACATTTGCTGGAGACAAAAAAGGACACAGATAAAAAAGGAGGAGAAAAAACAGTCCATGTAGTTTCTGAGCCATAAGCTAGAAGTCATTATTCACCAAATTCATTGATCAGAGGATATATTTAAAGCCACTCAGATTTCTAAATTATTATGAAATATTGTAGACTCTTCAGGATAATGAGGGATCCTAAATAGATCTTTAAATTCAAAGCATCTAAAAATAAACATCAAATACATATATAACAATTAAGATACAACATAGATCATCGACGCAGTTATAACATATACCACCAGAATGAGGCTTCATAAACATTGAGTAAAATAGAATAACATATTGTAATTGCAGAATGCTAAAAAGCTGCAAAATAATTTTTATAAAGTTCACTCAAAATTGTAACCTTAGAAATCTAAGGTTATTTGTGGGCAAAAAAAATGTTTCTAGGGACGAATTATAAAAGGGGTGTCACTGATCAAGATTCACTGTACTCATAAACTGATATGTTGGAATGAAACCCTTCTGCACACCTACTTAAAGATAATGATTTTTAAATATGTTCATGGTGGTTAGGCATTTGATTTAAACATGGGTAAACATTTTACATGAATATAAGTGTTGTTTAAATCTTATAAAACAAGAACAAGTTCCAGAAAACCAGACTAAATTTCAGATGACTACTTTATTTTTACTGCTTTTTAGAGGCATGCTACTCCGAATATCTGGGTGATTACATACCACTCATGCATTTCCCCCTCATGTTTATTTTGGAAAGATGGCAGGCTATTTTGAAAGAAAGGAAGAAAATACAGACTGCAGAGGAAACAGAGTTGCCTTGTATCTCATAGGGCAGTGAATTGCTAAAATTACCCAGACTTCACGGAAGAGAGCAAAAAATGCATTGCCTTTGCACATTTTCTTGAGTTTCAGAGGAATTATACTAAGGTAATAGGTCCATAGCATTGAGGAGAAACACACACACACACACACACACACACACACACACACACACACACACACACACACACACACACACACACACACACACACACACACACACACACACCCAAAGGTTAAACAAAAATAGTAATCATTAATCTGAGAAATTTCCCTTTCCCTCCAAGAATGATAAGGAAGGCATTATTCCTGAGTTTGAGTTATCAGGGGAAAAAATACTTTTCCAATACTTTCCAGTCTAATTTAATTTTATAGATTCTTAATACATGATTGATTACATTACTACTAAATCAGAGAGGTTAGATACTAGTACAAATGTGTAGAATAACTAGTACAAGTCAAAATTTAAGTTTCAGTTAATATTCTTGTCTAATGCTCATTTGAGATATTCACTTAGGCAACATGCAGTGGTTTATCCAGAGATCTAACAGGCTGCCCATGAAGCCTGCTATATGGCAGGAAAACTGTGACAGCAGTAACTGAAACTAGTGAGTGTAATAATGTGTTGACTCTCCTAACTGTTCACTGAGTGACTCCTAAAACGATTACCTTTTATCTTTCTGAAAGGGAGATTGATTTTACACTGATTTACCTCTGAACAAAAGTGTCCTTCCTTTAACAACGAAACATTTGTACTGTACAACATTATTTTAATTGTGTCTCTTCAGGAAGGAACAAGTCCAGAATGATCAAGACAGTTATAATCCATGACCTCTTGCAAGATGCCTTGAACTTTCTTTTGTTGATGGGACCTTCTAAAAGTGTTCTGGGAGTCAGGCACTTCTGGCTTTCACCCATTCCAAACATGACTTAATCTCATGATGCGACAATTCATTATCAGATGACCTGTGCTCACATACAAACATAGCCACTATCAGGCTCAGACAGGCCATAATCTGGAAAAGCCTGGATGAAACAGAAATAAACACAATGTGTAAAGCGTATTAATAAACTCAGGATTTCTGGCACAGACAATCATTGCAAAGCTCCTAGAAAGGAAAGTGCTGGAGGCTTGGTTTCCTTATATGAACCTTTCCACTTACATAAACAAGGAACAGACTCAAAGGAAAGAGGTGAATCTTTGGAACCAGTGTATCTCCTCCTCAGACTTAGGAATAGCAACTCCCTCTTAAGGACTAATAGTTTCCCCAGTGCCATTTTCTCAGAGACAGGAGCCTGAGCTCTCCCTGCGGAGGAATTCACCTCACCCTGGGAGCAGTGGATTACCACAGAGCTGCTTCAAAGCCAATTTTTGTAGCCCAGTTCTAGTCCCAAAGCAAAGTGAAAAACAAAAACATGGGAACAAGTTTGCCACAAAACTAAGGTTAAAATTATGCATTTAGCCAGGCACCAGTGGCTCATGGCTGTAATACTAGCTAACCAGAAGGCTCCCAATTAACCAGAGGATCCCAATTAGATGTCATAATAGAAATTATTTAGTTAGTTATGATGCCATGGTATAGCTAAAGTTATATGCATTTATTTGTTTGTTTGTTTGTGATAGTAATTGATCTTAGGGTGTAGGCTTGATCTTAAGGTGTAGGCACTCTTCCTTAGCTTTTTCACTCAAGATTGGCATTCTACCACTTGAGTCATAGCTCCAACTTCTAGCTCTTTAGTGGTTAATTGGAGATAAGAGTCTCACAAACTTTTCTTCCCAGGCTAGCTTTGAAACTCAATCCTCAGATCTCAGTCTCCTGAATAGCTAGAATTACAGGCATGAGGCCCCAGTGACCATTACTGTTGGGTTCTTATGTACATATCCATACATATCTTCAAGCAGGTATCTTTTAAATATATATTCTACATAACATTTTGTATCTTGCCCTGTGTTTTCATTTGCTAGGGATAGAACCCATGGCTTTGTACAAATTAGGCACACACTCTATCCCGAAGTTACATCCCTAGTCATCCCCCCCCCCCCCTCGCACCATCCACTTTTTTAAAACTTAATTGCTCCTGAGGATTTTTAGCAGTTGATGGAGCTGCCTCATTCCATAAAGCTAAATGTACTCACATGCTGTTGCACTGTGACGCCGTTCCTAGATCTATCATGTTTAGTAAATAGAGCTTGGGGGCCAGAGGGAAATACTCTTACTTCAAAGAATGAAAGTTGGCCACCTGGTTCTAAATGTATGCCATATAGTCAATTCCCCAAACAAACTTCATTTATCAACATGTTCTTTTATAAGTTTTAGTTATTTGTGAATATTAAAATTCTAAGGACCACATAATGAGTTCAAGGTGTTTCTTCAAATCAAAACTTGGATTTGAGAGCCAGAGAATAAGAAACCAAAGATATGACAAAAATAATTTTGCGTTTTAACTTTCACCTGCATTTTCTTTTTTTACTTTTTGTTGGTCATGGGGCCTAAACCCTGGGCCTGGGCGCTGTCCCTCAGCTCTTCAGCTCAAGGCGAGTGCTCTACCACTTGAGCCACAGTGCACTTCTGGCTTTTTCTGCTTATGTGGTGCTGAGGAATCAAACCCAAGGCCTTATGCATGCAAGGCAAGCACTCTACCACTGAGCCACCTTCCCAGCCCTCAGTTACAATTTTTAAAGCTGAAATTTCTATTAAGGAATAGCTGACCCGAATGAAATAGAACCCCCTGTTTTCCAGGCAGTTTTACTAGGGGGTTCCAAAAATTCCATATTCTATTCTGCACACAGGGAAGCCAAGCAGATAGAAAACAGTTGAAATGCATTCTGATCAGATTAGGCATGGGTTAGGTCTGTTTTAACTAAACAGGAGACAATTTAATCTTGCTACTTAAACATTTTTGTAGTTTTCCAGTCTTTTGATATAAGCAGTGCTCTATATATATAAAACTAAGGGTCTACATAACCTGTCCCAAAGAGCCCAAAATCTAAGACAATTATCAACAATTATTTGATAAAACTTGATTTGTTGAGATCCTTCTTTATTATAAAAATGAAAACTAAGGTCTATTAAAGATTGTCCTTCACCCTCTAAGTCTATCAGGCCAATGTGAGGTTGACATTTCTCCAGCCTCCATCAATTTTTGACTGGTCCTCCAAGAGTATCAGAGGCTCTGAGTTGATATACCTCCAGCCTTTCTTCTATCTTCACAGGACCACATCAGACCCATGTACTGCCATCCTAGAACTTCTGTTGTAGAACTTCTATATCCAGTCAACTCCCTTCTGCTCCTTTCCCTCCTGGAGTTCATCCCTTCTAACCATTTAGAGATCACTGGTAACCTCAAACATATTATGTACTTCATAGATGGCTTCCCGCATCCTCCAGCCACTGATACCCAGTCATCAGTACCCATGAACCCATGTACCGCCCTCTGCTCCTTCATTTAACAAGTCAGACTCTGCGCTAAGGAGAGTCAGAAAAGCAACAGAACCAACTTTCTGTCACTAGAAAAATTCTCATAATGAACCATAGGAAAGAAACCTATGGTTTAGTTAATGCTTCAAAAGAACTAACCAGTTAAAAAGCAAATCCATGTATGTCCTGGTAAATAAACACACAAACTCATCTTTAACCAGACAGTTATTTTAGGCATGTTCTTAACAGCAAGAAAGACAGCCCCAACAAAGGAGGAGGCTGCAATGCTTGATAAGAAATGTACTCATTATCTTGCCCATGTAATTGTAACCCCTCTGTACAGTATGTTCACAATAAAAAAAGAAAGACAGCCCTTATTTCTTCAAGATTCCATGGAAAATTCTAAATTTTTATTTTATATTTATCTAATTACTTATTTTGTCTATTTTGGGGCTTGAACTCAAGGCCTAGGCACTGTCTCTGAGCTCTTTTGCTCAAGGATAGTGCTGTACCACTTTTAGCCACAGTGCCACTTCCAGTTTTTGAGTTGGTTAATTGGAGATAAGAGTCTCATGGGACTCTTCTGCCCAGACTGGCCTCAAATCCTGATCCTCAGTTCTCAGCCTCTTGAGTAGTGAGGATTATAGGCATATCCCACCAGCACCTGGCTCCCCTGGAAATTGTGACAGCTTATGTTCAGCAGTGTGGGTTTTTCAATTTTCATTTGGTATGAAAGCATATTCATAAGATGACAGAAAAGAAAAGGAAAAACCTCAAGAGAGCTGTAGTTACTAATGGTTACCATTTATTAATAGCTTAAGATGAGCCTAGCTATAACTCAACATTGTGCATGCTTCACAAAATCCACGATAGATATTGTCATGACTATTTTAAAAATTAAGGAGGAAGTTCAGAGAGGCTAGTTTCTCTAAGGTCATAAGAAGCAGAGCTAGTTTTCAATTCAGTGTCTCTCCTGTGTTTAATCCAGTGCCCTTTCTCTGTGTGGTGTGTTTGTGTGTGTGTGTGTGTGTGTGTGTGTGTGTGTGTGTGTGTGTGTGTGTGTGTGTGTGTGTGTGTGTGTGTGTAATAAAGATTCTTGAAAACCTGTCATCTTCTTTCCCTTACTAAAGAATTATGACCCTTTAAAATTATATAGATATCAGCTCTTGGCGTCACTAGTTATGGAGCTAATGAATGCTCCAATTATGTTATGTGTTTAATTTTATGCAGTAGCAACAGATGAAGTCACTAGATTGTCAAAGTGGACATGTAGGAAGAAAGCATCATTATTCCCTATCCATAGTTTAGTAAGAGTGGTCTACCATTCCCCAAATTGCCTGGCACCCTGCCCCAAGCTAAATCTGCACACTATCTATTGCCTGGAGTGCTCAGCCTTTCCCTAGAGGAAAGGTTTACCCAGAAGTCATTATAATGATTAAAAAATAATAAGTCTTTACTGGGATTAGCCCTTTCAATGGAATGTCTACTCTAACACTTACCATCTCCTCAGACATAGGCATCGTGTTTTAAGTCAGAGAAATTAAAGAACTAGTCTGAGGACACACAGCTAGTCAATGGATTCAAATCTGCTCCTGTCTGGTTCCCAAATCTCTGTTCTTAACCTTTGTGTTGTCATTACTCTTCTCTTTTGTGCCATCCTTCCTACTGTCTCAGCAGCCCTTCTATACAAGCAGTCCTGTATCAACAGAGATCTAAGCTTTCCTGTAACAACTAGAACACAGGCTGTGTGAGGCAACAGTTTTATGAGAGAGAAGATAAATGTTCATTGCTTCCCAGTGATGGGCCATTGGATTTACTACTAAGATGAGTTCATCCCCTCCCTTCCTTCCCTCCTCCCTCTTCTCTTCCTCCCCTCCTTCTTTCCTTCCTTCCCTCTCTCTCTCTCCCTCTCTCCTTCCCTCCTTCTTTTCTTTCTTTTTTTTTTTTTATTTTTTTTTGGGTCCGGTCGTGGGGCCTGAACTCTGGGCCTGGGCGCTGTCCCTCAGCTCTTCAGCTCAAGGCTAATACTCTACCACTTGAGCCACAGTGCCACTTCCGGCTTTTTTCTTTTTGCTTATGTGGTGCTGGGGAATTGAACCCAGGGCCTCATGCATGCAAGGCAAGCGCTCTACCACTGAGCCACCTTCCCAGCCCCCCCTCCTTCTTTTCTTTCTTCTTTCATTGTTGTTGTTCTTTGAGTTTTATTTGTTTGTTTGTTGTCTTTTTAAGACAGGATTTCCACTGGCCTGGGGCTCACCCAATTCTCTTACTTTCCTCACAAGTGTTAGGATTAGGGGCTGGGAAGGTGGCTCAGTGGTAGAGCGTTTGCCTTGCATGCTCAAGGCCCTGGGTTCAATTCCTCAGAACCACATAAGAAAAAAGAAAAAAGCCGGAAGTGGCACTGTAGCTCAAGCGGTAGAGCGCTAGCCTTGAGCTGAAGAGCTGAGGGACAGCGCCCAGGCCCAGAGTTCAGGCCCCACGACCGGACCCTCCCAAAAAAAAAAAAACAAGTGTTAGGATTATAGTTTTGTGCTACACATCCAGCATTAACATGATTTTGAAGAGAAATTCTCTGTTCAGTCACAGTTGATATAGTCTAAATGTGTTGTTTTCTTTAGTCTTAGAAGTTCTCCAAGTCTTGTATTCTTTCACAGTTATTACCAGTATGTCTCCCTTTACTTACTTGAGACTCTCCAAAATAGAATAATGTGGTTACCATCCAAGTTCCTGGAGAGTAAGCTGTTCTGACTGAAAAGTAATGGTTCAAAATGGATCAGATCAAGTTTGGTAGTCAGCTAATCCTGGGTTTGCCTCTTGACTTGTGCCCTGTGATCCTGTTACTTCCTGAACCTTTCTGAGTTGGTTTTTCCAGCTCCTTTATTAACAATCCAATTTCTTATTTCTTGATGGTTTTAAAAAAGTATTTTATGAGTATTTACTTTCTACTAGTACAAGTTTCTCTTCCTAGCCTTCATCTCTGAAAATAGTCCACCACCCATCTAGTTGTTTATGCCACAAACCTCTCACCATTATTGATTTTCTTTCCTTTTTCAGCCACCTTCAAATCTAATCCATCTTCTCAAGTATGTCTTGGATCCTTGTAAAAGCCATTACCATTCTGGACACCAAATCCCCTCATCATTTGTTTGCACAGTGGCTTTCTTCTGTCTTTTCCATTGATTCCCCACCAGGTAGCCAGAGGGATTGCTTTAAAAAGAAAATGAATTGTGTAAATCTCCGGTTAAAACCACATAGCAGCTTCAGACTTAATAATTTCAAACCTTACTTCACACCTGTTAGATGGCTAGTATTAAAAAAAAATCCAAGGTGGGGGGGGGGGGATCAATGGGTGTTAGGAAAGATGGGGAGCTCCTAGAGCTCTTCTTATTGCTGGTGAGAATATAAAACCCCACAGCCATTGTGGAAAACAATGCATTAGCTCTTCAGAAAATTATACAGAATTGTCGCGTGATCCAGCAATTCTACTCAAAAGAACTTTGAGCCATGACTCAAACAGATATTTATATAGTGATATTCATACCACTTTATAGAAGTCAAAATGTGGGAACAACATCAACATCCACCAACCCAAGACTACTTAGACCAAGTATCTATGTACATATTTAGATATTATTTAGTTTCAAAAGGATGAAATTTGGTTGGGCTCTGGTGGCTCATGCTGATTATCCTAGCTATTCAGAAGGTTAAGATCTGAGAATCAAGATTTGAAGCCAGGTTGGGCAGGAAAATCTGTGAGATTCTGCTCTCCAGTTAACCGCCAAAAAGACAGAAGTAGAGCTGTGGCTCAAGTAGCAGAGAGTAGCATTGAGTGAAAAAGCCAACAGAGAGAATGAGGCCTTAAATTCAAGCCCTAGTACTGGTTCTACAAAAAAAGAAAGAAAAGAAAAGAAAAAAAGGAAGAAATTCTTCCCACGTTACAATGTGAGTGAAGCTGGAGGACATTGTTCTGAGTGAAATAAGTCAGTCAAAAAAATACACACACACACACACATATTATATATATATTATATTATATATATTATATATATATATATATATATATAAAATACTGAGTATATAAAATACAAGTCCTCATTTCTGAGTTACCTGGAGAAGCTCTGCTTTCACAGAAAGAGAAAGTATAATGGGAATCCAGGAAGAGAACTAGGGGGTATTTAATTTATTTAAATTTTAATTTATTTAAAATTTATTTAATTTTATTCAGAGAAGATGAAAAATGCTGATTATAGACAGTGGTGATGGATGGTACAATGATTTGAGTATACTGTCACTAAACTTCACCCTTAAAAACTGGTAAATAATATGGGAGCTGGTGTTTCATGCCTAGAATCCTAACTATTAAGGAGGCTGAGATCTAAGGATTGCGATTCAAAGCCAGCTTGGGCAGGAAAGTCCATGGGACTCTTATCTCATAAACTCCCCCCAAAGCAGCTGTGGCTCAAGTGGTAAAACATTGGCCTTGAGCAAATAAAATTGGGGGACAGGGCTTAGGCCCTGAGTTCAAGCCCCAGGACCAGCATGAGAAAAAATGGTGAATGTATATTTACTATCATCAAAATAAACATTCCAAACTCTTATTTGGTCTATCAGATCCCATCTGACATAGCTTCACCTTCCTCCGCCATTTTCCTTGCTCATTCTCTCCCTTTCTAGGCCTCACTCTCCAGACTCTGGCTCTATTTGTCCTGTTGACCTATAGGGTCTTTCCTCCTTCCCATGTCAGCTCCTCCCTTCACTCCACCTGGTGGCTGCTTCTCCTCCATCAGCCTCTACAAATGGAACCTTCACAAAAGACTTCCCTCATAGATCAGTCCTAAATCTTCTTTCCTCTTCACCCTGCTTCCCTTATAATGGGTCAGAAGAAAGTCCATATTATACTCAGTCACTCCACTAAGCTTCCTTGTTCTAAAAAATCAGTAAAAGCCATGTCATATCCCCCCCCCCACCCCCAAGGCCCACAGAGCTTCCTAAAGTGATTGAAGTAATGTTCACTTGGAAATAACTCAGGATGGTCGTGTAGCTTTAACAAGAATTGTAGAATCCTTGTCATTTGTTTAACTTACCCATCCTGAAAAAAGAGACTTCAAAATGTTTTCCCCGACTGTCCTTAGTAGTTTCCACAAGAGGAAAAAAATAATATAAAAAAAACTGTACAACTTTCAGGCTAAAAAATAAATATATTTCAAAAGGCTTCCTCCATCCCCTGCCTTCCATCGTGGGAGTTGGTTCTTCATGGGGGAATTCCTCTGAAATAAAATTGGGAATGGCGCCAACAAAATTCATGTTTCCAATATTAAGTCTTCTGACTTCTGAGGGGCTGGCCCCGCCTACTCTTTAATCATATCTGAGGAAATTCCCCTGGCCTGGGTAAAAGATCATAATACTTAAGAAGGCTGATGAGCTCATGAAAGGCGATTGAATTTAGAAAGCCAAGACACTCCCAGAAACCTCCTTGAAGCTGCAAAAATTTTCCTTGTCATTAACCCTCGAATTCTCTAGATCAGTACCATACCAAATTTTAAATTCCTTTTAAAATAGCTTTTATTGAATACATTGCAAAGCTGAGAGAAGCCCTTGGTCTGTTTCCCTGAGACTCTTTTAGTTGCACTGTCTTCATGAATATTAAAGAGGTAGGGGTAGGTGGGAACAAGCTTTAAAAAAAATCCAGTGAGCTCCATCTGATTTTTAACAAGTTTGGCATTTAAAATCTTAATTTTCAGTGTGAGGATTATCCAGTATCTACCTGGAAATTTCATGAGAGAAAGAAAAGAAAGTAGTATAGCTCATCTCAGGGGATGAAAACCAAAAATGCTTTCTTTATTACTAAGACACTTAAAATGTGCAAAGGAAGCCAGAAATGCTGGTACTAAAAGTGTTGTTCACATAACAGTACTCAAGGCAGGTTGTAATAAAGTGAAGGAAATGGCATGAAATTTAATTCATATATGTAGGGTGCTAGTTGCTCATGCCTATAATCCTAGCCACTCAGGAGGCTGAGATCTGAGGATCGCAATTGGAAGCCATCATGCACTGGAAAGTCCTTAAGACTCTTATCCCAAATTGACTTAAAAAAAAATAAAAAAGCTAGAAGTAACACTGTGGCTCAAGTGGTAGAATGCCAACCTTGAGCTAAAAAGCTAATGGACAGTACCCAGGCCCTGAGTTCAAACCACAGTACTAGCACTAGCACATTTTTTTTAAATATATATGATTCATATGTGTAAGACTTCTGTCTCTTATTTCAAATTGATACTTATACAGATGCTATGTTTATTATTTACTTTCTTGGCTTATAAAAGAGATTAAACCTTCATGTAAAAATAGGGCTGGGAGAGAGAAAGGTCCTGCTTTTATCTGAACATTACTCCATTAAAGTAAAGAAAGTGTGCATCTGAGAATAAAGCAAGTGTTTGGTAGATGACAGTTGTTTGTAAATGTAGAAAGCAAGAGATTTCCATTTATGGACCACAACTACATTCCAGTGTGCAGTGTCAAGTTTTGTGCCGTGATAAGGCTAGAGCAGGAAGCAGAGCGAGGCCAGGAAGGAAGTGCTATCAAGCTCAGGGCAGGCAGGGTCGCACCGAGATCTGGGCAGGCTCAGGGCTGCAGCTGTGC
This sequence comes from Dipodomys spectabilis, assembly GCF_019054845.1. Classification (NCBI taxonomy): domain Eukaryota; kingdom Metazoa; phylum Chordata; class Mammalia; order Rodentia; family Heteromyidae; genus Dipodomys; species Dipodomys spectabilis. The sequence continues at coordinate 2,152,737 of NW_024870876.1, forward strand.
AGCTGCTGCCCTATTTTGACAAGATTAACAGTCTGGATTGCACAGAATGAGCATGGTGGCTGCTTCAGCTTCATCCAAAGCACAGAGGAATTCACTCCTCCATTTTGCCAGGATTTCAAGTCTCTCCAAACCATCCACAGAGGAGAGATTGTTTATGATCATTTGCTTGTAGCCTGTTATCCAATATCCATGATCAGCTTTGAAGATCTCTTATTATCCTAGCAGATTTCTAGTTATGCTGTCTCTCTCTCATCTGCCCTCCATCCACTACTGGCACCTCCGGGACAGAACTCCTCAGTGGAGTTAACAGTAAGAAAAGAAAGGTCTCACCTTATCAGTGAGTCAATGAGCATATCTAAAATACAATCAGCCAATTGAACTTGTTAGGCTGACTACCTTGATGATACTGTTCAGAGTTCGTGTCAAAATAGCCAGCTGTTATTGGGTGCTTATCATATGCTCAGCATGGACTGGGCTAAGGGGATCCATGGCTGTCCCGGTCCTTAAACAGCACATTGTCAGGTGCTAAATGTCTACTTATCTTTAAAAAAAAAAAAACCCAAAACAAAAACTAATGCTGCTGCATGCTGATGGCTCACACTTGTAATCCTAGTACTCAGGAGCCTAAAATCTAAGGATTGTAGTTCAAAGCCAACTCAGGCAGAAAAGTCCATGAAACTCTTATCTCTAATGAACTTCCAATATATTGTTGGAAGTGGGGCTATGGCTACAATGATGAGTGCTAGCCTTGAGCATAAAAGCTCAGGAACAGCACCCAGGCCCTGAGTTATAGCCTCAAGACTAGCGCGCGCACGCACGCACACACATTACTGTAGCTACTCAGGAGGGTGAGATCTGAAGGTCACAACTCAAAGCCAGCCCCGTCAAGGAAAGTCTATAAGACTTTTTTTTTAACTGATTAACCATCAAAAGAAGCTGGAAGTGGAGCTATGGCTCAAGTGATAGAGTTCTATCCTTGAGCAAAAAAAAGCTAAAAGTCCTGAGTTCAAGTCCTAGTACTGTTACCAAAAAGATAATAATAATGCTTGTTAAACACTATAGTCAGGGCAGTGATAAGTGTAGAAAGGGCCCAAGGGGAAGATTAGTGAGGCACCCTAATGGAAGTTTGGAGGAATGGGGACCAAAAGAGACTTGAGAATAATCGGAAATAGCCCAAAGGAGGTGGCAAGAAAAGCAAAAGAAAGGAAAGTATACTTATAGCCAGACTCAAAGCATCCTCCAAGACACAGAAGCTAGAAACAGAAGTCAGTCAACTCCAATGTCTCAAAAAGTAAAAAGCCAAAGGCCATTTTCCCATTGCTGTCAAGAGTCAACAACCCCAATGGACAAGAGGGATGAAGAATTGCCAAAGGTGCAGGCTCAGAAGCCTGCAGAAACCTGTGTCTGATATTACACAGTACGTCCACAAGCTGATGGTCCCTGAGCTCATGGACAGCACCCAGGACTAGCACAAAAAAATGAAAGAGCAAAATACTTGTGATAAGTCAAGAAAATAAGGGAGAACAATATAAAAATGGACAAAAGACTCCTACAAGAACTTCACAAAGGGGAAATTCTAGTAGCCAAAGAACAGACATCCATGTCATTTGTAATTGAAGAAAGGTAAACTAAAACCAACATAGCAACTCAATTCTATTTTTAAGGTATTTTTAAGAGAAAATTTGGGTTCTCAGCAAAATTAGTTGGAAAGTACGGAGGTTTCCCAAATATCTTTTGCCCCATGTACATACAGCCTCTACCATTATCAACATGCCCTATCAGAATGGTACATTTGTTACAGTTAATATACTTACACTGACACCTAACTAACACTCAGGAGTTACGAGTTTACAATAGGATTCCCTATTGTTGTGCATTCTATGGATTTGGACAAATGTATCATATATCATACATAGTTATACAGTGTATTGAGTGCTCATTAACACAAGACTTTAAATTCTGTCAGTATTACGTCTTTCTTGTCCTTGGTTCTTTTTTCTTACTGTTCATTTTGTTTCATTTTCAGGCAAGTATACAAGGCCTCACACTCACTTAACTTTTTTGCTCAAGTCTGCAGCTCTACCTAGAGATATATGTGTTTGCTCTCTCACGCTCTCTCTTCTCTCTCTCTCTTTCTTTGTCCTCCTCCCACCATCCCTTCCTTCCTTCCTTCTTCCTTCCATCCTTCTTTTCCTTTCTCTCTCACTTTCTTTCCCTCTCTCCCTCTGTCTCTCTTTCTTTCTTTCTTAGCCCAAAGCCTCTTCAGAGAGCCCATATGCCCAGATGCTGAGCAGTAAACTGAACTTTTATAGTCAGCTTGTCTCTGCTGTTCCTGGACAGACTGTTTCTAAGCTGAGGCTGAGCTGGGATAGACAACTGTGAAGTGTGCCTTAGTCTTTGTAGGTCTCTGAAGCTTATTATAAGAACAGTGCTCATATAAGGTATGGATCCTAAAGAAGACAGGGGTGGTTTTTTTTCATTTGGCAGATGAAAGACTAGATTTAGTGGCAAACTTGAGAGATATGGGCTTAAGATGCAATAATATCCCCTCTAATCTCTCAAAAATCATTCAAGTTATCAATCAAGTTTTACGGATGAAGAAACAGAAGCCAAGAAGCTTAAGACTTAGGCTCAAAGTCAGGTACCTAATAAGAGATAAGGCAATAGCAGTGCCACCAATCACATTCAGTCTGACTTCCAAACATGTTCCCAACAATCCCTTTCCCAAAGGTCTCTTACATATATTATCAGTAATAGCTTAAGGAAGGTGTATGACACATTTTTGTCAAAAAAATCTTTTTTGCAAGTATTTTTGTCATGAATGAGAATACATAAATAGAAAACACTATGCAAGTGCCAATGGCTCATGCTTGTAATTCTAAGTACTCAGAAGGCAGAGATCCAGAGGATTAAAGTTTGAAACCAGTCCAGGCAAAAAAAAAAAAATGTGTGCAAAACTCCTTCTCCAAAATAAGCAGCAAAAATCCAGGATGGAGACATGGTTCAAATGGTAGAGAAACAATACAAGAAGTAAACCAAACAACTGTGAGACTCTGAGTTCAGACTCTTGAGCTGACAATAAATAAATAGACAGATAGACTAATTAGAAGGAAATCGGCATTATCTAGGTGTAAAAAGAGGAAGAGAAAACCATATTCTAAATCTGAATCAGAACGTTGAGGGCTCTGAAGCAAATACAACAGAAGAATAAATTCTGTTCTGACACTGAGCTGCATCCCCTTCCCCTGTTCCCTTGTGAAATTATATAATTTATACAAATTAAATCAAATATATGTCCTGGCCATCTCATTCCCACCCACTTCTAGCACCACACTGTAAATTAGAAATGCAGGGCATTTTCCAGAAATACATTTTGAATAACTCTGTCTACTAAGACCTGCTTTCTCTCTGCCTTTCATGATCTTAATGTCTGCCTTTCAAAGCATAATTTTGGCAAGATTCCACTCATGGACATTTGGCACAGAAAATCAAAGTGGATCTCAGATTTCAAAGACCCAAGTGGAATACAGGTCACTGTTGAACACACTACTATTTATTGCTGGAGCAACAACACTTAAACTGTCACGTTAGACTTGGCTTTTAATATTCCTCAGAGAGGAAAGCACCTCTTTTCGGTAGCAGTATTTCTTTCATCATATTTCCAGTGATTTGTCCACACCTCTTAATCACAGCCCAACAGCAGCACACATTTTTAAAGCAAAAATAATGAAATATGTGAAGTCAATAGTCTTAGTTTGTTTTCATTTTCTAGCACACATTATTAATCACATATTTACAAGTTCAGTTTTACAGCATATTCCTAGTGATTTATGTCATATTTATATTGAAATTTTCATTTAAAAATTAAAATAACTAAGCTGGGTGCCAGTGGCTTATGCCTATAATCCTAGCTACTCAGGAGGCTGAGGTCTGAGGATCACAGTTTGAAGCCAGTGGGGGCAGAAAAGTCTCTGTGAGTCTCTTATCTACTATTAGCCACTAAAAAGAACCGAGAGTGGTGCTGTGGCTCAAGTGGTAGAGTGCTAGCCTTGAGTACAAAGAGACTCAGGGACAGCGCCCAGGCCCCTGAGTTCAATCCCTACAATCACCAGCAACAACAACAAATTAAAAGAACTTATTTTATATAATCAAATCCTAGCAAAAATAAAAACAAGCCGTGCCAATGGTTCACACCTTAAGTACTTGAGAAGCTAAGATTGGGAGGACCATAATTCAAGACCAACCTGAGCAGAAAAGGTGGCAATATCCCCCTCTCAACAGATAACTTGAGGCAGCTGCATTTTCCTATTATCTTAACTCTATTAGGCAGCCTAAAATAGGTGGATTGTGGCTGAGACATACTCTCAAACAGAAAGCAGTCCTGTATCAAAAATATCTCAAGATGGGCACCCATGGCTTACTCCTATAATCCTAGCTATACTGGATGCTCAAGTCAGTCCAGTCAGGAAAGCCCATGAGACTCTAATTTCCAATCAACTACCAACAAGCCAGAAGTGTAGGTATGGCTCAAGTGTGTATAGAATGCTAGCCTTGAGCAAAAAAGAAAAAAAAAGCTCAGAGACAGCACCCAGGCTAGGCCCTGAATTCAGGCCCCAGGACTACCCTGCACAAAACAAAATAAAACAAAATCCCCCAAAATCCTATCTGTAAATAATTAGCTAGAGACATCAAATATCAATAAAGCACCTGCCTAGAAATTCTGAGTCCTGGAGTACAAACACCAATACTGATGTGTGTGTGTGTGTGTGTGTGTGTGTGTGTGTGTGTGTGTGTGTGTAGAAAAGCCTAATAATTGAATTAAATATTTATTCAAAATAGTTGTTATTTATTCTTCCAATGGAAGTATCACCAGCTTATTGTTTCCCAAACATTACTGAAGTACAATTTATATGGAATACATTTCCCTATATTTTGAGGTGTTGGGGATCAAATCCAGGGCCTCGTGCATACTAGGCAAACACTCTTATCACTGAGCTACATCTCCAGCATTCCCCATGTAAAAATGTACAGTCTCAGCCTGGCACCAATGACTCACACTTGTAATCCTAGCTACTCAGGAGGTTGAGATCTGAGGATCTGCAAGGCCTTTGCAGAAAAGTCCCCACGAGACTTGTATCTCCGATTGACCACTTAAAAACCAGAAGTGGAACTGTGCTCAAAGTGGCAGAGAACTAGCTTTGAGCAAAATTTCTCAGGGACAGTGCCCAGGTCCTGAGTTCAAGATCCTGACCAATCCCTCCCACCCTCCCCCCAAAAAAAGTGCAGTCGAATGGATTTAAGCAATTTCATAAGTACTAAATCTTTCAAGATACACACATTTTCCTCACCCTAAAAGTTCCAGCTATCCTATCTGCCTATGTAGCTAAAGTTTTTGCCATTTCTAGTATCTTATATGAACTAAATCAAATATATGAATTTTCCTATTTTTTTTCAGATCTTTCCCACATGAAATACATGTATTAGCATTTCATTCTTTTTTCTTGCTGAGTAATATTCAGTAATTTGGTCATAGCCCAATTTATTCACCTCTTAATAGACATTTCATTTTCTTATTCTAAGTGATTATGAATAATTGTTTCATTGTCATTTGTACAAAAGTTTTTGTGTGGACATGTGCTTTTATTTCCAAAGGAAAATTATTTTTGCATTGGTTATTTTGAAATAGGTTCCCATTTTTTTTGCCTGTACATGTACCTGGACTGAGGTCTGACCATTTTAAGTTTCTCATTGGCTGACAAGTGGGTACTACCATACCAGCTTCCTCTATGCAGATAATCTCTCAGGCTTTTCTGCCAGAGCTGACATGGAACCACAACCCTCCCAATCTCAGCCTACCAGATAGGTAAGATGACAGGCACATAACACTGTGTTCAGCTATTGATTGAGAAAGAGACTCAAGGTTATGTCTGGACTGGCTGAAGCCATGGATCAAGTGGTAGAGCCATGAACAAGAAAGCTGAGCAATGGTGTTAAACTCTGAGTTCAAGCCTACATACCAATATAAAACAAAACAAAGTACAGTAAACAAAACAAATTCAGTAGGCCTGGAGGATGAAGGAGGGAAAAATGGATGGGAAGGCTCAAGGAGAAGAAGAAGAGGAAGAGGAGGAGATGAGTTGGAAAGGGAGGAGGAAAAGAGAAGAAAGGGAGGGAAAGGGGGAAGTGCAAGGAGGAAGCCCAAACAATTTAGACTGACTCCCAATCACAAAAACCTGCTAGTCACCAGTCAAGACTGAAGAGCTATTGTTTAGTGATGTCAACACATGGTGTGCTGTTCTTTATGGGACTTAGGAATGAGAAGGAGAAAAGTAGAGAGACACTGGGAGAAAATCAATCCCTGGATGAAATCCTGCTAGAATTTCTGAAACTTCTTCAAGCATTTGACATCACCTTTAGTAACAGAAAAAGCCAAATGAATACAAGTCTCTTTCCCAAGAATGGGCAATTAAGACAACTTTTCACCATCTGTGAATGGCAAGCTTCACTCTCAATTCTGTTTCCTGGCTACATGAGGAAAATAAGAGCTGAAACTTGGCAGGAATACAGATTGGTGTAAATTACAAATTGATCAATCTGTGGCCAATTTGGAACACAGCCAGAGCAAAGGACCTTAATAAAGCAGTAGTTTTATCTGCTCTGCCTAAATGGCAGGAGGAGCCCAGAGAGCCACATTCTCTGCTGCCTGAGGGAAGCTGAGGGGAGCAGGGTCTCAGAAGGAGTCCTGTATAAATTAGCATGGGTAAGTTTTATCCATATTTTGAATGCAACTATGTACGGAAAATAAGCAGAAAGCAGTTAATCAATGGGAACGACTGGGACAGAGAATAAGAAAGAATTTTACTTGAATATTAAGAATTAGTATGCCAGGCGCTGGTGGCTCACACCTGTAATCCTAGCTACTCAAGAGGCTGAGATCTGAGGCTCATGGTTCAAAGCCAGCCTGGGTAGGAAAGTCCGTGAGACTCTTATCTCCAATAAACCATTCACAAAACTGGAAGTATTGCTGTGGCTCAAGCGGTAGGGTGCTAACCTTGAGCTGAAGAGCTGAGGAACAGTGTCCAAGCCCAGAGTTCAAGCCTCAACAACAAAAAAGAATTAGTACATTAGGTTTACTCTGCCTCATTCAGCTGACAATTGATCTCTGCAAGTTATGGCTTACATGTGTCTATTATGTTGCTTTTATTTTTATGTTTTCTCTTCCTAGTTAGATTTATATTCTGTGTGTGTGTGTGTGTGTGTGTGTGTGTGTAGCATCTACCTTAAATATGTAAAACTACAATCAGAATGGTGTTACAGGTATGTGTTCTTGCTATTTATATCAGCCTTGTTCTCTGGAGTCATGTTCAACACTGGTTTAGGGGTGAATGGAGCACTGCTCCCAGGGGATGAGACAAGTCTAGTTTCTATGAGCATCTAGTCACATCTTTTGTCAGCTGATCAGCACACAGGTCTGTATTATGTGTGTTGCCTTATTGAATGTGTATTGTTGATTTGTTCACACTGACCTCATTGCCAACAGCACTTCAATTCTGGCCTAAACACAGTGTACCTAACATATACTCGTTCCACAGGCACAGCCAGTCTTCCTGTGTTTAGAGCATTACATGATGCTTCTGCATCACACTTCACAACCATTTTAAATGGCAAAATCACCAGCAAAAAAAGTGGAAGAAGAAAAGAAGATGAAACAAAGAAGATAAAACAGACAAAGAAGGTGGAGATGAAGGAGAAGAAAAGGAAGAAGAGGAAGAGGAGGAAAGGGGAGAAGGAGGAGGAGAAGAAGAAGAAAGAGGAGAGAAGAGAAAGAGGAGGAGGAAGGGGAGAAGGAAGGAGGAGGAGGAGGTAGGAAGGAGGAGGAGAAAGATGAGGAGGAGGAGGAGGAAGAAGACTGTAACTCTAAAGAAACTAAGCCTGGCAACACAAGCTTGTAATTCTACATCCAAGAGGCTGGAACAAGAGGACCCAGACTTCAAGGTCAGCTTGGTTTATTTAGCAAGACCCTGTCTCAGAAAACCAAAAAAACAGAAAGGAGGAAGAAGAAGGAAAATGAGAAGGGGTGGAAAGAGGAATAAGTATGAAAGAAGGGGAAAAAAAGGAAGGAGAAGGAGAAGTACAAAAGGGTTGTAGCAAATTCAAGACCAGACAGAGGAAACTTAGTGAGAACCTATCTCAAAGTATACACAAAAGATCTAGGACCAAGACTCCAGTGCTTGAGTGCTGGAAGATCATATAGGTCCTTCAGTTCAATCCCAAATACTGCAGAAATAAAAACTAAATCCCAGTGTGGTGACACACAGTGTGAGAGGTACTACAAGAATCAGAGCAATGCCTGATTCAACCTCAGGAGTAGTAGGCAACTCCAAAATTTACTCCTTGTGACTGCCTACAAATAACTGCAAAAGCGCTGAAAAAATTGGTATATTTTAAAAAATATGAGAATTGAAAATATGTATCTATAAATAAAGATATACAGTTTGCTTCACAGCAAGCTTCTTATAGAGAGCACATTGCTACAAGTGTGTAAATTACACATTCCTTTTTCTTGAAGACAGTTGTTATTTAATAGGTTACAATGGTTCCACTTTATCCATTCTGCAGTCCAAATTTTTAAATAAATCTTTGCTTCCTTCAGAAATGAAAAAATCATGCTTTAACTTGCCTGCTACCTGCTACACTATCTTTAACTAACTGCTTCACTGGGCTCATTCACCCAGAAAATAGATCTTTCCTTTTCCAGTATATACACACTGTATATGCTGCTTACATATTTGTCATTTAGTTATACAATCAACTGTTATTGTATATAGTGCTTGTATTCAAGTAACCCTGATTTCACTTAAAAATGGCTCCCTGAATATGATTTTGTCAATTAAAATATGCTAAAGAATAGCTGTAAAGTTCTTCCTTTAAATGAGAAGGTAGCTGGGCACTGGCAGCTCATACCTTGTAATCCTAGCTACCCGGGAGGCTGAGATCTGAGGATTAAAGTTTGAAACCAAAAGTAGAACTGTGGCTCAAGTGGTAGAACATTAGCGTTAAACATGAAGTTTTAGGGACAGCATCCAAACCCTGAGTTCAAGTTCCAGGAGTTGTACAATAGATAGATAGATAGATAGATAGATAGATAGATAGATAGATAGATAGATAGATAGATAGATAGATAGATAGATAGATAGATAGATAGATAGATAGATAGATAGATAGATAGATAGATAGACTCAATTAGGAAAGGAGAAAAATCATGCACTTTGCTAAGATCTATAGCAAAAATGAATCTTCTACTCTTAAATGTTGTGAATAAGGAATAATTAATGTATATACCTCAAACTGTAGAAGTTTCCACCACAATGCACACACACTTAGTAAAGATGGAAAAGGCACTTGATTAGTAGATGAAGGACAGGAATACAAAATGTGTTCCAACCAATGTGTTGTGTTGCAACAAGTTGTGTCAGAAAACATTGAAGCTATACAAACATTTCAGCAAAGGAGCTCTTGAAACTAGTTACACCAAACCATTTGCAATGAATGAGGAACTGCTACATCAATTCAGGATGGGGCTGAAACAATACAAAAGGCAATTGAAAGGATGAAGAAAGTGATTAATGCAAAAGATTACCAGCCAAAGAAAGTTTCCAGTTGCAGAGCAGCTGAACTCTTTTGGAATAAAATGTCCAGTAGAGCACACACAAAAGTGTGTGCAAAGAAAGCAGCAGAGCCTAAAACATGGAAGGACAGATTAGCTGGGGCTATGTGGTGATGCTGCAGGACATATTAAAGTTGGGCATATCCACAAAAAGGAAGATTGTCTGCCTGTGTTCTCACAACATAAACAGGAAGCATGAGTGACAGGAAGCATGGGTAACAGGAAGTATGAGTGACAGCCATCTTGTTGATGGAATGGTTCCACCAATGTTTCATCTCAGTCTGGAAAAACACTTGGAAGAGGAAGGATTGGAAGGAAATTAATGAAATTATATAATAGACTATGTCCTTGACCATCCTAGTGGTGTTTAAAATGAAAATGAAACCATGGAGATTGGGAGGAAGGAAGATTAATGAAAAGAATGGTAGACAAATACAGTATTAATAGTCAATTCACATATATGAAAATGGAACTAGGTAACTTGAAGGGACGAGTAGGTTTGAGATAGATGGAGAAAAATGATGAAAGGGTGACACTATCAAGATGCATTCTATTTATAACTTGATGTGTCTAGTTGAAACTCTTTTGCATAACTCTTTAAAGGTAACAAAGAAGAGTTGAGCGCCTGTGATTCATGCCTATAATCTTAGCTACTCAAGAAGGCCTGAGACCTGCAGATTTCCAGCCGGGGCAAGAAAGTCCATGAGATTCATCCATACATATTATATTATTTTCTTATATTGCACATTGTAGTATGGGAGTCACAGGCAATCCAGCAGATGGGATACATGATCCACTGCTGTTTCTGCTGAAACCCCAGTACAAAGACAGAAACCAATTTTGTTAAGGCATCAATACAGAAGATCATGCCCGCAAGCAAGAGAAAAGAACAAGGACTCTGGGAGAAAAGAACAAGGACTCTGGGAGTGACACTGAACCAGCAGACCAAGCCCACACAATCCTGGGTAGAGAGATGCTAATGTAACTGATGAATACAAATGCTTCACAGCCCCTGGAAACAGCACAGCTGGTACCTCTGGAAATAAGGGCAAAGGGCAACCTAAACATTGATAATGATCAGTTCTTTTCATAAGCAACTATCCATAGTTCACCAATTGCCCTCCCCCACCAGAACAAAACCTAAAGGCTTATTCTCAGAAGAGCCCCCTTGAAGTCTCCAGATCAAGCCCTCCCAGGACAACATAGTAGGTTCAGGCTCTGTTTTCATTCCACTCAGCTTCCAAACTCCTGGCCCAACAGGCTTCCATTCTAGGTAGGAGATGAAAACAGATTTCCTCTAGAAAATAGTCTAGGAGGAAGGACTTAACAAGCCTTCATAGAAGGCTTTTTCCAGGTCAACCTTCCCCTCTCATCAACCCAGCATGCAGAAGAAAAATATTTAATCATTGCAAGATAGCCCTGTACTGTAGGCAAGCCCTCCAGCATCTATTTATATTCTGGAAGGCTGGCTATCTCCATCACAATCAGCTATACCGCCTGTTCATTCATAAAGGTTAGGAAATCATTTGCTTCAAGTGCTTTTACTTTGAAAGAAAAGCACTCAAATCCAACTGTTCACAAAGAAAAACTTCAAAGTCTTCAGGAAGGTACCTCTGTTTAATTCACCTTGTGAGACTGTTCCCCGTTTGAAAGGTGAAAAGATGAAAGCAAGTTAATCCTTAATCAATTCTCCCTGCTGTTACAACCAGAATTTCCATAGAATACCTCCTTGCTTAGTAGCTCTAACAGTAAAAGATAGGCATGAGCCAATAATTGTCAGAGCTGCAAACTGCTATTGTTTCTAGGGGGTGGGAGAAGTTGCTCCAGACATACCTTAACCTCAGGACCCCTATCAAGGCTCAGATAGTCTCCTCCCCATCTTAGTGTCTCATCTCTGGGCAATTTTTATCTGTCCTTGAGAGGTCTCCAGAAGATGGTGTAAAAATGCAAAGCTTAAATACAACCTTCAACGTGAACCTCTCTTCTCTGGGAAAACATTTCAAAGCAAAACCTATTTGTTTTCCTTCTCTAAGAAGATTTAAGGCATTCCTTAAAAGAATTACATATCAACTACTTTAGCTAAAATAGACCTTATTGATAGTTAAGAATGAATGTTTCACTTTAAAAACACAGAGAATCCCTCTGTAGGTCTGTTTTAGATTTCATAATCTAAAATCCTTTGACAGAGAAATTCTACTTCTGTCAATTTATGCTAAAGACATAATTTTAAAATACATACATAAGGGCTAGGAAGGTGGCTCAGTGGTAGAGTGCTTGCCTTGCATGCATGAGGCCCTGGGGTTCAATTCCTCAGCACCACATGAGCAAAAAAGAAAAAAGCCGAAAGTGGCGCTGTAGCTCAAGTGGTAGAATGCTAGTCTTGAGCTGAAGAGCTGAGGGACAGCGCCCAGGCCCAGAGTTCAGGCCCCATGACCTGACCCAAAAATAAATACATAAATAAAATACATACATAACCTAGATGTTGAAGATAGTTTATAATAAAACTATTTATAAAAGTGAATTATTCAGAAAATGTTGGGATATCCTAAATTCTAACAATGTTAGGTTAATAAATTCCAATTAAGCTTAGTAAGTAAATACCTGTTTCTACTAGCCACTCTTCCCTGCTAGTTTCTCTTCTGATTCAATGTTTACACTAAATTTGGGTATTTACTTTTTTTCTAAATTTTTCTTTTAATTACGATCAGGTCATTCAATAGTTATCTTTTAAATAAGTTTTTGTTGTAAAAATGCTGTTACAATTACATGAGCAAGGTAATGAGTACATTTCTTCTCAAGCACTATTGCCTCCTCCTTTGTTTTTCCCCTACCATACCTTCCCTCCCATCTCTATAACTACAACCCCCCCCCCCAGCCTAAACTGTAAAGTTCGTTTTTGGACATAGTGTCTTGTATATCTCATTGTTGCAATGGGTCCACCTGTATCCCTATTTAAACAATTTGTTTTTTTCCCTTCCCCTCCCCAAATTATACCAACATCAAATACAGTGAAAACAGGGGTTATACCATGGGGGAGGGACATATAAAGCATCAAAAAAATCACAGGTACCTTATAAATATGTTAGAAACAATAGCAAGAAAGAAAAAACCACTTGTGTCCTTATCTTGGGGTTCATTTAGCTTAACATTATCTTATCTGACCTTTTCTACTTGAGATACCACCTCACCCCAGTTAGAATGGCTATAATCAAGAATTCTAGTAACAACAGATACTGGAGGGGATGTGGACAGAAGGGAACTTTACTGCATTGTTGGTGGGAGTGTAAACTTGTTCAACCACTTTGGAAAGCAGTATGGAGGTTCCTCAAAAGACTCCACATAAACCTCCACTATGACCCAGCAATCCCACTTTTGGCCATTTACCCAAATGATCACAAACAAGACCATACTAAAGCTACCAGCACAACTATGTTTATTGCAGCAATATTTACCATAGCTAAGATATGGAACCAACCCAGATGCCCCTCAGTTAGATGAATGGATCAAGAAAATGTGGTATATATACACAATGGAATTCTATGCCTCCATCAGAAAGAATGACATTGCCCCATTTGTTAGGAAATGGAAAGACTTGGAAAAAATTATATTAAGTGAAGTAAGCCAGGCCCAAAGAAACATAGGCCCCATGGTTTCCCTTATTTGCAATAACTAATCAATAGTTATTTAATGGGGGGGGGGGGTGGTAGGTAATGGCTCATGCCTGTAATTCTAACTTAGAAGCTAAGATAGTGAAGATCATAGTTCAAGGTCACACCAAGCCAAAAAGAAAAGAAAGTTTGCAAGACTACCATCTCAATCAATTGTTGGAAACAGTAGCATGTGCCTGTCATCCTTGTAATGATCCTTCACGACCATCCCAGGGGACCATGTGAAGGCAAGCAGGTGCAGGAGAAAGATTATTATAAGGTTTAGTAAGGGGTCGTATTTCCTGGGAGAAGGGGCACGTGGCATCTGTCCCTATCCAAGTGGCAGGCAGTTCTGGGGGCAGGTAGTGAGGTAGGTGCTTATGCAGGTGGGTCTGGGCTGAGAGAGGGAGTGGCCAGCCGTGTGGCAGGAACTCTAGTGCCAGGAGGAGCTCAGGTATGGGTGGAGGTGATGATCAACAGTGGGGATAATACTAACAATCCTAGCTCCATGCAAATAGGCCAATAATAGTCCAGATGTACATACAGGCAAGAAGTGAGATCCTGTCTCAAAATTAACCAGTGAACAAAAGAACTGGAGGTGTTGTTCAGTGGTAGAACACCTGCCTCGCAAGTGCAAAGACCTAAATTCAAACTCTAAGGCCAGAAAGAAAGAACAAATGAAAGAAAGAGAGAAGGAAGGAGGAAAAGAGAGAGAAAAAGAAAAGGAAGACGGGAAAAAAAAGGAAGGAAAGAAGAAGAGAAAGGAAGAAAGGAGGAAAAGAAATTATGAGGCCCCAAGTTCAAACCATAGGACCAAAAACAAAAAAGAAAGAAAAGTAATTAGAAAGTCAAAATTTTAAGCTGCACATAAAGAAGATGAAATTATGTCATTTTCAGGAAAACGATTAGAACTGCATCAGCATGCTAAGCAAAATAATCCATATTCAGAAAGATAAATAGCACACATTTTCTCTTACAAGCAGAATCTAGAAGTAAAATAATTTTTAATATATATGTGAAGTTAATGAAGGGCTGTGTAGTAAAAGGATCCTGCAAGAAGATGATAGAAGGTAAATGTAACTGAGGTACATTATATATAGAAATATCACAATGAAAGCTCTTTGCACCAATTAATATATGCTAATTTTAAAAAGATTTTGAGCTGCAAGACTCTATTGTTCATTCTCGAATTCAAATTTTGTCAAGGATAGACTTCTGAATTCATTTGTAAAATCTGCAAAACGAAAGGAATTTTACTTAACTCCCAACTTTTGAATTCAAGGAGTGACATTCTTAAGGTTCCCTGCTAGATTTTATTTCTATTTCCCTAGAAACAAGCTTTGTTTCTCAATGATGGTGTTATCTTCACTAAATTCTTCCTCTTTCCATTAAATTTGTATATTTTGGAAGAATGCTTTAAGTACTATCAGAAATCATTTCACCTTCAAGTTATTTTTCTTGCATAAATTAACCATTTCTCACAATATTCTGGACTGTAATAAAACAAGACCCAGCACTCTGTAGGTGGGACCTATTCCAGGTCTACCAGGTTGTTATTCAGAATGAGACAATCACATATTTAGTCTACATCTGGCTTATGCAATGCCAAGATCTTAATGTCAAGAACAGCATGGTTTTATCAACTGTGTGTGAAAACTACTTCACAGCACATAATTGATCTGTCTTTTAAAGATCTTCTCAGAAATATTTGTTTTTGGTGTCTCCCCACACCCCCACCCTGCTTGATGAAGAACTTTTTTGTGTGTCTTGGGAATAGACACAAAGGCAACTGGCTGGCAGGTTGATTGGGAAGGTTAAGTAAATACCCACTAGCACCATTAACAGCCCTCTGGCAGTTTATTTTGCCATGTAGGTGAAAATAACATCTGCAAAAGTACAATTGAAAAAAGGAGGAGGTCTATGGTAAGGGTGAAAGATAGTAAAGAGCACTTGTTCAGGAGTAGGAAATTTGGGCTTCAAAAAGAAGCAAAGAAGCCAGAAGGAAACTGGCATTTTCACAAGTTCCCTAAAGAGGTCATTCATTAGCAATCTGCTTGTGGTAGGCTAGAAAATAAGGGGCAAACCACATGGTAGCTGGTAGTTGATGCAGCCCCAGGGCTGATTCTAACAGAAAAGCAAAAAGAAAGGAAGGAGGAAAGGAAGGAAGGAAGGAGAAAGAGAGGGGGGAGGGGAGGGAGGGAGAGAGAAAGAAAGGAAAGCAATAAAGAAAGCAAGCAAGAAAGAGAAAGAAGTAAAGAAAGAAAGAAAGAAAGAAAGAAAGAGAGAGCCAAGACCTATGTCTGCTGCTTGTGACTTGAACCTGTAATCCTAGCTACTTCTGTAATCCTAGCTACTTAAGAGGCTGAGATCTAAAAAAGCCAGTCAGGGCAGGAAAGTCTGTGAGACTCTAATGGAAAATATGGAAGTGGAACTATGGCTCAAGTGCAGAGTACTAGCCTGGAGCAAAATAGCTTGGAGACAGTGCATAGGCCCTGAGTTCAACCCCAGGACCAGCATGTGGGAAAAAAGAAAAGAAACACCCAAACCAGCTGGGACCAACATGATACACTGAGAAAACCCCTAATTACCTTTGCTTCATTATAGTGTTATGCCCATATCATTAGCCTTGGAAAATTTTTCTATCCCCAGCACACACCTGACACCTCTAAAAACCTCGCTGAAAGGACATAGGAAATATGTCCGAAGGGAATAAACCCTATGGGAAAGGGGGGTAGTCTCTCTTCGTATTAAATATAATATATTCACTCTTGACTTGCTGCTGGCTTTCTTACCCCTCTCCTCCACCAAAACATCCCAAGTGTTCACCAAGGTCCTCTCCAAAACCACACCTGTCTCTACCTCAGGTGGGCAACCTATTCCCTTAGTAAACAGTCCATGAATTTGCAGCCATCTTTAGTCACATCTCTATGTCTCCCCCACCCTCTATCCAAGGGAAGATCCTGCTTTTCTACAATTAGAAGGCAACTCCCTCCCAGCTCCTCCATGATCCAGACCTGCCCGGCTCTCCTAGCTGTATCCCAGCCCTCCTTCTATTCTGTTAGTAGCCTCTAACTGCCTTTAGAAGCTGTCCCCTCTCTCCTTGGAAACCCCATCACTCCAGGTTCCAGAATCTGCTCCACACCTACCTAAAGACTTGTTTGCTCTTTTTTACTCTTGGTCTATGGCTACATCTTCCAGAAGTTCTTCAAGTGCATCACGGGTGCCATGCAGGGGATGACATGCCCCTCCCCCTGCTCTTCCACCACACTTGCCCTACCTGGGCCCTGAGCAGGAATGTCCCTGGGGGAGGGGCTGGTCCCACTTGCTTGAAAAAGCAACATAATATTGTTGAGAGGTGAGAAAATGGAGAAGCCACATTTTGAGTCTTGGAGTCTTTATTAAAAGGCCAGCGACTACATGGTGGACTTCTGCCCAAAGACCAGTACCCTGCAAATATACTTAACACTGTTAGGAAACTGAGCCACCAGGGCCAGAGAGAAAAGAAAGAACAAAAACAATATCAATTCAGCTCCAATGGGTCAGGTTAGAGGGCAGCATCACAGGAAAACTCTTAGTTGTAGGCAGTGAACTGACAGGTTTAGTAACCTATCAGTCAAGTGCCTGCCCCGGTCTCCAGGGGTTCAAGTATGCGCATCACCTGGGGGGGTGTGGGGGCAGCGGTTAACCTTCCCCACCAAGAAAACAAGATACCAGACCTTATATGGACATACTCAAGTACAAGCTCAGGTACCAGCAGAACTTTTCCATCTAGGGAAGAAGTGCCTCAACCTTCCATATAGGATATACTTACAGGCTACTCAGATGCAGGTGATTTAAGCCATTTAGGGAGGTAAGTACGGCAGAATCAGAGCATTCTCTAGGCAAAGCCTTCCTAAGGCTATGACATCTGCATTTCTCTGAAGTGGAGCCCTCCTAGCTCACCTTGAGCTAGGCATCTGCATTCAATGAATGGCCTCTCTCACCTCTAGGCTTTTCAGCACTAGTGGACAATTCCCTCTACCCAGCAAGAGGCACCAGGATGGCTGTAAGAAATTACTTAGACTCAGCCTCCTTGCTTCAATATCTCCTTGCCTCTTTTCCAAGTTATTTCCCCATTTAATCCAGAGCATCAGGTACTCTACTACAGGTGCATCTCTACTTGCAAAGAAGGCCATCCAATAAATCCATCATAAGTAGAAACTAAGTTGAAAATGGGTTGAATCCACCCAAGTAGTACATTGTAAGCTTCTCTACCCCAACAGTCTGCTCTATAATTCTTTCTTTTAAAATATACATTACAGTCAGTGGAGGTATGGCTCAGTGATAAGAGTACCACCAGCCTTGAGTGGAAAAAGCAAACAGGAGTGCTGGAGACCCTGAATTTAAGCCCCAGTATCTGTGTACACACACACACATACACACAAACACCTGCACACACACACATGCGCACACATACACAATATACACATTAGATTATTTGGACTTTGCTAGAGACTCAGACATCCAGGTACAGAGAACAAAGAAAGGTTTATTGCCGGGTCTCACAAGGGAGAAGTGAGAAGCACTGGCTATTGTCTGAGATGACTTACGTAACCTAGAAGGTTTCGGAGGGCCTAGGAGGCGGAGAGCCTGGTGTGGACGCCTGGGCCAGGGGCTTCATCGTGGCAGACTAGTGTTTATGGCTGCTGTTCAAATAGTCCAAATAGTACCTAAAGGGTCCCCTTAGAGTCACTCTAAGGGGCTCTTGTTGCCTTATATGGTGGTAGCTGCCCCAGAGAAGTGCCATCCCAAGGTAAAGGGTGTTGGAGGCTGATTATTTACTGCCTTTACTAAAAGGGCCTATGTTGCCCAGGAAGGGAGCATGCTAAGCTATGGAGAGGGAAAGGAGTGTGCTAAGCTATGGGAAGGGAGCTCATTTCACTAACAATACACATATAACATAACATATTGTTAGCATTATGCTCAAATTTGGTCCTCAGCTCCACCCAGACCTTGGCCCTCCTCCCATTCAGTTTCCTCCATACAGCTGGCCCCTCCCTCTCTCCACCCAGACCCACCTGAACTCCCATTTACCTCACTTCCTTTCCCCTCAGACCCTCCTGCTACCTGGATGGTGAGGAGGCCATGTGCTCCCTCTAGGGGGAAATACGGCTCCTCTAATAAACCTTATAATAATCTTTCTCCTGTGCCTGCCTGCCTCTGCATGGTCCCCTGGGATGGATGTGTCCGATCCTCTTTCACATATAATTCTTCATTTTAACCACTTATAAGTATACAGTTCAGTGGCATTTGTGCACATTTACAATGCTATCTATTTCCAAAATTCGTATCATTCCAACTGAAATTCTACACCCATTAAATAACTGCTCCTCTCATCTCCCTTCTGTCCTCCGCAACAGCCATTGTTCTTTCTGTCTCAAAGATATTGACTCCCCTGGGCACTTCCTATTGAAATAGGGATGCTGAATCCAGCCAGCATCATGACGGCCACATGGTGGATGATAGGGTATTGAGTTTAACTGGTGTCATCTTATCTTCGTGGGGGAGGCAGGGAAGTCTACCTCCCAGTGATGGGAGTGCCTGAATTCCTAGATACAGAGGCAGGGACTTGGACAGTAATAGGTTACTAGACCTGTCAATCTTGGGTCATGAAGCCTTAAGATCTCGGTGACACTGCCTCCTGACGTGACCCTATTTAGGCCTGGACCATTGCGCTATGCCACACATCTCCACGTTCGTCTCCTGGCTCCTGGCTCTTCTCCAGTCACCGAGGCATCCCACTGCAGCTCTCCATTGGAACTGATCTGGTTTGTTGGTATTGTTTTTCTGCTTTTTCTTTCCTCTCCGGCTCTCATGGCTCAGTTTTCTGACAGTGTTAAGTATATTTGCAGGGCAGCTGGCCTTTGAGACAGGAGTCCACTATGCAGTCGCTGGCCTTTTAATAAAGACTCCCTACTATTCAACCACTCAAAATGTGCCTTCTCCATTTTCTCCCCATACAACACTAAAAACTGGAGTATACCTTTCTCTACTGTAACTGATTCCTTACACTTAATATAATGTCTCTAAGGTTCAGGCTTTTCTTCCTTTTTAAGACTGAATAATATTCTATTGTATGTCCAATCTACAATGTGTTTATCCATTTATCACTCAGTGGAGACTTCTTAGCTATTGTGAATAATGCTGCTCTGAACTGGGTATAAAATATCCCTTCTTCCAATGCAGGGTGGGTGGGGAGAGTCATATGCCCAGAAGTGGAAGATGGATTAGATGGTGTCTTATTCTATTTGGGCTGCCATAGAGAGGGCAGGAACACAGATTCTGGTGCAGGCAAGGCCCAATATCTGAAGACTCTGCTTATAGACGTCTTTCTGTCTTTTTGCTGTGGCCTCATAGGGACTGAGCTTATCCTTTTGAGGAGGGACCTAATTATCTCCCAAGGGCCACACCTGCCCAGTGTGTGGTAATTGTCTCCTTTTTGGAGATACCATACTGTTGTTACTCTAAGGCAGGCTGGAAATCCACAATGTCTTCCCCTCCCCCCTCCCCCCCCCCCCCCATTCTCTCACCAGCTTCCTTCCATTCAAAAGAGTAAAAAAACTGGAAGGTAAAATAAGAGTAAAAGGAAGGCCAGGTGCTGATGGCTCATGCCTACTACTCTGGAGGCTGAGATATGAGGATCACAGTTCAAAGCCAGCCCAGGCAAGAAAGTCCTTAAAACTCTTATCTCCTATTAATCACCAGAAAACCAGAAGTGGAGCTGTGGCTCAAAATGGTCCAGCATTAGCCTTGAGCAAGGGAGCTCAGAAGACAGTGCTCAGGATTTGAGTTCAAGCACCATGACTGACCAAAACCAAGCAAACACAAAAGAGTAGAAGATTGCTTTCTGTTTCTTATTCTTTATTTAATGCCATGCTGCAGGGGAAAGTCACAACTCTAATTCTCGGCATACTCAGTAGCAGTTTCCCTCTCCCTCCAGAGGCACCCCTTCATCGCCAAGACTAACCCCAACAGTGCCAGGGTCAGCCATGGAGACCCCCTTGTCTATGGGATACAAAGTTCCAGCTCCACACCTCTTCTCCATTTCCCAAGTCACAAGGGTGATAGCTGCTAGCTGCAGCTTCCAACATACAAGAAACTTAAATATCACCAATGTGCTCTTTCAGCCTCGTAACTCCTGGTAACCAATTCCCTAAATTCAATCCCTCAAATTGCAATACCTGGCAAGGCTACATTTCTGTTAACAAGAGCCATCTAATATTTACTCTTTATTGTTTAGAAACATGCCCGTTGTTTGAGCATGAACAGTCTAGCGCAAAATGTCCACATAGCCTAAAGAATAAGCCTATCATCGATGAAGTCTCCCTTTTGCATTTCCAGTTTCCCAGTTTAATCAAAGCACAGCCTTCTCCGTTTTAACTTAAAAGCAATTCCTTTCCTTCAGGACTTCTATGTCATCTAGAATCTATTTGCTTTCCAAAGAAAAACAAAAATGTTGCCTTCCAAAAGTATGTAGAGAAAAAGATAAAGGAAAAGAGAAAATAAAAGGAAGTAAGAGACAATGTGTTTGGTATATATTAGAGAGTTAGTGAGTGAAAGAGGGAGACAAGCAGTTCTATCTTCCAGGGAAAAAGTGTAGAGGACATCAAGATACCAAAATATAGCAGTCTGAGCCTCTTCTAGAAAATACTGTGATTTTTAAAAATAAAATCTACAAAAAACCTCCTATTAGCACATGTACATTACTGACAATATCTAACAGTGCAAATGCCATGTCAAAAGTCACATTCTATTGTTTAGAAAATAATAATGAGAAAAGTCCATATGTGTTTATGACATATGTAACTTTGACCACAACTGGTTGAATGCACAGATGTGATCCTGTAATACAGAGGATGATGATAGCCAAAGCACCAAGACCAGGGTGTTGCTTCTGCACTTCCTCAGCTTCTCACCTTGACAATCTCTACTCCTTCTACCTCAATGATCTCATCACCAAAAGCAAGAGTTGAAAAAATGTTTTATTCAAAATATGCACATAGGGCTGGGATGTAGCTCAGTGGCAAAGCGCTTGCCTAGCAAGTGCAACGTCCTGGGTTCGATCCCCAGTACCAAAAAAGAAAAGACAAAAAAATACAGTTAAAAAAAAACCCAAACAACAAAATATGCACATATACCATTTCACGCAGACAGAAGACTTTGTAAAATATTGTCAAAATCTCATTGTGAAGACATTGAATTAAAACTGAATGGCCTTCTGAAATCTTTGCTACTTCTCCAAAATGTCAATTCCTATGATTTAGAAATTTAAGCTCCAGCTTACAAGCCTGACTGACTTCTCCACCTCAGCCATCTACTAAGGCACTAATGAAACACTCAATGTGTAAAGCTACTGTGTTTTCTGGGTGCTGGAGGCTGATATCTGTAGTTCTAGCTACTCAGAAGGCTGAGAGCCAGAAGCTCATGGTTCAAAGAAAACTGGGGCTGAAAGATCCTTGAGACTCCATCTCCAAAAGAACCAGCAAAAGCCAGACTGATTAATAAGCATTGGAGACTTAGATGGACACTTTAAATCATAACCTCCTTGTTCAAACCTTTCAGGACAAGAGAAAAAAAAATTTTTTATTTTTGGAGAAAAACTTTTAGGTCATAAAGCATGACTCAAATGGTATAATGCCAGCCATGAGTTAATCCTGAGTTCAAAATCTTGTACTAAACCTAAGTACTAAATAAATAAATAAACAAACAAACAAATAAATAAAATCATTGTCATCCAGCTTTTACCAATGGGAAATATTCTTTGGGTAAGCACAAAGAACAGGGGAATACTTGAAATTAACTTAATTCACCCTGATCCTCCAAACATATACCTAAGTATCCATTCACTCCATCACAGAACACCTGGAATTGAAGGCCAGTGAACACTTGTAGCTGTTGACTCCTACCACTATTCAAGACTGGTGGAAAAACACTAATCTTTCTCAAATAACTGTACAATTGTCTTGAGTCCAATCTGAAAATGCTCCTTTTCCCTCTTCCTGCCTTTGCCTCTGGCAAGGCTGTGGCATGGATCTCTGCTGATCCAGGCTCTTCCCCCTTGAGGGTGGGATGCTTCCTCATACATTCAGTAGGAGGAAGAGCTGGACAAAGTGGAGGCCAGCCCTGAGCAGCCAGGGGCCTGAGCTTGTGTGAGCTAAAACCAGAAGTCCCCTAAGGGAGGAGCTCCAAGGGGGAAAGAATGGCTGGGGCTGGGGTGAGGCCTGAGCAGATAAGAATCTCGCCTTCTCCCTCCTTTTCCTTGTTCCTCAGTGCTGCCCTAGAGCTTGCCCACTCTGTGCCTTTTAACTGTCAGAGAGCCAACACCAAGCACTGGGCCAAGTCATCGTCGATGACAAGTGAGTTGTGTGTGTTCCAAATTGGCCTTCCTGCCTTTCTACAAGAAAAACAAACTTGAGCTGGACCCCAACAAACATGACAGGAAAAATAACAACCCGTGCGAGGTCTGATACTGCAAGTGGCTAGTCTCTCCCCCCACCCCCAAGTCAGCCGCTGTTGAGGACTATAGCCAAAATCTGGGGTCTCCTCCACATCCTGTGTGGAGATTTGAGGCCCATCCCTCTGAGGAACCTGTGGAGGCCATCTTGAATGGCCTTTTCCAGACCCTATAATGTCACCAGGAGGCATCAAGTCCATTCCACTGAAAGATAATTTCAAGTTGAGCTCCCCTTATCTCAAATACTTGGGACCAATAGTGTCTTGGAAGTAGGATTCTTTTTCAGATATTTGCACATGCATAATGAGATGTCTTTGGTACAGAAACTAGATCTAAACACAAAATTCATTCCTGTTTCATACTTACACACATAGCATGAAGATAATTTTATGTAATGTTTTATATAATTTTGTGCATAAAAAATTATTGTGGTATAGAATCTTCCACTTCAGATATTCTATCAGAAAATCTAGATTTTGAGGGGCCAGATACAGTGACTCATATCTGTAATCTTAGCTACTAAGGAGATAAAATCAGGAAGATTGAGGTTCAAGGCCAGCCTGAGCAAAATATTAACAAGACCCAATCTCAACCAATAAAAAAGCTGGGTGTACTGACAAACCTGCCATCTCAGTTACATTGGATGTCGTAGGTTGGAAGAGTGCTATTCAAGGCTAGCCCCATGCAAAAATAATGAGACCCTACTGAAAAAATAGCTTAAGCAAAATGCTAGAATTTGGTTCAAGTAGGAGAAACCTTGCTCAGAAAGCACAAAGTTATGAGTTCCAAACCCAGTACTGCCAAAAAGAAAACCAGATTTTAGAGCATTTCAGGTTTTTGTATGTTCATATTTGAATGTTCAGCCTGTCTATGACTTTGGGTAATGTCACGATTAGATGACAGAGTTACATTCATTTTCATCATTTCCAACTCCACAGTTTCAACTTGTAATTTTTAGGTACATTAGTAAAATGATAAAGCCAGGAACTGGTATTTCATGTCTGTAATCTTAGCTACTCAGAAGGCTGAGCTATGGAAGACTGAGTTTGAAGCTAGCTAGAACAGAAAAATCAGTGAGAAATGTCTCCAAAATAATCAAACAGCAAAAAACCAGACTAATAGTGTAGCTCAAGTGGTAGAACACAAGCTGAGCAAACGGACAGAGCCTGTGCAAAGCCTTAAGTTCAAACCCCACTACCAACAAAGAAAAAAGAAAAATCATCAGAATTCAGAAGTGCATTGTTACTGGGCTCATTTCCAAGATAATAGTTGTTTCTGGAAACTGTTTTCCTACATATTAAGACTGTACTATGAAACATTGTTTTGTGTGTGCCAATAATGGGGTTTGAACTTAG
This sequence comes from Dipodomys spectabilis, assembly GCF_019054845.1. Taxonomy (NCBI): domain Eukaryota; kingdom Metazoa; phylum Chordata; class Mammalia; order Rodentia; family Heteromyidae; genus Dipodomys; species Dipodomys spectabilis. Next base: position 2,176,899 of record NW_024870876.1, read on the forward strand.
GGCCTAGGCACTGTTCCTAAGCATTTTTTACACTAGTCTGGCACTCTATCACTTGAGCCACATCTTTACTTCTGGCGGTTTGGTAGTTAGATAGAGATAAGAGTCTTTTGGACTTGCTTACCCAAACAAGCTGGCTTCAAACTGAGAGTCTCATATCTCAGCCTCCGGACTAGCTAGGATTACAGATATAAGACACCAGCACCTGGCAAAATATCAAATTTTTAATATCCTCACAAGCTACATTATGTCCTATTTTTATTGGCATTTTTCTCATGGCATGATATGGTACACAGATAAAAGCATAAAATTAAATAGGGCAGTAAATTAAGTGGAAAAATATTTTCTAGGCTATAAAAGATTTATATATACTGAAATAAAATGAAAATAGACACATAATTTTTACATTTGGTTTGACACAGGCAACAGGCAGAAACAACATAAATGTTCATGGAGGGATGAATAGATAAACAAAATGTAGTAGACTCATAGCTTGGGAGATTTCCCAGCTGTTTTTTTTTTTGGTGGTAGTGGTGGTGGTGGTCGTCGTGGGGCCTGAACTCTGGGCCTGGGTGCTGTCCCTCAGCTCTCCAACTCAAGGCTACTGCTCTACCACTTGAACCACAGTGCTACTTCTGGTTTTCTGAGTGGTTTGTTGGAGATAAGAGTCTCATGGACTTTTCCTGCCCAGGCTGGCTTTGAACCACAATCCTCAGATCTCAGACTCCTGAGTAGCTAGGATTACAGGCGTGAGCCACAGGCACCTGGCTTATTTCCCAGCTTTTAAAAGGAGAATTTAGCCAGATACTAGTGGCTCACACTCATAATCATAGCTACTCTGGAAGCTTAAATCTGAAGAACAAGATTTTAAGTCATCCCAGAAAGACAAATCCAAGAAATTCTTATATCCAATTAACAGCAAAAAGCCAGAAGTGGAGGTATAGCTCAAGTGGTAGAGCACCAGCTTTTTGCACAAAAGCTCCAGGACAGCACCCAGCCCTGTATTCCAACCTCAGCACAGCACAAAAATATAGCACAGTGATATATAACACACAAAGGAATACCATACAGGAGCCAAAGCAGACTATAGCAGAAGACAGCTTGGCAATACAATCATAGGTAAGAAAAGTAAGTTTCAGAAATTGCATAAAGCATGATACATTTTCAAAAATTAGCTTAAAAATAGAACTAGGTTTATCTTTAGAAATATGTGGATGCAGCTGGGCGCCGGTGGTTCACGCCTATCATCCTGGCTACTCAGGAGGCTGAGATCTGAGGATCATGGTTCAAAGCCAGCTCAGGAAAGAAAGTCTGTGAGACTCTTATCTCCAATAAACCACTAGAAAACCAGAAGTGGTGCTGTGGCTCAAGCAGTAGAGTGCTCACCTTGAGCTGAATAGTGCAAGGACAGCGCCCAAGCCCAAAGTTCTAGCCCCACGACCGACAAAAGAAAAAAGGAAAGAAAAGAAATATGTGGATGCATATAAACAAGCAAAGAATTGATAAATCCAGGATTCTGGCTAACTTCCTGCAGTAAAAAAAAAAAAAAGAAGACACACAGGCTAGGAGATCCATTGTCAAGCTCTGCTGTCTTCAAAAATCCTACCTTTTCTGTATGAGATAGAGGATGGGTTTGCATAAGATATTGTTACCCATAAGTGTAAAGAAGCATTACTTGGAAAAATTCAAAACTGTAACACAAATACTGAGTATAGATAGTCTAATTATGAGTGCCTGTAATCCTTCATTGAAAGTCAAGCCAGGAAGTACTTGTGTGTAATTTGTAACAAAGCTTTACAGACAGGTGCAAACAGTAAATCCTCTTTTGCAACCCAGAACTCATTGCTGATACGAGATTTTGGTACATGTAAAAAGGAATATGATTACTACAACAGTTGGCACTGTGAGGGTTTGTTAATTCGCACAGGTTGTTCTGAGAATAAAGCTAATATTTTTTTTAAGGGGGGTCTGGGAAGGTGGCTCAGTGGTAGAGTGCTTGCTTTGCATGCATGAGGCCCTGGGTTCGATTCCTCAGCACCACATAAGCAGAAAAGTCAGAAGTGGCGCTGTGGCTCAAGTGGTAGAGCCCTAGCCTTGAGCTGAAGAGTTGAGGGACAGCGCCCAGACCCAGAGTTCAGGCCCCATGACTGACCAGAAAAAAAAAGAAAAAAAAAGTCAAGCCAGGTCCCTGTGGCTCAGGCCCTAGGTCCTAAGGAAGTTGAGACCTGAGGATTGCAGTTGAAAGCCAGCACAAGCTGAAAAGTCCATGAGATTCTTATCTCCAATTAACCATCAAGAAGTTGGAAGTGAAGCTGTGGCTCAAGGCTGGTGGTAGAATGCCATCCTTGTACAAAAAAAAAAAAAAACTAAGGGCAGCACCCAAACCCTGAGTTCAGTCCCTAGTACCGACAGACAGACAGACAGACAGACAGACACACACACACACACACACACACACACACACACGCGCGCGCGCGTGCACACACACACACATACACACAAACTTAAAGTGTTAGAAATGTAATAATTGTTTTTTTTAAAGCCCAAAGGATTGGATAAAAGGTAAAATGAATATAAAGCAGTATCAAATTCAATTTAGAAGATCAAACTGGGAACTTCATTGGGGGAAAAAATGAAAAAGAATACATTTTTTAATTAAGATATACCTGGAGTGCTAAAACTCAGTTAATATGCTCTCATGGGGGGAAAATGATAAACATCCCATAATTAAATTAGATTAATAGCTGATAAATTACTAAAGAGAAAATGCAAAGTGCATAGGTAACACACATCTAGAAACACAATAGCAATATTTAAGAATTCTGAAGGAAAAGAAAATGAAAGCTAATTCAATGGAAAAATTGTCAAATAAGAGCCAGAAACCTACATTCTAAATAGCCCTACAAAACAATTGCCCCAGTAGATGCAGACACACATCACACACAGTGATGCTGGAAGTCCTAGGTTACTTGTGTGTGACCAGACAACTTAATAGACCAGGAATTGTAGAAGTCAACCATATATATATGTATGTATATATATATACACAGGAATTTCATAGAGTGTAATAGTAGTCCTGCAAAATCAGTAGCCCAGAGATATTGATTGGGCTACTGAATAAAGTAGAATGAAAGAAGAGAAGGGTGAGGGAGATGCAGTTAAGAACTCAAGGTATATCCTACAAAATTAAGAAAAGTGAGGCAAGGAGTGGGTTGGAAGAAATGAATGAGAATGTTAAAAGGGGTGACATTGATCAAGATGCATTGTATTCATAAACTGCTTCATTAAATGGCAACTCCTTTGTATCACTAAAGGTAATAAATTTTTTAAAAAGAAATGGAAACAAAATTATTTATATTCTATATTAGTTTGCTGCAGTTGCTATAATAAAATACTCTGAATTCAACCCCCAATACCACCAAAAAAGAAAAAGAAAAATCTACAGTTTTAAGAACTTTTTACTCAGTATCTATATATGTAAATACTGCTGAGACACTGTTTGCTCAAGAAGTTTCACACACACACCCCTTTCTCCTGTCTGCTGGATGCCTGAGTAATGCTAACTTGTCTGATTGCCACACTTGGTTTACTTAGGTCAACTGATTCATATGAGTTATTTTCTGACTCGTGGATCTTTCATCAAATCTTTAAATATTATTTTTGTTACAATTTTCATTTTAGGAAACTATGTTTAACTTGGACTTCAAAATGTAGTCTGACTGCTTTTTTTTTTTTTTAAGATGACCTTTCAGCCATCAGGTTGCATGAGAAAAAGCGGTAGAAATTTAGTTGTGGAGTAAAGGTAGTTTTAGACATTGCAACATGAATGAATGACAGAAACACTGTTGGAGCAAGGGTATTACACATTACACATTAAATATTTATTACTCAGGACATTACACAAACTAGCCAGGTGCACTGCCCCTGAGCTACACCCTCTCAGGCCAGGTGAGAACTGTACTCAACTCCAGTCACCCAAGTCCTAGTATATATTTCAACCCAAGGAACAAGGGGACAAAAGTTCCTGAGCAGCAGCTGTGCTCCAGATGGGTAGAGATAGGTGCTTTGGAGCCTACTCTGAGAGGGACATCTCCATGGTACAGCTGCTGTGGACACTGCACTGACAAGGGCCCTTTGCCTCATGTACCTCATTCTGTGTCAGGTAAAACTAAAATGTAGTAAATAGGAAAAAAAATGCAGTTTGTCTCTCACCTGCATAAAATTCACTTCCTGCTGGAGACGATTCAGTCCTGTGCAAAGAGAGAGTTTGAATTCATCTTAGCCATTTTGTGTATGTGGGTGTAGGTGTCAGTGTGCCAGTATTGGGACTTGAATTCAGAGCTTTGTGCTCTTGCTTAGCTTTTCCACTCAAGGATGAAGCTTTACCACTTGAGCCACTTCTGCTTTTTCCTGGTTAATTGGGAGATAAGAGTCTCACAGACTTTTCTGCTGGGCTGGCTTTGAACATTGATCCTCAGATCTCAGCTTCCTGAATAGCTAGGATTACAGGCTTGAGCTTCCAGCACCAGGCCTATCTCAGTCATTTGTACCATGAAAGCCTCATGTACTTGCCCCAGATATACTGAAGCTGAAGGCTTTTTTATTTTTATTTTTTTGTGCCAGCACTGGGGCTTCAACTCACAGCCTGAGCACTACCTTTCAGCTTTTTTGCTCAAAGCTGTTGCTCTGCCACTTGAGCCCCAGCCACACTTCTGCCTTTTTTATTTTGTTATTATTTCATACACTTCCCTGCCTGGGATGGCTTTGAATCAAGATCCTCAGATCTCAGCCTTCTGAGTAGTTAGGATTACAGGCATGAGCCACCAGCACCTGGCAAGTGCGTGTAATTCTTATATTTAAAAAAATGTCATTTGAGTTTAAAGATTTCCTAAGACTTAAACTAAAACTAAAAAAAAATGACTTAGTTTTAAACAGGGAAAAGGTACTGGGTGTTACCCAGTGTTCCAAAAGGTCATTTAAGTACAAATTAAAGTGGCTTTGGGAAAAAGGAGTTAAAAAATGCTCATAGCAATCATCAAATACTTAATGAAATAAAACTTATTTATGAGAATCAGCATCAAAGTTATGCTTTTCCAAAGTATGAGACAGCAAGGATTTGTGTTATGAAGTGGCTCCAATTCTGTTCCATCACCAAGTCTCTTGGCCTTAGTCAAGGCATGACAGCCTAGAAAATACCAAGTGTTGGCAAGGATGTGAAGAAACTGGAAGCCTTGTCCAAAATGCTGTGACTGCCAGAAAAATAGAAAGACAATTCTTTTAGAAAATTAGCAGAAATTTACTGTATGAGCCAGAAATTCCTCTTGTGAGAAAATTCTTTAAAGAACTGACTCAGGGACTCTAGCAGATTATTTGTCCACCGATGTTCATAGCAACAAAAAAGTGGAAGCAAGACAGATTTCCAACTAACAAATAAGTGGATAAATAAAACATGATAGTTTCATAAAATGGAACACCATTCAGCCTTCTGAGTAAGATATTAACATATTATGCAAAAATTATACTGAATGAAATAAGCCAGGCACTAAAGCACAAAGAAAGCCAGGTGCTGTTCACACCTGTAATCCTAGCTACGCAGGAGGCTGAGATCTGAGGATCATGCTGAGGATCATGGTTCAAAGCCACCATGGGCAGAAAAGTCCATGAGATTCTCATCTCCAGCAAAAGGCTGAAAGTAGAGTTGTGGCCCAAGCGATAGAGCACTGGACTTTAGCCAAAAAGCAAAACAAGTGAGAGCATGAGGCCCTGAGTTCAAGCCCCAGTACAAAACAAAATGATATTAAACATAAGGGCAAAGATCAGATGATTCTATTCTGTGTGGTACCCAGAGGTAGATAAAGGAACAGTCATTTCCAGGAGTTGAGAGTAGAGAAATGGTAAGTGATGATGTAATAGGTATGAGTTTTCAGTTTGGTTCTGGATGTGCATGGTTCTGATGGTTGCACAACAAAATGAGTGTATTTAATGCCAATGACTTGTGGCTTGGCAATAGTAAATAGTACATTTTATGCTATCCATATTTTACCACAATTTTTTTTAAAGATTAAGCTTTTAAAAAAAAAGTATTCTCCTAACCTTGTAGTTCATGCCTATAATCCTAACTTCTCAGGAGGCAGAGATCTGAGGCTCATGGTTTGAAGCCAGCCTGGCCAGAAAAGCCTGCAAGGTTCTATCTCCAATTAACCAGAAAAGAAACTGGACTGGAGGCATGGTTCAAGTCTCAGAGCACTAGTCATGAACAAAACAGAAAAACATGGATTGGAAATTCAAGACCCTGAAGAGGCACTGAGTTCAAGCCCCAATACTGGCACACATAGGCCAAAAAAAAAGTAGGGGCTAGGAAGGTGGCTCAGTGGTAGAGCGCTTGCCTTGCATGCCTGAGGCCCTGGGTTCAATTCCTCAGCACCACATAAGCATAAAGAAAAAAGCCAGAAGTGGCACTGTGGCTCAAGTAGTAGAGCGCTAGCCTTGAGCTGAAGAGCTGAGGGACAGCGCCCAGGTCTAGAGTTCAAGCCCCACGACCAGACCCAAAAATTTTTTTAAAAAAAGTACTAACTTAGATAGTCATGCCATCTAATGCAACAGGTGTAAGGATGAACAGTTCATCACACGTCTTGAACAGTGACTGGAACTAGAGTTAATAGGTAAAAGATTTGCTATCACCTTTATAATGATCATAATCATTATTACTATTCATTATTATCACCTAACAAAATGTTCTATAGGTTTTTTTTCTGTCTTGGTTTTGTTGTTGTTGTTGTTTGTTTTGAGAAGGGTCTCACTATGTTGGCTGGCCTGGAACTTTTGCCTCTCCCTCCTGAAAGCTGAGATCCTTCGGCCTCTGCCTTCTGAGTTCCACCACACCTGCTTTAGTTTTAATTTTGCTAATTTACATATAAAAATTTCCTCATGCCAGGAAACAGAAACAAAAACATTGTTTGTGTTATTGTTGTTGTTTGGTGGTATTAGTGTTGTTTGTTTTTGCTTTGAGTTATTTTTTGTCATGGTGGGGCAAAGGGAGGTGCCAAGAGGGAGTAGGAAGGGTAAACAAAGGCAGTCGTGGTGTTCAGTATACACTTTGTGGAAAATGAACTATGCTACTTGTGGCAGGAACAGGAGAGGAAACTTGGAGAAAGGAAGGGGCGACATTGTCCACAAAAAGAAATGTATTTACTACCTGATTTATGAAATGGTAACCCCTCTGTATAACACCTTAATAATAATAAATCCTGGTGCAGGCTGGGAAGGTGGCTCAGTGGTAGAGTGCTTGCCTTGAATGCATGAAGCCCTGGGTTCGATTCTTCAGCACAAAATAAGCAGAAAAAGCTGGAAGTGGTACTGTGGCTCAAGTGGTAGAGCATTAGCCTTGAGCTGAACAGCTGAAGGATAGAACCCAGGTCCAGAGTTCAGGCCCCATGACCAACCAAAAAAAAAAATTTTTTTTTTTAATTCCTGGTGTCATGAGAAGAAGCCTGAAGAATTGGCTATCTCTCACACTTTCCCCCTTTTCAAGAAAAGCCTGAAGGTAGTCTCCTCAAAACAGACTCTTTCCTGTCTTAGGAAACATTGAACCAAAAAGTCTCCAAGCAAAAAAGCAAGTTCTGTATGAACTTTCGGTTAACCCCACATCTCTGGAGCCAAGCCAACTATTTCTTAGAATTAATTATAACAACACATTTCAAAAGATAATAGAAAATGCTAGTCAAAATAATAAATGATCCTTAATCCCTAAAACATTTATTTAATGCCTATAACTCAATCCTGAGAATAACTCTATGAAAGGAGTATTAGTTTCATTTCTAGTGAAGAAACACCATCTCACGGCAGGAAGATCCTGGTTTAGTAGACAACAGTGGGTTCCACATAGAAAAGACCCTACTCCACACCAAGAGGTGCTAAATTGGACAGGAGTCTAGGCATTCACACATAGCAAGAACAAAGGAGGAGACTCTTAGGGAGGAACTCAAAGCAACAACGCCTATGTGCCTCTGATCATATAAAATAATATTCATTGAACTGAACTCCAGGAAATGGAAACAAGACTTTTTTCTTTGTTGTTGTTTTGTTGCCTTTTCTTTTTGACTTGCTTGTTTATCTGTCTTTGGTAGGCTAAGGGGGCCACAGAAATAGAGGGATAAAAGGTGAACAGTGGCAGCAGTAGGCATTACGTTGAAAAGGAACTATACAGCTTGTGGGTGAGGATGGGAGGGAAAAAATAGGAGAGATTGAGGGAAGGGGTGACATTTTCAAAAAGAAATGTATTCAGTAACTGACTTATGAAACAATAACCTTTATATCACCTTTATAATAACAATCTGTATGTCACCTTTATAATAACAATAAAAATTTAAAAAAAGAAAAGACCCCCCCACTCCTGACCTAATATCTACTTCAGAAATTAGAAATAGATTTCATTCATTTTTACATCAAAAGTAAAAGAAAACATGAACATTGATCTGCCATACAAAAATACAGTGATTACAAAATAAAATTTGTGATTTTTGGACTTTGATGAATTCACAACATTATATACCATACGAGGCCCAAACTAAGAAGCTCGTGAGTTCTATTCATTGTCACCAATGAATGGGGGTGGGGGAATCAGTCTTTTGTCTAAGAAAACTCAGGGAAACCTGGCAGTTGTGAAAATCAATATACTTCAAAAGAATTGTTCCAAGATAACACTATCCAACTTCAAAGTAACACAGAAGCAACCTGATTTAGAATCCTAAATTGCAAATATATTAAGAGAGAGAAACAGAGAGACAGAAAGATTGATCACAAGGAACTTGCAGCCCTGGGAGAGGAGCCAACAGGTCATCCCAAACCAGTGAAGCACTGGAATGAGGAAATCAGGCAGAGTGCCTGAGCCACCTTCACCTCCTTGAGAGCCCAACTAAGGGGGCCTTACTGGCAATACTGATATGAAGAGCCTCCTAACTGCAACCCTGTTGTTAGGGTATTGTTAGGTTTCAGAGGATGAAACAAAGAGCACAGTAGGATAGGGGACAGCAAATCAAGTTTTTATTTCCTGACCAGAGCAGAAATCACACACTAAAAAAGAAATTCAGTACAAAGTCAGGGAGCTGAAGGTCTTGGCAAAATAGGTAGTACAGTCATGATAACTAACAAAAATTATCACTACAGATAGGGAAGAGTCCTTACATCTCTATAATCCACTGGCTAGAAAATCCTATGGTGCCAGGCTCCACTGGTGGCTTGCATCTAGCTACTCAGGGGGCTGAGGGGATCCTGTTTGAAACCAGCTCAGGCAGGAAAATTAATAAGACTCTTATCTCCAATTAACTTTCAAAAAGCTGAAATGGAGCTATGGCTCAAGTAGTAGAGGACTAGCTTTGAGCAAAAGAAGCTCAAGGACAGCACCAAGGCCTATGTTTAAGCCTTAGGACCAGGACCCCCCCCCCCCCCCAACACACACACACATCCTATTACTCATTAGTCAAGAAAAGTCTTCAGGTAGTCCAGATAGAGACTGATGTAGTTAAGTCACTCAAGTTACTCTAGTGCTTGCTGTGGTTTTTATTATTATTTAAAAGCTCTATTTGTTTGTTTGTTTATTGGTCAATCATGGGGCTTGAACCTAGGACTTAGGCACTCCACTTCCAGTTTTCTGTTAGTTAATTGGAGATAAAAGTCTCATGGGCTGGACTACCATGACTCATGCCTGTAATCCTACCTACTCAGAAGGCTGAGATCTGAGAATGGCAGTTCAAAGTCAGCCTAGGCAGAAAGGTCCCTGAAAGACTCTCAAAAACCTGAAATGGGGATGTGACTCAAAATGGTAGAGTAGCAGCCTTGAGAAAAAGAGCTCAGAGACAGTTCCCAGGCTGAGTTCAAGCCCCAAAACCAATAGAACAAAACAAAACAATATCATACACAAAGCACCAGTGGCTCACACCTGTTATCCTGGCTACTCAGGAGGCTGAGATCTGAGGATTGTGGTTTGAAGCCAGCCTAAGTGGATCTTACCCCCAATAAACCACTAAGAAAAAGCCAGAAATGGCACAGTGGCTCAATTGGCAGAGCACTAGCCTTGAGCTCAAAGAGGTTCAGGGACAGTGTCCAAGTCCTGAGTTCAAGCCCTAAGACCAGAAAAATATACACACACACACAGAGTGAACATTGAACAAATTTTCCATCAGGTCCTCATTCTACCCTCTCTCCTCCCTTTTTGACTGACATGCTAATATTCTGTAAGTGACCCTGCACTCTTTGGGTAATAATAAAAAGGTATGCTGTAATTGATCTATCCTGAGGAAGCTCCTGTTTTCCTCCCCCCTAGGAGTTCAAGTTGTGAGATGGTTCAAAACCATAAGTTAGTGAAGGAAGTCAGATCTTGACTTCTCATCACTGATGGGCTGTCACTTCAAATCTACAACCTTCTTCTCACTGCATGACAGCCCAAAATGAATCAGACCTCATGATGGCTATGGAACACTAGGAAAACGCTGGCAATATTTCCAGTTCCTCACACCACCCACATGAATACCTGGAAGCTTAGTGTTGCTATGGTAACCCCCAGGCCACTGCAAGCTGGCCACTGGAATGGAACAGATTGGGCCCTGGCATCCAACAGGAGAAGTTAAAGGCCAAGTACAAAGCCATGGGTGACTGCCGGGCTTCCTCACTGAAGGGTCAAAAACTGGATTCCATGACAGAGAGACACAACTCCCACTGATTTATCTTTCCCTTATCCTGTAACTGTGATTTCAAGAAGTCTATTTCGTGACTAAATATCAGTCCATTGTTGGGTGGAGATTTAAAAAAAAATGCACAGGAATGTCTTCTTGTCTAACCCAAAGTAGACCTGTAATTTACAAATCCCCAAAGAGATCAAGCAGAATGGTAAGGGCAAATACTGAGTTTATCAAGAATAAAGAGTACAAAGTTCAGAGACTCAGAAAAATCAAAGTAGGCCATTACCGGATGGAATTATTTTAAATAAACCACATGTAGGGTTAAATGAGTCTGCTGATGTTAAAGGTTACATCATTACTCAACTTCAGCCTTCTAAAACAATGCAGAAATGTGAATAAAATCATCTAATGTCATTAATCATTCTTACCCAACCCAGATCTTGGGGAGGACTGAAGAGTGACCTTCTTGTACAAGGAAAGATAGGCCATTCCTTGCACTCTGTCTTAGCAGCAAAGATTAACCTGATCTTGCAAGCCGGCAATTCAGGCCAGAGGGCAGAGATCCCAAAAATATCTCACTAGAATAAAGTTTTTATTGAGAAAAAATTTGCTCTGATAAATTTTTTAAAAGTCACAGGGAAATATCAGGGACCAGCAGCCTCAGGGCCCTTCCAGATAAATTCAGTAAGGAATAAGATAACCAGGTATTGGTGGGTCATCCTACTCAGGAGGCTGAGATCCAGCAGATCATAGGTGGAAGCCAATGTGAACTCAGAAAAGTCTTCAAGACTCCATCACCAAAATAACCAGCAAAAAGCCAAGCTGGAGGCATGGCTCAAGTGGTGGAGTGCCAGCAGAACAAGCAAGCAAGCCAAGCAAGTGTGAGAACTTGAGCTACTAGCCAAAAAACAAAAAAGGAACAAAGAAGTAAGATGGTGTCAGTGTTGAATCCCACCAAAGTCTAGTAACAGACCATGGAGAAGGGTATGGTAAGTTTGGCAACAATGAGTTTGTTATAAAATTCCAAAAAGTCCTGGGGGAAGATGCTTTGAGTGAGCCACTGATAAAGTAAGGAGGGATGGAGCAAGTGGAGTGGAGACGAGGGCAGGAAAAGATTCTTCGTAGTTGGGGAAGCCTCCATCATGTTTAAATGCCATTGCAGTTAGAATAGCAAATGTATACAATCAAAATCTTATTCTGTATGAATTAGGAAAAGAGTACAGTAACAGTACTCCAGAGACTCTGGTGGGGAAAATAGTTTGCATACAGGAAGATATAAAGTAGAGAAGACCTTCCTGGGAAAGATAAAACCAAAAAGACAGAAGACCACAAGGCTTCTGGACCACAGACCAAGGCAACAATTCAGGTATCCAGGCACAGAGAGGTGATTCACTCACTCTGCAGACCCTGTACATTTTTTGTCTTCTCTTCCCTCACTGTGAATCCATAACTAAACATTTTTAAACCTATTAATATTTCATAGTTTGTGGCTCTAATGACAAGAACATCTTCTACAGCTAACCATGGTGGCATATTCTTGTAATTCCATCACTTGGGAGGTAGAAGCAGGATAATTTTGAGTTCAAGACCAGCTTGGGCTAATCTTATCAAGACCTTGTCTCAAAAAAAAAAAAAGGTTTCTGAGAAACTGAATTTGGATTTTAAAGGAAAAGAAAAACCAGATACATACAGCACTTTTGAACTATTTCCCCAGAAGCAAGTAAACTCTCCAAAAAAAATAAACATGATAACAATGTATTCAAAAGCAAATTAGGCTGGGGACTAGTAGCTCAAGCCTATAATCTTAGCTACTGAGGAGGCTGAGATCTAAGGATCCTTGCCAGACTAGGCAAGAAAGTCTGAGACTCTCATTTCCAAAAACCCAGACATGGAGATGTGGCACAAGTGGTAGAGCACCAGTCTTGAGTGAAAAAGCTAAGGAACCATGACCCAGACCTTGAGTTCAAGCCTAATAATACCCCCCAATTTGAATTCTCTAACATTGCCAGAAATTTTTCTTTCTATTTTTACTAAAGTTAAAAAAAAGCAGAAAGGGAAAGGGAATGAGACAGGGGAAAGAAAACACATCTATTTTCCATGATTTATGTGGCAAGTTGAATTTGAAGTTGTTTTTCTTTTGCATTAGTGGTAAATATGAGGTACCTCTATTTCAGAGGAGTTTTAGCATTTACTGTTTCAAAAAAAAATTGTGCTAGGAAACTTAGCTGTTTAGAAAGTCTGTGAATACTAGAAAACTGAGTCTCAGCAAAATCAGTAACCATGTCTCCCATTTCTGTCTGCCTCTCCGTATCTCTCCTCTCTCTCTTCTCTTCTCCACACTCTCTCCTCACCCCTTACAAAGTGACAGCAATTCTTTCATCACAAATATCCATATTTTTACACATAGCTTAGAAACATCCCACTAAGGAGAATTAAAACTTGGCCCTCATGGGACTGAGCCACTGAGCCACTGGTGACTCAGTGGTAGAGTGCTTGCCTTGCATGCATGAGGCCCTGGATTCAATTCCTAAGCACCACATAAGCGGAAAATGCCAGAAGTAGTGCTGTGGCTCAAGTGGTAGAGCACTAGTCTGAAGAGCTGAGGGATAGCGCCCAGGCCCAGAGTTTAGGCCCCATGACCGGCAAAAAAAACAAAAAACAAACTTGGTCCTCAGAAGTAAGCAGTCAAGTTCCAAGACCCTGGAGATGAGCTCCATGTTGGGGAAGTTCTGACCTTCTCCCCGGCAGTGGGGCTCCTGCCTCACAGGTGTTCAGTGCCTGGCAACAGCAAGAAAGCAATGCAATGTGGCTCGCACAGGTGTAACCAGCTTCAGTAATGGTAGTTATCCTCGAAACCAATCACATACTGAGTCACAGCCTGGCACCATTTCTCAAGTGCTGTCTTTTTAAGAGCTGACATTTCCTAGTCCTGAAGAACTGGTCAGGCTCTGTGGCAAGTACAGGAGGCACCCGTCCTTGCTGAGCTGTGTTCCTAGATATTGGTGCTGAGGTCCTCACAAAGGATGGATCAGGACTTCTCAAAAGCCAGTCATAGAGCAAAAATCTGAATCCTTACCGTGTTGCAAAGGCCCAAGGCTGTGAAATCAGGCTAAGGGTCATGACTTCTTCACAAATGAGTACAGTGATCCTCTTAAGAATCAAGTACAGGGCTGGGAAGTTGGCTCAGTGGTAGAGCGCTTGCCTTACATGCATGAGGCCCTGGGTTCGATTCCTCAGCACCACATAAGCAAAAAAAAAAAAAAAGCCAGAAGTGTCGCTGTGGCTCAAGTGGTAGAACACTGGCCTTGAGCTGAAGAACTGAGGGACAGCGCCCAGGCCCAGAGGTCAGGCCCCACCATCGGACACCCCCCCCCCCCAAAAAAAAAGAATCAAGTACAGTGAGTCAGGCGCTAGTGGCTCTTGCCTTTAATCTCAGCTCAGGAGGTTGAGATCTGAGGATCAAGGTTCAAAAACAACTTGGATAAGTTTATGAGACTCTTATCTCCCACTAACCACCAAAAAGCTAGAAGTGGAGCTGAGGGAGGCTCAAGTTGTAAAGTGCTAGCATTGAGTACAAAAAAGCTAAGTAAGGAACAACATCCAAATCCTGAGTTCAAACCTCAAACCAGTACACACACACACACACACACACACACACACACATACACACACACATCGAAAAAACAAGAATTATATACAGTGGTCCTACAGGCTATGGATAGAAGCCTTAAATTTGTCATTGTCCATGTAACCACAGGTTAGAGAAAAGGAGGAACCACAGGTTAGAGACATCTTAATTGAAAAAAACGAGGGTTTCCTCTCAGGCATTCTCTGTTTATTTGGAATCAAGACAAACAGCATCCTCTCTAGCCAGCCTCTTCCAACCTCTTTCCCTCCCCTCAGACCCTAATCCCTTCATTGTCAAACTCCATTAGCAGGATTTAAGAAGTCTACCACCCTTAACAGAGAGGAGACTGGGCTTTGCAATTACCATATATAAAATAAATGCTTCTAAAATGTTTGTTCAGGAAAAGCCTGCCACTTGGTATCTCGTTAATGGATCTCTTACCAGGCCTTTATCTCAGCTTGTGGTTTTGAATGTGATGTGCCTCTTCCTTGGGGGTTCAGGAGCTCTCTACATACCTCAAGCATAGGTGATAGAAGATATAATACAAGCAACCAAAATATTTGAAACCAGAAATTTGTTCCTCACTCAGGCCCTCTGAGGAAGTACTTCCCTAGTTTGGGGGATGCTTTGGAAATCAGAGGGGAAAGGCTCAGAGCTCTGCCTATTGAAACAACCTGAGGCTAAGTAGTCTCCTTTCATCTTTGAAATGTGGCTTCTGAGGGAATAAAAATAAACTGAGGGTTAAAAGTTGACTACAAATCAAGTAGAATTAGCATGGATTAAGTCAACAAGGCTCAAGAGTTGCTTGAGCATCACCAGTAGTTTGCTCTTTCTTTTTTTCTTTCTTTCTTTCTTTTTTTTTTTTTTGTGTGTGTGTTGTTGTTGTTGGTCATGGGGCTTGCACTCTGGGCCTGGGCGCTGTCCCTGAGCTCTTCAGCTCAAGGTCAGTGCTCTACCACTTGAGCCACAGTGCCACTTCCAGTTTTCTGGTGGTTAATTGGAGATAAGAGTCTCGTGGATGTTCCTGCCCAGGCTGGCTTTGAACCCCGATCCTCAGATCTCAGCCTCCTAAATAGCTAGGATTACAGGCTTGAGCCAGCAGTGCCCAGCAACTTTTGTACATAGCATCCAAATTGTGAAGTCAAATGAAAGTTTGAAAGTAATAAGAAAAGAATCATCTCCAACAGTAGAAAATTTTGTTAACTTCCTAAGAGGTAGTGAAATAAAGTGATTGAAAGCACTTTAAAATGATTAACCTACCCGGTAGTGTCATACAGCTCTTAGAGCCTTAGTGGTGTCAGTACAGCTCTTACAGCCTTGGGGCTGGGAACTGTGACTTGTCACATTGTTGCTTTTTACCCTTTCTAGTGGGGCTTGAACTCAGAGCCTCTAATTTTCACATGGCATTTTTCACTCAAAGATGGTGATCTGCCATTTGATCCACATCTCGACTTCTAACATTTTGCTGGTTAATTGAAAATAAGATTCTCACAGAGACTTTTCTATCTGAGATGGCTTTGAACTGCAATCCTCAAATCTCAGCCTTCTGAGTAGAATTAGAGTCAGGAGCTACTGGTATCCAGCACATTGTAATTCTTTACCATGATCCCCTGTCTTTAAAATAAGAATAAAAGTTCCTACTCCCTGTTAGGTATTTAAATAGGTAGCTTTAATTAGGTAGCTGGTAAAGAGAACACACCATTCAGGCAGGAAGAGGTTTATTTTATCAAACCAACCTCTCCCCGCCCCCCACCCCTACCACGTGGAGACCAAGCTGAGGTCTGACCTGGGTTTAAGTAAGGAAGGGGAGGGGAGAAGGTGCCGGTGATAGCAGGTGAGGGAAAGTGTGGCCACACTGGATGTGGATGTGACATCAGAGCCTGGGGCTCTCTCCTGGTCCGATGGGAAGCATGACAGGGGAGGCCCAGGCTGTGATCTCCAGGTGTGCCTTTACCTATGTGACACAGGTATTGGGCGGACACTTAGCCAAGAGGAGGGAGGAGCCTGCCTCGCCTTCCCAGGGTGACCTTACATGTTTACTGGAAAGATTGACTGTTCTCTACTATTACTATATACTAAGCACTTAGAACCATGCTTGGCATTATGCATAGAATGTATTGTTTCCAGATTCTCAGCACATGGTTTCTGATTCAGCCATCAATCTAAATAGGTATATAACACAAACACCCTGTTGCTCTAATCTAAACCAACACAAGACCCACACTAAGGCATACAAGTAGCCAGAAATTTGTTCCCAATGAATCAACATAAAATGTATATTTTTCTCAAGTTCTCCATCAAAAATACATATGGGATCCAGGCACCAGTGGCTCACACCTGTAATCCCAGCTACTCAAGAGACTGAGAGCTAGAAAACCACAGTCTCAAAATAATCTGGAGCAGAAACATCCTCAAGATTCCATCTCTAAAATAACCAGCAAAAAGCTAGAACAGAAACCTGATTTGAGTCCATGAATACCAGCTGAGCAAGGACAAGTCCCTCAGTTCAAAGCTCAGGTGAAAAAAGAAAAAAAGTATAAGCTTAACTTTCACATCTTAGTGGTGATAAAGGACAAGCCAGAAATTAGTTTTTAAAAATACAAGAGAAAAGTCTTTAACAAGTTCATTAAATTACAGAGGAAAAATACATTAAGGAAGTTTGCTTTTATATTTTCAATTTGGACAGATATTGTATTGTGTAGTATTGTGTTGAGTTTGGTCATTCTAGATAAAATTCTGGAAACTTTGTTTCCTGTGATTTTTTTCTTCTTATATGAAGAATTCACCGAATATTTAAAGATTTAGGATCTAGTAAAATGATACAGTTCAACTAGAATTAAGAACCCAAATTCTAGTCTCAACTTTATCTCTAATAATATTGGCTAAAGCATAAAGAAAAGGATTGACCATTATATGCCTCAGACTCCATAGTTTGCCAATAGGGATAAAATACATAGGACCAAATAATTCTCAGAATTCAGATTCAGGTTTTAAAAAAATCAAATGACCATAAAATGTGTTATTTTGAACTAATAAAAGAGATTCAGAAATTCTTAAAGCTAATTTCAAGTCAGGCATGGTGACACACTCCTACAGCACCAGCACTCAGGAAGTTAGGACAGGAGGACCAGGAGTTCTAGGCCAGTCTGGGCAACATAGAGACTGTCTCAATAATAAATAAAATGTTGATGTCATAGGAAAAAATATATTTTTGCCAAGCTAATAGCAAAATAGCACTTTTGAAATGTGACTGCCCTGCCCTTTCCCTCACAGCAACTATAACTATTGACCATATTCTTCCATCCTGAGATCTTCCTATCAAATTTACTACTTGGCTTCCAAAATTAAAAACTAAGATATTACTCTCTCTGTCCATTATTATTGCCTGAGAAAGAAAAGTACTGTCATGCATCATTTTTTTTCAGAAACCTTACATTATCCAAGAATGTAAATACTGTAAGTATCTTAAGAGTAGGAGACACTATTGACAGAGACTCTGAATCTATTACTGGACCCGAGCCCATGGGCGCGCACACTGGCTCCGGCATCCCCACCCCACCCCCCTAGGGCGGACTGCGCATGCTCAAAGCCACAGTCATAATGGCAGGTGGCCCCTACCCCTTCCTCCAGCCTGCTCCCAGCCTTTGCTGGAAACCAGCTGACTCGCTCTCCCCGCCCATCAGCTCACTTGCGAGGAACCAGTGGTGATTCACCTCCATGATGTGTCCTAGGCAGCAGGCTGGCTTGTGTGTGACTTGTGGCACTGAGTGTGGGGGCAGGGGTTGGCATGTGACTGGGAGCCATGTAGACTTTTATCAGCACTGCTCACTTAGGTCACTATTGTGCGTGCGTGTGTGTGTGTGTGTGTGTGTGTGTGTTTATATCCTTTATATAATTAGTTTACTGTAACTTTCTTACTTCATAAATTCTTTTAACTCTTGCAAACACTTAGCTTAAAACATAAATATATTATGTGACTGTACCAAAGATTTTCTTTTACATTTTTATTTATGTATTTTTCATTTTAAAAATTTTGGAGGTTTTTTTCTTCTTTTTAAACTTTTTATTGCAAATTAGGGAGGGCTTTAACAAAGAGGGGGTGGATTTGATGAAGGCGCATTGTATGCAATATATTTTATATGTGTATGGAAATATTATTTGTATACTAACATATAGTTTTTTTAAAGTTAATTTTTAAAAAGAAGAATAAAAGAGTAGAAGAGGGAACTAGAAGTGGCTCAAGTGGTAGAGTACTACCATGACTGAAAGATCTAAAGGACAGTGCCCAAGCCTTGAGTTCAAGCCTGGGGGAAGGGAAGACTAATTGTTCATTACCCTAGTCCTTCACAGGGCCAAGTAACATCAATATTCCTGTCCTGTGTCTCCAAGATTTGCCCACTGGAAAGTTGTGGGCATTACCCTAGTCCTTAGCAATAACAGGAAACATTGCTCATTTGATTTTGTTGATTTGGTTTATGTGGTAATTCATTGTTATTTTAATTATATTTCCCTGACTGATCTTGAATTAGCACATGATTTCATATGGTTTAGTACCATTTAGATTTGCTTTTCTGCAAATTGTCAATTTATATGTCCTTGGCCCATTTCCCTTTAGATAACTTCAACTCTATAATCCAGTCCACAGGATTTGTAAAATCTTTGTACAACACTTTTATTCCAAAATATAATGCAAGTATCTAAACTACAACTAAAGCTTTCTATTCAGATTTGTTAGCCGCCTCAGCTGGCACAGAGCTCTCAAGGACATGAGTGAAGAGTGCACTGCGTATCATATATATGTACATATATACGTCACACTCGCATATGGCAGACATATGAAACAAAAGCCCTATAACTTCCATGCAGGGAGGAAAGAGAACATTGCACCCTGTCCCATAAGCTCTTTATCCTCTTTATCCAAATCATTAGATCCTCCTTCTCCCCAAAATAAGTACTATTTTGACATTAATGGTAATGACTTCTTAGCTTTTCCTTTATACTTTTACCAGCAAAATATTCAACCCCACATTATAGTATAGTCACAACTATTATGCACCTTTATGGAAATGAAGTCTTAGGGAGCATTGTTTAGCAACTGATAGCTTTCCCTCAGCATAAAGACTTTGCTGTTGCTGAATGTCATCCTACTATTATCATTACTCGAGTGTATTCCACACTAGGAATACAGCAAAATTCACTTATCCGTTCTACTATTGAAGGACATTAAGGTTGTTTCTAGTTTAAGATTATTAAAATGGGGATACCTCATCTGGGAAATATGCTACTGAATTATTTTGGTTATACATTTAAGAGTAGAATTGCTGAGTCATGAGGAAGGAAGGCACACCCTTTCTTTTATTAATTCCTGCCAAAGAGCCTCTGAAGTGGTCCTACATGCCCAGATGCTGCCAAGAATTCTTCCCACTGCTTCTTCTTCTTTCTATTGTTATTCACTAACTACTCCTCCTCTTCCCCCTTCCTCCTTCTCTTTCTCTTCCTTGTCTCCCTCCTCCTCCTTCTTCTCCCCCTCCCCCCATCTCTCTGTGTCTCTCTCATCTGTTAAATGAAAATCTCACTTTAAAATTAGCTTTTTGGAGAACGCAACATAGAAGGATTTTAATTAGAAGTTAAATTTCCTTGGTGCACACACCAAAATAAATGCCAAATGGATAAGAAATAAAAATGACAAAGACTAGAAGAAACTCCAGTGACTTCCTTTACAATTTTGTTGTAAATCTTGATTCAAAAGTCAAAAGTAGCCGTCTATAAGTGGCTCATGCCTGTCATCCTAGCTACTCGGGAGGCTGAAATCTGAGAGTTGTGGTTCAAAGCCAACCCTAGCAGGAAAATGTGGGAGACTCTTATCTCCAATTAAGCACCAAAAAGAAAGCCAAAAGTGGAGCTGGGCTCAAGTTTTACATTGCACTTTTTGCAAACCGTCAGAAGACAGACTTACTGTTAAACTGAAGTAGAACACAAAATGGAATGAACTTTATGAAAAAAATATTTGCATTATCTAACAAAACTGTGCAGTATCTAACCTACTAACCCAATTCTACAAATAGACTATTTACAAAGTTTGAAAGTGGCTCCATACAGATAATGAACTGATTAATGCAAGAGGAAATTGATCTTTACTATGGGTCCCTGCTTGTCCCTTCCACTTAAGCAAGCTTCAGAAACTTCCCACTGAAGGGCTCATTGCCTGAGACCCCCTCTCTGATCTCCACTGTTAGTCAGGAAGGCAAATCCTCAAGGAAAAGGACACAGAGTTACTGCCTAACCCAGGATTCTATAGCAGGTTGCTGCTTGTGGTGTAGTTACTTGATTAAACCAAATGATTCAAGTACCTGATGTTGGCTAGGAGCTTTTCTGTGACATAAATGCAGGTGGATGTGGAAGTGAATATGCCACACCATGTGGCTCAAGAGAAAGCATGATAGAGCCTTGGAATCTGTGGGTACATGGTTCCCAGGAGACCACCAATGTGGACAAACCATGCATGCTCAGGATGCATATAATTCAATGCTCTACTACACGTTTGACTCGTTTCTTCCACAACTCTGTCCAACTGCCATGAAAGACATGAGGCCTTTCAGTAAGTCTAATATTTTTTCATTAGTACTTCAGTTGAGCATATTCACTTTTACCTTGCTTTGGGGACATCATTTGCAGACTTTCACAAAATTGAGGGCAGATCACATAATTTAAACACACATTACTGACCAAGAGCTTCTCTGCATCAATTGAGCTACATAATGTGTATGTTAGTATTATGCTCACCTTTGGTCCTCAGCTCCACCCACACCTGGGCCCCCTCCCATTCCTGGAGTTCCCACCATACAGCTGGCCCCTCCCTCTCTCTACCCAGACCCACCTGAACTCCCATCTACCTCACTTCCTATCCCTCAGACCCTCCTGCTACCTGGATGGGGATGGAGGCCATGTGCCCCTGTTGGGGGAAGAATGGCTCCTCTAAAAACCTTATAATAATCTTTCTCCTGTGCCTGCCTGCCTCTGCGTGGTCCCCTGAGACGGATGTGTGGGATCCTTCAGTGTATACAAGAATCCAAAATCTATTGCTACCTATCATCTATCCATCTATCAATCACCTATCACCTGTTTATTATCTAACTAGCACATTTAGTCAAAATCATGTATAATAAATCCACAAATAACTGTATGGCCAATTGTAGCCTGTGATTGGGTTTTGAATTTGAAAAATAAAACACCTTCCTGCTACAAAGACAGTGTGGAAACAAGTGGAGAATTTGAAATATGGCCCATAGATCAGATTGTTGAGTGGATGCTTCTTTGCTTGTGTGTAGTGATTGCATTAGCAAAATATATCCTAATCCTAGGACATGAATGCTGAATTATTTATCAATGGGAGAGAGGAAGAGGGAAAGGGGGATGGTAGGCAAGGGAGAGCACAAACGTGCGTAGGCAAGGGAGAGCACAAACGTGCAAGGATGTTAATTGGTGAATGTGGACACAGTGTACACAGAGTGGCATCAACCATTAAATGCCCCTTAACAGTTCTCCAAATTAAGGTTTAAAGCTGTCATTCCAATTTTTTATTTGCTTCCTTTCACTTCACTATCCACTGGCCATTTCTCCTGCTTCTTAATTTCCTGTCCCTGGTAAAAACTGAAATTTGGGGCTGGGAATGCATGCTAGGCAAGCACTTTACCACTAAGCCCTGGGTTCAATTCCCCAGTACCACATGAACAGGAAAAGCCAGAGGTGGAGCTGTGGCTCAGGTGGTAGAGTTCTAGCCTTGAGCAAAAGAAGCTCAGAGACAGTGTCCAGGCCCTGAGTTCAAGCCCCAGTACTGGCCAAAAAATAAAAAATAAACTAAAATTTTGATAAGGCAGCATTTATGAAGTTCAGATTATATCAAACAGCATCCTTAAAGTGTGTAAGTGCATGGTTTTGGTCTTTTACACAGTGTTCATTGGAAATAGCCCATGGTTTGAGAAAAAATGATTTGTTTCTTTGCCACAGTTAAGCTTTATTACTTTGAGGTTAATAGGTCATGATTATGTCTACCACAGCAACTACTTCATTTACAAATTAGAAAAAATCGTGAAGTCATTCACCAAATAAGACCAGATTGCTTTTAACTAGGAAACATGTAGTAAAATGTTCACAAGAATGGTTAGTAGAGTACTGTCCAAAGTCTTTTAGCTCCTTAGAACATAGTAATTCCAACAAATCAAAACTTTTAAAATTAGAAATACTATATAGAGATGTAGGGCTAATAGACCTTGCTGTGTGGGACTAGCTGTAGTTAGGGAACACCTAGTGAGTATCCCACTTTAAGAATTCTCATCAACCTCCAGGCAAACCAAGCCCAAGTGGGTACTAACTCCTAATGGGAGCCTTGATGGAATTGCAGTGCCAACAGCTTTGGGTGGTTCCATTGTTCCACCCCAGCTAAGACCACTGAGAAGCACACTGCAAGATCAGATATCCATGACAATGAGTGCATTACACAATAGTTCTGGAAATGGGAAAAGTTCACTGGGACACATTCCAGAGGAAGTTTGGGGTTTGTTTTGTTTCATTTTGTTATATTAATTGTAGGATTTGAACTCAGGACCTAGGTGTTGTCCCTGAGCTTTTTGGTTCAAGGCTAGTACTCTACTACTTTGAGCCATAGCACCACTTTCAGTTTTCTGGTGGTAATTTGAGATAAGAGTCTCACAGACTTTTCTGCCCAGGCTGCCTTTGAACCACAATCTTCAGTCTTTAGATCTCAGCCTCCTGAATAGCTAAGATTACAGATATGAGCCACTGGTGCCTCACAGAAGGGTTCAACGCGGGCCTCCCCCCCCCCCACCCCAAGGCATTTCTAGTTCTAATGAGGAATGAGATAGCTACACAAGTGGCTTCTTAGAGATCCAAACAGAAATTCTTCAAGGAAGACTGTATTCATCCTGAATGCTGACAAGGGAAAAGCTTTTTACATTCCTTCTTTCTTTTTTTTGCCCATGTGTATGCCTGTACTAGGGCTTGAACACATCCCTTAGCTTTTCTGGGTCAAGGCTGGTGCTCTATCATTTGAGCCACACTTCCACTTCCATGTTTTTGCTGGTTAATTGGAGATAAGAATCTCATGGACCAGAGTTCAAGCCCCACGACCGACAAAAAAAAAAAAAAAAGAATCTCATGGACTTTCCTGCCAGGGCTGTCTTCAAACCTCAATCAGATCTCCTGAGTAGTGGTAATCACTGGCATATGGCCAAAAACTTTTTTTAAAGTTAAGGAAGTATTCACCTTTCTTGTAGCTGGGACTGACTCTGCTCCTCCCTGTCAATGTGAACCTGTGCTGGCTTTCAGGTGCAGTCAGACCTGTCTCTCTCCTGCATGTACACACATTATATGCACACACATATACACAAATATCCTCTGCTCTTCTGCTTGCCTAGTGAGTTGCATATAGTGAGTGTTCGGTGCCACGTGCTGGGAACACACTTGTCTGCAGAGTTGCCATCAGGTGCCCCAGTCTGGTGAGAGAGCCCATGCCTACAGGGCGATTGTGGTATAATACACTGGATAATGTCTGGTAGGAACAGAAGGGACTAGAAGAATCTGTACAAAATTCCCTTCCTTACAGCTAGGAGACCTGCAATCTATCCCAGTCATTTCCTGCTTTTCCCATAAAAGGTTTACTGGAGATTGCAGGCTGTGCACGGGTCGTAGCATTCCTTCCAGCTGCTGTCATTGGGTGAAAAGAGGCGGAGCTGGCATCCCTGACCTGGTTCATGGTTTACTGTAGTTGAGGAATTGGCATATCCTGTTTCCTTGTATTGCCTGTGTTATGTGGCTATGGTAAATTGTACACTGTTTAATTTTTATTTTATATCCTTAGTGGTGTTGGAGATTGAATCCAGGGCCTTGAGCATGTGACTAAGCAAGCACCCTACCACTGGGCTACATTCCCAAGCTCATCAGGCCTCTGTCTCTGTCTCTGTCTCTGACTGTCTGTCTCTTGCTTTTCTTTTTAGTGCCAACTCTGGGGATTTTTGAACTCAGAGCCTGGGTGCTATCCCTGAGCTATTTTTTCCTCAAGACCAGCCCTCTACTACTTGAGGCACAGCTCCACTTCTTTTGAAGTAATAAAGTAAAAATACTAGACTTAACTTTGTTAACGGGAGAAAAGACAGAAGAATGGACTTAACAGGATAACATACAAAATGATGAATTCCTTCAGGGTGTTTAAAATTCATGTCAAAATCAGAGAGCCTGTGAAAACAGTTCAGACTGGAAATTACAGATGCTATATATAATATATATATATACATATATGTATATATATATATTATATATAGCCCTGGAGAGAAACCAGAGGATGTTCCAGGTAAGACTCACTCACTGGCACAGGTAATAGGGAGAGGAAAAAAAAGGAGGGGTTTGCTGAAGGAAAGTAAAGAACTCAAGGCAGAGGGGGAGAGGAAGGACAATGTCCTTGTCTTCAATAAGACCTAAATAATGCACATGTAGCTTTATTATATTATTATATAATGCTATTGTAGCTTTATTATAGAGATCTGCAAAAAAAAAAAAGATGTCTCTGAGAAGAAACATGAGGGTGGGCAGGGCGAGAGGAAAAGAGACAGACATTTCACAGAAGTGAAGCTGTGGCTCCAGTGGCAGAGGGCTAACGATGAGCAAAATTTAGAAAACATACACACACACACACAAACACACACACACACACACAAAAGCTCAAGAACAGTGTCAAGGTGCTGAGTTTAAGTCCAAGGACTGGCACTCAAAAACAAACAAACAAACAAAAAAAGTCCTTTTCATTTTGATCTTTGCTAATGGAACTGTGATTTAAGGACCAGCAGCATAAGTAACACTTGGGAGCTGGACCCCTGTCATCAGGTCTCTCATAGTTAAATCACAGTTAACTCTCATAGTTAAAGTTGGAATACTCTGAGTGGACAAAATATATTAGATAAAATGTGAATGGTGAGCTTTTCCAAGTCCAGTGGTCAGAGTCCCAAACAACTTGGCATCAAAGCTGAGCTGAGAACAGTGGGTGGCACCTAGACACTAACTACTCCAAGGAAGAATAGGGGAAGAGCATCCTAAGGAGGAAGGTTCATCACAGTGTGGCCAGAATGAAGAGCATGCAAATTTTAACACTGCTAGGGCATGAAGTCTCATGTAAAGGAGCTAGCCATCCAGTGGCAGAGGTAGAAATGCCAAATATCAGCTCATAGCCCATCTCCTCCATAGTTTTACTGGCCGGTCCTGTTCATAGGCCTTTCTTTTTCCACTGGATTCTACAGCATTAATTTTACTTCTCATTGTGTTACTTTGATTTAATGAGATTTACAGATGTATCAATCTAGATTTTTAAAACTTAAAGGATGATGTTTGACCTTTCTTTGTAACATAACATTTTCTTTTATATAGTTGGTGTTCAATAAATAATTTCTGGATTAATAATTAAGACAATTTGAGAGGCAAGGATTTCTGTTAGTAAACCAGTTTATGCCTTCTATTCCCTAAAGCTTCGACAACTTCAACTATTAACACAACCTGGATATATTTTTTTTTTCTCTAAACTTTTTTCTGTGTTCCTAAATGCCCAGTTACACAATGAAAATGCAAATCAAACTATAATAATATCCTATCTTACATAATGGAAATGCAAATCAAACTATAATAATATTCTATCTTACTCCAGGGCTAATGGCAGCCATCAAGAACATTTAAAAACAAAAACAAAACAGGCAAAGATGGGGATACAGGGAAGACCCTTATACACTGTTGGTGGAACATAAATTAGTGTAGTCATGATAGAAATCAGCTTGGAGGTTTCTCAGAAAACTAAACTTAGAACTTCCATGTGATTCTGTTCTACCTGGACATATATCTAAAGAAATGTAAGTCAGCATACAATAGAGACCTTTGCACACCTATGTTTATAGAAGCATTATTCATGACAGCAAAGGTATGGAATCAGCCTAGGTTTCCATCAGCCAATGATAAAGATGTAAATAAAGAAAATTTGGTATATATTTTTATGGCTGAATACTATTCACCCATAAAGAAGAATGAAACATCATTTACAAAAAAATTCTTGGAACTAGAGATCATCATGTGAAGCAAAATAAGCCAGACCAAGAAAGACAAGTATACATGCTTTTTTTTATATGTAGCATCTAGACCTAAAACAAAAATAGAATAACACAAGTATAAAACTGGGTGGGAGTGGGAACCACCAGAAGGAGAGAGTTTTCAAGAGGAAGATGACAAGTGGGTAAATACAATCAAAGTTCCTCATATGCATATATGAAAGAAGATATTAAAACATTTTCAAAATTGCTTAAAAAGTGGGAAGAGAATTTAAAAAGCAATATAAGTAGCAGTAAGGCTCAAATAGTAGAGTTGAGCAGAAAAGCTAAAGGACAGTGCCAAGGCCTAGTTCAAGCCCCAGTACTGGCAAAGAAAGAAAAAAAAGAAGGAAAGAAGGAAGGAAGGAAGGAAGGAAGGAAGAAAGGAAGGAAGGAAGGAAGGAAGGTAGGAAGAAAAGAAGGAAGGAAGCAAGCAAGCAAGGAAGGAAGGAATTAGAGAAAGAAAGGAAGAAACAAAGAAAGAAAAGAAAAGAAAGCAACCAATAGGAGGAAGGTAAATTGGATCCAAATATATATGGAACTATCACAATAAAACATCTTTGTATAACATACACTAATTTATTCTTTTTTTTCTGTTTATGTGGTGCTGAGGAATCAAACCCAGGGTCTCATGCATGCAAGGCAAGCACTCTAACCACTGAGCCACCTTCCAGCAACATACACTAATTTAAAAAGAGGAAAAATGAAGCAAAATGCCTGGTTACTCCCTCTACTTGCAGTGTCCTGCTGAGTTCTTCCAGGAAATCCTTTTTTTTTTCATGCTGCAATATTGTCTCATTGGTAATCCCAGTCTACCTTGGCAGGTGGGGAGCAGCTGGTGGGTCAGAAAAGGCTTAGAGCTTAAGGGCCCTCCTCCTGCTCTTTCTCACCATCTCCTGCTCCCCTCAGCCAGATAATCTCTGCACTGGGCTGGTCCAGCTCCACCTTTGGCAGAAGTACACTGAGGAATCTCAGAACCATGCACCAGTCCTATAGCTCCTGACTATCTTAATTGATTACTGTTGCCTATTCCCAGAAATTCCCTACAGAAAGTGCTATTCTTACATGCTTGTCCTTATTACTCAGAAGGAAACAAAGTCACAAAGCTGGGTTCAGAATCTAGTCTATGCTTACATATATATATATATTTAAGTTGGGTGCTCTTCTCTCTACAGTGATGAAATGAAAATAGTTTTTAATTATCAAAAGAAGGAAAGAAAAATGCATCCAAGGAGCTGGGAAGTGAGCTCAGTGGTAGAATGCCTGCCTTGCATGCATGAGGCCCGGGGTTCGATTCCTCAGCACCACATAAGCACCACAGAAGAAAGACAGAAAGAAAGAAAGAAAGAAAGAAAGAAAGAAAGAAAGAAAGAAAGAAAGAAAGAAAGAAAGAAAGAAAGAAAGAAAGAAAGAAAGAAAGAAAGGAAGGAAGGAAGAAAGGAAGGAAGGGAGAGAGGGAGGCAGGGAGGGAGGCAGGGAGGGAGAGAGGGAGGGAGGATAGCATATATTTTCTATTGAGGTTATGGCCCTAAATCATGCAACTCTGAACAAGCTCCCCAGGAGATTTATATTAGGTAAACATTTAGAAAACACTGAACTAGGGCTGGGACGGTGACTCAGTGGTAGAGCGCTTGCCTTGCATGCCTGAGACCCTGGGTTCCTCAGCACCACATAAGCAAAAAGAAAAAAGCCGGAAGCGGTGCTGTGGCTCAAGTGGTACAGTGCTAGCCTTGAGCTGAAGAGCTGAGGGACAGCGCCCAGGCCCAGAGTTCAGGCCTCATGACCAGACCCTCCCCCCCCAAAAAAGAAAACACTGAACTAGAACAAGTAACAGTTTTACCCAAAAGGCCAGCTAACAAAAGAATTGTCCCGACCCTCAGGACTTCAACGAGGGCAATGAACCTAAGTGAGAAGGAATGAAGGGACAAGAGACACGAAGAAGGACAGCAAGACAAGGATTCTGATCAAGCTGCCAAATTTTTATTTTTCACACAGGGGTATTTATATGCTTAGAATAAGGAAGCTTTTTCATTGGCCATAGTAGCTGCAGGATGTTTGCTTAGGGCAATGTGAAAAGGTGGTCAATAGCAGTTACCTTGTCTTTGTTTGGGGCAGGATGCAAAGACCAGATTCTGTAAATAGCCTCGAGAGATGTTCCAGCGAGATAGTCAAACTTATCATGCAGAGAGACTCCCTGCAGGGCTCTCAACAAGAATTGTCATAATCATAAAGTAATACTTTGTTTTTTAACATATAGTTGATATTCATTTATATAGTAAGAAATTTTATAAACTTACCAGAGTTGCATTTTCCATTCATCTGCTATAGCCCTATTTGTATTCAAATCTTTTTAAACTTGTTTATTTAATGGTACAAAAGGGTTTGATTGTGGTAGTCTCATAGATAAATGCAATGTACTTTGATCAAGTTTATCCCTTCCATTATACTCCCTTAATTGAAGCTTACTTTTTAGGAAATACAATCATAAAATATTTTCAGCTATGTTACTTTCTCTTTAAGATTGAATATAATTCTCAATCCTATTTTATATCATGATTTGCACACTTGGGAAATCCTTTCTACTCACTGTTAAAATCATTAAGCCAATGTCCTCGATTTAATCTTTAAGGCCGACCAGCCAGCGTTGAGTCACTGTAATCTTCTAGGTCAAACAGGAAGAGAATTGACGTCGTTACAAAATGCCACTGCGTAAGTGTCTTGGAGAAAATGGCAGCCATGTGTACATAGTTGGGTAATGAGATGTGATAAGCAACAGAGGGACCAGGTGAGCTGGAAGACCTAGGCACCCCACATTGCACCCCTAAGCATGCCCTGGTGTGAGCTATTGGGGATCTGGGACACACTTTCTCTGCCATAACACATCTCAGTGAGTTATCAAGATGTTTCCTCTCTCCAGAAAATCATCCAGCCTGGGATAAACGATCACTTGGCACATGTTATGCTCAAGGGACAACTGCAGTAAGGGATGTTTCATCTGAAGGGCTCCCTCCGTGAGTCTGCACTGTAGATCTGCAGCTAAAAACAGAGATGCATAAAAATAAACCTTCACCTTCTCACCCTGAACAATGAAGATGTTTTCCAGAAAAGTACACATGAGCTAAACAGCCTTGGACTTAGCTGGCTTTTACTCTTTAAACAAGGAACAATTTTTTAAAAAGTAGATCCACTGGCCACTAAATTATAATGCTACAACCCAAAAGAGAGCTATAATCCAAGGATATCCGTGATGCTATGTTGCTAGCTTTCAGAAACAAAGAGTTATTATTAGCTGTGATCTGAATAAAATAATAAATAGTTAATATAAATAATAGTTAATATAAATAGTTCCATGTCAGAAATTAATGTCAGTGTACAAATTGATTTTTTTTAACAGGATCTGCTGTTGTAGGTAGCCCAGGCTGGCCTTGAACTTATGATTGTCCTCCTTCAGCCTCTTGAATTCTGTGATTACCAGCAGGAACCACCACACTGAGTTTGCACCTTGACTTTAACAAATTATGTCAAAAAATATTTGAATCGCACATCCATCCTCTATGTCCCTCTGCCTTCTCCTTCTCCCGGTCTCCTTCCTTCTCTCTCATCCTCTCTGCACTTTCCAATTTAAGTCAAAGAGAGGAAAAACAAGCTGATTGAGGGTAAAGAAGTAAACAACAGTATTTATCTAAATGCCCAAGGTCTATGACACTCCCTGCTTTGTCCAGAGCCAACAATATCCCTAAAATGGTCAAGCACTGAACACAAGCGACATCTCTGCATAATTCACATCAAAATTTCTAAAGTACTGTAAAGTAGCTCTTTGTGTCCCACATAGGATCTTTGTGGGGCTGGCCTCTCCACAGAGGAGTGCTGGAGTTTCCCCTGGTAAGCTGTCGCTTAGGGGGACCCTGCTTGTCCTGCCCTCCCAAGGCTCCATAGAGGAGGCCAAGGGCAGCTCAGCCAGCACTAATTGCCCTGAGTATTGGGCCCAGGCATTGACCTTGTTTCTACAGACTATCCTTTGTCACTATCAGCCCCCTTACCTGTCCTGTCTCCAAATCAACCCCATCCTCATACATTGTCTTGGTCCCTTAGAAATTCTCACATCTTTAAATGAAGGTCTTCATTAAAAGCTTCATTGTACTTGAAAGTGGAGTCTTCTTTTTATCTTACCTCTGGGCAATCCAGGTGAGTAATTAGCTTCAAGGAGGTAGAAGAGAGGTTTGCTCTGGCTCTACCTCCATGAAGTATGGGCCTGGCTGATCCATTACTAGGTATATCACTTAGCTTCCTCTGATCCCCTCTTCTCATATGCTCAAATACTGTCCACCTTGGAGATTTTTAAAAATTTTTATTTATTTGTTTGATTGATTTATTTCAGTGCTGAGGATTTTACCAAAAGCCTCACACATGCTAGGCAAGTGCTTTACCAATGAGCTAAACCTCCTAAGGTCCCTCTTTATGTAGTTAAGGGACCCTTTGGCTACTGATTTCCCAGAGTGGAGAAAAAAAAATGTTCTATTAACCCTGTCAAGCATAAATTCACCTATCCTTCCACACTCCTGTACTTATATACACCCAGTTCTTAATGAACCCTTATTGCTGACCTCTGACTAGATTTGGAGGGAAGACAAGGTAGAAAGCAAGCCACACTAAGTTTCAATGCACCACAGTTCTGTAAATGGCTCAAAGGTGTATCTGTGCAGAAAAACATCCAACTTGCACCATCAACTCTGGTGAAAGCTGGACATTGACAAACTAGAGACTCTATAGGAAATTCAAGAAAAGAGGACTCCTGAGTCATTCTAGGTCCTTGTCCAATTACAAATAATTGTTGCCATCAGTGTGGAGGGAACTGTTAAAAAAATTCACCATTTGTATGATGCTGGCTGTAGGTTTGTCATATACAGCCTTTATTGTATTGAAGAATGTTCCATGGATTCCTAATTTTTCCAGAGCCTTCATCATAAAGGGGTGTTGGATCTTGTCAAATGCTTTTTCTGCATCTATTGAGATAACCATATACTTGCTCTTGATGTGATGAATTATTTTAATTGATTTGCGTATATTGAACCAGCTTTGTATCCCTGAAATGAATCTTGTTTGATCGTGGTGTATGATTTTTTGGATGAATTGCTGAAGTTGGTTGGCCAAAATTTTGTTGAGAAGTTTTGCATTGATGTTCATCAAAGAAATGGGTCTATAGTTCTCTTTCTTTGATGAGTCCCTGCCTGGTTTGGGGATGAGGGTTATGATGGCTTCATAGAAAGAGTTCGGTACTGAACTTTCCTTTCAATTTCATTGAAGAGTTGGAAGAGTATTGGTGTGAGTTCTGCTTTGAAGGCCTTGTAGAATCCACTGTAAATCCATCCAGTCCTGGGCTTTTCTTAGGCAGGAGGTCCTTGAGACTCTTATCTCCAACTAACCACCAAAGAGCCTGAAGTGGAGCTGTGGTTCAAGTGGTAGAGTGCTAGCCTTAAGCAAAAAGGCCCAGGGACAGCACCCAGACCCAGTACCAGAAGGGAAAGAAAAAGGGCAATGAGAATCCACTGTGCCTTTACAGGACATGGAACATTAGTTGATGTGATGATTGCTTCCTATTTCTGTCCAAAGAGAAGACTCCTCCTCCCCTCCCTCCCTGCAGAAGGCTTAAGAAAATTGAATGCTCAAGCCTCAAACAAGTCTTGGCTGGTGTTCTCACAAGTTTCCCTGAATATAGGATTTGAACCAACCTCTGAAAGTTCTATCAGATGCACCCTAGATGTAGAAAGCTTAAAGGCTTGTTATTCCTCAAGTGTTTGACTAAAAGAGAAAAGAAAGGTAACATGTATTCTAAAACTAGAGAAGGCTTTCCACCAACCCTCTATAAAGTTGCCAAACTTTATAGCAAAGATGTACATTAAGGCAGATCCCTAGAGATGAACTCAGCCATCTGGATGAACAGCCAGCAGGTGGGAAAGTGGAAACCACAGTGCTAGAGACACAGTATGAAGACACAATTCTGTAATCAATTTAAGGAGCTATAATTAGAATAACTTTTACAAAATAACTATTATTTACAACATAATTCTAATAGTGCAGTGCAGAATGATAACCTATCCACTTTGGATACATCCATTTTCACTGTGAGTACATGTTTCTATACTGCACCATGTATAAAACATATTTTAACTGCAAGTCACAGGCAAAATGCCCCTAGACTGCATTCCAGTTCTTTCCACTTAAAGACAAAGTAAAACATTCTGTCTTACAGTAGTAAGATATGCCTGAGGGTAGAATTAGGGGAATACATTTTTCTCAGCCAGTAGATAGGGGAAGGGTTTCTTGTGGGTTTCCAAGCAGGCCCTGGGAGAGCTGGGGTAGGTAAACTTAACTCAACAGGAAAGTCACAATTAGCTTATCTCTTGATGAGCTTAGGCTTCCCTGGTAAATCTATTCTTTTAACACCTTTGGTCAAACAGAATTAAACCAAAAAAGTCTTTTTATTATTTTTTTAAATCTTTATGTTTCTTGATTGCACTTATCTCTTCTAATTTGCTTCAGATCCAAGAAATACAGAAAATGTATTTTGCAGGGGTGTTTGAGTTTTTAGCTTTTTTTCTTTTGTTTTGTTTTGGGCTATCTGTTGTATTTTGGGACCAGATATCTGTCTGTGCCATTTACAAGTTATGTAACCCAGCACAAGTTGCTAATTTATCTGCCCTTTCATTTCCCTAAAAAATAGGGATTGTAGATATTGTAATTATTAGATTACATTGTAAATATTAAATGAGAATATACTCCTAAAGTACATTAAAAAGGTAAGCACCCTTGACTCTCTCACCCTGGCTGATATGCCCTACTGCTGAGAAGCAGGATTTAATGAAGTTACTTACCATCCAATTGAGAAACAGGGAGGTGTGCTATAAGTAAACACATTTTAGGCAGCATGGTGGTGTGGAAGGAAGAATGTGGCTTTTGGAGCCTACACCTGGGATCCAACTCAGGGCCTATCTCTTTACTTACTAAGTGACCTTGGACATTTTAATTAACACTTGTATCCTAATTGGCTCTTCTCCAAATAATGAGTATCTACTGCTCATGCTTGTAAGACACTGTCTGTAATGGGCTGACCTCTGCCCTTTTCTTCTTTCCCCTTAAAATTCTCAGGAAGAAGAAAAAATAATCCTACTCCCTAAACCCTTTACTGTACATCCCAGAACTCCCTGGTGACCCCTCCCTCCAGGTCGAGACCCACAGTGTGACCCACAGATCATCACTAAGAATATACCATATATGTATGTATACACAAATGTATACACACAATTTACAGTAGTGAGACAAATAATCCTCACACAAAAAAATAATCCAGATCCACAGAACAATCTGTCATCCCTGAAAAAATTGGCATATTATTGTTGGAACATTTTTATTGATAAAATAAATATTCTTAAAAACCATAATTCTTGGGGCTGGGAAGGTGGCTCAGTGGTAGAGCGCTTGCCTTGCATGCTGAGGCCCTGGGTTCGATTCCTCAGCACCACATAAGCAAAAAGCCAGAAGTGGTGCTGTGGCTCAAGTGGTAGAGCGCTAGCCTTGAGCTGAAGAGCTGAGGGACAGCGCCCAGGCCCAGAGTTCAGGCCCCATGACCGGACCCCCCAAAAAAAAACAAAAAACAAAACCATAATTCTCCTTACTATTATGTATATCTTTTGCCTTTAGGTATTACTTTGCTTTCTTTGTCCATGTACACTCATGGTGTTTTTATAGTTTCTGTCAAGGATTAAACTATTTTTTTACTTTTTTTGCAACATGATTTTTTAATTTACCTGTAGAGTTTTCTGTAAAACAGCTCCAGAAAAAGTATTCCAATTTACCATATTGAGTTGGCATTGTACAAAAATTAATAGTTATATTGGTTTAGAAATGTTAAACTTTTTTCTTGTTTGTATTAAATACATAAGATTTCATCAACATGAATTTGATTACTATTAATAGTTTATTTGGTTACTATTACTATTGCAATTATATAATACTATTATATGATAATGATATCGATACTATTGATGTCTATGATACTATTACTATATAATAATAATTACTCTACAATGGTATCAATAATAATAGTAACAGTATGAATACTATTACTATTAATAGTTCATTTGATTACTAGTATTACATTTGTATACTAGTAACAGTTTATTACTAATAAGCTATTCTCTAAACAACGAAATAATACAACAATCCCAGAATATATCAACTTGGGAATGTTTTATAATATAGGATATTAATATTTTATTCTGGCTTATACTACATCAAACCTTTTTTGTAACCATATTTGTATTCTTCATTATTCTCTTTGGTAGATTATATTCTTTGGAAAAATCAAGGGCTTCCATGCTATGTGTTCCTTTACAAAAATGACTGTGGGCCTTTGTGAGTAATAGTAGTAAGATTTTTCATCTAATCCAGCCTGGGATTGGATTCCATAGTTGGAGAAAACAGGATATAAACACATATATAAACACATTCAAACCAACCTGCCCTTAGAATCCATCGCTGAAATGCATAGGTCTTGTTTTATGGCCAGGATGAGTTATGATTCAGGTTTCAGCGGTAGAGATCCACGGCACATACTCACGGCTAAAATCACCCTGGACTTACTGGAAGTGTAGAACAGACACAAAGTCTTAAGGGAAGAAGTACAAGAAGATAATTAGGCCCAATAATCTGTAACACACACATCATGAGCAGCCAGAGCAAATGGAAAGGAAGCTCAGCTGCCTGAAGACCAGGATGCAAAGCTGTCCTTGTGAATGGGTATTATGTCCTATCGAAGGCCATTGTTTCACAGACACAGGCCTAACAATGTCCCATTGTGGCAAATGTTAAAGAGTTAGTTAAATCCCGGTCTTCCAGGTCTCTCCCTTCATTTTCAGTCTCCAGTCTTCATGTTCCCCTGAGGAGGGTCTGCTCTACTGTCTGCAATGCTGCCCTGCGGCCAAGTAAGTAAGGCTGGTTTGCAAGCTCCCGGATCTCATTTGGGAACACTAGAAATCTTGGGTCTTTGCTCTGATATTCATTAAGTATAAATGCTATAGGACCTATTTATGGAGGATGGCACAGGAAAAAAAAAATCTCTGGAAGTGAAAACCCTGAGCCTACTGCCTTTCTGCCAAATACAGCTTTGGAATTACAGGGATACACCACAAAGATGGAAAATACTCAGAAGGGTTTTGTACAGATTGGTGGATGGTTTGATATTTTTATCTTAAACAATTTACAGGCCAACTGCAATTTCAAGGGACTGATTTGTTTTACATAAGCCTGGAGAGGACCATTATCACTAAGTAGATTTTTTTAAGTCTCTGGACAACAGAAGTATCTATGTGGCTACTTTGTGTTCTTGCTACTCACAGCTCCCTGAGTCATGTGACTTCTTTGCATTGCCCCCTGTCTATACAAGGATTGGATATCCAGCCAACTGGAAATAGTAAGGTAACATATTGAGATGAGGGAAAATTACCTGAGAAGCAGTCACTTTGCATGGTACCTCATCTTGTAGCTGGAGCAAGTGATGACCAGTACCACAGCAATTTGAGGTTACCTGTCCATGGTTCCTACAGAGAAACAGGAAAGTAAACGCCCAGACTGTAATTGCCAGGATGATCTGTGATCTTTGCCTCTTCCTTTCCCTCTGTGTCAGGGGATCTTGATACAAACTAGTCTCAGTGCAAAGCTTCATGACAAAAAGGCCTGCCCCTCTGGGACGATTTAGAGAAGGGTCTTTGCTCTCTTAGTTTGGCCCCTATGAGAGGTCCTGTTGATGTGTCTACAGTGCACTTGTATGCCTGGTCAGGATGCCCAAAAAGTGTAACTGGAAGGAAAGCCTCTCCACCCTGACACCCATCTTCCCTGGGTGACCTCAGTCCTGCTTATCCAGATGCTCTTGTGTCTCTCTCATCTATAAAATGGGGGGGAGGGGTGACAAATGTCTGGTCTGTCTAACTGGGATAATGTTGAGGAATGAAGAGACTTACTGTAAATGAAAAAAGGAAGCCATTTGTATCTTATGTTAACAAGCATCTGGGGAGGACAGTCCTTGAGCTTGGACCCATGGTGCAGGCTTTTTAGGAGCTATTGGTAACAGGTGTATCTCAGCTCCCCGGCTTTTTATCTCTTTGGGGCCTTGCATTTCTTCCTTTCCCCAACAGGTGTGAGAGTGTTTGAGAGTTTGGGCATAGTAAGCAACCCATTAAGTCTCAGATTTGATGGAAATAGGCTAAGGGAGTTGGAGGACTTGTTGAGGGGGGAAAAACTCCACAATAAACATTGATAATTTTGGATAAATGAGATTTAAGTGACATATTGTAAAACTTGTAGGATCTTAATGCAGAGGGTCTGCTTTTCCTGTGTCTAGCTATGGGTTTTGTTGTTGTTTTGTTTGTGGTGCTAATTCTGGGGATTTGTCTTTTAGTTTTTTGCTCAATGCTAATGCTCTATTCGAGCCTCTTGAGGCACAGCTCCACTTCTGGCTTTTTGGTAGTTAATTGGAGATAAAACTCTTCTGGCCTTTCCTGCTTGGGCTGGCTTTAAAACTTGATCTTCAGATCTCAGCCATCTGAGTAGCGAGGATTACCTGCATGAGCCACCAACACCAGGCTAGCTACATATTGCTAAGATTTTCTTTCAGAAGTGAGGATTGAACACAGAGACTCATGCTTGCCAGACAAGTGCTTTATCACTTGAGCCATGTCTACGTGATTTGGTTTGGTTTGGGTTGAGCTGGGTTGGGTTTTGAGACAGGGTCTTGCTTCTACTTAGATGAGCAATACACCTGTTTCCCTCTTCTGAGTAACTAAGATTACAGATGGGCACTTCATCCAGCTAATTTTTTTAGAATCTTTAGGTCACAAATCTTTAGGTCCCTAAGCACTATCCTGATTCACTAAAGTGTTACATACTCTTCTTTGATTGTAAAAGAATAAAAATGTATGCACTGTCTCCTATATTCATGACCAAATAGCCCCTGGGACCTCCTAGTGGCATAGTAGATAAACATGATATCTTGATCCTTAACCACTACATTGGCCAAGCTGTTTCCCCAACTGTGAAATAAAAGAATTTGGATTAGGTAATCTTTTCTGGCTCAAACACTGAGAAATTTGGGGGCTCTTCTCTGCTTCTGTCCTCGCTCCCTTTCTTCTTCTTCCCATGCAAAATTTTTTAATAGAGGCTACCCATCCTCCTGGAACCTCATGAACTCTCCATTGTTGACCAGCAGGAAAGCCCAATGGTCCTCTGAGAGATTTAGTTCGGATGGGCAAATGTGGGAAATGACTCTTACAAGACAGAATCTGTGCTCAGCTCTGAGAATACAAAACAAATGAGTCCTGTCTTTTAAGGTTTCTTCATCTGCTGAAGGAGAGAATCAGAGAAACAGAATTTTAATAAAATGAAGCCCGAGCTATGGCAGGCTTCTGCTAAGGGTGGGGAGGCGGAAGGTATACAGATGGACACTAGAGAAAACGTAAACAGTCAAAGCTTATTTACTATGAAGTTAGGGTTTACATAATAAGCTTACTACTGCATGCAGCCAAGAATTCTGTACTGCACATAATCAGGTCACCAAACCCAAAAGCTCTGAGACAGACCTCAGCTAACCGCCATTGTGAGGCTAGTTTACACCAAGTGGAATACATTCTAACTGTTGTTGAAACTCTGTGGAATGGTAAGCTGCTTTCTAAACATTCTAATAGAATCAGAGTTCATTTTGTGGGAGGTGAGAGACAAGTGGCTGAAGGTCCAGGCCTCCATTATCCTTCACACAATAGGGCTGACTAAGCCTTCTCTTCAAACAATGTCTTGGCAATCACTTTATCAGATGCAATTACTTCTTCTAATCTCATAGTGACTTCCTAATAGGTACTGAGGTACTGAGGATCTTCTCCCAAGATTATCTGGGTAGGTTCTGCCCAGTTGAAAGTTGTAGGACTAAGCTTTATTAGTCATTGTCCTGGCTCAACAGGCGGTGTCCCAACCAAGCAAATCCCTCAACCCTGTACAGACCCTCCCCCGGGTGTTAGGGGCCCTCTAAGCAAAGTCCATCTCTGAACAAAGTCATCACTATGTCTCTGCCCTTCCCTGCTGCTTGAGGGGCTGAGACTAAAGCAACCTCAAAGAGCCCAGGTTTTTTCCCTTGTGATCACCTGAGCCAATCTCCTCACAGGTGGTCTCATTACACACAATTGTGACCTGATTTTGCATTCCCACCAAAGGTGGGAAAATGGCCTATTCTTAAGGTCACCCAGCCCCAAATTACCCTCTGTCACTTGTGTGATTGGGGGGTAGAAGGGACTAGGCAAGGGCTCTACCATTGAGCTTATGAACATGCTTCAATGTTATCCAGCTCCCAACTCACTGCATCCTTAGCCCTGATTTAGTGATATAAGATGTAACCCATTCAGTAAACCACAAAGATCCCTTCACATCTCCCACATCTAAAGCTATAAGGTTAAAAGGCTTCCTCCTCCATGTTTCTCCTTTTAGGAAAGAACTTTAAATATCTGTTTAAGTCCTATAAAATGGTAGTAGTTCTTTAGAAATAATTATGTGATCCTTTCTAATGAAATGACTCCTCATTCTTTCACCACTGATTCTCATCTTCATAATGACCTGCAACTTATACCTAAGCCTTATGGGGATTGCTCTGATGATGGAAAACAACAACGCATTCTCATGAAACCCTTCTCCACTCTGAAGTCACAGATTTATTTCTTTTTAGAATGGCCAAATGTTTCTGATATACTTTTTCTAGGAACTATAGGTCACCAAACACAAGAAGCATGGGATAGCTTAGTACATGGTCTGATGGGAACAGGAAAGTCATACCCAGTGCAATTTGAAGCCCACAAAGCCATCATAGCTCTGCTCTAACCAGCTCTGTGACCCAGAGCCACCAACACCTTAGGTGACTTGTAGATCAAAATACTCATGTTGTAAAAGACCAAGCACAGAGTCCATTGTGACACCAGGACCTGAACTTGGGCTTGGAATTAGCCAAAGGTCCTTTTTATTCTTGATTTTATTCTTGATTATATGATTTGAGGGAACTGTTTGGTCTAATCTCTTTAAAGATGACATCATCCACATCAAGATACTCTATCAGAAAATTTTCCTAACTGTCTCTTGGGGTGAATTCATATTTCTTAGGTGATTACCAAGATCTAGGTCAGGACTTCACAAAGTTCAATCTCCCCTCCCTCCACTTAGTTAAATCTCACACCAACCTCCAGGGTAGCTACATATGATTATCACACTCATCTCTGAGATAAGGAAACATGTACAGAGGTTGAGAATGTGCTTAGAGCCTCACACTATAAACAGTGGAGCTAAGATTGGAAGAAATCCCTACCTCAGGCTCTTTACTATTATCGCCACTATCTGCAAGCCACAGTTAAGTGAATTGCATTTCATATTGTGAGCTCCAGGGGTTGTGCAACATAGTACCAGGAACCGTATGTGTGTGTGTGAGAAGGTAAACGTGTATGCGCTGATCAAAGTTCTCTCCTGGTTACAAGTGGGGTTTTGTTTAGATGTCCTTTAGAATCCTCTATGGTGAAGTCATTTAAATTCTTACAGGACTTGCAAGATGAAAATGTGGAGGATTCAAGATGCATTTTACTCATACACTAACATGTTGAATTGAAACTTTGTACAACTACTTAAATATAATTTTAAAAAGAGGCTTTTTTTCCTTTTCGTCTTGTTTGTTCATTTCTCAAGGGGAGCATAGAAAGGGAGGGACATAGGGTGAACAAATCTAGCAGTGGTTCTCACTAGACACTATTTTAGCAATGAACTATATAACTTGTGAGTGGGAACAGGAGGAAAAATTGGGAGAGAAAGAAGGATAATGTTGTCCAAAAAGAAATGTACTAATTTCATTGAGGGGGGGAGGATTGGGGGGTAGGGGGGATGGGAAGGGATGGGAAGGGGAAACAAAGGAGGAGGCAACAATGCTTGATAAGAAACGTACTCATTATCTTGCCTATGTAAGTGTAACCCCTCTGTACAGTATTTTCACAAAAAAAAGAAATGTACAAATTACATCATCTTTATAATAACAATAAAATATTTAATAATAAAAATTAAGCATAAAGTAAACTAAAAAAAAAAGATGGCCTGGATTGTGTACACTGAAATTGATGGAAACGTGATAGGATCAGCTAAGCAAAGGCTAAGAAATAGGAAATTGAGTGAATCAGGCTGAAAGAAGTCCATGAAAAAAAAAATTTAAAAAGGATAAAGGAAGAAACAAGAAAGAGAAAAAAATGTGCTGGGCATCAATGGCTCACTCTGTAACACTGACTTACTTAAGAAGCTGAGATCTAAGGATCACAGTTCAAGGCCAGCCCAGGCAAGAAAATCTGTGAGACTCTTATCTCCAATTAAACACCAAAAAGCTGTGGCTTTTTGGAGCTGTGGCTCAAGTGATAAGTCGAATGCTAGCAATGAGCAAAAAAATCTCAGGGACAGCATCAGGCTCTGAGTTCACACCCCAGAACCCACAAAAAAGAAAGAGTCAGAGAGAAACAAAGAAAGACAGAGATGAAAAGGGAAAGAAAGAAAGGAAGGAAGGAAGGAAGGAAGGAAGGAAGGAAGGAAGAAAGAAAGAAAGAAAGGAAGAAAAAAGAAAGAGCAAGGGAGGGAGGGAGGGAGAGAAGAAGGAAAGAAGGAAGGAAGGAAGAAAGGAAGGAAGGAAGGAAGGAAGAAAGAAAAAATGTGGCAGATGCTTGTGAGGAAGGAGTAAAAGATCAAATGGAAGGTTGAAGGAATGGTTCATATCACACTATTTTCCTAGTTAACTGAATTATTATATGAACAGATTGGAGCAATCCATGGGATTAGCACAGTCCCCAACGATGTTTTAGCACCCCTTCTACCCCAACTAGGAAGAACAGGCCTAACAGCCCAGGTACTCAGCCTCTCTGTCTTATGTAGAAGCTGGAGAGAGTTGCAAGTAAATAAACTATACAAAGAATTTATAGAGAACACAGAAGTTCACAAACAGAATGGTGTCCAAGCCCCTCAAAGCATCTCATTTTCAATCTTCCTTTGTATGAGTGATCATGATCTGGAACCACAGCCAACAAGAATTTTAATACCAGGGCCATTTTCTATGGGGGAATGGCTCTTCGCTCCCTTTTCCAAGTGACGCCCTTCCTCTCCCACTCTAACTAAATGATTTAGTGGCCCTCTAAGTGTGGAATCTTCCTCAAGCCTCTCAACTGTCTGTCCTGCCCCAGAGCCAAGGGAACAGTCTAGGCAAAGTCAGGGAGCTAAAAATATACAGCAACAGAGCAGCTCATGAAACCTCTGCAAAGATCCTCCAATCCGACTACATATTATAATCATCTAGAAAGATTAGCCCCACCCACATGTTGAACCCCAAACTGATGAAATCCCATCCACAAGGGCCAAGTCACAACCATTTGTGGTACCAAGTGCAGCCATACTTGAGAACCAATGTCCTGGAGTGTGGAGAATGAGCATATAAGAGAGGAAGGCCAAAAAGAGGCTGAGGGCCACATAGGAAAGTCAGGTTTTATAGTCCTAAGCATAGAACATGGGGCCTTGTGCATGCTAAACAAATGCTTATCGTTGAGCAATACCTTGGTATAACTGATATTTTTTTTCTCCTTCTTTCCTTCCTTTCTTCCTTCCTTCCAATACCAGGACTTAAACTCAGGGCCTCCGCACTTGCTCCTCTTGCTTACTTATGGCTGGTGCTTTACCACTTGAGCCATGCCTCCAGCTTGGCTTTTTGCTGGTTAAATTGGAGACAAGGCAGAGCCTCGCAGACTTTTCTGCTTGGGCTGGCTTTGAACCATGATGCTCTGGA
Organism: Dipodomys spectabilis; assembly: GCF_019054845.1. Taxonomy (NCBI): domain Eukaryota; kingdom Metazoa; phylum Chordata; class Mammalia; order Rodentia; family Heteromyidae; genus Dipodomys; species Dipodomys spectabilis. The sequence continues at coordinate 2,219,217 of NW_024870876.1, forward strand.
TCTCAACCTTCTAGGTCTCTAGGATTACAGGTGTGAGCCACAGGCCTGAGGAATATACAGATTAACAATGAGCCAAGTTAGCAAGACATTCATAAAGCCCAAGGAAGTTAAGTTTCTTTCTGTCTCTCTGTCTGTCACTCTGTGTCTCTGCCTCTGTCTCTGTCTCTGTCTCTCTGTATACACTCTTTCTCTCTCTGTATACTATAATGTTTTTACTGTGGATTACATGGAATGCAATAAGAAACAAGCCTATTACAATTCTTGTATTTGGAGATTTGGTACATTTTAGAGTATGTATAAAATGTAGGTATTTTTAACACAGAATATTTTTAATGTTTAATATATTCAGTATTTGATATCAGAAGTTTACTATTAGATACAACTTCCTCTCTCTCCTCTCCTCTCCCTCCCCTTTCTACCTTCTCTTCCTCCCTCTCCCTTTCTCTCTTTCTCCTTCTCTGTCCCCCCCCCCCCCTCTCGAACTTGAGGCCTGGGTGCTGTCACTTGAGCCACAGTGCCACTTCCAGTTTTCTGGTGGTTAACTGGAGATAAGAGTCTCACAGACCCTCTGTACAGTATTTTCACAATAAAAAACTTATTTTATAAAAAAAAGAGTCTCACAGACTTTCCTACCTGGGCTGGCTTCGAACCATGATCCTCAGATCCAAGCCTTCTGAGTATCTAGGATTACAGGCATGAGCCACCAGTACCTAGCTTCTCTTAGCTTTTTCACTCAAAGCTAGCACTCTACCACTTTAGTCATGCTCCACTTCTGGCTTTTAGTGATTAACTGGAGAAAAGACTTTTTCTTCCCCAGCTGGCTCTGAACCACAATCATCAGACTTTTTCTTCCCCAGCTGGCTCTGAACCACAATCATCAGATATCAGTTTCCCGAGTAGTTAGAATTTCAGGCATACACCACCTATATCCCTCAGAAGTTAAATATTTTTTAACGTTGAGGGAGGTCAGTTGCAAACTCCACCTATACCACCCACCCCAAGTTTGGGAAATATGCAAATATGCCTGTGCCCTGATTGCCAAGTCTCCGACCAAGGCCCAGCTCCAGCTCTTCCTCCAGCTCCCGAAGTGTCTAGTCCCCAGGAAGTGACCAAAATAAAACCAAGGTGAGGAGAAAAGAACAGATGTGACCCCTGGGATGTCTCTGAAGGGGGTGGGGGGAAGGGGCCAGCGGAGCTGGTGTCATTTTGTGCTACCTAGGAAAATAAAAGGAAGAAAGAAGGAGGGGATGGGAGAAGAGGAGCGGGGGAAGGGAGGAAGAGAGGGGAGGTCTCTTCTAACTTTACAAGAATTTCTCACTAGGGCTCAGATGAACCTGGCAGTCTTGGTGGAAGTGTTTGGTGCTATTGCCCTGGCCATAGAAGCCCCTGTTCTTCAAGTATGAGGGTCAGACCAGAAGAGAAGGAACAGTGAGTGACCTTCCACTGGGTCTAAGAACCCTGAGTAGCTTCCGCCAATATGGTGTCACAGATTGATTATCTTGTCCAAGCCAATGATACATTTGATAAAATGTTCTACATTTCAGATACGGAAGTATTGACCATTTCTGGGTCCTTTTTACTTTTGATTTGACTATAATATTTAAAATAAGATTATCTCAGAACATTCTGGATAGGATCTATAATCATGTGTTGCTTATACTGTGAGCTGCTTGGTGGCCTGTGTTCCAGCCCTTGAGTAGTGGAGGCTGAGGATGGAGAGTTCAAGGCCAGGCTGGCTACAAAAAGAGACCTTCTTCTCCCCACCCCCTCCCCACCTCCCCATTTTTTTAATATTCTTTGAAAACTTTCACCCAAAAATGAGGACATGAGAGCTGAGGGAACAACTAACATTCTCAGTTTTACAGATAATGTCAAGAGACAGTTCTACTCTGTGTCCCTTTCTCATGTTACTTTCAATCATCGAGTCAGTTTTACAACATGAATGGGAACATTAATCTTTCAGGTTTTCATATAGGCTCAAAAATCTACATAAAATTATGCTATGTGAGAAAGGAGAAGCCAATAATGAAAAGGATTTCTACAATGACAAAAGAAAAATATGTTAAGACTTTTTGATGTTTGTAGAAAGAAAGTCTGATTTGGACTGTGAGATAAAGCTCTGAGTAAGAAATCCAACCCATGAGTATAAATGTGACTAAATGCTTCCTATTTAGGGTTCTAATTAATCCTAACAGCCAATGAAGATAGATTGCCAAACAAGAACTAGAGAGTCCAGTCCATCCTGTCTCCATCTCTCCATCACAACTTCTGGAGGAAGTAGAGCAAGACAGTTCAGATATAATTGCACAAAGGGAACCTACAGTATCACCTCAGGTGATGGATAAACATATCAATGCCTCCGTTTTTATCTCCAAAACATCTCAAATCACTTACCTTGGATTCAGTTACCTTGGATGCTGGCTCTGAGTTCGTGTGTGTGTGTGTGTGTGTGTGTGTGTGTGTGTGTGTGTGTGTTGAACTTATGCTCTCACTGGGCTTTTTTATTCAAGGCTTGTACTCCACAACATTTGAGCCTCTCCTCTGCTTCTGGTTTTTTGTTTGTTTTTTTGTTTTGTTTTTTGGCAAATTACTTAGAGATAAGACTCACACAGATTTAGCTGCCCAGGCAGGCTTTGAACCTCAATCATCAGATCTCAGCTTCTTGAGTAGCTAGGATTACAGACATGAGCCATTGGCACCCAGCCACTTTTTAACCAAGGGATTTCATTGTGCTGCCACAACTGAGATTACTTGGGTAGGAGGGTAGATAATTGCTTTTTAAATGTTCAGCAGGCTAGATGATAACGGTAGTACAAATCTATTGAAAGGATCTACCACATCCATCCCAGGGGACCACACAGAGGCAGGCAGGCACAGGAGAAAGATATTACAAGGTTTATCAGAGGCGCCGTATTTCCCCCAGAGAGGGAACACATGGCATTCTCCACTATCTCGGTAGCAGCAGGGTCTGGGGGTCATGAATGAAGTAGGTGGGAGCTCAGGTGGGTCTGGGAGGGGCCAGCTGTTTGGCAGGAACTCCTGGGCTGGGAGGAGCTCAGGTCTGGGTGGAGCTGAGGATCAAAGGTGGGCATAAAGCTTACATCCATAATCTCAGCACAGCACAGAGGCTGAAGCAAGAGAATCATGAGTTTAAGGCTACATAGCAAGACCCTGTCTTAAAAATAAAAATCTTAGCCAGGCACAAGTGGCTTATGCCTGTAATCCTAGCTACTTAGGAGGCTGAGATCTGAGGATCCAGCTGAGCAGGTAAGTCCATGAAATTCTTATCTCCAATTAGCCACCAGAAAACAGGAAGTGGCGCTGTGGCTCAAATAGTGGGGTACTAGCCTTGAGCTAAAGAGCTGAGGCCCAGGCCCAGAGTTCAAGCCCCACGACCAACAAAAATAAAATAAAATAAAAATCTTAGGTATGGGGCATGATAGTATATGTCTATGGTACAAACTACTCAGGAGGCTGAGATAAGAATTCTTGAGCAGGGGCTGGGAAGGTGGCTCAGTGGTGCAGCGCTTGCCTTGCATGCCTGAGGCCCTGGGTTTGATTCCTCAGCACCACATAAGCAAAAAGAAAAAAGCCAGAAGTGGCGCTGTGGCTCAAGTGGTAGAGCGCTAGCCTTGAGCTGAAGAGCTGAGGGACAGCGTCCAGGCCCAGAGTTCAGGCCCCATGACTGGACCCAAAAAAAAACAAAAACAAAAACAGAAAAAAAAAACCAACAGAGTCCAAGCCCCAGAACTGGCAAAAAAAAAAAAGAAAGAAAGAAAAAAAAAAGAATTCTTGAGCAGAGGAATATAAGTTCAGTCTCAACTGCATAGATCATATCTCAAAACAAAGCAAATAAGAAACTTACATGTCTATTTCATGAGCTACTTTTTTCCTCAAGATCTCATACTGAAAAGAAAATCCAGAATATATAAAGCTTGTTCTGTTTTCAGCCATGAACTATACATACTGAATATTAGCAAAAAAAAGGGGTAAATGCTTTAATTACAACTACTCCTCAACAGAGAAACCATGACAGATGTGGCTGTTTTGTTATATTGTTATATTGTCTTTTGCTGGTATTGGGGCTTGAACTTAGAGCCTGGGCACTGTCCCTTAACTTATTCACTCTCTACCACTTGAGCCACAGCTCAACTTCCAGTTTTTGATAGTTAATTGGAGATAAGAGTCTCACACATTTTCCTACCTGGGCTAGCTTCCAACCACAATCCTCAGATCTCAGCCTCCTGAATAGCTAGGATTACAGGCCTGAGCCACTGGTGCCTGACAGGTATGCCCATTTTTAAGGAGTAATTCTACATCCCATCTTAAAGTATGTTTGGTGCTTTCTTGTGCGGAGAAAGGCCCTCAGGCAAACAGGAAGAAAACCCCTGGGACAGAATCCCTTGACAAAGTAAGGGCTCTGCTACGAAGCCAGCCCTTCAGCATTCATGTGGGAAACTGGCTCAGGGTGGCCATGAAGTCCCCACCACTAACCTTTATGCCAGTAGAGTGAGCAGTTTCTCTAAATACAATAGAACCTCTGCCACTTTGAAGATAAGCTCTCACAGGCTGCTTAAAACAATAATTCTGTACTTTCTTTCCTGTTTCTAGATTTATTTTAAGTATTAGTATAAAATGTCACAGCAGCTGATAGTGGCCAGATCGGTTTGTATAAAGCTCGACTGCCTGTTTGCAGCATATTACAGCTATATTTGACACAGGAAAGCACTTAATCATGCCTGCTATCAGCACACCACACCCACCTTTGTGAGGACCCTTAAAGGCTGCGAGATTTATCACTGTGAACTTGAACTGGATGGACAGCCCTAATGGACAATGCAGTCTGCTTCTGAGAAGTTTGGGCTAAAAGTGTCCCATCTACAACCCAACTGCCAAGAGAAAGTTCAAGAATGCTAAGCTGCCTCCCAGGAAGGGACTGAGTAGACCCCCTAGGTCCTGGTTTTATGTCAAGCTGTTCAACTCTGAGCAGTGTCCATCTGAAGACATGGTGTGAAAATCTTCCTAGCTGCTATATTTGCCTGCAAAATTATATAGATAAAACTTTAGTTAGGAGAGCACTACTTTTTAAGATATTTAATTGGCAAGTATCGCATAGGTGGCAGGCATACCGTGAGATAACTTGGTAAATGTACATATTAAGTAATGATTACCACAAATTAATTACAACTATGCTATTGCTGGGATTATAAATGGCCTCCAAAGGCCCCAAGTGTTAAGGTGTAGACTGAGCTTTTGGCACTATGGAACTTTCAGGAGATAGAGCCTACTAGAAAGAAGTTAGATCACTTAGTGAGAAACATTGAAAAAGAGAGGCTATTGGGAACCTGACCTTCTCTTTCTCATTGCTTTCTGGCTTCTGGGAAATGACTCACATGTTCTCCACCAAGATCTTCTGCCTTGCCACAGGCCCAAAAACAGAGTTGCTAAGAGCCAGGGACTGAAATTTCAGAAACCATCAGCTAAAATAAACCTTTCTTCCATTTAAGTTGCACAGTGAAAAAAAACAAGCACATCCACACTTTCCCTGCTGTACATTAGAGCCTTAAAACTTATTCATGTTATAACTCAAATTTTGTATCCCTTGACTAGCATCTCTCTACTTTTCCAAGCTCCCAGCCCCTGGTACCTACCTTTCTTCTCTCTACCCTATGACTTTCAATTTCCAAACACATTATTAAAGATTGAGAGATAGTAGAATGAACAACCTCTTATGCATCACCTGATCCTAAATTTTGTGGTTCTGGATTCCTTTCAACTAGAACCTAGGCATCATACCATTCCGCCTCACCTATGCATTAAAATATTTTTTTTACAACTACCCATGACATTGTCACATCTGGAAACAGCAAATAAGGTCAAAATGTTGGGTAAGATTATTGTCCTAGAAGCCACTTTTATTCTCTAATAGTTCCCTCTCCCTCCTTTCTTTGTTTTAAAAAGCACACCATTGTGTTGTTGTAGAAATGGTATTGTTTAACTTATAGAATGTTTCACATTCTGGATTAGATTGACTGCTTCACTGTAATGATGTTTAATTTATTTTAGTGTGTGTGTGTGTGTGTGTGTGTGTGTGTGTGTGTTGGTCCTGGTGCTTGAACTCAGGGCTTGCGCACTGTCCCTGAGCAATATTGCTAAAATTAGGACTCTACCACTTGAGTCACAGCTCCACATACAGCTTTTTTGGTGGTTAATTGGAGATAAGAGTCTCACAGACTTGCCTGCCTGGTCTGGCTTTGAACCACAATCTTCAGAGCTCAGCCTCCTGAGTAGGTAGGATTACAAGCATGAATGAGCCACTGGTACACAACATGGTGTGTTGGGTTTTTTTTTTTTTACCAATTTTTTAATGACTTCTAAGTTTGATTTTAAGATGTAAATGAGTTAAACCCTGTAAACTATGTTGCAGGTGTATTTATTTGCTACTGTTGCTATATCAGAATATTCAAGACTGAAAGCTATGAACAACAAGTTTATTGTCTCAAGATTCTGGAGGGTAGAGGTCAAGGTTTTCTGAGGATGGTGAGGAAGAAACTACGCCTCTCTCCTCTCGCCCCGACTTGGAGAGGCCTTTTTTTTCTCTCTGGCTTCATTTCACCCTTTATATATGTCCATCTCTGTGCTTACTTCTACCTTTTATAAGGATATCAGAACTTCCCTCTAATTAATAAATAGCCTATTTACAAATAAAATCATATTCTGAGGCAGTAATAGTAAAAAAAAAAAAAGTCAACATATAAATTGAGGAGTGGGGATACAACCCAAGCTACCACAGCATAACATCTGACACACAGTAAAAGTTTCCATAAATATTAGCTAAATTAATAATCCTTCAGCCATTAAATGAATCCTATTTCATAAGGATTAAATGAGTTAATATATGTAAAACAAAGTACAATATCTGGTACACAATATTCTACAGTTACTATCTACTAAGTTGTAACATGCTTCCATGTTAGTCTTTTTTTGCAGGGGGGAGGTGGGAGGGGGGGTCCGGTCGTGGGGCCTGAACTCTGGGCCTGGATGCTGTCCCTCAGCTCTTCAGCTCAAGGCTAGCGCTCTACCACTTGAGCCACAGCGCCATTTCCGGCTTTTTGCTTTTTGCTTATATGGTGCTGAGGAATGGAACCCAGGGCCTCAGGCATGCAAGGTAAGCGCTCTACCACTGAGCTACCTTCCCAGCCCCATGTTAGTCTTTAATAATAGTTTATATTCACACCAGTGTATTACTCATTTTGAATACTAATTTAATTTCATAAGATTCAGTGAGAATGAGCCACAAGAATAGCATAGTGAAGATAGGGAAGATAAAGGAGAGGGTTTGAGTACCACTACAAGCCAAACACGGAAGCTTGGATCTGGCTAAGAAATGACCCAGTCCTGGCTTTCCCAGGTCCACAGCTTTACATTCCTGGGCAAGTGATGTCTCTTCACTGAGATTTCTTTTCTCTAGAAAAATCAAACATGTAAAAGATTCTCCAGGCCTCATTTCATGTCTAAATTCTAGGTTCTCTAAAGGAAAGAAACCAAAAGAGGCATATGGTTATCATTTAAAACAGTAAGAATGCTCTTTCATGCAGTATTGGTACTCACTAAATACTATGTGGAAAATGAACTATACAACTTGTGGGTGGAGATAGGAGGGGAAAACTGGGAAAGAGCAAGGGAGGGGGTGACTCTGTCCAAAGAAAAGTACTCATTATACATTACATAACTAATCCCTCTGTACATCTCTTCTATAATAACAATTAAAAATACATATAGTTACAAAAAATTAAGAAAGCTCTATATTGTTAGTATGGCCAAAAATCTAACAAGAAAAAAAAATCTATCAGAAGCTGGAAGTGAGGAGTAGGGAGTGATGGCTTATTGGTAGAGCAAATATGTAATGTACATTACACCCAGATTTGATCTCCATCACCATGACGGGGGGAAAAAGGAGAAAAAAAGAGAACAAAGAAAGAAAGAGAAAGAAAGAAAGAAGGAATACCCACTATTAGACAATAAATTATTTTTAATGGATAAGAAAAAATATTTATATAAAAATTATCAGTTGCTTTAATGTATTAATCTCTCTAGATTACAATACTCTTCTTTCCTTTGGTTTATCCCTACAGTGTGGAGAGTTGTTGTTATTGTTGTTGTTGTTTATGTTGGTACTGGGGCTTGACTCAGGGCCTGGGAGCTGTCCTTGAGCTTTTTTGCTCAAGTCTAACACTCCATCCTTGAGCCACCTTTACTTTCAGCTTTTTGGTGGTTTAGTTGGAAGATAAAACTCTCCCAGACTTTCCTGCTCAGGCTGGCTTCAAACCATGATCCTGAGAACTCAGCCTCCTGAGTAGCGAGTATTATAGACATGAGCTACTAGCACCTGGTCTATCCCTACTGTTTTTTTTCCCCATTTCATTGGCTGTTTTTGTGTTTATTGACTATTTCTAATCCTCCTGCCTTAGCTTCCCAAGTGCTAGGATTACAGATGTGTTCCACAATGCCCAGCTCTGTTTTCTGTTTAACGCCCATTCTTGATGTACATTTATTTGTTTGTTTGTTTGTTTGTTTTTGTGCCAGTCCTGGGGCTTCAACTCAGGGTTTGGGAGACATTCCTGAGCTTTTTTTCCTCAAGACTAGCACTTTACCACTTGAGCTACAACTCTATTTCTGGAGAGAAGAGTCTCACAGGCTTTCTTGCCCAGGCTGGCTTTGAGCCTTGGTCCTCAGACCCAGCCTCCTGAGTAGCTAGGATTACAGGCCCTTGCCTGTGCCCAACTACTTTCTTTCTTTTTGTATTCTTTTTGTGTTTTTTTTTTTCAAATCTGGGTAAAAAGCTGAAAATTCCCATCACAGAAATGGAATCACATCAAATATCCCAGTGAGACACCCTGCAAAATCTCTGCTGATATTCTTGAGAGGAAAATAGGAACCCAGGGATGTCTACATCTGGGAAAGAAGACACAGACACGCTGCTGTTGACACTTGTGTAGGGCACGTGTCTGCCACCTCATACCCAGCAGGAAGTCACAGTCTTTTGCTTGAATGCTCCTCCCCAGCGTGACTCTTCCAGGCTTAGCAACTGCCCCACAGCCTGCTGGGCAGAACAGTGATGGGTGGTATCAGTGACTAGTAGAAGAATTTCTTGCTCCAGTCAAGAGAGAACACAGCCTTTCATGGCATGGAGCATGATGGGAAGTGTGATAATGCCATTTCAGATCATTAGGGAGAGTCACTCATTGAAAAGAGCAACTAGAGCCTGCCAAAAGTCCTCAACATCTTCCCATTGCCACTGTCACTCCCAAAAGAGTCAAGAGGGAAGCAGAGAAGGACTGTTCACTCTCAAACAGTTCCACAAGAAAGGGGCTAACTACCTTACATATGTAACTGTAACCCCTCTGTACATCACCTTAACAATAAAAATAAACTTTAAAGAGCTTTACAACATCGGTGGTGGGGGGGAAGGGGGGGAAGGAGAAGGATTGGGATTGGGGGGGAGGGCGGAGGCTGGGAAGGGATGTGAAGGGTAAACCAAAGGAGGAGGCTGCAATGCTTGGTAAGAAATGTATGCATTATCCTGCCCATGTAATTGTAACCCCTCTGTACAGTATGTTCACAAATAAAATTAAATTAAATTTAAAAAAAAATAAACTTTAAAAAACGCATTAAAATGTTTTTTAAAAGAGAAGAAGAGGAAGAAGAAGAAGGAGGAGGAGGAGGAAGAGGAAGAGGAGGAGGAGGAGGAGGAGGAGGAGGAGGAGGAGGAGGAGGAGGAGGAGGAGGAGGAGGAGGAGGAGGAGGAGGAGGAGGAGGAGGAGGAGAAGGAGAAGAAGAAGAAGAAGAAGAAGAAGAAGAAGAAGAAGAAGAAGAAAGAAGAAGGAAGAAGAAGAAGGAGGAGGAGGAGGAGGAGGAGGAGGAAGTAGAGGAAGGAGAAGAAAAAGGGCAGAGGCTGTCCACACTGGGCCAATTTCTATGGTCCCAAATTCATCTATATTCCCACTCATTTTCCAAGCCGCCTCTCTCTAATCTTGATATAGCTTCTCTGGCAGACTTCCCTCATGAAAGGACACATTTCCATTAGAAAGAGCTACCTGGTCTTTCTCTTAGAATGCTCAAAAGCTATGTACATATGACCATATAGGCTGATGCTAAGTGAAATGGACCCCAAGATAGGGACACAAGAGGTTTTATCTTTGTTGCTGTTTTTTTTATTAATGTACTTATAATGTACTATGTGATTTTTTTGTTTCTTTGTATGTTCTTCCCCCATGGTACAACCCCTGTTGTCACTGTATTTGATTCCAGTGTCCTGCATCTTGTATATACATTTTTCTAATTTGGGGGAGGATAAGGGAAATAACAAAATGCTGAAATAAGGAAACAGAATGACCCATTGTAACAATGAGATGTACAAGACAGAATGTTGAAAAGGACTTTACAACTTTGCGGCGGCGGAGGGGGGGGGGGGGGAGTTGGGGAGGTGGGAGGTAGGGAGGAAAGGTGGTAGGGGAAAAATAAAGGAGGAGGTAACAATGCTCTATAGGAAATGGACTCATTCCCTTACTCATGTAACAGTAACCCCTCTGTACAGTATCTTTACAATAAAAATATATATTAAGAAAAAAAAGAATGCTTTCTTGTGCTTGACTGTATAAAATAGAACCTACTCCAAATAAGCTGAAAATCCAAAGTAATTTGGTCAGAACTTGCTCTTGGGATATGTAGGATAAATGATAAGGAAAGAAGCAATAGCAATATCAAATTTCTAAGTCAGATTTTCCCGAATGTGTGCTTTCTGCACACACAGAATAGGAACAGGCAGACTCTATTCAAACACAAATAAGCTTCATGTCTTCCCTTACCACCAACTGTCCATCTTAATATATTGTGGTAGAGGCTCACCTGGAATTCACCTGTATTTCAGAAGCCATATTTCATGTCAACATTATTTAAAATGTATGTATTAAGGTTGTCAATGTGCAGGATGCACACTCCTGCTTGTCCTTGCAGAGTTCTTGGGGTTCCAGGCATTTGCCACCACACGGGGATGTTTTACTTCCATGGCTGTGGGCAATTCCTTGGAACTACCTATTCCCATCACTTCCTCTATGCTTTACTTATTGAAAGTATTGTCACATAATCATTCTCTGTGTGTGTGTGTGTGTGTGTGTGTGTGTGTGTACACATGTATACATGCATGTGTGCCAGTCTTGGGGCTTGAACTCATGGCCTGCTCACTGTCTCTGAGCTCTTTTGCTCAAGGCTAGTGCTTTACTACTCGAGCACAGTTCTACTTCTGGATTTCTGATGGTTAAGTGGAGATAAGAGTCTCACAGAGTTTCCTGCCTAGGCAGCTTTCAAACCATGATCCTCCTATCTCAGTCTCTTGAGTAGCTAGGATTATAGGCATGAGCCACCAGTAGTCTGCTTGTGCAAAATCATTCTTTTTGTAAAATTTTATTTTGTATTGTTATTATGAAGGTGATATACAGAGGGATTGTAGTTGCACATAACTATACTTCAAGAAGTACTGACAAGGTAAATATCAATCTGATGACCAATAGTCAACACTTGGGGCTTGAGGAAGGTGCCAAGACACCAAATATATATAAAAAAAAAAAAGCCCTCTGGATTCTACAGTCAATCAAATAACAGAATGGAATATGCCTTAAGTGGAAAATAAAGAATACTTACTGCAACAAGACATACTAGGTAGCTAAAGTACATTTACTTGAAGCAGTTTATCCTATCTAGCACAGGTTTAGACAATGATGTGAGTGAGATCCTTCTGTTGCTTATCAAGAGAGAAAGAAAACATCTTGTCCCTACTCCACCCCACCCTACAGAACTGAGGGCAACTCTAGAATTTTTACAATTACTGTTTCTCCTGCCACTCCCTCAATGCCAAATACTGGAGATCCATAATTTAGCTCTTTTGTTTTACACTGATTCCACAGAGTGGAGACTATTAGTTCCGGTTACAAGATGAAAAACAAAAACAAAAATGAAACTCTTGCATCAAGCAGGTCAAGTAGCTTGCCAGAGTCACTAAGCCAAAGCTCCTGATCCTGGAAGACACATCTCCAGTGCATCATCTCCAAAGTAGACCTGTGAGAGAAGAGGCTCCTTGAGCCTGTATGTGACTATGAGGTCAACAGAGGACATTGAACAGCAGCTGAGTGTCCCCACACAGTGCCATACTGTTGCACAACTAGAAGCTGAAGTTTGGGCAAAAAGAAGCCCCAGAATGCTGGTTGCAAGAGCAACAACTCATTAACCAAGAAGAGGAATCTGGAGTGACATTGCATTGTTTTTTCACCCCAGCACTGCTGATCACAATGAAAGGAATAGCATGACTTGGCAAACCATTTGAAATACATGCTGAAGGAGTCAGATTATTTCATGAAAATGTTCTTTAGCAAAGCTGGGCTTTCACATCCATTCAAACACCAAGTTAAAGCTAATGACATAGTCTGGGAGGCACTTCACTATGTACCACCATCACCTGACATCTAAGGCCAGCGTTTGCTACCCCCTCACTGATGAAACACATGAGGATGGGAAAATGCCCTCAGTCTGCCTGTTCCCCATGGCCTCAGCCACACGTAGCTGTTGAGAACGTAAGATGTGACGGGTGTCATTAAGGAACTGTATTTCTCACTTCAATCACATTCAGATTTCAAAAGCTATGTGAGGCCAGTGACTAACTCTGCAAAACTCATGGCCTTCTGTGTGGCAAGTGACGTGCCCAGGTGATTGCTCTTAGTAAACTTCAATTCTCTCGTGCCTCTATTTGTAGTAACAGGTTGCAACAAGTATGACAAGTATTATTCCTAGGTTCCTTGAGTTAATCAACAACCTGATTTACATGCTGGAGATTTAATTCTGTTATGAAAATTTCTCATGTATGGATGTGATAGCATGAAGGGACCAAAAGTAGCTGAACTTTTCCTTGAGTAAGGTCTAGATTTGAGCAATGGAATCCTAATGGATAGTCTATCATCTGAATGAAGTTTTCCACAGCTTTCTGGGATGTGGATGAAGTAACGAATGGGACATTTGCCTGATTTTGCACTGAGGAAAAGAGACAGAACCCTCTTTCACCTCTGGGAGAAAAAGAAAAAAAATCAACCCTGGCCTGGTGGCACATGCCTGGAATCTCAGCTACGTGTTATATTGAGACTCCCTAGTACAACTAGTTGAAAATAACAATTTAAAGCAATTATACATTTTTAAAAGAAGAAGAAGAAAGTTGGGTACTGGTGGCTCATGCCTGTAATCCTAGCTACTCAGGAGGCTAAGATCTAAGGGTCGAGGTTCAAAGCTAGTCCAGGCAGGAAAGTCTATGAGAGTCTTACCTCTAATTAATCACCTGAAAACCAGAAGTGGAGCTATGGCTCAAAGTGGTAGTGCTAGCTTTGAGCAAAAAAATCTCAGGGACAATGTCCAGGCCCCGAGTTCAAGCCCCATGATGAGCAATCAAAAAGAAGAATAGGGGATAAGCGGGAGGAAGAATAAGATCAGCAAGTTCTCAGGGAAAGTATTTCATCTCTTTTGATGGGTTAATAATAGCCCTGTGTTAATCTAGACAGATGCTTCATCCTGGGGTTTGAGATCTGTCACTGCACTCTTTGTCAGGCCCTCAACACTGTTTCTTTATCTCTGTTCTTTGCCTACTAAGGGATATTGGAATTGAGTGGGAAAGTCTGCCAATGACAACATCCACACCCCCTACCCCACTGTGACCTTTGACCTTCAGGAGGTGTGGGCTGCCCTATTACATGAAGCTGAGACATTCTCAGCATGTTGTGCATTCCTATCTCCTTAGGCTGCCTCCAGATAGGTCCCTTCCTTCCTGGGTAGATAGAGGTGTGGGCTAGCCAGGCAGGTGACCCTCACCTCCACCCCGGATTTAGTCAGACACTTCATTCACCATCATTATTAATAGTCGGGTGTGCTAATGTTTCCTGAAGAACATGATAAGAACCACACAGAATCAGAAGGAAACGAATCTGTGACTAGGCACTTTTTCCCTCCTAGTCGACAGCTATGGAAAGTTCCTGACTGACCTAAGGATGTCTGTGAGGACTGGGACTCTTGCCTAATATCTGCTTCAAGAGCTAATACTGTGTGGACTAGCTGTGTGAAGCCACAGGGATTCAGGGAAGCCCAAGAGGGTCTCAGTGACATATGACTTGCTACCCCTGTCCACAGGAAGTGGACGAGCAGAGTTGCCTGCTTGACTGCTGCGCCTGATTCTCCTTTTTTGCTTCCACTTTCAATGGGTTTTGTTGCTGCTGTTGTTTTTTTCTTTTTTTCTCTTTTAAATGCAGTAATGGGGCTTGAACTCAAGGCCTTGCTACTTGGCTCAGCCCACTGCTGGATAGTACTTTGTCACTTAAGCCATGCCTCTAGCCCTGTTTTTTGTTGGTTATCATGGAATGGAATGTCATAGATTTTTCTTCCCAACTGGCTTTGAGTTACTATTCTCCAGATCTCAGACTCCTAAATAGCTAAGATTATAGGCATGAGCCACCAGTGCCAAGTGTGTTTTCGTGTGTGTGTGTGTGTGTGTGTGTGTGTGTGTATGTGTCCATTGTTTTTTGTTTTGTTTTGTTTTGTTTTGCTAGGAATAGAACCTGGGGTCCTTGCCTTGTCTTATGCACACTAGGATAGTGCTCTTCCACTGTTCTTCAATCCCAGCCTCTATGGTGCCCATTTCTGTGTCCTGATTTCAATTAGTTTAAGGGAGGATACTGGATATTTACTGAGATTTATGTTTAAGGTCTATGGATACATATTAGATCAATTTTTTTACCTCCCCATGACTTTCTAGAGATTCTAGAGATGAACAGGCAAGGTTCAGAAAAAATCATTGGTTAGTCCAAGATCATACAGCCAATTAGAGGCTGAGCCTATTCAATTTAAACCCTATTCAATTGGTCTTCTCATTCTAAATTCATGCTGCCATCTTAAGCAATATGAATGAAGCATTCGCTGTTAGGGACTATGTTGTGTCCATCACAAAAACTCAGATGTGGAAACTCTAAACCTCAAGTATGACTATATTTGGACACAAAATCTTAGGGAGGTAAAGAACGTTAAATGAAGCCAGGCATCGGTGGCTCACACCTGTAATCCTAGCTACTCAGAAGGCTGAGATCTGAGGATCACAGTTCAAAACCAGCCCAGCCAGGAAAGTCTGTGAGACTCTTATCTCCAATAAACCAATAGAAAACTGGAAGTGCCACTGAGGTTTAGTGGTAGAGCGCTTGCCTTGAGCTGAAGAGAAAGCCTATGATACTCTTATCTCCAATTAACTACCAGAAAGTGGTTCTATGTCTCAAGGGGTAGAGCTCTTGCCTTGGGCACAACAGCTCAGGGACAGCATCCAAGCCCTGAGTTCAAGCCCCAGGATTGGCACGCGCGCGCACGCACACACACACACACACACACACACACACGTCCAAAATGCTACAACCTTCACAATAAAAACAATACACTAAAATTGAGCTTCAAAATCTCTGGTGGTAGCAAGCAGACTTTGGATTGGGTTTCTCTCTCATTAGTACATGTGAACTCACTGTACAGAAGCATAGAAACAGAATAATATAAGCCTGCCTCCCAGGCTGCCTGCCTGACAATGATGTAAGGGATCATACCAGAATTCCACCATCTTTATAAACTGCCACTCTGCCACCTAAAAGCCTTTCCATCAACAAATACAAATTGACTTTAAGCAATGGATTTGGTTTTAGGAAACTCTAGTGACCAGGTATGAATAAGATGCTTTGGTCCCAATTCCAGACATGCAGAGTGCTGAGGACTGAGTGCAGTGAAGGCTGTTTACAGATCATCTGTGCACAACGTACAGTTTGTTTATTCCTAGAAGGTCCTACTACAGCGGCCGCTGACACTGAGTGATACTGCTTGGGTAGCCTCCACTCACTCTGCCTTCAAGAAAAGGGATAATAAAACTGATCATCACTGGTTCACACATCTACTAAGTGATGGAACTGACATCCTACCTGCCTGATACAGAGGTCAGAGCCCTGAGCCATAGTGATCTATGCATGTGGTATGGAGAAGACTATATGCCAGGAGTCTAAACCAGAAAAAGTAGGAATTCCAGAGGCAAAACCCAGGACTCCTATTTGAATCCAGTGTTGGATGATCATGATTATCTCAGGAGCAAACACAAAGTATGACCACTGTGTGGAGCACTGTCAGTGCAGCTCCTTGGGTACCCAAGATGGAGGTGGATTTCTAAACCTGATGGCTGCTGCCACCAGGACGTTCACTGCTGGGATTTCCATCCATATTCCAAAGCTCTTCTGCCTTTATCCGCTTTAGATAAAATATTTTGTAAGAGGAGGTGGATAGGGCATGGTAATCTGCCACTCAGTAAAGTAGAAAACTTAAAAAAAAAAAAAAGGCTGGCAGAAAAGTGGTTGAGTGCCTGTCTGTCGTGTGCAAGGCCCTGAATTCAAAACCCAGTTTTGCCAAAAAAGAAAAGTTGACTTGTCCTGGGTTTCATTGAAGTCGAGTGTGGTCCACACTGACTGGTACCCAAGCTGTGCTGTAAACTTAAGTTCTTTGTGGATCTGGCCTCTGCAATAAAAGCTGCTGGCTCCTGAAGAAAGAAAGAAAAGAAAAGAAGGGAAAGAAAGAAGGAAGAAAGGAAGGAAGGAAGGAAAGAAGGAACGAATTTCCTTATAGAAATAACAGAAACTCACAATGTACATCACGTTCAAACACAAACAAACAACAACAAAAACTTCCATGCTGAGAGTTCAATAAGTAGAACAAGACCACACACTATGATGACAAGACAGCAAGAAGCCTGTCCCGTAAGATCTTTACAAGATAAGGGTACCCACTTTCACTATTTATATTCAA
The DNA here is from genome assembly GCF_019054845.1 of Dipodomys spectabilis. Taxonomy (NCBI): domain Eukaryota; kingdom Metazoa; phylum Chordata; class Mammalia; order Rodentia; family Heteromyidae; genus Dipodomys; species Dipodomys spectabilis. The sequence goes on from NW_024870876.1 coordinate 2,236,122, forward strand.
CATGGGGTTTGAATTTCACTGCTTTCATTGAACATAAAATTAGAAGTTCTTATGGCCTGACACTGACGGCTCACGCCTGTAATCCTAGCTACTCTCGTAGGCTGAGATCTGAGATCTGAGAATCACTGTTCAAAGCCAGCCAGGTAGGGAAGTTCATGAGATTCTTATCTCCAATAAACCACCAAAAAAGCCAGACATGGAGCACTGGCTTAACTGGTAGAGCACTAGCTTTTAGTAAAAAAGCTTAGGGACAGTGTCCAGGCCTTCAGTTCAAGCCCCAGGACACACACACACACACACACACACACACACACACACACACACACACACACACACACACACACACACACACACACACACACAGAGTTCTGATTTAAAAGTAACCAAACTAGAAAGGAAGAAGTAAAACTATTATTGTTCAGAAATGACAAGATCTTTTATGTAAAAAAAGCCCATAAAGATAGTATACACACACATACATACACACACACACACTTATAGCTAATAATGAATTCACCAATGTTGCTGCACATAAAATCAGCACATATAAATCAGTTGTACCTTGTACACTAGCAATGAGCAAACTGAAGGGAAAATTCCACTTATATATTAACATAAAAAGAAATTACTGGGGCTGGGAAGGTGGCTCAGTGGTAGAGCGCTTGCCTTGCATGCCTGAGTCCCTGGGTTTGACTCCTCAGCACCACATAAGCAAAAAGAAAAAAGCCAGAAGTGACGCTGTGGCTCAAGTGGTAGAGCACTAGCCTTGAGCTGAAGAGCTGAGGGCCAGCGCCCAGGCCCAGAGTTCAGGCCCCACGACCGGACCCCCCCCCCCAAAAAAAGAAATTACTTTAGAATAGCTATTTCTATGAATTAATAAGACTATAGAGTAAAATCTACAAAATTACAGTCATCCCTCTCTCTATCACAGTTCACTTACTACAGTTTCACTGTATCAAATGTTTGTTTTTTTTTAAAGATATGTAAATAGTGATTTCTCACCTATCCTGGGAGTTACACTCCAGAGACCCCCATGACAGGTGAAAATCCATAGTAGCAATAAGTAAAGCTCCATATAGAGAAGGATAACTATATAATACTGCTGCTTCACAGATTTTCACTCCCTTCTGGGGACAGCCTAATTTAGTGATCAAATACCCTCATACCTATGCGAGGGACAGGAAAAGATGAGAGTAGAACTAGAAACAGTTTCCAATTGATTTTAAGCTTGGCCACACAGGATGCCTGTGAAAGGTTGGGAGAATTGAAGTCCCATCAAACACCTTGACTATCAGGCCACCATCCAGTACCTTTTGAAAAAATAAATAATAAAAGGTTTCCCATTGTCAGAATGTAAATGATCCAGAAAACCAAACTTAGGACATGGGTCTGCTTCACAGGCCACAATGGCCTGGCAGGAGTTAGCTAACTAGACCAAAACAACAACGTTGTAACCTAGAAGAAGAGTCAACGAGTTACCAACCACAGCCCAGCACAGCAAAACCCAGGAACAGCTGTGGGCCAACAGTCTGCTCTGTGAGGAACAGGCTTGTATGGTTAGAGGATGGAGACTTCTATTCTAGTAGAACTTCTGAAGTCTTCTGGAGAGTTCTAGAGCCAACGTGACTTACCTGGGACATTTTGACAAGAGCAGGACTCAGAGTTCCTGCCATGCTCAGCCATTTTCTGGGACAACCACAGGCAGTGTGTCCTCTTCATGTGCGTAGTGACAGGTACTGCAGTTCACTCATTCAAACCGTGTCCAGCCATAGTCTCCAAAGCAGGAAGACTGAGATGCCTTTCCATGGCCATGACCAGCTATGGTTAGAAAAAAAGATTCCACAATAAAAGGAGCAAAGAAAATCAGACTCTGGAACAGCAAAACCAAACAGCAAACATGCAAATGAATAAAGGTGTGTATAATTTTAAATATATACAAAAATATAGACAGAATGTCATAATGTCTTAGTGTCAATTTATAATGTATGATATTACACATTTTAAAATTCTATATGGCTCATGCCTATAAACAGGTACTTGTGAGTCTGAGAACAGGAGTATCATAATTTGAGGTCACTTCAGGTAGGTAAGTTCACAAGACTCCTTCTTAACCTATAGCTATGTTCAATGATGTCCATCTATTACCCTAGCTACATGGAAAGCTGAGTTGAAAGGATGCCAGCCAGGGGAAAAAAATCCACACGACTGTCTCCACTGAAAGAAAGTTGGCTACAATGGCTCACACCTGTAATCTCAGTGACACTGGAATGCCTCAAAGTAGTTGGGTCACAGTTTACACATGCTGTCCAGTGGGAAGAAAGACCCTATTATAAAAATAACCTGTAAAACACCAGGCTGGAGGCAGGAGAATCATAACTTCAAAGCCAGCTTGGGCTATAATATAGCAAGATGACCCTGTCTCCAAAAACAAACAAAACACACACCAAAAAAAAAAAAAAAAAGATTCTTTAAGGAACTAAAAACCATCTTTAAAGTTTGAAGAGGTATGAGAATAGATATATACTGTTTTTCCATGTGTTAGGTCATTTTTCCCTTCTCCATAACCAGCCTGAAGGATTCCATTGGCCTCTTTTCTGTCTTGGGGACTCAGACAAGGAACAGCAAGACGTAAAGGAGCAGTGGCCTCCCTTCCTCATAGCACAGCTGGGTAAAGCTTCCCTTTGTATACAGGGCAGGATATGGTGATGAAGAGAAGCCTGTGCAGCTGATCTAGAAATTATATCAGAGCCAGGAGCTTGTGGCTCATGCCTGTAATCCTAGCTACTCAGGAAGCTAAGATCTAAGGATTGTGATTCAAAGCCATCCAGGGAAGAAAAATCTATGAGACTTACCTCCAGTTATCCAGAAAAAACAAATGGAGCCATGGCTCAAGTGGTACAGCACCAGACTTGAGTAAGAGTTAAGAGACAGCACCATGGCCCTGAGTTCAAGCTCTAGTACTGGCACAGAGGAGGAGGACTAGGAGGAGAGGGAGAAGGAAGAGGAGGAAGGGGAGAAGGAAGAGGAAGGATATGGGGAAGAGGAGAAGGAAGAAGAAAGAGAAGAAAGAAGGAGAAGAAAGAAGAAGAAGAAGAGGAGGAGGAGGAGGAGGAGGAGGAGGAAGAGGAGGAGGAGGAAATCATCTAATATCCCATCACTTACCCACATGTCAGTAGTTTTAAAGGGTTTATACATACCAGACTCATGTCCTAAAGCATAAATGTTTGCACTCTAGGGCCTTTTCACATTGTAGCATGAAGCAGTACTTCATTCCTGGTGATTGTTGAATAGTACTCCATGGATCTGTTTGCCCTTTGTTAATTTATTAGTCACCAAATGGATATTTTGGGTTAATCCCACATTTTGCTGATTATGAACAAAGATGCTAGAACAATTCTCTACAAATCAGGGCAAGCATATTTACTTTCTCAACACATCATTTCTTTGTGGTAAAAAAATATTCATATACATAATACATAGTATTATTATCTGTAGTCACCCTACTGCTCAATATAACACCAAACTTATTTCTGCTGTCTAACTAGAACTTAGTTCTAGTTAGATCAACATTTGTTATCCTATTCCCTTACTCTCAGTCCTTTAGCTGAGGTCAAGTGAACCATTTGTTCTTATTCATTGTCTTTTTTGTTGTTGGTGGTCTTGGGGCTTGAACTCTGGGCCTGGGCACCATACCTCAGCTCTTCAGCTCAAGGCGAGCACTCCACCACTTGGGCCACAGCACCACTTCCTCATTGTCTTTTTTTATTATTGTCATTCTAGTATTTGAATAGAATCTCATTGTGGGGGTTTTGTTGGTAGTTGTTTTGTTTTGTTTTTGTGCCAACCCTGGGGGTTTGAACTCAAGACCTGGACATTGCTCCTTAGCTTCTTTTGCTCAAGGCTGACACTCTACCATTTGAGCCACACTTTCACTTGAAGTTTTTACTGTTTATTTGAAGATAAGAGTCTCACCAATTTTTTTTTTCCTGGATTGACTTCAAACCATGATTCTCAGGTCTCATCCTCTTGAGCTGCTAGGATTACAGACTTGAGCCACGGGCACTCAGCTTCATTGTGGTTTTGATTTTTAGTTCTTTGAGCTATAATGACACTGAACATCTTTTTATATGTATATTTTTCTTGTATATCTTCGCTGGAAGTAAAATATTTTGCCCACTTTTGATTGAATTGTCTTTATATTGTTTACCTTGTAAGAGTTCTTTTTTTTTTTTTTTTTTTTTTTTTGTCGGCCGTGGAGCTTGAATTCTGGGCCTGGGCGCTGTCCTTCAGCTCTTCAGCTCAAGGCGAGCACTCTACCACTTGAGCTACAGCGCCACTTCCGGTTTTCTTGTGGTTTATTGGAGATAGGAGTCTCACAGTCTTTCCTGCCCGGGCTGGCTTTGAACCGTGATCCTCAGATCTCAGCCTCCTGAGTAGCTAGGATTACAGGCATGAGCCACCAGCGCCCGGCCTGTAAGAGTTATTTACATGTTCTGGATATCAGTTTCCTATAAGAGATGTGATTTGTCTTTTCACTTTCTTTTTTTTTTCAAATTACTTTATTGTTGTTTTAGAGGTGATAGCAAGCTTACCTTTACATATATCCAGTGATATGTACATTTCTTTCCTTTTACTGAGTATCATCTGTTCCCTCATTCTCTCTCCCTCCCTCCCATTGCTACCCATGAGTTGCTTGATTCACTTTCATCCAAGTCCAGTGCAGCTGATGGGACTGCTACTGCACATTTTCACCTGTTTTCCACTGATTCTATGCCCTCCCCCATCTTGCCTCTGATGTGAAAAACGATATGTGTGAAAACAATAAGACAAATTAAGAAAAGGTCCTTTGTTTCCTTATCCTTAGAGTTTGTTTCAGTATGCATATTATTTTATATGCATATGAAGGGTGCTTGGATATTACAATTTGGTGATTTTCTCCTAAGACTGTCCTCTTTTGGTCTCACTGTTTTCACTTCCGGGATACCTCATTTTGCCCAGTGCAAAGGATTTAAACTTACAGTCTTTTTAATTTTTTTTGTTTGGTCACTTGTATTTTTGGTGATATAACTAGGCAACTATTTATTCATGTTTTATTCTAAAAAGGCAGTGGGTGTGTTTGTGTGGTACCTTCATGTCTTTGGTGTATTTTGAGTTTAGTTTGGGTGTGAAATAGGGAAAAGTTGGGTTTCGTTCTTCTACTAGTACCAGTTGTGGAAAACTCTGTTCTTTCCCACATGATTCTGCTTCTCCATGACCATCATTTGAGAAGATGCCAATCAAGTCCATTAATTCAGTCTTCTCAGATTCCAGACTTTCTAGTACTTATTATTTGTGAGCTGCACCTCCTCCAATCACATTTGTTAACTAAACAGACACAAGAATGTACTTAACCTCGCTGAACTACCCAAGACCTTGAACTACTTCTAATTGCTATAAATACCCAGTGCTGTGAAGAAGCCTACTGGTTTCTATTGAAATTCAACCCTAGAGTATTTGTCTGGGAAGCTGGGGGACTGATTTTCCTGTTTTACCCATGACCTCTCCCAATAAATGCATTTATTAATTTCCACGAATTGTTGTGGCCGGTGGGAGGTGTGCAGCAACCATCAATTGCGTGGCTGGAAATTGCAGGCTGCCAGGAGAAGGCCACAAAGACTCTTGAGTCCCTCCCTCTCAGCTGGATCATTGTCTTGGCCCCTGTGAATTTAAAAGTGTCCTTTGGGCCAACCTTATAGGAGTTCTAAAGTATCCAATGCAAAATTGGCCTTCAAGTCTGTTCCATGAAAGTAGATAAAAAAGAGTAAGCCAAAGCCCGTGTGTTGGTGACTCACACCAGTAATCCTAGCTACTCAGGAGGCCGAGATCTGTGGATCCCAGTGTTAAGTCAGCCAGAGAAGAAATATCCATAAGACTCTTATCTCTGATTAATCAGCAAAAAGCCAGAAGTGGAGGTGTGCCTCAAGAGGTAGAATACCAGCCATAAATGAAAAAGCTGAAAGAGTATGAGGTCCTGAGTTTAAGCCCCAGTACTAGTGTGTGCACGTGCGCGCGCACACACACACACACACACACACACACACGAGTTAATTCCAGCACAGTTGCAATAGAGGAAATATCAAACTGGACTCAACACCTGAAGGAGAAGTGAAGTGTCTCCACAGAGAGAAGTAGAGGTCAATAGAGGGAAAATTACTGAGAGGAAATATCAGGCTTACAAGAGATGCTGACTTCAATAACATAACCAGAGTCTTGTTAAAGATAGCCAGGGTGAGCAGGCATTACCTGATGTTCATACAAAAGGAGGCAAGTATTCAGATATGGAGGATGAGTGATTCCAGCTAAATCAACTTCTCTGGATTTTTCTCTGAAATCTAGTGATACATAGATGGACACAAAGTCAGGAAGTCAAAATATAGTGGGAAAGAAGATAAAGAGGAACCTGAGCAACTCAAGTGAACATACTCACTGAACACACACACACACACACACACACACACACGCATGTATACACACAAATATAACACTTAAACATAATGATCTTTACAAAATTGACAACTTCGGGCTGGGAAGGTGGCTCAGTGGTAGAATGCTTGTCTTGCATGCATGAGACCCTGGTTGATTCCTCAGCAGAAAAACCCGGAAGTGGTGCTGTGGCTCAAGTGGTAGGGCGCTAGCCTTGAGCTGAAGAGCTGAGGGACAGCACCCAGGCCCAGAGTTCAGACTCCATGACCAACAAAAAATAAATTAAATTAAAAATAAATAAATAAAAATTCTCAACTTCATGAAAAGTCTAGATTTGTTACATAAAATTCCAGAAAAAAAAGAGTTGTTGACGTGGTTTCAAAAAGCCCAGAAATGATCTCAAATGAAGGGTTTCAATTATTTTAGAAAATTTAACTTCAATTCAACTCATAGCAAGGTTCAGACTGCCATTGAGCATTCTAATTCTTACACAACAAAGCAGAGCAGCAGATTGAACACATGAATTATGATGTCCATGAGTCCTGGGCTTGCTAAAGACATATAATCCTGTCCAGTTTAGTCAGTGTAACAGATGCTGTCTCTCTTACCTAACAGAGACAGGCAAGGGCATGGAAAGACTTGGAGTCCCAGGATCTTAAGCCTGGGAGAGTAAAGATTCAGGGCAAATCTCTTTTTTTATAAATGAGACAACCAAAGCTCAGAGAATTAAGGGACTTGGCCTGTGCCATGTACTGCCAGGAATTGAGCTTAATCCAATGAAGTACTTGAGCTTGCTCTATGAAGTATTTGAAGCAGAAATCTATCTAAGATAGCTTTCATTTAAAAATCTGATGCTTCAAGCTGAGTGCCAGTAGCTCATGTACATTATCCCAGCTACTTAGGAGGCTGAAACTGGAAGAATCACAGAAGCCAGCTGGCAGAAAAGTCCAGGAGACTCTATCTCCAACATAATCAGCAAAATACTGGACTGATGTTGTGGCCCAAATGGTAGAGTGCCAGGCATGAGCAAGCAAACCAAATAAGAGTGCAAGGCCCAAGCTGAAAAGCAGGCACACACAAAAAGTCTGATACTATGGATTGGGGGTACAACTCAGTGATGGAGTTCTTGCCTATCCTGTGCACACCCTGAGTTTGATCCTCAGTACTGAAGATAAATCTGGTATTCCAAACTTTGAAGCTGAGATCAATTAATATTAAGTGCTAGATAAGATGGTGGTAGGAGGTGTTCCATTACTACAGCTTTAAGAAACCACATGTAGTGGCTGGGAAGTTGGCTCAGTGGTAGAGCACTTGCCTTGCATGCCTGAGGCCCTGGGTTCAATTCCTCAGCACCACATAAGCAAAAAAAAAAAAAAAAAGCCAGAAGTGGTGCTGTGGCTCAAGTGGTAGAGCGCTAGCCTTGAGCTGAAGAGCTAAGGGACAGCACCCAGGACCAGAGTTCAGGCCCCACTACTGGACCCAAAAAAAAAAAAAAAAAGAAACCACATGTAAATATGAATATAATTCCCTACCCCTTGAAACACAAGGGCATCCTTAGCACCTTCTTCTCGGCATTAAATACCTTGCAATGAGAAGTTAGTTGACCTTTGTCCCTTGGATTATTTTGACATTGTTTAGAGTCTCCAAGTTTGCATCTCCCCCCAACCCCCAAGCCAGGTGCCAAGCTAAACCTCACTCAGTCTCCAGACCTGACTGTCGCCTCTGGCAATCTTTTTTTTCTCTCTCTCCACAGCTGCACTCAGAAGACTGCTTTTGTGGACCACCAGGAATTTCCTGTGATAGAATATCAGAAAGCTACTGATGACTTGGAGGAGGTGACTTCAGAGGGCAAAAGTTCCCTGTCTACAATAAACATTCCCAGTGTGGCCATGTAGGAGACTTCCTACACAGACCCCACACCTACCAGCCACTTGTCATCTTGACACCAAATAGCCAGAGCAAAAAAGAGAATCATCAGTAAGAGATTATCTTAGCAAATAAGTGAACTTGCTTATGGCATCTGGGCAGGTTAATATCATCTGAAAACCAAAGGAGAAAAAGCTTACCTGAAAATAATTTTAAGAGTACACAAAAAAATATTTTTTGGGTGCTGGTCCTGGGACTTGAACTCAGTCCCTGGATGCTGCCCCTAAGCTTTTGTGCTCAAGGCTGACACTCTACCACTTGAACCACAGCTTCACTTCTAGCTTTTTTGTGTTTAATTGGAGATAAGAGTCTCTTAACTGCTTGGGCTGCTTCAAACTAACATCCTCAGATCTTAACCTTCTGAGTAGCTAGAATTACAAGCATGAGCTACTGGCTCCCAGCAACAAGCATTTTTATAAAGCAAACAAAGAAGCTAGTTTACTAATTCATTTTTTCTTTGGGGATGATGAGAAGATGCAGGATTAGCCCTGTTCCCTCAGCTCACATCTGTAATCCTAGCTAATCAGGAGGCTGAGATCTGAGGATCACCGTTTGAAGACAGCCAGGCAGGAAAGTCCATGAGATTCTTATCTCTAATTGATAGTTGAAAAGCTGGAAGCAGAGATGTGGCTCTAGTAGTAGAGTATTAGACTGGAAGAGGGTAAGACCCTGAGTTCAAGCCTTAGTATACCCATACACACACACACACACACACACACACACACACACACACACACACACACACACACAAGCTTCTGCTAGTGTTATCACTTGTCAGTAAGAAGACCTGACTGGCTTGCTAGCAAGACAAAGGATGAATCTGTTCAAAGTTGAAGGTAGGCTTCTAATCCATATTCTTAGCAGGAACATTTGCCTATGCACCTAGCTGCCCCCCTCCTACCTACTTTCTGACTTTGACCTCATGACCTTTGCTTGTCTTCATAATGGCCAGTTTTTCTCCCTCATGTGATTATCTTTTGTATCAAATCTTTTGTATCTCCTTTGTATCAAATAGGATCTAATGGCTTCAGCTGGATTTTGTGTTCTGGGCATACACGTGTGTGTGTGTGTGTGTGTGTGTGTGTGTGTGTGTGTGTGTGTGTGTGTGTTTATTTTACCCTTGTCTGTACACACATGTGTATACACTGGCATCTAGAGTCCTTTATGTCATGCCGTCAGTAAAAAGGTCACCGCATCAAGGCAGCGTTGCAAGAGATACACTCTGTCGTTGAAACCAGTTCCTGCCCTATTCTGCCCAGGCTATCCCCACCACTTACGCACTCCAAATGTGAAGGGGGAAGCCTGTGTGACCAGCAGTGAACCCAAGGCTTTATTTTCCCAAGCTATATGATCCCACTCTTCTGACAGTTTCCAAGTGGAATATCCTGATATTTCTTTTGTAGGAACTAGCATCACAGGCATGCTGGCACCTGTCACATACAATTTGCCTTTCCTATCACTTCCACTGCCTCCATCCATAAATGTACAGCAGCTCCTTCACAACCACAAGCATGAATCACTGGGCCCCATTGCTGCGGGCCATGGTGATGATGAAGAAAGAACTGGCACCCAACACAACATATCTGACTCCTCATCAGAGACAGTAGCTCTCTGGTGGCTGGGTCCTCTCTCCCAGATGTAAACTCACCCCTCCTTTACTGCTTCAGGGACCCTACTCCTGAGCTGCCACCCCAATTTTCTTTCATTTACTATTTCTCTTTTCCTGGGAACCTCAGGTTCAACCTTGACTTTGGCCCATAGAGTAGAATCCTCCCAGTCAGTCTCCAGCCTTGGCCAATTGAAATTGACCTTGACAAATGAATGCCCTTAGGTATAATGAACCGTAACCCTAGAATATTCAGGAGGCCTACATTAGATTGGAGCCCAGATGGGGACCTGGGACTCAAGGATGGAACTAGGAACCAGGAATGGAATCCTCATGATGACGGCCCCTTCCTGTGGAACAGAGAGCAAAGCACAGGGCCAGACTGAAAAGCATTATTTATCAAATAATAATATAGAGTCAGAGGACCTTTGAGGCCTGCAGCCTGCCAATTTCAGGTCAATTCCATGGTTTCTGACCACTTAATGCTAAGCACACACAGCCCACTTCATGTCCCTGTGTACTTGGCTGAATGGGAAAGGCAGGCCCTAAACAAATAATTCTAGCAATAAACTTACAAGTACCTTGATTACTACAGAGGAAGACTCAAAGTGCTCCAAAGACAAATGACTCTAGCTGGGGATTACAACGGTGTCAACTTTCCAACTACAGAGGCACCTGCTTGGGTAAGGAAATGGCCCCATGCACATGTGAAGAAAATGTACCAAACCCATGTAAGTTTCAGTGGCAATACGGCATCCCATGTGTCCCCAGCACAAGGGGTCCACAAGTCTCATCCCCTGCCACAGTGCTCATCACTCTCACTAGAGTAATTCTTCTCCGGGACTCTCCAGCCCACCTTCTGTTCCTGGTGATGGCAACACAAACACAACATGGCCCACTGAGCAGGAAAGTGTGCACGGAATTTCACAAACTCTATGGGAAGACTGGGGTGCTAGGCACAGAATATAAAGGTAGGTAAAGTGGAAGGATCCCAGCCCAAACCAAAGAGTGCAGCCATTGGACAATGGGAGAATGAGCGTACATGCCAGCCTTCAGAGCACCCCACACTCTGCTGTTTGGGTCACATCTTAGTTTTATTACCTATTAGCTGAGCAACTTCGAGCAAGTTGATCAACCTTTTGTGTGCTTGTTTCTCCAATTCTAAAATTAATCTTAAAAATGCCAGATTTCCCTCTGTATGTTATCTTTATAATGACAGCTTAAAAAATTTAATGCCAGATTTCAACACATCTAAAACAGCCCTTTGTAAGACGTGCTGATGATATCTTAAACTGGGCATGGTGACCCATGACTGTGATTCAGCACTTGGGGGTTCAGCAGGAGAACTGAGAGTTCCAGACCAGGCAGAGCTATGTAGTGAGGTCAAGATTAGCCTAGGTTTAAAAGCAAGGGGCCTGATTACATAGAGATAGATAGATAGATAGATAGATAGATAGATAGATAGATAGATAGATAGATAGATAGATAGATAGATAGATAGATAGATAGATAGATAGATGAAAGATATATAGATAGGTAGGTAGGTCAACAGATAGATGGATAGATAAGATAGAACTCCAAATTATAGGATGTGCCTTTGTTTTATGATACGCTAAGCAGTTTTTTAAAGTGCTCAGGGGCTGGGAATTTGGCTTAGCAGTAGAGTGTTGGCCTAGGATACATGAAGCCCTAGGTTCAATTTGTAATCATCACATAAACAGAAAAGGCCAGATGTGACACTATAGAGTGCTAGCTTTGAGCAAAAAGAAGCTCAGGGACAGCTCAGGCCTTGAATTCAAGCCCTAGGACTGGCAAAAAAAAAAAAAAAGTCAATATATAAGCCAAAATCTCATGGTCTGGCATTTTCCACTCATGTATTAAGTGAGCATTCAAAAGCCTTCAGATTTTGGACCTATCTACCTATATCCATTTATAAATGTATTTATCTGCATGTTTATTTCTTTTTGTGGCACTAGGATTTGAATTTAGGGCCTTGCATTCACTCAGCTTTCTGCTTTGCTGGTATTGTACCACTTATACCAAGCTTCTAGTCCAGAATTTTGCTGATTAATTGCTGATTAATTCATTCTACCTAGGCTGGCTTTGAACCATAATTCTTTAGGCTTCAGACTCCTGGTTAGGTAGAATTAATCCTGGCTAGGTAGAATCCAATACTCAGCTAATGTGATGCCTTCCTGACTTAAGCTGAGATGCCAAGATTTCACAACACAACTATAACCTGGCCAAATACTTTTGGTGGTTTGTGGGAATCTTTATGTGACAACTGCGTGCACATACTGCCACTGAGAATGACAGTGGGAGCAGGCAGCAACTGGGCATGGGCCCCATGACAAGATGCTCTGAACTGATGACAGCAGGTGCTCAGAGACTGTCCTGAGAGCTAAGAGCATTTCTGTAAACAACATAGGCCTAGGCCACACACAGTAGACTAAAAGTCCATTCTTTTTGCTACGTACTGGTGGCTCATTGCAAATATAATCCTTGCTACTTAGGAGGCTGAGATCTGAGGACTGAGGTTTAAAGCCAGCCAGCCCAGGAAAGTCCATGACATTCTTAACTCCAATAACCATCAAAAAGAAGCTAGAAGTTGAGCTGCGGCTCAAGTGATAGAGCACTAGCCTTGAGCAAAAAAGCTTAGAGACAGTGTCTGGGCCCTGAGTTCAAGCCCAGCACCAGGACCAAAAACAAAACAAAACCAAAAAACAAAATCCATTGTTTTTTCTAGGCTCTGGTAAAGCAGCTGTAAACCTGATCCCCCAAAAAAAAGCTTATGAGACTCAATCTCAAAAATAACCAGCAAAAGGTAGGGCTGGGATGTGGCTCAAGTGGCAGAGTACCAGCCAAGCAAATGTGAGCCCTGAATTCAAACCCCAGTACAAGAAAAAAAAAAGTTGGTTTTGAATATAGTAAACTATGATAGGCTTACAAAACTGATCTTTTGATTCTTATTTTTAGAAACTGAGCAGAGCTATGTACACTTGAAAACAACATAAAATGAGTCCATCACATAAAGCTCTCAAAAGTAATTTGTGATTTGGTAAGGCTGATGTTGGGAGAAGGGTGGAAAAGCAAAATTGTGAGGGTTTATTTGAGGCTTTGGTTCTGCCAGATATCAATGAAATACTCCCACATACATTTTTTGTTCACAAGGTCTCACTATGTACCCCTTGATCTTACAACCTCCTGCATCCCACGGCTGGGATTACATGTATGCCCAGCTTCTTCTCTCCTTTTATTTACTAACTTATTTTTGGCAGTACTGCCATTTCAACTTGCTAGGCAAGAACTTTTCCCCTTGTACCATTCTACCAACCCTTTTTTGCATTGCCTGTTTTCCAGGTAGGGTCTTCTATATGCTCAAGCCAGCCTGGATTGTGATCTTAATACTACCCTTAGTCTCTGGGATGACAAGTATATGCTACCACATCTAGCCACAGTGCTTTCCCCATAGTTTGTGACACACATACTGCTGAGCCCAGCCAGTTTGTTTGTCAGTGGCTGGCTTTGCCCCCCAATCTCCAATGTCCTCCTCTCAAATATCTAACATTACAGACTTGAGCCCCCAGGCCCAGCTCCTTCTGGCCTTTTGATGACAGTGGATTTCCAGAACTGGCAAGGTAGGATTCAAACCAACTCATATAAGTAACCACCCATGGAGACATTCCTTACAGTTCAGTGCAACAGTGGAACATTTTTTTCTTTTATGTTTTTTTTTCCACCTCTGATGATTTAAACTTAACTCCGTTATTGTATAGTGCACTTAGGAACCAGAAATAGCCTCATTGGTTTTCTTTGTGTGGTGACTGCATTTGGAACACTGAGTTCACTTTTGAATCTTAATAGCTGTTACACCTTTACTCAGGGTGATGGAAAAGGCTCTCCCCTGAAACAGAGTGAGAACAAAGACCAGCATACTTCTTTTCTCCCTCACCCCTGCGTGAGTCACAGAAAGCCATAGAAAGCAGGCAGAGAGACCTGGTGATTGCTGGTATGGCTCAGGCCAACTGGAAAGCCTTCATTTCACAATCTCACATGAGAACGACAAAATGTTTTAACCTTTTCTTTAAGTATTTTTATTGTTATTATAAAGGTGATGTACAAAGGGGCTCTCATTTCATAAATCAGGTAATGAGTACATTTCTTTTTGGATGATGTTTCTCTCTCTCTCTCTCTCTCTGTATCACACACACACACAAATTATATAGCTAGCTCATTTAAGACATTTTGATCTTTAACATCTTCCCTGTGTCTTTCTGCTGGCAGTATCCTTTGAAATTTTTTCCTTTTTCTGTGCCAGTACTAGGGCTTTAACTCAGAGCCTAGGCACTGTCCCTCAGCTTTTTGTTCAAGGCTGACACTATACCACTTGAGCCACAGCTCCACTTCCCACTTTTGCTGATTAATTGAAGGTAAGAGTTTCATGACCTTTACTACCTGGGCTAGTTTCAAACCATGATCCTCAGATCTCATCTTCCTAAGTAGCTAGGATTGTAGGTGTCAACCATATCCTAGGACTGATTAAAATCTGGAATTACCATGCTATCCTCTTCGATTTATGTCACGTCTAGCCTCAAGCCTAGTGAGCTGGTGGGACAGCAAGAGTGGTTGGAGCACTTGCTCTCTCTCCACATCGGCAGACTAGTTTGTCAGGTGCCAGTATTCAAATCCCATATCTACCTGACAGCATGGCTTTGAGCCAAAGATAGTACAAATTTTAAAATTTGGTAACTTCTGGCAAGGAGTGCTGAAAAGCTATACCAAGAGCCAAGAGCCAGTGCCTCACAGCTGTAATCCTAATTACTCCAGAGGCTTAGATCTGAGGATTACAGTTCAAAGATGGCCTAAAGAAAAGTCTGTGAGACTCTTATCTCCATTTAACCACCAGAAAGCCAGAAGTGGAGCTGTGGATCAACTCTCAGCTGGTAGAACTGTAATCTTGAGCAAAAGCTAAAGGACAGTACCCAGCCCTGACCTGAACCCAAGTACAAGAAAGAAAGAAAGAAAGAAGGAAGGAAGGAAAGAAAGAAAGAGAGGGAAGAGGGAGGGAGGAAAGGAAGGAAGGAAGGAAGGGAGGGATGGAGGGAGGGAGGGAGAAAGAAAGGGAAGGGAGAAAGGGAAGAAAGAAAGAAAGAGAAGAAAGAAAAAAGAAGGAAGGAAGGAAAGGAAAGGAAGATATGAAGGAAGGAAAGGAAAGGAGGATAGGAAGGGATAGAGGGAGAAAGGGAAAAGGGGAGGGAGGGAGAAAGAAGTGAGAAAGGGAGAGAGGGAGGGAGAAAGAGAAAGGAAGAGGAAAGGAAGGAAGGAAGGAAGGAAGGAAGGAAGGACCAAAAGCTATGCCAAGACCTAGTCCAGAGGATGGTATAGGAGGGCACTGGACAGGGGCACTCTGCCCCACACTGCCTTGCATGGTGATGGTGACATGTTTGGCTAAATTGTGTCCATTTCCTTTATTTATCAGTTCCCTCTTTGGATTTCTCCTTCCATTTGCTCCATCCATCCATGGTCCTTTGTATCTTACAACAAGAAACTAGAGTGAAAATTCCCTAAGACTGGGAAAAGACCCTGGGTTGATCAGCTGGATCTTGGAGCTCCTAGTAGCTGTGAGGCTGAAGTCTCAATTTATAGATTTCTTTGTTGACTCTAAAGGAAAGAAGCAGGAAGTTCATTCTTACCAATGCCCTTGACTAGATGTCTTTGATGATGATGTTTAGTAGGTTAAAGGTTCAACACAGTTTATTTATGTCATTATTAAATGACGCCATCCTTGTTGTGTTTTTTGAGATTCCTTTAATGAGTATACTTCCTGATAGATTACACATGCACACACGTCCACAGTTTAAAGCAAAAGAATTTTTAAATTTAATTTGCTCATTTTTATTGTAGTTTTTAACTTCAACTTATAATAAAAATTGTAGATGTTATTTTCAAATATTTTTTTCTGGAATTTTAAAACAATCATTGTTTCATTTCTTCTAAAATGACTTTAAACTTTAATAGAGAAAATTTAAAACATTTTCTCTACAATCATTCATAAGATATAACTTGCATGCCATCCACAAATTTTTTTTTTTTTTTTTTTTTTTTTGGTCCGGTCGTGGGGCCTGAACTCTGGGCCTGGGCGCTATCCCTCAGCTCTTCAGCTCAAGGCTAGCGCTCTACCACTTGAGCCACAGCGCCACTTCCAGCTTTTTTTTTTTGCTTATGTGGTGCTGAGGAATCGAACCCAGGGCCTCAGGCATGAAAGGCAAGCACTCTCCCACTGAGCCACCTTCCCAGCCCACCATCCACAAATTTTTTTATTATCTTTCTATTCTTTTTAAAGCTCAAAATGTTATGTTAATGAAAATAATAACTGACTGACGAAACAATTCTTGGTAGTAATTTTACACACCCTTAAGTATATGAAATTTGAGGAAATTGCTCCACCTAGTGCTCTTGATGTAACACTGCAATAACATGGCACCGTAATTTACAAGGAGCCTTTTCAGCATTTAATGTGTATAGAAAGCATCTAAGGATCTTGTTAAAATTTTAGATTTTTTTTTTTTATTCAGAAGTTTAAAAGTGAGAACCAACATAACATTCTGTGTTGCTAACAAATGCCCAGGGAAGACCAATGCTGATAAGAATCACACTGATTTCTAAATAGAAATAAATATACAGCAACCTTAGTGAGTTTGACTGTAAGTCTGGTTACTTATAGAATTCATAAGTTGTCAAAACACATAAATTATAATGTTAGATGTTAAAAATTCTCCAAGGTTGTAGCTTAGTGGTGGAAAGTTTACCTATCATGCATGCCACCATGGCTTTGTCCTCACATATAAAAAGAAAGAAAGAAAGAAAGAAAGAAGGGGGGAGAGAAAGAAAAATAACTCAAACTCATTTTCTCCCTTTTTACAGGGAATTCATCAAAATGCGCTGATGATAACTGTTATGAAAGCTCAATTTTCCTGAATCCATTTCCTTGAACTCTTAAACCTCACTGATTTGAGTTGAAGAATATGTGTCTTCTATTCTCCTTTGCCCATTGCTTTACTTTTGAAAGTCTAAGCAACATGTCTACATCTGCTCCTCTAGTGGCTAAATTACAGTAGGTGTCCAGCCTCTTGGTCTGGGAAAATGAGTTGAATTTTCCATATGGAAAGAAACAAAGAGCAGTAGCCACTGACACAACTCTAGCTGTAGTGGTAGCAAGGAGACTGAGTCCAACTAGCATATACTGAGTTTCTGCTGCATAAGCAGTCCATGTAATTTTGTTGATTATTGGCCATCCCTAGTGTCACACAGCTACAATCCTAGCACTCAAGAAGCTGAGGCAGGAGGATTGAGAGTTTGTATCCAACCTAAGCTACATAAAGTTCCAGGTCAGTATGAGTTATTATTGAGACCTTGTCTCAAAGAATAAATAAAGAGTTCCTATGCTTCATGAGTTCATTCAGTCAGCAATTATTCAATGATATATTTCTTCTCTTTCATGCTTAGCACAAAAGACATGAGAAATAGATGCCATTCATTGCTTTTGCCATTTTGCACATCTGTCTTCTGAGGCTTAGCTTCAATAAGGCTCTGGGATAAGCTGCCATACTAGGGCATGTGACAAGAACAAATGCATTGTAAAAGACTTGTTTTAACCACATTTTCTCCCACATTTAACATTATCTTGTGAGTGAACACTTTCTGATGGTTCTTATATACAGATGATACCTTTCAAACATGTATGTATGTATGTATGTGGGTGTATGTATGTATGTATATATGTACGTGTAACATGCAGCCTTGTGAAGTAAGGGTTTGTAGAGTGTTGATGATTCACACCTGTACTTCCAGCTACTCAGGGGTCTGACACCTGGAAGATCATGATTCAAAGACATCCCTGGCAGAAAATCTCAAGTAACTCTATCTCAAATTAACCAGTAAAATGCTGAATTGAAGGCCTGTCTCAAGTGGTAGAGCACCAGTCATAAGCAAGAAGTCTGAGAGCACAAGGCCCTGAATTCAAGACCTAAAGCAGACACATACATGTGAGCGCATGTATACACACACACACACACACAGTGAAAGTTTGTTCTGCGTCCTTATGATGTTGAGTTATGATGTTGAGCAGTACCATAAATGAGTTTAGGTATTTGG
Organism: Dipodomys spectabilis; assembly: GCF_019054845.1. Lineage (NCBI taxonomy): Eukaryota > Metazoa > Chordata > Mammalia > Rodentia > Heteromyidae > Dipodomys > Dipodomys spectabilis. The sequence continues at coordinate 2,254,270 of NW_024870876.1, forward strand.
GATAAGCTTAGTAGTACACACTTATCATCCTAGCACTTAAGAGGTTGAAGCTAGTTTGAGGCCAGCTTGGGCTACATATTGAGACAAAGGAAAGAAGGAAGGAAGGAAGGAAGGAAGGAAGGAAGGAAGGAAGGAAGGAAGGAAGGAAGGAAGGAAGGAAGGAAGGAAGGAAAGAAGAAAGGAAGGAAAGGAGGGAGGGAGGGAAGGGAAGGGAAGGGAGGGAGGAAGGGAAGGAAGGAGGGAGGGGAGGGAGGAGAGAGGAAGGGAAGGAAGAGGAGAAAAAGAAACTTCGAAATATTGACACGTAAAATAAGAGATAAGGAAATCCACCTTTTGCATGTTCTGAGAGGGTCAGGGGAGACCAATTCAAGTAGCGCTGTAGCTACTTAGGATTCAGGTGCCCTATTTTTTTCCTTTTGCTGTGCTAGTCAACTACTACCAGGGTAGAGTTTAGGTGTATCACAGTCACACTCTGAATTATCCTTTTGAATTTAAAGGCAAACCAGAGTGTGGGAGCAGAGCTTGGACCCATCCCATTGTACTTGAAATATTGTCCTCTCAGTTTTCTGTGCAGAGGGGGTGTGCACTCTGCCTTTCTAACTTCCCTGTCTTTCGTGCTGAGCCTGAGGTCACGTGAAGGTTTCAGGACTGCTGAGTGTACACAGGTGAACAAGTCACGCTAATTAAGTAGACCTAAGGATTCCCTGAGGAATGCTTGCCTGTGGTCACTGGGTGGCAGTCTTGCCACGCTCATTTTCTATCCTCTCTGGAGGAACTAGAAGGGGTAGGAGCATCTTGACTTGAGTGTTTCAGAGGCCATTGCTCATGGCTCCCATGGGTTCCTGTCTAGCTCATCAAAGCAGAGGGTGACATTTCATTTTCAACGGCTACTGCAAACAAGACTACTATTCAAATGAGGGAAAAGACTAACAGCTTGTCAATTAGACATTTGTGAACTGACCTGCACGAGCCCTAGGTCAGGGCACGATGGGATGGAGTCCCTACCTAAAGAAGCACGCTGTGCAGCGGTGTGCGTCCCAGCAGTCGGCTTGGAGGACACGTGGCAGCCCACGGCCTGACCTGACGCTGGAGCCAGAGGAAGTTCTGATGCTGCAGACATGTGAGAGGTGAGAAAAGGGAGGGCTGTCGCGCTCTTCCAACTTTCCACAGAGTCTAGCAGCACCAGACACTCTCCTTGTCCAGTCAGTACCATTAAATTGCAGAGATGTCTCCTGTGGCATTTCAGAAAACTCCTTATATCCTTCCAAATGAGAAACCCGAAGAGTGGATGCTCCAGCCAGCACTGGTGGCTCCCACCTGTAATTCTAGCTACTCAGGAGGCTGAGATATGAGGATCACAATTCAAAAAGCCAGTTTGTGCAGGACAGTCCATGAAACTTCTATCTCTGATAACTACCAAAAAGCCAGAGTGGAGCAGTGGCTCAAGTTGTAGAGCACTACTAGCTTTGAGTAAAAAAAGGATGGTGCCCAGGTCCTGAGTTCAAGTCCAGGACCAGTACACACACACACACACACACACACACATACACACACACACACACACACACACACGAGTAGGTGTTCCTGTGCACGTGCTCACTGTTTTCTGAGAGGAACTAAGCTCAGCACAGAAACACTGAGTACAGCTGGATAGCTAGATTTGTGGTCTGTGCAACACCTCCCATGACTTCTTAGATAAGGCAAAGCAAGATCCTACCACTCCCTTTTGTAAATTCTCCATCCTCACAAGAATAAATTTCATGACCCATGGATCATATGGGTAGAGCACCTTATTACCAATCACTCATGAAGCCCTGAGTTCAAACCCCAGTACTACTCCCCCCTAAACCCTACCAAACACCAGCAGCTGATGTCTATAAACCTAGCTACTTAGAAGGCTGAGATCTGAGTATCAAGGTTCAAAGCTAGCCTGGGAATGAAAGCTCGTAAAATTCTTATTTCCAAGTAACCAGAAAAAGCCAAAAGTAATGCTGTCACTCAAGTGGTAGAGAGCTAGGCTAGCCTTAAGCAGAAAAATCACAGGGACTGCATTCAGGCTGTGAATTCAAAACCCACTACTGGGTGTGTATATGCACGCATGTGTGAATGTATGTGCACGTGCACGCGTGCGCGCACACACACACACATTCTGGCCCATTTTTGGGTCAGCTCCTTCCTGAAGAGTTGTTTCCATCTTCACACCAGAGACCCCACAAAAAGAGACTCATGTCCTCAGAAACTTCCCGGGACCAGAGTCCCTCTTTGTAGTAATGATAACATAATACATAATAAATTGAAGCCCTTGAAGCCTATAATATTGATTATAAAATCACCTTCAAGTGGCTGCTTGACACAGATGTAATATTGGATGCAGGGAAGAGAAAACAATGTAAGTTTCTGTTTCATGGGGACAGGCACTGAGAAGGCAAAGGTTTAGGACTTGCAGAAAATCAGAACAAAATCTTTGCTGGCAGACTAGAACGAATTATATGGCCCTTGTGCACAGTACGTCTATTGTGCTAATTTCATATTATGGTAATCTTCATATGGACAAGTATTTTGTTTTAGAAGCATTCTGAAGTCAATATAAAAGGTACCTTTTGCCACATTTAGTCATGCCACAATGACTAAATCTGAAATTAGTAAAAGACATTAGTATTAATTAAAAATTAAAAATATAAGGGCACATTATTAAAAAACTGTTTACCAGAGGCTGGGGGCATGACTCAGGTGGTAGGGCGCCAGCAGTGAGTGAAAGGGTTGAATATGGAGCTCAAGTCCTTGTCTTGGACCACAAAGAAAAGAAAAGAAACGACAAGAAAAGAAAAGAAAAGAGAGACTACGCATCAGTAAGTTAGACTCCCTCAATGGAATAGTTGCCACTAGGAAGACACAAATTACTGAAATAGATGAATAGAAAATCTGAAAAAGATGTATAACAAGTACAAAGATTAAATTGGTAATACAGAAACTTCACACACACACACAGAGTAGTGGATGATATCATCAGTGACTTCTGCCAAACATGCATGGAAGAACAGAAACTTGTCACCAACTTAAAAAAACAGATGAGAGACTCCTGCAGCCATCCTCAACTCAGGCCAATGTCCCCTGTGCCCTCAGCTGCCTTGCCATGACCACCTACAGCTACTGACACTCCTTGGCCACCTCTTCTTTGGGGGCTTGGGTGGTGGCTCGCTCTGCTTTGGGACTGGAGGCGCCTTCTGTGCACCCAGCATCCATGTGGGCCTGGGCAACTTTGTAGGCCAAGGTGGGGTGGGGGAGAGATGAGAAGTCAATACTTCCAAACCATTCTACTTGCCTATTATACCAATGCCAAACCACAGCTATCACAAGGAAAGTGCAAATATAAGTATACATGTAAATATCAATAAAATACTAACAAACTGAATTTAGCAACAGATGAAAAACATATTAGAGCCAAGTAAGATGTACCCTAGGTATATAAGATGATTTTAATACATAAAAATCAGCTGAGCTGGGCTCTGGTGGCTCATGCCTGTAATCCTAGCTACTCAGGAGGCTGAGATCTGAGGATCACACTTTAAAGCCAGCCTGGGCATGAAAGTCCATGAGACTCTTATCTCCAAAATTCACCAGAAAATCAGAAGTGGCGCTGTGGCTCAAGTGGTAGAGTACTCTCCTTGAGCTGAAGAACTGAGGGACAGCACCCAGAGCCTCAGAGTTCAAGCCCCATGACCAACAAAAAAAAAAAAAATCATGATACATTAATAAACTAAAGGAGAAAAAAAATCTTTGTAGATGCCAATAAAGCACTTGACAAAATTGAATACTACTTGTGATATAAAAAAATAGAAACACTGGACAAAATAGGACTGCAGGGTGATTCACCATCCTGATAAAGAACACCTGTGAACATTACACTCAATTGTGGAAGACTGAAAGCTTTTCTTCTAGGAGCAGAAACAAGAGAAGGATGTCTGAGCTCACCTCCGCTATTCAACATCGTACTGCAAGTTCTAATCTGAACAACCAGGCAAGGAAAATGAGTAAAAAAATTAGAAAGGGAGAAGTTAAACCATTTCTATTCATAAATGAGATAATCCTCTATGTAGAGAATCCAAAGGAATCAACAACTTGAAAAAAAAAGATCTAATAAAACTAACAAAGTTGCAGGATACAGGCTAAATATGCAAAGATTCTATGTATTATTACACATTAATACGCAAGTTTCCCTTTCTTGCAGAAAGTGAGAAGCTGATTTTCAAATGTTTGCAGACATGCAAGGAGCCCAAATGAGTTAAAACCATCTATACAAATTAGACAATCCATTGCTGTGATGAAGACCTGAGAAGAGCAATGTGGAGGGAGGAAGGATTTTGGGGGCTCATGGCTTCAGAGTTTCCAGGCCATGACTGGCTTGCTCCTCTGCTTCTGGGCCACAGTAAGACAGAGCATCATGGTGAAAGGGCATTGCAGAGGAAAGCTGCTCACCTCCGGGTAGCCCGGTAGACTGAAACCAGCAGGCATAAAGTATTCCTTCCTACCTTCTCTACTTAGGCACCATTTCCTACTGCCCACCACCTCCCAATAATGCTGCCATATATTAATAATCCATCAAAGGATCAATCCGTTGCTTAGGTCAGAGCCTTCAAGATCCAATTTCCATTTCAAATCATGACATTCTCTTAACAAAGAATATGTTAGATTTTTCTCAATTTCAAAACTTACTACAAAACGATAGTGATCAAGACTGTATATGGCATTGTCAAAATGTTATACACCTAGTACAATCAGATAAGAATTCCGTGCAGGGGCTGGGAAGGTGGCTCAGTGGTAGAGTGCTTGCCTTGCATACATGACACCCTGGTTCGATTCCTCAGCATCACATAAGCAGAAAAAAAAAAAAAAAAGCCTTGAGCTGAAGAGCTGAGGGACAGCACCCAGGCCCAGAGTTCAGGCCCCACGACCAAAAAAAAAAAAAAAGAATTCAGTCCAGAAAGAAACTTCTACAATTAGGATCAATAAATTTTACCATAATACCAGAATATTCACTGAGGAATGGAGTATTATTTTCAATAAATATTGCTTGGACCTAATGGTAAGTGAAATAAACCAGTCAGGAAAAGTTATATATGTATATTTCCTCTTCCATTAAAAAAAAGAGCATTCAAACTCAGAGAAGCAGAAAGTTGAATGGTGATTGCCAGGGTCTGGGAAAAAAAGAAATGGGAACTTATTCTTTAAAGGGGACAAAATATAAGTTTTGCAAGGGGAAAATGTTCTGGAGATACATAGCATCATATAATAAATGTATTTAACACAACTGAACTCTGTACTTAAAAATGGCAAAGATGGTCATTTTTATGGGATGTGTATTTTACTACAAATTTTTAAAGTTTTTAAAGAATGAAATTTTAGTATATGCAACAACATGGATGAACTTTGAAACATTTTTCCAAGTGAAATAAACCAGACAAAGGAGACAAATGTTATATGGTTGAACTGAAAGACCAATACCTGGCAAATTCACAGGAAGTACTGTATACAGTACTTCCTAGTATGGGAACGCTGAAAACAGAGAGACATGAGGAGTTATTAACTAATATGTCATCACCCATTTGGGGTGATGAAAAAAGTATAAAAATGGGTAACACTAAACTTAATGCCACTGTTTTTATTACTGTAACAAATACCTGAGACAGCCAACTTATAGAGAGAAAAGGTTTATTTTGGCTCACAGCCTCAGGAGTTTCAGTACGGTTGAATGCCCCCTCACTGCTAGGTCTGTGGTGATACAGACCAGTGTGACAGAGCAAAGAAATTCACCTCATGGCTGGAAGAGAGCAACAAGAAGAGGCTGGAGTCCCACTATTCCTTCCAGGCGCATTTTTCCAATGACCTCTTTCCCTAGACCCCACTTCTTAAGTTTTCTACTATGTCTTAGTCTTTTTCTCTATAAAATGAGGATAAGTATTCTGACAAGGAACTGCATGCCAGTGGCTCATGCCTGTAATCCTAGCTACTCAGGAGGCTGAGGTCTAAGGATTGCCGTTCAAAGCCAGCTTGAGCAGAAAAGTGACCATGACACTCTTATCTCCAATTAACCACCAGAAAAACAGAGTGAAGCTGTAGCTCAAAGTGGTAGAGCGCTAGCCCTGAGCAAAAGAGCTCAGGGACATTGCACAGGCCCTGAGTTCAAGCCCCATGACCAGCAAAATAATAATATTAATATTAATAATTCTGACAAGTAATAAATAAATAAAATTTCCCAATATATGTAGGCCTTCAAAATGATAACAATACCAAAATTATTTTTATAAAATTGCACAGGAGAATAAGAAAACTATTACACACAAATAGCCAATAAAGTCATGAAAAAACTTCTCAATACCATTATTAGAAAAATGTAAATTAGGGGCTGGGAAGGTGGCTCAGTGGTAGAGCGCTTGCCTTGCACGACTGAGGCCTTGGGTTCGATTCCTCAGCACCACATTAAAAAAAGCCGGAAGTGGCACTGTGGCTCAAGGGGTAGAGCGCTAGCCTTGAGCTGAAGAGCTAAGGGACAGAGCCCAGACCCAGAAGAGCTGAGGGACAGTGCCCAGACCCAGAGTTCAGGCCCCACGACCGGACCAAAAAAAAAAGAAAAATGTAAAGTAAAACCACAGTGAGATTCCATTTAATATCTACTAGTATGGTTATAAGAAACATAAATAAATAACAAACATAATTTGTTATTTATGTAGAGAAACACGAACATTCTTTGTCAGTAGGGGTAGAACATAATGCAACCACTTTGGAAAATACTAGCCTCTTTTCAAAGCTAAACATAAATAGAGCATAAATATGAGAAGTAGAAGGGAAATAAAAATGTACATGTTGTAATGTATCTCAGTCAATGAGAAACAGAGAAGCCACATTTTGAGAGGTAGAATGGGAGTCTTTATTGGAGAGCCAGCATCTGCAGGTGGATTCCTGTCTCGAAGACTTGTAGCCCAGAACAAATCCCCAACCAAGCTTTTAATGACAAAAACCATGTTTGGGTGGCGCTCCCAAGCTTAACAAAAGCAGACCTTATTGGGGCAGTAGCTCAGGTACCAGCTTAAACCTTATATAGGGGATATGGCTCAGATTTTTTCATTTAAGGAAATCTCAGAGGCTACTCAGAGGTGAGGGACTCAAGGCATTTGGGAGAGATTGAAGGCCAGCATTTTAAGTTAACAAAGCTTTCTTTCCTAAAGCTATGATATCTGCATTTCTCTGAAGCAGAGCTTTCCTAGCTCACCTTAAACTTGACATCTGCAATTCAATGAATAACCTCTCTCACCTCTCAACTAGCACTGGGTGCAAACCCTCTCACCCAGCAAGGCACCAGGATGGCTATAAGAAGTTACTTAGACTCAGCCTCCTTACTTCAATGTCCACAAGAAGACTTGAACATATATATTTGCAACCCCATTAGTCATAATGGTAAAAAATAGAAACAATCACATGTCCATCTAGTTTAAGTGAAGGAATAAATGTTCCACACAATGGAATGTATTTAGCCATAAGGAATAATAACACTAGATATTATGTATGTGTATGTGTGTGCATGTGTGTGTTTATGTATGCTGGTACAGGAGCTTGAACTCAGGGCTAGGGAACTTTCCCTTAGCTTTTTCACTCAACACTGGTGCTCTACCACTTGAGCTACTTGGCTTTTTCCTAGTTAATTGGAGATAAGAGACTGATGGACTTTTCTTCCCAGGCTTACTTAGAACTTTCATCCTGAGACCTCAGCCTTCTGAATAGGTAGGATTGCAAAGGTAAGGCACTGGCTCCCAGGTACCATATATTATTAATTTATTTTATTTTTATTTATTTATTTATTTTTGGTTGGTCATGGGGCTTGAACTCTGGGCTTGGGCGCTGTCCCTCAGCTCTTCAGCTCAAAGCGTGCGCTCTACCATTTGAGCCACAGCACCACTTCCAGTTTTCTAGTGGTTTATTGGAGATAAGAGTCTCACAGACTTTCCTTGCCCAGGCTGGCTTTGAACCATGATCCTTAGATCTCAGCCTCCTCAGTAGCTAGGATTACAGGCGTGAGCCACCGGTGCCCGGGTATTATTAATTCATTAAGGGATCAATCCATCAATTAGGTCAAAGCCCTCAAGATCAATAAATGTTGCTAGGATGCTGTAACAAACAAGCCAGCCATGGTTCTGGTGACTCCTGGCTACTTGGGAAGCTGAAATGAGGGAATTATGGCCAGCATGGGCAGAAAAGTTCCCTTCTCAATTCAACTGAAGGACTCTTACTACCTTATTTAAAGACTTAACTATAAATCTCCATAGTTGCAATATATAATGTTAATTTTTTTAAATCAAAAGCAGAGTACAGAGATAGATTTACACAAATCTAACCAATTGATTTTTTCTGAAGGTACAAAAACATTGTCTATTCAACAAAGGATGCTGGAACAATTGAACACCCTTATGTCCAGAAATAATTTTAAGTAAACTTTGACCCATGCCTCCCACTCTAAACTGAAATTAACGTGAAAAGCATCAGAGGCCTAAATGTAAAACCTAAAACTAAGAAAACTTCCAGGAAAAAAAAGAGGAGAAATTCTTTTGTGACTTAGGCCTAGAAAGATACCCAAAAGCATCATACCAAAAAAAAAAAAAAAAAAAAAAAGTGAAGGAAGAATTGATAAATTGGACTATATCAAATTAAAAGTGCCTCTTCAAAAGTCAATGTCAAGAAAAGAAAAAGCAAACACCAGACAAACAGAAAATATTCATAAAAATGCATACCTAATAAAAGACTTGTATACAGTATATTTATAAAATACTAGAGCCAAGCATGATGGTCCATGCACATAATCCCAGAACTTGGGAGACTGACATAAGAGGATTGTAAGTTTGAAGCCAGCCTAGGCTTTATGATGAGTGCAAGGTTATCCTGGTCTATATACTATAAGGAGACCTTGCCACTAAATAAATAAATAAATTTATAAATGACAATCAAAAACACTCAAATGTCAATAATAATAATAATAATAAATGGAATACATTACCTAAAAAGATATGTGAACAGCAAATGAACATACGAAACAATGTTTGGACATGCAGAATAAAAATACAACAAAATAGACCTTTACACCAGTACAATAGCTGAAATTGAACAAGACAGCCACCATAGGCTGGTAAAAATGTGGATGAATAGCTGTCTCGTTGTTGGTACATGACTCAGAAATTCCACCCCTAACCCTTTATTCAGAAGAAAGGAAAAATACAAAGACTTGTACAGTGCCAGGTGTTGGTGGCACACACCTGTAACCCTAGCTACTCAAGAGGCTGAGATCTAAGGATCACAGCTTGAAGTCAGCCTGGACAGGAAAGCTTGTGAGACTCTGATCTCCAATTAACTACCAAAAAAAGCTGGAAGTGGAGCTGTGGCTCGAAGTGGCAGAACACTAGCGTTGAGCACAAAAGCTCAGAGACAGTGCCCAGGCCCTGAGTTCAAGCCCCACAACTGGCACACACACAAAACAAATAAAATAAAACTTTTAAAGAGTTACATATGATATTCAAGCAGATTTCATTATAGTACACCAATGTTGACAAGAATGAAAATGACTATCCACAGGGGAGTAAAGAAATCATTTAATGGAGCACACACTCATTGATTAAAAGAAATGCATTATTTATACACATATCAAATAGGTAAAATCAAAATTATGCATGATCATAGTACAGGAATTCAGTCACAAGAAGCAAAGAAGCCACATTTTGAGATGTTGAATTGGGAGTCTTTCTTGGAAAGCCAAGGGCCAGTCTCAAAGACCTGTCGCTGGGCCAGAGCTTGCAGAAGCTTTTAACAACAAAAATAACATGTTTGGGATGGAAACTCAATTCCAACAGAAGCAGATCATCTAGGGAAAACTCAAGGACAAGCAAAATTTCCTTAAGGCTAAACAGCATGACATCTGCACATTCTTTGAAGCAAAGCTCTTTATCTGCAATTCAAAGAATGGCTTATCTCACCTCTAGGCTTTTGAAGTGGAGCAAAGAAAAGCCATCCCCCAGCTAGGTGTCAAGTTGGCTGTGAGGACTAGGTACATTGTTTAGACCCAGTATCCTTATTTCAATCGTAGCTTTATTAGTGATCACTAAACACTGGCAATGTCCTGAATGCAAGTAGATGGGTTTCAAGCCTTTAAAATATGGGCCTTTGGGAACACTTAAGATCCAAAGTATAACGTAAGCACACTGCAAATAAACCTGTCTGTGTTGAAAAAGGGTATCTTAGTGTTGAGTAGAAAGACAGAGGCTTTAGGCAGGCAGTCCAAGAGGGAAAGGTGAGAATTGTCTAAGTAATAAAAGGAGGCTATGATGGAAAAGAGTTTCTCTGGAGGTCCAAAATAGTAGAAACAGGGAGGAAGCACAGGGGAAGGGCAGCCTGAATGATCTTTGATGGTCTTTGATGCATTTGGAATGGATTCTGGTGCAGGGTGATATATAAGTATCTAACTTTAGTTTTCTACAGGTGCTTAACCAATTTTGCCAGCACCATTTACGGAACAGGCTGTTTTTCTTTCCTCCATCCTATTTTTTGGGCTCCTTTATCAAATAATAGGTGGCCATAGGTCTGCCGGTTCATTTCTGGGTCTTCAATTCTATTCCATTGGTCCTCAGGTCCGTTCTTGTGCCAGTACCAAGCTGTTTTTTATTACTATAGCTTTATAATAGTGTTTGAAGTTTGGTATTGATATTCTTCCAGCACTATTCTTTCTTAAGTGAATATAGCATTTTTTGGGGGGGTCCGGTTGTGGGGCCTGAACTCTGGGCCTGGGCGCTGTCCCTCAGCTCTTCAGCTCAGGGCTAGCGCTCTACCACTTGAGCCACAGCGCCACTTCTGGCTTTTTGCTTATGTGGTGCTGAGGAATCGAACCCAGGGCCTCATGCATGCAAGGCAAGCGCTCTACCACTGAGCCACCTTCCCAGCCCCCAGCACTATTCTTTCTGCTAAGGACTGTTTTTACTATTCGGGGTCTTTTATTATTCCATATGAATTTTTGGATTGCTTCCTCTATTTCATTAAAGAGGTTGTTGGGATATTAATGGGTATTGTACTGAATTTGTAGATCGCCTTTGGTAGTATTGCCATTTTCATAATGTTAATCCTCCCAATCCAGGAGCATGAGAGGTTTTTCTACTTACTTAATTCTGCTTTAATTTCCTTTTTCAGGTTTCTAAAGTTTTCATCATAGAGGTCCTTCACTTCTTTGGTTAATTCCTAGGTATTTTATTGGGGGAGGGGGCTACTACAAAAGGAGTTGCTTTCCTGATTTCAGTCTCACTGTTCTCATTATTGGCACACAGAAAAGCCATTGATTTTTTGAGGGTTAATTTTATACTCTGGTATTTGCCAAAGTTTCAGATCAGCTCGAGTAATTTGGGAGCAGAGTCTATGGGGTTCTTTAAATGCAAGATCATGTCATCTGCAAAGAGGGAAACAAATCCTCAAAGAAACAACTTAATGACTTAAAGAGAGACTTCTCTGAGGAGGAACTAAGAATGGTCAATAGACACATGAAGAAATGCTCAATATCTCTGGCATAAAAGAAATGCAAATTAAAACAATTTTGAGATTCCTCCTCACCCCAGTTAGATTGGCTATAATCAAGAAATCTAACGACAACAGATGCTGGAGGGGATGTGGCCAAAAGGGAACACTACTGCACTGTTGGTAGGAGTGTAAACTTGTTCAACCATTTTGGAAAGCAGTATGGAGGTTCCTCAAAAGACTCCACTTAGAGCTTCCCTATGACCCAGCAATCCCACTTTTGGGCATTTACCCAAATGATCACAAATAAGGCCATATGAAAGCTACCAGCAAAACTATGTTTATCGTACCATTATTCCCCATAGCTAAGATATGGAACCAACCCAGATGCCCCTCAATAAATGAACGGATCAAGAAAATGTGGTATATATTTACAATGGAATTCTATGCTTCCATAAAAAAGAATGACACCACGCCATTTGTAGGGAAATGGAAAGACTGGGGAAAAAAATCACATTAACTGAAGTAAGCGAGACCCAAAGAAACATAGATCCCTTGGTTTCTCTCTTTTGGTATATGTCTAGGATAATCCTAGCCTGTGAGCAGAATAACTCAATAGGTATGTACATATGACCCTCAAAGTGAAATTAATTCCAAGACAAGGAAACAAGAGGTTTTTCTTTGTTGTTGTTGTTTTTAATGTACTATGTGATTTATTCTCCCCCACCCCCACCCCCATGGTTTATCCTCTGTTGTCACTGTATTTGATTTTGGTATCCTGGGTGATTGTATATACGTTTATCTGATTAGGGAAGGGAAGCAGAACAACAAACAGGTGAGACAAAAGACAAAGGCAATGGCAATACTCACAAGGCATCATATGGAAATGAACTGTACAACTTCGGGGTGGGGTAGGGAGAGGGAAAGTGGGAGAAAAATGAGGGAAGGGTAACAAATTGGACAAGAAATATACTCATTCCCTTGTCTACACCCTCTGTACATCACCTTGACAATAATTTTTTTAAAGATTATAATGAATTATCTGAAATAATCTTGGTACAGTCAAAGAAAATCAAGAAATTTTAAGTTTTACCTTTTCATTTATTTTATAAACCTTAATGCTATTAGTCTAGGTTTTATGTAATGTCTTTTAAAAACAGTTATTTCCACTATTAAAAATGAAAACAGGCTGAAAGTATAGCTCAATGGTAGAACTCTTGCCTAGTAAGGCAGAAGCCCTAAGGAAGAAGCTCTATGTTCAAATCCCAGTATGAGAGAGGGAGAGGAGGAGGAAAGGAAAAGAGGAGGGTATTGGGGAGAGGATGGAGAAGGAAAGGGGTAGGGGAAGGGAGAAGGGAGGGAAAGTAAGGGGAAGGAAGGAGAAGGAAGGAGGAGAGGAGGAAGAAAAGGGAGGAGGAGGAGGAGAGGAGGAGGGGAAAAGAGGAAGAGGGAAGGAGGGGAGGCAGGGAGGAGGGAGGAGAGAAAAATTAGAAAGTTTTCAAAAAAAAAAGAAAACATAGTTTTCTTATTCATAGTTGTGAGCCCTAGACCTGATAAACTGTAACTATTTTTTAATTTAAATTTTATTGTAACAATGATGTACAGAGGGGGTATAGTTACATAAGCAAGGTAATGAGTACATTTCTTTTTGAGTAGTTTACTCCCTCCCTCAAAGTTCATTTCCAACATAGTGAGTATCACTGTTGAATTGGCTCACCCTTCATCCCAACATTTCTGTGATTCTCCTTCCTTTTTCCAAATCAGATAAACTTATATATAAGACAAAGGGTATAGAAATAAAAAAAACAATGACAACAGGGAATAAAACAAAGGGGGAAAAAAGAAAGAAGAAAGAAAGAATTGCAAACAGTACAATAAAAATCCTCATTTCCATCTCTTGGAGTTCATTTTGATAAGCATCATTTTATATGGTCACATGCACCTAGCTCTAGAGCCACTGTAATCCTCTCCTAAGAATATCCTCCTGTGTTCTCACTGTGCAATTCTCAGAGTGCTGGTAAACCAGAACTATTTAAAATCACATATCCATTTACACTTTTGTTTCAGTCATGGAGCTCGAACTCAGGGCCTAGGTGCTGTCCCTGAGCTCTTTGTGCTCAAGGCTAGCACTCTACCGCTTGAGTTATAGACACACTTCCTAAACTTCTTAAGGTTATGTAAACATAACCTTAAACTGAGCATACATGGTACATGCCTCTAATCCTAGCTACCTAGAAGGCTAAACTCTGAGGATCACAACTCAAAGCCAGCCTAAGCAGGAAAGTCTGTGAGACTCTGATCTCCAATAAACTACTCAGAAAAAGCTGTAAGTGGTTCTGTGGCTCAAGTGGTAGAATGCTAGCCTTGCACAGAAAGAGGCTCAAGGACAGCACCCAGGTCCTGAGTCAAGCTCCAGGATGGGGGAGGGGCGTTAGGGTTGGGTAGGGGGAAGCTCAGGGACAGCATCCAGGCCTGGAATTCAAGCTGCAGAACTGGCAGACATACACACACACACACACACACACACACACACACACACACACACACACAAGATTGGCACCAGACTTTCAGGATGAAAAAAAGAATCAAGTTTTCCTCCAGAGAGAAACAAAACAAAGATCAGAGCTTTGCATTATCAATGTCTTCCATACCACTTGTGGAATCAGACAACATTAACTAAAACTTCTCTGAATCTCAGTATGTTTTCCAAATAGGTGGGTTCCTTATATCAATTAATGCAATCTGAAAGTTTTGTATAGCAAATCCAGTAACTAACAGAAATTCAACTTCATGCTCCTGGGTCTGGGACTAATTTCCACCATGATGCCTCTTCAAAATGTTCTCTGTGGCTCCCAGTAAGTAAAAACTTCTCATTAGTGAGATACTAGTAAACTTTATAAAAGGGTGACTACAGACTGTGAAAAATCTTTTCCTTCTTTTTTGTGCCAGTACTAGGGCTTGAACTCAAAGCATTCTACCACTTGAGCTACGTCTACAGTTGGGTATTTTACTGGTCAATTGAAGATGGAGTGTCAAAGACTTCTAATATCAGGCCTGCTTTGAACTCTGTTCCTCCAGGTCTCAGCTATCTAAGTAGCTAGGGTTACCAGTGTGAGCCACTGGCACCCATGCTATATGAAAATCTTAAGGAGAAAGGAAGTAGTAGTATATAGAATGGCTACCACATAAAAACTACACAAAACACTTAATTTCCAAATGTTTATAGATGCACTTTATTAGTGTGCCAGGAGTTTGTACTATAAGCTTTGCATTGACTTCTTTCAGTCCATCAGAACCAAGTATGTTAGGATCAGTGATTATTTTCTGAGTGAGACTGAGGCACAGACAGATGACACATCAACAGAATACAGTTGGCACTGCTTTGAGCCCAGGTAAATGGCTAGTGACTGCAAGCCCAGGTGTGGTGTTGGGGAAGGCTGTACTACTTGTCCTATGCTGTCTCTACAGCACAGCCTCTAGAGACACAGCCACTCTGTGACTGGTCTTAGCATCTGAGAGCACACTTCATTCTCTGATACACACTAAACTGAGTGACACCTGCTATACAATTTTCCCTATTAGAGCAGAACCACTTCATTTTCCAAAGAATAGAGCATCTTGACATTGGAAAAAACAAAACCCAGGAACTTAAAAATAGAAAATCTATAGCAATTATTTCTCTAGAATCTTTTAAACTGTACAATAACTCAAGGGTTTTGTTGTTGTTGTTTGGTCTTGGACAGTCTAAAAACGGCTGAAGCCACATACCAGGAAACTATTAAGGTCTAGACTGGGGCCTTCTTGCTTTAAGATTTCCAACTAATGTCACCTTTTAAGATAGAGTTACCAGTCCCCTCTCCCCCATTATTCTTGCAAAGGGCACAATCCAATAAGAATATCTTGGAGCCCAGCATTGTTGTATAGTTTAAACAAACTTCGAGCTGTTTTAAACAAAATGGACAGATTTTGTGGAACATGCCTGTTTGGGCTGAGAATGATCTATAGGATTATAACACTACAACCAGGATACAGCTGTTGGTGACTAAATCCCTGCTCACCAAATAAGAACTAGCCAGCATTATACATCACCAGACATCTGTTTCCTGTTTTCATTCTTCCCTTTCTCATTCAACCCTGATTTCCTTCCACCTGGAGGCCACCAAAGACAACTACAATCAAGAAGCCTTGTTTGACTCCTTTTCCTTCAAAGACTTGTTGTCAGGAGAGCTTAGTCATTCTACTTGGGAGGATGGGGGAGGGAAACCCAAGAGCTCTCCAGTACATTTGGAGGTGGAAGGCTATTAGGGGAAGAAAGCAGTCTACTTTTAAGTGACTTAATTTCCTCCTCACTTCCCATGAACTACTTTTCCTGTGGAGGCAGAACAGCCCACAGAAGTACAATTGTAAATAGCTTCATAAAAGGAAAACCTACAGCCCTAATAAGGTAAGGCCATAACTTACCCATGGACAGGGCACAAGATATGGTATCTTCTGACCTTATTTCCACTTTATATAGAAGAGGATGTTTAAATTTAAGGGAATTCCTGTGTCTTTTGGGGGAGAGAGATAGGACTAGGGTCTGAACTCAGGGCCTTACTTTTGCTCAGCTTGCTTGCTAGGTTGGTGCCTTACCACTTGAGCCTTGACTTCAGCCTTGCTTTTTGCTGGTTATTTTTGAAGCTGGAGTCACACACTTTTCTGATCCCACTGACTTTGTACCATGATCATTTAGATCTCAGCCTCCTGAGCAGCTACAATTATAAGCATCAGTCACCAATGGGTGCCCACAAGGAACTTCATTCTAGGCAAATCATTGAGATCAAAGTTTTTCTTGGCCCAAGGCAAAAATCTTTATGACTAAGATATTGTAGCTGGTAGCCTGGACAGTGCTAGAGCATTGCCTGGCATACCTGGAACCCTGGGTTCTATCCCCAGCACAGCAAAAAAAAAAAAAGTATATAATTGAAAGAGACTAGACTTCCATTACATAACCTTTACAGTTACTGTATTTTACACAGCTTAATAAAAGTGAAATAACTTACTTATCTAATGTATTCCATCATAAATGGCTTCAGAATAAGAAAGCAGTTGAAGTACTCTTAAAGTATCCAGGAAGTGTCTTTAAAGTAGGTGTAGATTACCAGCTGAGTGTATGCTTAGCACTTATGAGGTCCTAGGCTCAACCTTCAACACCAAATACAAATAAATAAAAGATAAACTACATATAGTAAGTTCTGAATATATAGGTAGTTCTGGGGTTTGAACTCAGAACATGCTTAGACTGGTGCTCTTTTGGCGCATGTTGCCACAACTCCAGCTGTTTAGTTGTCTCTGGTACTTTTCTGCCCAGGCTGGCTTCAAGCCACAATCCTCCAGATCTGTTTTAAGTAGCTAGAATTACAGGAATCAGCCACTGGTACCCAGTTTATCATCTATGCATTTGATTTAGACAAACAATCTACATGGTTTAGTTACCTCTGTGAAGGTCAAAAATGGGCATCAGTAAAAGAAAAGGGGATTTTTGCTCCTTTTAAGACCTAAGTTTCATAAACATGAACTACTTTTGTGAACTATTTTTGTTCTGATTCGAAGTTTTTTGGATCTGGGTACCATGGTTAATTTCTGTAATACTAGGAGGCTGACATCTAGAGGATAGTTTGAAGAGCCTGTGAGAAAGGGAGTGGGTGTGAGGGGTGCAGAATCTGAGACACCATCTCCAAATTAGTGAGCAAACAGGCTAGGGGTATGGCCTAAGTGGTAGAGCTCCAGCCATGAGCAAGAAAGCTGAGAGTGCAAGATCCTGAATTAAAGCTCTGGTATTAAAAAAAGATTGAGGATTTTTTTTCCCCATAGGAACTTTAAGAAAAAAATTGTAATCAACAACTACTAGGAACTCACAGTTAACAGCCAATAAAAGTATCTTCTAGCTATGTACTAGTAGCTCACATTTGTAATCCTAGCTACTCAGGAGACTGAAATCTGAGGATTTCCTGCCAGCCTACGCAGGAAAGTCCATGGAAGTCTTATCTCCAATTTACCACTAGAATACCAGAATTGAAGCTGTGGCTCAAAATGGTAGAGTGCTAATCTTGAGCAAAAAAGTGTAGACAGTCCCCAGGCCCAGAGTTCAAGCCCTATGATGGACGATATATTTTTTTCTTTGTACTTTCTTGGCATTATTCTTTGCAATCTTTGTAAATTTACACCTTATGTTATATTTAAAGTAACTTTCCAAATGCCCAGTAGGGAAAACATAAAATGATTTGTCAAAAACGTTGTATAAACAGATACAGAAAAAAGGTCTTCCGTTTCCAATGCTTTTCCCCTCTTCTCCTTTGAAAATACTTTGCATACCAACATGGATGAATTTACCAATTTATGGTTATATGACTTATCAAACAGCATTCCACAATGGCAGATTTAGAACTAAGGAATTCTGCACGTTTCCTGGGTTTGCCAGATGCAACTCTGCAGCGAACGCCTTCTTGGCCAGCGAGGAAGAACGACCACCACACCAGGAGTCTTCTCAGATCACACTTTATTGGAGAGCTTTTGAGTTGATGGGAGAGCTTGAGCGAGAGACCCCGTGTACAGAAACGTGGCCGCTTATATATGGAATAGGAACACGGGTCGTTCTATCATTGGTCGTCTGCCTTTCACCGTCACCAGGTGCCACGGGATTGGCTGGGGACTCTACGTGGCTCGCGCATGCGCAAAGCCCGGGACCCACAGTCCCGCCAAGCACTGCCTAATATGGAGTTGTTTACCTCAAAGCTGCAAGGAAGTGGGCGCCATCTTGTAATGGCGTTCGCCCCGGCTCCCCGCACAACTCAATTCATCTGAGTTAAAGATTCAGTACCAAACCTGTATCATTTTAGTATCATTCAGTACCAAAAACCCTTGCTCATTATCTTACTAATCTATCATAAAAGGATTTTTTAGCTGAGTTATCAAAATAACTCAGGCCATTCCATAATAGGGCTGTTTCCAAGCTCTGACTGATGGGCTATAAAGAGAAAATGTGTGTGGCAGCATATAGGAACCTTTTTAGAAAAAGTTGGCTTGCTCCTGCTGGTCCTTATTTGAATCTCAAAAATCAGGACCTCCCAGCAGCTCAGGAAGAAGTCCCCTAGGGAGCAGTGAAGTCACTGGGCAGAAGCAACAGCCAACTCAGCACCTTGTGCTTATCTGTGAGAGAAAATGAATGATAGCTCATCCAAACACTGAGACTTGTTCCCACCAGTGGAGCCAAAACTAACCCTAACACACCAACTCTGTTTCTTGAGATCTCTGAAAAATGTTTTTTTTTTTGGGGTCCGGTCGTGGGGGCCTGGACACTGTCCCTCAGCTCTTCAGCTCAAGGCTAGCGCTCTACCACTTGAGCCACAGCACCACTTCCGGCTTTTTTTTTTGCTTATGTGGTGCTGAGGAATCGAACCCAGGGCCTCATGCATGCAAGGCAAGTGCTCTTCCACTGAGCCACCTTCCCAGCCTCTGAAAAATGTTTTTTAATTCCTCTGGAACCTCTGCAATTTCATATTCGACAGTCAAAGATGATCCCAATGGTTTTTGCTAAGTTCTAGGTCAATAATGGTTTATACCAAGCCAAATTACACAAATGCTGGATAAAAACTGAAACACATGGATGGGAAGGAATGGGAAGGGGAACAAAGGAAGAGGCAACAATGCTTGATAAGAAATGTACTCATTATCTTGCCCATGTAATTGTAACCCCTCTGTATTTTCACAATTAAAAAAAAATTTTTTAAGCCAAAACAAACAAACACATTCTTGGCAGAAAAATAGATTGTAAACTCAATCCCAAGTCAGGAGTATATGGAGAAAAGTTAACAAAGAATTACATAGTTTAGATATTTCATTTTATTTCAAGAAAATTAGCCAGGAATCATTTTATTTCTACTGTGAAGGATTGTCATGAATTATTCAAGATGAATTTTAATGAGTATGGTAAATTAAGCTTTCCTAAACTGTGAATACAACATACCCCTAAAAAGCAAATAACCTTACTAGCTCCTGTGTCTTTTATATCAAGTGACTTTAAGCCTGGTATGGTACAGTTCACCTGTATTTCCCAACATTTTGGGAGGCTGAGGCAGGAGGATCACTTGAGCCCAAGAGTTCAAGATGCCATCTCAAAACCAAGCAAACTGAGTATAATTTTCTTACAACCGATTGTTTTTATGGTTTTTCCTCTAACCTCCAATGTTGTTGGAAAATATGCTACTTAGAAGCCATTTATCCTAATCACCTCCATCCCAGGAGAGGGTTCTGGGTAGCAGAGCTTCCTTAGGCTGCTGATTAAAGGACCACAGCTTACCAGCAGCTGCTCTACCTTTGGTTGAGCAGCCTGTTAGTCAATCTAACTCTCCAGTGTTGTTCTTTCTGCTTCACAGCAATAACAAGACAAATCTTGTTAAAATCATGACAAAATGGGCCAGAAATATTCTAAAATAGTTGTAATCATTCTGCAATAGACAACCAGAATTTCAATCTTCGATACACAACCCACAGATTTGGTTCCTATGTGCAGTCTTTGCTTCTGCACTTTAAAATTATTTTAATTTTAGGAGAAAATGAAAAAGCCATGATTACAGTAATAGTATACACCACTATCTGGAGGATGACACATTTGGAGAATACAGTAAGAAACCCGATGTTCAGTCCTTTTCCTGGTACTCTTCAATAACTGCCTTCCTGGAAGGAATTCATGAGCTGTAATACTTAAGGAGATTCTCATCTGTAGGTTTGAGAATTTTCTTATCTGCCATATTCACTACCCATCCTGGAGCAAGACCAAAGAAAATCTGCCTCGGATCCTTCCGCGTACTGAGCATTTTGAAGAGTTCATCTTTAGTGATATCAGGGAGAACATAACCATATTTCTTGGCAAGTTCAAGTCTTGCTTCAGGAAACTTGGCAGGATCTGCCAGGTAACCCCGGTTCTTGGCATCTGTGTAATATAGTACCAGATCTTCAGGTGGAAGCATTCGTTTTGGAATGGGTTGTCCACGCAGAAAGAATGGAATAGGCTTGCACAGAATTCCTAAAAATAAATAAATAACTGTAAATATTGGCTCTTTAATGACTATTATACTTAAGAAAGAGATGAGAATTATACTAGTAAATACATTTACTAAGTTTTCAATTATGAGAGAAATGAATGGAAGTTATCTGTTACAAACTACAAACTGAGGACATGAATGCCTAAGGATCAAGGCAGCAACAAAATACAAACCTGGCAAAAAAAAAAAAAAAAGTAACAACTAATAGGTAACAGAGAGAGAAAAAGAAATGACAATAATTAAGCTTACCTAGACTTATTGGATCATAGAAAGCTGTAGTAACAACACCACCATTTTTTTCAATTGCAGCGATGGCCAGTTCTGAAGCCAACTGTACTTCAATGTTAACTTTTGCCTGAAATGTGTCCGCACCCTGTCATAGGTCAGAATGAAATCGGTTAGTAAGGTGTTTGACTAAAAATAATTACAGCAAGCTTCTTTTAAATTGTTTCCCCTCCAAGCTATCTATAATGTAGTAACAATGCCCTTATTTGCACCAGCCTTAGGCTTCAACTCAGGGCCTGGGTGCTGTCCCTGAGCTTTTTTTGCTCACGGCTAATGCTCTACCACTTGAGCCAAAGCTCTACTTCTGGATTTTTGGTGACTAACTGGAGATGATCTTGGATTTCCAAGATCATTTCCAAGCTGGCTAGGCCAGCTCTGAACCACTATACTTAGATTTCAGCCTCCTCCATAGCTAGAAAGATAGGCATGTGCCATTACACCTGACTAGCAATCCCCTATTTTTAAATATCTCTGCTTTAGGGTTCTATCACATTTTTTTCTACATTATTTTTAGGCCACTCTGTTTTACCAATTCTCAATCTGTGTAGAATAACTATTTCCATATTTATTCCAGAACTATGTTACCTATTTATTTAATAGTAGATTGGTTAATCCTTGTAACCATTACATAAATAAAAACACTCAAACACAGAAGAATAATTTGTCTAAGATCACAAAGTTAGGATTCTAACCCAGGAAGTCTAGTGAGAGTCATAGCTTTGAGGTAGGTTGTTTTGCTTCATTTACAATGTTGGGGAGTGGGGATCAAATCCAGCCTCAAACATACAAAGCCAGTGCTCTATCACTAAGCTATACCCCCAGCAGCATTCATGTTCTTAGCTACATAATAGAACACAATATAGATTAAAAAACAACAACAACTAATCTTCTTTATGTCCAAGGAGTTTAAAGAGGGGCTAAAGGATGTTGAGCAGGTAGAAGACCAAAAGTATCACACAATATCTGTACTTCAGAGGGGTTAGCCCTCTCTGAAAGGAAAAAGGCAGAAAACAGAACTCATTTTACATGAGTTCTGAGGCTGGAAAAGAATAAGTATGCTTTTTCCTAGAACATTCGACACCAGAAAACACAGTACTGAAAATTTTAAAGCTATGTTTTCAGTCACAGAAGAGGCTAATTTTTCTCTACTTTCAAAACAGATTTACTTCAAAATAGGAAGACAGCAGCATTTTCACTCTTTTTGGTCAAGGACATTTCTTGCCTATATTTAGGTATATTTAAAACAAATTAGTTTCCATTTTTGTTCCTTCTTTTATAAATTGTTCA
Organism: Dipodomys spectabilis; assembly: GCF_019054845.1. Classification (NCBI taxonomy): domain Eukaryota; kingdom Metazoa; phylum Chordata; class Mammalia; order Rodentia; family Heteromyidae; genus Dipodomys; species Dipodomys spectabilis. Next base: position 2,276,460 of record NW_024870876.1, read on the forward strand.
TGTATTTCAAAATATTTCACTGAATCTAAGATGCATTTTCTCACATTTTTTTGTATCTGATATTGTTGTATATATTTATAATCAGGGACAGCTTTGATTAAAAAATTGGGACCTTGACATATTCTGATTTTTATTTTATTTTGTTGTTCTGATCCTTAGGACATGGCGATTCTCCCTGTGCTTCTTTAGCTCAAAGCCAAGACTTTACCACTTGAGTCACACAGTCCCATTTCCAGCTTTTTTTTATTTTATAGCTTATTAGAGATAAGAGTCTTGGGGCTGGGAAGGTGGCTCAGTGGTAGAGTGCTTGCCTTGCATGCCTGAGGCCCTGGGTTCGATTCCTCAGCACCACATAAGCAAAAAGAAAAAAGCCGGAAGTGGCGCTGTGGCTCAAGTGGTAGAGCGCTAGCCTTGAGCTGAAGAGCTGAGGGACAGCGCCCAGAGTTCAGGCCCCACGACCAGACCCCCCCACCCCCCCAAAAAAAAGTCTTACAAACTATCTTGCCCAGGCTGGAGTCAAACCACGATCCTCAAATCTCAGCCTCAAGTAGCTAGGATTATAGATGTGAGCCACCAGTGTCCAGTGAATTGTGATTTTTTTAAATTACTGCTCCATAGACACTTAGATGTAACCCTATTCTTGAACACTGGTGTCAGTTCCAGTATTTGCAGTATTTGTAAATAGCATTTTTAGGAAGGTTTCTTTGACAATATATATTTCCTAGTTTATCTGGTACTGGCTGATCAACACTGTCTTGATATCCACTACTTAATTACAAATCTGAAATTCAGAAAATATAAATAAGGTTCAAAGCTATAAATGATGTGATTGCATTTACTCAATCATTACTCCAGTAGACTTTGCAGGATAATTTTCACTAATGTAATATATAAACATCTGAAGTATATTAGGATGTTATAATTTAAGTGATGATGAACTCATGGGTTCTTCCATATTAGGATACATGTCTAAAGCTGAAGAGTTGCTCAAATGGTAAAGTATCAGCCTAGCAAGCACACACACATAAAACATGCCTATTGCCTTATTTCCAGACTTAGTACACATTGTTTTGAATAAGTGTAGTCAAAAAATATAATATTCTGGACATCAGTGGCTCATACCTACTACAATCCTGGCTACCAGGGAGCCAGCCAAGGGAAGACAAAACTATGAGATTCTTATCTCCACTTGAACAGAAAATAAAAGCCAGAAATGGAAGTGGTACAGCACCAGATCTGAGTGAAAAACAAAAAAAACAAAAAACATCAAGCATTTAGTCATACGTTCAAGCCTAGTACCAGCACAATTAAAGTAAATGACATAAGATCAAAAGGTCAAAACCAAAATTCTAAATTCCCAGACAAAACATACAGCTCAGCCAGGTGCCGGTGGCTCACACCTATAATCCTAGCTACTCTGGAGGCTAAGATCTGAGGATTATGGTTCAAAGCCAGCCCTGGCAGGAAAGTCCATGAGACTCTTATCTCCAATAAACCACTCAGAAAAACGGAAGTGGCACTGTGGTTCGAGTGGCAGAGCAGAGCACTAGCCTTTAGCTGAAGAGCTGAGGAGCAGCGCCCAGGCCCAGAGTTCAAGTCCCATGACCAACTGCAACAAAAAAAAATACAGCTCTGTTGATGCAGAGGAGCTGTGCCAGTCTTTATCTACTGTTTCTCAGATTATAATTTTGTAAATATATGCCTTGCAAAAAGCAATTGTGGCCCTAAAAGCAGCTAAAAGTTAATGTACATAAAATGAAATTTGAGATTTGCTGATGATAAATCTTTAGTGGTATTACTAAAAAAAGTGTCAAGCATCTACAGTAATGTAGTACTTTTTCAAAGTAATCTAAAAGGTTTTCCATAAACGCATACTTCCCTCTAGTGGACACTCTTAACTGATGCTAGAATGGGAGTTGGTTCATTCTCTCCCCTCATAAATATTAACCAAAAACTATCATATGAGCTAATATTTCCAATATTTTGAAATATAGCAATAAAAGTACCTGCCCTCACAGGAACTTAAATTGGTAATAAATGTCAGCTGTTCATTATTCAAAGAAAAATATGTGGGGTAGGTAAGGCAGGCACAGAATGTGACAAGGACCAGGAAGGTGCTCTTTCATAAGAAGCTGTAAAAAAAAAAATCATTCCTGACATGCTGGTATTGAGAAGAAAACGAAAGAAGTAAAGGAGTAAGCTAGAAAGATACACAGAAACACATTCCAGGACAAAGGCACAAAACTCTACCCAGAGTGTCAACTGCCTAAATGCATAATTAAGTAAACAATCACTGCTATGCAGTACTTAATACAGCTCCACAGTTGTGTAACTATAAAAACAGACAAGGAAACCTGTTGAATTATTCTGGGAAGAACTGGGGCTGAGAAGGTAGCTCAGTGGTAGAGCGCTTATCTTGCATGCATGAGGCCCTGGGTTCAATTCCTCAGCACCATATAAGCAAAAAGAAAAAAGCCCGAAGTGGCGCTGTGGCTCAAGTGGTAGAGTGCTGGCCTTGAGCTGAAGAGCTGAGGGACAGCGCCCAGACCCAGAGTTCAGGCCCCACGACCGGACCCCCCCCAAAAAAAACAAACAAACAAGAATTATTCTGGGAAGGGAAAGTGATAAGAGGGGAGAAGCTTGACTGGAATATATTGTAAACATGTGAAAATGTAACAGTGAAATTCCCTTCTGTATAACTAAAGTAAGCAAAGAAGCAAGGGAAAAAAAAGGAAGGAAAATAGGAAGGAAGAAAACACACTTTACAGCTCCTACTGCATAAAAATAAAATTAGTAGAGTGTTGATTACAGTAATTTCCCTTTAATCCCAGATTGCTTTCTATACTTACAATCTCCAAGATCCACTATAGTCCAAAACGATCAAATGGAAAATTCCAGAAATAATTTCTAGTTGTCTTTTTTTCAATATTAGCAATTGAACCTAATATAGCTAGGAAAGTGCTAGACCTCGGCCCTTTATAAATTTTAAAATGCTTGCTGGGTAGTGTGATGATATCTTATACTGTCCTGCCCAGTCTGGCCTAGAACAATCATCCCTTTTCCTACCAAATTTACATTTGTTTGTTACAGCATCACAGTGCTTGGCTTTGAGTAGCTCTCATTTTATTTAATAATGACCCCAAAGCTAAATAGTGTATATGTAGTGTAAAGTTAAGTAGTCACTAAGTAGTGACACTTATGAGAAGATAAAGAGGTTGCTAAGATCTTTGTCAACGAATTGATATTAACCTCAAACTGTGCCTAATTTATAAAGTAATCTGTATTACAGTTATGAATGTAAAGAATATGGTGTTATACAGAGCTGGGGAATAGCTACACCATAGAAAATGGGCAGACTGCTGTACACAAAAATTTTAAAAGTATCTATTTAACACCAAGGAATCTTCTAGAAACTTACCTCCTCAACCAGCTGGACCCCATAATCCCTCTTATAGGGCTGGATAGTCACACCTCTTCCATTAACAAGCTGGGTTAGATCAATAGGTTGCGTTGGATCAACTCGACCCAAATCAATAAGATACTGCAGTCTCTTTAGACTCAAAGGATGATACTGGCGTCTGAAGCTATGAAACAAGAATGTAAGTGACAAAATAAAAATTAATCTTCCTGTAAGTTCTGCAAATCACCTCAGAGCTTTATTTTGTGTTTTCCTCAGCACTTTTACGGCTTACTAAAATAAAACCCTCCTGTACAATACAAACATGTAACAAAAATCAGTATATCCTTTGTTGTTGTTGCATCAACATTAATTTGTCTCACTATATATTTACTCATATGCACAAATAAGCAAACAAATTTATGGAATATTTAACTATTTGACTTAGTAAAGGAACATAAAGTAATAATAATAGCTATTACTCACTTGATGACTACAAAGGGAGAGATTTTCTTAACTGCTAACCCTCTAAAGAAACATGAGTTTAAACATTATCATGTCCATTTTTCAGGACTGAGTATATCTTGGCTTCTCTCTTCCTTCAATAATCCAAGCTAAATTTTGTTACCAAAAATGATTCAAAGGGCTAGGCAATAGTGGCTCACAAGGGATCTTAAGTATTCAGACCTTGAGGATGGTAGTTCAAAGCTAGTCTAGACAGAAAAGTCTGCTAGACACTATTTCCAACTAGCAAAAAAAAAAAAAAAAATAGGGCTGGAGGTATAGCTGAAGCTGTAGTGTGCCAGCTATGAACAAGAAAGCTGAAGGAGAATACAAGATCTGAGTTCAAGATCCTGTTCAAGCACACAGATGCGTGCGTGTGTGTACACATACACACTCTCTCTCTGAGGAGCAGTATTAAGTTTGCTTCAAAGTATATTTTAAACTTCTACCAAATTCACAAGTGATCCTCTGTGGAAATTTGGAATTTGCACTTTAAAAAGTAGCAACCTTACCTATGTCCTTCATTAAATCCGTATTTTGGAATTCGAATGTAAAATGGTGTCTGGCCTCCCTCAAAGCCCAGCCTGGGTCGAGTTCCTCTCTGCCTTTCTCCTTTATGGCCTCTGCCACATTTCCTACCTCTTCTTCGACCTCTTGGACGTCTTTCCTAAAGGAAAGAAGAGAGTTTTAGGATCTCCAGATACATTTCTACAAAAGTGTATTTAATCTCTTTACTTAGTGTTTTATTATTATTCCCTTCGCTCATACAAATAGCACTGGTTTCAGGTGCTGTGTGCCAAGCACCGTTTTATCTGCTCAACCATCCTCACACTCTACTGGAATCTGTCTCTGAAAACCTGGCTACAAACTTGGGCAACTAAATACAAGATGTGTTTCAAATACAAAGTTCAATAGATGGGACAGGAATAATAAGGGTTCTGTAGCAGGCAAGCGCTGGGGGGAAATCCTACAACTGTAGGAATAAATATAAACAAAAGTTTACGATATTCAAGAAAATGCCTTACTTTGGAGTGAATCGTAAATATATAATTTTATCCGCTTCATTTTACTTGAATTCTATTGCACAAAGAAAAGCTTTTCCTCGTTCCTACTGCTTCGTGAAAGCAGGTGAAATCTGTTACAATGACAGCGCGCTCACAATGCACAGCTTTTCGCCCTGCATCCGGTGCGTTTCAGAAGACAGTAGACGGTAAATCAATTCGGATCTTTACTATGACGATCAAGACTCTAAGCACTTGAAAACCATTCTGTGGTTTCTGCGGGTTCGCTCCAAACATACACTTCATGCGCATGCGGGCGCGGGGCAGGGGCGCGGGGCAGGGGCGCGGGGCAGGGGACCTGGGTTCGGACGCCCGCGGCCGCCTCAGCTCCCGGCCCGGACAGCCGTTCCCGCCAACCTCGGGCCGGGCCCGCCAGGCCGCAGTCGCTGCCCTGATATCCACCGCAACCCCGCACCGCCACCAGCCTGTTTACCGGTTTCCTGGAGCCGGGATTGGGCTTCAAGTTGGCCAGGGACACTCGAGGCAACACCCGGAGCAGATCGAGAGACCGGGCCCCGCCGCCTCGAGCAGGACCGGCCATGACCCCCTCGGCGTGAGGACTTCCAAGGGCGCCCGGAGCGCAACCCCCGAGGTCACGTGGCCACGTAGTCGCGCCGTGCTGCTTTGCGCTTTACGGCCACGGCCCTCCCCTGTCGCGCCGCCGCTGCGCGCGGGAACTCGGCGTAGGGCGGGGTCTTCCGGGGCTGCCCGGGATGCTGCGGGGAGTGGCTTGCGGTTAGTTCTCCCCGGTTAAGGTCGTGTTTTCCTGGGTCGTGCCTGGCTCTCAGCCCCGTTCGGTATTCTGAACGAAAAACGGAGTCCGCATCGAAGACGCCCTGCATTAAAGAGATATCCTGGGCTCCCGTGGCTCAAGCGATGAAATCTTAGCCTAGCAGTTCGAAGTCAGCCTGCGAAGGAGAATCCCTGAGGTTTCCCGGCTAGCTCCCAGATAGCCAGAAAGGGAGCTGTGGCTCCAGTGCTCTGAGTTCAAACCCCAGGACCAGCACAACAACAGCAACAAGACACAAGTGAGAACTACGTTAAGGAAGACACGGGGGAATGAGCGAGTTGATTAAGCAGAACTAAGTGCATTTTTAAAGCCAGTCCTGGGGCTTGAACTCAGGGCTTGGGCACTGTCCCTGAGCTTTTGCTCAAAGCTAGCCCTCTACCCCTTGAGCCACGCCCATTTCCAGCCTTTTCTGTTTATGTGGTACTGAGGAATCGAACCAAGATCTTCATGCATGCTAGGCAAGCACTTTACCATTAAGCCACATTCCCAGACCCACTTAGTGCATTTTAAAATATAAATATTATTTCCAGATTATCAGATTATTATATGTGTGTATCTATGTATACCATAGAATTTTAGTTTCAGAAAAAAAAAAGCTCAGATGACTAAAAGGAAAGTGCTTCATAGTTGGGTAACAGTGGCTAACGCCTGTAGTCCTAGCTACTTTGTAGGCCGAGATCTGAGGATTGAGGGTTGTGGTTTCAAAGCCAGCCAATGCAGGAAAGTCTGAGGCTCTTACCTCTAAATAATCACACACACACACACACACACACATACACACAGGAGGAGGGAGGGGGGGGCAGGGAGAGAGGAAGGGGGAGGAGGGGGAAGAGGTGGCCGAGGTGACAGAGGCCAGGGCACCACCAGAAGTGGCCCTGTGGCTCAAGTGGTAGAGTGCTAGCCTTGAGCAAAAATAAAAAGGAGCTCAAGAATGGCATCCAGGTCAGGCCCAGAGTTCAAGCCCCAGAGCTGGGGTGGGGCGGAGAGAAAAGGAAGAAAGTGCAAGTGCTTCATCTTATCAAGTACAGTTTTAAAAACAATTGAGTTCTTTGGGGGAGAATCATATTAGTCTTGCCTTTTATCAGAGAATTGTTAGTTGTTTTGTTGGTAATCCACTTGTGTCTGCAGCCTTACACCCCACTTTGTTTTCATTTTTATCAGTGGGTTTTTCCATAGTCTTTCTAGACCATATACAACCAAGAAAAGGGGACAAGAGAGAATATATGTATGGCTCCAAGAAGTTTGTGAAGATCCAGAGCAAAACTGGAATGACACCAGGCTTAAGCTCATGAACATGACCACAAAGCCTAGGTGGAAATACCTGTACTTCTAGATCTTGGGTTTTACTTAGAACTTCAATTCCTTTGGGGAAAAAAAGTTGCAAAATATAATTACAAATTGTACTCCAGTCTACAGAAAGATATACAATTTTTTCTCCTACCTATAAAATCATTCTTTGCATTAAATACTAAATTTCTGCAGAGCGTTTGCAGAGTGTCTCTAGACCTGGGTCCAGCATGGCTGACCACACTGTGTCTGCTCAGACTGATCTATTTCAACACTGGAGATGCTGCTTAGGGCCCCACTTCTGCCATCCCAGGTTTGTTTCTGTCCCTGGTGATTTCTTACATAGGAACTGAGCCACCCTTTGGTTTCTACTGAGGATTGGCTGGCAAATGAGACCTTTGTCTAAATTAGACCATATTCTACCAAATGAAAAGGATGAGCCAGGCCTTGGTGAATATAGTCAGGACAGCCTCTGAGACTGAAATCAACATCTTTGGATGGTCCCATGCCCAGAATCATGTGAGGAGCAGTCCATTGGCACCAAAAAAAAAAAACCGTAATGTTCAGAGAGGTGAGAGACTACTGCTTGAGCCACAGCTCCGCTTCTCTTATTGGTGGCTAATTGGAGATAAGAGTCTCATGGAATTTTCTGCCAGGCTGGCTTTAAACCTCGATCCTCCAGTCCAGTCTTAAACAAAATGTTGCCAGCTCTTTTCCCTCAGCCTTTCCTTGTAGATGGTTGATATCAATTACTTGTCTTCCAGCTAAGATCAAACAATTTGAAGAGCTCTTGAAGAAACCAGTCATAGACACTTCCCAGCATCTCCTTTAAAACAGTGTACTTGTCAGGAGTACAGCCCTGCTTCTCCTACTTAAGTTAGAAAGCAGCTAGTATTCTTAGGTTGTTACATTTGTTTTTCATGTGTTTTCAGGGGTAGTAAGAACTATTCTAATTAATGATTTGGGGCAGTCAACTAGCATACAAAGATTTTTTCTCATATGAAATAAACCAAATACATATATAAAAACTTCTAGTTGAATGTAAAAAAAAAAGTTTTGGGCTTAAAAAAGTTTAGGGCTTAAACTCAGGACCTGGGTGCTGTCCCTTAACTTTTTCACTTAATGCTAGCACTTTGCCACTTGCGCCAGAGTTCTACTTTCAGCATTTTTTGTGGTTAATTGGAAATAAGAGTCTCACAGACTTTCCTACCCCAGGCTGGCTTTAAACCACAACCCCCAAATCTTGGTCTCCTGAGTTGCTAGGATTACGAGCATGAGCCAGAAGAGCTTGGAACCTATAACTTTTTAATTGTGGTATAAATTCATATTGAGTAAATGCAATACAAGGAAAGAAATGCACTGCCCTTGTTGGAAGTAAATATAATCTTTGTTGTATAGGTTATGCGATGTCATTGGTGAGCATCAGTTTGCAGCTAATTGTAAACTTTATCTTTGTGTTCCCATATTCAGCCTGTTGATTAAGCCTATAGAAGTATCAGAATAATTTGAAGAAATTCATTTGTGTCTTAAAAATGTCGATTAAGGGAGTGCAGTAAATAGGCATGTGATTCTTTCTTTCTTTTCTTTCTTTCTCTCTTTTTTTCTTTCTTTCTTTCTTTCTTTCTTTTTGTCGGTCATGGGGCTTGAACTCTGGGTTTGGGTGCGGTCCTTGTGTTCTTCAGCTCAAGGCAAACACTCTACTGCTTGAGCCACAGCACCACTTCTGGGTTTTTAGTTGTTTATTGGAGAAAAGAGTCTCATAGACTTTCCTGCCCGGGTGGCTTTGAACCCTGATCCTCAGATCTCAGCCTCCTGAGTAGCTAGGATTACAGGCATGAGCCACCGGCACCTGGCTTAGGTGTGTGATTCTTTAAGTCTAGGGAAGTTTATATCCTCATCATGATAATCATACAATTGGTATTCATTACAAACCAATATATTTGGGGATTATTCTAACTCATGTTTAAATCAAGGATGGCTTGAAATTAAACATTTATTTCAACAAGTCAGGTCCATCCTGACCCCAGGCTTAGCTAATAGTGACTACTGATCATTACATAAAAAGACTGAAATGAACCCTATAAAGATGATACAATTTAAAGTTCTTTGGGAAAGCCTCACACACTCTCAAATAATCTTCCCCCATCTAACCAATGTCTAATACTCTGTCAACATAGATTAACTCCTTTTAGTTCATTATTTTTAAAAATACTCAAGTGAGCAGACAATGGGAGTAAGAAACTGAAAATAAAAGGGACTGAATTCATCACATGACCATAAAAATAATACACTGCAAAAATGTAGTGTTTGATCTGCTAATTATCTGCTATTGCAATGGTGAAAACAGCAAAAACAGTGCTGGGTACAGTGGTACAAGCTTGTAAACCCATCAGTTAGGAGGCTGAGACAATAGGATTGGTTAGTTTGAGGCCAGTGTGGGCTTTGAAGCAAATCTCTGTCTCAAAAACAAAACAATGAGGCACCAGTGTCTTACGGCTGAAAGCTTAGCTACTCCAGAGTCTGAGACCTGGAAGAAAAAGAGAGGCACAAAGTCCAAGTACCAGCAAAAAGCTATGCTAGAGGCATGGCTCATGTGATAGAGTACCAGCTATGAGTAAGAAGGTCCAGAAGCTAACCCTCTGCATTCAAGTCTTGGAACAAACAAAACAAAACAAATCCAAAAAACAGAAACCACTTCATCTTATCTGCCGAAAAGAGAAAATAAGATAACTAATTAATATTTTGTCAGAGAATAGGTGAGAAGGATTTCTTTGTGTAGGTGCGTGTGTGCAAGTGTGTGTGTGTGTGTGTGCGCGCGCGTGCGCACACGCACACACACACGCGCGCACACACACACACACATGTGCACTGCTGCCAGTCATGCAGCTTGAAGTCAGGGCTGGATGTTGGTGCTGAGCTGGTCCTGGGCTTTTTTATTTTTTTCAAGGCTAGCACTCTACTGCTTCAGACATAGCCCAACTTCTAGCTTTTTGGTGGTTAATTGGAGAGAAAAGTCTCATGGACGTTTCTTCCAGGGCTGGCTTTAAACCACCATCCTTAGGGGCTGGGAAGGTGGCTCAGTGGTAGAGTGCTTGCCTTGCATGCATGAGGCCCTGGATTCGATTCCTCAGCACCACATAAGCAAAAAGAAAAAAAGCTGGAAGAGGTGCTGTGGCTCAGGTGGTAGAGCACTAGCATTGAGCTGAAGAGCTGAGGGACAGCGCCCAGGCCCAGAGATCAGGCCCCATGACTGGACCCCCCCCCCCCCCGCAAAAAAAAAAAAAAAAAAAACAAATAAACCACCATCCTTAGATCTCAGCCTCCAGAATAACTAGGACTATAGGCATGAGCCACCATTGCAGAAAAGATATTTTGTTGTTGTTGTTGTTGTTTTCCCTCCTGTCAGTCACGGGGCTTGAACTCATGGCCTGGGTGCTATCCTTGAGCTCTTTTGTTCAAGGTTAGTTTTCTACCACTTTCTACCACTCCATGTCTGTTTTTTGAGTAATTAGTTGGAGATGAAATCTCACAGGAACTTTTCTGCCCAGGCTGGCTTCCAGCCATGATCCTCCCATCTCAGCCTCCTGAGTAGTTTGGATTACAGGTGTGAGCCACCAGCACCTGCAGAAAAGGATTTTTGTTTTTAGATTATTGCAGAAATTTACTATAAGCCAAGAAGTAAACAGTTTAGAATTAGACCAAGAACAGACTAGTTTTGTGAAGATAAATACTGAGGAGAAGAAAACAGCTGGAGACATGGTTATAATTAAGATATGAGGAAGCAGCCAGGAACAAGATAACAATAGAGCCCTTTCATATCAGGATAAAGCTTACATTGAGACAAGGACTCAATATAAGGGTATACAAAAGAGCCAGTGTAGCTCATACAATAAACTCCACAGAATCATAAAGCTTGCTAATTTCATTGAGCTTATAAAGCTCAATGATAGAGCTCTTGCATAGCATATGTGAGGTCCTGAGTTTGGCCTCTGGCACCATCAAAAATAAATTTTGTTTGTTCACAGCTGTTACTCTACCACTTGTACCATACCTGCAGTTCCCAAAATTAATTTTGAAAAAGGAAGGAGCTGAAAATTTTTACCTTGATAGTTTGAGTAAGCACTGGTCCTAAGCTAAGGGTATTTATTTATTCTTAAACAGGTTTTTTTCCATTTTATTGAAGTACTTGGTCATGCCTACATATATTATGAAAAGTAAAATATTATATTTCCATTTTAAATGAAAAATTTCCACCAAATGGAAAATTTTTTATATTTCCATTTTAAATATTTTTTTCCTTCTCACCCTACACAATTAAGAAACCAGGAGAAAAAGTCTGGCACAAAGGTTTCCAATATCAAATACATTCCATAAGTACAGAAATGTCTGAGGGAAATGAAACAAAAGGCAGGAACCTTATGATTGCCCCTACTTACATCCTAGAAAGAATTTTGAGGAGATACACATGGAGGAAGTAGCCAAAGAATTTTGGTATTCTAAATGGGGGAAATGCAAACTATGTTGATAATGAGAGCAGCTGGATGCTGGTGGCTCATGCATGTAGCTACTCATGAAGCTGAGTTGTGAAGATTGTGATTGGAAGCCAACTCAGGTAGGAGAAAGTCCATGAGATTTTTTTTTTTTTTTTTTTTTTGCCAGTCCTGGGGCTTGAACTCAGAGCCTGGGTGCTATCCCTAAGCCTCTTTGCATTCAAGGCTAGCACTCTACCACTTGAGCCATAGTGCCATTTCCACTTTTTTTGAGTAGCTTATTGGAGATAAGAGTCTCAGGGAATATTTTCCCCCCAGCTGGCTTTGAACTGGGATTCTCAGATCTCAGCCTCCTGAGTAGCTAACAGGCGTGAACCACTGGTACCCAGCTACATGAGATTCTTATCTCCATTTAACCACCAAAAAGTTGAAAGGGAGATGTGACTCAAGGGGTAGAGTTATAACCTTGAGTAAAAAAGCTCAGGGTCACTGCCCAATCCCTGAGTTCAAGCCTTGGGACTAGTACAAAAGAGAGACAAATGGGGGCAAGGAGGGGGTGGCAGAGGAGGAGAGCTAACTATGGGTCTTTCATTAAAAAAATGAAATATGAATTTTGTGGACTACTTTATTCCAACAAACTCAATAACTTAAATTCCTTGAAATCAAATTTCTTGAAATACATGCATAAACAACTCAAACTAACTTAAGAAGCAACTTAAGAAGTACCAGGGCTTATCTGACCTTTTCTGCTTGTCTCAGAGATATACTAGTTATTGCAAATAAAAAACCATGGGACCTATGGTTCTTTGGGCCTGGCTTACTTCACTTAATATAATTTTTTTCCAAATCTTTCCATTTCCTAACAAATGGGCAATGCCAGATAAGTTGATGTTAGGTGAAATGAACCCCAAGATAAATATTCAAATGTTTTTTTCTTTCTTGTGATTGTTTCTAACATACTTATAAGATGATTTCTTTGTTGCTTTGTATGTCCCTCCCCTACGATATAACCCCTGCTTTCATTGTATTTGATATTGGTATAATTTGTGGAGGGGAAGGGCAAAAACAAACTGTTTAAATAGGTTTACAGGTGGACCCATTGCAACAATGAGATGTACAAATCGTTATGTTGAAAAATGAACTTTACAACGTTGGCCGGGTAGGGGCGGGGATGGGGAGGGTGGGGGGGAAGATGGGAAGGGATGGGAAGGGGAACAAAGGAGGAGGCAACAATGCTTGATAAGAAATGTACTCATTACCTTGCCCAAGTAATTGTAACCCCTCTGTACGGTATTTTCTCAATTTAAAAAAAAAAAAGAAGCACTAGGACTTCTAGAATGACAATGTAAGGAGAACATCTCCACAGTGAAACAACTATGGATATCATGAAAACTATTTTTCAAATTTAAAGTCTCCTGAAACTATCCCAAGGATATAGAGCATACAAGGAAACATTAATTCAAGAAAATCTAATAAATCAGGGTAAGAACAGCAATGATCTGTATCCTGTGAGCTAACACACACTTCTATCAATATCTCCTTCCTCAACTTAAAGTAACATCACCTACTCCAGACAGCTACTAAGAGGAAGTCATCAAGAATTCTATTTTGCCTCTTAGATCTTAATTTACAATTATAGCTCCTTCTTGAGTGGCTTGGCTGCTGGTATCTCTAATACCCCAGCTTCATGTTACAGAAGCTCTAGTCTGGCAAATATAGCTATGAGGACTGGGTTCTCTTAGTCACTTAGTCCCTACTTGTAGGAAAATGTTGTATTCCTATTGGTGGCTGACTGAGAGAACTGGGCAATGATAACCCTCTCCCCACTTTGCACTTAGTATACATGTTCATGTTATAAAATGAATTGTGCTTGTCTCAGAATCATTATTGTAAGGTCTACTCCTGGATGGCGAGCAGACCCTACCTAGTACCTGTGTTACCGAGGCAACTAGGACACCTGGAAGAGGTCACAACCGCATCCCCTGAGGTCACATCTGGATCTGATGTGACCACATCTTTCTCCCACTTGGTCCCACCTCCCTTTACCTGGCCACACCTTTCCCTGCCCCTACCTTAGACAAGGTTTAGCTCAGGGCCAGAAGCCCTCTTTGCCAGCCTAGTGGAGTGCCAACCTGGCCTGGTCCCAGCAGGTCTACTGAATAAAGCTACCCCCTACCTGAATACCACATGCATGGTGTGGTTCTTACTCGGCAACCTCTTTTTAAAAACCTAACACTTATGTTGAAATTCTAAGCTCCAATACTTTAGAATAAGACTGTATTTGGAGATACGTTCTTTAATGAGGTAGTTATATTAAAATGGTATCATTAGGATAGGCTATAGTGCAAAATAATAATAATTATTTTAGGTCCTGGTGTTTGAATTTAGGACCTTGTACTTGTGCTAGTGTTCTACCACTTGAGCCATGTTCTCATCCCCTTTTGACCTTATTAGAACAGATTATTTATGTAGCAATGGTACTAATAGACACTATGTTGAAAATGAACTGTAAAACTTGTGGGTGGGGACAGAAGGGAAAAATTATGGGAGAGAGAAGGAAGGGGTGATATTGTCCAAATACAAATATACTCATTACATGATTTATGAAACTGTAACTCCTCTGTATATCACCTTTATAATAGCAAGAAAAAGAGAATAGATTATTTGAACACAAGAGTTGTATAGAGGGAAGGCAATATGAAGACACTGAGAGAACAGCCATTTATAAGCCAATGGAGGTACTTCTTTCAGAAACAACCAATCTTTGCTAGCACCTGCTCTCAAACTACCAAACTGCAGAATTGTAAGGAAACAATTTCTGTTGTTTATATCTGCAATACTTTGTTATAAGAGCCTTAGCAAATGAATACAGATTTTGGCATCAGAAAGTGTAATGTTGCTATAATAAATCTTAGACTATGCAAGTGGCTTTGGAACAGGGTGGAAGATACAAATTGTGTGTGTGTGGTGTGTGTGTGTGTGTGTGTGTGTGTGTGTGTGTGTGTGTGTGTGTGCCCGCACGCGCACGTGTTTGGGGGCTTGAACTCTGGGCCTGGGCACTGTCCCTGAGCTCTTCAAATCAAGGCTAGAGCTCTACCACTTGAGTCACAGCATCACTTCTGGTTTTCTGGTGGTTTATTGGTAGGACAATTTTTGGATCTCCACATCTGTTGTGGGGCATCTGGGTCATTTCCATACCTTAGCTATTGTGAATAGTACAACAATTAACATGGATGTGCAGGTGTTCTTACATCCTGCCCATGGTGTTCAGGGTAGAAGCCTAGGAGTGGTATGGCTGGATCATAGGAAAGGTCTATGTTTAGTTTTTGAGGAACCTGTAGACAGCTTTCCAAAGTGGTTGTACTACTTTACATTCCCACCAACAGTGCAGTAAGGTTCCATTTTCCCCACATCCCTACCAACATTTGTTGTTTTTTGAATTCACAATGTTGGCCAATATAATTGGGGTGAGATGGAATCTCAGAGTTGCTTTGATTTTCATTTCCTTTATGGCCAGAAATGATGAGCATTTCCTCGTGTGTTTCTTTGACATTCTTAACTCTTCTGAAAAGTCTCTCCTTAGCTCCCTTCCCAATTTAGTGATTGATTTGTTAGATTTGGGAGGGGTTAGTTTCTTTAGTTCCTTGTATTTATTGGATATTAGGTCTTTGTCAGATGTATTGCTGGTAAAAATCTATTTTCCAACTGGTTAGTTGTCTTTCTAGTTTAGTAACTATATTCTTTTCTGTGCAGAAACTTTTTGTTTGATGTAGTCTCATTTGTTGAGTCTCTCTCCTGTTGTACTTGAGACTCTATCCAAGAAGTTTCTGCCTATACCTGTAAATTCTAATGTTTCTCTTACAGTCTCTTGCAGTAGTTTTGGGTCTGGCATTGAGGTCTTTGATCTACTTTGAATTGATGTTGGTGCATGGTGACAAGCAGAGATACACTTTTAGTTTTCTGCAGGTGGCTGCCCAGTTTTTTCAACACTAATTCTTGAAGAGGCTATTTTTCCCCACTGTATGTCTTTAGCTCCCTTGTTAAATATCAGATAACTGTAAGTGTATTGTTTTATTTCTAGGTCTTCTAATCTGTTCCATTGATCTTTGTGTCTATTTTTTGTGCCAATACCAAGATATTTTTTTTGTTGTGGCTCTTTAGTAGAGTTTGAAGTCTGGTATTGTGATACCACTCTCATTGTTTTTTTCCCTCTATAATTGCTTTGGCTATTCTAGGTCATTGTTCCATATGAAATTTTAGATTGTTTTCTCTATCTCAGTAAATAATGTCATTGGGATTTTGATGGAGATTACATTGAATTTGTATGTCATTTTTGTCAGTATAGCTATTTTTACAACATTGATTCTATTTATCCATGAGTATGGAAAGTGTTTTGCATTTCCTGGAATCCTCTGATTTCTTTCTTCAGACTTTTACAGTTTTCACTGTAAAGATCTTTTAAGTCTTTGGTTAGGTTAATGCCTAGGAATTTTTTTTTTGAGGCTACTGCAAATGGAGTTATTTTCATGATTTCCCTTCTTGCTTATACATTCTTGGCATACAGAAAGGCTACTGACTTTTGTGTGTTAATTTTGTATCCTGTTACTTTGCCAAAGTGGTTGATCAGCTGTAGGAGCTTGGAGATACAGATTTTTTTGATCCTTTAGGTAGAAGATCAGGTCATCTGCAAACAGGGATAGTTCGATTTCTTCTTTCCATATGTGAATCTCTTTTATATCCTTTTCTTGCCTTACTGTTCTGGCTAGGAATTCCAGAATTATATTGAAGAGGAGTGAAGAGAGTGGGCATCCTTGCTTTGTTCCTGATTTTAGGGGAAAAGATCTTAGTTTTTCTCCATTCAGTATGATGTTGAGTGTTGGTCTGTCATATATAGCCTTCATTAAAAAAAAAAATGTTCCTTCTACTTAGCTTCTGCAAAGCTTTTAACATGAATAGATGTTGGATTTTGTGGAATGCTTTTCTCACAACTATTGAGATGGTCATGTGGTTCTTGTCTTTGGCTCTAAGTCAACCAATTTTTGACCACAAGTACACAATGGAGAAAGGACATTCTCTTTGTATGTGGACATCCACATACAAAATAATAAAATTGAGCCCTTATATTGTGCACAAAGATCTACTGAAAGTACCAAATTCTAAATGTAAGCTTAGAGCTTAGAAATATCTAGATGTTCCTTGACAGTCTTGTCAATGCTATTTTGGAAATGGCATTAAAGCACAGCCAACAAAAACAAGAGTAAACAGGTGAGATCACATCAAACTAAAAAGAAAAAAATAAAAATTGTGTAAAGGCTATGCATAGACATTTCTTGAAAGACTGGAAGTACTGCTAAGGATGCACAACAACACTGAGTTGTATCCCTAGCATTAAAAACAATGACATTAAATGACTAAAGGGAAAATGAAAAAGATGTTCAGTACCATCAAGGGTATGAAAAGCAATACAATAATGAAGTACCATCACCATTGAATGCCAGTTGAAATGATCATTATCAAAAGAAATATTAGTCATGATGTCTGGTACTGAATGCATCACTGAGGAGGTGAAAGGCTGTGTGGAATATGCAGTGTGTCTTTGCACTTCCAAGATACTGGGAGTCTATTTGTATAGCAAGCACAGAAAGACCACAGCCATGATGCTCAAGGCAAAGAATAGTCCCTGGAAAGCTGCCAAGGCCTTGGGAGCAGACTTACATCTGATGACCTATGACTACCATATCTCCAGTCCAAGTTCTGCAAATTAGAGAAAATGTGATATTTATCTTTCTCAATCAGGCTCATTTTGCTGAACATGATGATCTCCATTTTCACCCATTTTCTGATGAATAATATAATTTAATTATTATTTCATGGCTAAGTAATACTTCATTGTATATATATATATATATATATATATATATATATATATATAATCCAAATTACCCTCCTTCATTATTTAATAAGCACCTAGGCTGATTCTATAGTCTGGCCATTTTGGATAGTGCTGTCATATACATGCATGTGTAGGTATTTCTATTGTATGCTAATTTACATTCCCTCAGATATATAGCTAGGAGTGGTATAGCGAGATCCTCATTTTTTTAAAGGAATTTCCAAATTGATTTCCATAGTCAATGAATCTATTCATGTTAAAAGTTTTGCAGAAGCTAAGTAGAAGGAACATTTTTTTTTTTTAAATGAAGGCTATATATGACAGACCAACACTCAACATCATACTGAATGGAGAAAAACTAAGATCTTTTCCCCTAAAATCAGGAACAAAGCAAGGATGCCCACTCTCTTCACTCCTCTTCAATATAATTCTGGAATTCCTAGCCAGAACAGTAAGGCAAGAAAAGGATATAAAAGAGATTCACATATGGAAAGAAGAAATCGAACTATCCCTGTTTGCAGATGACCTGATCTTCTACCTAAAGGATCAAAAAAATCTGTATCTCCAAGCTCCTACAGCTGATCAACCACTTTGGCAAAGTAACAGGATACAAAATTAACACACAAAAGTCAGTAGCCTTTCTGTATGCCAAGAATGTATAAGCAAGAAGGGAAATCATGAAAATAACTCCATTTGCAGTAGCCTCAAAAAAAAAATTCCTAGGCATTAACCTAACCAAAGACTTAAAAGATCTTTATAGTGAAAACTGTAAAAGTCTGAAGAAAGAAATCAGAGGATTCCAGGAAATGCAAAACACTTTCCATACTCATGGATAAATAGAATCAATGTTGTAAATTTCCTTTCTTTCCTGAATCCTACACTTAGTTTTCTTTATGGGTGTCATTATGACTTAGGTGAGATAGAAACTCAGTATAATAATACAGACTTGCACTTCCTTTCTGACTAAGGAAGTGGAAAATTTCTTCTTGTATTCATTTGTCATTTGTATTTCTTCTTTTGAGTCTATTATTTCTCCATTTACTAATTTTATTGTTCTTTGTTAGCTAACTTTTGGAACTCTTCCATTCTTTATCCAGTGAAGGCTGGGATGGAGATAGTACCTGGTACTAGGTAATGTGAGGAAGAAATGACATAATGTATGTGACACATTTTATATCAAGTACAGGTCATAATCATGCCCAATAGCTAATTACAAATATTCTGGAGTTTGGAGTAAATGTTTAAGTTTTTTTTTTTGGGGGGGTGGTCCGGTCGTGGGGCCTGAACTCTGGGCCTGGGCGCTGCCCCTCAGCTCTTCAGCTCAAGGCTAGTGCTCTACCACTTGAGCCACAGTGCCACTTCCAGCTTTTTTTTTTCTGCTTATGTGGTGCTGAGGAATCGAACCCAGGGCCTCATGCATGCAAGGCAAGCGCTCTACCACTGAGCCACCTTCCCAGCCCTCCATGAAATTCTTATCTCCAGTTAACCACCAGAAAACTGGAAGTGGTTCTGTGGCTCAAGTGGAAGAACGCTAGCCTTGAGCTGAAGAGCTCAGGGACAGCGCCCAGGCCCAGAGCTCAAGCCCCATGACCAACAACAGCAACAACAACAACAAAAAAACTAAAAAAAAACAACAACCCAGAACTGTTATACAAATTCTGGATGGACATCCATCTGAAGGAATTAAAATCATTAACTTAAAGAAATGTCTGCACTCCCATATTGTACTATTGTTCATGATAGCCAAGATAAGGAAGTAAACTAAATGTTCATTGACAGATAAACTGTAGCATATATACTATATGGAATATTATCCAGTCTTCTTGTGTGTTTGTGTGTGTGCATGTGTGTGTGTGTGTGTGTGTGTGTGTGTGTGTGTGCACGCACCAGTAGTAGAACCTGAACTCAAGGGTTTGTGCTCTTGCTTAGCTCAAGGCTGGCACTCTACTATTTGAGTCATAGCTCCATTTCTAGCAAGGATCTCAGCTTCCTGAGTAGCTAGGATTACAGATATGAGCCACCAGCTCTGGGCTTGTATGACCTTATAAAATGAAGGAGATCTTGCCATTGGAGACAAAGTGGAAGGATTTAGAGGATATCCTGTTAAGTGAGATAAGCCAGACACAGAAACATATAATTTAACTTACATGTGGAATCTAAAATAATCAAGATCACATAAGCAGAATGGTGCTTGCCAGAAGCTGAGGAAAAGAAGAAATGGGGAGGTGATGGTTAAAAGGTACAAAGTTCCACTTCTGCAAGACTAGTAAATTCTAGAGATATCTTACATGGCATAGTGCCTCTAACAATACTATATGGAAGACTTAAAATACTCAAACATTGACTTTCTGTTGTGTTCTTACAAAAACAAAACAAAAGCCAGAAACAAAACCTACAATAATAAAAAGAAAGTTTTGGGGAGGTGGTGGATATATTTATGACTTCTCGGGTATTTATTTAGCTCCAAACTCATTGAAATATATTGACTAAACATGCACTTATATACCAACCATACCACAATGATTTTTTTAACCCTTTGCTTATATATATATATATATATATATATATATATTTAACTTTCTATTGTATTGTTTCCTCTGTTCGATTAAACTAAGAGATAGTTTGTATCTAGGAAAACCATTCTTTTTTGTGTGTATTGATTTAATAGTGTCTCTTCTCTACTACTGAATTTTCTTTTTTTTTTTTGGGTCCGGTCATGGGGCCTGAACTCTGGGCCTGAGCGCTGTCCCTCAGCTCTTTAGCTTAAGGCTAGTGCTCTACCACTTGAGCTACAGCACCACTTCCGGCTTTTTTCTTTTTGCTTATGTGGTGCTGAGGAATTGAACCCAGGGCCTCAGGCATGCAAGGCAAGTGCTCTACCACTGAGCCAACTTCCCAGACCCTACTACTGAATTTTCTTACTGAGTTAAAAGTACAATCATATTGTCTGTAGAATAATTTTGCCTTTCTTTCCAGTTTTTTTTTATTGTGAAAATACTGTACAGAGGGGTTACAATTACATGGGCAAGGTAATGAGTAAATTTCTTATCAAGCATTGTAGCCTCCTCCTCCTTTGTTTCCCCTTCCCATTCCTTCCCCGCCCCGCCAAAGTTGTAAAGTTCGTTTTTCAGAATAATGTCTTGCACATCTCATTGTTGCAATGTTCCACCTGTTTAAACAATTTTATAGTTACTTTATTCCCTTACTTGTGGAAGAGAGAGTTGATTTAGAACAGTAAAAATAGGCTCCTTTGAACATGTAGGACTCAGGCAAACACTACAGGACAAGCGATACTGGGTTGGATAGGCAGGAACTTTCCTACTACCTCACATGGAGTAAATTGACTAGAATCATTGGTGCCATCTGGAATTCTACATATTATATCACTTTTTTTTTTTTGGGGGGGTCCGGTCGTGGGACCTGAACTCTGGGCCTGGGTGCTGTCCCTCAGCTCTTCAGCTCAAGGCTAGCACTCTACCACTTGAGCCACAGCGCCACTTCCGGCTTTTTTCTTTTTGCTTATGTGGTGCTGAGGAATCGAACCCAGGGCCTCTGGCATGCAAGGCATGCACTCTACCACTGAGTCACCTTCCCAGCCCTAAATCACTTTTAAAAATTCACATAATTGAGACTGTAGAAAGGAGTGACATTGATCAAGATGTATTGTATCCATGAACTGCTTTGTTAAATGGGAACTTCTTTTTACAACTTCTTAATTAAAAAATGTAAGTAGAAAAACATTTCACATAATACTTTTCTACAATGTTATGTTTTTAGTAAGCACTCAAGACATTTTCTTTTATATCATTACAATAAAATAACTTAAAACCTTACATAAATGTACTGGTACAAGTTATGTGAATTTCCTTATTATTATTATTTTATTATTAAAAAGGTGATGTATAGAGGGGTTACTTACATAAGTCAGGTAATGCGTACACTTCTTTTTGGACAATGTCAGCTCTTCCCTCACTCTCTCCCAATTTTTCCATTTGTCCCACTAACCAGTTGTACAGTTCTCTCTCTCCCCTTCCCTCTCCTCCTCCCTCCTTCCCTCCCTTCCTTTTTTGTTTTTTTGCCAGTCTTAGGGCTTGAACTCAGGGCCTGGGCACTGTCCCTGAGCTTCTTTTGCTCAGGCTAGCACTCTACCACTTGAGCCACAGGGCCACTTTCCAGCTTTTTCTTTTTCTTTCTTTTTTTCTTTTTTGTCGGTCGTGGGGCTTGAACCTGTGCGCTGTCCCTCAGCTCTTCAGCTCAAGGCTAGCACTCTACCACTTGAGCCACAGTGCCACTTTCCAGCTTTTTCTATTTATGTGGTACTGAGGAATCGAATCCAGGATTTCATGCATGCTGGGCAAGCAAGTCTCCCACTGAGCCACATTTCCAGCCCTACAGTTCATTTTCAACATAGTGTCTGGTGAGTACTACTGCTGCATTTGTTCATCCTCTGAACCTCCATTTCTGTGCCTCCCTTTGCCCTCCCAAAGACAGCCGAACAAACAAGATAAAAAGAAAAGAACAGAAAAACAACAAAGAAAAAAATCTATTGTTTCCATTTCCTGGAGTTCATTTTGAAAAGCAAGTTTCGTTATTATCACTTTGAATAAATTAACATCAGTTTAAGTAACTTTTTTTTTGGTTGGTCCTGGGGCCTGAACTCTGGGCCTGGGCGCTGTCCCTCAGCTCTTCAGCTCAAGGCTAGCACTCCACCACTTGAGCCACAGCGCCACTTCTGGCTTTTTCTTCTTATGTGGTGCTGAGGAATCGAACCCAGGGCCTCATTCATGTAAGGCAAGCACTCTACCACTGAGCCACCTTCCCAGCCCATTAAGCAACTTTTTTTTTTTTTTTGAGAGTGCCAAAATTCTTGCTACTGGAATCCAGGACAGGAATGATGAAAGTAGTTTGAGCAAGACCTGAACCCTCGGTACTGGGGCCACAGTGTGACAAAGAGGACTGTGCTCTGTCCTTGTGTTTTGTTCCCCAGTCCGACACAATGCCATACAAGGATTGCATGTAGCCTTTCCCTTACTGCAAGGAATTGTAGCCTGCTCAAGACCACATTTTGGCCTTAGTGTTCCTATGTCTTGCCCATTCCATATCATGCATGCAATAAGCATTTTCAGGCGGTGCAGCCACGCGTGCAGTCCTGTGATTGAATCCCTATTGTAGCCACCGACACCCACCCAGTAAGCAGTGGCGATCAATTTAGGGACCCAGTGGATTCCCGGTGACTCCGGCGAGTTTTGCTTTTCGAAGGAAGGTTTGCAAGAAGGGCGGCATCAAGCCCAGTCCACACACGGATGTAGTCCCAAATGGAAACGCCGCAGAAGCTCGACTGTTCCCGCCGGGGCTGTCCAGTACACCGGTGCGGGAGGGCGGGAAGGCGCACTCGGGGTTGGGTGTAGTGGACGCGCGCCTCCGTGGCCCGAGCATGCGCGGTTCGGGAGAGCAGGGCGGGCGCAGGTCGGCTCGGGCCGCGCTCGAGCTGGGGCCCCGGGAGCAGCCACCACATTGTGACGCGCGAGGCCGGCCGCGGGGGAGGGGCGGCGGGCCCCAGGAACGCGCGGAGCTGGCGGACCGCGGTGCGGCGCCGTGTCGGCGCGCACGCGCCTGAGCGCGCGCCCGGCGGGGCGGGCCGGGACTCGGGGGCCGGGACTCCGCCGCTCGCACGCCCTTGGGCCGCGGCCGGCGCCCGCTTCTCCCTTCCGCTTCCGACGCGCTGTCTGCTGAGCCGGTGGATGTGCGGCAATAACATGTCCGCCCCGCTGCCCGCCGTTGTGCCCGCCGCCCGCAAAGCCACCGCCGCGGTGAGTGGCGGCCACTGGAGCTCGGAGGGGCCCAGTGGGCCCGGCGCGGTCCTAGGCCCGGGGTGGGGGCGGCCGGAGGGCGGGAGCGCCCGCCCCTGCCTGCCCGGGTGGGTACGTGCGGGTGGGTCGGCAGGCGGGCCTCGGTGCGGAGGCCCGGCCTGGGGACGCGACGCTGCGGGACGTCGCGCCCCTGCCCCGGGGCCTCTGCATTGCGGTCACCGACCGGCCGGGATACCGGGCTGCGGACCCCTCGGTGGACGCGGCTGGACAGAGGGACCCGTGCCGCGGCTTGTGCGCGGATTGCGGGGAGGTGTGCCCCAGTGCTCTGCTTTGCACTCTTGTCCTCAGTGAAAGTTTAGGATTTAGTGTCCTTAAAAACCGGAAAGATGCTGGCCGTGGGTAGGAAACTTGGCTGTGAGAATCTCAAACTTTTGCTCCCGAAAATCCTTTTATTGGGATGGGGAAAGAAAGTATATATATATATATATATATATATATATATGTGAAACTTTGGTGACTTGACAGAGACAAACTAGTTTTCTTAGAGCATGACCATTTGCATTTGAGGATGTCTTCGTGGGACCTCTAAGTGTTAAAATCCCTCGCTAATTATCTTAATTATCTTCAAGGATTAAAGGGAGAAGTAGCTGGGTGGGGTAGCTCCTGCTTGGGATCCTAGTACTAGGGAGGTTGAAGCTAGTGGGCTGCCAGTTCCAAGCCAGCTGGGCTACCTAGCAAGACATTTTCTTAAAGAAAAGGAAAAAACAAATTCCAAAGGCTGATTCGTAATTTTGCCCTTTTAAAGTAAGATCAGTTTGCCTGTCAAACAATTCTGTTGTAGGAAAAGACTTTTCATTCTACCTTCACCATACCCAGAGCTACAGCAAGTAACTGTTTAGTGTGGATTTTTTTGGGGGGGGATTAAAATTTTTTTTTCTCCCTTCTCTTTTAGGTTATTTTCCTTCATGGACTGGGAGACACTGGGTAGGTGCCATTATTTATAACTCATGAAATAGAGTCACGTAACTTTGCTTACTGGTCAAAGGTTTATGTTTAAGAATGCTGAAAATGCATAACCAAAGATTGCTAATGGTATTTCTTTCTGTGTTAAGATAACTATCGTTTCTGCTTGAGAAACTCCCAGAATTTATCCCTCTATCTTGAATTTATAATTTTTCAATTTCTCTTTCTGGAACATTTTAAAATTGTAAACTACTCCTTGATTACTTGGGGGTATTGGATACCAGAGAAGAGTGGAATTTTTGTAGAGGGTATGCAGTACAGCTTTCCAGGGGAGTTGGAATTTCAGAGCAGTTGGAGAGGGACTAGTTGATCTCTCTCCCCCCTCCCCCTCCCTCCCCCCTTCCTCCCCCTCCCTCCCCCCTTCTTCCCCCTCCCTCCCCCCTTCCTCTCCCCCTCCCCCCTTCCTCCTCCCCCCCCCCTCCCTCGTGGGTCTGAATGCTGTCCTTGGGTTCCTTCTTGCTCAAGGCTAGCACTCTACCACTTGAGCCATTATGACACTTCCCGCTTTTTTTTTATTGGAGACAAAAGATTCGCAGACTTTCATGCTGGTGCTAGCTTCCAACCTTAATCCTCAGATCTCAGCCTCCTGAGCAGCTAGGATTACAGGTGTGAACCACCTGGTCTAGTGGCACTGGGTATTAGTTGAAATGGTAGCAACTTAAGACGTGCAGAGTTTTGGATTAGGTGATACATGAACAGAGAAGATAAGCTGAAAGTCAGAGGCAGAGGCTCATCAAGCATTTTATTTTGCTTTTGCAGTGCTGAGAATGAAACTTAGAATCTTATGTGTTCTGGACAAACTTTTTACCATGGATCTACCACCTTAACTTCATAGAGCATGAAGTTAAGGCCTGGGCAGTGTCCCTGGGCTCTTTTGGTCAAGGCTAACACTCTGCCACTTTGAGCCACTGCTCTACTTCTGGTTTTTGAGTGGTTAATTTGAGATAAGAGTCTTATGGGGGGGGGGGGGGCTGGGTATGTGGCTTAGTGGTAGACTGCTTGCCTAGCATTCGTGAAGCCCTCAGTACCACATAAACAGAAAAAGCCAGAAGTGGCGTTATGGCTCAAGTGCTAGCCCAGGCCCTGAGTTCAAGTCCCAGGACTGGTTAAAAAAAAAGTCTTATGGGGACTTTTTTGCCCCAGCTGGCTTTGAATTACAATCCTCAGATCTCAGCTTCCTGAGTAGCTAGGATTATAGGCATGAGCCACTGGTGCCTGGCTTGTGATTTATTTTTTACTCAAGATTTTTCCATATTGAGAGGCTTTTACTTTGTATTTAAATTTGTGATTATGTTTGAAACTTAGGTAAAGTGTGAATGTCCTTAAAAATAGCAGTTGGAAGAAACACAGAAGATAAATTTTAATAAAGTAGTGAAAACTTTATTGAAGATTATTTAAAATGAGGCATCCAATGGGGACAGGGTGGTGCAGGAAGGAGGGTCACTTGAACCTAGAACCATCCCAGGCAACACTGCAAAATCTCAGAATGAAAGAATGGGTGTATGTATGTATGTATGTATGTATGAATGAATAATGAGACATGCAGCTAGATTAATTTCCCTTTCCAGCTACTAATCCCAGGCTTCACCTTCTTAGCTTTGGAGATCAGATGAGATTAAGTGTTACGGCTCTTCACACAGGCTAGATGGGGTAGATCTATTTTTGTTTTTCCTAGAATGGTGATTTCAACTTAGGGCTGAGGTTTGGAGGCAGGGCCTCAGATTTGCTCAACTTGATTGCTTCATTGGCATTGATTGCTTCATTGAGCCGTGCCACTTGAGTCCAGCTTTTTGCTGGTTATTTTAGAGATAGAGTTTTGTAGATTTTTGTCTTGGATGGATGAATTCAGATCATAGCCTCATGAGTAGATAGAATTAGGTATGAACAACCAGCTCCTGGGATAGATCAGTTCTGAAGATTGATTTTTCATATTTTATGCCATAGTAAGACTAGTATGGAGTTTCAGAGAAACATTATTAGACTTTGTCAGTTTATCTGATGAAAAGGACAGGTTTATTTTACAAAAAGGAGCCACTTAAATAGCAGAACCTCTGCTTTATTACCAAACCCTTCGTGGTTCTGCAAGCCAGGGAGATGCTTGCTTACCTTATAACTTACCCAGTAAGAGAGCTTCTAGGCCTGAAGGACCAGTCCAAATAAAAAAAGCTTCAGTGTAGCCAGATTCTCTATGGACTCCATGTCCATTCTGCAGTCTTGAAGTTAAGAGTGTAATTGTGAGGACAATCAAGATCCTGACTTTTTTTTTTGGGGTCAGTCGTGGGGCCTAAACTCTGAGCCTGGGCTCAGCTCTTCAGCTCAAGGCTAGCGCTCTACCACTAGAGCCACAGGGCCACTTCCGGCTTTTTCCGCTTATGTGGTGCTGAGGAATCAAACCTAGGGCCTCATGCATGCTACGCAAGCACTCTTACTACTGAGCTGCTTTCCCAGCCCATGACTAAAGTTTACATTAAAAAATTCAATGTCTCTGGTTGTGAACACACTGTGTGGGGTATTGCTATAGAAAAGCTTATTCTAGATTGGTTCCATGAATACATGATAAAACTCAACAAACCAGTTTAACAAGTGACAGTTTAACATGGCCCCGGGTTTAATCCTCAGCCTAGTGACTCCCTCAAAAAAAAAAAAAAAGAAGTTTTAGAAGCACATGTGATCAAAGGATAATTTATAATGAACTGTGAAGTTAATATTTGAGGAAATATGTTTTAGGGTATAGCGTATGAGATCAGTTTTTCTTCTAAAATAAAAATAGCTTTTGTTGTGGTTTGGAAAATAATTGTATTGTAAAAAATTTCAAAATGCAACTATGCTTATAAAGAAATGACTTGAAATCCCACAGCCCAAAGATAGCCTATTTATTTTACATTTAGCATTTAAGAAAGTTTTGTTTTGAAATATTTACAGATTCATAGATGAGCTGCAAAAAAATAGATTTCTTAGTGTCCTTTACCTAAATTTACTAATCTCTGTATTTATTGAATATAATCTATGTTTGCTGTACCCTTTGAGGGTAAGTTGCATATGTGATTGCTTACTTTCAGAACACTTTAGTATGTATTTCCTGTATGCTATGTAAGTCATGTAAGTTATATATAAATTGAATGCTTTATGATTATATAAGCACAGTCTTTTATATAACTACAGTTTTCAAACTCAGAATATTATACACTGCATATGCAAACTTTGCTTGTGTGTTAGTACTATCCTTTCTAGCCATCCCATTACCTCTTGGGATTCAATTCCCCATCACACATTGAATTTAGTTGTCACATCTCTTCAATGTCTTTTCATGTGGCAGAATTTCCCAGGCAGAAATGTTGTTCATGACACTGGCATTTTTTTTCAGAGAACATCCTTATCTTTAAATTTATTTGATATTGACTCATTCTAGATGAATTTATACATTTTTGGTATTAATGTTATATAAGTGCTGGGTCCTATTCATTGTATCATATCAAGAGATGAATGATGTCATGTTTGTTATTACTGGTGTTAACTTGGGTTGCTTGATTAAGGTAGTATCAGGGTTTTCTATTGCAGTTATTTTTCCTTTGTAATAGAGCAAGTTGTGGGGAGATACTTTGAGATTACATAAATTGTTCTTCATCAGACTTGCATCCAGTATTTTAAGCAACTCTTAATGATTATTGATTGAATCACTATTTGCTATCATGTCTTTTATTTGATAGACAAACTAGTTGTTTGCTCAGTATTTTGTACAGATTCAGATTCAGAGGATTATATTCCATTATTGTTATGTTTTAATTTCATTTACTTTTAAAAACAACTTCAAATTTATATGAAAGTTACAGAAATAGCATTTATAGCTCCATGTATGTTTTTCAGATTAACATTTTGGACTATTTACAAATAAGTTGCAGACACACTGACTCATTAGTCCTTGTTACTGAAGTGTATATTTTTACATATAAAGACAGATACTCCTGCATAATCACAGTAAGACCATCAATCTAGAATTTAGTACTGATCTAATTCTACCATCTAATCCAACACTTCTATTCACATTTTTTTTAATTGTGAAAATACTGTACAGAGGGGTTACAATTACATGGGGAAGACAATGAGTACATTTCTTATCAAGCATTGTAGCCTCCTCCTTTGTTTCCCCTTCCTATCCCTCCCCATCCTCCCCCCGCCCCCCCATCCTCCGCCCCCACCAAAGTTGTAAAGTTTGTTTTCCACATAACGACTTGTACATCTTATTGTTGCAATGGGTCCACCTGTATCCCTATTTAAACGTTTTGTTTTTTCCCTTCCCCTCCACAAATTATACTGACATCAAATACAGTGAAAGCAGCAGTTATACCGTGGGGGAGGGACATACAAAGCAACAAAGAAATAATCTTACAAATGTGTTAGAAATAGTCGCATGAAAGAAAAAAAATTTGAATACATATCTTAGGGTTCATTTCCCTAACATCAACTTATCTGACCTTTTCTGCTTGACTCAGACATATACTAGTTATTGCAAATAAGGGAAACCATGGGACCTATGTTTCTTTGGGCCTGGCTTACTTCACTTAATATAATTTTTTCTAAGTCTTTCCATTTCCTAACAAATGGGGCAATGTCATTCTTTCTGATGGAGGCATAAAATTCCATTGTGTATATATACCACATTTTCTTGATCCATTGGTTCCATATTTTAGCTATGGTAAATAATGCTGCAATAAACATAATCGTGCTGGTAGCTTTAGTGTGGTCTTGTTTGTATTCACATTTTTTTATATGACTATAGTGTTCTTTTTTTTTAAGTACTTTTTTTAATTGTGAAAATACTGTACAGAGGGGTTACAGTTACATGAGCAAGGTAATGAGTATATTTCTTATCAAGCATTGTTGCCTTCTCCTTTGTTTTTCCCCTACCATCCCTTCCCTCCCACCTTTATAACTACACTCCTCCCCCCCCCCCTTTTTTTCTTTTTGTCAGTCTTGAGGCTTGAACTCTGGGCCTTGGTGCTATCCCTCAGCTCTTCAGCTCAAGCTAGCTCTCTACTACTTGAGCCACAGTGCCACTTTTGGTTTTCTGAGTGGTTTATTGGAGATCAGTCTCACAGATTTTTCCTGCCCGAGCTGGCTTTGAACCGGGATCCTCAGATCTCAGCCTCATGAGTAGCTAGGATTACAGGAATGAGCCACTGGCACCTGGCTTATAATGTTCTTTATCTGCCCTGAATCTAATCTGTCATCAGGTATTACATTCAGTTATCATATTTTCTTACTCTCCTTCACTTTGGAAGTTGTCTTTCATAACAGCTGAGGTTTTTTTTCAAGCATACAAGGTAGTCACTTATAGAATGGCCCTTGGTTTGGGTTTTATCTTGTGATTTATCCCTTTCTAGTAGGAACAACACATGAATGTTGTTATGCTTACCTCAGTGTATCATATCACACAGAGTGTGGTGTTTTTTTTTTTTTTTTGTTGGTCATGTGGCTTGAATTCTGGGCCTGAGCACTGTCCCTCAGCTCTTCAGCTCCAGGCTAGCACCCTACCATTTGAGCCACAGACCACTTCCGTTTTTCCGGTGGTTTATTAGAGATAAGAGTTTCATGGCCTTTCCTGCCCGGACAGGCTTTGAACCTCGATCCTCAGATCTTAGCCTCCTGAGTAGCTAGGATTACAGGAGTGAGCCATTGGCTTCCAGCTGATTTTTGTTCCATTATAGGTCACTTTACATGTTTTCTCTTTTGGTTAAGATAGTTGTATTATTGTAACTGTGACTGAATTACCTCAGAGAACAAGGTAAAGGAGGGAAGATTTATTTGAACTCATGGTCAGTGTATGGTTGCCTTTCCTCATGTGTTTGGATAGAACACTATGGTGGTGAGAGGTTGATCTTCACTTTTTGGTAGATAGGAAGCAGAGAATGAGAATCTAGAAAGGGACTGGAAAAGGATCTGCTCCTTAAGGATGCACCCCTGGTGACCCCCTTTCTCTAAGAAGGTCCTACCTCCTACCTTTTACCACTTGTAGTAACACCTCTGTAGTATGACTCCATAATGTGATTAATCCATTCATTATGTCAGAGCCCTCTGGATGTAATTGTTTCTAGAATTGCCATCACAAACATCCACAGAGGTGTACTTTATTAATAGGTGTTTACAAATAATTTGTAGGAAGATACCTTGATATTAATGAAGATAATTATTTTCTCACCATATTTTCACCCATGGATTTAGCATACACTAATGGTTGTGATAGTTGCCCAATACCATATTTAAATGTAGAAAGATGAAATTATGACCTTTGAGCCAGGTGTAAGTACTGGCTCACACCTATAATCCTAGCTATTCAGGAGGCTGAGATCATTATTTGAAGCCAGCCAGGGTAGAAAAGTCCAAGAGACTCCTATCTCCAATTAACCAGCAAAAGCTGGTCTAGGGGTATGGCTCAAGTAGTTGAACATCAACCATGAACAAAAAAGCTGAACCAGAGCTTGAGGTGCTCACTTCAAGGCCCAATACTGGCATAAACAGAAAAAAAGTGGAAGAAATTATTGTCAAAGCTCATAGAATTCACAAATGTTGTAGATCATGATAATGACAATTTGCCTTGTGAAGGTTAAAATGTGTTTGTGACTTACTGTTCCACAATACTGTGAAATATGTGAAATTTATGTAGTCACATAATCTCAAAAAAAAAAAGTGAGAGAAGGGGTGGGTTAGGAGCAATGAGTGACAATGTTATCAGACACTGTACTCATATACTGTTTTGTAGAATGGGAACTTCTTTGTACAACTACTTAAAGGTAATAAAAAATTTTTTTAATGAAAAAAAATTTAAAAATTTTTAATTCTTTTTGTTATTGTTGTTAGTCGTGGGGCCTGAACCCTGGGCCTGGGTGCTGCCCCTCAGCTCTTCAGCTCGTTTGCCTTGCATGCATGAGGCCCTGGGTTCGATTCCTCAGCACCACATAAGCAGAAAAAGCCGGAAGTGGTGCTGTGGCTCAAGTGGTAGAGTGCTAGCCTTGAGCTGAAGAGCTGAGGGACAGCACCCAGGCCCAGAGTTCAGGCCCCACGACTGACCAAAAAAAAAAAAAAAAAATTATTCTTGACTATTGGAGTCTACAGTGGGATTGAGTCTATTTCCCTTATGTATGTATATATTCATTTGAAGGTTTTAAATCAGTACAAGCTTTCAGATTCTTGTTTTACTCTGAGGATTATAATCTGTTGCTTAAACCTGTCATTTATTTTGAGGCTCAAATTGTCTTTACACTTGGCCAGTGGGAACATATTCAGGTTGTTTTCTTTTTTTTTGGGTCCGGACGTGGGGCCTGAACTCTGGGCCTGGGCGCTGTCCCTCAGCTCTTCAGCTCAAGGCTAGCACTCTACCACTTGAGCCACAGCGCCACTTCCGGCTTTTTTCTTTTTGCTTATGTGGTGCTGAGGAATCGAACCCAGGGCCTCAGGCATGCAAGGCAAGCGCTCTACCACTGAGCCACCTTCCCAGCCCCAGGCTGTTTTCTTTGGGCATACAACTCCCCTCCCCCATTATTTGAGCATGTCTTTACTTTCTGGTGTAATTAAGATCTTTTCCAGGGGACTGGGAATGTGGCTTAGTGGTAAAGTGCTTGCCTAGCATGCATGAAGCCCTGGGTTCAATTTCTCAGTGCCACATAAACAGAAAAAGCTGAAAGTGGTGCTGTGGCTCAAGTGGTAGAGTGCTAGCCTTGAGCAAAAGGAGCTCAGAGACAGTGCCAAGGCCCTGAGTTCAAGCCTCAGGACTGGCAAAAATAAAAGAAATAAGATTTTCTAGGATTTAGTCCTGGACTCAGTCTCCTCAGTCCTTTCCCCCCAAACCACCACCAGGCTTGGTTCTTTCAGGTAAAGAACAGTCTGTAGGAACCAAAGAGTTGGGTGTTGTATGTGCTTATTTCAGTTGTTTCTTCTGAGCCTTCAGAGGACAGAACAAAGCATATATTCACATATGTACAGACATGCATTTTTATCAGTTTGGATCTCTGTACATATTAAAGATCCTTTGGAAAAGAGGGAAGAGTTTTTGAGTTTTGCTGGGAGTGGCTCATATGTATAATTGTAGCTACTTAGGAGGTTGAGATCTGAGGAGAGACTTACCTGATTTGCTAGCAGAAAGCTAGAACATTTCTGAAATTAACATTAAATTTAAAATATATCTTGTTCTGTTTCATATAGTCACCATAGATTTAAGTCATTACTTCTCAACTACATAAAATGTTTTTACATTGTAAAACAGAAGGAAATAAGATTGTCATCCACCTAGCCAACAGAAGGAAATAAGATTGTCATCCACCTAGCTAACCATGTTAAGGAATGTAATTGAAACCATGTTCCATTCAGAGTCGAATAAATAGGTGGACAATTGTTTTTTCTTTAAGTAGCTGTGCAATCCCAAAGCTATAATTAGCTGAAATAATACTATGATGTTTAGGGCTTGTTTAGTTATCCCTGGGGTCATTAGCACAAATCCTGAAATGGAAAATACACTAGTGATACTCTTAGAAATTGAAGAGGATAGAAGCTAAAATGGCATACATAAAATCAGCATTGGCAGTGGCCAGGGAATTGACCTTTTATAATTGATTATATTGTTATCTTTTATAGGAATAACAAATAGGTGTTGCATTTAATTAATTAATTTTGTGAGACGGGTATATAAGGTATATAACCTTGTTTGGCCTTGAACTCATAATCTCCCTGCCTTAGCTTCCTGAGCTCTGGGATTACAGATGTGAGCCACTATACCCAGCAGTGCCTTGTAGATCACATTGTTGAAAAGATCTGGTAACAGGAGTTCTAGGCTAAAGACCTAACTCCAGGGATTCTACCCATTAGGTCTGGTCATTTGCTCCAAAATGCAAAATAAGAGCAAGAGTTGTGGTGAAGGGCACAAAAAGGTTTATTTTGGCCAAGTGCTAGTGGTTCATGCCTGTAATCCTAGCCACTCAGGAAGCTAGATCTGAGGATTACAGTTTGAACCCTGCCTAGACAGGAATGTCCTTGAGACTTTTATCTCCAATTAACTACCAGAAAACTGGAAGTGGAGCTGTGGCTCAAAATGGTAGAGCACTAGCCTTAAGCAAAAGAAATCCCAACAGCATTCAGGTCCTGAATGCCCCATGACCAACCAAAAAAAGGGTTTATTTTGCAGTATGGGCACTCTTTAGGAAGAGGCATCTTCCAGGGTACATGAGATTTAAGTTTAAACAGAGGAAGATTGGGCAGGGTGCCAGAAGAATGCATCATTTTCTAGACAGTCCAATTACAAGTGTGGTCCTGTGGTCAAAGATATGATCTGGGTGGTCATCTCAGGATTGGTAGTGAGAGCCTGGTCATAGTAGAAAGATGTGTTTTTGGTGGTAGTTTTAACTCTTGTCACAAGATGTTTATCCATCAATCCTGTTCTCGCCTTTAGAAGTGGCCAATAGTGGCCTTAGTGAAGTGACAGTATCTCAGAGCAAAGGAAGCAGATAAAAAGGTAAGGTAGAGAAGCTCAGTTGTAATTCTGTTTCTTAGTCTTTGGACATTTGCAGGCCCAGGTAAAGAGTGACTAATTTCATCAAAAGCAGATTCTATTACACTTTGTACTTGGAAGCAAGGAATAACTGGACTGCTTGATCATTTCTGGGAGTAACAAATAGGTCCATTTTTATTTGGGAGTGAAAGTAAGTTAACTATTTATGAATATTGTATAATGTTATTTATTGTATACAATGTAAGTAAATTACTTGCAATGCTAACTATACTCATACTGTGAAATATTGCCCTTAATTTTATTGAAAATATTAGAAAACTTGCTAATTATTAATGCCAAAATATAACTACATTGTATAATAGGTCACAGTCACATAAAAAGCAGTAATAAATTTAAGTGTAAAATGAAAGGCAATGAAAGGTTTATTAAATGGGTTGTTTAGCATAGAGCTGTGAATTGGCTTGAGTCAGTTAATACAGTTAATACCTTTACATGGAAGAACATGATTTTTATCTGTAGACTCAGAGGGGTTTTGTAAGTTTTTTGTGGTGCTGGGGAAGGAATTCAGGGCCTCCCACACACTAGGCAAGTATTCTACTATTGAAGCCATATCCCAACCCCTAGTATCTGTGGTCTTGGCTTAAAATGAATTCCCAAATCTTTTCAGACTAATCTCATGACAACTATCTATTTCCCTCAGCTTAATTTTTCAGACTGCTTATCCTAATGCCAGTAGTAGAATCTATGAGCAATGAGTTGCTGGGAGCCCAGAAAGACTGTACTTAGCCAACTCCAGTGACCATTAGCCAAATACTTCACCACTTTGTGATTGAATGTGGCAAGTAGAAGAGAATGTATCAGCTGGTCTGCAGCTGTTATATAGTTCTTAATTTAAATTGGTTCAGCTTAGCATCCTGATTGACTTGGTTGTGATTTTAAGCTTTTTTTTTTTTAATTGTGTTGGTGTATAATATAGTCAAATATTCAAGTCTTGAATTGTCTAGCTGGATAAATCTTTACATGCATACACCCATGTAATCATCAACCAGATGTAGATAAAGCCTCCCAAATGTTCCATCATTCCCTTTTTAGCTAGTATCCTCTCATCTCTAGTAGGAACCATTATTCTTTGCTACTACAGATAAATTTTGTCTGGTTTTGACCTTTATGTATATGGAATTGCAAATTGTTGGCATATCCAACTCCTTTTACTCGTTTTTCTATAAGATTTATACTTTGAAACACACACACATGTATTTGAACTCAGGGCCTTGCACTTGTTAGGCAGATGCTGTATCACTTGAGCCACTTCAGCGGCCCTCTTTGTATTGGTTATTTTTTTAGATCCTGTCTCTCTTTATGCCCAGACTAGCCTTGACTAGGTCTTCCTATTTGTGTTTCCCTGTTGTACATGCACCACTGCACCCACCCTTTTATTCTTCCCCCCTAGCTGGAATAACAGGTACATGCACAAATGTTTTGGCTTAGGCTGGCCTCAAACTGGTCTCCTAAATAGCTAGAACTATAGTTTTGAACACCTGCTAGAAAATAATTTTTTTACACACATTGCACCACCCAAAATCACCCAAGTTTTTAAAAATAGGTATGTGTGTAGTTGTTGTTGTTGTTTTTGTCTGTTGTGGGGCTTGAACTCTGGGCCTGGGCGCTGTCTCTGAGCTCCTCAGATCAAGGCGAGCACTGGACCACTTGAGGCACAGCACCACTTCCAGTTTTCTAGTGGTTAATTGGAGATAAGAGTCTCATGGGCTTTGAACTGCTATCCTCAAATCTCAGCCTCCTGAGTAGTTAGGATTACAGGAGTGAGCCACCAGCTCCCGGCTAGGGTGTGTATTTTTTTTTTTTTTTTGTATATATTTTTTGAGAGTACCTTTCTGTGTAACTTTAAGCAAGACTTGTTTTTGAAATCTGTTTGTTTCAATCTCCCTAGTTCTGGGGTCAAAGGCTTGCATCACCACACTCTGTCATATGTGTATACAGTAAAATGACACATCACTAACCTAGAGCTTTCCAAGTCATTAATTCTTTACTGAATATGTTCCATTGTGCATTCAGTCCATTGCATGCAGGTGGAGGTATCTGCTCTGTCTCCATCTCATTTTTCATTTTTCTTCCCTTCTTTATCTTCTCTCCACCCACACACAAACACACATACATGATTATGTCAACATTTGAGATGAACCTGCAAATATGATCTATCACCTTGCAGAATTCCAGCTTGTGTTCCTCATTCACAAGGACACTGAACATAACTAGCATGCAATATCTTAAATTAGGAAAAATCAACAAGGATCCATTTATCAGTACAAATAAGTACTTTATTCTTTTTCATTGTTTAATCATACTCCATTGTATAGATATGCCATATTTTGTTTATTAGTTCATCCTTCGCTTGCAGTTGTAGATATCTTTGTGTATGCTCTGTCTCCCTCAAAATTTAGTGGGCATTTGGATTATTTCCACTTGGGAGAAGAATAATGCTGCTAAGAGCATTACTCTTATGTGTTTTGGGGGTGGGCATCATGTTTTCAGTACTGTTGGATAGACCTAGGAGTTGAACTGGATCATATGGTAACTTCATGTTTAATGTTTGGACGACTTGCCAGATGGTTTTCAAAAGTGGCTGCACCGTTTATATTTCTTCAACAGTGTATAAGGGTTCTGTTTCTCTCCATCCTCTTCAACACTATTATCTTTTTATTATTATTATTATAACCATTTTGGTGGATATGATGATGTATCTTGCAGTCAGTTTGGTTGGTTTGTTTTGAGATGGAGTAAAAAAAATAGTTTTCAGACTTATCCACTTTGGCAGCATGTCATAATTTAAAATGTTTATTATAGTGGAGTAATACCTTGTCATAAGTATATTAGCCATCTGTCCACTGATGGACCTTTGACAGTATTTTCATCTTTTAGTGGTTCTGAATAATACTGTTATGAGCATTTATGTGCATTTTATCTGTATGTTTTCAGTTTTCTTGGGTATCTGTCTAGAATTGAAGTTTTGGGGTCCTTTAGTAATTTCACTTACTTTATTGAGAAACTACCCAATTGTTGTTCACAATGCCTGACCATTTTATATTTTCACCAGAAATATATATTTGTTCTGATTTCTCTACAGCTTTACCAGGCTCTTGTAATTCTTTAAGTCCTCCCTTTTCCCACCCTGCTCCCCTTGGTCCTGGGGTTTGAATTCAGGGCCTGGGAGAGGTCCTTGAGCTTTTCTGCTCAAGGCTAACAATCTTCCACATGAGCTATAGTTCCACTTTCAGCTTTTGAGTGGTTAATTGGAGATAAGAGTCTCACAGATTCCTGCCTTAGATTGGCTTCAAACCAAGATTCTCAGATCTCAGCCTTCTGGATAGCTATGATTACAGGCATGAGCCACTAATGCCTGGCCCTCTTTATGTTTTTCTTGTTTGTTTTTAGACAATTTTATAGCTATCCTGGTATAAAATAGAATTCGCATTGTTTTTGAGGCAGAGTTTCACTGTAAGTCTATACCAGGCCAGCCTAAAACTGGAGATCTTCCAACCTTAGCCTCTTGAGGACTAGGAATACAGAGGTGCTCCATTGCCCTCACTGTATCTCTTTAATGACTAATATAATGTTAGGTATTTTTCCTATGCTTTTGGCAATTTGTCTTGTCTTCTTTGAAGAATTATCTTCAAGTCCTTTGCCCATTTGTAAATGGGGAGGGGATTGTGTGTGTGTGTGTCTATGTGTGTGTGTAATATTATTCTGTATATATTATAGATACTAAACAATTATTAGACTTAGGTTTGCAAATATTTCTTCTAATTGCTTGTCTTTTCACTTTATTCATTGTCCTTTGAAACACAGCAGTTTTAAATTTTGATGATTTCCAGTTTATGTAGTTTTTCTTTGTTGGTTGTTCCATTGTATCTCAAAAATCACTGACAAGGTCACAAAGATGTATGCATGTTTTATTCTGGTAGTAAAAGTTTCATTTACTATATTTAAGTCTTCGGCCTATTTTGTGTTAATTTTATATACAGTGTGAAGTAGCAGTCAAGTATCATTCTGTATATGTACATGCTCACCTGTCCATTACATTTGTTGAAATGACTGTTCCTTCTCTATGGATTTGTTCTGGTATTTTTAAGTTGACATGGGTTCTCAGTTGATATACATCAATACTTCTTGGGCTACTACTGTCATCTTTCTTATATTGTAGTAATGTTAAAGTTGGGAAATGTTAGTCTTCCAACTTTGTTCTTTAAAAATTTTTTTGTTTTAGCACATATTAGTTGTACAAGGGAGGTTTCATTGTAACATTTTCACACACACCCTGCTTAACTCTTATCATTTTCCCTCATCCTACTCTCTTTTTAAAAACAATTTAATATTCTGTTTTTATACATTGACCATATTCATCTTCATTCACCCTTTCTGTCAAACCTCCCTTCTCCCTCTAGTACCCTTAGTGTCTTTCCATTATACCAAGGGATTTCATTATGGTATTTAAGATGTGTATGTATTATGTTTTGCTCAGAATAACCCTCTCTATTGCTTTCTGTTTTCACTCCTTACAACTTTGTTATTTGAAAGATTGTTTTAGTTATTCTGAGTCTTGAATTCCCAGGACTTTGTGAGTTTCTGCACACTCACCTAGGTTCTCATAAAGATTATGTTCACTGATGATCAATTAAGGGAGTCCTGCTGTCTTACAAATGTTGTCTTCTAGGCCGTGAACACGAAACATCTTTTATTTATGAAGCTTTTCAATTCTTCCAAAATGTTTTATAGTTTTCAAAGTAAAATATGTAAGAGTTACAAAGATATATATATATATATATATGTGTATAATGTACATTACATATGGTCTGTATCTCACATATGTACATAAAACTCACACTTACACACATGCACAAACACAGAGCTCCTAGAATAGTCTAGTTCATAGTTGGTATAGTTGTTTGTTTTTGTTTTTGCCGGCCGAGGGGCCTGAACTCTGGGCCAGGGTACTGTCCCTCAGCTCTTCAGCTCAAGGCTAGCGCTCTACCACTTGAGCCACAGTGCCACTTCCAGCTTTTCCTGATTATGTGGTGCTGAGGAATCAAATCCAGGGCTTCATGTATGCAAGGCAAGCACTCTACCACTGAGCCACTTTCCCAGCCCCAACAGAAGTTTTTAACATTCATGTCCAGATAATTTTACAAAAGGCTTAAGTTACTTCTTCTATTTTATCCTTTAGAAATAACATATAAAAAATCAAGTGTAATGTAAAATGTAAACAAGCAAGAAACTGTAGAGAATGTCCCATTTCCATCACATTTGTTGTTCTTTGAGTGGAGCTGGAGAAATGAACCCAGGGCTTTGTTTGCATTTAGGCTGGTGATCTCACTGACATCTCTGATCATATTTCTCAAGTGGTAATCATGGAAAAAAGTCAGAAATAATATCAAAAATATGTCAAAGGACTTTATATCTTGCCTAAGTATTTTTTTCCAGTTTTCTTGTGTTTTATTTTGAGCCTACACAGATTTTTGCATAAATGCACAAGGGAAGAATATTAACTCAAGTTTTCAATAATGCAAAAATAGAATAAAACTCGTTTATTCTTTTGAGGCCTTTTTTCACACAAAATTTGAATTATCTTCTCTGTCTTGCCTCTATTATAACTTGTTTATAAAGTTATAAAGGGATATAAATACACAAATATATTTTTAAAACTGCAGTACAGTGAAAAATAGGAAGAAGCACATACATCCTGTCTAGAGGCATGAGACTGTCTGCAAAATCTGTTGGGGTGTTTCTAGGTCCATGATACTGTTTAATAATACTGATAGTCCACACTTTTTAACATCACAAATTTTAAATACTGTTGTTACTGTTATTTGTTGTCATTTTAAACAGTATCGGATATAATAGTGCTTCCAAATAATATTTTCCACCAGGCATGGATGGGCAGAAGCCTTTGCTGGTATCAGAAGTTCACATATCAAATACATCTGCCCACATGCGTGAGTATTTCTCATCTTTAGGTTTGTAATTCAGAACAGTTGTTAGAGCCTTGCTTTTCTAGAAAAGCAGTTGAATATTAATATCTTTTTATCCAACTTAGGTTTTGTAACTTCTAATATAGATTTATTGTAGGAAACAGGGAGTATCTAGATTTTAGAATGTTTTTCTTTTTGCCTGGATAATTTCTGATTGTCCACCCTTATTTTTCATGCCAGCCTTGCCTCAGATGTAAGCGACACTTAGGCATAGCTTTAATTTATTTAGCAGGTACAAAGCTAAGAAATAGACAATAAGCAAAGCGTAATCTGAGCATATGGAAATTAATGCTACATTGTTTGAACAGTAAATTGTTCTTATATTTATTTCCAACTGTCTTGATTTCTGGTTTTGCCTTCTCATGTCCTGAAAAGTTACAATGTAAAGTAAGGACTTGAGAAAGAATTTTTCCCCCCTAGCTAGCTTAGTTCTTTGCAGTTGTTTCTCTCCCTTTAGAAAATAGTTGGGGGCCTAAAGAGCAGCTTATTTAGGTGTGAAAATACAAAACAGTTCATGTTAGTAAATACTACAGCATGAAATTTTGTATGAGTCTAAAATAACTACCAACTATTGATTGACAGAATTTATCAGGTTTGGCTTTAATCTGACTTGTCTGTTTTTGTATTCTCATGTAGGCCAATTATGCCTGTTACATTAAATATGAATATGGCTATGCCTTCATGGTAAGTAAGAGTTTATTCATTAAGAACTTTTTAGTTTTTTATCAGAAGTACCCTTGTGTATATTGTTTATTTAGCCAGTTTTATATTGCAAAATTACATAAATAACTTTAAGTTTATGCTCTTATTTAAGATTTCAATGCTTTAGATTGTGGGTAAATTTAAACTAAACAGGTAGGGGAATGAGAAATTGAGGGAATAGAAATATTGGAGCGAAACATCTCTTACTGCTTAATAAGGCTTTATTGATTTCAGTAATTAGACATTTGATTTTTTGTTTTTGTTTTTGTTTTCTTTTTGGGGGTCCGGTCGTGGGGCCTGAACTCTGGGCCTGGGCGCTGTCTCTCAGCTCTTCAGCTCAAGGCTAGCGCTCTACCACTTGAGCCACACACCACTTCTGGCTTTTTTCTTTTTGCTTATGTGGAGCTGAGGAATCAAACCCAGGGCCTCAGGCGTGCAAGGCAAGCGCTCTACCATTGAGCCAACTTCCCAGCCCAGTAATTAGACATTTGAATGATCACATGTGGTACATCAGTTAAATTAGAACCTCTTCATTTTTCCCACTTCTTATTCTTCCTGAGAGCTAGATAGTTTCCAAGACAATCACTTCTCTTTCTTCCCTCAAGAAATTCTCATATTTCTTTTGCACTTCATGATCGGGAAGCAGGACTAAGTTCTCATTCTTCTGTGCTGCTTACAGGTTGTGATTTTTCCTCAGTGCTGTCTAAGATTCCTGCGATTGGCTCTGGATAGAGCCTTTGGTACCTTTGACACTTGTTTAGTAAAAGATACTCACCAAGGATAGATTTTCTTAAAATTGAATTGGTCTTTTAAGATTTGGCCTTATTTTCTAGGTTTGATATTATTGGGCTTTCACCAGAATCCCAGGAAGATGAGTATGGAATTAAACAGGCATCAGAAAGTGGTAAGTACAGAAAATTTTTTATAAAGACAGAGTCATTCAAACTATTCTTAAGAAACTCAGTAGTGAAATTGACGCTGATTATATATGACACAATTATGTAAATTCAAGAGGTAGTGTTGTTTCTTTCTTTTGTAAATGTGGGTTTTTTTTTTTGGTCAGTTGTGGGGCCTGAAATCTGGGCTTGGGCACTGTCCCCTCAGCTTTTCAGCTTTTCAGCTAGCATTCTACCACTTGAGCCTCAGCCCCACTTCCGGCTTTTTCTGCTTGTGTGGTGCTGAGAAATTGAACTCAGGGCCTCATGCATGCAAGGCAAGCACGCTACCACTGAGCTACCTTCCCAACCTGTAAATTTGGGTTTTGTTGTTGCTGGTTTTTTTTGTTGGTGGTGGTGGTGATGGAAGCCATGAACTTCACAAATGCTTTACTGTTTTTCCATTCTCATTCTGTTGTTTTCTTACCACATACACATATCTGTGACCAGTGGAAGTAAGGTAGATAAGAGACAAACAGTTATCAAGTTTCAGCTCTGTCAAATACGTAAGAACCTTGCTTTGATTTACATAGTATAGGCTATACTTTAAGAATCTCCAGATCCAGAGCCTGTTTTCTGGTTAGTATTCCATTCTCCTTTGTAATAATAAGTTGGCTTATTTGGTGTGTAAAAACAAAAAGAACATTAACTTTCTGTGGGATGATGTAGTTTAAAAAAATATATAGAAGCTTCCTTGTCTTCTTTTTAAATGTATGCAGATGTTTACAACTAGAACACTGATGACTGGAATTGGAAATGTTCTGGGTGGTGATTCCTGAGGGTGGGCAGCACTGGTGAAAGAACCCAGCCGGGAATTGACCCACATGCCGTGTAGGCGGAGAATTATCACACTGTTCTTTTTTACTTTTGAATTTGTTTGAAAATTTTCTGAAATACATTAAAAACCAAAACTCAGTAAGTCTTTTTTATTATCATTAAGAATTTAGAAAGCCAGCCGGGCGCCAGTGGCTCACGCCTGTAATCCTAGCTGCCCAGGAAGCTGAGATCTGAGGATCGCAGTTAAAAGACAGCCTGGGCAGAAAAGTCCATGAGATTCTGACCTCCAAAAAACTACTCAGAAAACCAGAAGTGATGCAGTGGCTCAAGTGGTAGAGCTAGCCTTGAACTGAAGAGCTGAGGGACAGTGTTCAGGCCGAGTTCAAGCCCCATGACTAACAACAAAAAAGAATTTAGAAAGCCAGGTGTCAGTGGCTCATACTATAATCCCAGCTATTCAGGGGATCTTGGTTCAAAGCCAGCCTAGCAGTTAACCACCAAAAAGTCGTAAGTGGAGCTATGACCCGTGATAGCCTTAAGCACAAAAGCTCAGGAACAGTGCCAGGCCCTGAATTCAAGCCCAGGCCTAACACAAAAAGAAAGAAAACAATTTTAGAGTTCTTTGAGATTGAAGAAAATACATTCAAGAGGCATTGGATGATTGGGAATGTCAAACCACGAAGATTGACTTTTGGACTCATCAAAACATAAATCAAAGCTCCCCCCCCTCCGCCCACATATACACTGGGGCTTCAACTGAGGGCCTCACGTTCTTGCCTTGCTTAGATGGTTGGCATTCTAACACTTGAGCCATGCCTCCACTTCAAGTTTTTTTTTTTTGCCAGTCATAGGGCCTGACCTCTGGGCCTGGGTGCTGTCCCCCAGCTCTTCAGCTCAAGCCTAGTGCTCTACCATTTGAGCCACAGCACCACTTCTGGCTTTTTTTCCTTATGTGGTGCTGAGGAATGGAACCCAGGGCCTCATGCATGCAAGGCAAGCACTCTACCACTGAGCCACCTTCCCAGCCCTCCACTTCCAACTTTTTGATGGTTACTTGGAGATAATAGTCTCACACACTTGTCTGCCTAGGCTGGCTTCAAACTGAGTAGATGGGATTACAGGCACAAGCCACTGGCAGCCAGCTAGGATCTTAAAGCTAAGATTTTGCCTAAGCATA
Organism: Dipodomys spectabilis; assembly: GCF_019054845.1. NCBI lineage: Eukaryota > Metazoa > Chordata > Mammalia > Rodentia > Heteromyidae > Dipodomys > Dipodomys spectabilis. The sequence continues at coordinate 2,319,846 of NW_024870876.1, forward strand.
AAAGATGGTAAAAGTATGACCTCAAGTAAGGGAAGATGGAATGTCTTCTCTGTGGAAGACAGGAAGAGGCCAGGCCCTGCTAGATAGGCAAGCCTAGTGAATTCCAGAATGAAAAGTTCTGTCCTCACAATAGAGTTGGCCTATGAAATACTTCTTATTTCTTTCCTGTCCAAAGCGAATTACTGAACAGAGTGAGGCTCATACTCCCATTTCTATCTTGAATGTACTTTGTTCTTATTTTTTTCCTATTTTAAATTGTATAAATATACTTAATTTTTAAAGTATTTGTAGTAACTTTCTTTCCTTTTTTTTTTTAAGTAAAAGCTTTGATAGATCAAGAGGTAAAGAATGGCATTCCTTCTAACAGAATTATTTTAGGAGGATTTTCTCAGGTAAGATATGTCAGTACTTTCAGTATATTTATTTATATAGAAATGTATGGTTTCTATGGTTTCTTTTTTCTAGAGAAGAGTTTTTCTTTAAGAAGCTGTTATAGAATCTTGTAGTTGTATGGAATAAAATTTGATTAGAGTGGAACTAATTAATTTCTGCTTAGTATACTTTTTTTTTTTTGCTTTTCTAATTTCCTGGTCTCAGTGTTCATTACCTTTTAGAATGCCTGCAAAATCTATTCATTAAATAATAGATTGGAGCCTGGAATGTACTTTTAAAAAATAAGCACAATACATTGTAGTTAGGTTTCTAAGTTAATAACATATGCCCTTTTAATTGCACAGTTCTTAGAGAAAGCTACTAGTGGCAACCATAAGAAAGGGAAAAGGAGAACTTTTTTCCTTCTTTGGCCTATAAGATAGGTATGGATAAAAGTATGTAATGTTCACTTTGGTGTCTTCCTCTTTGTATTTCTTCTCCAACCTTCTGTACTTTCTCCATAGCCAATTTCTTTTTTTAAAATTTAATATTTTTTTTATTGTAAAAATACTGTACAGAGGGGTTACAGTTACATGAGCAAGGTAATGAGTATATTTCCTATCAAGCATTGTTGCCTCCTCCTTTGTTTTTCTCCTACCATACCTTCCCTCCCACCTCCACAACTACCCTAACCCCTGCCAAATTGTAAAATTCGTTTTTCAACATAGTGTCTTGTACATCTTATTGTTACAATGGGTCAACCTGTATCCCTATTTAAGCATTTTGTTTTTTCCCTTCCCCTCCCCAAATTAGAGAAGTGTATATACAAAAGATGCAGGGCACTGACATCAAATACAGTGAAAACGGGTTATACTGTGTGGGAGGAACATACAAAGAAACAAAAAAAAATCACATGGTACATTATAAATACTTTAGAAACAATAGCAAGCAAGAAAAAAACCACTTGTGTCCCTATCTTGGGGTTCATTTCGCTTAACATCATCTTATCTGGTTGTGTGTTTGTAGCTTTTGACCTTATCTGCTTGCCTCAGACATATATTGGTTATTGCAAATAAGGGAAACCATGGGACCTGTTTCTTTGTGCCTGGCTTTACTTCACTTAATATAATGTTTTCCAAGTCTTTCCATTTCCTAACAAATGGGACAGTGCCATTCTTTCTGATGGATGGAGGCATAGAATTCCATTATATAACATTTTCTTGATCCATTCATCTACTGAGGGGCATCTGGGTTGGTTCCATATCTTAGCTATGGTAAATAATGCTGCAATATACATAGTTCCACAGCCAGTTTCTTTTTTATTTATTTAGTTATTTATTATTGTGAAAATATTGTACAGAGGGGTTACAATTACATGGGCAAGATAATGAGTACATTTCTTATCAAGCATTGTAGCCTTCTCCTTTGTTTCCCCTTCCCATCCCTCCCCCCCCCCCCCAGTCCACCCCCCCCCCACCTCGCACCAAAGTTGTAAAGTTTGTTTTCGACATAACGACTTGTACTTCTTATTGTTGCAATGGGTCCACCTGTATCCCTATTTCAATGATTTGTTTTTCCTCTTCCCCTCCACAAATTATACTGACATCAAATACAGTGAAAGCAGGGGTTATACTGTGGGGGAGGGACATACTAAGCAACAAAGAAATAATCTTACAAATGTGTTGGAAACAATTGCATGAAAGAAAAAATACATTTGAATACATATCTTAGGGTTCATTTCCTTAACATCACCTTATCTGACCTTTTCTGCTTGACTCAGACATATACTATATATTGCAAATAAGGGAAACCATGGGACCTATGTTTCTTTGGGCCTGGCTTACTTCACTTAATATAATTTTTTCTAAGCCTTTCCATTTCCTAACAAATGGGGCAATGTCATTCTTTCTGATGGAGGCATAGAATTCCATAGTGTATATGTACCACATTTTCCATTCATCTACTGAGGGGCATCTGGGTTGGTTCCATATCTTAGCTATAGTAAATAATGCACAGCCAGTTTCTTTAGACTAAGATTCTATCAGTACTTCTGCTCATGTAACTCATTCCCCAATACAGTAGCTTCTAATCCATAAGTCTCCTCAATCAAGAACTTAGGGGACATTTCAAAGTTCTAGAATCATTTAAGAATAAAATTTGCTGGGCATTGGTGGCTCATGCCTGTAATCCTAGCTACTCAGGAGGCTGAGATCTGAGGATCACGGTTCAAAGCTAGCCCTGGCAGGAAAATCCATGAGACTCTGATCGAATAAACCACCAGAAAACTGGAAGAGGCGCTGTGGTTCAAGTGGCAGAGCACTTGCCTTGAGCTGAAGAGCTGAGGGACAGTGCCCAGGCCCAGAGTTCAAGCCCCATGACTGACAAAAATTAAAAAAATAAAATTCAATAGAAAGGGATGCTGTTGATAAAATTTAGTTAGAAGGTTTTGATTTGGCGATTGTGGTGATAATGTCTTGACACAATATGGGGATAGAGACTAATGATGTTTGATTAAAATGAGACATACGAATCTTATTACTTATAATTCATCAATTACAGCTTACAAAAACCAATTCCTAATACATTTAGGAAGAAGGAGTAGGTCAGGAGTCTTTGGCATTATATCTAGGGAACTGTAGATAAAAATAGAGCAAGGCTTCAGTAAGTAGCTAGGATTGAGCAAGCCATGAGGACTCTTCTACCTTCCTCTGTCTCTCTGTTCAACTGTTTCTTCTACCTTTCCATCATTGGTTGGCCATTGAAGCATTTGCATCCTGGAGCTTCCTAGCTTCTACATGTTACCATTCCAGCCATGCAGAGACTAGTAGTCCATAGTCCTGGGAGAAAGACTCTCATGCCCCATGACTCGTGGGCATAGACAGAATTAGGGGCCTGGAGATGGCTAGTAAGAATGTAGTTCCCAAGACAGGGTATGGGCAGACACTACTGCTAAACAGTAGTAGATAGGATTGCTATACAGTCATTACCTTGAATTTCTGTTTTAGAAAACAATACAAATTTGCTTCTAGGTTAGATTTTTTTGCCTAAGACTTTTCAGAGAACAAAATGGTAACTACGTATTTAGAATATGGCTACCTTACTTGTAATGTTTGAACTCACTCTCTCTTCACACTCCAATCTCTGCCTTTTTATTCACTCATGGCTGATTCACTTGTGCTGCAGATACACCTCAAGTGCAGCTTTTTTGTTTGTTTGTTTTTTGTTCCTGGTTTATTGGAGATGGAGTCTCTCAGACTTTTTTGCCCAGGCTGGCTTAACACTTCTAGCCTCAGATCTCAACCTTCTATGTAGCTAGGATTATAGGTGTGAGCCACCAGTGCTGGACTATTTTGTTACTTTATGAACATCATTAAGAAAGGGAAATTTTTCCTGCTGCAGACAGAATGCATGTTCCAGTCAGTCCCTGCTTTCTTTTCAGGGAGGAGCTTTATCTTTATACACTGCTCTCACCATGCAGCAGAAACTGGCAGGCGTCACTGCACTGAGTTGCTGGCTTCCACTTCGGACTTCGTTTCCACAGGTAGCTTGGTTGATGTGCATAACATAAAATTGCAGCGCTAAGAGGTAATAGATAATGTTGGGGAGTTCATCCTTTTATTTAATAAGCCGTTGTTTTTAAAAAGCAGTTTTATGCTTATAGTAAAATTGAGTGGAAAGTACAGAGTTCCTTTTTCCCCAGGAACATAGCCTCTCCCATTGTACACATCCTACACCACAGTGGTACCTTGGTTACAGATGGTGAACGTGCACCACTCATCACCTCATGGTTTTCATGAATCATAGTTTAAGAGAATTTCCCTAAAGTTTTTTTGTTGTATTACTGGGCTTTATATCTATATACTGTAATGTCTTTACTGTGGGTTACATGAAATGCAATAAGAAATAAGTCTATTGTTATGAATCATAATATTTGAAGATTTGGTACATTTTAGAGTATTATGAAATAGGGCTGTTTTAACAGAGTATTTTTAATGTTTAAAATATTTAGTGTTTGAAGTTTACTATCAGATATAATTTCTCTCCCTCCTTCCCTCCCTTCTTCCCTTCCTTCTTCCCTTCCTCCCTCTCTTCCTTCCTTCCTCTGTACCTTTTTCCCTCTCTCCCTACCTCTCCCTCTCCCTCTCCCTCTCTTTCTGTGTGTGTGTGTGTGTGTCTGTCTGTCTGTCTGTCTGCTAGGGCTTGAACTCAGGGCCTGGACACTGTCCCTGAACTTTTGTGCTCAAGGTTAGCATTCTACTATTTGAGCCATACTTCTATTTCCAGCTTTTTGATGGTGAGTTGGAATTAGGAATCTCATAGCCTTTCCTGCTTTGAACTGTGATCTTCAGATCTCAGCTTCCTGAGTAGCTAGGATTACAAGTGTGAGCTACCAGTGCACAGGCAGATATAATTTCTAAAAATTCAAACAATAGAGCCAATATACAGAACACATGGGAGGTTTGGACATTATTTTTGAACTCCTTTTTGCAGCACTGGGGATTGAATCTATGGCTTTTTTTCCCCTTATGTGTGCTAGGCATGTGTGCTGAAGCCTGCTTTTTTTTGAAGCCTTTTTTTGTTTTTCCCCCAGTCTTTTTTACCCTAGGCTGTCCTTACGATATTCTCCCACTTCAGCTTCCTGAGTACTAGATTGCAAGCATCCCAGTACTGGGGTTTGAACTCAGAGGAAGGCTTGCTCAGCCTGTAGTTAGTGCGCTACCACTTAAGCTGTGCTCCTAGCTGAGATTTTTTTTATTTCTGGCTAATTCAGGGTTGAGTCTTTCAGACTTTTCTGCTGGGCTGGCTTTGGACTGTGATCCTTTGGGTTTTAGCTCAGTAGCTAGGATTACAGGTATGAGCCATTGGCACCTTGCTTTTGGTTCAGTTTTTTTTTGTGTGTTTTTGTTTTGTTGGTTTTAGGGCTTGAACTCAGGGCCTGGGCACTGTCCCTGAGCCTGTGCTCAAGGCTAGTGCTCTACCACTAGAGCTACAGTGCCAATTTCAGTTCACTTTTTAAAAAATTTACTGATTATAGAGTGACATGCAGAGAGGTTACATTTACATGCATCAGGTAATAAGTATATTTCCATTTGTATGGTGTTACCTGTTTCTTCATTCTCTTCTATTCCCTCCCTCCCTCCCATCTTCACCCATGAGTTGTATAGTTCACTTTCATCAATGTCCATTGTGCTCCACTTTTTCACCCTTTTTCCTCGGATTCTGTGTCCTCCCCTCCCACAGATGTGCACATGAATACAATGTGTATTAGGTAAAAAATACAGAATCATTCAAAAAAATTTAAAGTCCTTTGTTTCCATATCTATGTAGTTTGATTCAGTATGTATATTATCTATCTATCTATCTATCTATCTATCTATCTGAAGAGGTGCTTGGGTATTACACCTTTGTGATTCTCTCCTAGGTATATGTGAGTATCTAGAATCCTGTGTAATTTGTCATATCCCAGTGCATTTTAGATTTAACTTTCTGCATATCAGAGAGAACATGTGGTGCTTGTTCTCTGATCTGGACTTTCTTCTCTTAACATGATTTGTTCTAGTTCCATCCATTTCCCTGCAAATAACATTATTTTATTCTTTCTAATGGCTGTTTAAAATTCCATTGTATATAGCTCCACACATCTTTTGTGGGGCATCTGGGTTGTTTCCATATCTTGGCTATTGTGAATAGTGAGGCAATGACCAATTCATTTTTAAATTTAAGAGTTTTATCTCTGTATAGTAGCTGGTATATTACACATAATATTTATTAACACATTCATTTGCCTGATGTATGCTAGTACTAATTACCTTACATATTAAGATACTGAGAATAGGAAGGTGAATTAAGATCTAATTGGCTACCAAGGCAAAATAATCATGCATCCTTTAGAAGTTTAAGTAAAGGAATGAGGGATCAAGGAATTTCATTTGGCCAAATATACTTGATAAGGTGCATATCTACAGTCTTATAATGCTTTTTATATATTTGCATCAATAATACTATTTTGTCTTGCTTTTTTGCAGGGTCCTATAAGTGGAGCTAATAGAGATATTTCTATTCTCCAGTGCCATGGAGATTGTGACCCTTTAGTTCCCCTAATGTTTGGTTGTCTGACTGCTGAAAAACTGAAAACATTGGTCAATCCAGCCAATGTGACTTTCAAAACATATGAAGGCATGATGCACAGTTCATGTCAACAGGTAGGTACTTGGAGTTAGCTTTTTTTTTTGTCAGTCGTGGGGCTTGAACTCTGGGCTTGGGTACTGTCCCTGAGCACTTCAGCTCAAGGCGAGCGCTCTACCGCTTAAGCCACAGCGGCACTTCCCGTTTTCTAGTGGTTTATTGGAGATAAGAGTCTCACAGACTTTGCTGCCCGGGCTGGCTTTGGACCGTGATCCTCAGATCTCAGCCCCCTGAGTAGCTAGGATTACAGGCGTGAGCCACTGGTGCCCGACTTTGGAGTTAGCTTTGTGCAGAATTCAAAGATGAACAATATTCTCTTTTATTCATGAACATTTAAAATAGTTTATTTAAAATTTAGTAGGAGGAGTTGGTTTATTTAAAATTTAGGAGGAGCTGGGCATCAGTGGCTCATGCATGTAATCTTAGCTACTTAGGAGATCTGAGAATTGTGGTTGAAAGCCAGCCCAGGCAGGAAAGTATGTGAAACTCTTATCTCTAATTAATCACCCAAAACCCAGAGTGGAGCTGTGGCACAAGTGGTAGAGTGCTATCCTTGAACAAACAAAGGCTCAGAGACAGTGCCTAGACTCTTAGTTCAAGCCCTAGCACCAGCACCAGAAAAAAAAAATATTTTTAGCAGGAGAGAAAGATATAGAGAAAGCAGAATGTGATACATGTGTATTATATTAGCAGGCATTGTTTTGGTGGTTCTGGGGTTTGAACTAAACACTTGCCAGGTTGGGACTCTACAGATCAGTCACACCTCTAAACCCAGATTAGCTGTTACTGAAAAGTATCCTGGAAAACAGAGGAGTGAGATTATAATTTTATTTTAGGAGCATTGAGATTACAGTAGAAGAGATAGATTTTTGAAGAATAGGCTGAATATACCAAGTATGCAGATAAGGGACTATAGGGTAGGAGAATTGAAATGTCCAGTTAGGCTGGAGTCTTTATGAAAAGCTTGATGTTAAGATAAGAGAGAAGGAGCAGGGGTTCTGTTGTAGAAGCTTTTAGGTTGTACTATCAGCAAGACTCCATTCTGTAGTCAGCCAGAAACCATGTATTTCTGACTGAAGTGAGTTGTGATCTAATCTACATTCTGGAACAACCAGATAAGACTGAATCCAGTAGAATTTACAGGTCAATTCTATTGATAGGAAAGAAGGAAATATTAGACACTTAAGGTTAATAGGAAGAATATACTACTAAGTTTAGTGACTATTGAGACTGACATACCCTGTGACAGCAAAGGAATGTTGAACATATCTGTCTGATACTCAAGCCTATCAATGGAGATTTGGAATAACTGTCACTATTGTTGATCAGTAAACAACTATTGTAGGAGAATACTGTCAAAATGCTTGGCATAGTGGTAACATGCCTGTAATTGAAGCTGTTCATAAGGCAGAGATAGAAGGATTAGGTCTGAGATTATTCTGGGCAAAAAGGAACAAAACCTATTTGATGAATATGGTTGAGGTAATTTATTTGCATAGATGAAAATAGAACAATGAGCTGGGCACCGGTGGCTCAGGCCTGTAAACCTAGCTATTCAGGAGGACTGTGTTTTGAAACCAGTCTGGGCAGGAAAGTCCATGAAAAATGGAAGTGGCACTGTGACTTAAGGTGGTAGAGCACTAGCCTTGAGTGAAAGAGCTTAGGGACAGTGCCCAAGCTCTGAGTTCAAGCCCAAAAACCAATAAAAAAGAAAATAGAACAATGAAACCTGTCAAAATGTTTTAGAAGTGAGGAGATATGGGGTAAGGGACTGATAGAGAAGGGAATAAGGTTGATTTGGGATACATTGTCTGTATGTATGGAAATGTTACAATGAAGTACTCCTTGTACAATTAATGTATGCTAGTAAAAAAAAGGGGGAAAAATTTAACAGACCTATTTGAAAATCAAACTAAAAGAAAAAGGTTTGAAAGTATGGTTCAAGAAGGTAAAGTACTTAGCTGGCAAGTGTGAGGCTCTGAATTCAATCTCCAGTACCAAAAGGAAAAGGAAAAAGGAAAACGACAAGAAGAGGAAAAGGGAAGAAAGGGAGGGGGGGAATCTTAGAGATCATATGATAGAACTAAAACCATAGATGGACTGTCTTATCTACAACAAAGAGAAAACACTAGTGAATTGAGACAGATAATGGATATGTGTAACAGATAAAGAGCTTTCATTTTGATGCTCTTTTTCAATAAAGAAATAGGTTCACTTGATGAAAACAAAGGAAGCTGGGATAGGTGTGGAACTTGTAAAGTCTTGTAATAAAAAGAGATTAACTGCTAAGCAGTAAAGTAGTCCAAGCTAACACTATTTCACAACCACTCAGCTTGCTTGGCTAAGTCATTTGCTTTAGGGAAAGAATGATAAGAGGGCCAGGAATCCTTTAAGTGCTCTCCCACTAAAATGAAGTATTCCATCCAGAAAAGGGAGGGTCAGTTAGGAGCTGGCCCCTTGCATACTCATTTAGGAGTTCCCTACTGAGGGGTAGGGAACCTTCTCTCATGCCTGCCAATGGCCATTTGGATATTTATAACATCTTTTAAAGGTCGTATATAATTATCAATACAGACAGAAAACAGCAACCAAGAAGCATGTGTCTGTTTCAGGGCCAGCAAGGTGTTTGTGTTAACACATTTGAGGACACTGAATGAAATGAGCAGCAGGAGGTGTCATAGGCCTCAGGGTCTGGTGAGGACACTGTCAGAGTAACTACAAAGTTCTTTTTTTTTGGGTCCAGTCGTGGGGCCTGAACTCTGGGCCTGGGCACAACTGTCCCTCAGCTCTTCAGCTCAAGGCTAGCGCTCTATCACTTGAGCCACAGCGCCAATTCCGGCTTTTTTCTTTTTGCTTATGTAGTGCTGAGGAATTGAACCCAGAGCCTCAGGCATGCAAGACAAACGCTCTACAACTGAGCCACCTTCCCAGCCCCTCTACATAGCTAATTTCTGATCTGGTGAGGTGGATGCCTTTGAAATGGGCTTGAGGGAGATGGGAAACAAAGCCAGATTACTGGAGGTTTCCTCGAGTTTGTTTTCTAATAAAGACTTGGTATGTTCATCTGTATTTCCAGGCTATTATAAGACATACTTTCTTTCAAATGGTTAGTTGTATGCAATACCTTATGAAAGGCACAAATAGTTCATATTATGGATTTAGTTAGCATTGCATTCTAATGAGAAAAATGGTAAAAGCTAGGCTTCTCCACTTTCTCTATATAGTTGTTACTAATTACAGTTACTGACATTTCTTGGCATAGAGATTGTCTCTTTTAAACTTCCTCACTCCTTAGTGTTGTTTTTAAGAATAAGAAGATATCATTTTCATGGAACTAGATAATAGGTGAAAACTATCATTTCAGTCTAAGTAAACCTTATAGAGACGGCTCTGAAATTTCTATTAAAGGCACATGAGTTGGGTAGAGTGCCTGCCTAGTAAGTGCAAGTCCCTAAGTTCAAATTCTGTACCATAACAACAAAAACAACAACTATTGGAGGCTCTTATTTCTTTTTCTTTTGCACCTTCCCCCCCTTGTTTGTTATTGGCTGGGAATGAAACCCAGGCCCTGGAGTATGCTAGGCAAGTGCTCTACCACTGAGCTATACCCTGGGCCTCCATTTTTGTGTGTGTCTTTTCACTGTAGTTGTAAAAAAAATACATACATGGCCTCATTTTATCTATGGGTTTACTTAATGATATTTTCATGACCTAATTTCTGACTTATATACCTGCTTATTAAATTACTTTTTCCAAACAGGAAATGATGGATGTCAAACAATTCATTGATAAACTCCTACCTCCAATTGATTGATGTCACTAAGAGGCCTTGTGTGGAAGTACACCAGCATCACTGTAGTCAATTATAAACCTTCTCCCATGCCTGATCTTAAAACTTCTAATGTTTGCAGTGGTAAAATGTTTTGCAAATACATACAATGATTCAGATTCAATAATGTCTCCCCATGGGAATATGATCTTTTAAGTTTCTATACATGTATTTGTATAAGATAATCCAGATTATAGTAGTAGTAAAATAAGTGAAGCCATCAGCTTGTTTTTCTCAAATATAATTTAGAAAATAATAAAACTGTAATCAGAGTTTTTATTATATCATTTAAAAACTACTAGTATTCTTAGTGAAACTTTGTTCAGATGTAAACAAGCAGTTAAGGTATAAATGATGTATTAATGCTGTGGTTTAGTCTAGGGAGTTGTTCCACAATTGCTTAGCTGTCATGCAGTGTCTGTATTTTTATATCTGTATTCATGGATATGTAATTACTGTAATACATAAGAATTAGATGGTAATGGTATTATTCCTAATACTAGGAATAATGCTTTTAAATATCAGAAAAGACTAATACTGTACTCTTGAATGAATGGCCTTTTTATTTGAGGGACAAGGCTTTTTCCCAGATATCATTTCTATTTAATACCCTTCTATCCTCTCAAAAAAATATTTTCTTTCTTGACTTTTACAGTAGACCAAATATTGACTCCCTGACATAGACATCTGTCAAGATATGCTGTAATTTTATATTCTGAATCAGATACATGGTATTTAAAATCTATGTACATTATAAAAGAAGTCAAACATAAACTTCCTGTACTACGTATTTCAGATTACACCTTAGTCCAAATTTAGATCTAATTACTAGAATATTTAGGTAATATGATTATGTGGTTTAGTTTCTTGTTAAAAAAAAGGATAGCTAATACTCTGGTATGTTCAGAGATGTTTAAGATTGATCTTAAAATCAAATTATTAAATGATTGGGTATGTAGCATAGAATTTTAAGTTTACCTTTTCTGTATGTATGTTTGAAACCCATGAGTGTTTCATTAGAAACTTCTACATTATTTCTGTGAACAGACTTACTTGAAATTTTCACTTTAGTCAAATGAATTTTAAAAATTATTTCTTTTGAGCCAGGCACTGATGGCTCACACCTATAATCCTAGCTACTCAGGAGGCTAAGAGCTGAGGATCACTGTTTGATGCCAGTTGGGGCATGGAAGTTTGTGACCACCAAAAATAATGAGTTTATGACCACCAAAAATAATGAGTTGTGGCTCAAGTAGTAGGGTGCCAGCTTTGCCTGGAAAAGCTAAAGAACAGCCGCTGGGCCCTGAGTTCAATCCCTAGGTACTAGTACCAAGAAAAGATCTTTTGAGCAAACCTAGAAATAGTATTTGATTTTTAAGTAAAAATTTCTGGATTAACAGTAAAAATTACTTAAAAACAAATTATGGATAATAAAGATCAGAACCCTATACTGTTTAATATATACTACACAGTTTAATATGTAGCAAAGATATGTGCTTGGTATTTCTGAACAGTGTTAATTTTTCTGCTGTATTCCAACTGATCAAAACAATGTTAAGAATGCATCTTTATAAATGGGTGCTAATTGATCATGGAATTTAGTAATGGATTATACAGGATGTTAATAATGAAGCCATATGTTTGTGTCTGGATTTGAAAAATTTCAACAATCATTTACTAAGTCATTTGCCTTGAAGAACATAAACATTTCAGTTACACAAACCAATAAGGTCTTTATGGCAAGAAATACCCCAGTGAAATGTGGTGTAACATGGGAATATGTAAATGTTTTTCACGGTTTCTATCAATGTGAGATAAAATTTAATTCTGACTTTTCTGTGACTGTTATTTCAAGTATTTCTGCTTTTGCTTTGTTTTCAGAGTATTGATATATAGCCCAGGTAGACTAAAACTCTTGATCTTCCCGCTATACCTCAAATACAGGTGTATATTATGCTGGACTGTTTTAACATTTGGGTTTAACTTTGAATGGGTATCTATAATTAAAAAGAAAACTAACAGTGTAATCATAAGAAAATACATTAGGAAAGATATTTTTTTTTTTGCCAGTCCTGGCACTTGAACTCAGAGCCTGAGCACTGTCCCTGAGCATCTTTTTCAAGGCTAGCACTCTACCACTTGAGCCATAGTGACACTTCTGGCTTTTTCTGTATATGTGGTAGTGAGGAATTGAACCCAGGACTTCATGAATGCTAGGCAAACACTCTTACCACTAAGCCACTAAAAAAAGATTTTGATGATGGTGTGATAAGCTTAGAATGGAAAAAGGGATGATAGAATCTCATGCTGTTTTAATCTGCTTAAAAAGTTTTTGTTTTCAGTGTTCTTAACCTATTTAAGAATCTTATTTTTTTTCCTTTTGCCTTTTTAGTATAGAATTCACTGGAATTTGGGCTGGGAAGGTGGCTCAGTGGTAGAGTGCTTTCCTTGCATGCATGAGGTCCTGGATTCCATTCCTCAGCACCACATAAGCAGAAAAAGCTGCAAGTGGTGCTGTGGCTCAAGTGGTAGAACACCGGCCTTGAGCTGAAGAGCTGAGGGACAGTGCCCAGGCCCAGAGTTCAGGCACCATGACTGGCAAAAAAAAAAAAAAAATTCACTGGAATTTTAAAATTAGTGTCCTAAAATCAGTTATACTGGAAGTTTTCCTCCATGTATTACATTATTGATTTCTGACCTTTCCTAGTATAGGAGGATTTGTTCTGTTCTGTGTTGTCAGTTTTTCAGTTGCTTTTTTTTTGGGGGGGGGAGGGGTGTCAGTCATGGGGCTTGAACTCTGGGCCTGGGTGCTGTTCCTCAGCTCTTCAGTTCAAGGAGAGTGAACTACCACTGAAAAACCTCTGGTTTTTCTGGTGGTTAATTGGAGATGAGTCTCCATGGCCTTTCCTCGGATCTCAGCCTTGTGAGTAGCTAGGATTATAGGTGCAAGCCACCAGTGTCCAAGCCTTTCAGTTTGTTTTTGAATATTTAAAGTGACCAGCTCAGCTTTAAGTGAGTGTTTGTTTACTTTTGGTATAATCCTCATGGCAAGAGAGTTCTACACCAAAAAAAGTTGTCTAATATCCTCTGTAGATTTACCGTCCATAGCAGTACATTTGATTATTTTTATTTCTTTTTCCATCATCACTATGAAAAAATACTGTGTGTTAACAATGATCAGAGCTTGCTATTAGTATATTACTGAGGTCACAGATATGGCATAAACACACATACATGATTGGGAAGTTTCCTTGCTATTGTAGTCAGTCTTTTTGACACTGTTAAAACAAGATATACAACACATTTATTACCTTCTAAGTACTTTTTTACTTTGTAGAAAATTAATTATGCGGGGCTGGGAAGATGGCTCAGTGGTAGAGGGCCTTGCATGCATGAGGCCCTGGGTTTGATTCCTCAGCACCATACACAGAAAAAGCTGGAAGTGGTGCTGTGGCCCAAGTGGTAGAGCACTAACATTGAGCTGAAGAGCTAAAGGACAGCGCCCCCGGTCCAGAGTTCAGGCCCCATGACTGACAAAAAAATTTAAAAAAATAAAATAAATAAATTAGGCAATACCAGACTTATACTAAACATTTTAGATCCTTTATTCATATGATCCTGTAATTAGACAGGATATAAACAATGTGCCTGTGATTACAGAGCTGTTAAGATTCAAATTAATGTCCCTTACAACCTTGTTCTATGCACAATTGGGGTGATATCAGAGGTTTTTAGCACAAAGTTTATTTGATATGAAATATCTAGAAATGCTGAGTAATGTTATGATGCAAGTCATTGTGCCATAGAGAAACTGTAATCTCTAGTGGCCAGAGAGACCAATGAAACACACTTACATGTGTGCACTGAGCTCAGATGAGGTAAGGTGTGGAAATAATGCACCATGATAAAGCCAAGAGTTGCACACAAAGTAAACAAGGGGAAAGGTTTGGGCCCCAGCACAGGAAAATAAAAGGAAGCTTGTTGTCTGGTACCTTGTACTTTTCTGGGTGCCTAGCTACTCAGGAGGCTGAAATCTGTGAGGACTGCACGTTCTGGGCAGAAAAGTCCACTAGACTTTGTTGTTATTGGGGCTTGAACTCAGGGCTTTGATGCTATCCCTGAGCTTTTTTGCTCAAGGCTAGCATTCTACCACTCTGAGCCATATCTCCACTTTCAGGACTTTTATTTCCAATTAAACATTTAAAAAGCTGGAAGTGGAGCTTTGGTTCAGTTTCAAAGCTCAAGGACAGCACCTAGTCCCTGGGCTGAAGCCCTAAGAACAACACATACGCACACGCACACACACACAGAAGCTTGTTTATATATTGGGCTGGGTGCTAGATTAGGAAAAGTGATTTTCCCCCTGAAATGTTTTTAGGCAGGATCTTATGTGTACGTATCTTTAGATTTTGAATATACTATTTCTCTGGGCCAGTAACACAAAAATTAACATCAAGAACCTCTGGACCAGCTAGCCTTTAGCTCACGTGGAAGATATAAAGAGTCAAAGTTTACATTCAGGAGCTGTATAAATTCAGCCCTGTTGAAGCTGAGCTGCACTCCCCAAACTGCAAACCAAATGAAACAGTCACTACAAATGAACAGCTGGTGACGAAAGAGGAAAGGTTAGACTGCTAAGAACATTTAAGTAATATAGTTCTTAGATGTAAGAATATAAAAGGAAAGGCATGAAAATGAAGATAGAGGGGATGGGAAGGTGGCTCAGTGGTAGAGCGCTTGCCTTACATGCCTGAGGCCCTAGGTTCGATTCCTCAGCACCACATAAGCAAAAAGAAAAAAGCCAGAAGTGGCGCTGTGGCTCAAGTGGTAGTGTGCTAGCCTTGAGCTGAAGAGCTGAGGGACAGTTCCCAGGCTCAGAGTACAGGCCCCACGACCGGACCCCCCCAAAAAAGAAAATGAAGATAGAAAAAGAGGTGTAGAAATGAAAATACTTCTTCCAACAGAAAAAATTTGGTGGAGAAGGTACAAAATTCTTGAAGAAAAATACATAAGAATGGACCAGCTAAATAAATTCAAAATAAAATGGAATGCTGTGGAATTATGAGAATGGAATGAATGCATAATATTTTCATTTGGAAAGGATTCTCTGATGAAAAATAGTATAAAGAGCTGAAAGGGGTATAAGGAAGTAAGATCATATATCTTAGAATTCGTATTTAAGAAAAAAATGAAATAATGACGGTAAAAAGGAGGGGAGAAAGCAGAGCTGCCCTTGGTATACATTTTTCAGATATTTTCAGATATACGAATTTCAGATATTTTTTTATTGTGTTATAAGGCTTACCATTTTAACAAAGCTCTGGGGAAATCAATGGCTAGATCCAGTGGTGCATTGAACAAAGGGGTTAAATTCCATAAATCAGATGAGTACAATGCTTCTTGGACAATTCACCCCTTTCTTAGCTTTCCCTCATCTTCATTTCCCATTTCCCTTTCTTGACTACAAGTTGCAAGGGTTTTGTTTTTCATTTGTGGTTTTGTTTTTTTTGTTTAATTTTTAATTTTATTGTCAGTCATGGGGCTTGTACTCAGGGCCTGAGTGCTGTCCCTGAGCTCTTCTGCTCAAGGCTAGTGCTCTACCACTTGAGTCACAGTTCCACTTCTGGTTTTTCTGGTGGTTAATTGGAGGTAAGAGCCTCAAGGACTTTGCTGCCTGTGCTGCCTTCGAACCATGATCCTCAGATCCTGAGTAGCTAGGATTACATGCATGATCCATCAGTGTCTGGCCATAGTTCATAGTGTATATTGACTGCATTTGTTCACCCTTACTCCCTCCATTCCTGTGCCTACCTTTTGCCTCCTCTCCCCCCCCCAAAAAACACACACACACACACAAAAATATGTTTCTATTTCCAGGAATTTGTTTTGATGCATAGTACTTTAGTTGTTCAGAGGAGTTTTGCCTTTTGGTTCCTACCCTAAATGTATTCTCCTTAGTTTATGTGTAAATGCATAAATCTTTTAATACATTTTTATGTCCAGTTGTATTTTAGATTTAGCTTCCACATAAGAGAGAAAACATGCTCTGGTTCTCTCTCTGAGCTTGGCTTGAGAGTATAGAACATTAACTAAGAATATTAAGTCCAGCTAAGTTACTCCCCCCCCTTTTTTTTGTGGGTCATGGGGCTTGAACTCTGGGCTTGGGCGCTGTCCCTGCGCTCTTCAGTTCAAGGCGAACACTCTACCACTTCCAGTTTTCTAGTGGTTTACTGGAGATGAGTTTCACAGACTTTCCTGCCTGTTCTGGCTTTGAACCATGATCTTCAGATCTCAGCCTCCTGAGTAGCTAGGAGGCATGAGCCACTGGCACCCAGCTAGCTAAGTTACCCTTCAACATCAAAGGAGAAATAAGGACCTTCCATGATGAGCACAATAAGCTGCTCATGATCACTAACCCAACATTGTTAAAGATATTTAATCTTTCAAATAGGTGTGGAGAAGACAGTCACAAACACCAGAGCTCAGGAAAGAATAGATTTCAAAAATAGATGAATACATGAGAATTAGAAAGAATTAGTTATTTCCAACTCAGTAAGCCAGCAACCTCCAAAATAAATAAAAGTGAAAGGATTGATACAAACTACATTAAACCCAAGAGAACTGAGATATTTCTGAGGAATTTACTCAGAAGCAAGTTTAACAAAGGGAAGGGAAGTTAACAGACTACAAAAATAAAAGATTCAATATAAAATTAAATGAAAATCGCAGGAAAAACAAGCAATAATTAATGGTAAAAATTAATGGTTGATAGTATCAACCAAGGGAAAAATAATCCAACATAACTATAGATATTAGCAAACACTTCTCAATATAACCTTAAATACAAATAGCCTTAACTAATCAAAAGATGCAGATTGGCTGATTGATTAAAAACCAAGATCTCAGTATTTGCTATCCACAAGGGAGATGTTTCAATAGAGAGGACACATACAGTCTGTGAAATGAATGGAAAACAATATACCAAGAAAGTGGAAGCTGAAAGGAAGCATGAATAACTATACCTAATCAGATAAAAGAGACCCAATAAAAACTGAGATAAACAGAGTTACTATATAGTACTATAAGGAATTGGTATTTCAATTATGAAATGCCAATTAGAAGTTTATGTACACAAAATGTTGGTACATTCAATTCATGAAATAAACACTACTGAACATAGACAGGTGCATACAGATAAAACAATATTAGGCAACCTTAGTATCCCAGTCTTAAAAAAATTTTTTTACTGTAAAGATACTGTACAGAGGGGTTACAGTTACATGAATAAGGTAATGAGTACATTTCCTATTAAGCATTGTTACCCCCTCATTTGTTTTTCTCCTACTATCCCTTCCCTCCCCATCTCTCCAACTCTGCCCTCCCCCCATTCCAGTCTTATCAATAGGTAAGTCATCCATAAAAACCCAACGAACTTAATTAATAGTACAGTTTAACTATTAATTAAATTGACGATAGACACTAACAATATTCATCCAACTGAGGTGATCTACATGTTCACAGCAGTCCATGAAACTTTAATATAGATCACATTTTGGCCATAAAGCAAGTCTTTACAAATGTGAAAAATAATGTATTTTATCAGATCGTAATAGAATACTATTAAAAATCAAAAGAAGCTAATACAATTAAAAATTGAAAGAAACCACAGATTTTAATAATCTAGTCACTAAATATTGGAGACAAAGCTTTTTCAAATGAAAATGAAAACAACATACTAGAACAGATAGTATAAAACAAAGGCAGTTCTAAAAGGGATGATAGGCACACATGCCTACATTAAAAAGATCTTTAAAAAAAGATTGATGAGATGTACAAGTCCTTATGTCGAAAACGAACTTTACAACTTTGGTGCGGGGGAGGGGAGGAAGATGGGGGGGGCGCGGGGGGGGGGGGGGATGGGAAGGGGAAACAAAGGAGGAGGTTACAATGCTTCATAAGAAATGCACTCATTATCTTGCCCATGTAATTGTAACCCCTCTGTACAGTATTTTCACAATAAAAAAAAAGATTGATACAAACTATATTAAACCCGAGAACTGAGATATTTCTGAGTAATTTACTCAGAAGCAAGTTTAACAAAGGGAAGGGAAGTTAACAGACTACAAAAATAAAAGATTCAATATAAAGCTGAATGAAAATTGCAGGGAAAAACAAGCAATAATTAATGGTAAAATGCCTGAAAAATTTCTAGATTTGAAAGAAAACAGATTTGAAGAAGTTACTACTAACAGAATAAACAAAACCTCTACTGAGATTTAGTGAAAAGCAAAATAATACAAAATTTAGGATGGGGTGAGGTGCTACATGCCTATAATCCCAGCTTCTCAGCAGGTGAAGAAAAGACCAACTATGGTCTGATTGGTGATCTTTGCAAAAAGTCCAATGCTCTATGTATCTGAAAAACAACATCAAAAACACAGAAGAGTTAAATGCTGGGGCATGGCCCAAGTGGTACAGCAGGAAGCCCTTAGGTCAAGCCCCGATACAGAAAAACAAGACAAAAAAACAACAAAAAAACCCACACCAAACTAGTAAAGAAATCAAGACCAAAATGAATGATGTGCGTGGATCATGCTGTAGTTTGAATATTTGATTCCCAAGCTTAATAGGTGGAAATTTAATTCCTATTGGTAGGTATTAGATAGCCATGACTTCCATTTGACTTTTAAAAAGATCACTTTTTCTTTAGTCCAGAGCTTGGGGATTAGTATCTGAATGCCTAAATTTTAGCTAGACCTGATTGAGATAAGATTTCCAATTTTTCTTAGGAGAATAATTTTTATATATAACTTTTTATATATTAACTTTATAGTACTTTAAGAAATATTTCTAAAGATATTTGCACATACATATGTATGACATACACAGGAGTGAAGTATACATTAGAAAAAGCCCTCAGGCTGGGTGCTAGTGGCTCATGCCTGTAATCCTAGCTACTTAGGAGACTGAGATCTGAGGATTACAGTTCAAAGCCAGCCCAGGCAGGAAAGTCCACATGAGACTCTTATCTCCAATAAAAACCACTAGAAAATCGGAAGTGGTGCTGTGGCTCAAGTGGTAGAGCACTCGCCTTGAGCTGAAGAGCTGAGGGATAGCGCCCAAGCCCAGAGTTCAAGCCCCACGACTGACAAAAAAAAAAAAAAAGTCCTCTGATGAAAATCAGCCACAAGGGCTGGGAAGGTGGCTCAGTGGTAGAGTGCTTGCCTTGCATGCCTGAGGCCCTGGGTTCGATTCCTCAGCACCACATAAGCAAAAAAAAAAAAAAAAAAAAATCAGCCACAAGACCACGCCAGATATTTTGTGCATTTCCAGAGACAAATGAAGTTTTGCCTGATGGTTGATAGACTAGTGTACAAAAATCTTACCAATAAACAATTATATTAATTTAGCGTATTCTCGGATCTTTTGGCCAGAGGTTAATTACAATTCTCCCTAGGGGGCAATAAGATGACATCCAAGTGTCATCATGGAAGAGAGATGGTCTCTATGGAATATGGCCACTAGGGGAGGCTACCACAAGATTTTTCCAAAAGACTTTCAGATGAAATATAAGCCATGCTATATACAACTTATAAGCACAAATCAAATGTGGAAAACACAAACAAATGGGAATTTTTTTTTGCGGGGGGATTCCCAGAAAAAGGTGATAGAACCAATTTAAGAAGTTCTCCTTTCAAACTAGACTGTACTTCATTTAATATTTTCAAATGAAATTTACTTATTTATTCACTTATTTATTTATTCTCGTGCCAGTACTTAGGGCTTTGTCTTCTTGCTCTGCTTTTTCACTCATGACTGGCCCTCTACCATTTGAACCACACCTCCAGTCCTATTTCCTTTAATTTTTGATAGCTTGGGTAACATGATAACACAAATAGAAACTTTTTTCATCTGGATTTTAACCAGCAACACAAAAAATATCTGAGGAGAGCAAAAAACTCCAATGGGCAGAGAGCAAAATGCAAAGTCTGTCCAGAAAGTTAAGAGTAATAGAAGTTTCTAGAGGGGGGAAAAAAAAGAGATGTTTAATTTTGAGGGATGGGGGGAACATATCAGAGAGTTGAAAGAAGATCCATTGGATCTTTGTTGAGTTTGAAAACTTGGGCATTAAATATCTGTCCTGACTTAGTATGTGAAGGGAATAGAAACTCATAGTTGTCTGCATACGGCAGAGCTTAGAGTGCCTACCTAAGCCTCCAGAGATTTGAGAAAAGGTTAAAGTCTTCACGAATGGATGCATCTTAGGAACTGGAAGACAGGAGAGGGCTATGAGCAGTTTGGATCATGCAAACAGGGCAATGGAAAGCTAGGATCATTTAGAGTATCAAAGGAATCTTTACTTTTGAGGACGCATGCCAGACAACATGAGGCCTCAACAGAAGGAATCTCAGAACATTTACAGAAATTGTGGCAGAAAAGTTGTAAAATGGTGCTACAGTTAAGAATGCAGTTCTGAAGGCAGATTTCTCAATCTGACAGTTTGTAAACCAGCCATGCCACATTACAAAAAAAAAAAAAAGGGCATCAAATTTAGCTCAGTATTGGAAAATGTGCCCCAAGAATGAGTCTTAAGTGGGTGGATGTGGCTTATCCTACATTGGAAAAGGGACTGTCAGTGGGCATTCCAGCAGCAGAAAAGGGGCCTAGATGCACATGGGGGACAGAATTGGGTGTGTTACCCTTAGTGGGGTATCCTTTTTAATCAGAGGGACCCCAAAATCAGGAGAACATTCTCAAGGATGAGTGGACCCCTGTAGTGCAATTTCAGGGTTGAGAGGACCCCAGTAGTTGAAGTCAAAGTACTAGGTCTAGACTAGCTCTGACCAGAGAAAAGGAGGGACAATGAACAACCATTATTCACCTCTGGCATCAACATTTCTTATACATGGCAGCAGCACCCTTCTGTAGGGCAGAGATAAAGTCCTTGGAGTTGATAGGGTATGGAAGTAAAAGTATGAAAGAGTTAGAATCCTCTCTTGGATTGGCAGTGAGGACTTGAAACAGAGATGACAGGCTCTTCACTCTTACAGATTGCAGGCAGTCCTTTTGCCCTGATCGTTTTTGTTTCACCAGAGTTGCCCTAGCCAGAGATCTGCATTTTCAGAAGTAGGTCATTCTACCAAAGAGTCTATAGAAATTTTAGGTCCTTTACTCCTAGGAGTGATTAGTTCCAGAAACCTGAGAGGAGGAAATCTTAGGTCTCACCATGGAGTCATCTGTCCAGAGACCTGAAGTTTCTTCCACATCTAAGTATTATTACTAAAGGTCCTGTTATAAAATAAGTCCTCCAAGTCTTTCCTTCAAGTGCCAGTCTTTAGCCAAAAAAAAGCCAAGAGATTGTGAAAACCATTGGGTTAGAATAAGAGAAGGAAAAGTTTATTAAGACACTATTAGAGAAAAATGCTGGGCAGCTAGGTAAAGAACAGCACTGTTATTGCTGTTACTGCTGCTGTGCCATTAGGGTGTTGGGTACAGGTTTTATGGGGATAGCTGAAATTTTGCTGATTGGCTACCTACCTTTCCGTGGCAGAATTCAGACCATGGTTTGAATTTGGCACATGCATAAAAATCCTGAGAGCTTAGTTTTTACACCTGTATTTCATCTGGCCTATTTTGCATTTTACCTGGACCCTGGTATTTCTGTCATGTCTCCCTAAATGGGGATCCTCCATAAAAACTACCAATAAAGAAAAGCCTAAGATCAGAGGGTTTCAGTGGTAAATTCTATCAAATAAAGAATGGTTAATAAAAATTATAAACCATTGTTTTGTATTAAACTCTGACACTAGATCCCAATAGACCAGGCCAAAAATCAAAATGGAGTTGCTCGTGCTAAAGTTCTAGTTACCAAATCAGAGTGTTTATTTCACATTGCTAAACTTCAGGACTTAGGGAGAAATCAGCCAAATTTCCCAAACAGACCAGTACAATTAGCATGATAATGAAATTATCTGTCCTTAATCCTTGTACCAAAAAATTGCCCATTTTTACTTATTGCTCTGTCATTTCATCCCATCATGTAAGAAAAACAATTTTTCAATGAACAATCTGCTTTCATTTTTTCAACTTCTGCATGCGTCAAATCA
Source organism: Dipodomys spectabilis (assembly GCF_019054845.1). Lineage (NCBI taxonomy): Eukaryota > Metazoa > Chordata > Mammalia > Rodentia > Heteromyidae > Dipodomys > Dipodomys spectabilis. Next base: position 2,342,340 of record NW_024870876.1, read on the forward strand.
TAATCTCAGCCTTCTGAGTAGCTAGGATTACAAGTGTAAGCCAGTGACGCCCGTTTCATAGCTTTTCTTTTCATTTGTCTCATAAAAGTCACCTTTCCTGCCCAGCCTATTAGAACACTCTACTTTATAGAAAATTACATGGTAAGATATAGTAGAAAATAAGAACAAGTGAGATATTTAGCTAAGTTATTTTTTCTTTTGACAATACTTTTCAACACTTTTAAAGTAAAAGACCATCTCCTCATGCATTCCATGAGACCAGTATCACCTGTTACAAAACCATCCAAAGAACTCCAGACCACAATCTTTAATCAATACAGCTATAAAACTCTTCAGTGAAATTCTAGTAAAAAAAAAAAATCTCTAGGTCTATAATCATAGTTTAATATAGAATGAGTATCAACTAATCCAGATAAAGCATCTGACAAAACCCAATACCCAGTAATGATAGAAATGCTTAGCTGAGAAGAAAACTTCCTTAACATGAAATGTGTCTGAAAAACTCACAGCTAACATCATACTTCATGGTAAAAGATGGAAAGCTTTCTTTCTAACAGATTGTTGTCTTTGCCTATTTCATTCAACAGTGTACTGAAAGTTCTTGACAGAAATTGTCAAGAAAAAAGAAAAGGAATCGCAAAGAATTAAGAAAAGCTGTTTACAAATGAGGCAACCTTGTATAAAAATTCAATTGACACCATTAAAAGTCCTTTAAAAGCTCTATTAAAGCTAATAAATTCAAAAAATTTGAAGGATAAAACATTACCAAAAGAAATTAAAGTCGATTTACAGTAATGGAATGACATGCCATTGTTATAGATTGGAAGACAATATTGTTAAAATGGTAATAGTTAATGTCCATGGTCTTCATTTGGAGATTATTTTTGAGACTTAACACTAAAAGGTGTTAAGCACTGGTGGCTCACGCCTGTAATCCTAGCTACTCAGGAGGCTGAGATCTGAGGATCATGGTTCAAAGCTAGCCCAGGCAGGAAAGTTGCTGAGATTCTTATTTCCAATTAACTACCAGAAAACTGGAATTGGTGCTGTGGGAATTGGCATTGTGGCACAAAGTGGTAGAGTGCTAGCCTTGAGCCAAAGAGCTCAAAGACAGTGCCCAGCCCCAGAGTTCAAGACCTACGACGGACACTTCCCCCCGAAAAGTGACTTATTATTGGGAGAAAACACAAAAGTGACATAATTTAAAAAGAATTCTAGTAGTCACTAAATGACCATAATTGATGCGCAAGAGGAGATTCAACCAGAGTGGATATGGGAACAATACAATTTCTGGCCAATAGTCCTACGTGAACACTGTATTTGCTTTTTGGACAAAGGAAGTCTAGTTCTAGAATTTCACAGGACAAACCTCAAAAGAAGAAAAAGAGCACCTTAGGATCTGTTATTTCCCAAATTCTTACCTCAATAGGAGTTCAAGATAATAATAAAACGAAATAGATTAAGAAAAAGAGTCTAAACGACCCTTCCTCCCCAGAGAGACCGAGCGAGGGGGCTCGCCGTCTCGTCGGCAGGGAAAGCCTGTCATCAGTGGGTGAGCCTTCACCGAAGGGAACTGAACTGGCGCGCGTCGGCCGCGGGAGGGGCGCGCCGGCCTCTCCACGTGACAGCGCCCGTGGAATCTTCCACCCGGCCTGCGGCTGCAGCCGCGGCGGCTCCCGGTCCATTCCCCCGGGCAGGCGACGCGTCCGTTCCATCCCTCGCTCTGGCGTCTCTCCCGTGCCACGCAGCTACCCGCAGAACGCGCTTTCCGAGCTTAAGTCTCGGCCAAGGAGGTTTCAAACGACGTCAACGTTTCGTGGGGAGGCTTGGGGTCCAATCTGAGGCACCTGGGGGACACACTGGGGAACGGGATCCCTTCGGCGGCCCCGTGGCTGTCTATCCCGGCGAAGGAGCTCGGTTCCCACACGTTTAAAAACGCGCCAAAGGTCGGCGCGTCTCGCGGGCCGCGGCGGGCTCTGCCACCCCACCCTTCGGGAAGAGACCTGAAGGCGAAATCTCGCGGGGCGCCGAGAGGAACGCTCAGCCTCCGCCCCCCGCCCCCGCCCTTCCCGCGGGCGGGAGCCGCGCCTCAGGACTCGCCCCAGCCCCGTGGGCGGGAACGGAGAACAGAGGCTAACCAGGCGGGAGTCTCGGCTCTCCCCGCCCCTTCCCCCCCCCCCCCTCGGCCGTAGATTGGTCACGCCTTTTCGAGGCGCGCGGCGCTCGACTGGCACTGCCTGCGGGCCGGAGCCTTCGCCTCTGTCACGGCTGCCGCGGGCTGGCTTGTGAGGGGAAGGGCCTGGGCCCGGGCCTGAGGTACCGGAGTCGTCGACCGGACTGGACCGGACCGGATTGGACCAGACCTCCGAGGCTCGCTTCCTGCCCTTCTCAGTGCCCGCGTCGCCTCCTTCTCGTCCCCAGCTGGCAGGCTGCGGGGAAGGCCTGCCGGAGCCATGGAGGATGAGGTGGTTCGCATTGCCAAGAAGATGGACAAGATGGTGCAGAAGAAGAACGCGGTGAGTGCGGCGGGTGGGCCGGGAGCGAGGCCGGGCCGAGCCGCAGCCCGCGGCGTCTCCCCGGCCCCACGCCGCCGGCCCGGGTCCTCTCAGCGCGAGCCGGCGCCCGCGTCCGCCGAGGGGCGGCCGTGCCCGGCCCCGGGCCCGCGCTCCCAGGCCCGGCCCGCCCGCGGCTTCCCTCCTGGTTGGCACCGCCGCCAGAGCCCCGCTGAGTTAGGAATCGGGGCCCGTTTCCCCTGCGAGGCTAAACTTCCAGAGTAGTAAAAACTAGCCAACAGAAGGTGCCCGAAAGGCTGGAGAGCGGAGGCCCCGGCGGCGGCCGGATGGCGGCCTCGGCCGCGGACGGGGCAGCGTTCGGGAGGGAGCGGTGACCGGACGTCAGGGTGCTCACGCGTGAGTCTCCCCTTCAGGGCCGAGCTTGCACGGGCTGTCTCAGCTGTGCTGCAGGCACAGGCACATTTAGCACTTCAGAGAATTAAATGCATTTTCCGGGCTCTTGGCAAGTGGCTAAACTTTCTGTTGTTGTTGTTTTCGTTTGTTTGCCTCCCCCACCCCCCTTTTTTGTTTTGAACAAGTGGATCTCCACAGGGATAGAATACAAAGAGCTCTGATAAGAGCATATTTAAACCACGGTGCTGCTGCTGCGGGTAAAAGAGATCCAGACAAGTTTCATTTCTGGGTACTGTCATCTTGCCCTGGATGTACTTATGTGCCCACGTTCTTTATGGTTTATACGAGGTCCTCACACTACCATTTCTTTCTTCTTTTTTTTTTTGTCTACCTGTGAATGCCACTTGCAAGCCTTTTACTGAGCTTGAACTTCCACAGTTGCACCTGAACTTGTTACTCTGTGTTAGCACATCGCACAAATACATGAAATAATTATCCCCCAAGCTATGAAATAAATTCCACACCGTGCTAATATGAAAAAAAAATGGAAGAGTTGCTCAGGTTCATACAGAGTTAAACCATCTGTGCAGAATGCTTTTGTAACTCACAACACAGACATGGGCACATAAAATGTGTCCCTTTTCCAGATTAAGAGACTGATTTAGAGGTTAAGTTCTCCTGTTTAAGACAAGCACTTACTGTGAGATGTGGATTAAGTCAGAAGCCAAGTCTTCTAATGGACAGCATCACTGCCAGACTAGGAATTAGTGTTAATAGTAAATCCTTGGGGCTTCTAACGTCCTCTGTTCCTCTTCCTTCAACAGGTGCATTGCCCAGCATTTAATTTCATGCCCTGATAATCTGTATTTGCAATTTTGGCCATTTAAAGTAGTTCCTGTTTGTTTTCTGTTCCATATATGAACCGAGGCCATTTATTTTTTTCTTACCGATTTAGCCCTTTTTTTCATCCACCTTAAATGATTTGCTTTTACTTTGATTCATTTGGGAATTTTTTTTCTCTACCCGAAGGTCTTTAGACTTCCACAAATAAGTTTGTTGGGTATTTCATTTTTTTCCCTGTAATCCATCTGGGAAAGAAAGAGTGCATAAGCCCCAGGTAATCCTTAAATTCTATTTTCATCTCAAATCTAAGTTTTCTGATAGTTCAAAACTTCATTATGAAGACTTACTCTGAAAAAGATAAAAGGTAAAACTCACACATGCACACACACACACACACACACACACACACACACACATTTATATTTGAAACTAACAGGCTGATGAAATATAGAGAAAGGGCAGGATGATACTCTTTCCCTTCCCCAAAGTATTTGACAGAAGCTCTTTTAGGGTAGGAAGATAGATAAGAGGGAGGTAGATAGATGAATAGATAGATAGATAGATATTCTCCCATCCCCTTTTTAAATCTGTAGTTTCTGATTTTCTTGAGTTACTGTTTTGGTTTCTTCCCTTTTCTTGGTTGAGATAGTGTCTAGTTAGGTGTAGTACAAGGGTCTCCGAAGCTCATGTGGAATATTATTGCTTCGTCCTCCTAAACTGAGATTGTATAATTCACCTTGCCAAACAAATGAATTTTTTACTGGTTAACTGGAGATGAGTCTCTTAGATTTGTCTGCACTGCTTCAGAACTTTGCTGTTCAGATCTCAGCCTCTTGAGTAGCTAGGATTACAAGTATGAACCACTATTGTCCAGCTATGAGCTATTAAAAATTGTTTTTTGTATTTGTTTTACACTTTGCAAATGAAATCTGCTTGAATAGAAATGATTGTCAAGTTCGAATGCTGTTATTGGATCTTGTTTTGTCTTAATACTTTATAGATACTACACTAAAACAAAAACAGCTACCACTGGGCTGTTAATCTGATTCAGGTATTTTGCTAAGGATAGTACTTATCTACTTTACCTCATTTGTTGCTTACAACATTACAAGGTAAGTATTATCCCCATTCTAAAAGTAAGAATTGAGAAAATGCAAACTCCCCCTAGACTCTGAATTTTTTATCTGGGTCTCTTGTGTAACTGGAATTGTGGCTGTATATTACTATCCCTGGCTTAGTACTATGTGCCCTCCTCCTGTTTTTATTAGTGTATATTAATTGCAACATGGGGGATTTCATAGTGATATTCCCATACTTAGTACAATGTTTTAAAGAGCAGTCTGTTATATCTTGTATCTATACCTCATTTCTTTTTATTGATATATCACATTTGTTTTCTCATCTTTTGATGTATATTTAGATTGTTATCACTTTTGACTGTGTGTTGTTTTGGTTCTCCTTTTGCTGGCAGTCTACCACTTGAGCCACTTCTGGTTCACTTTTGGCAGTATGAATAGTGCTAAGAACTTTTCTGTACCAGTGTTTGTATGGACATATTTTTTCATTTCTATTGGGTGTATACTTAGGAGTAGAATTGCTGGATTGTATGATAATTATGTCTAATTTTTTTTTTTTTAATTTGCTGGGCTGGGGGTAGAACCTAGGGTTTTGTATATGCTAGGCAAACATTCCTCAGCCCTGTTTAACCTTTTGAGAAACTGCTCTCTCCTCTCTTCCCAGTAAAAACTATTGCTTTCCAAAGCAACAGCACCAGTTTACATTTGGACCAGCACTGCATAAGAGTTCCAGTTTCACATCTTGCTAACTTACATTCGACCAGCATTGTATAAGAGTTCCAGTTTCACATCTTGCTAACATATGATATCTGTTTTTTAAAAAAATATTATTATAGTCTTCCTGAGTATAAGGTGGTATCTGGCAGTTTTGATTTGAGTTTTTCTTACATTTGAAAATATTAGGTATCTTTTCATTATTTGTTGACCATTTCTGTGTCTTTTTTGGAGAAATATTTTCAGATCTTTTGCCTCGTTTTCCCCATTGCCCCTTTCTCCTACTTTTTGTTGTTTCAGGTAGATGTTTAGAATCTACTCGGGGACCCAATGCATACTGGTCAAGTAATAATATCCTGTTCTTTTGTTCATTTTTGTTGTTGTGACAAGCATTGATATGTAGCTTTGAACTCATTCTGTAGGTCAGGCTAGCCTCCAAATCTTGATCCTTCTGCTTCAGTCTCTTGAGTGTTCCCAATGCAGACATGCACAACTATATCTGGCTTACATTCTTTAGGTCTTTATGTTCTGAATACTAGATCCTTATCAGATCTGCAGATATTGTCACCTGTTGTGGCACATGTCTTTTTACGCTTGATAGTGTGCTTTGTAGTACAAAACTTTTAATTTTGATGAAGTGAATTTATGTAGTTTTTCTTCTGTTGCTTTCCTTGTGCTCTTGGCATAGTAAAACTACAAATTTGGCATGGCATAGTAAAATTGTAACTGATCTGCAACTCAAAATTGTATAGTGTTTTTAAATTTTTCTTTATTATTATTTTTGAGTTGGGGTCTTCCTATGTAGCCTAGGCCTGGAATTCACTGTATAATCCAGGCTGGTCTTAAACTAATGAGTCTTCTATCTCCATTTCCTGTGTAGCTAAAATTACAGGTTCGTGCCACCATGTCCAGCTGGTGTTTCCATTAAAAAAAAAAAAAAATAGCCAGAGTGATGTGCACTCATAAAGCTGAGACAGGGAGAATGGAAGTTAGAGGCTACCCTGGGCTACAGTGACTGTCTCAAAAAAAAATTTTTTTTAAATCCTTGCAATTTCAAAAAAATCTTAAGATTTGAACTCATCGAATGTAAATATACTCACTTAACATGCTGCCTTATGGCTATTTGAGAATGTTACAGTAGAAGTAAATACTTCTGTATATCAGCTGTCTCATGTGTGTCAGATCTTTTGTTTTGTTTATGAGGTACTAGGGATTGAAGTAGGGTCTTACAATGTTAAGCAAGTATTCTACCACTTGAGCCATACCCCTACCCCTTTTCTTTTGTATTTTGTTTTTGAGCCAGGGTCTAGTGCTACCTTTGCCTGGGCCATCCTCAAATTCAAGATCCTCTTGCCTCACACTTCCTGAGTTATTAAGGATTATATCATTAGGATTATAGGTACCACTCTTGTCGCCTTTCTTCTGTTTTGATATTTCATTTGTGTTATTGAATGTGACCACTTCACTTACTACTCTGGGTCAGTGTATTTATTATGCTCACCTATCTATATACAAGAAGCTGAAGCTTGAAAAGGTCAAGGAACATTGACAAGTACTTATAATTAGGAAATGACAAGAACATGGATTTAGATCTAAATCTGTCACATGTATATAACTCATACTTAATTGTAAGTACCATATTACTTGCTCCTTTTTAAAAAAAATCTTGTGAAGAGGGATGTTTGTCTACTAGTCTTGTGTATACTGGGCTTCTGTACAAGTTTAAACACCATATTTTGTAAAAGCACTTATTTCTGTTAATGGATACCAACCAACAGTGTAATTTTATTTTTCAGCCAGTTCTGTGAATGAAATATGGCTTTGGAAGTTAGTTTTTTCTTTCTCTTGCATCATTATCCATAGCAAAAGACTTGACATTTGGAGGTAGGTGTTTGGGAAAATAGAATACAGCTTTTTGTTTGGTAATGTGCTTGAGTTCATAGAGCAGAGCTGACACTAGTGAGCTACTGGATAGAAAGGGCAATGGTATAAGATCAAGGGCTTATAGTATTTTGTTTTGGGTAGGTTTTTTGGTTGTTTTGTAGTGCTAGGAATTGGACATCAGGCTTTGCTAGGCAAGTGCTGCACCACTAAGTGACATCCCTAACCCCTGAATTTCTTGTCCTTGATGTTAATGCTTCCATTGTTAAGACCTTGAGCAGGTCAGTTTCCATTTCTTGGTTAATATTCTTTTATTTGGATAATTGATAATATATAATGTAGTAATTTGACATGCTCAAAAGTTTGTCTTAGAATTCTGTGTGCCCGGCAATGTAGTTTAGTGTTAGAACACTGTGTTAGCCTATAGGTTCAATCCCCAGCACCAAAACAAAATAAGTTAAATTCCATAAAGCCAGTGGGGGTTTCTTTCTTACTCTCTATTCTGTCCTCAGCATTAAGAGTAGTTGTTGAGATGCAGTAATTTGGTAGAAATGGGAATAGACCTCACCTTTTTAAGTTAATAATCATATGGCCATATTCAAGTTTCCTAATATACCTTAGTTTTGATTTTTTCACTTGCAGAATGGAGGTGCTAGAGTACTTGTGTCTGTGGGGTCTATTTTAAAGGTTTGAATGAGATAATACATGTGAAGTATTTAAAATAATACTAAGCACACAATAACGCTCAAAGATAGTTGTTACTGAATCTGTTTATAATTATCTGCTTTTTGCTAATCTCACTCATTCAGATAATCATAGTTTATTTTTTTAAAGAACTTTGAGTGAAATATTTATCTTAACTGGTTAGAATACATGATAATTATGGGAGAATGTTATAATAGCTATCTATGAGTGTTAGTTTTTCTCCCTACTCTGGCCTGTATTTCTAAACACTGTCTCACTAAAGAGGTATGAGTAGACAGGGAAAATAACAAAAGTAATACAAATCTATTGCCTTAGAAAGTAGCTTAAACTGTCACATTTCTGATGAGTTAAAGTAATCAACTTCATATATGACCAACAGAGTTACTTATATAAGCTTTGGAGAGATCCTGTGTTTTAAGGAACTCCTTTAAGTGTTGGTTCTTTTCCTTCTATTTTCATCTTTGAATCTAAGCCTTTGATCATCTTCTGATTTGAAGTAGATCAGAAAGACCATGGAGATGTGGTAGGAAAAAAAATTGTTCCTAGTAGATAGAGGGTACAGAACTAGTCAGTTAATTAAAACCCTTGGAGTCTGATATATTTGGTATTTCAAATTTTTCAGATTTTATCAAAAAGATACAGTGCACCATCATACATTGTGTAATTCTCATGGTTGGGATCTGGGCAGTTCCTCATAATCAGACATTGATGTTTCTGAAGTGAAATAGAGTACTCTAGGTGGGATAAATAGTAGAATAAATAGGACATGAGTAGCTTTACATCCATTGAAGTTGTTTTTGCTGCCAAATAACTTCATTAAAAACCTATGAAAGAGCTGGAAGCATAACTAAAGTCCTAGAGCACCTGCTTAGCATGCTTAAGGCTTTCTTGAGTTCAAATCCCAAATAACAAATCCAAAAAACAAAACAAAACTAAAACATATTAAGAAAGGATGGGGATGTGGCTCAAGTGATAGAACACTTGACTAGCAAGAGCGAGACCCTGAGTTCAAATCCCAGTATTAGCTCTACCTCCAAAACGAAATCAAACAAAAAGCTCTGTAAGAAACATGCCTATATATGTTGGGGTTTTTTTTGAAGATTTTTCATTTTGTTATACACATCTATGTGTTTGTATTTGCTCATAAAAAATGCAATTCTGTGGAAATTTTTATTAACTAATAACTTTTAACTCAACATCTTTTTCTTCTGTAACAATGTTTTGCAGTTTTTTATTCCCTCTAAATAAAAAGAATTAATAGAACTTCACATCAGGAAGGATCAAAAAGTGTTATAACCTGTTTTATAATTCTTCCTGAATTTAAACGTTTACTTATGGAAGGCCTTCGAATGGGGAAAAAGATCACATGACTGAAAACTTTTTCTTGGTTTCACATTTATGAAATGTAACACTATGCAAGTTGTTGCTTGCCTCATCCTTTAGGATACATAGTGTTTCACTGATTTGTATGAAGGGTGATTTTCATATTTTATTATTTTGGAAAAGAAGATGACTTTATACATATCATTGGCCAAATGGTTGTAGTAGTGTATTTTCACAAACTATCACTATTTCACATCAAATCTAGCATCAGAATTTGTAGTTGGTATCTTTGATTTGGAAGAACATCTAAAAGACATTAGTGAAGTACTCTTGAACTCCAAGGAAGTAACCAAACGGCCAGCAGCAGAGTGAAGAATGGCCCCTCATAATACAAAGCAGCATGTTGTTAGCTCTTTTATGGATTCTTTTGTGTGTGTTTCTTTTATTTTTTTCCCTTTTGGTGACAAAGTCTTATCTGTAGTTCAAGCTGGCCTCCAACTTGTCATCTTCCTGGCTCAGCCTTCCAAGTGCTAGGATTACCATGCACCACCATGCCTAGTCTATCACTAATGCTCTTGGAACAGTTCTGCATTATGGGGTAAATAGAGATAATGTAGAATATGAGTCCAAGTGTTTCATAAGCCTCTGTCTGAATGTGAAATAGTTTTAGCAACACTTAAGCTTATTTTGCTAATATTTTCTATTTTATGTATGTAAAAGTTGATTTATAATGCCAATTCTAAAGGAATCCTTTTGATAAACAATATTTTGAGAAAAAAAAACAGAAGAAAACATTGTCAGAACTAGAGGTTTAGCTCAAGTGGTAAAGCACCAGGCCTGAGGGGCTAGGAGTTACCTCAGTGGTTGAGTGCTTGCCTCGCATGCATGACGCCTGGGGTTCGATTCCTCAGCCACCACATAAGCAGAAAAAAGTCAGAAGTAGTAGCCTTGAGCTGAAGAGCTGAGGGACAGCACCCAGGCCCAGAAAGAAAAGAAAATAAGGCCTGGAATTTAAAAAAAAAGAAAGAAAATTAAATATTGTTGTAACTTAACTTTTTTCTGTATTGCTGGAATCTGTAATAATGAATGTTCAAATATAGTATACAAGGTGCACATTTAAATGGGACTAAGTGAATGTGTTAGTTGAAATATGAGATTAAATGAATATCAAATTCAAATGCTTAATCAAAAAATGTAGGTGGCACTGTGGCTTATCTATTTTTTTTTTAACTTGAGGTGCTTTCTACAAATATTCCATGGGTCTTAGTAATCTATTTTGATCATTACATAGGAGTTTTTGATTCCTAGTAGGAACTGGAAATGGGTAGGCTTATGAGCTTAGCACAGACCTTAATTAGGAATTTTCTTTCAGAGCTTGTTCTTTACTATTATGCAAGAACCAAGTAGGTAGCAGTGTTCTTGTGAGACTGTAAAATACAGACTGGGAGCTGGGCTCCAGTGTTTCATGCCTGTAATCCTAGCTACTAGGAGGCTGAGATCTGAAGATCACGGTTCAAAGCCAGCCCAGGGAGGAAAATCTGTGAAACTCCCAATAAATTTATCTCCAATAAATCACCAGAAAACCAGAAGTGGCGCTGTGGCTCAAGTGGTAGAGAGCTTGCCTTGAGCTGAAGAGCATAGGGACAGCGCCCAAGCCCAGAGTTCAATCCCCACCTACAAAAACAAACAAACAAAAAAAAAAACCCCAACAGAATGGGAGATACAGAGAGACAAGTGTGAATTTTGTATCCCCTCCCCCGAAAAGATGCCTTTTCTATTCACCTTATGCTTGAGTGAATGCTAGAGGCACTGCAACATCTATGGGACCCACTTTCTCAGAGTTGACTCCTTCTCTAGGCAGGTGTTCTGTATGGAAATCTGAGTGTGTTATACCACTGTAGTAAGGAGTCTTATATTTCTTCTCAGAATATACATATTAAACCACTACCAAAAAGAAACTTTCACACAACAGTATACACCAGTTAATTAACTAGTGCTGGTCATAATTCATTAAGTTGGTTTTTATGATCCTTATTTTCAACCCTACTTGAAATACTATGCATATATATACATGTATGCATCTATGAGTAAATGGGCCATTGTGAGTTATTTGCCTACTTAATATCTTTAGAGCCAGGGGAATTCAATATGACCTTATTTTGTTTTATAGGCTGGAGCATTGGATTTGCTCAAAGAGCTTAAGAATATTCCCATGACTCTGGAATTACTACAGGTATGTACTTCTATGAACAATTGCTTTTGAACTGGTAATTGTAAAATAGTGAAACATCTTTAGTACAGGTTTGTTTTTTAACTGTCCTATTGTGGTATATTCTGTTTTTTTTCTGAAGATGGGCATCATACATCAATGATCTCCTAAGTTGCCATTATTAAAAATACTCTCTTTCTCAAGAAGAATAAAACATGAATCTCCAGGGTTGACCGAGAAAGCGCACTATGAGATAGTGTTGAACTTGTGGCCCTGATTTGATGTTCAACATTTTGATTTCTTTTTTTTAAAATAAGTTTTTTATTGTGAAAACACTGTACAGAAGGGTTACAGTTACATGAGCAAGGTAATGAGCAAGGTAATTTCTTATCAAGCATTATTGCCTCCTTTGTTTTTCCCACCCCTTCCCCTCCCTCCCATCTCCACAGCTACACTCCCCCCCTTCTACCTAAATTGTAAAGTTCATTTTTCGACATAGTGTCTTGTATATCTCATCAACATTTTGATTTCTTGGTCTGTCATCAATAGCTGCTGCCAGCATGACATAGCCTCAGGGTGGGATGGCTGTTTATTGCTCTTTTCCAAGTATGTAAGACATTTGAATGTTTAGTAGACATTACATAGATTCATTACTGAATTCTTATTTTTCTTTTCTTTTTTTTTTTTGGTCTGAGACTTGAACTCATGCTGATGCTTTTGCTCATTGGCTAGTGCTCTACCAACTGTGCCATACCTTCAGCCCCCTGAGTTCTTATTTTAATGTTCTATCAAAACTAAAAACATAAAACCTTAAAAGCTAAACTACTAAAAAATTTAGTCAGTAACTCAAATCTGCTGTTTTTCCATTGTACATATTTTATTATGAATTAGTGTCTTCCTTGATATTTCTTATTTCATTAAGTCAGAATTTAAGAATTACAGGAGAATATGATATGGTGAGAGAGCAAGTTATATATTTATTTTCATTATTGTATAGCTGAAATTGAACACTTCTTTCAATTTTGAAGGCACTAAATTTCAATTATATTGTGGGTGTAACTGAAGAAATCACAAACATTTTAGCTTCAGTTGAAGTTGTTGAAAAATGTATTAAAGTCCAGTTTTGCTTTTCATATGGCTATTACATCTTTACTAGATCTTGTTTCATACTTCAGTAAGGGAGTAGGTATGTCAGTATTTAACATTTTGAAATATCCAATGATTTTTTCAGGGTTGTTTTGGCTGTTTAGCGTCCCTTGAATTTCTGTAATTAAGGGGAAAAGCTTGTTGGTTTATGCACATAAGGCAGATAAGATTGCTGTAGGCATTGCATTGAATTTAATTAGTATTTACTGTTAACATTAAAGTTTTCCAATCCCTCAACATAAGATGTCTTTTTATTTAGGTCATCTTTGATTTTTTTCCACAAAGTTTTTAGTAGTTCTTATGTGTGTTAATATTATATATGCTTTATAGTAGCTGCATAAAATGCTGTATGGACTTTTACCAAAGGTTGAATGGTTTGACTGGGATCATAGTCCAGTGGGTAGAGTGCTTACTGAGCAAGGTCTTATTTAGGTTCAGTCCTCTGCACTGAATAGGGTTGATTTTGATTGATGTAGTAGTAACCTTTCAGTCATCTTGGCAAAAACTCATGAGTGATCATGAAGGAAATTTTTCTTCTGAAAACTCTGCTTGTTTGCTGTGATGTTAAAGTGTCTATTATGTGTAGTCTTCTTTTTTTTTTTTTTTGTTTCACTATCAGTATGTAACTGATTCCCTTAATTTGACTCAGCTATGGCTCTCTCTCATTGCCAAGGTATATTGTATATTGTCTTTCTAAATGAACATTTGATGCTCCATTGAAACCTTGTGCCAAGGCACATGATTTCTCAGTACATCAGAATGTATAGCTTATTTTAATAATTCATTATATAGTCAACTGATGAACCACATAGTCCCAATGCTGTTTGCACACTGAGTATTTTTTTTAATAGTCCACCTATCACATCTTGTAAATCTTAGCATATTCATATTAATTTCAGAAATAGTCCTTGGAGTTTAAAGGGTTTTGTTTTGTTTTTTTTCCCCCTGATAGTGGGGCTTGAATTCAGGGTATAAGCACTGTCCCTGAGCTCTTTTTCTTTTTTGCTCAAGGGTGGCAGTTTACCACTTTGAGCCACAGCTCCACTTCCAGTTTTCTGCTGGTTAATTGGAGATAGGAGTTTCATGGACTTTCCTGCTTAAGCTAGTTTTAAACCACGATCCTCAGATCTCAGCCTCCTAAGTAGCTAGGATTATAGGTGTAAGCCACCAGCACCCAGCTAGTTTAAAGAATTTTTTTTTTTTTTTTTTTTTGCTGGTTGTGGGGCCTGAACTCTGGACCTGGGCACTGTCCCTCTGCTCTTCAGTTCAAGGCTAGCGCTCTACAACTTGAGCCACAGTGCTACTTCCGGCTTTTTTTTCCCTTCTGTTTATGTGGTGCTGAGGAATCGAACCCAGGGCCTCATGCATGCAAGGCAAGCTCTCTACCACTGAGCCACCTTCCCAGCCCAGTTTAAAGAATTTTTAAAGACAAATACAAACTTGGTAACTCAACTAAATGACTTCCTAGCCAGTCCCTCTCTTAATTCCATTCCACTCAGAATATTTCCTAAAGACCAAAAAGTATATATCCTAATTTTACTTTTTAGTCTACCTCAACAGCCTTACTTCTTCTTATTTTGATTGGACAATCTCTTCCTTAGTTGAACATGTTTATGATAGACAACTGTATGCTCAGAATGGATTTCTTAGGTGCAAAGCAAGATAATCATTGACTTTAGTAATTAAAACATTGTAATTAAAAGCAATCCTCCAAAAGTATAGTTTATTCATCTATTATCTTTGGTCTCCTCTAAGCTTCTCCTATAATACCATTTTCTTTGTTAATTTGTGTTAACTCTTATGCACAGAACTGCTTTAGAAACTGAAGTTATTTTCTCCACTCATTACAGAAATAGGGTTTCTTGGGGCTGGGAAGGTGGCTCAGTGGTAGAGCGCTTGCCTAGCATGCATGAGGCCCTGGGTTCCATTCCTCAGCACCACATAAGCAAAGAGAAAAAAGCTGGAAGTGGCGCTGTGGCTCAAGTGGTGGAGCGCTAGCCTTGAGCTGAAGAGCTGAGGGACAGCGCCCAGGCACAGAGTTCAGGCCCCATGACCGGATCCCAAAACTCCCCCCCCCCAAAAAAAAAAAAAAAAGAAATAGGGTTTCTTCTAGAAAACATGCTGTTAACCCCAAACTATTTGGAGTCTTTAAAATTATGTTGTCCCCTTTATCTTTCTGCTATTGAATCTTACCTGTTTTGCTCAGCTTTCCAAGATGTAGCATAGAATAAATACTCCAGCCAATCATATATTCAGTTCTTGAACAAAACATCTTTCTTGAATCTGTCTTTTTGTGGAGAACTGAATAATTTAGAAGGAAACCTTTAAGTACCAATTTATTTTTCTACCTCAAAGCTTACAGCAGGAGTTCTCTTTTTAACCTCTAAGGATTTCTTTCTTAGACTGTATGTTTTGAAAGATTGTCTGCTAATAACCTGAACTTACTAAATAATTTATCATTCTTTATTTCTCATCCATAGTTAAACCTTTGTGTTCTTTCAGCACAGTTTGAAAACCATTGATGAGTTTGAAAGAGCATAGACTTTGGAGGTAGACAAATCAATATTAAAGTCCTGAGCTTTGCTAATTCGTAATAGTGTAAAGCTGGACAGGTTATTATTGATACTTCCTGTCTATTCATCTTTAAAAATAAGGATAATGGTCTCAACTTTGAAGGGTTGTTAGAATGTCTATTGAATGTGATGTCCTGGCCACTTGCTTATTACTACCATATATCAAATTTGGTACCATATGATTACCTTTATCTTGCAAAGTCTGTTTTAGTATCTGTGATTATATGCTAGTTACAGGCTCATACTCCCTAATCTCCCTAAAAGTGGATGTAAACCTCTGTAGATGGTAGTTATTGTGTGGATTCCTTTATTATAAGTTGCTCTTGTGCTCTGTGATACCCTTCATGTAGAAAAATGCAATGAAACAGATGTGTATAATTAGTTGTATAAAAGTACATTTTGTATTTTATCCTTTGGAAATACCGATTTCATTTAATCAGACTTACTGAGTAGTATGTTTACAGACACTGGTGGTGTGGGGGGGGGGGGCTGGCATGTTTACAGACACTGGTGGTGGTGGTGGTGGTGGTGGTGGTGGTGGTGGTGGTGGTGGTGGTGGTGGTGGTGGTGGTGGTGTGTGTGTGTGTGGGGGGGCCTGGCTTCTGTCCTTAATGTTTTTTTGTTTTGTTTTTTTTGGTCAAGGATAGTGCTTTACCACTTGAGTGAGCCACAGCTTCCACTTCTGGCTTTTGGTGGTTAATTGGAGATAAGAGTCTCATAGACTTCCCTGCCTGGGCTGGCTTCAAACAATGATACACAGATCTCAGCCTCTTGAGTAGCTAAGATTGTAGGCATGAGCCAGTATCTGGCTCAAATAATTCAAGTTTTAAAAAGATTTCAAAGGAGAGATGGGAATCAGAAAAAGAAGATGTGGATGATGTACTAATTTGTTTGATGTACTAATTTGTTTGAAATAAAATTGCTGTACAATTTTTTTTTCAGTCTACTAGAATTGGAATGTCAGTTAATGCTATTCGTAAGCAGAGTACAGATGAAGAAGTTACATCTTTAGCAAAGTCGCTCATCAAATCGTGGAAAAAGTTATTAGGTATAGTTGATCTTTATGTTATTCTGGCTTTAGTTGATCTTTATGTTATTCTGGCTTGTTAAAATGGTTGTTGTATTTTTTCCTGTATGAGTCTAGATGTATTAAAAGCAGTGCCTCAGAATATGTGTATGTAGGAGGGATGTTTAACTTCCTGAAAGTTGTATAAAAAAAAAAAGAGTTGTCAACAACAAACGTTGTCACCAAAAAGAAAGAAGAGAGGAAGAAGAGTGTTTAAATTTTTGTGAGAGAAAAAAAAAAGACATTACAGCTGTGCTAGTTTTGCTCTTACATTTATTAGAGTTTACATTCTTCTTTAGAAAACTGTATGTGCTGGTACTGGGCCTTAAACTCATACTCAAGACCTGTGCTCTTGCATAGCCTTTTTGTTCATTGTTCATATTGTATCACTTGAGCCAAGCTTCCAATTTCAGCTTTTTTGCTGGTTAATTGGAGGTAATACTTTAAGATTTGCCTGCTGGAGGAGGCTTTGAACCTTCATCCTTAGATCTCAGCCTCCTGAATAGCTAGGATTATGGGCTTGAACAATTGGTACTCAGCCTAGAAAAAAATGATTTTTTTAATATTTTGCAAGGTAGGGATGGAGGTGTGGTTCAAGTGGTAAGGGCGCTTGTCTAGCAAAGAGGAGACCGTGAGTTCAAGTCCAAATAGTGCCCCTCAAAAAAGTTCAAGAAAAGATTTGTATGTTAATTAGTATTAGGAATTTTTGTTGTTGTTGTTGTTGGTCATGGGACTTGAACTCTGGGCTTGGGCGCTGT
The DNA here is from genome assembly GCF_019054845.1 of Dipodomys spectabilis. Lineage (NCBI taxonomy): Eukaryota > Metazoa > Chordata > Mammalia > Rodentia > Heteromyidae > Dipodomys > Dipodomys spectabilis. Next base: position 2,359,540 of record NW_024870876.1, read on the forward strand.
CCCTCAGCTTTTCAGCTGAAGGCGAGCGCTTGAGCCACAGTGCCACTTCAGATTTTCTGATGGTTTATTGGAGATAAGAGTTTCATGGACTTTCCTGCCGGGGCTGTCTTTGAACCGTGATCCTCAGATCTCAGCCTCCTGAATAGCTAGGATTGCAGGCATGAGCCACCAGTGCCCAGCTTAGTATTAGGAAAATTAAAGTAGGAAAAACAGAAATTTTCAAATACAATCATTAGTTACTTGTTACCCTTGTCTTTTTTCCCCCTCCATGCCGTAGATTTTACTCCACTAACTATAATTTTACTATATTATATATTTACTTATTTATGGCCATTTTATGAAAATATTTTGTATTTTTCCATTGTAACGTCAGAGTAATCCATCCATGAGTGTCATGCTTTTTTTTTTTTTTTTTTTTGGGTCCGGTTGTGGGGCCTGAACTCTGGGCCTGGGCGCTGTCCCTCAGCTCTTCAGCTCAAGGCTAGCGCTCTACCACTTGAGCCACAGCGCCACTTCTGGCTTTTTTTTTCTTTTTGCTTATGTGGTGCTAAGGAATCGAACCCAGGGCCTCAGGCATGCAAGGCAAGCACTCTACCACTGAGCCACCTTCCCAGCCCGAGTGTCATGCTTTAGCTGAGCACTTGCCTATTACTAAATTTGTTCTGCTAAATTACTTGTTTTGAATATGTTTATGAATATCTTCTGTTTAAAGCTTTCCCTTTCATCTTTAGCTCAATTTCTAGACAATTACTAGTACTTGTAGGTAGCACATTGTAAGCAATTAAGATTGACCTGTATTAGAGTTTTTACTTCTCACTACAACCTGGCACTTGAACTTGGCCTTGTGCTCTTGCTTGGCTTTTTTGCTCAAGGGTGGTATTTTTTTTTTTTTATTGTGAAAATACCTTACAGAGGGGTTACAATTACATGAACAAGGTAATGAATACATTTCTTATCAAGCATTGTTGCCTCCTCCTTTGTTTTTCCCCTACTATTCCTGCCTTCCCATCTCCACTACTACACTCCCCCCCCTCCCAAAGTTGTAAAGTTCATTTTTCGATATAACGACTTGTACATCTCATTGTTGCAATGGGTCCACCTGTATTCCTATTTAAACGATTTATTTTTTCCCTTCCCCTCCCCAAATTATACCAACATCAAATACAGTGAAAATGGGTTATACCGTGGGGGAGGGACATAAAAAAAAATCACCTTATAAATACGTTAGAAACAATAGCAAGAAAGAAACCACTTGTGTCCTTGTCTTGTGGTTCATTTTGCCTAACATCATCTTATCTGACCTTTTCTGCTTGTCTCAGACATACACTAGTTATTGTAAATAAGGGAAACCATGGGACCTATGTTTCTTTGGGCCTGGCTTATTTCACTTAGTATAATTTTTCCAAGTCTTTCCATTTCAAGGGTGACATTCTACCTCTTTGAACCACACCTCTAGTTCTGTGAAAATGTTTCATTCACTAGCCTGGAGATAACTTATTTGTATTTATATTTATACTACTATAGATTTTTGACTTCATGAAACATTATTAAATTATCACCTATTGTTTGTAGTGTCATTTAAAAAATGTTAGTTCTCATATTTTTCCCATATTCTTTCCTTCCTTTTGTTCTATATAGTCTGTTAACATGTATATCAGATTTTATTTTATTTATTTATTTATTTTTTTGGGTCCGGTCGTGGGGCCTGAACTCTGGGCCTGGGCGCTGTCCCTTAGCTCTTCAGCTCAAGGCTAGTGCTCTACCACTTGAGCCACAGTACCACTTCCGGCTTTTTTCTTTTTGCTTATGTGGTGCTGAGGAATCGAACCCAGGGCCTCAGGCATGCAAGGCAAGCGCTCTACCACTGAGCCACCTTCCCAGCCCTCAGATTTTATTTTTAACAAGTGCAAACATGGGATTTCATACATTTTTTCAGATGGACCATCGACCGATAAAGACTCTGAGGAAAAGAAAAAAGAACCTGCAGTTCCATCCCAGAATAGCCCTGAAGCAAGAGAGGAAAGGTACTTCAAGGAAATTATACATTAGATGTTCCATAGTGTTTGTTACCTGCTCCATTATTGATTAATGATCTACACTTCTCTCTCTGCTTTCCAATTGAATGGAAATTAGAAAATGTATATAGCCAATGATTCTAAGGTTTTAAGCAAGATTTCCTAGAATTTTGAAGAGAGGTAGAGGAGTACATAGTAAAAAGAAATGATATAAATTATACCCATTATATATGATTGCTCAGGCTTGCTGTAAAACTGATAATGAAGGTACAGATAAGGGATTCTAATGACTTCTTCCTCTTTTGACCATGTTTCTTGTTTTAGATTTATTTTGCTCTGAATCTTATGCTCTTTTTTTTTTAATGCTTTTTTCCCTTACAAACTTAGCCATTTACCATAGAAGCTTAAAACATGAAATACAGGCATGATGGGCTCAAATTGTCTCAGCTCCTTTGAGGTTTTTGCATTATTTTTTTTGCTGTCACATACCATGAACCTGTGCAGTATCCAAAATGTTGCCATAGCAAATGATATTTGTATAGTAGATTACATCTAAGTATTTCTTCTGGTTTGGGGGAAGCATGTAGTTTACCTGTTCTGTTAACATTGACTTAGAGCAATGTGCGGTCCCTAGAAAAGCAGAGTGTAACAACATGTTAGAAATGGAAATGCTTAGGTCTCACTCTGAACTACTGAATCAGGAATTCTTTTTTTTTTTTTTTTTGTCAGTTGTAGGGCTTGAACTCTGGGCTTGGGCACTGTCCCTCAGCTCTTCAGCTCAAGACGAGTGCTCTACTACTTGAGCCACAGTGCTACTTCCGGTTTTCTAGTGGTTTAATGGAGATAAGAGTCTCACAGACTTTCCTGCCCAGGCTAGCTTTGAACCGTGATCCTCAGATCTCAGCCTCCTGAGTAGCTAGTGAGCCACTGGCACCCAGCTGAATCAGGAATTCTTGTGATAGCCCAGAGTTCTATTTTTAACAAGTTCTTCAGGTACTTTGAGATACCCATACTGGCCTTAGTCAGAAATCCTCCTCCTTCTGCTTCTTTAGTAGCTAGGATTATAGACATGTACTATCTTGCTTGTATGTTATGAGCTTTTGAGTGCTGCTGTGTAACCCACTTACTGCCTTAGAGGTATTTAGGACATTAGGCCTACTATCAGTTTTAACTTTATTTCTCAATTTCCACCAAGTTGATCTTATATTCCTTTTTTTTTTAGTAATACTAATATTCCATACATTTTAAAATAATATATATATTAGTACTAACTGTACTTGATGAAGGTTAAATAGCAGTGGTTAATCAAATTTATGTAGTTTTTTTCCTTGAAACTTTTTATTTTGAGATTATTTTCCACTTTTAGAAAATTAAGAATGAGACCTCCAATAAGTCCTAATGTAAGGTGTGTATATACATAAACTAACTTTATTTTAAATTGCAGATGTTTTGCCCTGTATACTCCTAGATATATCAGTGTGTATTTTCTAAGAACAAGTACATTTTTAAATATAAAACCATAGTACAGTTATCAATAATAGGAAAGTAACAGTGAAATAATACTTTTTTCTTGCTGTAGGACTTATTCCTATGTTCTGTAGTTGTCCTAATAATATGATTTATTACAAGGGAAAGTATTTTTTCAACATATCACCCAGGATCACATATTTCACTTAGTCATCATATCTGTATGGTATCCTTTAATCTGGAATACTTTGTTTTGTTTTGTTTTTTGCTGGTTTTATATGACATTGGTATATAAGCCATAATGTCACAAATTTTTTTATAGTCATATTTTAAAAATCAGAATTAAAAAATATTTTTATTGTAAAGATACTGTACAGAGGGGTTACAGTTACATGAGCAAAGTAATGAGTCCATTTCCTATCCAGCATTGTTACCCCCTCCTTTGTTTTTCCCCTACCATTCCTTTCCACTCTACCTCTCCTAAATCTGAAGTTTTAATGTAATTTTTATTCAGAACTCATTGGCTTAATGCCTTGAATATATGAAGTATAAGAAAATAAGTAGGCATTAAAGCAAGAAGAAATTCTTGGTATATTTATGAATTTTATGTAGTTGCAGTTTAACACAGAGTCTACATGCAAGTAGAACATGATACAAGTATTTTGTTTTTCTTTTTTTAAAGTAATGCTTATATTCCATACACAGTTTTTTAAAAAAAAATGTATATTAATACTAAATGCACTTGATGAAGATAGGGTTAAATAGCAGTGTTTAGTCAAATTAATGTAGTTTTTTCTTATAATTTTTTATTCTGAGATTATTTTCTGAAATCTGTTAAAATGGTTGGTATCTACTCACAAAAGGAAAAAATACAATACTGGAGAAACTAATCTGAAGTATAACATAAAGGAAGTTAGATCTAAGTTGTTAGTAATTGGGATGCAAGACTTTGAGGAAATTATATGCTTAAATGATTAGAAGGAGGCAGCAGAAGTTGAAGCCAGTTACAGTGACACTAATGAGGAAAGGCTGTCAGTGTACTAGGGCAGTTTTCAGTGGTCACACTGAGCGTTTGAATATAGGAAGAGAGGCAATTTAATTAAAGCATTTAATTAAAATATTTAAGAAATTAAAATGTGTTTATTTACCACCGACAGATATTATGGTACATATTGAAAATACAAAGAGCATTAAGTCATAGTCAGATCTGTTAGGGAAGACTATTTGAAAAGCCTTATGTATGTAGACAGTAATTGTAATGTGAATGCAGAGGATCATAAGAGTATCAGGGAGTATTGACTACAGTTACTAGACACAAATGATGGTTTTGTCCGTTGTCTGTCTTTGAGCTTTAAAAATCATATTTTTGGCGAAAAGTCAAAGAGGTTGTATCCTTGAAAAAAATGCAACAAGTTACATCTATTGAGGGAGAACAATTTAATCAGTGTTTCAAATATTTAACACAAATATCTTCAATGTGATGCAATATAATTGGAACTAATCAGAAATAACCTGGAAATAACTTGTTTTGTTGAAAGTGAAATACAAAAAGTTAATCAGAAGCAACCACAATGATTAGGCTGCCTAGAAAGTTATTCCTGCTGTCAATGTTTCTTGGAAAAAATTAGGAAACTGTGTTTATAGTATTTTAAGATTTCACAGTATACATGTATAAGGAGAATATTGACTCATTGGAACACTAATTGTATAACTAAAATAGGTCTTTTCAGCCCTTTTATTTTTCTCCCTCTAATTTGTTGCAAGCTGTCATCTAGATCTTCCATTGCAATTTTAGCTTTTCTTCCCTCACCCCATATTCTCATCCTATTAAGCTTTCCTCACACCAAGATCCTTGCTTTTTATGTACTGTATGGAAAGCTGTAATGTGTATAATTCAATATAGTAAACACTGTACTGTTGTTTTAAAGGACAAAGTAAATATTTGGTATTTTAAAGAATAGAATGTGATTTATCTCTAATTTCATTTAGTCTATATGTAGGCAACGTTTTTCCTTATTATGTAAGAATCACTGAAATACTATCTTATTTATGTAGTCTAAAAGTTTTTGTTTTTTAGAGAGTGATGGTAATGTTATTTTAAGAGAGTTCTACCTGATTTTTTTGTGTGTGTCTGTATGCATGTATGTGTATTTTAGTAGTTCCAGTGGCAACATAAGCAGCAGAAAGGATGAGACAAATGCTCGAGATACTTACGTTTCATCTTTTCCTCGGGCACCGAGCACTTCTGATTCCGTACGATTAAAGTGTAGGGAGATGCTTGCTGCTGCTCTTCGAACAGGAGGTAAGTTGTTTTGCTTCTCAGGCTTTCAGCATACCACTACTGTGAGCTTCATCTCCATAAATGTTGTTTTATGAGCTTTCCTTTCAATAGTCTCCCACCCTGCTTAGCTCAGAAACAAGTTTTTACTACTCATTACTATAAGTAATTCCTTATAGTATTTTTTGCTACTTATTACTATATAATTTCAGGAAATATACTGCTGCTACTATATAGATCTTCCATACTAATTTAAACTTTTTCCCCACATTTTTTCATTTTCCTGATTATACCACCCTTAGATTATAGTTAACAATACTGAATTGTTAAATATTAGTATAACCTATAAATTGAATATTCATAATTGTGTTTAATTTTTAAAATTAGAAGAGTGATCTTGACATTTTTATAGGAACTTACATACTCTCTAGACTTAGCATGTAGAATTTTGTCTTTAAAGTCTCATATACAATTGAAATATATTCTAACTAAGTATAAAAAATGTGTATGTTTCTGTTTAAAAGAAAAGTTTCTTATACAGGAATTATTGTCATCTTTCACAAATTTACCCTTTTTCTTCTTTTTTATTATATTGAATCATAGCTAGTTTGACCAACTTTGATTTCCTTACTGTCTTTCTCTATATAAATATTCCTTTTTCCTTCCTAGTTTCTATTTATTTCCTTCTATCCTTTTGAATATTTGTATAGGAGTCTTCTGAGTGTGTCCGTATATGTGATTGGCAGATGAAACAAATGGTTTCTTTGCATTGAAGCCTGAGTCACAGGAGACAAGACAGTTCTTTCTATAACTTTCTCTACTCTCTGCTGGAGCAACCAGAATTTATGGAATTGTGAAATGAGGAGTTGCCTGCTAGATGAATTACTTCCTCACTCCTGAGGAAAAAGGAGTCATCAATGCAGGAGCACTATGGATATTAGGTGAATCTCAGAGGAGGAGTCTAGTGGGTAGTAAGAGGCCAGATTCTAACAAGACTAAACTAAAAGGACTTGAGGCAAATGGGGTTGAAGAAATAGGAATCATGTACTTAACTCTGCACTGGAATTTTTTTTTTAGCATGTTAGTTACAGTGTCTTGACAGTTCTTTGTACCTGTTTTAGATGACTACATTGCTATTGGAGCTGATGAAGAAGAACTAGGATCTCAGATTGAGGAAGATATCCTTTGCATGCACATTTATCCTTGTTTTATGTAATTGCTATGTTAATTGTAATTTTTTCCTTCTAGTTTATAATTCAAAGGTTTATTCAGTTTCTTGGTTGTATTATTTTGATTGGAAAGAATGTTAAAAATTAAATAAGGATAAGAACAATTTTTCTATTCTGCCAAGAAATTTATTCCATTTGCTTGTCCTGTTGTTCAAAAGTAAGCCTGAAGATAGGCACTGGTGGCTACTCAGGAAGCTTAAGCTTGAAGTCTGAGGATCACAGTTTGAAGCCAGGCCAAGCAAGAAAGTCTGTGAGACTCTCATATTCAACTAACTACTAGAAAGCCAAAATAGAGCTGTGGCTCAAGTAGTAGAGCAGCACTAACCTTGAATGGAAGAAAAAAATGCTCAGGGACAGCACCTGGGCCCTGAGTTCAAGCCCTAGGAAATCAGCACCCCCTTCTTCCCCCTCCCACCCCCCCAAAAAAGTAAACCTCATAGTATTCAAGGCTATTCAAGGCAATTTTGTTTTTCTGCCTTGGAAAGTTGGGGAAGTAGCATTTGAATTTAATTGTGCAAAAAGTTAGGGACACACACACACAGGTAAAGATTTCTTAGTTGGAGATCTTAGCAAAGCATACATAATCCTCATCGTGAAGTTTGGAAATATGTTTATGTTGGACACCATATGGTGAGGGGAACAGAGAATATCTTGACCTTCTCAGGCAGAGAGCTCCTCTAGGGCTCAGTTTCTTCTGTGGCCTGACCTTCTGTGCAGAAGAACTTGCTAAAGCATCTTTGTGCTCAGTAGGAAGAAGAGATTAACCTGCTGAGCCACCTTGAATGGTCTCTTCTCAGAAGACTGAGAATCTTGGACATAGTCATTGAGACGTAGTGTCTTTAGTGAAATTCATGTTTGGACAAGTTAAAGTTTGCCTGTTTGAGCTCCTTTCCAAAAATTTGCTCACTTAGATTGAGCGTATCTGAGTTATACTTTTTTAAACCTTATTGAATTGCATGCTGTTGACTTTAAACATTAAAAAAATTACTCATCTTAAGTATTAAAGTACTAATAGTACTATTTGCTGATTATATCTCGACTAGGTAGAACCAGAGCCTTATTTTTATTTAAATTTTGGAAGCAATTTTTATAACTGCTTAGAAATTTCAGGAATTCTTATTTTGGCAGAATATAAAAAATATTCTTATATTTATAATTTCATTTTTTTTCTTTTTATGTAATTTATATTTTTTTCCTTAACGGTCAGATACCTATATATCAAGAAATAAGGAACACAGATATGAAATATAAGAATAGAGTACGAAGTAGGATATCAAATCTGAAAGATGCAAAGAATCCAAACTTAAGGAAAAATGTACTGTGTGGCAATATTTCTCCTGATTTATTTGCTAGAATGACAGCAGAGGTAAGCATGTCTGTATGTAAAGTTTCTTGATGTGATTCCCTGATAACAAGTGGAAAGCCTATTTAAGTACTATGTTAATAGTGCATATATAGCAAGTTGATATACAAATACTTATGGTTATTGAATCTATTGACATCAATGCTTTGACCCTTTTATTACTGTTATATGATATTGTTGTTTGAGTGACAAACAGTAAATCATCTAAAACTAGAACTGTCTTTATGAATTTATCTAAAATAATTAAATCTCTAATTACAAATATTGGTTAAGTATACTTAAATTGGTTTTATCTTATTCATTGTTCTTAAATTTATGTAGGGAAATTTATAGATACAGATACAGTGTGGCACCAATCTATTAAGTATCTTGAGAAGGGATTTATCTTTCTACATAGCTAATAAAATTACTATATTTACAATTTTTTAAAAAATCACATTAAATTTAAGCCTTCACAAAGAAGAGAATATAAGTATTGAGAATTTATCATCCTTTTCATCTCACTTTGCTTTTCTCAAATTTATTTTCAAGAAAATTCAGGCATTGTAGCCTCTCACCTCTGTATACTTAGGAAGAATCCTTAAAAATATTTTTTTCTGATAAATTACCTGTTCTCATGCCCACTAAAGTACTATGTAATGTTGGCTCACTTTACTTTGTATCAGAATCTAAAGTCTACCCACTACGTTTACTTTGGTGTGTTGAAGTTGATTTATATGCTTGTTTCTTTAAATCTGAAGGAATGTATTTTCCTACTTGGAGAAACTAATTCTGTGTCCCACATTGTGATTTTATCTGCTTCTTCCTAAGGACATTATTTTTCTGTCTTCTCTGTTTTTTTTCTATCCTGAAAGCTACTAACCAATTCTTGTAGGATTAATTACATTTAAGTTCAACCTTATTTCTGCATAAATTCTTGATAAGTGATGCTCTTCACTTCCATTGCATTATATCAGGAGACATATACTCCTCATAATGTTCTGGGATCCATCAGGGTTCATACAATAATAAGGTTTCTCCATTGTAAACTTTTCCATTGACCTCTTCTGCTCGAGTTCACTCACTGATGATCTTGAGTTGACTGTTTAGTAGGGTTAACCACTGCAAGAGAGTGATTGTTGTAATTTTGTCATTCCCTTTGCAGCTAGATTTGTTTTGATAAAGCAACATTTTCTCTTATTAACGCAACCTGTTAAAATTTAAGAGGCAGGATAAATTTGTAAATTTTTTTCTCTCGTTACCAGTTATCAAAACAATGAGTTGGTTCCCTGGTTAATGGCCCTGGTAGCTATTTCTGGTTTTTGCATATGGTGCCCTTCTAAATATTGCCTCATAGTAATTCATTTTGGTGACTGAAGAAATTGTTCTATTTTGACCAGTAGATACTCCTTCATGTTCATCCTATGTTCCTTTGGTTTAATCATAATACTCTGGTAGCTTCTGGACTTTCTGGCACAAAATGGTGACCCTGGCATATCCTGTGTACTTCTTGTCTTATAACAAATCTGAACATTTACAAAGGTCGCTGGTTTGGGGGAGTGGGGAAGTGGTAGAGAACACAAAATCTGCATATTACAGGTACTCATTTCTGTAGGTCTCTTTTTTTTTTTTAACATAGCTTTTGAAAACAAAACTTGAATCCAGTTTTCATATTTAAACTTAAGAGTATTTAAAAGGAATATTTTTAAAGGAGACAAAGTCTTAAGTCATCTAAGGAAAAATATGAGATATACTTTTTAAAAACTTTACAAGCTAGGGCTGGGAAGGTGGCTCAGTGGTAGAGCGTTTGCCTTGCATGCCTGAGGCCCTGGGTTCGATTCCTCAGCACCACATAAGCAAAAAGAAAAAAGCCAGAAGTGATGCTGTGGCTCAAGTGGTAGAGCGCTAGCCTTGAGCTGAAGAGCTGAGGGACAGTGCCCAGGCCCAGAGTTCAGGACCCATGACTGGACCAAAAAAAACACAAAACTTTACAAGCTAATTTTACTTTTATTCATATAAAGTTAATTGAATATAAAAGCATTCAGGCTATAATATATATATTGGATGTGTATGTGTATGTTTGTGTAACTGTATGATATTGCCACTTCATTCATAGGAAATGGCTAGTGATGAGCTAAAAGAGATGCGGAAAAACTTGACCAAAGAAGCCATCAGAGAGCATCAGATGGCTAAGACAGGTGGAACTCAGACTGACTTATTTACATGTGGCAAATGTAAAAAGAAGAATTGTACTTACACACAGGTTTGTGATCCTAGATTATTTAAAATGCTTGCATTGTTATTTTAATTCCAGTTTCCTGAATAGAGAACCTCTCCTTTTCTAAGAAATTTCTCCTTACTTTAACCCTGTTATACTAAAATAAATTCTTGTTAATAAAGCGCTTGCTTGCAGCTCCTGCTTTATACAGGTAGCAAAAATGCTTACTGTTACTTTGACATTTTCACAAGGAAATGTGATCTGTTGGTGAAAGAATACTTTCTCTGTACTTTATTAACTGACAGTAAGTTGGTATAGTTATATCTTCATGGAAAATTACTGTGTGAATTGTATCAGTTAAATGAAATTGAATAAAGTAATCATTTAATTTTTAAAAGTTGTTATTATAAAGGTGATTTATAGTAGAGGGTTTACAGTTGCATAAGTCAGGTAATAAGTATATTTGTTTTTGGACAGTGTTATCCCTGACCATATTGGTTAATATATAAACAAGTCAGAATTGTTCATAGTTTGCAAAACAACAGATGTAATAGAAGGAAAGTTCTTCACTCTCTCATGTGACATGTGGGAACTTCAGGTATAACTGCTTTCTGGATACTTTTTTTTTTAACATATTGATAACTTTTGCATGTATCATATGATTGGTGTGTGTGTGTGTGTGTGTGTATGTATGTGTATGTGTCTGTATGTGTGTGTCTGTATGTGTGTCTGTGTGTATGTGTTGTGCGCCACAGTCCTGGAGGTTGAACTCTGGGCCAGGTCACTGTCCCTGAGCTTTAGTGCTCAAAGCTAGTGCCCTCTCTTAAGCCTCAGCTCCATTTCTGGCTTATTGGTAGTTAATTGGAGAGTCTCACTGACTTTGCTGCCAAGGCTGGCTTCAAACTGCAATCCTTAAATCTCAGCCTCCTGCATAAGCACCTGGCTCCAGCAGACTGATTTGTTTTTGAATATGCTTCTTATGGTTATATTTATGTATGTGAAAATAATTTATCACTATTTCAGTTTCATTTGCCAAATAGGGTTTTTTTATTTGTCCTTTTGTTTTGTACTATAGCTATAATCTGCCAAATTCAGAATTCTCTCTTACAGGTCATGATATGTTTCAGGTCATAGATTTAGGGTATTTTTCTCTTAACAAAATTAAGCATCTAGAAAATCTGCTGTTCCAGTGGTTTACATCTGTAATCCTAGCAACTCAGGAAGCTGAAATCTGAGGATTGTGGTTTGAAGCAAGTCATGAAATTTTTATCTCTAGTTAACCACCAGAATGCCAGAAATGGAACTGTGGCTCAAGTGGTAAGGCACTAACCTTGATTTAAAAACAAACAACTCAGGCACAGCAGCCAGTCACTGAGTACAAGCCACAGTATTAGTATCATTCTGTATACAGGTTGTACAAGTTGAATTACTCATTTTATTTAGGAAAATTTTAGCAAAGTAGAGTGATACATTTACAAAAGCAGATTATAGAGAGCTAAGGTTAACAACTAGAAAAATCATAGATATACAGTTTGCTTTTTTACTTTAACAGTATTGGGTTTTTTGTTTTGTTTTGTTTTGCTGGTTCAGTGTTCCTAAGCCTTTTTGTGTTCAAGCTTAGCGCTTTATCACTTGAGCCACAGCACCATTCCCAGCTGTTTCTGAATTGTAGCTAAGAGTCTCATGGACTTTTCAAATCACAGTTCTCAGATCTCAGAGTAGCTAGGATTACAGATGTGAACCACGGCACCTGACTAATACTGGGTTTTAATTCAGGGCCTCATGCTTTCTTGGCACTGGCGCCATACCACTAGCTTTTTACTTTTATTACTTTTTAAATAGGGTATTGGTTTTTTCTAAGGCTGGCCTAGATAGCAATCCTCCTATTTAGGTTTTCCACATAATTGGAATGGCAGGCATGTATCACCATGCACAACTTTTTATTTTTTGAGATGGAGACTTACAAACTTTTTGCCTAGGATGGCCTCAAACTGGGATCCTCTTTTAGTAGCTAAAATTGCAGGTATGAGTCAAGGTACCCATCTTCAGTTGTTTCTTTTAACAGAATTTAGTCTAGAAGTGAAATGATTTTCTTCTAACCAGAAAGCACTCCTTACAAACCTTCCAAAGTTCTTGTGCATATAGCGTAAAAAAAATTAAGTGTAGTTATGAACCTGTAATCCTAGCTGCTCAGGAGATGGGAGATCTAGAGGGTCACAGTACAAACCCAGCCAAGGCAGAATAGTCCATGAGATTCAGTCTCTAAAATAATCAGCAAAAGGAAAGAAGGAAGGAAGGGAGGTTGAGAAGAAGGGAGAGAGAGAGAGAGAGAGAGAGAGAGAGAGAGAGAGGTAGTGTACCAACTGAACAAGGAAGTCTAGTGAGAATGACTATGAGGCCTATTTAAACCCCAGTACCACCAAACAACAATAGAAAAATAGTTCAAGGTGATTCTTGGTTATTGTGGCTACCAAGTTACTAAAGGTTTCCCCAGAAAGCATAAAGTACTTTTATATATTTTTAGGGCTCCAGATAGTATTTGTTGAAATTGTTTAAAATAGTAAAACTTATCTGAAGGCCTCTTTGATTTTTTTTTTTTAAGCTTGGATCTTGCTAAGTAGCCAGGCCAGTCTTGAACTCATCCTCTTGCTTGTTTTCTTAGTGTTGGGATTGCAAGAGAACCCCACCATGCCTGACTTTTTTTTTTTTTTGTCAGTCGTGGGGCTTGAACTCTGGGCCTGAGAGCTGTCCCTCAGCTTTTCAGTTCAAGGCTAGCGCTCTACCACTTGAGCTACAGTGCCACTTCTGGTTTTCTGGTGGTTTATTGGAGATAAGAGTCTCACGGATTTTCCTGCCTGGGCTGGCTTTGAACCGAGATCCTCAGATCTCAGCCTCCTGAGTAGCTAGGATTACAGGAGTGAGCCACCTGCGCCTGGCTCCGTGCCTGACTTTTAAGAATAACTTCAATAAACCTCCATCTTATTTTGGAATGTGTATAGTTTAGAGAAGCAATTTTTCTGACTTTGAGACATTTTGTTTTAGTAATTTTCTTTAGTGAAGAGCTTCAGAAACCTGTAGTCCTATATCTATTTATAAAAATCATATTACTTGTTTTATTCTTGCTTAGTTCTCTTTTTAATATGTACATGTTTTGAGACAGGGTCTCAAATATTTATAGCATTGTGCCTTTCTCCTCCTGATCACTTTTTCTCTAATAAAATGAAAAGTTGCTCACTAAGCAATAGTTTTCTTTTCCCCTTAGCCAGTGCAACCAGAATTCTATTTTGTCTCTGAATTTGACTTCTATTACCTTTAGAATTTGTAAATGAATATTAACATGTTACATTTGTTTCTTAATGTTGTTTTTCCTATTAGCTAGTATAAAAGTATAATGATTGACTAGAGGATTTTCCTACTTGTCTGAGATAAATTCCATATGACATACAAGGAGATATTAGAGAACTGAAGCTTCTAAATAATTTTTTTTTAGTGTATGTATATAACAGTACTGGTTCTTGAACCAGTGTGTACTATCCCTTAACTTTTTCTTCTCCAGGATGATGTTCTTCCAGGCACTATTAGCTCATATTTATAATCCTAGCTACTCAGGAGGCTGAGATCCTGAGGATCATGGTTCAAAGCCAGCCTGGGCAGGAAAGTCTGTAAGACTCATCTCCAATTAACCACCAACAAATGGAAGTGGTGCTGTGCTGTGGCTCAAAGTGACAGAGCACTAGCCTTGAGCACAAGAGCTCAGTGACAGGGCCCAGTCCCTGAGTTTAAGCCTCCACAACCAGCAACAACAAAGAAAAGGCATTCTGTCATTGAAGCCACAGCTCCACTTCTCGCTTTTTTGTTGGTTAATTGGAGATTAGAATCTCATGGGCCTTTCCTGCTTTGAACCATGATCCAATCCCCAGAATTCACCCTCCTGCATAGCTAGGATTACAGGCATGAGCCACAAGCAAGCACCTGGCAGTAATTTTTTTTTTTGACATTATATACTATTTCTGAACTTGTTGCAGATTTTTACACATTTTATTGTGGTAGCATTAGGATTATTATATACCTTTATGCCATTTGTCTTTGTTTAGATGAGATTTTTTTTTAATGGTGCTTTATAAAGTAATATTTTCACTTGATTTTGCTGTAGGTGCAAACTCGTAGTGCGGATGAACCAATGACAACATTTGTTGTCTGTAACGAATGTGGAAACCGATGGAAGGTATAGTACTCTCTTGTAATCATATTGTTTTCATTTATAATAGAACAGTTTTCTCTGGTCTTTTCATATCTCTGTATAATGAATTGCACTCGTATGCTCACAATGTCTAGCACTGTCAAGTGACTGAATAACTACTTGTATATGTATTAATATATAACCTACTAGAAATAGTGAACTTGATTTTACCACTTTGTGTATATATTTTGATGGTACTGGGGTTTGAACACTTGGTGTTCTACCATTTGAACCACACCCACAACCCATTTTGCTTTATTTTTCTAATACTTATTTTCTATTTAATTATTTTTCTTGAAATTTTGCCCAAGTTGATGATGCTTCTACTATGCCTTCCACTTAACTTGATAATAGGTACATGCCACCATTCCCAAGTTTATTAGTTGAGATGGGAATCGTTCTGATTTTTTGCCTGGACTGGGTGGGAGCTGCAGTCCTCTTGATATCTGCTTTTACAGTAGCTGGGATTGTGGTATGAGCCATTCTACTCAGCTAGCAAGAATCTTAAATGTACAGTTACCATAATAATCCTATTTGTTCTAGCATTGATAAATTGGTTTCCCCTGTTATACTTCCAGAAAAATCTGTGTTTATCACTTGTTTTAAAAGATTTTGTTGCTTGAGATTTTTCTTTATTGAAATGGAGTCCAGTGATCTTAGAGTTGATTTTAGGAATTACAGATCAATGCTGTCATACTTTGGTAGACTTTTTTTTTTTAGTAAGTACTTGCATTGCCTGTATATTCTTAAATTTGGCTCCACAGACATGTCAGTGTTACTTAATTTATTCTTGAATAATTGCTTAGAGTTACAAAAATAAATAAATAAATAACTGGCCAGAAAGGCTGAGGCCTGTTATCCTAGCTAGTTTGGGGAACAGAGATCAGGAGATCATGATCTCAGACCAGCTGGGGCAGAAAAGTTTGTGAGGCTCCATCTCACAAAATGACTATACACAACTGTTAACCAAGTAGTAGGGAAACACATGGCTGGATCTATTGTGTGCCTGTCATTCGTGGTGACTATATTCTATATTTCCCCTTCCCTCCCCAAAAAAGGAGAAGAAATTAACCTTAGAAGGATTACACATCAGTCACAGGAACACTTTCACTGTAAACAAAGTTGGGAGGCAGCTATGGTAACAACAAGACTTTGAAGTTTGTATACCCTGATTTTAATTCACTGTAATGTTCTCATGTATTTAAATTACTACTAATTCTAGACTGAAAAAACTCAGACACTTAAGATGTGTAAATTGTGTGAAAATTATAATAGCTTTTATTTGTGGGATCTGGAGTCTGGGCCTCATGATTGCTAGACAGGCATCTACTACTTGGCCTAACTCCAATACATTTTTGCTTTAGTTATTTTTCAGATAGGGTTTTGTATTTGTTTTTCTAGGGTTGCCCTCAGACCTTTATCCTCCAGATCAGTCTCTACCTCCCAAATATTTGGAATTACAGTGTGCATCACCAGACTTGGACCCAGTCTTTATTCCAAAATGCCTTTAAAAAAATGAATAAAAAGCCAGGTGCTAATGGTTCATGCCTATAATCCTAACTATTTGGAAGGTAGAAAAGTTTATAAGACCCCTTCTCAGTGGAGAATTGGTACAGTGGTACACACTACTTACCCTACCTATAACATGATGGGTGGATTGCAGTCCAGGTATCCATCTAGGAAGGAAGCAAGACACTGTCCCAAAAATCCCAAGGTCAGGAAAGGGCTGTAGCTGTAGCTTGATGATACATGTCTGCCAAACAACAGGCCTTGAATCCAGTTCCTAGTACTGCCAAACAGACAACAGAAAGATAGTATACAAGCTGTATGCTGCTGTGCTAAATGGGAGGTCATACCCTAATGTTTCTATTTAAAAGTCTCACAAAATATTTTTTTTTCCCCACAGTTCTGTTGAGTTGGATGGATTGGCAAAATATCTGGACCATTAAGAAAATGGATTTTGTAATTAGCTTTAAAACTAAGTCAAGTAACTAGTTTTCCTGCAAGTTGGATTTTTAAAGCAGCATACTTCCTACATACATCCCTTGGGTTAGTCTTCGTTTGTAACCTAACTTCCCTTCCTCAAATGCCTTCTGTAGTTTCAGATCAATAGGGAGGCCACAATACTGGTATATTGGTTTCAAACTTTTTTTCATTTTTGTAAGTAGATTGATATTAAACTTTTATCAGCTAAACTTTTGGCAATTTTATTATTTTTTTCTTCCTAAAGGACATGTTAACTTTTTTATAGTCTAAAACATGCACACATGTACAGTAGAAATTCTGTTATTCTCTGTTAATACATAAATAGAAAGTACTTTGTTTTTCATAACTGGTATGTACCTATGAGGAGAAAAGGTAATATATTAGTTTTATCAAACATAATACTTGACCAGCTTATCAAAACTGTACATATTTGAACTAGTATATGATTTTGACTTAATTATTATGTCCACAATCCTTGAGTATTATTTTGCATCTGTAACTAACCATGATCATCATTTCTTATATTTCTCATACATGTATATTAACTTCTCTTAATAGATTTTACTCTCAGAAATCAGTTTGTTTTTATTGTTTATTTGCCTGTCTGGCTTTTCAGTGTATTTAGTTTTGTAGAAGAATTATTGTTTGGTAGACTTTTTCATGAATTTTCTCATAGACAAAAAGCAAAAGCTTCTGATACATATTTTTCTCCTCATAGGAATAATACTGGGAAGGAACTGTTGGCATTTTAGTATGATGTAGCTGTTGTAAACAGTTCTTAATTTGATTTTGACTTGGAAAGCTATACTGACCAAGAATTAAGCGTAAGGACCATATATAAGTCATTAAAGCTGTAGTCTCCCAATGGAGATAGAAGGTGTTTTTATCCTGAGTCTTACATGCTGACTTTCCTGTCATATTATGAATAAGATTGTTCAATGAATTGAAACATGGGCTATAGAAAGTAGTTTTACAGTATAGATCTTACAACGAAGTTTTGCTTTTAAGTTTGTACCATTTGTTCTGTTAGGAATAAGAAATGATGGGTTTACATGCTTCTTTGGGATACTCTCTTAAAGGCCACTATTACAGTCTCTCATTTATCATGCTGAGACTTCCTCCTTTCAGACAATTGTGGAGAGATACTTGTACCCACTTTGTACCTTCCTTCTGTTTCTACTGCAGATCATTTTAACAGATACAGAAAACAACATTGAAATGTCTATGGGTACCAACATACCTTTACTTTGTTAGTTTTGCGCTATCACTTTAAAGTACATTTTTGAAAGAATGAGTATAATAATAAAGTTAAAATAATCCCATTTTTAAATTAAGTGATCGGTTTAAAATTTGTAATTCAATAAATAAAGCTTTTTGTTGTTGTTATGCATGTATCACATTTTGTCGTTTTCTTAAGACATTGACTCTTGTTTGATCATTTGTAAAATATCCTCTCTTCCTCTTCCTGCTAAACTACCAAGGTACTTTTGTTTGGTTGGTTTTTTTGTTGGTTGTGGGGCTTGAACTCTGGGCCTGGGCGCTGTCCATCAGCTCTTCAGCTCAAGGCCAGCGCTCCTGAGACACAGTGCCACTTCCGGTTTTCTGGTGGTTAATTGGAGATAAGAGTCTCATGGATGTTCCTGCCTGGGCTGGCTGTGAACTGTGAACAGATCTCAGCCTCCTTGTTCTGAAGGCAAGGTACTAGAAGATTTTTTTTTAAGCCAAGGAGAAGCCCAGGATC
This sequence comes from Dipodomys spectabilis, assembly GCF_019054845.1. NCBI lineage: Eukaryota > Metazoa > Chordata > Mammalia > Rodentia > Heteromyidae > Dipodomys > Dipodomys spectabilis. Next base: position 2,378,056 of record NW_024870876.1, read on the forward strand.
CAGTCCACAGCTGCTGTCACAGTAGTATAACCTTGCAGGTGCCTTACTCTAGTTTTTAAATTCAACTTATTATTTTATATGCACACACACACACACACACAATGTAACATGCTTATTTTAAAAACTTGCTGTTCAAATATTTCAAATGTGGAAAGTATCTTTTCCTTTTAAAAGCTACTCCTTTCCCTATACTTAGGATTGAATTTAGAACCCTGTGCTTACTAGGGAAGCTTGTAACCACTTAATCTTCACCCCAGGCCATTTTGTTTCACTTTTTTCCCTCCCTCCCTCCCTCCCCCCCCCTCCCTCCCTCCCTCCCTCCCTCCCTCCTTTCTTTCTTTCTTTCTTTCCTTCTTTCTTTTTCTTTTGCTTTCTTTCTTTCTTTTTCTTTTCCTTCTCTTCTCTTCTTTTCTTTGCCTTGAACTCAGGGCATAATCTCTGCCCCTGAGTTTCTTTTGCTGGGTTTGCTTTTTCTGTACATGGTTATTTAGCCTGTTTTGTAAATAGCATGAATTTAAAAGGGCAAATCTATAACGTTCTATGTGTAGTAAATTACAAACTAGAAAAATTACACTATTTAGCCTCCATAAGCTTTATGTAAGCATTCTTCTGGGAACCAGCTAAGCTGTTGCTCTGGTAATAGACTATGGTCTAGCTTTTAGATTAAAATAGATTCATTGGATGTTTGCATGTCAGAGAAATCATGTAATTCAGCTTCCCTTTCATAAAGAAGACTTTTTGAGCCATAACTTGACCCAGAAGTAGGAGAAAGAACTATTAACCAAAGATAGCTTTTAGAAAGGCTTGGACACATCTAATACTCTAATCTTCCAACACTTCCTTTAGGCTATATATTTTCTTCTTAAACTTTATTGGTAGGAAAGCTCAGATTTAAATTAGCTACTTAATTACTTGTGGTTTATATAAAGATGACATCAAATTGTATATGTTAATTCAGATGTTGAAGGGAGAAATCTTTCTTGGAGACAGATTCAGAAGGGCCTTCATTAGGTGTCACTTCACCATGTGTTGGTGAGCTTTGGCTTTTTTGGAGGAGTGCATCCTTTTTTGGTCATTTTTGTTTTTTAGAATTCATTAACAGGACAAAGAGTTTTAATATGAAAATTCAGAGATATGTATAGTTACCCTTTGTAATATTTCTTCCCTCTCTTTTTAAAATAGTACCTGTGGGTTTCATTGTGTGCTCTAAGACTTTAAATGACCAGCTATGAAAAAAAGAGCAAATTTAGTAAAACTTCGGCTTTATTAATACCTTTTCTTTTTTTGTAATAGGTTTTGTGTTTTCTCATTTCAGTGCCCAGGCTGTGACCCTTTAATTCGTAGACAATGAATTTTACTGTGACTGGTCTAGAGTTCAATGGGCTTTGAAAATTATTGAGTCATTACTCTCACAGATTGTAATAAAGTAAAATATAAGTATAATTAGTAGCTTAAGAATATAACAAAATATTCTATAATAAAACAAATGTAACTATAACAATATATAAAACTATTCTATTGTCCTCAAGTTTCTTTGTAAAGAATTTGTTTTATATAATCCTTAACTGTGGCCCTTCTATTCCAACTCCTTATCTCTTTTATGCCTTACATTTTAATCCCTTCAGCATTTTCCCTTCATCGATTTTCATTAGTTCCCCCATTTTTCATAAGTCCGGAGAGAATGATGCCTGGAGTTGATTGCCCTTAAGGTGCCTGAAAATGTGGGATGCTCAAGATAATGGTCTCAGCCCTTGCCTAGCCCATGGTCAGCACCTACTGCCTAGGGTCCATAAGAACCTTGCCAGCTAATCTTGGTCAGAGGTAAGAGAGCTGGTCTGGGGAAGTGCCCCATTGAGAATCATCTTCACCATTCCAGGCACAAAAACAACATGTATCCTACTGAATGTAGGACTGCCCTGCCAGACTAAGCACTCACCTGGCTGGTGTGCCTGTCTGTGCATAGACCCTCAACAAAATGTGGTGTGTTCTTGGCCAAAGTGACTGTATTGGAGGTTAATCTGCTGCCACTTCAGAGAGGCAATTGTGTGACTCTTGCTTTTCTTGAGCAGGGGTGAATAAAGTCTCAGTCCTTGCCAAGATAGCATAGGGTCTGAATGTGTTACACAAGGGGTCAGATCTCACTGTAGGGATAAAGCGGGGGGAGACAAGGAAGGAATAGTAGGGACAAGGTGCCAGGGACAGGAGTGAAAAGAACTGGGGTGATGAAGTCTGGGGTAGGGCAGAGCCCTGGCCCCACTAGGCTTGGGCTCTGTTTTTGCAGATGTCCATCTGGTGTCCCTTAGCAGCTGGTAGAAGAAGGGGATGCAGCAGCTGCCCAAGTTTGCCTCCTCCATTTTCTGGAGGTCAGGCAGCACTGGCTTGATTTGCTGTGCAGTAGGAGTCTCTAGGGGTGAAGCTACCCATATCCCCCCTTATGCAGGCTCCTTAATGCAGGTTCAAAGTCATCTTCACAGGCAGTTTTAATTTCCTGGGGTTCCCAGCGGCCTGAGCTGGGCTCATCAGTTGAGCTCTGTGAGGCTGCCTGTACTTGAGCTGTTCTCAAATAAACTGCTAGTTAGCTAGCTCCTGCAGCTCCATCTCCATCCTTTGTGTGTCCTGATCCAGGTGGTTTATGTACTCCTGTTGCTCTTCTAGCAATGCCATGCTCTAGACTCCATGTGTATCTTATTTTTACTCTGGGTGAGAAAAGCTTGGATTTAAAGATGTTTGTAGGTGGTATACCATTGTTATGTTTTAGGTTCAAAACATGAATGGGTCACTGCTTCCAGTTTTTAATTGAATTTAACCAAGGTGTGTCTTTGTTTTCTAGTATATCTTCTTTTACTAGGGTAGGAGTAGTTCAGATATTGAGAGTGTAGTCCTCTTGGAATAGTTATACAGGGAGAGGAATGGTGGAGATTAGGCTTTGTAGAAGTCAATTAGGAAATGGGGTAAGGTGTTCAGGTGAAGGGAAACAGTATAAAAAAGGATTAAGTGAAGCCAGGCTTATGCCTGTAATCCTAGCTACTGAGGATGCTGAGATCTGAGGATCATGGTTCAAAGAAGCCAGCCCAGGCAGGAAAGTCTGTGAGATTCTTTTTTTTTTTTTGGTCCAGTAATGGGGCCTGAACTCTAGGCCTGGGCACTGTCCCTCAACTCTTCAGCTCAATGCTAGCATTCTACCACTTGAGCCACAGAGCCACTTCCGGCTTTTTTCTTTTTTGCTTATGTGATGCTCAGGAATCGAACCCAGGGCCTCATGCATACAAGGCAAGTGCTCTACCACTGAGCCACCTTCCCAGCCCAAGTCTGAGATTTTTTTTTTCCCCCCCCCCCCCAAGTCTGAGATTTTTATCTCCAGTTAACCACCTTCCCCCCCCCCCCAAAAAAAAAAATCATAAGTGGCACTGTGGCTCAAGTGGTAGAGTACTCACCTTGAGCTGAAGAGCTCAGAGACAGGGCCCAGGCCCAGCATTCAAGCCCCATGACCAACCCTCCCCCCCCCCCCCCCAAAAAAAAGGATTAAGTGGTAGGGACAGTGGTTCACATGCTTTCAGCTTAAGAGAGGGAAGGAGAAAAAGAAGAAAGGGTGGTAGTAGAATCACAGTGGTTGATTGATGAGATTGCAAGGTAAATCACCTTTTTCTGATTTATGGCTGTGAAAAATAGAATTTAACAAATACAACATTCAATATAGTTGAAGTGAAAAATAGAATTTAACAAATACAACATTCAATATAGTTGAAGCTATACTAAGTCCAACATCATTTTTTCTTTTAAAAAATTGTCAAGGTGATGTACAGAGGGGTTACAATTACATAAGTAAGGTAATAGATATATTTCTTGTCAAACTTGTTAGCCCTTCCCTCATTTTTCTCCTACTTTCCCTCCCCCCACCCCAAGTTGTACAGATCATTTCCAACATATTGTCTTTTGTGTATATTGCTATTGCATTGGTTCCCCCCTTGTCCTTTGTCTCAAAGACTATTTTTGTACAGCAAAAACGTGATGAAGTATTAGGTGTTTTAATCACCAAAGATCCCTTACTTAGAGAGAAGGACTTAGAGATTAAGTTGTGGGCTCTTACTGACTGTGGCTTTTCACTGGCTCCTCAGGGAGTCCTGAGGTTTCCATGCAGCCAGACTCCAGCCTGTCTCCATCAGCTTGTTACCCTTGTGTGCTCTGGTTTTCCAAGGTTCAGTTCTCCAGGCACAACCAAACTTCACTGCCCTCAGGTCCTCTCATTATGTGTCAGTGGGTGTTCCCAAGGCTGGAGGCATGGGGTTACTTCAGCCTGCACCTTGAGGTAACAGCTGTGGTATCTCTAAGCCCAGCTCTAGGTAGGAGTGAGCTGCTTTATCCCAGTTCTCTGTCGGTGGTACTGTTTTAGGTGGCACCTCCCTCTCCCCGGGTTTCTGGGGTTCTGTACGTTCCACAGTTGGGTTCACAATCAGGACCTTCTGGGTCGGAGTGAGGGGGTCTCTGCTGTCAGGCTACAAGAATTGGGATTTGTTGATCTTGTGGCTGCTGGCGGCCATGGTGAATAATTTCTAGGCTCCTGGCAAGTTCTCATCTCTTCCCACGAGTCGGGGTGGGGAGGTTGGGTGAGGGTGAGGGTGAGGTGGGGACACCCTTTGGCACCTTCCCTAATGTCAGTCTTGGCTCTCACATGCTAACCTCAGAGTCACAAAATTAAGTTCTTTCCTCACATCATCCCCCATTTCTCCAGGACCAACCACTCTGATCAAATCTGTTGAAACAGTGCAAGGGAAAGGGTGATGTCCTCCTCCACCCAAAAATGTGCTCTTTACCTGACTTACATAACTCTGTAAATTATCTTTATAATAACAATTTTTAAAAATCTGTTGATACAAGTTCTTGCTCAGGTGCAAGTAAGTAAGGCCTCAGCAAGAATCTTATTGGACCACCTCGCTCAAGTGCTGCTGGATGTACTGCTTCAGCACCAAAGCTGTCTCCGCAGGCTGTGCTGTGCCTCTCTAACCTCCATGTGTACCCCAACCCAACCAGGGAGCATCATCCACAGTTGGGAGCCCCAAGTGGCTCCACTCCCCAGGGGGGTGCCACAGTTTCAGGTCCTGGGTTAAGTGGGAACTGCTGTCCATCTTTTTTTTTAAAACTTTATTGTAATAAGGAAGATAATATAAGATCTACCTGCTTAACAAAGTAAGTGTTTGATACTATAATAATCTTGCCTTCTTCTCTTCTGGGTTTGGTGTCTAGAGGCTATCAAAATGGTCCAATGATTGACATACCGCCTTAGGCATTCCTATAACACAGCCTCTAACAAAACCAGGCTGTCCCAAACCCCTGGCAATAGAATTGTTTACTTTTACACCAAAAACGTCCAGAAAGCCCAAAATCTGCATGTGGTATGTGCTCTGGCCCACCTAAAGTCCTCATGCGATTGTCTAAAACAAACAAAAAAACCATGTCAGCACAGCCTGTGGTGGTTCCGTGTGTGCCAAATGTGTCTGGGACAGGATCAAGTGCACTTTCCTTATTGAAGAGCAGAAAATGATCATGAAAGTGCTGAAAGCACAAGCACAGTCAGAAAGCTAAATAAAAATAGGAAACTGCTTATGTGTGCCTAGAATGCCAGAGGTCCATAAATTGCTAGCAAAGAACCTTTTTGATAAGGCTTTGCATAATAAAATGTCAAAAACACCACCACCACCACAAGGTTGTAGAGCATATCTAGATCTTACTTATCTTACATACATATTGAAGGGCAACACTCCATCCTCCTCCCTGAAGTCCATGACAATCACCAGTGTACCTTCCTCTCTGCTTCTGTGAGTTTGAGTATACATCTTGTTTATAAATGTCATCGTGCAATTCCTAGAAATAGGATTGCTGCATGACACAGTATTCTTAATTTTTAAAAGCATTTTCAGACTGTCTATACCATTAATATTACCACCAGCAGGGTATAAGAAACCCACAATTTCTCCATTAAAATTAAGAGTTAAAAAAAAACGAAGCCAGACACAGTGTAGCCCAGGCTGGCTTTCAACTTGACATGAAGACCAGGCTGGACTTGAGCTTGCAATTCTGTTGTTAACTGCAACCTGAGGCAGTGTGAGGGGATACTGGGCCAAAGAAAATTAGAAAACACTGAGATAACAGACAGATAAAAGCTGGGAGACCAGGGGTCCCAAGGCTCTCCTGCACTTAGGCTCCAAGTCGCCCAAAACAAGCATATATATTTGTGTTTACTCAAGGAAGATTACCATGGATACATGCAGTAAAGCATCTCACAGAGTTTGTGAGAGACACTGGTTCCCTTATTCTTTTGAGACAGAAGACTGCAGCCCAGGGAAAGTCCAGACATGGTGTCTATATATTTACCCAATGTTAAGTTGTCAAGGTCCCCAACACAGCTGCTAGCCCAAGGAAAGGAGGGAGGACAGCACCCCAGTCTCTTCACCTTCTCTGTTTTAACCTTTCCATGGCCAGCTCTCAACTTTCTGAGTGCTGTAAAGGTGGCATTCCAATCTCTCAAACCTTTTCCAGGTTATCACAGCTCAGCTTCAAGATTCCCTAAACAATTCTCCCTTGGCCTCCCAAGTGCTTGAGTTATAGGTCTGCATCACTACATTTGGTTATCTTTTATTTTTTGATGGGCTTCCCTTTTAGTAGGTTTAAGGGATTATTTGTGGCTCTGATGATTACTAATTATTAAATATCTTTTCATGTACTTTTGACCATTTGTATGCCTTTGGATAAATGTAGCCCATGTTTTTTGTTTTTGTGGTGTGTGTGTGTGTATGTGTGTGTGTGTGTGTGTGTGTGTGTGTGTGTGTGTGTTTGGTAGTACTGGGGATTGAATTTAGGGCCTCTCACTTGCTAGGCAGAGGGTCTCCCACTTAAGCCATGCCTCTATCTATTTTTGCTATTTTCTTTGTGTGTGTGTGTGTGTTTGGTATTACTGGGAATTGAATTTAGGGCCTCTCACTTACTAGCCATGCCTCTGATTATTTTTGCTATTTCCTTGCGCTTGAGTTATACCTTGTCTCATTTTCCTTTTGGTGTCACTCCAAGAAACCATTGCTAAGATTAATGTCCTGGAGCATTTCCCGTGTTTTCTTCTAGCAATTTTGGACCTTTACTATAAATCTTTTTTTTTTTGGGTCCGGTCGTGGGGCCTGAACTCTGGGCCTGGGCACTGTCCCTCAGCTCTTCAGCTCAAGGCTAGCACTCTACCACTTGAGCCACAGCGCCACTTCCAGCTTTTTTCTTTTTGCTTATGTGGTGCTGAGGAATCGAACCCAGGCCCTCAGGCATGCAAGGTAAGCATCTACCACTGAGCCACCTACCCAGCCCTTACTATAAATCTTTACTCCATTGTGTGTTAGATTTAGTTTATGGTTATAAGGTAAGTGTCCATCTTCCATATTTTATTTATATCTAGTTTTCTCATGTGATTTAATACAGACAGTTTTCCCATTGACTGTTTGAGGCAATCTTGTTGAGAACCAGTTGACTTTACACTCATGTATTTATTTATGGACTTCTTCTATTCCATTCATCATATAGTTATTTGGGTCCAGTACCATACTGTTTAAATTTGTCAGTTTGTAATATATGTTGACCTCAGGAAGTATAATGCTTTGAAGTTTGTTTTTTTCCTCAAGATTGTTTTGGCTATTTGTGTTTCTTTATAATTCCATGTGACTTTCAGGTTTTTTCCCCTATTTTTGCTAGAAATGCCATTGGAATTTTGAAAGGAACAATTTGAACTGTGTGTGTGTGTGTGTGTGTGTGTGTGTGTGTGTGTGTGTGTGTGTGTGTATACAGGCACATGCATGCCACATGTACTAGTGCTGGGACTTGAACTCAGAACTGGTCACTGTCCCTGAGCTTTTTCATTCAAGGCTGGTGCTCAACTACCTGAGCTACACCTCCATTTCTGGCTTTTTGGTGGTTAATTGGAGATGCAAATCTTGCAGATTTTGCTGCCCAGGCTAACTTGAACCTTCAGCCTCAAATCTTGGCCCTCTTTGTAGCTAGGATTCCAGATGTGAGCCACTGGCACCTGGCAACAACTTGAATCTTTAAATCTCTGGGTAGTATGGACATTTTAACAACAGGAAGTCTTCCCATTCATGACTATACATGAGATGACTTTCCACTTATTTGATGACTCTTTCTTTCATTATTGTTTTTCAGTTTTCAATGTTTAAGTTTTTACCTCTTTGGCTAAATTTATTCTCAAGTTATTTTATTTCTTATGCTCTGGTAAATAGGATTATTAATTTCTTTTTTCAGGTAGCTTGTTGTTAATTGTGTTGATTATATATATATTCTCCAATTTTACTGAATTCCTTTTAACAAGATTTTTGTTTTGTGGAAACTAGGAATTTGTACGTCTTGTCATCTGCAAACAGGCATAATTTTATGTCTTTCTGATGTTTTTTTCCTAATCTTTCACAGTGGAACATCTGTACCATACAGAATAGAAGGGCAAGAGTGGGCACCACTTGGTCACTGTGTATGGTTCCTTTAGTATGCTCTTGATTCAACTTGATAGTATTGAAATTTTTTTTGTATCTACCATCATCAGGGATACTGGCCTGCATTTTCCTTGGTGTTAAATGAAAAACCTCAGTGTTTGTCCTCAATACTACCTGTGGACTTTTCATATAAGACCTTCTTGTGGGACGGGGGGAGGATGGGAAGGGATGGGAAAGGGAAACAAAAGGATAAGAAATGTACTCATTATCTTGCCCATGTAATTGTAACCCCTCTGTATTTTCACAATTAAAAAAAAAGAAAGCTTCTCTAGTAGAAGAAGAAAAAAAAGACCTTCTTGTTACATAAATTTCCTTCTGTTTCTATTTTGCTGAGAATTTTTATCATGAAATAATGTTGAATTTTGAAAAGTGTTCTTTTGCATTTATGTTGATGACCATATGATTTTTATTAATTCCTTTTTCTTGTAGTGCTAAGGATGGAACACAGGGCCTTATGCATGCTAAAGAAGCACTCTTCCAGAGAGCTGTATCTACAGCCCTCTAACTCATCTTTTTTTGGGGGTCTGGTCGTGGGGCCTGAATTCTGGGCCTGGGCGCTGTCCCTCAGCTCTTCAGCTCAAGGCTAATGCTCTATCACTTGAGCCCAGGGCCTCATGCATGCAAAGCAAGTGCTCTACCACTGAGCCACCTTCCCAGCCCTAACTCATCTTTTAATGTGGTATATCACAGATTGATTTTCTGTTGTTTAGCTATGAATACATTCAGGGAAAATCCCATTTGGTCATGCATATGGTCCTTTTAATGTACTGTTGATTCAGCTTGCTAGTGTTCATCTTGGATATTGGCCTGTACTTTATTCAGATTACACAATTCACCATAGACATTTATTTATTTTTGGTGCAGGTACTAAGGCTTGAACTCAGGGCCAGGGCATTATACCTGAGCTTTGTTATATTCAAGGCTACTGTACTACCACTTGAGTCACATCTCCACTTCCAGCCCTTTTTTTTTTTTTTTTTTGGTGCTTAATTGGAGATAATAATCTCATGGACTTCTCTACTGGCACTGGCTTCAAAGTGAGATCTTCAGATTTCAGCCTCCTTAGTAGCTAGAATTATAGGCCTGAGACACCAGTGCCCAGCTACCACAGACAATTTTTGTTCTTGCTGGGGATTAAACCCAGGGTTTTGTGCAAGCAAGCATTCTATCAATGAACTACACCCCTCAGTCCCTCAGCCTTGACACTTTTTATTACACACTTCAAGAAAGAGTTTGGGTGGTTTAGTTTCAAGTTCAGTAATCAATGGAAAACAAGTTTCACTGACTTGTGTACGGCAATATTACTGTCTTTACTTAGGAAGGATGATTTTTATTTTTTTTTTACAAATGTTTATTCTGTATTGAATTCAGTGAGGAAAATGGCTGCCTGGGTCTTTACAAATCCTGAGAGTGGAGTAGCCCTTAAAACTGGTTTCCATTATATTCATTAAAGTCATTACTGGAAGGAGTGCTCTTCCTGGCTCTGGTTTTGCATCTGTGTGTGCATGGGCTTACTCTAGCTATGTAGTTCTGTTTCCTAGAAATTAGCATTACAGAGTGGACTTATGATTTGGAATAGAAACAGTTTGTGTGTGTGTGTGTGTGTGTGTGTGTGTGTACATGCCAGTCCTGAAGATTGAACTCAGGGCCAGGGTCCTGTCCTTGAGACTTTTTGCTCAGCTTGACTTATGACTTGTGTGTGTGTGTGTGTGTGTGTGTGTGCGTGCGCACGCGCGCTTGCTTAATTTGAGATCACAGTCTCATGGTCTTTCCTGCCCTGGCTGGCTTTGAACTATGATCTTCAGATCTCAGCCTCCTGAGTAGCTAGGATTATATATGTGAACCACCAGTGCTCAACATAATTTTTGCTTTATAGAACATTTTTTTTCCTCTTCCCATCCCTTCCCATCTCCCCTGCCCTCCCCCCACACCCTTCCCCCCCTTTATAGAACATTCTTTAGTTCTACAAATATTGGATTAATATTTCTTATAAACTGGATGTTAAATGTAAAATGATGGGTCACATGTTTTTTCAGTGTCATTGGTGTTTACAGTATAGTGGGAAAGACTGATGTAAGCATAATGCGTAAGCACCGAGATGATGAAATACCTGTCCAGGATATTCCTGAAACACTAAGGAAAAGCATCCAGAACAGCATGTTGGGCATGACTTAGGTAAGAAAGACTTCTTAGATCAGGAACTAGCGAGGTAAATCTTAAGGGAAGGGGAGGAGATAAGTGGGTAAAGAATTACATCATATGGAACAGATTTGAGGTTGCAGGAAGTATGAACCAAGTTCTCATGAGCATTCATGAAGGTGTGAGTGGTTACCACACCCAGCTTGTTTGTTGAGGTAAAGTTTCTTTTTTTGCTTCTCAATGTCTATTTAGCCCAGGCTGGCCTTCAACTTGAACATCTGCCTTCTAGATGCTCAGATTACAGGTGTTCACAGCCACACTGGACTGCTTACAGTGTCTTCTCAAGGAGGCAAGATACATGTTGATCTTTACATATTCTAAAGCTACTGGTGGTAGAGGGGATTAGGGATACATGTTCATCATGAAGCAGGAGGTAAGAAGGTTTAATGAGAAGAGAGGTGGTTTATGTTTGGCGCTTGAGCTGAATAATGGGGATAGCAGGGATTGAAGGTCCAGATAGGACACATGGCTAGACTCTGTAAAGTTGGAGAGCCGAAGCATGGCACAGGACTGGCCACTTTAAAATTTATTTCTAACTCCTGTGAGATGTCCAGATTTTGTATCTTCCCTGCTCCCTGTGGACCTAAGAGTCTTCAGGATGGTCTACAAACCATTGAAGTTACTCCATTTGCCTATGATTAAAAGCAATGAGATCTTAAAACTACATACTAGTCTAAGAACTAAAGTGTATGTTATACATCTTCCTAATTAATCTTATATTTCCCAGATTTTCACATATGAAGAAAACAAAACAAAAATTGCAATAAAACTCTTGTGCTTTATTTTTATTTCTCTTGACCATAAAGATGGAAATATGCTTTTTGAAAGTTTTGTTTGTGAACTTGATAAAGTTGTGATCTTAAAAAATTTATACTTTAGGGGCTGGGAAGGTTGGCTCAGTGGTAGAGTGCTTGCCTTGCATGCATGAGGCCCTGGGTTCGATTCCTCAGCACCACATAAGCAAAAATTAAAAAGCTGGAAGTGGCACTGTGGCTCAAGTGGTAGAGCACTATCCTTTAGCTGAAGAGCTGAGGGACAGCGCCCAGGCCCAGAGTTCAGGCTCCACGACCGGACCCCCCCCCCAAAAAATAATTATACTTTAGGTTGGCCAATTCAGATTAATAATAGTAACTTTTTTTCAGCAAGAGCATTTTCTACATACTGTTTCTCTTACCAAACATTGGAGTGGGATTCACTTAAGAGCACAGCTTTATGTTAGCCATGGGTGCACATGCACACACAGACGTCTACGTGCATACACATTTGTAAGATAGAAAGCATATTACCAATTTTACAGGTCCAATCATGTCCTCATAAAATGTAAATTTGGGTCCTGTCATAGCACTGATAAGTGAAGTATTCAGACCAAGATTGTTAGAAGAGAGGAACTGCTGAATGTCCTTTCTTTGTGGTAATCCACTGCTGATCTCATGCAAATCAACCTGATTCCCATTTTCTTAGGTGAGTCTTCATGGGATTTCCAATGACACCTTTGCCATCAAGAACAAGTAATATAAATATACTATCTTTCTAAAGCAGCCATTCCCCCCTTTTTCTTCCCTCTGGACTAAGATGTGCAGTTTCCACTGTGGACAGACAGCTGTCTTTTGCAGCAAAGGGGGAAGCTTGTATTAAAATAGCCCAAGTATTACTCCAGCTGAAAAGAGTACTACTTCTACATTCCCTGTGCTACACGTAGTCCATGAGTTCTTGTTTTATTAATCATAAATAAAGTTGAGATCACCTACGCTTCAGCTGACTTCTCAGCTAAAGACTGAAGCAAATCCTTATAGAGAGTAGAGTTCATGAATCGAGGATACGAGTCTCTATGCATTAGGGTGTAAATCTGGAGCTGCGCATCATCAAATATATGCGAGGATGGCTCCCCAATATTTCTGTTGATGACTTCTCTTACTCGTGAATCCAGGCTGACCTGTCAATAGAAAATGAGTTATAGCCCTTACTTTTTTGGTAAACCCATCCCAAACTCTCAGCTTGTTTTCCCTTAAAAGAAAAAAATCAATGCTCAAAAGGATATGTTCTCATTGCCTTACTCATGTAACTGTAACCCCTCTGTACAGTATCTTTACAATAAAAAATATTAAAAACCCAAACCAAACAAAGTCATCTAAAAACTCAAACTGCCAAAAGAAGAACTAAAGCACCTAATGAGCGGGGATTCTGGGACTTAAGTGGCACCAGGAGTCCCTTGAGGGCTTGTTAAGCAGATTGCTGGGCTCTACCCAAGAGTTCTGACTCAGCTCTTCTGGGTAGGGGCCAGACCTTTTATTTCTCACAAGTTCTAAGTGGTGCTGAAGAGGATCGCACTGCTTTGGAAAACTACAACATTGTTTTGCTTCTCTAAAATGAGTGTATGATGTCCTTTGAAGGAAAAACTTAGCATGCATGGCCTTATCCACTTGCTAATTTCCTAGTAATACAAATACTGAACTCAGAATACTGCCAGCTTCCGCCCAGCTAGAACTTGGGCACAGGTTTCTGGGAACCAGGCCCAAATCACAGGGTCTGAGAGCAAGTGAAGCATGGTTTTCAATACCAGCTCTGTCCCTTTAGAGTTGTGGGGCCCTGGGCAAGGTAAATAGTGTAGTATTCATGTTATACATGAATTCTTACTAATGAACTCATAAATTGTAGGGTAGTTTATAAATTTCTGGTGAGGGTTTAATGAGAATTTACTTGAAGTGCTTGGGATACATCAAACCTCTAGGCAATGTAAGCTATTAGTCTTCTGATTTTTTTGCTTATCCCAGACATTACTGTCATAGATGGGCAAATTACTGGGCTCAGACTTTTCTACAAGGACACCAAACAAACTAGAGTCAAGGCTAAAGCTGCTAAATGAATTCCATAGCTTTCCTTCTGAGTGAAAAGCTCAACTGAATAATTTTTTCACCAGCAGGGCATTGTAGTTCTAATGCCATGAAATGCATATGCTACAGATACAGAACTGAAGATACAATCAACTAAGCAATTCATTTACATGTAGAATACAGTGATATAGCAAACCCAAGATATTGGAAACACTCCTAGCCACACCACCCAATTGGGTGGTCCTTGCTTATCTTTCATTGTCCTCTGACTATGAGTCAGTCACAAAGTTCTGGTCTTACCCTTTTTTAAATATTATTTTATTTTTGCCAGTTCTGGGCCTTAAACTCAGGGCCTGGGCATTGTCCCTGAGCTGCTTTTGCTTAAGGCCAGCACTCTACCACTTGAGCCACAGTGGCACTTCCATCTTTTTCTGTTTATGTGGTACTGAGGAATTGAACCTAGGGTTTCAAGCATGGTAGGCAAACACTCTACCACTAAGCTACATTCCCAGCCCCAACTTTATTTTTTATTTTATTAGCTGTAGAAGAGAGTTTCCATATATGCAAAAATGTGTCTAGATCAGACTCACTCCTTCCATCTTTCTTCATCTCCTTCCCACTATTCAAACTAATTTCAGTAAGTTGCATAGTTCTATTTTCACATGTGCACATAAAGTATTTTGACTCACCCTCTATCGCCTTCTCTTGTGGCCTGTGCCCCTCCCCTTGGTACCTACATTCCACACATAATATGTTCCTCCTCCCTAATATTATTAGTAAAGTTCCTGTTAATTGTTCAAGAGTTCCACCATGGCATCTCACATACATATTCTAAACTTCAGTAAGACTGGTCCTACCTCTTTACCACATCTAACCTGCTCCATCATTATGGAGGCCAGTCATTATTTGCTGCTGGGTTTGTGTAGCATCCACCTAACTGGTCTAGAGCCAATGCAGTGCCTCTCCAAACCCACATCATGGTCTGGCCAGGAGGCTGTTTATAAAGCCAAACTCCATATTAACAGTAGCCTCACACATTACATTGGCTTGTCACAAATATCAGATCACCAGTTCAAGGGGTAAGCTGAGGAGGCCCTTGGGGATCTGCTTCCACTCCTTCCCATTCCCTGTCTCACCATTACCCTAGAAAGTTGTTCCAGCCAGGTGCTCACACCTGTAAACCTAACTACTCAGGAAGCTGAAATCGGATGATCGTGGTTCAAAGCCAGCCTGGGTAAGAAAGTTTGTGAGACTTTGCTTTTTTTTCCCCCTACCAGCCCTGGAGCTGGAACTCTGGACCTGGGCACTGTCTCTGAGCTCCTTTTTGCTCAAGGCTAGTGCTTCTAACACTTGAGCCATAGTGCTACTTCCAGCCTTTTCTCTGATTAACTTGAGGAACAGCACCTATGCCTTGTATTCAGGCCTCAGGACACACACACACACACACACACACACACATACACACAGTTGTTTTGAAGCACTGGGATTTAAAGAAGGAAGGAGATAGCACTGTCTTGTTTTAATCCCTTGTCTGTCCAGCCTGAAGAAATCTACTTAGTCTTCAGGTTTTGGTGTAAATATCACTCCCACCCTGAAGAAGGCCAAGCAGCCTCTCTTGTCACCTGCCACTGAGCCTTCTGTGGTAGCACACCTCACTAAACAAGTCCCACCCTAGGTTAGAGGATTGCAATCAGGGAGCCCTGCAATGGGGGAAAAGTTCACTTTGTAGAAAACGCTAAAAACAATTCTATTTCATAAACAGATAAAGCACAAATAGAACCTTTTTTTTAAAAAATATAACCTCCCATGGAATCTGTCCTTGCAAGCGTTCTGTGGAGACAGCTCAACCAAGGCCACTGGGTAATATGTTCATAAATGAACACAGAGGATTTTGAAAACTCCATCTTTGGTATCCCTCCTCACTATATTGAAAGTATGTCTTCCCTGCCAGTCCTACAAATCTACCTCAAACCCACCCTGCCCCTGTCTAGTTTTTCTTCTGTTACCTTTTTTT
The DNA here is from genome assembly GCF_019054845.1 of Dipodomys spectabilis. Taxonomy (NCBI): domain Eukaryota; kingdom Metazoa; phylum Chordata; class Mammalia; order Rodentia; family Heteromyidae; genus Dipodomys; species Dipodomys spectabilis. The sequence goes on from NW_024870876.1 coordinate 2,393,634, forward strand.
TTTTTTTACCATGTTAGACATAGAGGACTGAATTCCTCTTCTAACCATCCACTGCCTCTTTTCTCTCAATCCATCTTTCTTTTAGAACTCTAGATTTGAGAATATAAACAGGCTATCCTACAGCCTCACACGCTCAAACTCAGAAAAACCTCAGCATGGCCTCTATACCTCAGATCAATCCTTTTCTAAGTTTGGTACAGTTGCCTGCCACAGCCCTAATAGTTTGGGGATCACCCTACATTTGAGGCCTAAAAAACTGCTCTACTTCACCATTCATAATAATACAGTACTGCTTCGGGTACTGTCCTCTGGGAATTGTTTCATCTCCTTTGGTTTCTGAATATGTCCTTTGCATTGGTTGATCTTCACCCTCACTGGGCATCTTGCCTTCATTCTGATCACCCCACTGGATATAGCTCTCTCCACCAACCCTTCTTGATGACAACCAGCCAACTAGCCAGGGTTACTTGGCTGTTGGCCTACTTCTCTGTGAGCTGCTTGACAAGAGAGGCTCTACTTTATGAACTTCCATTCTGAGAAATCACATGGTAGGAGAGAACAAAGGACTTTAAAATTAGAGCTACAACACACCCAATAATGAGAATAACACCACCTTTTACATTTTACATAACACAACTTCTTACATTTTACATATGTAAGATTTTACATTTGAAAAAACTTAAACTCTCAGAGGTGGAAACCTGGCCATTCTCACCCCGTGGGCATTTTTTTTTTTCTCATATAAGAAAGGAGAACAGCTGGGCACCAGTGGCTCATGCCTGTAACCTAGCTGCTCAGGAGGCTGAGATTTGAAGATCATGGTTCAGAGACATCCTGGGCAGGAAAGCCTCTGAAGTTCTGACCTCCAGTTAACCACCAAAAAGCAGGATACGATACTATGGCTCATGTGGTACACAAAGGCTCAGGGATAGTGTTGAAGCCCTGAGTTAAAGCCCCAGAACAGGCACAAAAAAAAAAAAAAAGAAAGAAAGAAAGAAAGGAGGCCATGGGGAAACCTCTGAATCAGTGTGCTAAAAATGGTGTGATAAAAAACAAAACAATACATACCTGTAAAAAACAACTTAGCTCAGAGTGAGGAACCAAGGAATGTCCATATAGCTTTGTTTTGTTTTGTTTTGTCATGGGGCTTGACCTCAGGGCCTGGGCTCTTTCCCTCAGCTCTTCTGCTCAAGGCTAGAGTTCTACCACTTTGAGTCACAGCTCCACTTCCGGTTTTCTGGTGGATAATTGGAGATAAGCATCTCATGACTTTCCTGCCTGGGCTGGCTTTGAACCTCGATTCTCAGATCTCAGCCTCCTGAGTAATTAAGATTACAGGCACAAGCTACCAGCACCCCTGCTGACTATAATTTTTTATAATATTTTTAAGTAGTACTAAAAGTGGGAATGGATGTAGCTTGGTGGTGGAGAACTTGTCTAGCACGTATGTGGCCCTAGACTCATCTGCATCATCATAAAAATCAAAATCAGTACCAGTATTAAAATTGTATAGCTAGATACTCATGAGTCACGCCTGAGATCCTACGACTCAGGAGGCTGAGATCTGAGGAATACAGTCTAAGCCAGCCCAGGCAGGAAAGTCCATGAAAATCTTATCTTCAATTAACCAATAAAAAGCTGGAAGTGAAGAGGTGGTTCAAATGGTAGAGGCTTAGCTTTGAGAGCAAAAGCTAGGTTACAGTGCCTAGGCTCTAGGCCCTATTGCTGGCACATAAAAACAAAAGGAAATAGATAAAATAAAGTGTATAAACCTTCTCCTGAACTAGACAAGCTGATGAAAATTATGATTACTTATTCCAGAAAAAGATGCACAAAACCCTTCATATTTTTCTGGAGTCTCTTGGCACCCATTTGTGGGAGCACATCAAGGGCTATGGGGCAGAATCGTTGCTCTGTTTTAGAGCAACCCTAACTATACAAGGAGAACACAAGCAGATATGGAAGGGGAAACTTTACCAAGGGCTCCTGGGAGAGACCTTTTGTAGGCACCAACCTCTTTAGGAGAAAGAATAGAAATATAGTCTTCATATATTATCCTTGCTTTCTCCTCAATAATGCTTTTATTAGCTTCCTTTTTCAGTTCTTCACAGGCCAGCCAGAAAAGCATATTTTCTTCACTGAATTCTGTTCGGAGGAATTCCCGGAAAGCATTTCTTCCCGCTGGAGTGATCATGAGGTTGTCAAATGACTGAGCCCAGGCGCTGACTTCTTCCAGGGTAGGAGTGGGACTGAGGGGGGGGCCAAAAAAGGAGGACAAAAGGAAGCTGTTATTAGTAGTTCATTTGAGCTTTAAACTAGAAAAAAAATCTTTCTTCTCATTAAAAAAAAAACTATACATTTTGGAAGGGAAAGTAGTTTTCATTCCATTAAACCATTGGCAAAAAAAAGAAAAGAAAAGCACATGAGTACAGTGCTGCTAATGGCTCAGCTGGGTTGCCCAGCTACTACCACATATATAACATAAGGACACATCTGGCAGTACTTCTAAATTATAGGTGAAAATTTCTACAACTACCTGACTCCCCTAAACACCCTAGTTCTACAACAGAACAAAGTCAGACTAATCACTAAACCTCCAGAACAATATCTAATACTTAAAAAATATGGTGTAACATTTAAGAAAAAAGGGAAGACAATATGTAATAGAAATGCAAGTTAGGAAGGATGAAAACAAAATGAACCATTTACTTAAGAATTGGAGCATTACGCACAAAAGTTCACTTGTTATTGTGTGTGTGTGAGAGAGAGAGAGAGATAGAGAGAGACAGAGAAATAGAGAGAGAGAGAGAGAGAGAGAGAGAGAGTGCCAGACCTGGGACTTAAACTCAGGGCCTAGGCACTGTCCCTGAGCATTTTTGCTCAAAGCTTGTACACTATCACTTGAGCTACAGCTTTACTTCCTATACATGTTACTTCTACATGCTACCTCACTGCCCGATCCCCAAGGGAACTATCTAACTTAACTTTTAGACTTAACATCTTGTTTTGCTTCTATTTTTACTACACTGAGCCAGGTGCAGTGGGATGTACTCTGTAATCTCAGATATTCAGAGGCAGAGATTGGGAGGATTGAGGTTAGAGGTAGCCCAGGCCAAATGATAACCAGAGCCTATCTCAATAAATAAGCAGGCTGGAGGCATGGCTTAAGTGATGAAGCGCTTGCTTAGTTAAATAGGCTCTCACTTCAAACCCCAATACTGTAAAAAGAGGGAGGGGGAGGGAGGGAATGAGGGAAGGAGAGAGAAAGAGAAAAGAGGGAAGGAAAGAGAGGGATGGAGAGAAGAAAAAGATAGGAAGGCAGGTAGGCAGGCAGACAGGAAGAAAGGAAGGAAGCAAGAAAGGAAGAAGGAAAGACAAGGAAAAATGAATTTAAAAAAAAGAAAAAAAGATTTCTTTAAACTGAGTAGTGGCTCAAACCTACAATCCTAGCTACTTGGGAAGTAGAGATGTTGGTTGTACCAGACCAAGCATAAAAGTATTTGAGGCTCCTACTCTATCTGTACCAATGGCTGGGTACAATGGCATATGCCAGTCATGCACAGCAATATGGGGATGCACGAATAGAATAAAGTGAGACTCTACCTCAAAAACAAAAAATTCTCCAAGGAGCTGGTAGTGGCTTTCAGGTTGTAAAGTGCCTATTTAAGTGTTAGATACTGAATTAAAGACACAGTATCTCTCTCTCTCTCTCTCTCTCTCTCTCTCTCTTTCTCTCTCTCTCTCTCTCTCACACACACACACACACACTAAAACAAGGGGATTGTGGTGATACACACATGCTTCTGATCCTAGCTATAGGGAAATAATAGGAGGATCACAATCCAAGCTAGTCTAAGTAAAAAGAACAACTATGCAAATCCAAGTACCCCCACAAAAACAAAGAATTATATTGAAATCATAAAAGCCTACTTAATAGTGATCCTTAATATCTCTCTTCAGTTACTTCCCCCCTGCCCTCATTTTGACATATGTTTGTGACTCTAAAGAATGAATTATTTAGGTTTTAAAAAAAAATAATTTTAGGGCTAAGAAGGTGGCTCAGTGGTAGAGCGCTTGCCTTGCATGCTCGAGGCCCTGAGTGCAATTCCTCAGCACCACATAAGCAAAAAGAAAAAAGCCGGAAGTGGCGCTGTGGCTCCAGTGGTAGAGTGCTAGCCTTGAACTGAAGAGCTGAGGGACAGCGCCCAGGCCCAGAGTTCAGCTCCCACGATCGACAAAAACAAACAAACAAACAAATAAATAAATAATGTTATTCTTATTGGTTTTTCTTAACTTTATAAAAATGGCTTATGCTATTTTATGTTCTGCAGCTTGCTTTGTTCACCCAAAAGTTTCTCAGGTTCACCCATGTTGTTTTGTGAGTAGAATCTGACACTCATTGTCTGTTCTACCTCATTGGGTTTTGTCATCAGTTACATCAGCATTTTGGGTGATTGGGTAGTTATGTCAAAGTCCTGTATTCTTGGAATGATCTATTTGTGGAATATTAGTGGAGCTAGCCTGTCTGAATACAATATTTATTCTGGAGAAAGGTGTTATAGATTGCATTGTGCCCTTCCCCATGGAAGGGCTTGATGTAGTCCTAACTCCTCTCCCCGAATGTGACCCTATTTGGCAATGGAGGTCTTTGTAAACTTAACCAAATTAAAATGAGGTCTTGAGGTGAGTCCTAATCTTGAAAGCCTGATAAACTTATTAAATGGAGGAAGACTTGCCTACACAGGCACAGAGAGAAGTTGCTTTGGGGACACAAGGGGAAGTTGCCTGGAGATGTATGTACAAGGCAATGACAGGCCAAGACTGTGGCAACCATCAGAAGCCAGGAGAGGTGAGGAAAGGCTTTGCCCTACAGCCATCAGTGTAGAGGAAGCTCCGCCTCATTACCACCTTGATTTTCAACTTCAGCCTTAGAACCCTAAAACTGGATTTCTGTTGTTTTAAGTTACTCAGGTTTGGGTACTTGGTTATGGCTTTCCTAGCAAACTAATTAAGAAGGCTATGAATTGCTGATATAATGTCATATATATGGAATGATTCTGACCTTTCTTCTAGAGTGCTTTAGTAACTTCCACATACTTAGGAATGTGCTCTGGGTGTATTTATTATCAATGTTTGCTGTTGTAACTTGTTCCTGTTATTCTCATATTGTTTTTCTCTGCTAGGCATTACCTTTCCATTTCATGTCTCCATTGTTTTGTTGTGTCTTCCCTTTATGTTTTAAAACAATCACCACAGAGGATGCATAAGAATTAGGTTTTGCCTTGATCTTTTCCATTGTATTTGGTATTTTTTTTTCTGTTCTGTTCTTTCCTTTCCTTTCCTTTTCTTCTCTCCCTCCCTTCCTTCCTCTCTCCCTCTCTCCCTTCCTTCCTTCCTTCCTTTCTTTCTTTCCTTCTTTCTTTCCTCCTTTCTTTCTTTCTTTCCTTTTTTTCCCTCTTCTCTTCTTTTCTTTTCTTTCTTTCTGTGCTTGAATTCAGGATCTAGGAGTTGTCCTTTACTTGACTTTTTCAACATAGGCTGGTGTTCTACCACTTGAGCTACAGCAACATTTACAACGTTTTGGTGAGATAAGGGTCTCATGGGTGTTCCTGCCCATGCTGTCTTTGAACTAAAACCCTCAGATCTCAGCCTCTTAAGTAGCTACAAGCACCTATAAGGCTAAAAGTTCCATAGACCAGCTTTCTTTTTCCTTATTTTTTTTTAGTTTCTTATTTTGGAGGTCAGAAAGCATATTATATTTAATAATAATTCTAGGAATGTATTGATTCTTTATAGTGCCAGTCTTGGTGGTGTACACCTGTAATCTCAGAACTAGAGCAGCTGAAGCAGAAGGATTGCTCTAGTTCCAGCCAGCCTGAGCCACTTAGCAGGACCCTATCTCAAATTCTGTTTGGAGGATTAGGTAGAAATGAGGTCTTTTTTTGTTTGTTTGTTTTTTTGGGTCCGGTCATGGGCCTGGGCGCTGTCCCTCAGCTCTTCAGCTCAAGGCTAGCGCTCTACCACTTGAGCCACAGTGCCACTTCCGGCTTTTTTCTTTTTGCTTATGTGGTGCTGAGGAATCGAACCCAGGGCCTCAGGCATGCAAGGCAAGCGCTCTACCACTGAGCCACCTTCCCAGCCCTGAAATGAGGTCTTATGCAGGCAATCCACAGGCAAAACTATGAGACCTTATCTGAAAAAAGAGCTGGGGACATGTCTCAAGTGGTAGGATGCCTGACTAGCAAGTGCAAGGCTTGTATTCAAACCCCAATCAGCCAATCAACCAATCAACCAAAAAAAAACAAAAACAAAAATAAAAACAAAAAAAAAAAAACAGGCATAATAATGGTTAAGGGAAACCAGGCTCCACTGGCTCAAACTTGTATTCATAGCTGCTCAGAAGACTGAGATCTGAGGATGGAGCTTCAAAGCTAACTGGGGTAGAAAGTTCTAAGATTTTTATCTCCAATTAACAACAACAACAAAAAAGCCAGAACTGGGGCTATGATCCATTTGGTAGAGCACCAACCTTGATCAAAAAAGCTTAAGTATGCCTGGTATGGGAGGCTCATGCCTGTAATCCTAGCTACTCAGAAGGCTGAGATCTGAAGATCACAGTTTGAAGCCAGTAGGAAAATCTGAGACTCTTTTTTTTTTTTTTTTAATAAAGATGCTGTACAGAGGGGTTACAGTTACATGAGTAAGGTACATTTCCTAACCAGCATTGATACCCCCTCCTTTGTTTTTTCCAAACTGTCCCTTCCCTCCCTACCTTCCCATCTCCTCCTTCCCCTCCACTCCCTACAGACGCTTATCTCCAACTAAATCACAGAAAAACCCAGAAGTGGTGGTGGAAGTGGTGATACAGTGGCTCAAGTGGTAGAGTGCTAGCCTTGAACAAAAAGAGCTCAGGACAGTGCCCAGACTGAGTTCAAGTGTCAGGAATGACAAAGAAAGAAAGAGAGAGAGAGAGAAAGAGAGAGAGACTGAGGGAGGGAGGGAGGGAGGAAGGGAGGGAAGGAAGGGAAGGGAAGATGGGAAGGAAGGAAGGAAGGAGAGAGAAAAGCTAAGTAAGAATAAGAGCTCCTGAGTTCAAGCTCCAGTACCATTCCTACCCCAAAATACAAAGAGTAGTTAAGAGAAAGTAGGATACAAAATTTGGCATCAGAATAACTTATATATAGTTTTCAGTCATGGGGCTTGAACTCTGGACCAGGGTGCTATATGTCAGCTCTTCAGCTCAAGGCTACTGGTCTACCACTTGCGCCACAGTGCCACTTCTGGTTTTCTGGTGGTTTATTGGAGATAAAAGTCTTATGGACTTTCCTACCTGGGGTTGGCTTTGAACTGTGATCCTCAGATCTCAGCCTTCTGATTATCTAGGATTACATTCATGAGCCACTGGCACCAGCTGTGTTAAGACTCTCTTCTCCAATTAACCATGGGGGAAAAAAGCTGGAAGTGTAATAGCTCAAGTCATAGAGCTCTAGCCTTGGGCAAAAAAGCTCAGAGGGCCTCGAATTTAATTCAAGAACTTAAGGAACTAAGGAAAATTAAATAAAAACAATACTTTAACAATTTAATATAGATTTACAATTAGAAATGGAATCACAAAACCTTTCTGAAGAACAAATATGTTTCATGATGGACTTTTATTTTAAAAGTGATTTACATAAAAATAAAATCACATCATTATAGTTTGTCAAGAATTTTCTATTTATATTTGTGATTAGCAAATTTCTCTCCCTGTTACACAATGAATTAAAAGAAGTTCTGCAGGGGGAAAATGTTATGTCATACTGAGATTTAATGCTACTAAATTGTAAAGAAATTGTGTATTTTACTGAAACATAATGCAATAAAACCCCCAAAATGCAACCCTTCTGAGAAACAAACAAACAGAACTTGGAAAGGTTTGTATTTCTGTTAGTTTCCTGAGTTAAAAATGCGAGACTTTACCTTTCCTCACAGATTGGAAAGTCTGTCCTGACTTCATGGGAAGTTCCTGTGGGTCTCTGGTTTCTCACTGTGAGGCTGCAAGAAACAGACATTCAGTGTTAAGATCAGCTGCAGTCAAGACATGAATTTTCTTTACGAATACTTTAAAGAGAATCTCCAATCTTCAACTACTGTAGAATTTATCTTTTCCTTCTTTCCTTCTATTTCTTCCTTCCTTTTTCTTTCTTTCTTTTTTTTTAGTTTTTGTTTTTATGAGATAAGGTCTCACTATGTTCCCAGGCTGGCACCAAATTTAAGTTCCTCTGTCTTTGTCTCCTAAGTGCTAGGATTATGGGAATGCACCACCATATCTGGCCTAGAATTTCTTTTCCTTAAAAAAAAAAAAAAAAAAAGGGAAACACTCTAATTGCTTTTAAGAAAATCAAAAGTATGACAATAAAGTATTTGTATTAGTCAACTTTACATCACTAAAACAAAATACCTGAGAAGATTAGCTTATATAAAGAAGATGTTTATCTAGATAGATTCCCATACATAATGGCTTGACTCAATTGTTTGGGGCTAAGAGGGAATGGAATAGCAAAATCACTCAGGTCACAGGCTAGGAAGGAAAGAGGAGGGGGCTAGCATCCCACTGGGGACCTTTCAGGGCATTTCCCCAATTATCTAAGACCTCCAAGTAGACTCCACCTCTAAAAACATTTACTACCTCCTAAAATTGGGATGAAGCTTTTAATACTTGATCCGTGAGCAACATTTAAGTTTCCAGCTATAGAAGCATTAGAAACACAATTACATTTATTTAGAATACTGCATTCTATAGTAGTTGAAGAAGAGTCAGAAATTATTACACTTAATTACATTTAGAATAACAATTCTTTTCCTAAAACTTGTTTGTTAGAAACTTGTGTGTGTGCGCGCGCGCGCGCGCGCGCGCGCGCGTGTGTGTGTGTGTGTGTGTGTGTGTCCCGGGGGGTTGAGCTCAGGACGTAGGCACTGTCCTTAAGTATCTTTTGCTCAAATCTAGCTCTCTACCACTTCAGCCACAATTACACTTCCATCTTTTTTTGTAGTTTATTGGAGATAAAGAGTCTCATAGATTTTCCTGCCCAGACTGGCTTTGAACTGTGATCCTCAGCTCTCAGCTTCTTAATAGAAACTATTTAATGAAAATATGTTTGTAAATAATTTCATTTTACTTTCTTCACCTTAAAAAAAGCATACATCCATAGTTGGGTTCCCATGGCTCATGTCTGTTGTATCCTAGCTATTCAAGAGGCTGGAGCTGGAGGATTGAGGTTTGAAGCTAGCCTAAAATCTGTCTATAAAATAATCACCAAATAGTAGGGCTGGAGGCATGTGCAAGTGGTCAAGTGCTAGTCAAGCAAGTGAGCAAAGCCAGTGTGAGGCTCTGAGTTCAGAGCCCAGTACCACAAGAAAAAAGAAAGAAAGCAAAGTTGATAATCTTCAAGCTTAGTTTGTAGACAAAATAAAGGTTATCTATGTTAATGACACATACACTGAATCATTAGAGAAAAACCACTCAAATTCTACTATTGTATCTTTCAAGAACCTTTCTTTTCTTGAGAAAAAACAATCAAATTCTATACCTTTCAAAAACCTTTCTTCTTCTTCTTCTTCTTCTTCTTCTTTTCTTCTTCTCCTCCTCATTCTTCTCCTTCTTCTCCTTCCTCTTCCTCCCCCTCTCCCCTCCCCTCCTCTTTCTCCTCCTCCTCCTCCTCCTCCTCCTCCTCCTCCTCTTTCTCCTCCTCCTCTTCCTCCTGCTGCTGTTCCTCCTCCTTCTGTTCCTCCTCCTGCTCCTCCTCTTCTTCTTCTTTGTCCGTTGTGGGGGCTGAACTCTGGGCCTGGGCACTGTCCCCCAGCTCTTCAGCTCAAGGCTAGCACCCTACCACTTGAGCCACAGCACCACTTCTGGCTTTTTTCTGCTTATGCTGAGGAATCCAACCTAGGGTCTCGTGCATGGGAGGCAAGCACTCTACTACTGAGCTACCTTCCCAGCCCCCTTCTTTTTTTTTTTTTTAAATGCCAGTTCTGGGCCTTGAACTCAGGACCTGAGCACTATCATTAAGTTTTTTGTTCAAGACTAGCACTCTACCACTGAGCCACAACTCCACTTCTGGCTTTTTGGTGGTTAATTGGCAATCAGTTTCAGAGACTTTGCTGCCTGGGTTGATTTTGAACTGCAATCCCCAGATCTCAGCCTCCTGAGAATACAGGATTATAGATTTACATGAGCAACCAGTGCTTGGCTTATTTTGGGCTTTTCTCTGTAAATTCATTCCAAATGGATGTTATTATTGTAAATAGAATTTTTGCTTCTATCTCAGTTTATCTGAAAGCTATTAAGTTCTTAATTGTTTCATTGAGCTACTATTTACATACCATAACCTTTGCCTATTTAAAGTGTACAGTTGGTTTTAGTCTTATACTCACCGTGATGTGCAGCCATCACCACTATCCAGAAATTTGCATGTCCCAAAAGAAGTCCACACCTGTTACCAGTTATTTCTTTCTACTTCTACCAGGCTCAGAAAAACACTAATCATCTATTTTTGGTTTCTTGATCTGTCTACAGTGTCTATGACACTTGCAATCTATGTTCTTTGAGGGCTGACATCATTCCATTTTGACATAATGCTTTTCTTTTGTCCAGGTTGTGTGTAGTACATGTCAATACTTCAGTCCTTTGTCCAGCTGAAAATTACATGGTACGAATAAACCAAATTTTGTTTATCCATCAATGGAAAGACATTTGCATTTTATTATTATTAGTTTTTGGTTGCATGTATCATGTTGCTATGTAAGTTTGCATGAGTATATATTTTCACTTCCCTTACATAAATACTTAGGAACTGCTGGAGTACTTTGTAACTCTATCTTCAGTAGAGTTAGTATAACCCCTGTATTTTATTTATTTATTTGCTTGTTTATTTCTGCTGTTCCTGGGACTTGAACTCCCAGGCCCTGAGGCCAGGGAGCTGTCCCAGAGCTTCTGTGCTCAAAGTTAGTGTTCTACCACTAGAGCTACATTTCCACTTCCAGCTTTTTGTTGTTGTTGTTGTTGTTGTTATTACTTAATGTCTCACAGGCTTTACTGCCTGGGTTGGCTTCAAATTGTGATTCTCAGATATTAGCCTCCTGAGTCACTAGGATTACAGGTATAAGTCAACAGATCTAGGCACCCAGCCAATAGCCCCTCTTGCTCTTTCTATATCTTTTGTGCTGGTCCTGGGGTTTGAACTAAGGGCCTGGGCACTGTCCCTGAGCTGTCACAGAGCTTTTTAGCTCATGGCTAGCACTCATGGCTACCACTTGAGCCTCAGCTGCTTCCAGCTTTTTTGTGTGGTCAATAGATCAGAGCTTCACAGACTTTCTGTCTTGGGTTGGCTTTAACTGAGAGCCTCAGCTCGCAGTCTCCTAAGTAGCTAGGATTACAAGCAGGAGCCAGAAAGACAACTATTTTTATGTTAATTTTGTATTCTTCTTTACTGACTTCTTTTATGTTTGTGTTAATTCTAGCCCCAGATTCTCTGGATATTTCCACGTATTTTCTCACTATCTGTAAATAGAGACAATTTAACCAATTTCAATTCCTAGGCTCTGGGGCTGGGAATGTGGCTTTGTGGTAGAGTGCTTACCTAGCATGCACAAAGCCCTGGATTCGATTCCTCAGCACCACATAAACAGGAAAAGCTGGAAGGTGCTGTGGCTCAAGTGGTAGAGTGCTAGCCTTGAGCAAAAGAAGCTCAGGGACAGTGCTCAGGCCTTGAGTTCAAGCCCCAGGACTGGCAAAACAAAAACAAAAACAATTCCTAGGCCTCTAATTGTCTTCTCTTGTTTAACTGCATTGGGTGATGCTTAAAATATATGTTAAGTAGTAGTGGAGACTGTGGATATTCTTGCCTTATTCTTAACTGTAGGGGAAAAGCTTTCAGTAGCTTATCAATATTATCAAATATTTTTCCTAGTTGTAGGAATCTCTGATAAATCTCAAAAAGTATTCTGGGAAAAAGAATCAAGGAAATTAAGCTATCTTCCCCTGATGAGAAAGTGATCTTTGGACAATTTTTTTTTTCAAAAATGAACTTACGAAAGAAATACTTTTTGTGAAACTTGAATGTGCTTTCACATAAAGGCCCACCCCTTCTAAATGAACATTTATGATGGATAATATGAATTGTTTACCTTGTCATTACTACTGCATTAATCTATTCCTTTTTATTTTGTTTTTCCTTAACACCTTTTGCCCCATTTTAGAAAAGTCTTTTATATTATTTTTAACACATCTGCTATATGAATTTCAGTGTGTGTGTGTGTGTGTGTGTGTGTGTGTGTGTGTGTGTGTGTGTGTGTGTGTGTGTGTGTGTAGCTGAATTTTTCTTTAAAGGCAAACTCATTAAAAATGCAGGAATTCTTTTGACCTGTTTCTTTTATGATAGCTAGGCTAAAAAGTTTCAATAAATAATGGTTTCTGAAAAAAATGAAACCAAACCAAACCAAAAAGTCTTGAGAAGCATGGGGTGGCATCCTCTCTGCATGGGTGTCAGTAATGCCTGGCTTCCCGGGTTTCTTTTGTAAGGGGTCACATCACTGCACCATGGGGAAGAGAAAGCAGAGAGGAAAATGAATTGTGAGTTTCACACAAGATTCCGGAAAGAACCAGATGCTCAACCATGAATTAAATAATGCAAAACTTATTTGAGCTTTGACATTTTCCATCTCATTACATTTAAATAGAAATATTTTAAGAAAAGGAAACCTGTGTATTTGTTTACTGAGGGCTATTGTGCTTCAGAAATGTTCTTTCTATAAGGAAGACACTGGTTAGACTTTTTTGTTTGTTTTGTGGTGGCACCACTTCAGCTCCAGCTCTACTTCTGGCTTTTTGACAGTTAATTGGTGATAAATGTCTCACAAACTTTCCTAGATAGACTGGCTTCAAACCTGAGATCCTCAGATCTCAGCCTCTTGAGTAGCTAGGATCATAGGCCTGAGCTACCAGCACCCAGAAACATTTTTTGAACTTCACATAACAATGAATATATACTGTTATTTGGGCTGTAACTGCTTTTTTCCCCCTGTAGCACATGAGTGTAGACAGGAATGCTATTGTTCAGTAAACACACTGAGATGCCATCCTCCACTCTGGTGTATGTGAACTATTCAGCCATGTTCATTTTTTTCCTCACTCAGAATAATACTGTAGTGGATAATCTTAGGTACATTTCCTTTAGAAGGGAGATCAAGAGGCTTTATTTAGAGAGGTGTGTTATTAGCTTTCTTTTCTGTGATCTTTGCCAGTAGAAGCTCAAGTAGATTGTCTTTGCTGTTACACTTCAATGGCTTGCTTTTACCTCTTGAAGTTCTTCATCAAACCTTTAAGTGCACTGTAACTATCTTACTGAGTAGGTCTTGCATTTTTATTCGATTTAATTAACTAATTTATTTATGTTAGCAATATTGGGGTTTGAGCTAGTCTTTGCTTGCCTAGACAGGGGCTCTGCAACCTGAGCCATAATTCCTTTATTTATCTTTTCGTGTGTGTGTGTGTGTGTGTGTGTGTGTGTGTGTGTGTGTGTGTGTGTGTGTGTGTGTGTGTGTGTGTGTGTGTGTGTATGTTTAATTGGAGATAAGAGTCTTATGGACTTTCCTTCCCTGAACTGGCTTTGAACCATGATCTTCAGATCTTAGCTTCCTGAATATCTAAAATGCCTTTTATAAAAGATTTTTTTTCTTTTCCTCCCTCTCTCCTCCCTCCCTTCTCTGCAACCTGAGCCATAATTCCTTTATTTATCTTTTCGTGTGTGTGTGTGTGTGTGTGTGTGTGTGTGTGTGTGTGTGTGTGTGTGTGTGTGTGTGTGTGTGTGTGTGTGTATGTTTAATTGGAGATAAGAGTCTTATGGACTTTCCTTCCCTGAACTGGCTTTGAACCATGATCTTCAGATCTTAGCTTCCTGAATATCTAAAATGCCTTTTATAAAAGATTTTTTTTCTTTTCCTCCCTCTCTCCTCCCTCCCTTCCTTCCTTCCTTCCTTCTGCCCTTCCTTCTTTCCTCCCTCCCCCACCCTCTTTCTTTTTGCCAGTCCTAGGGCTTGAATTCAGGGCCTGAGCACTGTCCCCGAGCCTCCTCATGCCCAAGACTAGTTCTATACTACTTGAGCCACAGCACTACTTCCAGCTTTTTCTGAATAGAAAAGTCCAAACCTGAGCTGGCTTCGAACCGTGATCCTCAGATCTCAGTTTCTCCAATAGCTAGGATTACAGTTGTGAGCCACCAGTGCCCACCTGTGTTTTCTTTTCTTTATTTTTTTGGGGGGGGGATCTGGTCATGGGGCTTGAATTCTGGGCCTGGGCACTGTCCCTCAGCTCTTCAGCTCAAGGCTACACTCTACCACTTGAGCCACAGTGCCACTTTGGCTTTTTCTTTTTGCTTATGTGGTGCTGAGGAATCGAAACCAGGGCCTCATGTATGCAAGGCAAGCGCTCTACCACTGAGCCACCTTCCCAGCCCCTGTGTTTTCTTTTAAGAAGACTTCTTCCCCTCTGTACAATACCTTAATAATAATAAATTATATATTTTTTAAAAAGTCATTCTTCCCAACACCAAGATCATTAAGATATAATCCTATATTTTTCTCTTGGCCTTCAACCCATCCAGAATTTATCTTGAAGTTTTCTGTTTTGTTTTTATTTTGTTTTTATACTGGGGCCTCCTTATGTCACCCAGGGGTGGCCTCTCTTGTTTTTTTTTTTCTTAAAGCAATGACTATGTGCCTTCCTATAAGAAATAAAATAGACTATTTTTAGATTTTGCTCTCCATTTTAAGCATATCTATTGGTTTTCTTTTATTTAAAAAACCAAAATAATAAACAAAAACAATAGAATATAAAAGCTAGGCTTCTTCAACCTAAACTTAATTGGTCTTAAATCCAAATCTGCCATAAAGCCTTCAGACCCAAGGGGGAGCCTTTCTACCCATTTCTGCCTTGCTTCTGCTTTGTTCTTTGGTTGCTCAGCTTAAGGCTAGTTTGATTCTAAGTATCTGAACTGAAGTTCCTTGGGAACTAAACATATTGCAGGATACCCATATATATATATATATATATATATATATATATATATATATACACACACACACACACATATACATATACCCATACATGCATATATATGGATATATAATGCTATGTATATATATATATATATATATATATATATATATGTATATGGAATTGCTTTTCAAAAGCTGCTTGGTGGATTAATGATAGCTGCTAGAGTGCCAGTCTTACCATGAACAGCTACAGCAGCAGCACCAGCAGAAGCAGCAGGCATTAGAGCCCCGACTCCCCACCCCAGGCTGGCCTGGTCCAGATCCCAGTGGCTCCTGCACAGAGGATGTCTGCCGCTTCTGCATCTCGGAGCGTTCGGATCCCATAGACTGCTGCAGGGGAAGGAAAACAGGGTGGGGGTACGTGAGGTGGGATGTGGCATGAGGTGGGTAGACTTAGGAAGACATCAATCCAGACATTCATTTGTTTAGCTCAATGAGAAGATGCCATTTGGCTAGGTGCAGGCCATTGTTGCTAAGTTTAGTAAAATTTTGTGCTTGGCCTCTTACAGTCCATTAATTTAGCAGACACTTACTTAATGGCTAAAACCTGTCAAAGACAATCAATTCCAGGAATAAAATATCCAAGTGACACACTTAGGAGCACACAGTTTAGTGAAGGTGTGAGGTAACTGACATTCCCTGAGACACCGGGATGGTTCCCAGGGGTCCCGCTGGACTTGAACTCAAGGGCTGATATTCCAGGTGGTAATAGGTGATAACTAGGGAGGCTACAGTACAGAAAGGAAGCCATACACAAAAAAGGGCAGTCAGCTTCTCAGCTGGCGCATGCCTGTAATCTTAGTTACTCAGGAGGCTAAGATCTGAGGATCACAGTTCAAAGCCAACCACAGCAGGAAAGGCCGAGAGACTCTTATCTCCAATAGACCACCAAAAAAACCCTAGAAGTGGTGCTGTGGCTCAAGTGGTAGAGTACCTTGAGCTGAAGAGCTGAGGGCAGCACCCATGCCCAGAGTTCAAGCCATACTCAGTCTTTTCTTTTCCTACTGTTTCACTGTTGTTTCATCTTAGCTTGTTTTATTGTTTATTTATTTATTTTTATTCCAGAATTTTTATTAAGGCAGCATGATGGTCCTGGGTCACCAGTCAGAACCTTGTGGCCTTAGGAAAGACCACCGTGGATGGGGCTTGCCTCCTCCTCCAGGGTCCCCTGCATCCTCCCACTGGAGGCCAGAGGGAGAGGGGTGTGTGGCCCCATCCCAGACTGTAGCAGCTCCTGGGCCATAAAGATCCTCTAGCTGGTAGCAGAAGGAAAGCAATCACCAGAGTTAGTACCACTTACAGGGTACAGGCCCCACTGTACCCTTATAGTTGTGCTCCATACAGTTAATAAATTAAAATGACCTCATCCTTCAGCACCAAACCCTCACTCAAGCTGAGTGGAAAGCAAAGCAAAGAGAGATCTGTTTTTTGGTTCTTACCCTCTTACAAAGGCCTAGGCCCTTCCCTCTGGGAGTAGCTGGGGGCACGGATTATATAAGGGGCCTCCAAATTGCTAAGGGAAGCCATCTCAACTACATTCCCCCTCATGTCAATTAGGATACTTGAAAGACCCCAATCCAAATGCAGTAACTCTAGAAGGGGCAACACTTTCAGAAGGCAGTGGGGCATTTTGGCAGTTAAGAACATGAGAGCCCCCAAAGAGGGTGGGGGCGGGGTGCTCAAAAGGGAATGCTGGTGTGTGGATTTTACCTATTCAATTTTGTTGACCAATCAGGCCCAGCTGCATTTAGTCCAGGCAAGAGTTGAGCTGGTTAGGGGTGGGAGGAAGAGGGGCTGGCTGGCCATGCAGGCATCATGGCCACCCAGGTCCCTTAGTGCACTGCCAGAATAGGCAGGGCCTGGCCCCTTGGGCTTTGTGAAGGGTGAGGAGGAGCCCCCTCTAGCTTCAGATGTGATGCGGATTGTTCTAGGAGCAGGGAAGGAATGGCAGTTCCCCCTTCTCTGCTTGTGGCTCCTGGGAGGCAGGGGCTGTCCTGGGCTAGAGGTGGATGGTGGTGACATCTGTTGGTGTGCTGGTCTGCCTGGGCCCTTGGCTGCTGGAGCCACGCGGGGACTTTGGGTGCTGGGCTGGGGGAGGGTGGGGCGGGGCTTGGAGGCTTCCCTGAGGCTCTCCCTAAGCTCAGCTTCAACATGCTTCTGGTGGCCCGCAGGCCCACTTCAGTGCCTGAAATGCCAGCCAGCAGGTCAGTGAGCTCATCCCCGGACAAGGAGCAGAGGTCCAGGCCTTGCACTGCTGCCCAATGCTGCCCGTCACAACCATGGATGGCCGATACATGGCAAAGGTGCGATCTGTAGCACAAAGGGCCAAAAATGTCTGAGCATGCTTGTTGACCAAGGCCTGTCCGTCAGTGGGCAGAGACTGTTGCATAATCAGGCACAGTTGCCACTCCTTGGGTCATCTGCCTGTTGCTGGCCTCCAAGCTACGGGATACCACACTCCTGACCATTGAGAAACTGTGCCTCTACACTGACCAAGCTGTGGCTACGCCTGGCAGTTGTGGGAATGGGTGGTGCTGGCCCTGGGGAAGCTCAAGTGGGACCTGGGTGCTGTGATCGCTCATGATTTCCTGGGCCTGATTATGCAACAGTCTCTTTTGCTCAAGGCTAGTGCTCTACCACTTTGAGCCACAATGCCACTTCTGGTTTTCCAGTGGCTAATTGGGACAATAGTCTCACAGACTTTCCTGCCCAGGCTGGCTTTGAACTGCAATCCTTCTATCTCAGTGACACAAGTGCCTGGCAATGATTTAAGGAATGGAGTCTTGCTCTGTTCCCCTCAGTACACAGGCTCAGTCTTCCTGCCTAAGTCTCCCAAGTATCTAGGACTACAGTACAGACCACATCCCTTGGTATATTCCAATTTTATTATATGTTTTTATTTTTATTTTTTGGGTCCGGTCGTGGGGCCTGAACTCTGGGCCTGGGCGCTGTCCCTCAGCTCTCAGCTCAAGGCTAGTGCTCTACCACTTGAGCCACAGTGCCACTTCTGGCTTTATTCTTTTTGCTTATGTAGTGCTGAGGAATCGAACTCTACCACTGAGCAACCTTCCCAGCCCCTATTATATGTTTTTAATATTGGGTAGGATAAGTTCCCTCCATTTCCTAAAAAAGTTTTTGTTTTGGAGATAGGGGCTATTCTTGCCCATTTATTCATTTGTTTTGCTTTTTCCAAGTTACATTTGAAGTCAGCTTGTGAAGGCCCCCAAATAATCATGTTGGTATTTGGGTAGAACTACAATTAATTTAGTCGTATTTCTGAGGAATGACATCTGGGTTTAATTAGCCTGGCATGTAAGCTTCAAGACAGCAGTGAGACCCATGAAGAACTTCCTATCCCTTCCTCCCCAGTAGCAAAAGTGCTACTCATGGTGCCAGGGTTCCTGAACAGCTTCTTGGTCAAAAGGTGAAGGCAGACATTTACCCAACTCCTTGCCATGTTGTATGGGCACCACAGTAATGTGGCTAATAAGGAAGGCACAAAGTCCTAAGCCCCTTTAGTGCCCCTGGGGGTCAGTGATCCCAGGTGTCATGTTCTCACCTCCCCGCATTTTCATGGGGAGAAGACAGACCATGGTCTGTTTCACTCTAAGACATTCAGGCACAGGAAAAGCCAGCATGAACTCCAAACAAAGATGTTTTGAACAAAACATTCTCCAGGTAATTGTTTTTTCTTCTTTCTTCCCTTTTTTTTCTTTAACTTCCCCCATCCTATTCTCCTTCCTCCTTCCCTCCTTCCCTTTATCCTCTCCCTCTTCCTCCCTTCCTTCCTTCCTTTCCTTCCTTCCTTCCTTCCTTCCTTCCTTCCTTCCTCTGTCTCTCTGTTTCTCTCTCTCTTTCTTCCTCTCTCTCTCCCACCCACCCCTCCCTTTCTTGACTGGGTCTCAGAAGGTAATTAACTTAAATCCTGATCCTTCTGCCTCCCCTTCTGCATGCTAGGATTACAGGTGTGTCCCACTGTTCCCAGTATGCTTTCTAGGTTGATGTACCTCCTTGATGTTTGAGTTCTTCCTCAACCCTTTTCTACTGGTTATTTTCTAGAGAAGATCTTACAAACTTAGACTGCCTTCCTGCTCTGGGTCTCCCAAATAGTTAGGATAATATCAACAGCTGGCTTAGTAATTATTATTTTCTAATAGGAATTCATACAACTTATTTCATTAAAAAAGTCTCAGTTGCTTTCCAGAAGCAGAAGGATTGTAACATGTACTGTCCGAAGGTTTCATGAAATGACTATTTTAATATCTAGAACAATGGGCCTTCCCAATCAGCATGTAAAATGCCTATTCATTTAGATCTTTTACATATAGCTTAAGAGTTTTCTTCAAATAGGTCATACACACTTTTATTTATTTTTTATTTTGTTGGTCATGGGGTTTGAACTCTGGGCCTGAGCATGTCCCTTAGCTCTTCAGCTCAAGGCAAGCACTCTACCACTTGAGCCACAGTGACGCTTCTGGTTTTCTGGTGGTTAATTGGAGATAAGAGTCTCAAGGACTTTTCTGCCTGCGCTGGCTTTGGACCACAATCCTCAGATCTCAGCCTCCTGATGAGCTAGGATTACAGGCATGATCCACTGGTGCCCGGCATGGTCATACACACTTTCTCTTAAATGTTTCTTAGATCAATGTTTCTTTAATCATAAATGACATCTCTTTTCCTTTCTGTGTTTTTAAAATAATTTCTTTGGAGTATAAGAAAGCTACAGACACTATATTGAAGTATCTTATAGTTCTAGTAGTCTGTCTGGTGTTCTAAATTTTCTAGCTAGAAGATTATATTGTCTATAAATAATTGCTACCTATTTCTTTCTTTTCTTTTCTTTTCTTTTTTTGTCAATCATGTGGCTTGAACTCTGGGCCTGGGCACTGTCCCTCAGCTCTTCAGCTCAAGGTTAATGCTCTACCACTTGAGCTACAACACCACTTCTGGTTTTCTGGTGGTTAATTGAAGATCAGAGTCTTATAGACTTTCCTGTCCGGGCTGGCTTTGAACCATGATCCCCAGATCTCAGCCTCCTGAGTAGCTAGGATACAGGTGTGAGCCACCAGTGCCCAGCCCTATTTCCTTCAAAAGTATAAACATCTGTCCACATCCTGGTCTTAATATCATTAGCAAGAAGTTGGGTGAATACGGAAAAGTGAAACTACTATTCAACATCTTTGACTTCTTTATGACTTTCTTTAATAAGAACATTGACAATGCCAGTATGTATAATAGGTGCTGGAGCTTTCTGGAAGAAAACTTCACAAACAAAGAGACTTTTCTCCTACCACTTCCATTACATAAAAACAGATCTGCTAGCTAGTTTGTGTGTGTGTTGTGTGTGTTCCCAGAACCTTGCACATGCTAAATATGTATACTACCACTGAGCTAAAATCTCAGCCATAAGTTAAAGTTAACATAGTTTGTGTACATGCATCTATTTCTTTGTAAATACCTGAAAAAAAATCTTGATATATTGAGTAAATCCTATTCAGCTCCACCTCCAATACTGAGGGATCAAACTCAAGAGTGTTGAACTCTCACTTGGCTTCTTGTTCATGGCTGTTGCTCCATTGCCTGAGCCATGCCTCTAGTCTGGCCTTTTGCTGGTTAGCTGGAGACAGAGTCTCATGGACTTTTCTACCTGAGGTAGCCTTGAACCATGATCCTCTACATCTCACCCTTATTAGTAGCTGAGCCACTGGTACCTGGTTATAGTGAGTAAAATCTTAAAGAATGTCCTAAGTTTGCTCAGGACTAATACAGCCTTCAGAAAACAAAAGAAAAATCCATACATTAAGAAAAAACAGGCCAGGGCTGGGAAGGTGGCTCAGTGGTAGAGCGCTTGCCTTGCATGCATGAGGCCCTGAATTCGATTCCTCAGCACCACATAAGCAGAAAAAGCCGGAAGTGGCGCTGTGGCTCAAGTGGTAGAGCGCTAGCCTTGAGCTGAAGAGCTGAGGGACAGTGCCCAGGCCCAGAGTTCAGGCCCCAGGACCGGACTCCCCCCCAAAAAACAAACAAACAAACAAAAAAAAAACAGGCCAGTGTTGGTGGCTCACACCTGTAATCCTAACTACTCAGGAGGTTGATGTCTGTGGATCATGGTTTGAGGCCAGCCAGGGCAGGAAAGTCTGTGACACTCTTATCTCCAATTAACCACCAAAAATCCACAAGTGGTACTGTGGCTCAAAGTCATAGAGTGCTAGCCTTGAGTGGAAAAAGCTCAGGGACAGTGTCCAGGCCCTGAGTTCAAACCCCATAACTGAAAAAGAAAGAAAGAAAAAAGACAGAAAGAAAAAAGAAAAAAAATACATTTTTGAGGTTTGAGGAATAGGCAATGAAATGCATGTGTTTAAAGTGTATGATCTGATATTCAATAAGTATGTATCTATGAAGTTATCACCACAATTGAGTTGAAGAACAACACATCATCCCCTCTCCCTCCCATCTACTCCATCCTATCTTGGGAAATATCTATTGATTTGCATTTTTTTATATAACTGGAATCATATAACTCCTGTGTGAATAGATTTATATATTTCTAGTTTTCACTAAAAAGGTAAAATATATGACATTGTTTTATTTTGAACATGAAACTTTAAAAAAATCAGATCAAAGGAGAGAATTAGTGAGACTGCTTTCAAACTTACTGCACTGTATACAGTGGCAATGCATTTCTGTACTTTGTTCTTCCATACTAAATTGTGATGCTGTCACTTGTTGGTATTCAGTTGAATTAATGAATGATTTTTTTTCTCACTTGTAATCTGTCATGCTTTTCTCTCTCAGTGTTCTGTGACTTGGTTTTTGCAGTTTTGATTTGGTCTCATGATCTCTTTAATTTTCCCTATGTGTCATTATCATTTCTTATATAGTTTCTCAAAATACTGACAAATGGTTTAGCAATTTTGACATCTTAAATAAGTTAAAGCTCCTATTAGTGAGGGTTCAGAAGCTGGATGTGGTGGCCCAAACCTATAATCCTAGCTATTTGAGACATAGAGATACAGTAATCTCAGTAGAGGTCAGTCTACTCTAAAGGGGCTTGTAGAACACCTGCAAGTGCAAGGCCCTGAATTCAACTGCAAACAAAAAGTTCAGATAAAAATTTGTTCCCATAAGAACTTTCTAACAACCTATTACCACTCTCAACTTTTAAATTAATGGGCCAGGCTGTCACTCAGTTCATGCTGAAGTGTTTGGAGCTGAGCTGTTGAGAAATCAGAGAACCAGAGGAGAAACTGAAGTATTGATAGACCACCAACTTTCAAATGAAGGCAAATACCAGGCCAGTAGATGAAGGGCTTGCTTACATATGTACACAGGAAACTGGATTTCAATCCAACACCATAAAATAAAATAAAAATAAAAAGCAAATTGTGCTAACTGTTGATGTTATGTGATTAACACATAGGCATATAAAATATATTATTCTCTCTATAATGTAAGTGTATTTGGAAACTTCCTTAGTAAAGTTTCTTAAATCAATAATTCAACTTGATTTTTTAAAATCTGTTGAGATTAGCACATGAGTTTCCTCCTTTAAACAGTGAAGTAAATCATATTCTTGCATTTCTTAATGTTGAGTCACACTTATTTTAATAAGAAACTCTTTTTAGGTCTAACAGCTATTCTTTCAGTGTGCTACTGAATTCGATTTGGTGACATTTACAAGTTTTAAAATCTACCCACCTACCGCCTATCTATCTACCCACTCACTTATCTACCTACCTATTCTTATCCCTACAAGGGAATTATTCTTTCCCTGAAAATTGGTAGAATGTGCCTGTAAAATGACTAGATTCTTTTAGCTTATTGACTATGTTTTCAATATCTCTTTTGATTTCTGTTCTTTTCATACTTTTTTCTTTTTTTGAATCGTGTGTGTGTGTGTGTGTGTGTGTGTGTGTGTGTGTGTATGTGTGTGTGTGTGTTTGGGGGTGGGGTAGTACCGGGTTTAAAGGCATGGCTTTGTGTTCTTTCAACAACTTGCTTGCTTGACTGGTGCTCTGACACATGAGCCATGCCTTCACCCTGGCTTTCTGCCAGTTAATTTGGAGATGGAGTCTTAAGCAATTTTTTTTGTCCAGCCTAGCTTCTTCAAACCACAATCCTCTGAATGACAGTCTCCTGAAGAGCTAGGCTTACAGGCCTGAGCCAATGATGCTTAAAGTCATCTAGTTTTCATACTAATTATAACTTACTGTTATTAATCATAATTGGCAGAACAAGTTACATTATTGCATGCTTATTTAAGAGACAAATATGTAGTTGCTTTGGAGATGCATAGTGTCATCACAAGTAGCAGAAAATAAATGTCTTAAATATAGTAGGTAGTCAATATAAAGTTTAGTAATATATATTAAATAAATCCTACCTGTTTACAATATTTTAAAATATGCCATTGGTGTGCCATTAATTCAGCCAGTCTTTTCAGACATTGATCTATGGTCTGATTAGTTAAACTAGCCTCATACATCTTTTCCTTTTCCTTTTCCTTTGTCCTATCTGGGGAAGAGCTCTAAACATCTCATTTCTATGTTTTATTTTTCAACACAAGATCCATGCTACATGATATTGCTGGTCTAGTCCTCTTGTGGTAAGTGTTTGAGAGAGAATTCAGGGCCCCATTTCACTGTCTATCAGGAAATCTCAAGCATGTCACATCCCTCAGCGTTTAGGTACTGGCTGCCTTTGCCTGCCAGTGCTGAGGCTGAGAATTTAGATAGATATAAAATCAATGTTGGCAATCTCAGATGCTTTGCTTTATAATTTATGGCACTGTAAAAGCAGCCTGAGGAAATGAGATTAATTCAAGTTGATAGCTATTGAGTGTTTCCGATTTTAATTAAGAGATAATCTTGTTCAAACTTGGTTCTTCCAAATTCCTAGGAACCCAGTGTTTAAGGAGGTTCAAAGTTCAACTAAAAGCAAGACATACTTTTAATCTTGATTGCAATCTTTTAGTAATATAGAATTGAAAGCAGTAGCTAGTTAGGAAAACATGTAGACTAACTGTAATTCACTCAGAACTTATTTCATTCCCACCCACCCCCTCTCTTTTTTCAGTCGTGAGGCTTGAACTCTGGGCCTGGGTGCTGTCCCTGAGCTCTTCAGCTCAAGGCTAGTGCTCTACCACTTTGAGCCACAGCGCCACTTCTAGTTATTTCATTTTCTGAAGCATTTAAACTTACTGGCAAGATTCCATTAATATCTGTTTATTATTTCCAAATTCTGGAGATAGCCATTATTTAATTACACGCTGGATTATGATGAAACATCAAGTATTGTGAGTAGGGAGAAATTTAATCTCTTAATGCCTATGACCCAAGTTCTTCTCTCATGAGCATATAATTCAAAAAGGAAATCCCAATGAAAGAAAACCAAGAACCTAAAAAAGACAGAAATTCAAAACCATCCTCGAAGAACCTTAGAGACAGGGAGCTTCCAATAGGCAACTGCATAGAGCAACTTACAAGGGTAAACCAGAATGAAAGAAAACTTAAAAAGTCAAATTCCCTTGGAGGAGACTGGATGCATTTTATAGTCCTATAGTACTTTTGCTTTAACTTATCTTGGCTGTTGAGATGTTTATCTTTGGAAAAAACTTCTAGGTATATCCTGGGTTGCCTAGACAACCAGGCCTCCTTTAATTCTTTGTCGGAATGAAGTACTCCTCAGAGTATTCACCAGTACTCTCTTTGTTGCCTGCTTTATTTAGACACTGACTTTTAACATGTATCAAAGAAAATTTGTAGGAGGCCTTTGGTTTGGACTGAGCTGTACCAGAAATAGCAGACCAAAGCAAACTAGAATGACTCTTACGGAGGTTCTGTCCCACTAAGAAAAACTAAGTCATCTAGCTAGCCTTCTGAGAAGACCAGAGATGGAAAGATCTAGCTTAAGAAGCTCCTTCTGTGTTATCTTTTACAAGGAAAGTAACAAGTAACTTTGACATAATCATCTTACTTTTTGTACTTATTTCAGTTCCTCATCCTTTTTTTCCATCTATAAAGCCATCTCCCCCTGCTTAGGTCCTAGTAACACTGATTCTTACATAGAAGGAGGTATTGCACAATTCTTGAATTCAGATCTTGAAACTAAATCTGTTGTAATTCTGTCTTGTGACACATTATACCTACTTATAACTTCATTTTGTTATCTGATTCTTCATCCATTTTCTTGCTTGCATTGTAAACCCTACTATAGGCTTTGCCATTTCTCTATCCAAACCCTCTCTCCTATTTCTACTCCTGGCTCCTGTGTTTTCTTGATTTATCCCACTTATCACTTTCTGTCCAGAAAGTTGTACAATTTTACATATACACTAAAAACTATAAGTTTGAAGTGTTTGAATCCAAATTGAAGTTGGTCTGGAAACTCTGGTCAAAGTGAGTTGGTGATGGTGGGTAGATTCCGTGAGATTCTATTTTGACCATGCACTTTGTTTAAGTAAAGGCAAAAACAAATATCAAAAATCTAAAAACATAAGGATGAGCTCAAGACCAAGGTTTAAGTATACCTCCCAAACAGAAAGGCAAGGAAAAGGTCAGTAAATAGATGGAGTGGAAGTTGTAGACCACTGATCAGTTCATGTAACAGGAACAAGCAATCATAATCCATAAGGTAAAAAAGACTAAAGTCAATTCAGGCTAAATGGGAAACAGAATTGCATTCACTGTTTTAAAAGTAAAAATGAGGCAGGTTCCTTTGGCTCAAGCCTGTAATCCTAGCTCATCTAACTGTAACCCCTCTGTACAATATCTTTACAATAAAAAATATATTAAAAATCAATGGCTTCTCTGTATGCCAATAATGAGAAGAGTGGCTGAAATCAGGAAAGCAACTCCTTTTGTAATAGCCCTACCAAAAAAAAACAACAACAACTAAGAGTTAACTAAAAAAGTGAAGGACCTCTATGATAAAAACTTTAAAAACCTGAAAAAGAAAATTAAAGCAGATCTAAGAAAGTGGAAAAACCTCCCATGCTCCTGGATTGGGAGGAGTAACATCATGAAAATGGCAATCTTGCCAAAGGTTATCTACAAATTCAATGCAATACCTTTCAATATCCCAACCTCATTCTTCAATGAAATAGAAGAAGCAATCCAAAAATTCATATGGAACAATAAAAGACTCCAAATAGCAAAAACAATCCTTTGCAGAAAGAACAGTGCTGGAGGAATATCAATACCAAATTTCAAACTCTACTACAAAGCAATAGTAATAAAAACAGCTTGGTACTGGCACAAGAACAGACCTGAGGATCAATGGAATAGAACTGAAGACCCAGAAATGAACCCACAGCCCTACAGCCACCTAATCTTCAATAAGGGAGCTAAAAAAATAGAATGGAAGAAAGACAGCCTCTTCAGTAAATGGTGCTGGAAAAATTGGTTATTCACCTGTAGAAAACTAAAGCTAGACTCTTATATATCATTCTGCACCAGAATCAACTCCAAATGAATCAAAGACCTCGGAGTCAAAGCAGACACCCTGAAAACATTACAGGAAGGAATAGGAGAATCTCAAGGGCTCCTTGACACAGGCAGAAATTTTCTTAATAAAGACCTAGAAACAGAACAAATCAAAGATAGTTTGGAAAATAGGATTGCATGAAACTGTAGAGTTTCTGCATGGCAAAGGACATAGCTAGCAAGATCAATAGAAAGCCCACAGATTGGGAGAAGATCTTCACTAGCCATACAATGGACAAGGGTCTCATATCTAAAATATACTTAGAACTCAAAAAATTAAATCCCCCAACAACAAATCCTCAAAGAAACAACCTCCCAATTAATAAGTGGTCTAAAGACTTAAAGAGAGAATTCTCTGAAGAGGTAATAAGAATGGCTAATAGACACATGAAGAAATGCTCAACTTCTCTAGCAGTAAAAGAAATGCAAATCAAAACAACATTGAGATTCCACCTCATCCCAGTTAGAATGGCTATAATCAAGAGATCTAATAACAACAGATGCTGGAGGGGATGTGGACAGAAGGGAACCCTACTGCATTGTTGGTGGGAGTGTAAACTTGTTCAACCACTCTGGAAAGCAGTATGGAGGTTCCTCAAAAGACTCCACATAGAGCTCCCCTATGACCCAGTAATACTACATTGGGCATTTACCCAAATGATCACAAACAAAGCCATACTAAAGCTACCAGCACAACTATGTTTATTGCAGGATTATTTACCATAACTAAGATATGGAACCAACCCAGATGAATGGATCAAGAAAATATGATGTATAGATATAGATATATAGATATAGATATAAAATGGAATTCTATGTCTCCATCAGAGAGAACGATACTACCCATTTGTTAGGAAATGGAAAGACTTGGAAAAAATTATATTATGTGAAGTAAGTTGGGCCCAAAGGAACATAGTCCCATGGTTTACCTTATTTGCAATAACTAATATATGTCTAGGACAAGCAGAAAAAGTCAAAAGCTATGTACATATGACCATATAAGATGGTGCTAAGTGAAATGAACCCAAGATAGGGACACGAGGTTTTATCTTTGTTACTGTTGTTTTTAATGTACTTATAATGTACTGTGTAATTTTTTTTCTTTTGTATGCTAATCCCTGTATTCACTAGATTTGATTCCGGTGCCCTGCATCTTGTATATACATTTTTCTAATTTGGGGAGGGGAAGGGAAATAACAAAATGCTGAAATAAGGATACAGGTTGACCCACTGTAACAATGAGATGTACAAGATACTATGCAGGTGGGGAGGGAAGGGATGGTAGGGGATATCAAAGGAGGGGGTAACAATGTTTGATAGGAAATGTACTCATTGCCTTTAACTGTAACCCCTCTGTTCAGTATCTTTACAATAAGAAATATATATTAATAAAAGAAAAAAAGAAAGAATGGCTGTAAAATTTCCCAACTGGATCTCATCTATGTAAGTACAATCAACCGTAATTAGAAAAACAGAGAAATCTACTCTCAGACATATCGTCAAAATGTTTAAAAATATAAAGAGATTAAAGTGGTAGAAAAAAATAGGTTAGCATGAACAAGAGCAAGATTAATAGCTGACTTTTTGCATAAAGAAGACAACAAGAAGCAGTTAGGCAACATATTCAAAATGCTATAAGAAAAACTGTTAAACAAGATTCTTATATTCAGCAGAGCAATCTTTAAAAAAGGAAGGCAAACTATATTTGCAGGTAAGTTAAAAAGGGAGAAAATTTGTTGTAAACTGAGCTCTCTTTACAAGACATACTGAAGGAAGAATTCAAAGGAAGTGATACTAGACAGTAAATCTAAGAGAGGAGAGAGAGAGAGAGAGAGAGAGAGAGAGAGAGAGAGAGAGAGAGCGCAAGGGAGTGTGTGCTCCAGTAAATGTGATTATCTAAGTAAAAATGAAAGACAGCATGATGACATGTTTTACTTCTACTTGATTTGAAAAGCAGTCGCACAAACTAATATATAAAAAGATGTTACATTCAACAATAATAACAGAGAGGAAGAAGGCAGAAATAAAGTTTTAGTGCAATATGGAAATGGTAACAGAAAGGAATTCAAATTCCCAGAAAGAGAGGAAGAAAATTAGAAGTAATGAATAATATTTTTAAAGGGAACTATATCTATGCATCTTTACCTATATTTCTTTTCTTAGCCTCTTTAAAAGATATATAAAAAGCAATACTTATATATAACAATGTATTTCTGAATTTGTAACATACTTAATATACATATCAATAACTATAGCAAAAAATAAAAACAGGAGGGAAGACAGCTTATACAAGAAGTGAAGTTTTTAAGTTAGTACATACCTGAAGTTGATTCTGATGTACAAAAGATGTGTATTATAAACCCAATAGAGGACATTAAAAAAATTAGATGGAAAACATTAAAAAAGAAAAAAAAAAAGGAAAAAGGAAGGAAGGGAGGAAAATAGATCTTGCTGGGTGTCTGGTCCAAGCATGTACTTAGCTTCAGGAGGCTGAGGTCCGAGGCTCCTGGTTGGAAGCCAGCCCAGGCACAAAAGTCCATGAGACTCTAATCTCCAATTAACCACCAAAAAGTCCGAAGTGGAACTGTAACTCAGGTGGTAGAGCACTACCACTGAGCACTCCACTAGCCCTGAGTTCAAGCCCCATGACTAGCATACACACACACA
The DNA here is from genome assembly GCF_019054845.1 of Dipodomys spectabilis. Taxonomy (NCBI): domain Eukaryota; kingdom Metazoa; phylum Chordata; class Mammalia; order Rodentia; family Heteromyidae; genus Dipodomys; species Dipodomys spectabilis. The sequence continues at coordinate 2,422,877 of NW_024870876.1, forward strand.
CACACACACACACCATATAAATAAATAAATAAATATATGTATGTATATATATATATTTGCCTTTAGATTTTATGGGTCACCTTTACTTTTTGTTAACTGTGCATTTAATTAATTTTTCAGTTTGTGTCCATTATCCCTTTCCATCTACTTTCTCTAAAGCTACTTTGTACTAAAGTCTTAGTCTATTTAATTTCTGTCATTACTGTTTTCTAATAAATTCATTTAGGGCTATATATTCTTATACAATTACTGCTTGTATCCAATGTATTTTTGACATATAGCACCATTTTTAGTTCCAAATAGCTCAGATCTATTTTCAGCCCAGTTCCAATACCTCAGATCTAATTTCAGCTCAGATCTCTTTTATGTAAAGATTTTTAGAAGTTTATTTTTTATTTCTTGCCTGACCCGACAAGTTTATTTATTTTTTACAGTGTGATTAGAAAATGAGGCCTATACTTTTTCAACACTCCCAAGTGTGTTGAGATTTCTCTGAAGTCTTATTTGACAGTTTTTCCTTTTCTAGAGTGTTACATAAATGAAATCATACAGAATCTAGGCTTTTGAGTTTAGCATCTTTCACTTAATATAATGCTTTTAAAATTCAACTATGTTCTTGCTACACTGTTCCTCTGTATTGTGGATGACATTCAATTAAAAAGCTATATCTGTTTATCCAGGCACCTGCTAGTGGTCATTTGGTTTATTTCCTGGTTTTGTGGGGGTTGGTGGTGGTGGCATTTGTGTATATAATTACTAACAAGGCTATAAATATTGTGCAGAGATTTCTGTGGGGGTGAAAGTTTTCATTTCTTTTGGGTAAAAATACTAGATCATATGGTAAATGCACACTTACTGATTTTATTAGAAAATTCCGAGCTACCTGTCAAAGTAGCTGTATCTTTTTTCCATTTGCAGAAGCAAGGAATTAGTGTTTCAGTTACTCCACATCCTTGTGATCAGCTGACATTGTCAGGTTTGTCTCTCACCCCAGCTCTTCTACTATGTTTAAGTGATAGTTCATGATTCATTTGCATTGTGTTTTTGTATGTTTGCCTGCTTTACATAAACCTTCTTTGATAAAGGGTCCTAATAAAATCTTTTTGGCCCATAGCTTGAAACAAAAGTCTCTTTTAGTATCAGCTTTCTGCTCTGGCTGGTGCTTAGGCCATCTGTGATTCCCTCCATGTCTCTAACAATGTGTTGTTTGGTTCTGTTTTATAGAAGGGTTCAATAATATCCTGTGAATGATTGGAAAACTCAGTGTTTCTCCTCATGACTCAGTGCGTCCTAACCTGACATACCTGGGAATTTACTCAGATGTATCAACCCATACCAGGAAGGCAGTTCTCCCTGCCATGATTCATCGATCACTTTCATTTTCCCCATTTCCTAGGGTCTAAAACAAAGGGATCCAGATGGTGAACACTAGACATTTTCCTTCCTCTAGTTAGAAAATTTTTCTCAGAAAGAGTTGCTAAGGTGAAGGCAATTTTAAGGAAGTTTAGTCTAAGACCACTTCATCTTTCCCTTGAAGAGGAATCTTATCTTTATGTTGATGAGTACCAATCACAGTAATAATACCACCATTATATCAGAGCGTTATTTAGAATCCTAGGAGCATCAGACCAATTTTCTTGTGCTGTAACTGCAATATAACACACACAAAGTCCATGGGACGGGGGTAGTTGTGGAGGTTGGAGGGAAGGGATGGTAGGGGGAAAACAAAGGAGGCAACAATGCTCAATAGGAAATGTATTCATTACCTTGCTTATGTAATTGTAAACCCTCTTCCCAGCATTTTTACAATAAAGAAAGGTATAAAAAAAAATCCATATGCTCACAAAGACCTGGAATTTCATGGACTTTAGCATAAATAGACCCCAAATTATATCAAAGCTGTGTTCTGTACTTCACAAGATTCAACCATTTGCACTGAGTTTGGCAGCCAGTGGTTTTAGTGACAGTTCTAGTAAAGGTCACTGGAGAAAGCTCAATGAATGCACCTCTCACCATCCACATGCTGGAGTCCACAGGTAACCCAGATGGACAGGCCAGCGTGAGGTTTCTCTTCCACTTTAGGGCACCTGGGATTTTGAATTTTATAGGCCTCCAGTTATTCTCTGAGTATTTTAGGGCCACTAGCATTTGGGTGATGACTACTAAAATCTTAACATGTATCCAAATCCTAATTTTAATGCTCAGAATGACCCTTGATTTAACCAAGTCTTTCCTAGAGTATGAGGTAAGACACTATGTATGGCAATAAAAATAATAATCGCTTTTTAAAACTCCATCTATGTTTTGACTACATCTTTTGTCTCTCACCTTGAAGCAAGCAAAACCATTTGTTCTCCTTTCTAGAATCTAAAACTGTCCTAAGGTACAGGAACCTATGACTTTATCTGTTGCCTCTTGTACCCTATGGTGTCTTTGTTATTCTTTAACTAGGTTGTAATGATTCTTCAAATCTCAACAGATACAAGGACACTGTCAAGAAATACAAAACATCAGCCATTCCTCTTATACACCCAAAAGGAATGATTATGTGACTTACTTATCTGAGATAATGAAGAACAGGGATGGAAAGAAGACAGTTCTAAGCCCTCTACCAATCCACTCAGTCATTTCTAGCAGACTTGTTATACTCTTGAAAAATTAACTAATGGGAGATTTGGCTTCTTTCAATTTCACTTTGAAGAAGTGAATGCCCAAGAGCTGGTGGCTAATGCCTGTAATCCTATCTACTCAGGAGTCTGAGATCTGAGGATTGAGGTTTGAAGCCAGACCAGTCAGGCAAAGGAGGAGGCCTGTGACACTCTTATCTCCAGTATACTACAAAAAAAAATCTGTGACTCAAGTAGTACAATACTACCAGCCCCAGGACTGGAACATAGACACACAGAGAACAATATATCAATGATGCTAACATGAAGTGGGAGGAGCTCTCTCTGGGTATTTTACAGCCTTAGTAATTCCACAGACAACAGGTGGACCTGTCTTAAGAACCTCCTGCCTAGATATGCAGGCCAGTATGTGTTAAAGCAGCCTGCTAGCATTCTGCTGTATTTCTTTAGTGGTGCCTTTATGGAGTGAGTTCAAATGATGTAGTTTTTATTCTGCTCTCGTTTAGGAACAAAGCTTCCATCCTGAGTCCCATTAGTTTTAATTTCACTGCTTTCTGCACCCATAGACTGTTGTACTTCTGTGCACTAGAAGCACAGTGATATTCCAGGAATATTTTCTGTCCTGTGGCCTCCAGAGACACTTCATTTCCTGTTCTATGTAGTAGCGTTTCTGAGTATTTAGCACAACGAGTTCCAATGTGCTCTTAATTTTACTCCTTTTGGTCTTACTAATTCCTAGGTTTCCCTTCCTCCTGGTGAAGCTTTTTCAAATATTATTTTGCCCAAAATACTAGATGCTTTTTCAGAGATATCATATTGGCTAGAATAGCCTGGATATGCCCTCTGGCAAAGTAGCAGATGTTGGGTGAGCCTCTAACAGGTTTCTAAAATTCGGTGAATGGACAGGAAGTAATCTAGCACAGTGGCCCCTCCCAGGCCCATGTCTCTGACTTCTAGAAGAACTGGGTGCCATCAAATGAACTGGAGAAAGAAAGGGAAGGAAAGCCAACTAGCTGGGGACATGACACTAAACCTATGTGGAAGAGTGGTATAAGACCACAAACTGGTGTAAGACCATTATACATATTTGTGTGTGTGTGTGTGTGTGTGTGTGTGTGTGTGTGGTACTAGGCTTGAACTCAAGGCCTTGGTTCTTTTTCTTAGTTTTTTATTGTTGGTGTTTGCTGCTGTTGTTGTTGTTTTTCCCCCAAGGCTGGAGCCCTACCACTTGAGGCCAACAGGTCTGGCTTTCAGCTGGTGAATTGGAGATAAGAGTGTCATGTACTTTCCTGCCTGGGCTGGCTTTGAACAATCCTCAGTTCTCAGCCTCCTGAGTAGCTAGGATTGCAGGTGTGGGCCACTAGTGCCCAAACTGACCGTTAGACCATTAAACCGTTAGACCATTGAGCATGGAGATATTTTGCTTCCTGGTTAATTTGCCCAAAGGAAGTTGTTTGTGGACTGTTCATTTTCTCTCTCACTCAAGAACCCACACAAGGAGGTTAGAGAACAGTCTTGGAAACTTCCAGGGCCCTTGGCATGCTAAGCTCTCCTGGGTTTAGCTGCTTACTCTGAAAATAGCAACAAGTGAGGGGAGCTTTCTTTAAATCACATCCTTCCAGCATAACACCAGATCACCTGATACTAATTAAGTCACAAACAGGCCCTTTGCTGCCCCAGGCTGCCACCTGTTATTATTAGCTGCTGGGAAATAAGCAGACTCCAGGTCAACAGTGATGTTATTTTGTTTAGGAAGATGCTGAAATAAGCCAATTTTAAGTTGAGAGCAGAAAACTGGTACATTATCCTTTCAATATAGCCATCACCAGAGAAAATCCAATCTCCATCTAGCTCCTGAATACTCACAAGGACCTGGAATTACAGACTTCAGCACAAATAGACCCCAAATTAAATCAAAACTGTGTTCTCTACCACACAAGATTCAACCAATTGCAGCCAGTGAGTTTAGTGACAGTTCTAAATTGTACCTCTGGAAAGTGGTAGAGTGCCAGCCTTGAGCAAGAAAGCCAAGTAAGAGAGTGAGGCCCAAGCTTGAGGTTATTACTACGTGCTGCCAATGAATGATGGGAAGAGGTACCAGTAATGGGCTTGCATCGTTTTCTCAGCTCATTCACAAGTGACTCTAGATGAGTATTTGATTTTTAGTTTCTTGAAGTTGTGCCCACTGCAGTTCTTTTCCTTCCATGGCTCTGACTTTGATAGTTCACTGGAATGGGTCATTTTAATTTATATTGCTCATTCTTGGTGGAAAGTTTGTAGCATGATTCCTCTCATCTATTTCCAGCCTGACTGTCTCTCTTACTTGCCCCACCATAGGCCACCTCAGCAAAGTTCTACAAAGTTGAATTTTGTGCATGTAGATATGGCATAAATATTTAATAGAAGATAAAGTAACCCAAAGTTTACAAAAAATAATATGAGGCTCTGAGTCCAAGCTCCAGTACCAGCAAAAATATTATTAATAATAATGATGATGATAAGTTCTACCTCTATACACAATTGTGAATTTTCATAAATCAAAAATTTATGAAAGCCTTTTGGCTTATTGCCAAATAATTTGCAGGCTATTTAAGGAAAAACTTGGTTCATTATGGTAGTAGGAATCAACTGAAAGCTTAAGTGTAACACAAGACTCTTTTCCATTGTAATTACTTACAGATGGGTGTTCACACATGTTCTTGCCTTAAAATAAAACCTCACTTTGGGCATGTTTCCATCTGCTTTGCAGGGATTCAGAATGGAAATCTTTACACTTTTGTTTATATAAGCTATTGCCAAATTTGTAGGCCACTGGAGATTTTCAGGCTCTTTTCAGACTCTTGGGTCTTTCTCTTCTGTTGTTATTAAATAAATATCATACAACTCAACTTTTATACTTGCCTTTTGAGAAATCACAGAAATAGTAAGAGATGGTCTGGAGGAAATTAATAAATTATGCATGTTTTATTTGTCCTTTCTTAATACCAATGAATAATCAAAGAGCATGTTGTAAGTATTAATTGAAACTTTTCTTGTGGGCTTTCTCTATTGCAGGAAATGATGGAAATTTCTCATGGAAACTACAGTTGAGGTGCATCCATGATGATGGCCTAACTCCCCCAGGTACCTTTGAAAGTATCAAACAATGGTTTAAAACCTTGTGATGGTGCTGGGTACCAGTAGCTCATGCTTGTAACCCTAGCTACTCAGAAGGCTGAGATCTGGGGATTACAGATCAAAGCTAGTCTAGGCAGGAAAGTTTTTGAGACTCTTATCTCCGAATAACCACCAAAAGGCCAGAAGTGGAACTGAGGCTCCAGTGGTTGAGTTAGCCTTAAGAAAATAAGCTTAAGGACAACACCCAAGCCCTGAGTTCAAGTCCCAGAACCAGTACACACACATACACAAAATAAATTGTGTGGTGCTTCTGTAGAGGTCTTCAAGCCGCTAAACACTGGGTCTGTCATTAATGATTTGAGCGAGAAAGGCCTGCCCCACCTTTCAGTGTTTACCAGCAAGGAAAAGACTCCCTGAGAATTCCATAGCAATCATTGCTAATTAAAGAAAGAGCAGTCCAAATACTGACAACACTGGAAAATTAATGTCTACAATCAAACATATTACCTCCATGAATAAACCTACCCATTCTCTTCCTTTGTGTACCTTTGCAAGTGTAGGGTTTTGCTATCTGTTCATCTAATCAAAAAATCTGAAGGTATTGGAAGTGGTTGCATCTGCTTCTAATCCCAGCACTTGGGAAGCTGAGGCAGGAGGCTCATGAAGCCAGCCTGGGCTACATAGTGTGACTCTGCCTCAAAATGTAAAAAGAAGCGGGGCATTGGTGGTTCATGCCTATAATCTTAGCTACTCAGAAGGCTAGGATATGAGGATCAAAGTTCAAAGCCAGCCTGGGCAGACAAATCCTAGAAACTCATCTCCAAAAATCTGGAAGTGGAGGTGTGGCTGAAGTGGTAGAGCACCACCAGCCTTGAGCAATAAAGCTAAAGGACAGGGTCTAAGCCCTGAGTTTAAGCACACACACACACACACACACACACACACACACACACACACACACACACACACACACACACACACACACACACAGTTGAAGCTGGTTTTGGTGGGAGAAGTAGAGGATGATACACCCCGCTTATCCCACCACTCACCCTGGTTGCCATCTAAATCTGGATTTTGGCAGATATTTCCCTGCCAATCACTCTGCTTCTATTCTACATTGGAATACTTAGAAAAAGGTTAAAATTCTGGTGGGAGCTTTGAGGGCATTATATACACCCTTCCCCTTTCTGCTCTTCCTGCTGAGGTAGTATTTCAAAGTGAGACTTGTGAGGGCAGTGGTGGGCTTTGGGGAAAAGGGTGCATTGTTTTAGACATTCCTTGCATGGTAGATTGCTGAGAAAGTAAAGGGATAGAACAGGCGACCCATTGCTGCTTTGTTTAGATTTTGAATGAGGTGGGGAAGAAGCGGCTTCAAGATCACTGGATAATAGCTGAGCGCTGATGGCTCACGCCCTTAGTCCTAGCTACTCAGGAGGCTGAGATCTGAGCATTGCAGTTTAAAGCCAGCCCAGACAGGAAAGTCTGTGAGACTCTTATCTCCAATAAACCACCAGAAAACTGAAAGTGACACTGTGGCTCAAGTGGTAGAATGATTGCCTTGAGCTGAAGAGCACAGGGACAGTGTCCAAGCCCAGGGTTCAAGCCCCATGACCGACAAAGAAAAAGAGAGAGAGAGAGAGAAAGATCAGTGGATAGTCTAACCTCACTCTCCAAGGTTAGAGACAGCTGGTGAGATGATAGACAGACACCAGCCAGGAATATAGTTTACTTTTTATAGTTTCTTGAGTATCATCCTTCAGGGACCAGCTGGTATGAAATGGGGCCAGCTGGTATGAGGGAGGGCACAGATGTAATCACAAGAGAAAATCAGAATTAACTCTGTGTAACTAACATTCCAAATTAGTCAACCCTGACACATCTCCCTAAACTGAGTATTTCTTTTCTGTTTACAATTATTGGAACTCTTAGTATTTAGTTGAACTCAGAATAGTTTTGAAAAGAAATGTCTATTAAACCATTGTTAAAGTGCTTTCTCTCATGGTGGTACAATAATGTGTAGCTATATAGTATAATGTGTAGCTATATAGTATAATGTGTAGCTATATAGTATATTTTAAATAAGTGTCAAGTGAACTATTATATAGTTATATATGTGTATATATACATATGAATATAAATGGATGTACTAATATTTACATGCACAATAACAATAAACTGCTTGATTAATAAATTAATCTGTCCATCCATTTATAGGAGATAAATTTTGCTGTCAATATATAGGGGGATTCATTTGGTCCCTGGGTCAAAAACATAAAGGTAAGAGCTGGGTGTGGTGGTTCATATCTAAAATCACAGCTACACCAGAGGCAAAGGTGGGAGGATTGTGGTCTGAGGCCAGCTTCTACAAAAATGAGACCTTATCTGAAAAATAATGGAAGGCAGGCAGGGTGCTGGTGGCTCACGCCTATAATCCTAGCTACTCAGGAGGTTGAGATCTGAGGGTCGCAGTTCAAAGCCAGCCTGGGCATGAAAGTCCATGAGACTCTTATCTCTAATAAACCACCAGAAAACTGGAAGTGGCACTGTGGCTCAAGTGGTAGAGCGCTCGCCTTGAACTGAAGAGCGCAGGGACAGCGCCCAAGCCCAGAGTTCAAGCCCCATGACTGACAAAACAAAAACAAAAATAACTGAAGACAAAATAGCAAGCGGGAATGGCTCAAATAGCACAAGAATTGCCTAGCAAGCACAAGACCTTGAATATATATGTATAAATATATACATATACCTATATGTTTTTATACAGAGATACATACAGGTATATAGTATATATTATATATACATATGTCTATGTGCATATATAATACACATACACATAGACATATGTATGTATACATATGTGTATATAGTATATATTATGTAAGATGCATATATGATATATATGTTATATAACATATAGGTATATATTAGTTATAGTGGATTCTGTAACCTAGTCTGTTGCATGTATTGAAGCTATGGATGCACAGGGAATGGCAGGAACATATACATATGCCCACAGTCACAACTACACACACCAAAACAGCTAAAAGAATTAGGAAAATTTTGAATGGCAGCAAGAATATGGCATAACCAGAATTCCCTTGTAGTGCTGATAGTAGCATAAACTAGACCACTCATATAATCTACTAAAGGTACATGCTACATCCCAGCTATTCCAGCCCTTGGAATATTCTCCTCAGAAAAGTTGTACTAAAAAGATGCAATAGGGTGCTCCTCATCTGCTACACAAATAGCCTACAATTGCTCATCAAAATAAGCTACAGAGGATCCACAAAATGGATATTACTCAGCAATCTAAAATGACTTCAACATATAGCTGAATTTCAACAATGATACTGGGTAGAAGAGGATGCAGAAGAGAGGCAGGGGCATGGCTCACTTCCAGAGTACATACTTAGCAGGTGTGATTCCCTGGGTTCAATCCCTCACACCAAAAAGGAAAAAAAAAAGATGCAAAAGAGTATGCAGCATATGATTCTATTTAAAGAAACACAGAACCTGGCAAAAACTCTTCTAAGCTGTTAAGAGTCAGAATAGTGCTTGCCTCGGCGAACCTGCTTCTGAAAGCTTGATTTGCACCCTGGTTACATAGGTATGTTCAATTTGAAAATCTATCAGTTGACTTCTTTATTTGCATATTATAAACAGTTTCAAAATAAAAGCTCAAATGAGCCATGCACCTGTGGCTCAAGCCTAATCATAGCTACTTAAGTGGCTAAGATCTGAGGACTATGGTTTAAAGACAGCCTGGGCAGGAAAGTCCATCAGACTCTTATCTCCAATTAACCACCAAAAAGCCAGAAGTAGAGCTGTGGCTCAAGTGATAGACCACTGGCCTAGAGCACAAAAGTTCAAAACAGCATCCAGCCTCTGAGTTCAAGCACCAGGACAAGCACCCCCCCCCCAAAAAAAAACAACAACAACCAAACCTCAAATTATCCAGATGTCAAGGAACACACACACATCTGTAATCCCAGAGCTGGATTATAGGTAGGAAGACCATGGCCAGTGTCCTGAATTTTAGTACCAGTAAAACATCACAAGTAAAAAAATTCCACTCCTGATCTCATATGATAGGTTAGAGTAAAAAATGCAAGCACACTACAAATACTGTGAAAAAATTAGCCAAATGCTAGTGCTTATGTCTGTAATTTTAGCTACTCAGGAGGCTGACATTTGGAGGTTAGAGGTTGAAGCCAATCATGGCAGAAAAAAGCCCATGAAACTCCAGCTCCATAATAACCAGCAAAAAGCTGGGCTAGAGGTGTGGCTCTAGTGATATAAGATGAGCAAGCAAACTGAACAAGTACGAAGCTCTGAATTCAAACCCTAGCACTGGCAGGGAAAACAGCAAACATTGCCTTCACGCTTTGTATAGTGATACATACTTGTAATCCCAGTACTTGGAAGGTTGAGGCAGGGCGAGTTTGAGCTTGAGGCCATCCTGGACAACTTACTAATACTTTTCTCAACAACAACAAAAAATGGACACGAAGATTATATTCAGGCTATATATAAGGTCTGTAAGAACATAAGTGAATTTCATGTTTATAGTTGAGCCCCACCCCCCAAATACTTCATTTGTATGTGTAAGCAGTCCAAATCTTAAAAAAAAAACCCAAAATCTGAAACAATTTTAGTCTCAAACATTTCTGTTAAGGAATATTCAACTTGAATAGGCTTTTAACATCATAAACTTATCATTCCTATCACCCAGCCCAGAGGAAAGCATAAGGAACACCACTCAACACCCTCCGACATCTGGAGCCCCAACCATTCACAAATCTGGAAATAATAACCTAAATGCCTTTGAGTACATGCAAGTAGTGACAAAAATAGCCCTGTAAAGAAAGGAAAGGCTGGAGATGAGGAATGCCTACTTGCCAGTTGGCCAAGCAGAGTATTTTTTTATGTGGGGGAGTTCGAGGAAACCTGCTTGGTGCAGAGGGGAGCAAAGGTTTTGATCTGATCTGCTTTGGGCTGTCAGGCTGTGTGACCTTGGGAGGAAGGCCATCTCTCCAGGATCAAGCTTCCCAAACTGATCAAGACTAGATGATCATCTAGTCTTCCTACTCCTTCTAAAATGCATTTGTAATCATGCCTACATTCACTGAGAAGTGGGTGCCCATGGTGCATCTGGATGGTCAGCCCAGCATAAAGCTTGACTAATTAAATTTCAGATTTTATTTAACAGGGAAGACTGTAAATATGCGTAATTAATGCCACATAAGCCTTCACAGTGCTCAGTCTCGTACATATTTCATTTCTCTATCTCTGGTCGTGAAATCCAAGTAAATCTAGAGCCCACAGGGTATTATTTATTAGGTATGCTTTAATATAACCTGAAGAATGTGAACTGAAAATTGATGTGACTTTAAACCCACCACAAATCCATGCTTTTATTGAAGTGCCCAGAATGATGGGAAACGAATGAAGCATTGAGCAGGAAGCCTTCATGCTATGAGGCTCAACCTCCCTAATAGTCAGGAGGCACCCTGGTCCCACTAGGAGATGGAGTTTCCAAGAAGCATCCGGAAGGCCAATGTCAATCAATATAGATCTTTGCAGCCTGAGTGCAGCCACACCTTGGACCTTCCGATCACTCCAAATGTTGACCCATCAGGCTCTTAGAGGTAAAGTTCTATGCATAATGAAAACTGATCTAGTCAGGCAGACATGGTGTCCCTCTGACCTAACAATACAGCAGGAAAAGCAAGCACCACCCAGAAGTCTTACCACCAAATCACTGAACTTCAATCCATTCCAAACCTACCATCCATTTTCCAAGAATCTAGGGGTTCCACAAACAAGTTAACATCACAAGGAAGCTGAAAACTCAGGATATAGGATAATCCACAGAACAATGCTCTAGTTCCTACACAAGTTGGTATGTGAAAAGAAGAGGAGGTATGGAAGATTGAAAAGGATACAAAAAAAGGAAAGAGAGTAAGGGGGCGTGTAGTTGTGGAGGTGGGAGGGAAGGGATGGTAGGGGAAAAACAAAGGAGAAGACAACAATGCTTGATAAGAAAGGTACTCATTACCTTGCTCATGTAACTATAATTCCTCTTCTGTACAGTATTCTCACAATAAAAAACTTATTAAAAATAAAAGAGAGAGTAAGGTATTTAAATAAGGAGACTAAGACTGTGTCTATGCTTCCCCTAGATACTTAGCCCTTTATTTTCCCTGATTATTTCCCTAGATGATTTATTTTTCTATTAGGTTTAAGTGTTCTTGTCTGGTTTGCTTTGTTTATGTATAACACTTTTGTTGGGTTTGATTCCACACACCGTATGTGGTTTGGGCCAATATAAGCTTTGTGCTAGCTGCATTTGGGAATACTGGTCTTTTGAGACAAGAATCCACCAGCAGTCCTCCAGCTCTCCAAAAAGACTCCTAATTTGGCCTTTTAAGTAGTGGCTTCTTTGTTTCTTGTGACTGTGTTTCCTTACAACAGTATTAAGATGAATTTAGAATAATTTCAGGGGTATGACAAGGGTATGGAAGTTGTTACATGCCTATCATATTTTAAAATATTCTAGTCATGAGCTTAAGATATTCTTTTTTAATTTTTTATTTATTTATTTATTTTTATTGTGAAAATACTGTACAGAGGGGTTACAATTACATGGGCAAGATAATGAGTACATTTCTTTCTTCTTTTTTTTTTTTGGGGGTCCGTTCATGGGGCCTGAACTCTGGGCCTGGGCGCTGTCCCTCAGCTCTTCAGCTCAAGGCTAGCACTCTACCACTTGAGCCACAGCGCCACTTCCGGCTTTTTTCTTTTTGCTTATGTGGTGCTGAGGAATCGAACCCAGGGCCTTGAGCATGCAAGGCAAATGCTCTACCACTGAGCCACCTTCCCAGCCCAATGAGTACATTTCTTATCAAGCATTGTAGCCTCCTTCTTTGTTTCCCTTTCCCATCCCTTCCCATCCTCCCCCCCCCACCAAAGTTGTAAAGTTCGTTTTCGACGTAATGACTTGTACATCTCATTATTGCAATGGGCCCACCTGTATCCCTATTTAAACAATTTGTTTTTTCCCTTCTCCTCCACAAATTATACCGACATCAAATACAGTGAAAGCAGGGGTTATACTGTGAGGAGAGGGACATACAAAGCAACAAAGAAATAATCTTATAAATGTGTTAAAAACAATCGCATGAAAGAAAAAAACATTTGATAAGCTATCCTTAAAAGTAACATTCATTTTTATTTTAACTAGATTTCAGAAATAACATTTCCAGCCAGGCTCTGATGACTCACATCTGTAATCCTAGCTACTCAGGAGGCTGAGATCTGGAGGATTATGTTTCCTGGCCAGAAAGGGCAGAAAAGCCCATGAAATTTCATCTCCAATATAACCAGTAGAAAGCAAGGATGGCATTGTTCAAGTTGTAGAATGCTAGCTGAGTAAGTTCAAACCCTAGGAAAAGATGAAGGAGGAGGAGTAACAGGAGGAGGAAGAAGAGGGAGGAGACCTAAGAGAAAAGAAAAGGAGGAGAGGAGGAGAGGGGAGGAGGAAAAGGTGAAGAAGGAAGGAAGATAACATTTGTATGGACCCTTCTATCATTGCTCTAATTTTCTACATTATGTCTGGCACTAAGAAAAGTCTTATTTGATTACAAGTGAGAGCCAGGTCTCACTTGTCCTGTGTGAAGATACCACCAGTCTGATTCACTCTGCTAGTCTTGCCTCCCGTTCTATCTGTGCTGGACACAAGTCTTACAGGCCGAGCTGAATGTGTGCTGGCCTGAAGAACTTCCCTCAACACTCACAGCACATGAGCTGTGAAATATACAAATTAAAGATAAGAAAAATATATTAATATAGGTGTATTCATATGTAACTAACTAGTTTCCTTCCCCTTCTTCTTGTAGATATCTCTGGACACTTTTTCTCTGTGTTTCTTTTTCCACAGATTCTACTTTCCCTATAGAAGAATGTCCATGAGTTTTCTGCAGTCATTGGCATGTGCTCCTCACACTTTGCCTCTTCTCTCTTATTACTCACAGAGTTTCATCCTGGGATGATGATCCTACTATAATGCCGCAAAACTGGGAGTGGTATATGCTATTTAAAGCTTTTGCAGGCTGTAAGTAATTTGATTCTCTGGAAGCCAGCTGAACTCCCTTACACACAAAATCTTCGTGCATATTATTTCCCTGTGGTCCTTCTTCATCAGGACTGTTGGGGCTTGTTAATTGCCATTAAGTCTTCCTGTTAATATGAGAATGCTGAATGTTAAAATCATGAACCCTCAAAGGAACTTTAGGTTGGATTTTTCAATTAGGTTTTCAATCCTTAATGGATTTCTGTTTTTCTGAACAACAACAAAAAATGACAGTAGGCTATTTTTTATGAGAGCATCATTGATAGGACTTCATATGTACTTCTGTATAGACTGTTCAAGGCTTTGGTGATATTCCACACATATATTTATGTTATAGATCAGAGGTAGGTCAGTTTAAGTGATGGACAGGAGAGGAAACATTTAGGCTTAAATGGAGTATATTCTCTACTATGGCTACCCAACTTGGTCTCTGCCGTTCAAAAGCAGCCATAGATGTTGCATGAACAGACAAGTATGTTTCTGTTCCAATAAAAATGTATTTATAGACAATGAAACTAAATTTTGTAAAAATCTTATGTATCACAAAATATTAATTTTCTTTTGATTTTTCCCTCAACAACTTAATGTAAAACTCATTCTTAGTGTTTGCAGGACACAAAAAACAAGGCAGTGGGCTGGAGATGCCCAAATGATTGAGTTTGCTGCTCTTTTATTATAAATGTTTGGAGACTCTCAAGATAGGGCTTGTGGATAACTGAGAAAAGGAAATGCTGAATCTGAACAGTAATATTCTACTGATCATGCTCAGGAATTACTCACCAAAATTCCTAATACTTCAGAGTACCACAACACTGCAAGCTGCATGAGTAATATGACAAGTTCACATTTCTGCTTCAGGCTCAGACCATGCCTTCTCGTGAGTGAGTACTTGCCTGGCATGCCTGCGTGTGGGGGGAGGTTAAGGGGGGGAGGGAGAGAGAGAGGGAGAGAGAGGAAGGGAGGGAGGGAGAGAGAAAGAGAGAGATAGAAAGGGAGGGAGGGAGGGAGGAAAGGAGGGAGCGTGCACATTCATGTGTGTGTGTTCCGGTATTAGAACTTGAACTCAGGGCCTGGGCACTGCCACTTATCTGTTTTGCTCAGGCTTTACCCCTTGAGCCACAACTCCACTTATAAGGTTTTTATTTTTTGTGGCTGGAGATAAGAGACTCACAAGACTCACAGATTTTCCTGTCCAGGCTGGTTTCAAACCGAAATCCTCAGATCTCAGCCTTTTGATTAGCTAGGATTATAGGCAGGACCCGCTGGTATTCAGATTCCTTTGAGTTTTAAATACATGGAGCCAACCACCTGCCTGCTGCCACAATTGGAGCTGTGGTATAGGTCACAGACTTTAGGGTTCCAGATAGACTCCTGAGTCTCCCTCTCTAATTTCTGTTTCTTTGGTCATCTTGTCCATGGTCACACATAGAGTGGTCATCCATCCACATCTAAGAAGTTACCTCTTTCCTCATCCTTGTCTGTGTGTCTGTATTCTAGCCAGGTGGCTACATCTCCAGAACTCATGTCAGATGTTTAAACCTTTCTTCTGCCCTCCCTTATCCCACAAGAACCCAATCTCTTGCCTGGAGTGTATAAGGAGACCTTAGTTTATTACCTCTATTCTCCAGTGTTCCTGCTGCTATGACAGAATTCAGTAGTTATCATAGACAGCTTCTATGGTTTTTCTTCCCAGCATCAAGTGTTTGTAGCCTGGTCCACATGTGGCAGATTGAAGTGATATGACCTTTAAAAGATGTGGCATAGTAGGAGGTCCTTACTTAGGTCAGTAAGAAGTATGTCCTTATGACTCTCTCTTCCCCACTCTCTGTTTTCTATATGTGGTCTCTCCACATACATGTATTTCTATTATGATATAACGCAGCCAAGAGGTCCTCCCCAGACCTAAACCAATTCCAGTGTCATGCCCTTCAACCTCTGAATTTGTGTGCTAAAAAATTTCCTTTAGCAGTTACCTTGTCTTGGGGCTGGGTAGGTAGTTCAGTGGTAGAGTGCTTGCCTTGCATGCATGAGACCCTGAGTTTGATTCCTCAGCACCACATAAGCAGAAAAAGCCAGAAATGGTACTGTGGGTCAAGTGATAGGGCACTAGGCTTGAGCTGAAGAGCTGAGGGATAGCGCCCAAGCCTAGAGTTCAGGCCCCATTACTGTAAAAAAAAAATTATCATGTCTCAAGTGTTTTCCTCTCTCTCTCTCTCTCTCTCTCTCTCTCTCTCTCCTCCTCCTCCTCCTCCTTCTCCTCCTCCTCCTCCCTCCTTCTCTTCCTTTCTTTCTTTTGCCAGACATGGGGCTTGAACTCAGGCCCCAGGTGCTGTCCCTGAGCTCTTTTGCTCAGGGCTAGTGCTCTACCACTTTGAGCCATAGCTTCACTTTGGTTTCTGAGTGGTTAATTGGAGAGAAGAGTCTTACAGGGACTTTTCTTTTTGGGCTGGCTTTGAACTGCAATCCTTAGATCTCAGTCTCTTGAGTAGCTGGGATTACAGGTATGAGCCACCCAGGGTTTCCAGGTATTTTCTTTCTTTTTTTATTGTGAAAATACTGTACAGAGGGGTTACAATTACATGGGCAAGATAATGAGTACATTTCTTATCAAGCATTGTAGCCTCCTCCTTTGTTTCCCCTTCCAGTAACATAAAATGGACTAATGGGAGAGCACCTGGCCTGAAAAGCCTCAAATAGTTACTGTGTTAAAATGTCAGATTATGCTGGTTTCCTCCCATGACAATCAGGAACAATCCAGGACATAAAGACTGTCTCCACTAACAATTCCCAATGAATCCACAATTTCCCCTCATATTTACATGAGTCAAAGTATCATACCTCACATCAATTTGATTTTTGATATGATTCTGTGGAGAAATCAAAGTATTTTTAAACTGTCTCGAATACTTAGATTAAGTCTTTCAGCTAGAAGTCTGAGACCATCTCCCCACCCAACAGATCACCGCTTCTTAGCTGCAACTGTGCATAGCCACAATTACATAGACTTGAGTAATTTGGAGATGTTCATTAGTGAATGCCTCTGGAGTCCTTTCTTCCAACAGGCCACTGTTGATGAAAATTGGCTAATAGAAACGCCAGTGCATTACCTTAGTGTTCCCAAAGCATTCTCTGCAGGTTGAGCTGTTGGAATGTTTTAGTCTGCTATGCCTAGGAAGTGACAAGTTTTGTTTCTTAAAGGAAAAAAATTGTACCAAACTTAAGTAGCAAGAATTCTAGGTTCCAGCCCTTAACCTAAAGCATCAGGCAGATGTACTGAACAAACAGCTGTGAAATGATAGACATTTCAAAATTGAAGTGTTTAATAGTTATGAATGTTGGACTCTTTGTAGGTAAACATAGGAATTTATTATGTTGGGGGCTGGGAAGGTGGCTCAGTGGTAGAGCGCTTGCCTTGCACGCATCGACCCCGGGGTTCCATTCCTCAGCACCACATAAGCAAAAAGAAAAAAGCTGGAAGTGGCGCTGTGGCTCAAGTGGTAGAGCGCTAGCCTTGAGCTGAAGAGCTGAGGGACAGCGCCCAGGCCCAGAGTTCAGGCCCCACAACCGGACCCCCCCCCAAAAAAAAAGGAATTTATTATGTTGGTTGTGTGTGTGTGTGTGTGTGTGTGTGTGTGTGTGTGTGTGAGACAAAGAGAGAGAGAGAGACAGAGAGAGAACACAAGACCCATGGGGGAAAAATCCACGTGTTACTTTTGTAACTTAAAGGGAGGAAATATTTCTTTAAGATCACAATTTCAGAGATTTCAGTCATGAGCCTTATCTCTGTGGTTTCTGAGACAGTAGTAAGTCAGAGAGAGAGGAGGGGGGATAGACAGAGACAGAGAGAGCCTACAAAACTCAGGTTCAACTCTGAAGGACATACTCTAGTGATCTACTCCCTCCCAAAATGCCACAACACTTAAGCCTGTGGGTGACATTTTCTCCTCAAACCATAACACCCTTATATGATGGTATAGGAGAAAAGGCTCATAGATCAGTTTAAATAAAACAGAGAATACAATCTATATGTAGTCTCTTGATTCTCAGAATAGACTTCATGTAAATTAAATAAACAGATTCCCTATCTCAACCAGGAGCTATAGATACTTTTATCCCTCCATGATTTTGAAGATCACTAGAAGACAAGGAAATGAAATAAAGCTTTGTTGTATGTATGACATTTGTTAAACCTACAAAAAAATGAGCTTTTTACTTTATTGAATTTTGTATAGTTTTACCTTTTTCATATTTTTTTTTTCAGCCTTGGGGTTTAAACTTCATTCAAACAAGTGTTCTACAATTGAACTCCACCATCAGTCCCTTTTTTTTTTTTTTTTAGTTTTTTTTTTTGTTTGTTTTCCTTTCTTTCTTTTTCTTTTTTTAGATAATGGTGTACTTTATTCCCTGGGCTGGCCTGGACTTCGATCTTCCTACTTGTGCTTCCCTTTGTTTCTGAGATGACAGGCTGCCAATACAGAGCCCAGTCATTGGGCCTCCTGCCTTTGGGAAGACAGGCACACACCACTGTATCCAGCTGTTGGCTGAGATGCAGTCACAGGGATTTTTATTCTGGGGCTGGCATTGAGTAGTGATACCCAGTTTCTACTTCCAAGTAGCTAGGATGACAGACTTGAGCTATCACACCTTGATTTACCTTTTCCATACTCTTAGTCCTCTTCTGCTCTTTAACACAAATGTATTTACATGGTTGTTATAAGGTTCTGCTGTTTCCATGAACAAATACTTGATCTTTCCAAAAAGAACAGCTCACAGGTCATTCAAAGAGCCAGAGTAACTTATTTTCTTTAACAAAAAAATTAGCTTTCGTGGAATTTGATCATTTCCACATTATTATATACAAAATTCCCAGATTTAAATCTGCATAGGGAGGGCAGACTTTTGCAGACTATGGAGTTCTAGCAGTGAAGCTGGTGGTTGCTGCATGGAAGAATTGAAGACTGGGACATGATTCAAGCCTCAGAAACCAACAAGAAACCACATTCTCTTTGCTTGGGTCAGGAACACTCAACTGCTTCCAGGATTACTATTTTCATCTTGGAATTAGAAGGGAATCCAGTTGTTTCCATGTATTAAGACTCTGTGTGTGTGTGTGTGTGTGTGTGTGTGTGTGTGTGTGTGCACGTGTACCATGAGGCTTGAACTCAGGGCTTAAGCACTGTCCTTAACCTGCTTTGCTCAAGGACAGAGTACTATCACTGGAGCTACAAAGGCTCATGGATTTTCCTGCCTAAGCAGGCTATAAGCCAAAATCCTCAGATCTTAGCCTCCTGAGTAGCTAGGATTACAGGTCTGACCCACCAGTGCCATGCAACATAGTATTTTTTTAAGAAGCAAATGCCCACGTCAAGATAAAAAAAGAAGGGGCTGGGAAGGTGGATCAGTGGTAGAGTGCTTACCTTGATGCCTGAGGCCCTGGATTCGATTCCTCAGCACCACATAAGCAAAAAGAAAAAAAAAAGCCGGAAGTGGCACTGTGGCTCAAGTGGTAGAGTGCTAGCCTTGAGCTGAAGAGCTGAGGGACAGTACCCAGGCCCATAGTTCAGGCCCCACGACTGGACCAAAAAAAAAAAAAAGAAGTTTGGAAAGAGGAAATTTAATATGAAAATTAATTGTACGTAAATCATTCACAGACATAATTCTAAAATTATAGCCCCTACATTGAGTCTCCTCTGAAAAGGTCAAACAGCTAATGTTTTCCTAAGTATTTCTTCTGTTCTCGTCTTACTGCCAACATCTTGGATTAACCTCTACTGGATTAACAACATCTTGGATTAACCTCTACAAGTAGTTAATTGTGAATTTTACTGAGAGTGACTAGTCTTAATGCAGCTAAATTTGATCTGAACTTTTGTGTTTCAGGGAACAATTTTTCAAAAATATACAAATGACAACAATTTGGCCAAATATTAATTCATAAAGTTATTCAACACTTTCTTAGATATTAGGTTATGGGTACAGATATTTTATATTAAAAACATTTGTCAGAAGTTTGTTGAAATGAAAAAATTTAGAATCTGTACAAATAAAATCCTATCAAAATATAAATGTTTAAAGTAAAAAGAAGCCCCTGATTAGGGGCTTAAGATAATGATGAGTAAAATTAGAGGAGCAGGTGCTACTTACTAAAAACTAATTGGCCCTTTTGGTGTACATATTACTATGAGTATGCTCATAGTTGTATACTTAGTCTTAAGGCTCACAAGTTGGCAAAGCCAAAATTTCTCTGTTTCCAGTGTGTGTGTTTACTTATACAGCAGCAATTGAGGCATAATGAGTTGCAAGGATTCCAACACATTTCTTTCCTTCATTCCAACATTTTATACCTTACTAAACGTATATTACATTTATACATAAGAGAAAAAAATATAATATTCATTTTTCTAGTTCCATTAGAAACACAGGCTATCATAAAAAGATGAGAGTGCAATGTAGTACTAAATGTAAAAGCAAAACAACTCATAAAGTTTCAATAAGTCAAAGCAGATCATTTATTCCACTTAGGCAAAAATAAAATCTAAACTAAAAACTAAAATTAAATTTCTAAAGACACCACACAATTGTGGGAGCCAAGAGGATTAAATAAACTAGAGTTTGTATGAGAGAGGGCTCTTCCAAATGAGTCACTCACCAAGAGTGTTCTTTCCTGGGGCCTCTGCTGACTCTGAGTGAGAGCTGAAGAGACAATTGGACTCTAGTCTCATGTGGAAAGATAAGTCCTCCCCAAAATCATGACTGACATCCTTAAGACATAATGCGAAGTGGGAAGAAACCCAACAACACACAGACACATAAGGAAATGGAGGCAAAAAGCAAAGAGGAAAATCTCTGCCGGTGAAACTAAATCTACTAAGTCTAGTCAGTCTAGTCTATGAAGACCAAGGAGCTAGAATCCACCATGCTATCAATCCAAAACCTGGAAGGAAACTCCTGAAAACAAAAGGAAGCAACAGATGATTTTTTAACTGTATTTTTTTGTCTTTTCTTTTTTGGTACTGGGGATCGAACCCAGGACGTTGCACTTGCTAGGCAAGCGCTTTGCCACTGAGCTACATCCCAGCCCGCAACAGATGATTAAAATTGTAACCACCCCAAATTTATTTTAATTACTGGTTAGGCCAGAAATTATCTGCCCTTCATCCTCTGAGAGAAAATTCCTGAGCAAGATCAACTTGTTGGTGGAAGAAATGTCACAAGTGTACAGAAAATGTCTACATACAACAAAAATTACCAGATATAATTAAAAATGATAATTTTTAAATTTTTTAAAATAAAAACAAGCAACAGACAAGCATATAGACAATATAAATATTGAGTTTAATAGACAAAAATGAGATAGAAGGGGCTGGGAAGGTGGCTCAGTGGTAGAGCGCTTGCCTTGCATGCATGAGGCCCTGTTTCAATTCCTCAGCACCACATACGCAGAAAAAAACGGAAGTCGCGCTGTGGCTCAAGTGGTAGAGCACTAGTCTTGAGTTGAAGATCTGAGGGACAGTACCCAGGCCCAGAGTTCAGGCCCCATGACCGACAAAACAAACAAAAATGAGATAGACATAAATGATAAAAAAAGAGGAGGAATTTCATCAGTGAGTTTTAATTTATTCAAAAGACTCAAATGGACTACATTAAGATGTTAAAATAAGTCACTGTTTGGGGTGACCAAGGAGAAAGCACAACGGAAACAGGCTTATTAAAACAAAACAGGTTAACATGAAGTTTTTAAATTGAAACAGATCACTAAAAATGAAGCAGACAGAGCAGAGAACAAGGGATGTGACAAGGGGAAAAGGAAAGAGTCTAGAATATATACAGTTTGAGTCCCAAAAGCTGGTAGAGAAGGGAAGGTTCACAACAGGAGGAATTGTGAAATCTGAAGAGATATTGAGAAAAAAAATGTCTAAAGATGATGGAAGACATGAGCCAACAGATAGAAGAAGCTCAGTGAATCTAAAACAGAGTAAGTACAAAGAAAACTACATCTTGATTGTCCCCTGGTAAAAATTACAGCTCCTATCTGAAAAAATAACTAACGGGAAAACGGGCTAGGGGAGTGGCTCAGTGGAAGAGCACTTGTGTAGCAAGTACAAGACCCTGAGTTCAAACCCAATACCACCACCAACAAAAAAAATGTGATTCTTTACAGTAGCGCTGCCTGGGAGGAAGAGAAGTGGAGTCTTCTGGGGTAAGGGATGAAAATATTATGTATCTTGATCTAGAGCAGTAATGAGGGGTTTTACTCACCCTGGAAATACTTAGTGGTATCTAGAGACATCTTTGTTTGTACTGGTATCCTGTGGATAGAGGTCAGAGATGTGGCCAAGATATCCTACAAGACATTGCACAATGCCCTCCAAAGATATTCACCCCAAAATATCACTTGTGTTGAGATTGATACTCTGATCTACATGGTTTTTGGTAATAACATATTTAATGTAAAATTTAGTAAGCTTAACGGTTTGTTTTTTTTTTTTGGTCATGGGACTTGAACTCTGGGCCTGGGCATTGTCCCTGAGCTATTCATCTCAAGGCTAGTGCTCTACCACTTGAGCCTCAGCACCACTTCTAGTTTTCTGGTGGTAGAGTTTCATGGACTTTCCTGCACATGCTGGCTTTGAACTGTGATCCTCAGATCTCAGCCTTCTGAGTATCTAGGATTACAGGCATGAGCCACCAGTGCCCAGCTTAAGCTCCACATCTAACTTGTGTATTTTATTTGTACAACTCAAGTCTAGAAAGTTTAAAGTAATCATAAATCTTACAAAAGAACCTAAGGACTCCTTCTCGAAACCTGGCACATTCATGTAGAAACTTTGCTTCAATTAAAGGGTACCAACAACCTGAAATTACCAGGAATGCTAAGTCAGAAAGAATTAAACTCATGGGATGGGGGATTAAGAAAGAGCAATACAGTAGTGTATAATCAAAGTACATTGTATTCTTGCATGTAAATATCACAATGAAACCTCTTTGAATGATTAATTTATGCTACTAAATTTTTTGAAAAAGAACCATGTAAAGTCTCCATTAAATACAGACTGTCCAAACGCAGGAGAGCTGGTGGAATGGCTCAAGGGATAGAGTTGCTCAAGGGGTAGAGCACCTTCTTAGCAAGCATGAGGCCCTGAGTCAAACCCCAGTACCATAAAACACACATGCATGTGCACGTGCACGTGCGTGCATACACACACACACACAAACTAGAGAGTAGGGAATATGTAAATAATATCCATGATGTCATTAGATGTGGTATTTATAAAAATACACTAAGATATATGGCAGAATCCATGGACCAGAAATTCTGTTGGTGCCATCAGAAAATAAACATTTTTAAGTATGGAGAGACTTTGATACAAATTAAGAAATCTATGAGTCTCTTCAATATCACCACCACCCCATTGTGAAGCATAGAGGCAGGCCATTTACAAAGGTCAGGTAAGGAGTATGCTGCACAAGTTATTTTTATTGACTTAGTCCTGATTCTAATCATGCAACTCTAAAAAGGTTAGAAGTGTTGGGTGCTTGGGGATGGGGGTGTAGCTCAGTGACAGATTTGTGAGGTCCTGGGTTTGATATTCAGTGCAAGCGAATATGGGTGTGCACACACGCACGCACACACACAGGTGCCAAGTGTTGCTAGTCTTAAAGCAGCAGTACAAACATGTTGTAGCGATGCCAGCCATGATTAAGTTAGCGTCAGAGGTGACTAGGGCATAACCAAGACAGCAAGTCTGCTCTTTCTCACTGTCAGTCAGCGGTGCACATTGTTCAGCCCAGCTCCTCACGAAATCAACTACTATGTACCTTCGCATGAGGTGCTGTTTTTGAAAATGCAAGGACTAATATGGATAGGAGAAACACTTTATAGAGTAAAATTAATTACTAGAAATCTGAAAGATCAATGGCTTTAACAACTTTAGGAATAATTCATGTGAAGTATCACCTCTGGGAAACTAAGCATATTCTTATATTTCACAAATGATTCCCTCCTTTAATATTGTAGCTCGAGTTGAATCAGCGGAACTAGAAACAAGGTTATCTATTGTATGAAGTTCTAATCATACAATATTACCTTGAGCACTCATCCACATCAAACTTTCTTGTGAATGGCCTCGAAAGGAGGACATTCCATTGTACTATGAGCTGACTCACCCAAGCAGCAGCTTCTAAACTCTCAAGCTAGAAGCTCAAGGTACCATTCAGGAACCAATTCAGATGGTGCTGGTACTTAGTGACTCACAGTTATTGTACTAAATGCTAAGCTGTGACTCAGAGGGAACCCTATTAGCTGCTGACTGACACTGTGCTTATTTGAATAGAAGCTCACAGGATGAGTCATCTGGAAGCACTCTGAAATCCAATCTGAAGTATCTGCACTTGGACAGTGATTCACATGGTAATCATATTGGGACCTGATTTGACACATGTGATTTCAAAACTCAGTTCTCCCAAACTGGCTTGGGAGCATGCTAAAAGGTCACTCCCTGCTTGATGCCCTGGATTTCCATCTAAGAACCTGTGGTCTATCCTTAGATGCAAAGTTAAGGGCAAGATCCTGAGTTTGGGCATCGGAGGCAACTGAACTCTTCTTCCTCAGGGAGGAGGGCACAATTCCTAGAAGTATATTCCCTGGAAAACATGTTTCTCTAAATAACTCTGTGGGTTAACCCACAGGCTCTGCCCATGCAATTCTTCAGCTGTTTACAAGAGGCTAGACCTTTAAGCTACATGTGTGCATGTTCCTAGAAAGTGAGTATCATTAAACTGCCCCAATGCAGAAAGGGACAGACAGCAGGATTTTAGAAGTTGTTGGCCTATTGCATTAAATTAAGAAAAAAATGTTTCTCTTTTACTCTTGTTAGTCCACAAAATTTGGAAGAATAAGATCTCCTGTGTAATTTTGTCAGGTGACATTGTGGTTTGAACTCAGGGCCTCGTGCTTGTTAGGAAGGCACTTTACAACTCGTGCCGCATCCCAAGCCTGCCTGTATATTTATTATTATTATTATTATTTTGTGGGGGTACTGAGACTTTTAACTTGGAGCCTCAGTATCGTTCCTTAGCTTTTTCACTCAAAGCTGATACCCTGCTACTTAAGCCATAGCTCCATTTCTGGCTTTTCCTTTTCCTTTTCCTCCCTCCATCCCTCTCTCCTTCCTTCCTTCTTTCCTTCCTTTGTTTTTGTGGTTAATTGGAGATAAGAATTTCATTAACTGGGGTTGGGAAGGTGGCTCAGTGGTAGAGCACTTGCCTTGCATGCATGAGGCCCTGGGTTCCATTCCTGAGCACCACATAAGCAAAAAGAAAAAAGCCGCAAGTGGTGTTGTGGCTCAAGTGGTAGAGTGCTAGCCTTGAGCTGAAGAGCTGAGGGACAGGGCCCAGGCCCAGAGTTCAGGCCAAAAAAAAAAAAAAAGAATTTCATAAACTTCCCTGCTCAGGCTGGCCTCAAACCATGCTCTTCAGATCTCAGCCTCCTGAAAGGAAAACATCTTCAAATCTGCTACAACGGGAGTTTATGAATTTAATAAAAGCTTAGCCAGGGCTGGGAACTTGGCTCAGCGGCAGAGTGCTTGCCTCACATGCATAAGGCCCTGGGTTGATTCTTCAGCACCATATAAGCAGAAAAAAGCCGGGAGTGGCACTGTGGTTCAAGTGGTAGGGCGCTAGTCTTGAGCTGAAGAGCTGAGGGACAGTGCCCAGGCCCAGAGTTCATACCCCATGACCGACCAAAAAAAAAAAAAAAGCTTAGCCAGGTGCTAGTGGCTCATGCCTGTAAACCTAGCACTCAGGAGGCTGAGATCTGGGGATTGAGGTTCAAAGCCAGCTTGGGCAAGAGAGTCCAGGAAACTCTTATCTCCAACTAACTACCAGAAAACTGGAAGTGGAGCTGTGACTCAAAGTGATAGAGCACTAGCCTTGGGCTGAAGAGTTCAAGGACAGTGCCCAGGCCCTGAGTTCAAGCCCCAGTCTTGTCTTTCTTGGTGCTGGAGAGAACACATACTTATATATTTTTTCCTTGTATGTAGCTCTGCTTTCCTGTTTGTAAAAGGCTCACAAATTATAGTAAACAGAAAGTCATCCGTGCCATACAGAAATTAGTCATAGTTGTAATAATTCTTTTTTCTTTTGGCTTGAATTTAGAGCCCGAGCTTTTCCACTCCAAGATGGTGTTCTACCACTTGAACCACACTTCTACTTCTGGCTTATTGGTGGCTAAATGGAAATAAGAATCTCACGACTTCCCTATTTGTCTGACTCTGAACCTCAATCCTCAGATTTAGGCCTCCTGAGTAGCTAGTATTATAGGTATGAGTCAATAGCAGTCAGCTTCTAATAATTCTAAACTCTCCCAATGTTTGCTCATTTATAACCAGAAATGGATGCAATAAAAGTTGTCATCATGCTATATTTTTATATAATAAAGGATTTTTTCATATGAAATATTTGTAGTGATCTCAGAGAAGCTAGCTCTTCATTTCTCAAATAAGCTTTCAGATTGTCCTAAATAAAATGGACTTGGTACAGTATTTTAATAAAGATAATGGATTTTTTTCTGTAAATACTTTCAAAATGTGTATTTGTTTCATAATGTGAACTCTTTTAAAGATCAGAGAGAAGTTTCTTAAGTGATTTTTGAAGGTTATATGTACATATCTCATAACTAACCAAAATAAAGGGTCTAGATGATATAAAAATGTACTGCATTAGAACTTAAATGCATATAGAAATACAGGAAACATTTACTGTTTTCTAATTTGCATTTACACACTTCATAGCACACAAACACAAGCATTTTGAACAGAGTCTGTTGAGGGGTAGATACTAGCAAGAGGGGAGTTGAGCTAACAAGGGTGAACTGATGAATATGGTCAAAATAGGTTGATGACATGTATCAAAATACAATAATGAACCCTACTGACATTGTATTATGAAGGAGGAAGAGGTACAGAGAGTGATGGGGGATGAGGAGATTGACTGGAATGCATTATACACATGTGTGGAAATGTCACAAGGAAATACTCCCTTGTATGCTGAACAAACAAGCACACAAACAAATACATACATAAATAAAAGTATAGCTGGGTCCTGGTGGTTCACACAAAAATCCTAGCTACTCAGCTGGTTGATATCTGAGGATGGGTATTTTAACACCAGCCCTGTCAGGAAAATCAGTGAGACACAATTAACCAGTAAAAAGTAGGAAGCAAAGCTGTGGCTCAAGTGATACAGTGCTAAACTAGAGTTAAAAAGCTAAGGGACAACCAGGGTGCTGAGCTCAAGACCCAATACCAATAAATATATATAAATTTTGTTCCTATTTAAAAAATTTTTGTCTGTCATGGGGCTTGAACTCTGGGCCTGGGCACTGTTTGCTCAAGGCTAGCACTCTACCACTTTGAGTCACAGCACTACTTCCAGTTTTCTGGTAGTTAATTGGAGATAAGAGTCTATAATGGACTTTCCAGTCTGGGCTGCCTTTGACTTGTGACCTTCAGACCTCAGCCTCCTGAGTAGCTAAGATTACAGGAGTGAACCACAGCACCCAGCTTCCTAAATTTTTTTTAAGACAGGGTGTCACTGCATTGCCCTAGCTGGCTTTGAACTCACCATCCTCCTGCTTCCGCCTCCCAGTGCTGTGATTATAGGCATGTTCCTATATTTTGAAGCTCACTTAACCATTTTAACATTAATATAATAGCTTTTGAATAGTATCTGCCAGACAATTATAAGAGCTTTAGTGATCAATTTATTAAATGCCAGCAGGTACCATCTTACAGACGATAAAACTAAGACACACAGAGGTTAAGTAACTTGTTTAAAGTCACATAACTAGGTTGGGATTTGAACCATCACTTACTTATACATCCCAGGACTCTTTCCCCATTAGGCAACACAGCATTCATTGCCTCTTATGAAATGTATTACGGGATAAATTCGTAGAACATTCGGTTTTGCGCAAATAGAGTAAAAATAACTTGAAATTGCAAGTTAAAATAAACTTAAAAATAGGGTCATTTTATTGCAAATGTTCTTGCCAAGTCTGGGGAGGAAGTCGGGCCATTTGTGTGTGTGTGTGTGTGTGTGTGTGTGTGTGCGAACCTGGGCTTTTGTTTAATCAATTCTGTGGTCTGGAGCATTAGACGTGAAATAAAGTCAAGCCTCAAGCCTCGCAGGACTCTTGGCCTCGGTGACTGGGAAGAGGGTACTGACTAAAGGAATGTGATGGGTGGCGGATGCAGGAGCCCCTTATTGCTTGGGGGGGGGGAGGAGTCTCACACTTTGGGAACAATCCCGAGCCCCATTGGGCAGGTGACTTTCCGCTACTGATCGCCCCAAGGACACTGGCTGCTGTTCCAACAACCGGTGAACCCCAGTGTGATGTGTGCGTGTGAGCAGGGACCCACTCGTTTTGGAGAGATGGGCCGCTATGACGCTCTAAGAAGGAACGGGGAAAGGCGGGATCTCCACCGCCATCCCCGCCCCGGGCGCATTTCTCTTGGGAGTGGGAAAGCCTGAACCATCACTCTACTTTCCCTTCCCCATCCTACCCACCGGCGGTGGCGCGGGGAAAGCCAGGCTGCAACAGATCCTCGTGGGCTGACCACAGAACTTCACCGACGAGTCCGCTCTCCGCGCGTGTCTGCTCGCCTACGGGGCCGGGGCGGGGGGTCCCAGCCTGGGTTTCCCGGGGATGTTGGCCGAGCCGGGAAGCGCGCCGGCTGTCCCCGGGCTCCTCCCCGAGGCAGACGGAGGTGGGGCGAGTCGGTAGGCCCTTGGACTCCTCCCGGACGCCCACCCTCTGTTTCACTACTGGAAAGCCCCAGCACGTAGACCCCTCCCACAAACATCTCCCCCCAGATTGGGAGCACCGCCTTCCCACAGCTCCCTCCGCCGCTGGAATGGGGTGGGGGCCTCGCCGTTCCCAGATCCTCATTGGGCTCCAGTCTCCCCCCCCCCCCCCCCCCCCGCCGAGAGCCCTAGCTGGTCCATGCACTCCATCGTCCAAGGGCCTCGCCAACATCGATGCCCACCCCCACGGCCTATTGCAGACCCTCTACCCTGCCCGCATCCCCGGTCGCCGCAACCGGGACGCCCCGACGGGATCCAACTTGGGGAGCACATCTCTGGGCCCATGGGGGGACTGGGAGATTGGGTTTACTCAAAGTAAATCCCCGCCGCGCCTGCACCTCAAGGAACAACTCTGTCGCTAAAGAGTCCCGGGTAGACACTGAAACCCAGCCTTCCCGGCCAAGGTGCCCAGGCGGGCGCCCTCGCCCTAACCCGCCGTCTCCGACCTCTCCTGGGTCGCGCTTCTCGGAAAGGGCGCCCTTCGTTCCGGGAGCGGCTCCGGGTCCTTCCCACCTGCGCACCGAAGGCCCGGCCTGCGCGCCTCGCCCAGCGCGTCCCGCTCCCCAGCCACTTGCCCGGAGTTTCCCCAGTACTCTTGGGATGGTCATTATGCATTTTAATCTTTAAAGGCTAGAGTCCCGACCCAGTCTCCGAGGATGTGATGGAAACCGATCCTAGTGGCTCGATGCTGCCTTCAGTCGCTCACTTGCGCCGACGGGGAGAGGGGGCTCGCAGGGGACCACCGACCCATTGGACTCCCGCCGCTGGCCGCGACGAAGACGATCCCGGGTCCTGCCACGGCCCTGACTCGGGCATTTGCTAGTCCCAGGCCCCGGGAAGCGCCCGAGAGGAAGAGGGGGTGATGGGTACTGAGGAAGCGGGGTACTCACAGTCCCACTGTCCGCCGGGCTGGCTGGAGGGGAAGCTCCGGCGGGCTCGCCTCCGTTGGCCGTGCGCATGCGTCCGGTTGTACCGTATTTTGATTACAAAGCCTAGTGCGGTCCCTTACTATAGAGCCCGCGATGGCTCCCCGCGGCTTTCTCCTTCCAGTCGTTCTCAGGCTTTGCTCTCGCTCTCTCCTCTCTTCCTTTTCCTTCCCCGCCCCCTGACTCGCCCTCCCCGGGCCGGGCAATCCCAGGTCTCGCCTCCTCCCTCTGGTGGTGGCGTGCTCCGCGCGGCGGGGGCTGGGACACTCCCCCGTCCCCACGCGAGCAAGTCTGCAGCTCGGGTTCCTTCCTCCAGCCTCAGATCAGCAAACACAGAGTGTGGGCGCGACGCCCGGAGAGCGACCAGGGCGCCCACAGAGCCCAGCTTCTGCTCCCTCGCCGCAGCTTAGGGGAAGCACAGCCTGAGCGCCGGACTTCACGACTAGACCTTGGGGAAGAAGTGGGACAGAGGGAGGAGCGGGGGGCTGGGGGCGGCGGGAGGAGCTGGAAGGTGGGGTGGGGGAGCGGAAGCGCGAGCCTCGTAGCGGCTGGGTCCCCAGAATCACGCCTGGAGACTCCCTCCTCTCCCCCCTACATTTCCAAGCTCTGGCCTCACTCAGCCCGGGTGCACGCCGCCTCTCCTTCTGTACCCGAGGCGAGTCTTCACTCGGTCTTGGCCAGCCCGAGACCTGAGTGGAGCGCAGGACCCCCCCCCCCCCCCCGCCAGCATCTCGCCAAGTCTCTTGGCAGCCCTCCTCTTCGCCCTCCTTTTCTGGGACTTAGGAATCCGCACGGAGGGAAACCCCGAGGCAGCGGAAACCCTGGCACCCGAGAGACTGCTGGGTGGTGCTGGTGGTGATCGGTGTGTGAGTGCACGAGTTCGAAGCCCTAAACTGAAGCTGGGAACGGACCTGATAGAAAAATAGCTTCACGTCATTTCCTCTGCCCGTGAGGAGGACGGGGGACTGAGGGGGCGCGCCCTCGGAGCCGGCGGAGGCGAGTCTGGGGCCGGCTGGGAAGAGGGGAGGCGAGGAGGGGGGGGGCGGAGCTGAGCGCAGAGTTTGAAGAGCAGCTCGGGGGAAGGCTAGCGCTCCCTTCCACTTCCAGGGACCCCAGAACGGAAGTGAGTGGTCGGGGAGAAAGTAGCTCTGAGAGCCTCGGGGGTGGAGGAATGCCAGGGAGTCGCCGGCGCGCTTTCTATTGTTGCGCCCACCGCGGTCGGTACCTTCCCCTAGCGCCAGCCGCGGGCGGTTGGCTCTGGGGCTAGCGGGAGAGACGCCTCTGTGCGTCTGGTGGGGGATCTGAGTACTCACAGGCATGGGGAAACTCTGCCCGGCGCTGAAGTCTTCTTTCCCGGGCTTGGCAACCCAGTGGGCCAGCCCCAGCGGGCTAAACCCCGGGGGTCTGCCTGACAGTGCCAGTGCTGCCCCGAGCAGCAGCAAGTGGCGGCTGCGCTCCAAATCGTGTCCCTGCAAGAGCCGGGCGGCCGGCAGCGCCGGAAGCAGGGGGTGCAAGTACGGGCGCTGTGCGGGAGTCTCAAGAGGTTGTCGCCGAAGAAGGTGAGAGAAGAACTGTGTGAGGCTGCGGAGCGAGCTCGAGAGGAGGCTGAAGAGCGTTGGGACAGCGGGCATTCCTGGGAGCTGTGCAGGGCCGGCGGCGGGGAGGGCGGGGGAGTGGGGCAGGGGGAGAGAGGAGAGAAACAAAACCAGCACACCATTACTGTTGTGTCCAGACACTTAAATGAGGCCACTCATTACAACATTTAAAAAAGTTACTTTGCAGATACAAGAGAAGATCGGTAAAAGCCAAAGAAAAAGCCCATGGTTAGATTCTTTCCCTTATGAGCCTCTCCTGGCGATGGCTAGAACTCAGAATCACAGGCTCTGAATTAGTCTTTTCTGCTTAATCTAGCTAGTGCTCTACCTCTTAAATCACACCTCCATGTCTGCCCGCCCCACCTCCCCCTAAAGAGTCTCTGGAATCTGCCCCAGGCGTCAATATCAGCCTCCAGAGTAAACTAGGATTCCCACTGCCCTTTGTAACTCTGTGCTACTCAGTGTAGTCTATAGACCAGTTGCCCTGTTGCCAGTGCTTAGAGGCTCCTTAGAAATGCAAAATCTCATCCTAACCCACTGCTTCTGAATCTGCATGCTAACACTCCCAGCGAATATGTATGCACGTTGAATGTGACAGCCCTGTACAGAAAGTCTGTGTTTACATCTGTTAGGTGGGGTTTTTTTTTTTTTTTTGGTGGTGGGACCTGAACTCAGGGCCTGAACTCTGGGCCTGGGGTGCTGTCCCTCAGCTCTTCAGCCAAAGGCTAGTATCTACCACTTGAGCCTTGGCGCCATTTCTGGCTTTTTCTGCTTATGTGGTGCTGAGGAATCAAACCTAGGGCCTCACACATGCAAGGTAAGCACTCTACCACTGAGCCACCTTCCCAGCCCATCTGTTAGTTCTTTAGGATGTTTCTTCACTTCCATGTCTCCTGATCGTTTCTCTCCCTTGTCATTTTCCACTAGAACTCTTCTGCAACTGGCAGTGTTGGATTTGGCTACCAAATCTCATTGGGATAGTTAAGGGAAGGTAGCTCCAGGTAGGTAGAGAGAGGATCCTAGCTCCCTCCCCCCCACCCCCCAGAAAGGGACTAGCCAATTTGGCTTCCAATGTGTTGAGTGGAGTATTAAGGACAGGGCTCCTTGTTGGGACCACTGCTACAATCATGCACTCTGCAGTTCTCCTTTGGGAATTCTATCTCTCCGTCTTTTTCTCAGGAATACACTTTTCTATTTTCCACTTGCTGCTTTCGAGTCCTAACTGATGAGTGAAAAGTATTTATTTTTCTCTAGAGAGTAGTGAAATAATTCTTGGTTCTAGTCTCACTACTAACTTGATGGCTCCCCTTAGGTCTTTATTCTTAGTTCATCTGCTTCACTGATAAAGGAATGAATTTGGGGTTTTTTGAAGGCCAAGTTCTTAGTTCTAGTCTTTGAGAAGCTTTTCGTGCTTCATAGTGCACTAGCCTTTACTGTAGTTACAACCAGAGCATTACTCGGCCAATCCAAACAACTCCCTCAAATAAAACAAAACAAAACAATTTAATCTGTCTGTGAAAAACAAGAGTGATAGTTGCCAAGAAAAATGGAGATGGGGCGGGAAGCAATGAATAAAAGCGACCCTGTGACGAGGTGCAGGAAGGGCCCGGGTCTCACACCGCTGGGCGCGGGTCCCAGGGGCGCGGCGGGCGCTCTCCAGGGTCCTGAAGGCAAGAGCGGCCGCAG
Organism: Dipodomys spectabilis; assembly: GCF_019054845.1. Classification (NCBI taxonomy): domain Eukaryota; kingdom Metazoa; phylum Chordata; class Mammalia; order Rodentia; family Heteromyidae; genus Dipodomys; species Dipodomys spectabilis. The sequence goes on from NW_024870876.1 coordinate 2,455,830, forward strand.
GCGGCCTCGTGGGCCTGGCACCGTTCCCCAGCTCCTCAGTCACCAAGGCCCTGCCTGTTTTCTTAGGGCGGTGGAAATCTTGTGGGAAGAGATTGTCAGGAGGGAGGGAGGAAACCTAGCAACCCATTCTCATTCATGAGGCCTTTTCTTGGGAGCTGCTGAGAGAGTTGGCAGATTTGTCTTTGGTTTGTATGCTCTGGGAAGGGTTGAGCTCGATTTGCGTTTCCGAGTTAAGTTCTCACTACTCCGTTTCCCCTCATTACATCGTTCTGGAGAATAGAGTCGTTCTAGAATTTTCATTCCCCTGGTTTGAAAGGTCCCCTCAGTTGTCTGGCATGATGCATTGGTTTTAGGGAATGGAGCTGGCTGCTTGGGAGGCTTCAGGCAGAGTGCCAACAGATCAGTGTTGGGGGGTTCCCAGCATGGAGCCATTGAGAATCGCCCTGTCCTTGGAGAGAGGGCACGTGACTCATCCCTCAGACTGGGAGAGTGCAACCTACACTCAGGGTGTTGGACCTGGATGTTTGGAAGCTCAGTGCCGCATGCCCCTACCTGGTACTGTGAGCCCACTACAGCCGTTTGCTCCTAACTCCTGGGTCCTGGGTGCCAAGTGGCCCCAGGGCCTTCTTCCACAGGCCCTGCCAACTGGGAGTTCAGGAATCTCGGCAGACTTGGGCCCTTAGGCCGCCGGGGTAACTCTAGTTGAGAAAGGACTGGCCAGGACCCCAGAGACCTAGACATAGGCTGGCCTGAAGCTTGCCTGAAAACTGAACGCCTGGCACACTTCTGCAATGCATGCCCGACTCCGTGAAGCCCCAAAGGGCTGGAAAGGCCTTTTGTGGGTTCCCAAATTTGGAGTCTCCAGCTGGTGTTTTCAAATGATTTTCTGAGAACCTGTAACCTGACCCTTCTCTTTTCTCCCCTCTCCCCAGGCTTTTTTCCCCAAGTCACTTACAGGCCCCTTTTCCTGGCATGCTTCATTAGGCATTTTGCTTCGGTCCTGTGCTTCAAGACAGAGCCTCTTGTGAAGGAAATGGTGAAAATATTCAGACAGAATAAAAGTCTCCCACGATCCAAGAAAAACAAAGCTTGAGCTCTTGCTCATCTGGTGACAGGAACTTTCCTAGATCGATCTTCCCGCAGGCTCTTGCTCTGTTTGCAACTCTGAAAGGCTGACAGGGAGGTACGGGGAGGTCCTCTGGGAACGGGTAAGGGGAGGACCTCTGTGTCTTCTTTGACCTTCCTGGGTGTGAAGCGTGGTGGGGATAGGTGCCAGAATCCACTGACTTCCTTTGGCCGGCAAGGGCTTAATCACACTGCAAAATTCGACCTGGAAAAAGTTATCTGAGGAGAAACCTCCAGCTAGCTGCCCCTGCCTCCACTCAGAGAGCCCTCCGCCTTTGTGCAGACAGGCTGACTGTGTCAGTAACAGCCACAGAATGCAATTATCCTGGAATCTATTCCTGAAAGCACTGGTCCTTAGGGATTCAGGAGACTTTGGGAACACTTTATTCTGATTGAGCAGCCACTTCCCTAATTAATCATGTGGCTGTGGAGGAGTGATCCAACTGCCTGGATGCAGACTACAAAATTGATTTGGGCACACCCAAATCAATATAAACAATGCCTTCTTTTCAAAGGCAAGTTGAGTATTTTTATTCACACTTCAAGTAGTAGCATTTCAGAAAGAAAAATCAAACTGCCCCTTTAGCAAAACCTAGGGAACACTTTTCAAGTTAAAAATTACAGAACAGGATTTACAATTAGATTTAATTTTAAGAAAAGGCTTATTTCCTCCTGAACTTTATTTTTTAATTCCATTTTCCCTGGTTTGGTCATATTATATATTTTTGTTTTCTGTTATTTGGGATATCATCAAAATTATGTAGACAAATCTCTGACCAAACTGACTATACACAATGCCAACTGGAAAAGGACAATGAATGAGTGAAGCAGAACATGACTATTAGAGTCACAGATGATTATTAATTGGAGGACAATCAAATGTTTAATAATATGTTTCTTTTCTTTTCTTTTCTTTTTTGTTGGTCATGGGCCTGAACTCTGGGCCTGGGCGCTGTCCCTCAGCTCTTCAGCTCAAGGCTCGAGCCCTACCACTTGAGCCTCAGCCCCACTTCTGGCTTTTTCTGCTTATGTGGTGCTGAGGAATGGAACCCAGGGCCTCATGCATGCAAGGCAAGCACTCTCCTACTAAGCCACCTTCCCAGCCCCATAATATGTTTCTTGTTGTTACTGTTTTGTGCTAGTATTAGAGTTTGAAGTCAAGGCTTTGAAGTCTTGTTTGGCTTTTCTGCTCAAGGTTGGCACTCTACCACATGAGCCATAGCTCCATTTCTGGCTTTTTGACAGTTAATTAGAGCTAAGACTCTCATAGACTTTTCTGCTTGGTCTGGCTTCAGGTCACCATCCTCAGATCTCAGCCTCCTGAGTAGCTAAGATTATAGGTGTTAGCTACCAGTGCCTAGCTAATAATATGTTTCTTTTAGGGTTCACTTGGAATCTCAATGTTATGAGTGAAAGTACAACTGTTAAAAAACAATTTCCATGTAGCTATTAATTAGTTTTATATAATCATGCATTTAATATTTTTAAAATATTTTTATTTATTTGCTGTCCTGGGGATTGAACCCATGGATTCATGCATGTTTGGTTCATACACTAAGCTAGACTTCCTACCTCTTATAACTAAAAAAAAAATCATTATTGTTGTACAGAGGGCTTACAGTTACATAGGTCAGGCAAAGTGCATTTCTTTTTGGACAATGTTACCTCTTTCTTTTAATAACTTTTTTTTTTTTTCTTGGTCCGGTTGTGGGGCCTGAACTCTGGGCCTGGGCGCTGTCCCTCAGCTCTTCAGCTCAAGGCTAGCGCTCTACCACTTGAGCCACAGTGCCACTTCCGGCTTTTTTTTTCTTCTTTTTGCTTTTTGCTTATGTGGTGCTGAGGAATCGAACCCAGGGCCTCAGGCATGCAAGGCAAGCGCTCTACCACTGAGCCAACTTCCCAGCCCTCTTTTAATAACTTTTGAAATGTGCTTCTACACAAGCCTTCTGTGGAGAGGCCATGGAAATGTATAATGGAAACAATGATGAAGAGGAAGGAGGGGTTGGGAACAGAGTGAAGTGGGCCCGACATGAGCTATTTAGATGCTGTCTCAGACTAGACAGCATTGGGAGGCTCTGTCTTTGCTCTTTGTTCTTGCAGAAATTCCTGGGTTCTCTATTTTCTCCAAAGCATTATTAACCAAATAAAGGGCTTAGGATATGAGATAGTAGTTTTATTCTTTAATGTACTGTATCTGCTAGGGTTTGAATTCATCACCCAAAAGTTCCTGAATTGGAAACCTGGGCTCCAGTGCAGAAGCGGAACCCTTGAGAAGTGGTTGCTTGGATGAAGGCCTGCCCTCATAACAGAGTCACAGATTAAGGGATGAATTAATTAATGGATAAATATGTTCTCTCCCAACTGGTGTTGTTTCCAATGGGAGGCTCTGACTCAACCATGCTGTAATAGAGCTTGGGGCTTTACCTGATGCTGAACTAGCACAAGTGCCAGTGCTGGAGCTTAATCTCTGGGGTCCCTGGCTTTCATTAAGCTTTCTTGCTCACAGCGGGTGCTTTACTACTTAAGTCATGCATCCAGTCCAGATTTTTGCTGATTAATTGGAGATAGAGTCTCACAAACTTTCCTGTCCAAGCTGGCTTTGAACTTTGAGCCTCTGGTCCAACTCTCCTGAATCTAGGATTATAGGCATTAGCCACTGGTCACCCAAAAAACCCCTTTTCATTATAAACTACTTTGTCTCAGATATTTTGTTTCAGAAACAAAACGAATAAAGATAATATCCCCAATAAACTTTATTCCTCTCTTCTTTCTCCGACCTTCTACAGTCTTCAACATGTTAGTAAATTATAACTTGACCAGTTTCATTCTGGTTCAACATATTGGAGTATCCCTGACTCACTGGCTATGCTGAAAAGTTTTCCATAACACAGATATCACCTTGTGTTATAAGTTGACCTCCCCCTGCACATATTTCAAGCCCCATGGGTCTCAGGATATGACCTTATTTGGGAATTGAGCCATTGCTGATAAAATTAGTGAGCTTGAGGTCATGATGGAGTATGATGGCCCCACCCCAGTGAGTGGTGGCCTTATGAAAAGGGGAAATGTTGTCATGTCCTTGCACACAGAGAGAAGGCCATGTAAACATGAAGGTGGAAATCAGGGTGGTGCATCTACAAGCCAAGGAATGCAGGAGATCATTACCAGAAGCTCAGAAGAGGCAAGAAAAGATTCTCCCTCAGAAAGAATTTAGCCTCAAGATTGCAACATAGAAACCTTGCCTGAGTTTCCACCCTACTTGTCCTGCAGATTTCAGAATCAAGACTGCAATATCAACTCTTATTTGAATTTCCAATCTGCTGGCTTGGCCACAGATTTCAAACTTGCCAGGTCCTTCAACTGAGTGAACTAATTCCATAAAATAAATCCATCACTCTCTCTCTCTCTCTCTCTCTCTCTCTCTCTCTCTCACACACACACACACACACACACAATTCTGTTACTCTGTTTCTTTTGGGAAACTTTATTGACATTTCTATTTCCCCTTTTCCCTCACAGTCTAGTTGCAATAGTGAAGCCAGGATTATCTTTGAAACATAAGTCAGATTACTGCAGGTGTGCACGTTCTTTTGGCTTCTCCATCTGATGATAAAACTGCAGGTTTAAGCTTAGCCCTCAAAACACTAACTGCATGAATGGCCCCACCTGCCTCCACAATCTCTTTCAGAAATTTATGTTCACTTTGTGTGTGTGTGTGTGTGTGTGTGTGTGTGTGTGTGTGTGTGCGTGTGCACGCGTGCGCCTGTGTGTTGGTATAGGGCTTGACAGGACCAGGGTGCTGTCCCTGAGCTGTTTCTACCCGAAGCTAGTGCCTTACCACCTGAGCCACAACTCTATTTCTGGCTTTTTTTGTGGTTAATTGGAGATAGAAGTCTCAAAGACTTTCTTGCCTGGGCTGGCTTTGAACTGTGATCCTCAGATCTCAGCCTCCTGAGTAGCTAGGATTGTAGATGGGAGCCACCCCTCCCTGAACTTCTATGTTCATTTTTTATCTGTGTCTAGTAATTTCTCGTTTGTTCACTGTTGTCTTGATGCTGCCTACAATAACTATTGGCCCTTAATAAAGGGCACAATGAATATTCAAGTGAATATTTAATACATATTCAAATACTAAACTAAAAGCAAACAAATATTATTCGCCAATAAAAAGGAATTCTGGCATATGTTTTGCAATGGAAAGGCATGGAAAATATTGTGCTAAGTCAAGAAACCAGAAACAAAAAGACACATGTTGTGTGGTTCCTTTATATGAGGTAATCTAGAATAAGCAAACTAATTCTGGCAGAACGTATAATAGAGGTTGCCAGGTTCTAGAAAGAGGAAAAAATGAGAAGTTGTTGTTCTATAGACACAGAATTTCTGTTCTGAGAAAATAAAAATTTTCTGGAAGTACATAGATAATGGGAAGCTACAGAACTGATGTCACTGGATTATATATATAAAATGGCCAAAATGACCACAAACAAAGGCCACACTAAAGCTACCAGCACAACTATGTTTATAGCAGCATTATTCACCATAGCTAAAATATGGAACCAATCCAGATGCCCCTCAGTAGATGAATGGATCAAGAAAATGTGGTATGTGGCCTGGGAAGGTGGCTCAGTGGTAGAGCGCTTGCCTTGCATGCCTGAGGCCCTGGGTTCAATTCCTCAGCACCACATAAGCAGAAAAAAAAAAGCCGGAAGTGGTGCTGTGGCTCAAGTGGTAGAGCGCTAGCATTGAGCTGAAGAGCTGAGGGACAGTGCCTAGGCCCAGAGTTCAAGCCCACAACTGGACTAAAAAAAAAAAAGAAAAAGAAAATGTGGTATGTATGCATGTGTGTGTTTATATATATATATATAAACACACACACATACATACCACATTTTCTTTTTCATATATATTTTCTTTATATATATATGTATATATATATAAACACACACACACACACACACATATATATATATATATACACACACATACATACAATGGAATTCTATGCTTCCATCAGAAAGAATGACACCATGACACCCATCCCATTTATAAGGAAATGGAAAGACTTAGAAAAAATCATATCAAGTGAAGTAATCCAGACCCAAAGAAACATATATCCCATGGTCTCCCTTATTTGCAATAATTAGTATGCATCTAAGATAATCTTAGCAGATGAGCAGAATAGCTAAATAGTTATGTACATATGACCATATAAGATGATGCTAAGCAAAATGAACTCCAAGACATGGTCACAAGAGGTTCTTTTTTCTTGTTGTTTTTAATGTACTATGTGATTTCTTGCCTCTTTTGTATGTTCTTCTCCCTATGGTTTATCCCCCATTGTCACTGTATTTGATTTTGGTACCCTGGGTATCATATATATGTTTATCTGAATTAGGGAAGGAAAAAGGAACAACAGAATGGTGAGAGAAAGGACAAGGGAGAATCAATGCAACAGTGACACTAACAAAATGTTGGAAATGATCTGTACATCTTGGGGGAAGATTGGGAGGGGAAGGGAAACAAGGGAAAAAATGAGGGAAGGGTAACAACTTAGACAAGAAATGTACTTATTACCTTACTTTAACTGTGATCCCCCTGTATACCACCTTGACAAAAAATGGCCAAAATGGTAAGTGTCAATAATATAAATAATGTCACTACAATAAACAAAAATCACCTCAGAACTTTATAAAAAATAAAGTTAGTGGTAGAACCCTGTTTAGTATGAGCAGGACGCTGGGTTCCTTCCCAGCACTCTAAAGTAACTGACTGATTGACTAGCTACTGAACTCACTCTTCAAGTTCTTCATGAATTCCCAGTTCATCTAACAGGAAGGACAGCTGAGTTAAGCACTTCTGATTCTGCCATTGAGTTTCCCATTTTTTCTTGGCATTCTCTCACTTTGATTTCTGCTGCCACCACTTGATGTGTATATATGATAGTCTCATTCTATTCCTAGTATTCACTAAAATACACACTGTGATGTGGGGGAGTAGAATGAGAATAGCCGAAGCAGGGAGCAGACTAAAAAGGGTCTTGCAAGTGCTTGCTCTCTATTTATTTATTTATTTACCTATCAGTCAATCATAACATCAGGATAGCCTGAAATCTGCAGTAATTCAGCTTCAGCCTCTCAAGTTAGGACTACAAGCATGAGCCACCACACCTGTCTTTAGTCATTCTTTCAACAACATTTGTTGCAAGTCTTTTATGTACCAGGAACTGTTCCAGATATTTTGGATTTAATGTGAGTGAGAAAGGAAATGGGCTGTACTTGTGGTAAATCACAGTGTAGGAAGAGTTTGTGTAAACTGAGTAGGCCAAGCAAATCATGTTAAGGATTTTAGATTTATTTTAGAAGTTTCAGGAACCCCAGTGCTCCTGGCTCACACCTGTAATTCTAACTACTGAGATTCTCTCAGTTAAAAAACAACCCAAGAAGAAACTCCATGAGATTTCATCTCCAGCAAAAAGCTGGACTGGATGTACAGCTCAAGTGGTAGAGTGTCCACCAAGCAAAGACCACTTACTGAAAGTTTTAAGCAAGAGAGAGATATGGTGTATACTGAGTGTGAAACTCTGGGCATTGAGGGAGGCAGGTGCTCTATCATTTGACTAGTGATTTACATTTCTCAAGATTCTTTTGCATATTGAAGTGAATCGGGGTGTGGGACAAGGATAGGAATAGTCAAAGAGGAGGCTTTCACTGTCCTGATGAGACAAGATGACTCAGAAAGGAAATGGGAATAAAAATATAAAGAAAGAAATTGTTATGTTTTAGAGATATAATTAATGTGACTTCAGGTGAAGTGGATGAGCAGGCCGATAAAAAAAGAGAATTAAAGTAAGAGTTTTGCCTTTAGGAGTTGAGTGGCTTTCTGGAATGAGGAAGACTGGGGTAGGGAAATGAGGAATCCACAGAAAGAGATTTTTGCAATACCTATGACTCATTGCAATGGAGATGTCAAGTAGACTTTCTTAAGAGAGACTTGAGTTCAGGTAGAGGTCTGGGTAGGAGTGTAAAAGCTATAAATTTGGGAGTAATTTGCATAAAGTGGTATTTCTAGCTTTTGGGATTGAGATCCCTGAGGGGTTGAGAATAAGAGGATTGAAGAGAAGGAAGAAGGAAGGAAGAGAAGAGAGGACTGAATCTTCCTACAGATTTTGAACTATATCCAGGTGGAAATGGGAGCCATGGATAGAACTATCAAGAAGGAAAAGCAATCATGATTGTATTTTATAAAGATCTATCCTCTGTGTAACCAAAAGACTAGAAAGGGGACCAGAGAGGCAGCTGGAGACTTAACTGAGACTTAATCTAGGAAAGCATTAGCTGAAATTGAGTTAAGAGATAAGTGAAGAGATTAGGAGATAGCTAACTCCCAGACAAAACTTGGAAATGGAGTGGAGGTGTGAGATGAACTCAAAAGCAAGGTCAAGGATTATGCTCCCAAGTTTTCAATTTGAGGCTGAGTGCATAATAGTAACATTTACTGAGGATAAACAACCACAATCAAGAAAAGGAATTTGGGTAGCGACAAATACTAGTTTGTTTTTTCTGTGTGAGCACTGGCCTGAACACTGGGCCATTTTTAGCTGGGTCTTTTCACTTTTGGCTGGCACTCAACTACTTGAACCACTTCCAACTTTATGCTTTTTTTCAGGTTAATTGAAGATAAGAGTTTCTAGGATTTGCCTGCTTAGGCTAGCTTCAAACTAAGATGGTCAGATCTCAGTGTCCTGAGTAGCTAAAATTGTAGGTGTGAACTACTGGCACCCAACAAATGCTAGTTTTGAAGAGCTTGTTTGACATGTAAACCTAGATGTTTAGTAGACATTTGTATTTGCATATTTATGTATGGGTTGCAGAAGGTAAAGCGGAATGGACTTGTCAGCCTGTATGGCTGTAAAGACTTGGGCACAGCCAAGATTAGTCAGGGAAAAATGAAATCTTAGGATGTATTTCTAATATTACAGAGTCAATAAAGAAAAAAGAGTTTGCAAATGAAGCTGATGAAGGGCATCAAATAGAAGGAAAACAAAACAAAAGCACATTATCTAATATTATCCAGACAATGTTCCTATCATATGATATTCCATTTTGATATATCAATTATTCTTTTATTTTTTTGCCATTATCAGAATTTGAACTCTAGTTCGCTAACAATTTGAGCCATGCTTCTAGTTCAGCTTTTTGCTGGTTGTTTTGTTACTGACTTTTCTGCCAGAAAGTCTTCCAATTAAACAAATCTCTTTGTAACTAAAACTATACACACAAATTATTTTTAATAAAAACAGTACAATTTGCATACTTTATTATAAAAATGATTGGCATTTTTTTAAACTCATGAAGATTTTTAGAATATTCTCATATACAACCTTACTCCATCTTTCCTCACAGCTATCCAATGAACAAACACAGATCAGTAAGGTGAAACAATTCCTGGTTGTACTGTTAAAGTGCAGAGAGGGTCCCTACCCTCTGCCTTCTTACTGATGCTTCTTGATACCATTGTGAGAGTCAGTCACCATCTTCATTATCATGGTGATTTCTTGTAGTGCTGGGGATGGAATAAATGTTTGGCAAATGTTCTACCATTGACCCACATCCCCAACCCAACCCAGTTCTGACTTTATGTCCTTCTGCTAATGGCAGTGGTCAAGTAAAGTGATACTGTTAATTCACATCCCCTCTATGATTGTTTCTAGATGTAATTAAGCACATTTGACCACATCAAAATTCTATTTTTTTAATCCTAACACTCACCAAATCATGACAACTCTGTGGCTTGTTGTGGGTCCAGCCTACACAGGAGATTGAACTAGTTCCATGGGTACTGGAGCTGTTAGTGACATGGCAGCTAAGTCTCCACCTTTCTTGTTCTTGCAAGAATAAAGTATCTTTTACAATGGCCTGAGTTACCTAAAACTAGAGAAGAATATTTTAGGTACTAACAACATTAAGGATTGTAGAAGGCCTATTACTTTATTTTATTTTTTGTCAGTTGTGGCATTTGACAGTGCTTGGACACTGTCCCTGAGCTCTTCAGCCACAGAGCCACTTCTGGTTTTCTGGTGGTTAATTGGAGGTAAAAGTCTCATGGACTTTCCTGCCCATGCTGGCTTTGAACTGTGGTCCTCAGATCTCAGCCTCCTGAGTAGCTAGGATTACAGGCGTGAGCCACTGTCACCCAGCCGCCTGACAGAGCATAAAGAGTACACACCGGGTTTAAGGTAAATTAAATCCTGGAGTCCAAAGTAGTGATATTCTGAAATGCAATATAAGCTATATAATTTCCTAAGTTTCTATTTGATGATTTATTTATTTTGCCACAAACGTTCTAATTTCAGTGTAGCATGCTTTATAAAATGATTGACAGTCTAAAGTGACTATAAACCACACATTCGTTTTTCACTTCATATGTCATTTCCCCCTAAGAAAATATCAAGCAGGTCCATAAGCTTTCAGACATTAATATTTCCTACTAAGATTTTTGAAAGGTTGCTGTTTGTACTGATAAGAAATAAAAAGTCCTCAAATTAACCCCCCTGAGATGGTGGAAGCAAAGAGAGGCATGAGAAACGTGAAGCATGGAGCTGCTTCGGGATGAAAAATCATTTTCTTTCTTTCTCTTTTTCCATGCAAGACAAGGACTCGAACTTGCTATCTGACGCTTTATGTTTATTACCAGGCATCCTACCACCTGAGCCAGGCCTCCAACCCCTAAAAGATCATTTTCTGGAGTTGCATAGCTATCACTTACAAGTTTCCAACACTGTTGTCATTTGAGTCTTGGCATTTTCCCTAGGCTGGGCTGCTCTCTCCAGGTGCAAAAGAAATGGAGAAAGTGAACAAATACAGCAGAGGAGAAGCCACTGGTAGAGGGAAGGAGTTAGATCAGGAGGTAGAAAACCTATCTTCCATAAGATTCCTTTGTGGTTTCCTCTTCTGTGCAATGAGAGACTTAGGACAGGCTTACTTTGCAGGGCAAGGGTGTGGGGTAGCATGTTACTCATTCTCTGGTATATTGTTAGTCTCCAAAGCATCTCTCTTGGAACACCCTCCTCCTCCCCCAACCCTAGAGCTTGGCTGTTATTTAAAGCTGAGGCAGACCACAATTCCCAGAGCCAATCGGCCTCCCTAGGCATGCACTTATGAATATCCCCACTGTGCCTTCCCCAGGTCTCCTAATTCAATTACGGAGGCCTCACACCCAGATCCTATCTCCAGGCCTCCATAGCCCTACACAGCCCTCTACTGCTGATGGGAAATTTTAATTTTTAAATTAGTATATATTTGTGTACAAGGGGGAGGGATTTCTTTGTGACACTTTCATGCATATACAAATGTATTCCAATCAACAATCCCCCAAACCCCAAGAGAGATCTTTGTTAAGGCAACTATGATTATGTTACTTACTTCCTTGAACCATTTGATGGTTCCTAATTTCTACAGGATGAATTTCAAGTGAGTTCATAAGGTGTAGAAGTGCTTTCTTAATTTTTTTGAGCATACACTGTGAATTTGCCTTTCTCTCCTTGTTCTTTTGTACTTAAAGCTCCAGTTATGTTCCTACAATATCTTTGTTCATTCTCATTCCTGGGAGTTGGTACCAAGTCTTCTTCTGCTGGAGCACTTCCCTTGTTCAGTGTGCATGCTTTTCTTCCTTTATCTTTGGCTCTCTTCTACTTATCTGTCCAAATTCAGTGAAGGTGCCAGTTGCTTTGGGTAGCTCTCCCAAGTTGGGTTAGCTATCTGCTGGACTTGCTCTTGTCAGAGCCCTTCTAGAGCACTGTATTGGGATGGTTTGGATGCTGAGCCTTGAGAGCATTAGACCTTTGCCTTATTCAGACCATGTCTCAAAAATATAAGCAGAACCAGGACATTAGATATATTCAGGTAACATTTTTTGAGGGGGAGGGAGATTAATGTTGCCAAGGCACAGGGGGCTATTATCTAAATAAGCCTCTTATAAGGTCTCTTATTATCTAAATAAGCCTCTAAGACCATGTGAGTTGATGTCCACAAAATAATAACAGCCTGATGTACATATATGAATGAAGTGGCAGGGGCCAAATCCAGGGCTCTGTACATGACAGGAAAATTCTCTACCCCTAAACTTCTCCTGCAACCCATAGCTTATTACAGAAAAAAAAAACCTTCCAGGTCTAATTTTTTTTTTTTTTTTTACTAATTCTATAATTTTTCCCTGTCCAAAAAGTTTATTTTTATTGTTTTAGTTTTTATTGTTATAAAGGTGATGTACAGAGGGGTTTCATCTGTCATTCTTTTTTATCTTTTAAAAATGGTTTTCTTCAAATAGCTGCACCAAAAATTTTTAATGTAACATGTTCATTTATGTGCACAATGCAACCTGATTAGAGTGACCCCTTCTATCATTCTTCCTTAGTTTATCCCCCCATTGCCTAGTGCAGTTTTCTCATATGTCATTGAATATTGTAACTGTGTTCACCCACCGTTCCTTTTTATAGTCATCTGCCTCTTCCTTTTAGTTCTCACCTCCATGTGGTAAAGACATGTTCTAGTTTGCTGGTATTCATCTTGTTGAATTGCTTGTTAGTTATTCAAAACGGTTTCACCATGGACTCTCACTCCTGCTTATACCATCCTTTAGTTAGTTGGATTGGGTATAATTGAATATGACCCTGTATGTGTTTTCAAATATGTTTATATTCTAGGTCTAATTTCCACATATGAGAGAAAACATGCACTCTGAGTCTGGTTTACTTCACTCAGTGATTTTTGTCCACATATTTTCTCGATTCATTTATTGGTTATAGGGATCTGGGTTGTTCCATAATTTGGCTATGGTAAATGTGATGAAGCTGACTTTAGTGTATCCTGACTTGCAATCATTTAGATAAATGCTCAAGTGGTAGTCAGTGAGTACTTTTAAAATGAATTAATTTTTAAATGAAATTATCTGGAGTTGATAATAATAATAATGAATTACTTTTGTCCTGGTCCTTGGGCTTGAACTCTGGGCCTGAGTGGTGTCCCTGAGTTTTTGTGCTCAACACTGGTGCTCTACCACTCTGAGCCATAGCTCCATTTTTGGCTTTTTGGTACTTAATTGTAGGTAAGAGTCTCATGGACTTTCCTGCCTTGGCTGGCTTAAATGGTGATCCTCAGATCTCAATCTCCTAGGTAGATGGGATTATAGCTATGAGCCACCAGCACCCAGCTGGAGTTAATAATTTATTGAATCAGGGTAATGGACAAATAAAATTTTATTGTTCCTTTTTTCTTTGTTTATACATGTGCTTGACATTTCTTGTAATGAAAGGCTTTTTTCTTGTTTTCTTTTTCACTTCTGTCTGCCTTCCTTTCTTCCTTCCTTTCTTTCCTTCCTTCCTTCCTTTCCTTCTTTCCTTCCTTCCTTCCTTCCTTTCTTTCTTTCTTTCTTTCTTTTTCTTCCTTTCTCTTTCTCTTTCTTTCTTTCTTTTCTTGGCAAGGTCTTTCTATGTAGCCTATGTTGACTTGGAACTCACTATGTAACAGGGCTACACTTGAACTTGTAATTTTCCTGCCTCAGCCTCCCAGGTACTAAGATTAGAAGTATGTGCCATCATCCCAGGATGTGTTTTATGACTTTAAATGTCATTTATTGTTCAATTGCTGTAGATCAGAGATTGGGGCAAATGCTGCCACCATCACATAAGCAAGTCTCATGGAAAGAGGTTTCTTTAAATGATGTTTAGAGAATGGCTGCAAAATGGATACTCCATTTGTCCCTGCAGTCCCTGGCCAGAACTTACCATTTCAGGCCGGTGGCGTCAGAAAATCAACAAACAAGATGGCAAGAACAAGGAAGAACATTGTTCTGTCTAAAGTGGACAATTTGTGACAGAGCTTAGGAAGCCTGGGCTTTGCAGCTTTTCCAGTGGTTCCTAATAGACCAGGCTTTGTGCAAACTTTGCTCGGCCATGCAGGGTCCCATCTTTCGCTGCCTTTCTTCCTCTTCTGGCTTGGCTGCTGGAAGTTGTAAGCAGTCATTGAGTTCTTTGAGTAGAAAGTGATTGAATTGGGTTGCTTTGCTTAGCATTTTAAAAGGGATGTTTTTCTTGGGGAAGTTGGAGGTTGGCACTGCCTTGAAATTACACATTTTAGAGGGTAATACTAATTACTTTCTGGGCATATGCTGCATTTGTCTGAAAGAAGATTTAAAGTATTTCAGTTTGAAAAGATCCAGAAATTATGCTCCCACTGATGAAGCTTTTAGCCAGATAGTGGCAATGAAGCAGAGAAACAATACATTTCTAGTTGCTAATCAATTGGTCAATCAGTGGCAGGTTCTTACCATGTGCCCACTTGTATATCATGCCCACTTGCAGATGGAAATAACTAAATAAGCAACTGTTGGAAAGACATTGGCAAAAAAGCCAAGCATACGGTGTCCTTGAGGGATCCTAGGTTGGCATCATAAGACCAATAGGAATCTATAGGCTTTAAAAAGAAATGAAGAGTCAGATGCCAGAGGCTTACTCCTGTAATCCTAGAGTTAGGGGCCTGAGATCGGAGGATTGTGGTTTGGAGGCAGTCTGGGCAGGAAAGTCCATGAGACTCTTATCTCCAATAAGCTACTCAAAAAAGAAAAAAAAAGCCGGGTGCCGGTGGCTCACGCCTGTAATCCTAGCTACTCAGGAGGCTGAAATCTGAGGATCGCAGTTCAAAGCCAGTTTGGGAAGGAAAGTTTATGAGACTCTTATCTCCAATTAACTATCAAAAAGCCAGAAGTGGTTCTGTGGCTCAAGTGGTTGGTAGAGTGCTAGCCTTGAGTAAAAAGCTCAGAGACAGTGCCCAAGCCCCAAGTTCAAGTCCCAGATCTGGCATGCGTGTGCACATGTACCCACGCACACACACAAGATCAGGAAAAGTTCCATAAAAACTTCGCAGGCTCAGTTGGGAGGGATGGGTGAAAACTTCAAAAGGGGTGACATTGATTGAGATATATTGTATTTATAAATGCTTTGTTAAGTAGCAACTCCTTTGTACAACTACTTAGAAGATTTTTTTTTTTGTAAAAAAAGAAAGCACACACACACACACACACACACACACACACACACACACACACACACACACACACCTCTTTTCTGTTGTTGTTGGTAGTAGTGAGTCTTGAACTCTTGGCCTGGGAGCTGTCCCTGCGGTCTTGTGCTCAAGGCTAGTGCTCTACTACTTTGAGCTACAGCTCCACCACACACATAAATCTTTATAGGCCAGCTATGTCTCCCAGGGACTGGGGATCTCTGTCTGTAGTTGAGAGAAGACCCTTCCTCACATACTTGACAAAGTGGCCAGAAGTGGGGATATGCAGGAAAAATGTGCAGGTTTATTTGAATGTTTGATTATAAAGCTTTGGGTAATAGAACAGAAATGCCCAAGTCAGAGCTCTCTCCTCTGACGGACATGATTGCTTTCAGATTCTTATAATCTGCGCCAAAGTTACAATTTCTTGAAACATGTGCAGAATAATTTTAAGGTATTCACACATATAGAATGGCCCAGATAGTTGATTTTGGTTTGACACTTGCTGGGCCAGATTTCCTCTCCTAGGTTTTTGACAAAAGAACATGGGGATTCAGGGTAAGAGCCTTTTGTTTGGTGCTAGGATGTCTTCCATTACCTTCTATTGACTCATGGACCCAGGTCCTAAGTTGCCAGCCTCTTGAATTCTAGGTGATTCTTTATATCTCCTAGTCATATGTAGTTTGAAAAGGCAATTACAAAAATGTGTTGAATGCAGGTAATATACTTTGATCGGATTCATTCCCTTCTATTCCTCTTTTTTACCTTACACTTTTGAAGGTCTATTTGTTTAAATAGTTTTAATCTTCTGGAAGTCTATGTCTCTTTGTATTTTAACTATAAGTTTGAAATCATGTTCAATGCTATTGTATTGTAAGACACAACAATAAATAACCCCTTTGTCTCATTCTTGTAATTCACTTGTTTGCTTACCTATATATTTGCTTAGATTCCCAAGACATTTTCAGTATTTTCTGAGCTACTTAAAGGGAGAATGTCAATTTTGCTAGGTTTTATTTTTCATGGTTTATGTCATAATTAAATGTGCATTAATAAAAAATTACAAAAAGAAAAAAGTGTTGAAATTATGTTTATAGTATTTTTTAGTTCATTTTCAGTTTTAGTGTGAATAAATATCCTTAGATGGGTGCATGTTTGAAAATGAATCCTGAAAAAATTTAGTGTTGAGAATTCAAAATCATATAGACAAAATCCTTCTGGAAGAACATACTTGGTTACATAATTGATACAAAATTGAATCACCTACATAATACATAGTTTGGCTTTTATTCTTGAATATTTTAATATATTCTGATGGTTATTACATTGTTTATACTATCATCCTATCAATATTTTTTGCTTTATCTGAAACATTCTTTTTTTTCAGATATACATATTCATAGATATATACTCATATTGTGGGGCTGTTTGGGGGACAAGGGGGTGAGGGAACGAGAATGATGGAGGATGAACAATATCAAAATGCACATGTCTGTGTATGAATATAACATAAGCAAATACAATAGGATGCAGATGGGATGAGGAAGTTAATATGACTACATTATAAAATACCCATCATAAAATACTATGTGAAACACCTTTTTACAATTAATATACACTAAAAATGAGGGAAGAAAAGAATGACTGGACAGTAAAACAGGCTCTGTTGGAAGAGGGGAGTGACAGCAGGTGAGGAGGGCCAACAGAGAGGGAGAATGAGGGTAACTATGGTTAAAGTACCTTCTAAGTACTTATTCTATTAATGTCTGAAGTAAAAAAAGTGATTCTGTTCATGAGCTCTTATATTTATCACCCAGCTTTGATAATAGAAAATATTGTCAATGTGGTATACACACATATACATTATACACATATGTATATATATTATGCATGCATATAATATGATATATGATACATGTGTATATATGCATATGTGCACATATTTATATGTATATTATATAGTTTTATATTTATACAATATACTTATATCATTTCTATATTTAAGCAATAATATATCTACATATGTATATATACTGTATACATATATTTATATACATACAAATACATACATGTCCTATTTGTCCATTCAGAATCCTATTCAGAAAATAATTACCTATGCTCATATTGTCCATAGTTTTCCTTATGTTTTCCTGTAGTTTTTTTTCTTTTTCTTTCTTTCTTTCTTTTTTTTTGTTGGCCAGTCCTGAGGCTTGAACTCAGAGCCTTGGCATGGTCCTTGAGCTTATTTTGCTCAAGGCTAGCACTCTACCACTTGAGCCACAGTGCCACTTGTGGCTTTTTCTGTTTATGTATTACTGAGGAATCGAACCTAGGACTTCATGCATGCTAGTCAAACACTCTATGTCAGTAAGCCACATCCCCATCCCTCCTTTAGTTTCTTTCTTTCTTTTCCTTCCTTCCTTCCTTCCTTCCTTCCTTCCTTCCTTCCTTCCTTCCTTCCTTCCTTCCTTCCTTCCTTCCTTCCTTCCTTCCTTCCTAACACTTTCATGTCTAAAGTAACTCTGTCATCTTGTAATGTCAATAAGTTTTTCCATTAACTACATATCTAAAAGCACATTACATATTTTAAGTATGCATATATGTACATATAATTTAAAAGGATATCTATTTAAACCTAAATATCTATCTACCTACGTATATGCACTATTTATACATTTTGGGAAGCAATACTGGAGTTTGAATTCAGAGCCTCATGCTTTCTAAGGAACACATTATATCACTTGAGCCACATCCCCAGTCCATATTCCTTTCTTCTGTATAAAGGATGCTTACCAGTGGTCTTGCTTTTTTGTGATTTTGCTTGTGGTAGTTTCAGTCAACCATACTCTGAGAACATTATTTGTTTTGATTCTTCAAGAGAAAGAGATCATGTTCACATAGTATCTTCCTATTTTTCATGGTAAGAGTCCTCATCAGAATTTCAAGCTGAATTTATATAGGTGCTCAGGTTGCAGTTGAATTGATGGTATGGTGACATCTGTTAATGATTACCGGTGCTTTGGGTCTCTTCACATCTCTCAGCCTCCTTTGCAATGACATTGGCTGAGGGCTAGCTTATCATCAAAGTGCAAAATAGTATAAAGTAGATATAAACAGTGGGCTCATCTCCCGTGATCATCTATTTTTTACTGTAACATAACCCACTCTATGGAGCGGATTTAGGCGTGTTGTTTAAGTTGGGCTACTGTCTTGGTGTGTTTTCTTTTTCTGATACGAAATACCAGAAATTCATTTTTACTCATAATAAAAATGAAGTATATTTGGCTCATGATTCTGGAAGCTGGGAATGAAGGACATAGTTCTGGCATCTGGTGTGCTGTGTCATATATGGTGGATGCTGAGGAGAGTGAGCAAGCCGGAGGGGGCAAAGGTGAGAGCAGGCCACTTTTATAACAACCCTCTCCTGTGCTAATTAACTCCTTCGACAAGGGACATTAATCTATGAAGGCTATGCCTCACTTCCCAGCATTGTTATACTGAGGGTTAGGCCTCCAACACAAGAATTCTAGAGGTATACCCAAACCATAACACCTGTCTAAACTGAAGTTGAGTATTTGGTATCTGCTGCTTCTGTCATTCATGGTGAAATATATTTGATTTTTAACAGAAGAAAACATTTCTTTTGTTGGTTTATATGAAAATTATATGTGGGATCTCAAAGGTTAACTTTGTTTTTTGTCAGGTATGGGGGCTTGAAGCCTGGGCACTGTCCTTGAGCTCTTTTGCTCAAGGCTAGTGATCTACCACTTTGAGCCACAGCACCACTTGTAGTTTTTGAGTGGTTAACTGGAGATAAGAATCTCATGGGGACTTTTTTCTTTTGGCCAGGGCTGGCTTCGAACCATGATCCTCAAATCTCAGCCTCCTGAGTAGCTAGAATTACAGGAGTGAGCCACTGGTGCCAGGCTCAAAGGTTAATTTTTAGCTTTTTTTTTTTTTGTCGGTCGTGGGTCTTGAATTCTGGGTGCTGTCCTGCACTCTTCAGCTCAAGGTGAGTGCTCTACAGCTTGAGCCACAGCACCAATTCCGGTTTTCTAGTGGTTTATTGGAGATAAAAGTCTCACGGAGTTTCCTGCCTGGGATGGCTTTGAACCGCTATCCTCAGATCTCAGCCTCCTGAGTAGCTAGGATTACAGGCGTGAGCTCCCGGCTCCCAGCTTAGCTTTCATTTTTAAATTGATCACTAAATAGATGATCAATTTAAATTGATCGATCAACATCAGCTGATATGTTAGGTGCTTCATCAATTAAGGAATTATGCAAATTAGATATATAGCAAAAGTCTTGAAGGTGATAACAAATACTTTTTATTTAGCTGAATCATTATTTACTTTTATTCACTTAAAAATCAATTTCCTAGCCAGGAGCTAATGGATCATTCTTGTAATCTGGAAGCTGAGATCTGGGAATGGTGGTTTGAAACTAATCCAGGCAGAAGGTGTAAGAGACTGTATTATTAGCTAGCTAGCAAACAAGCCAGACTGGAGGTGTGGTTCAACTTGTAGAACACCAACTGTGAGCAGGAAAAACAGAGCAAGAGCTGAAGGCCTTGAATTCAAGCCCCAGTACTGGTTGAAAAATACATCTATTTTGTATTTGTATTTTTAATTAAAAATAACAATTGTGCACATTTGCTAGGTACAACATGATTTTTAAAAAATTAGTTAAAAGTCATCTTTAAATAGTTGTACAAAAGTGGTCTAAGTCTATCCGGGTGCTGGTGGCTCATGCCTGTAATACTAATCTCAGGAGGCTGAGATCTGAGGATTGCTGTTCAAAGCCAGCCCAGGAAGGAAAGTCTGTGAGACTTTTATGGCCAATAAACCACCAGAAAACCAGAAGGGGCGCTGTGGCTTAAAGTGGGAGAGCACTAGTTTTGAGCAAAAGAGTTTAGGGACAGCATACAAGCCCCAAGTTCAAGTTTAAACCCCATGACTGACAAAAAAGAAAGAAAGAAAGAAGAAAAGAAGGAAAGAAAGAAGGAAGGAAGGAAAGAAAAAGAAAGAAAGAAAGGAAGGGAGGAAGGAAAGAAAGAAAGAGAGAAAGAGAGGAAGAAAGGAAGAGAGAAAGAAAGAAAAAAAGAAAGAAAGAAAGGAAGGAAGGAAAAAAGAAAGATACATTTGGGTGGTTGCATGTAAGGCTGTGAAATTAGTCTATTTTCTTTTTTTTTTTTTAAATTTTATTTTATTTTATTTGAGAACATACTGTACAGAGGGGTTACAATTACATGGTCAGGATAATGCATACATTTCTTACCAAGCATTGTAGCCTCCTCCTTTGTTTACTTCACCTCCCTTCCCAGCCTCCCCCCTCCCCCCCACCCAATCATACCCCCCCTCCCCCCCCTCCGACATTGTAAAGATGGTTTTGACATGACATTTTGTACTTCTCATTGTTGCAACAGGTCCACCTGAATCCTTAAACGACTTGTTTGTCCCCATCTCCTCCACAAATTAGTCTATTTTCTAAGTCACTTCCAGAAGATATTAAATCAGCACTGAAATCAATCAGAAAACCTAGATTCACATCTTCACTTAGCTGACCACTTATATGTAATCATCAGTATTTCCAAATCTTGGTTTCTCACAGTAAAACAGATCTGACAACATAGATGCTACTGACTTAATGAAGTTGATTAAGGAACCAAGTAAAAGGAACAACTAGAATAACAAAAAAGGTAAAAATGTGGTATGGCCATAACAGCATTTTGGTCTGCCTTTGGATTATTTTTTGTTTTAAAACTTTCCATTTTATACTAACTATAGGCAAGCACTCCACCACTTGAAAAATGACTTCAGCTCCATTTCACAATAATTATAAATCCACAGGAAGTTGCAAAAAACAGGCAGCATGGCCCCATGGACTCTTCAAACAACTTCCCTCAGCCGAGACTGCGCAGCTACATTTCAATATTAAAACCAGGACTTTCCCATGTCTGTAATTCTAGCTAGGCTGGAGGCTGAGTTCTAAGATCTCAATTTGAACCCAACAGAGGCAAGAAAGAGACTCTTACCTCCAATTAAGTACCAAAAGAAGCAGGAAGTGGAGTTGCGATTCAAGTACTAGAGCACTAGCCTTGAGAAAAAAAAGCTCAGGAACAACACCCAAGACTCAAGTTCAAGCCCCAGGTCCAGCAAACACACACACACACACACACACACACACACACACACACACACACACACACAAATAACAATGACAAAACCCCAAAAAAACATCCTAGGACATTGACATAGGTACGACTCACAGAGCTTATTCAGATTTCATAAGTATTACATGTGCATGTACATGTGTGTGTGACATGCATATATTTGTGCAATCTCCGCCATAATCAAGATACAGAACTACAACATTGCAGTAGGCTCCTGCTAACATACTCCCTTTTGTAACTTTGTCCACCACCTTCTTTTCATTATTAACCTTTCGTAACCAAGATCTGTTCTCTGTGTCTGTCATTTTATCTCAAGAATAATATAGACATAGAATCATATAGTATGTGATCTTTTGAGACTAGCTTTTTTCACTCATCATTTGCATCAATTGTTCCAGTTCTCCTCCTTACTCCATTGTATTTCATGGTATGAATTTACCACAGGTTTAATCAAATGATTGAAAGGTTTTTGGTTGTCTCTAGATTTTTGCTATCATGAATAGAGCTGCTGAGAGCAATGATGGACAACAGCTTGTGTGAATGCAGTTTGTTTATTTCTGTGGAACAAAACACCTGATTGTGAATTTACAGTGAAACATAGAAGATAGATTTCATTTTGTAAGAAACTTCAAGTTTCTTAGCAGAAATGTATTGATGATTCTGCTTCTCCACATTGCTGGTGGCATTTAGGGGAGTCACTATATGAGCCATCCTAGTTACTTTGGATATGTGTAAATTTTCCATTTTAGCCATTTTTCTAGGTGTGTAGTGATTTTAATTTGCCATTCTCTAGTGGCTAGTGACACTGGATGTATTTTTATCTCTCCCTTTCTTTCTTTATCTCTGTCTGTCTCTCTGCCTCTCTCTCTCTTTCTCCCTCCCTCCCTCTTTCCCTCCCTCCCTCCCCGCTCTCTCTGTCTCTCTCTCTCTGTATATGTCTGGTGCCAGTCCTGGGGCTTGAACTCAGGGCCTGGGTGTTGTTCCTGAGTCTTTTGTCCAAGGCTAGTGCTCTACCACTTGAGCCAGACTTTCCTGCCTGGGCTAGCTTTGAACCATAATCCTCAGATATCAGATGCCTATTGAGTAGCTAGGAGTATAGACATGAGCCACTGGTGCCAAACTTTGTGTGCTCTTTATAATCTGTATATAATCTTCAGTGAACTTTCTCTTTATATCTTTTATCTTAATTCTAGTTAGTTTTTAAAAAATATCCTTGAGTAGTGAGAATTCTTTTTCTTTTTTTCTGGTCAGTTGTGGGGCTTGAACTCTGGGTTTGGGCACTGTCCCTGCACTCATCAGCTCAAGGTGAGTGCTCTACCGCTTGAGCTACAGCGACACTTTTGGTTTTCTAGTGGTTTATTGGAGATAAGAGTCTCACGGACTTTCCTGCCTGGGCTGGCTTTGAACCGAGATCCTCAGATCTCAGCCTCCTAAGTAGCTAGGATTGCAGGTGTGAGCCACCAGTGCCCAGCTATTTCTATCCTAAATTCAAGGGCTTCAGCAGATAGGGACTTTGCAGATTTTTTCTTTTTTCTTTTTCTGTTTTAACATTTTCTAGCTTATCTTTCGTTCTATTAAGAAGGTCTTTGTTAGTACAAAAGTTAAAAAAATTCTCATAATGCAATATAGTAAGTGTACACAGCACCCACATTGTGTTAGGTATTGGTAATATAGAGATGACTAAATGTATAAGGGAAATACACATAGGTTATGGGCAAACACCATGCCATTCATATAAGGAACTTGCATACTTGCTGATTTTCCTATCGGTGGGGATTCCTTCAACTAACTCTCTACAAATACAGATGCACACCTATGTGTGTAGATATACATACATATATATATATATATATGCACAGATGTATGTTATTATTGTCTGTTTCCTCAGTGTAGCCTCCAAATGAGCTTTGAGAAGTCTCTTTTGTCTCACTACACAGTATGTTGACAATGAACTACATACAATTCTACACAGTTTAGGCGGGGGGTTGGGGGGAGAGATAGGAAGAAAAACGCTGAGAGAGCAAGGAAAGGGGTGATGTCATCCAAAAATAACACTCTTTACCTGACTTATGTAATTGTAGCCCCTCTTTATATCACTTTTATAATAACAATAAAAATTAAAAAAACTCTCTTTTGTATGTGCTATTTACTTCTAGATGCTTATTAGTAAAGGACTTCTAACAACTGAATCAATTTCATTCTAATTGGTTTGACACCCAGAACTTAGCTGGGCATGGTGGCCCACACCTGTAAACATAGAACTTGGGAGACTGAGACAGGATTGCCAGTTCAAGGTCAGCCTGTTACATATAGAACCCTTGTGTCAGAAAACCCAAACCAATCAACCAACAAACCACCACTGCTACCACCACCAACAAAGACCCTTCTAGTGCTCAGGTACTAATAGGACTTTGTGGAAATTCATATTTGTTCACATACATTTTCAAGCTCAAGTACAGAGGTCAGATAATTTCTATAAAAATATTTAGTAATGAATTTATTTTCCTTTTCTTGTCTTAAAAATTACTTTTCTTCTAGTTAAAATAACACTGGGGAAATACTCAAGCTGGGTGCCAGTGGCTCTCACCTATTATATTAGCTACACATACACACACACACACACACACACACACACACCCCATACACAAGCTACAGAATTAAATGGAGAATCTGAAAATACATGATGACTATTATCAGGACACAAAGCCACAACTTAAGGACTGACAAGTGTTTGAGTGTTCAGGTGTTTGGACAGGCTGCTGTGGTATGATTTTGCAGTATTTAATTCTAAGCCCTGCTTATTATTTGTCAGATATGAACGCTTTACCATTTTCTTCCACAACAAATAGCCTTTTTATTGGGGGGAGGGGTCCAGTCGTGGGGCCTGAACTATGGGCCTGAGCGCTGTCCCTCAGCTCTTCAGCTCAAGGCTAGAGCTCTACCACTTGAGCCACAGCGCCACTTCCCGCTTTTTTCTTTTCTTTTCTTTTGCTTATGTGGTGCTAAGGAATCGAACCCAGGGCCCCTGGCATGCAAGGCAAGCACTCTACCACTGAGCCACCTTCCTAGCCCCAACAAATAGCCTTTTAAGAGATGCTTCTATTAATAGCTAAGAGGATTCAGAGATTTGCACTGAACCTTGTGCAAAGATACATACATTGAACAGGAGAATCGTCACTCTGAGAAAATGAAATTACCTGATGGTAGAAACTAATACTTAAGAAAGTCATCTGAGGAAACGTTGCATTTAGAAATAGCGTCCCTTAGATCCTTCATATTCACATGTTCCTGTACTTGTTAATTACTTTTTCTTTAGCAATTTCTATAGAAACTAGCCTAGAATATTTCTTTCATTATCATATGGAAGGAATACAATGTTAATATAAAAAAAAAAATCTAGGAGCCTATGCAATAGCTATAAACATCTATATCTAAATTTTCTGCTTTTTAAAACATTATCTGTTTAAAGAAACAAAAAAAATAGTGGCTGGGGGTATAGGTCTCAAAAATAAAAACAAAAAATCATAAAGTAAAACTGTTTAGGGTGGAGGAAACTGGATAAAGGATTGAAATCAAGTTTCTAGTTTTTCTTTTTTTAATACTTTTTTATTGCAAAATTACTGTACAGAGGGGTTACAGTTACATGAGCAAGGTCATGAGTACATTTCCTATCAAGCATTGTTACCTCTTCCTTTGTTTTTCCCCCTACGATTCCTTCCCTCCCACCTCCACAACTACCCCCTCCTTGGCCAAATTGTAAAGTTCATTTTTCAACATAGTGTCTTGTGCATCTCATTGTTACAATGGGTCAACCTGTATCCTTATTTAAGCATTTTGTTTTTTATACCATGGGAGAGGAACATACAAAGAAACAAAAAAACTCACATGGTACATTATAAATACATTAGAAACAATAGAAAGCAAGAAAAAAAACCACTTGTTTTTTGGGGTTCATTTCGCTTAACATCATCTTAGCTGGTCATATGTACATAGCTTTTGACTTTATCTGCTTGTCTCAGACATATACTAGTTATTGCAAATAAGGAAAACCATGGGACCTATGTTTCTTTGGGCCTGGCTTACAGCCAGCATTATACTTAATGGTGAAAAACTAAAGCCATTTCCTCTAAACTCATGAATGAGACAAGGATGTCCACTCTCTCCCCTTTTCTTCAATTTAGTATTAGTTTTTCTTATAGGTTGGTTCAAAAGCATTCTGAAATATGACACACTAAAATTGCTTGTATCCTTATCTTTTCTTCCAGATGAACATTGTTCTTTTCCAGAAAGGACACAGATAAAAATCACCTTACCTTGACATCAGACACAGCATGGGAGTCCCCTTGGCTTTCTGTGGCTTGGTGAATGATAGTATTGCATCTTTCTATCCCCAATGGGGACAGAAATTGTGTCCATGTGGAGGATCTGGAGAGGTGTTCCTGGAGGCACTCTTGGTTGTCTTGGGAAAGGCTGCGCATATTTTTACAGCAAAGTCTCCAAGTGAATACTGTGGCCTGTTTCCCCTAACACTACTACAGGACTCGCTGTTTCTGTTTTTGCTCATGCTGAGCCATCTCTGAGTCTGCTGGGCCCATCCCTGCAAAGACATACTATTTAAAGCACAAGGATTACCAGTTTTGTGGATCAGAAGCTTATCCACAGTCTTAGGGTTCTATTCCAGACTGCTCAGGATAAATGTGGAAGTATGTTAAGACTGCCCTCTATAGGTAGAAATGTATTCCTCATTCAAAAGTAAAAATCAACATGGAAAAATGATAGGCTGGCATCCTAACCTTGTACTTCCAGTCTCTAGATCTATGATAAAATAAATTTCTATCGTGTATAAGTCATTTTGTCTACAGTGCTTTGTGATAAGCATGAATGAACAGAGGACATCATCACTGGTTATGTTGCCACACAGGTAGGACCCCTGCCGCTCATTGCATCCTTCTATTTCTGTCTTATGGCTTTGTACCTCTGAGGAGAGGGCCTGATGAAGACTTGTGCCCATCTGTGGCCAACTGGTACAGGAAGAATGGCATGAGATTAGGCCTCATTGCCAGGAAACGTGCTCTAGATTTTGCTTGCCCCAAAGTAAATCATTACATCTTAAAACTGAGCACATTTGCAAGTGGCTCAAATGTGGAACAAAGGAAGAGGTCATATACAGCAGCTGACAATTCTTCCTTTTCCCCCCTGGAATAATTTTCATATGTTCCTTGGTTTGCCTGCTGTGCTCAGGACTTGTGCAGGTTGTAGCCCTTTAATGGAGTCCTGTGACACGTCCTCCTCCCTCAGTAGCATTGGTCTTTTCTCCAAGACTAGCCTTAGATGTGTCTGTTATTGTACTTACTGAAATTATCTATCTTTGTGCTTGACTGAAATGAGAACTTCTAAAGAAATCTTTAAGGAAATAGGACTGACTGGCAAATTTGAAGCACTTCATAAAGGTATTACCAACAGAATGAAGAGGAGAGGGACTGGCATGCTTACTCGTGTATATTGTACATTTATGGGGGTTATAGTCTCTCTCTCTGTGCTGTGCATTAATATTTTGTTCTGGTGGTATGGTTAAATAGCTTTGTATTGTGTAATTATCAGGCTGCCTTTATAAAATACCATGGCTGGGTGGGTGACTTTACTAACAGAAATGTATTTGCTTGTGTTTCCTGAGGCTGGAAGTCTGAGATCAGGGAGCCAGTGTGGGTAGATTCTGTAGGGACTCTGTGGCTTGTAGAGACTGCTTTATAGATACAATACTGAATGTGTCGCCCTGCCTCTAGTAATACGTTGGAGCCTAATCCCCAGTGTGATGGTATGAGGATGTGGTGCAGTGGGAGGAGATTAGTTAGAGGTTATAAAGCTGCAAACCAATGCTTATAAATACAAGAGTATTTATTTATTTATTTATCACCCACTCTTTTTTTTTGGGGGGGGTCTGGTCATGGGGCCTGAACTCTGGGCCTGGGCACTGTCCCTCAGCTCTTCAAGTGGCTACCACTTGAGCCACAGGGCCACTTCCAGCTTTTTTCTTTTTGCTTATGTGGTGCTGAGGAATCGAACCCAGGGCCTTGTGCATGCAAGGCAAGCACTCTACCACTGAGCCACCTTCCCAGCCCCGGTCACCCACTCCTTTTAAGAAACAGTTATAAGTCACTACATAAACTGCTCTTGGTTAACTTATATGCCTATCAACAAAATCATTATGGAATGTCAACTGTGGTGGTACACACCTGCAATCTCAGCATTTATGAGACATATGCAGCAGGGTATCAAGTGTGAGACCAGGCTGGACCACATCCCTGCATAGTTTCTATAAAGTTAATTAAAAGAACATCTTATTGAAAGCAAATAGAGCCTCAATGGCTCTTACTAGTGATTCCTCATCATTGCTGTCTGCTTAGTCTATCAATGAGGAAGTGCTTGTGTTTGGCACCTATCTCCTAAGCATAGGGGCTTTTTCAGTTAAGACAATGGCAAGGAGATTCATTAGGAATTTGGATTTAATTGATGACATTTTTGAATGGTTGATTCAAAATGAAGATGGCCCTAATCCATTAACATACCTATTCTGTGAGATAATATTTTTTCATTATTTTACCACTTTGCACTACATTAGCAGCTACCTGCAATCTAATATTCTAATATGTCTTGGTCCACATATATATTTAGGTATATGCACATTTATATATGTATTTTTTGTCGGTTGTGGGGCCTGAACTCTGGGCCTGAGCACTGTCCCTCAGCTCTTCAGCTAAAGACTAGCACTCTATCACTTGAGCCACAGTGCCACTTCTGGCTTTTTCTGCTTATGGTGATGAGGAATAAAACTCAGGGCCTCATGCAAGCAAGGCAAGCACTCTACCACTGAGCCACCTTCCCAGCCCTATATATGTATTCTTATATGTATATACATATCTCTCTATATCCATGCAAAGGATTGGTTCTTGGGAACCCTTACACACACAAAACCTAAATATACTGAAGTCTATGCATAAAATGGCATAGTACTTGCATATAAGTCAGTGTATCTTCCCACAAATTTTAGATCATTTCTGTATTACTAATAATATTTAATATAAATGCTATTAAAATAGTTATTATACTATACTGCTCAGGAGATTATGACAAGATAAAACAGGATACATGTATAGATATACATGTATAGATACAGTTTTTAAAAATGAATATTGATCTGAAGTTGATTAAATCCATGGAACTAGAACCCATGGATATGAAGGATCAACTGTACACATATATGCATGATATATTATAAACATGCATGCATTATGATACATGTCTTCTGGGACCATGAGTATAGTACCTTTAAGAGTCATTTAAAAAATTTATATTTTCTATGGTACTGGGGATTGAACTCAGGCCTTCATGTGTAATGCCCAGACTCTCTACCACTTGAGCCATGTCCAAGTCCTTTTGCTTTAAGTTTCATCTTCAGATAGAGTCTGGTAACTTTTACCAGGCTAGCCTTGGACCATAATCCTCTCACCTTCATCTCCCAAGTTGCTGGAATGCTGCCACACATGGCCCTTCAGAGTCATTACTGGAAAGTGAATGTGTACAAAACGTTAGTCTGTTGGTAGCTAGGTCCTTGCTCCAGCTGCTCATTGTAGACCAATTGAGTAGGTAGTATTATTTATTTTAATTTATCAATTTCATAAACATATTTGTAAGCAATTTAAAAACCTTCATAGTCTATATTGTAAACATACATAACAAATATTTTTAAAAGAAAAACCTTGAGGTTAGTAATATCTGAACGTTGACTAGCGATATAGGATCTATGGCTGGCATTGAAGGCTCACACCTGTAATCCTAACTACTCAGGAGGCTGAGACTGAGGATCATCATGGTTCAACACCAGTCCAGGCAGAAGAGTCTTATCTTCAATGAACCACCATAAAAGCTGTAGCTGTGGTGGTGGAGTGCTAGCCTTAGCAAACAAACCTCAGAGACAGCTGTGTTCAAGCCCCAGGACATGTCCAGCCTGAAATCAACCTGTGTCAGCAGAGAAGGAAAACATTGTTGCCACTGTGTTCAGCAGAGAGAGGTTCTTGAACTAGCCCCAGCCAAGGCAGCATTCTGTGTAGAATCAGATTCTGTGTAGAATCACAGATGCTCTCTGGCTTTCCTGAGCTCAGTTTTCAATGTGCTCCAGGTGAGTTCTAGAGGCAGTTGTGTCAGTTTCCCTGATCATTTCTTTCTTGACTTCTTTTCCCTTTTATTTTGGCTCATGAAGTTACACCTTGTCTTGTGGCATGAAAAGCTTATCACTGAACTATCACGTACTACAGAGATCTTCCATCTGTCCCTTCCCCGGAGGAATCGTTCTGATTCCTCAGAGGTTAGCATACTTTCTGACTCATAGGTGATATTATTTAATACGAGATTGAAAAATGAGAGGTTGGTATTTTCTTCCCCCAAGTGTATCCACTTGGAGAAATCAGACTATATCTTATTTGACATTGTATTCTCAGTGCCTAATACATTTTGATACACAGAAAAAAATCTAATTGTGGATTGAATAAATGGACAACTATGTACCCGACAAGCTCTGATAGCAATTTAAGAACACAGAAAAGTGCTTAAGGTTTAGACTATGTAGCAATTGAATGGCACAGAGAATATATCTTATTGATAGCTCATGGGTGGGGCCTGAGTATGTTCCTGGAGTGAGGAGAGAGGCAAGTATGGGGAGGAGGCCATCTGCCTAACAGAAGCACCAGGGACAGAGGGATTGGAGCACTAAGGAGGCAGTAAATGACCAGCCTTCCAGGATGTTGGAATTAAATTGCAGAGAACAATGCATGCTGGCTAAAGGAGTCTGAGTGTTGTTCTTCAGGCAATAGGGAGGCAGCCTATGCTTTGAGCAGTGTATGTGTCTTATCTCCTCTTCTTAGACAACCATTTCTAAACTAAACAACATTCTTGAAGATCCTACCTACAAATGCAGTCATATTCTTTCATAGAAAGTATTAGAACTTTTTTATTGAGAGGGAACAATTCTGCTCCTAATATCTGTGTATGTCAATTTTATGGTTATGCCATTGATTTAAATTGATTTGGGAGATTTATTTTTTATTTATTGGAAAAGTCTTGCCATGTAGCCCAGGCTGAGATCCTGGAACTTGAGATTCTGCTTCAGCGTCTTAAGTGCAGAGACTATTGTGAAGTTTTCAATGTAAAAGCAAGATAAATATTTCTCTTTTTAGTTTCTTTTTTCATTTGTATGCATGCTTTGATATTGTTATTTTGATATATTGATATTTGATTTAAAATAATTTATGACACAATATTTTTTACCACTACTTTTTAATCTTACAATTCAAAAAGGTAACATAAATAAACTACCTATTAAAATAACAGCCTGCACTCTTATTGTAAGTTAATGATATTTTATGATCAAAATGTTGAATTCCTTGATTTTCATCAACTTTAATTGTTAGTTCATCAAAATATGAAAAAAAATTACTCATGGTACTTTTGCCTTTTTTGGGTTTATTGTTTTCTCTCCTGTAGCCAATAATAGATATTCATAACATACAACAGCTAAAATAAATAATTCCTAGATATACCAACAATACTAGATTAGTAAAATGGCATGATTTGGTTTTTATGGTATCTGAAGGTATGGTACCTAAAAAAACTTTTTTCTTTGGTGCCAGTCCTGGGGCTTGAACTCTGGGCCTGGGCCCTGTCCCTTAGCCTTTTTGTTCAAGGCTAGATCCCTACACTTGAGCCACAACTCTACTTCTAGCTTTTTGGTGGTTAATTGGAGATAAGAGTCTTACTAACTTTCCTTCCGAGGAAGGCTTTAAATTGCAATCCTCAGATCTCAGTCTCTTGAATTACAGGTGGAATAAAACATTAGCAAAGTTGAAGACACTACATAAAGACAAAAGTACAGACATAAAAAAAGAAATAGAAACAAAAATTGCTGTGATTACAGGCATTAGCCCCTGGCACCTGGCTGCAATAGTTTTTCTGTTTTAAAATATGACCTCAATATTTTTAGTACAGCTATATTGATTATATTATGAATCCCCCTGGGTGATTTTTTAAAAATATATTTTATTGTAACAGTGATGTACAGAAGGATTAAAGTTACATAAATCAGATGAGTACATTTCTTTTTTTGGGTCCGGTCGTGGGGCCTGAACTCTGGGCCTGGTGCTATCCTTGAGCTCTTCAGCTCAAGGCTAGTGCTCTACCATTTGAGCCACAGCACCACTTCCGGCTTTTTCCATTTATGTGGTGCTGAGGAATCAAACCCAGGGCCTCATGCATGCAAGGTAAGCACTCTACCACTGAGCCACCTTCCCAGCCCCTTGTTTCAATTTCTTGAAGTTCATTTCGATCAACATCATTTTATTTGATGATATGTACACAGCTATTGAGTCCTTGTGATCCTCTTCCATTATATAAATTAGGTTTAATTAGATAGCTGATAAAGAGAACACCACGTGCCGGGTGCCCGTGGCTCACACCTGTAATCCTAGCTACTCAGGAGGCTGAGATCTGAGGATTGTGGTTCAAAGCCAACCCGGGCAAGAAGAATCCATGAGACTCCTATCTTCAATTAACCACCAGAAAACCAGAAGTGGCATTGTGGCTCAAGTGGTAGAGTGCTCACCCTGAGCTGAAGAGTTGCAGGAACAGTGCCCAAGCCCAGAGTTCAAGCCAAGAGGGGGGGGGGAGGGAGGGAGGGAGAGAGAGAGGAAGAGAGAGAGGGAGAGAGGGGGAAGAAAGAGAGGGAGGGAGAGAGGGAGGGAGACGGAGAGAGAGAGGGTGAGAGAGGGGAGAGAGAGGAGAGAGAGAGAGAGAGAGAGAGAAAGAGAGAGAGAGAGAGGAGAGAACAAACACTATGCAGTATTCACGCAGGAAGAGAAGTTTATTTTAGCGAAGTTCTGCTCCACCGTGCATGGTGGAGAGGCATGGCTGAAGAGGGGAGCTGAGGTCCCAGCTGGGTTTAAGTAGGGAAGGGGAAGGGAGAGGTGTGGTCAGGTGAGGGAAGGTGACTGCCTCCAGGTGTGCCAGTTACCTAGGTAACACAGGTCCTTGGCAGCAACTTAGCCAAGAGGTGGGGAGGCCAGGGCCTGCATTGGGGTGGGGGTAGGGGGGCAGACATACTGTGAATATCCTCTTTTAATCTCACCATGTGAATATTTAGAGTGATGTTTAATTAATCATGTCCAAGTGTAATTATGTCTTTTACTATCCATTGGCTTTACTTGTAGGTTTACAGGCACATTCTAATAATTACAAAGCAGCCTGTTTCTGTTGGTCTGGCTTACTTTGTTTAATATAATTTTTCAACAACTTTCCATTTCCTTATGAATGGGGCAATGGCATTCTTTCTGATGGAAGCATAGAATTCCATTGAATATATATTTCTCACATTTCCTTGATCCAGTCTTCCACTGAGGGGCATCAGGGTTGATTCCATAGCTTAGCTAAGGTAAGCAATACTGCAATAAACATGGTTGTGCTGGTGGCCTCAGTGTGGCTGGTTTGTGGTCATTTGGATAAATGCCCAGCAGTGGGATTGCTGGGTCATAAGGAAGCTCAATGTTTAGTATTTTGATTTCCAGAGTGATTGAACAAGTTTACACTCCCACAAACAGTACAGTAGTGTTTACTTCTGGCCACATCTCCACCAGTATCTGTTATTGTTAGTGTTCTTGATAATGGCAATTCTAACTGGGGTGAGGTGGAATCTTCGTGTTATTTTGATTTACATTTCTTTTATGGCCAGAGATGTTGAACACCCATGGGTGAGGATTTTTTTTTTTGGGTCCGGTCGTGGGGCCTGAACTCTGGGCCTGGGCGCTGTCCCTCAGCTCTTCAGCTCAAGGCTAGAGCTCTACCACTTGAGCCACAGCGCCACTTCTAGCTTTTTTCTTTTTGCTTATGTGGTGCTGAGGAATCGAACCCAGGGGCTCAGGCATGCAAGGCAAGCGCTCTACCACTGAGCCACCTTCCAAGCCCATCCCATGGGTGAGTTTTAACCAAAATATTTTTATGTGTCTAACTTACCAATATTGCAGTTAGTGCTTAGGCCCCAGGAGTGAAAAAACTTGGGCTCAAGACATAGATGTCAGTTAAAATATAAGAGGCTGAAGCCGGGCGCCGGTGGCTCACGCCTGTAATCCTAGCTACTCAGGAGGCTGAGATCTGA
Source organism: Dipodomys spectabilis (assembly GCF_019054845.1). Lineage (NCBI taxonomy): Eukaryota > Metazoa > Chordata > Mammalia > Rodentia > Heteromyidae > Dipodomys > Dipodomys spectabilis. The sequence continues at coordinate 2,489,377 of NW_024870876.1, forward strand.
GAATCGCGGTTCAAAGCCAGCCCGGGCAGGAAAGACTGTGAGACTCCTATATCCAATAAACCACTAGAAAACCGGAAGTGGCGCTGTAGCTCAAGTGGTAGAGCGCTCGCCTTGAGCTGAAGAGCTGAGGGACAGTGCCCAGGCCCAGAGTTCAAGCCCCATAACCGACAAATAAATAAATAAACAAATATATCTATATATCTCCCATAACCGACAAAAAAATAAATAAATAAATATATCTATATATCTATCTATATATATATAAGAGGCTGAGTTAAATTAGAACTTGAGAGAAATAATTTCTTAGTGGGAGTAAAGCTATTGCATGAAATGTATTATTTGCTGTATCTCCATTGTAAGCGATAACTCTGGTGATTTCTCAGCCTCAGTTTTCAATTTAAAATCGCAGCAAGAATGGCTGCTTCATTGACCCATTAGATCTAAATGAAAAATCAAACCACAAGGTGACAAATCAGCATGGGGGCATGGCTGAGCGGTAAAGCACCCCAGGGTTCAATTTTCAGTACAGAAAGAACAAAACAATTTAAAAATGCACTAGGACAAACGTTCCAGTTAATGTTGGGTTCGAGTTCAGCGGGACCCCGGTGGCTCAGGCCTGTAATCCCAGCTACTCAGGAGGCTGAGATCTGAGTGTCCTGGTTCGAAGCCAGCCGGGAATGACAAATCAGAGAATCTCTTTTTAATCAAGAAAGCCAAGCGGGGCTTGACATGCCCCAAGTTCAAGTCTCGGTACGCACACAGGCCTTCGGGGGGTAACTTCCGTTGTTCCGGTTCAGGGCGGTCCCCAGAGGGGCGCTGCGCCTGGGGCTCGGGCTGGCTCTCCGCGCGCGCAGCCGTCCGGGACAGCCTTCCCACGATGCCTGCTGCGCGCGCACACGTCCGGGACAGCCTTCCCAGGGTCCCGGCTGCGCGCGCGCACACGTCCGGGACAGCCTTCCCAGGGTCCCGGCTGCGCGCGCTTCCGCACTGACGTCGCGGTCTCGGGGAAGTCACGCTCGCCCTCCCCGGCCCCCCCTCCAGCCTCTGCTTTGGACCCTTCCGGCTTCCGCCTTCCACGGACGGTCACGTGGCCCGCACTCACGTGACCTGCGCCCCTGTCATCCTGCGGCGGCTGCGGCTTCTTCCTACCTGTGCTGCCCTCAACGTCTCCGTGGTTCACGGTGGCCTCCACGCTCCTTCCTTGACTTTCCGCCGCTGCCCCAGGCTCTGGACCGGGCCGGAGACGCCGGTGTCCCAGCCCCGCTGTAGTCCCTACGGCCCGGACCGCCGCCCCCTCGCCCGCGTCCTTCGGGTGCGTCGTCGGGCCCCCTGGGGTCGGTAGGTCAGACGGTCCGCGTGTAATTTGGCCTCGGGCACCTGTCCAGGTGAGGTCACCCCGTCGGGTTCTCAGCTCTCCGGAGGCGTGCTGGTCCCTAGCCTCTTGACCCCTTCCGTCCTTGGCCGGCCCCAAGTGGTCAGATTTTTCTTCCAGGCCTCAGCCAGGTCTGCAAAACGGGAGGGCGGGAGGGGGTGGTGGGGCGCGGGGGGGGGGGGGTGTCGCTGTGATGGGCTCAGGGCCTCGCCTGTTAAAGGCACCAGGCGTGAGGTGCCCTGGGCCTCCCCAGGAAGGCCGCTGCTTGGTTCCATAGTTCTAGCTGGGCCCGGACCCAACCTGTTTATTCCAGAAATCCAGCAGCTCGCACTGCTTGTTTAGGCAGCAAATCCCAGATACAGAGATTAAGTTCCAAACAGACTAGTCATTGTGAACCCGGAATGGAATTTGGAGTATGATTTTCGTTTCTTTGAGGTTGAGGACCAAAACTTCTATTTAGCAAATGGAAACCTATGTTTTGTGTCATGATAAAATCAGGTCTAAACTTGTTTGCAAGTTTAAGGGTGAGAATTACTTAGAAGCTCATTATTATTGTAGGTTTTTCTCATCGGACTAAATTACCATTGTTGGTTCTATCTACATTGTAATAGATTTTTAGTTTCAGAAATGTCGCCCCAAATTGAAACAAATTGCATTTGAAAAGGGAAGAATCATTTTCTGAGAATTTACTTCCCCACCTTGTATATCTTATGTATAATGAATAATTTTAGAAACACATGATGGTTTCTAATGGGTTACTCCAAATGATGCTTAGTGAATGTTGATTAAGTACATGCAATACATGGCCTTATCTGTATTATACAGGTTTTTTATTTTTTCTTTGTCAGAAGAGGAAAGTTGAACTCAGTCATAAATTTAAAATAATGTTTTTAGCATATGAAGAGCCTTGAATCCAATCCTTAGCACCAAAAGAAAACTTTCCTTTTTTATTTTGTATCACTGTTCCATTCAGTCATGGTTTCTGATATCAGTTTCATAGCTGATAATTTAAAAAGTCTCAGTGTAATTATTAATGCTAATAAACTGTCCTGTAAAAGAAAAAGCCTATGGAGTACCATTTTATGGAGAAGTGTATAAGATTTGAGATGTACTAATGTTTTTAGGTAAGATATTTAACATTTTAGTTGAGTTCCTGGGAGAGACTAAACAATGATGATGAATAGTGGGAGTTTTGAAAAAAAAAAATTCCTGTTTTTACTTTGCACCTAAATTGACGATCTGCTGAAAACATTCAAGATCATAAAGTGTTGATGACCAAAATGGATATTCGAGGTGCTGTGGATGCTGCTGTCCCTACCAATATCATTGCAGCCAAGGCTGCGGAAGTTCGTGCCAACAAAGTGAACTGGCAGTCATATCTTCAGTAAGTACTAATTTGTGATCATCATGTGCTTTTGCATCAGACTTTTTCATGGTCACGCTTATATGAGGGAAAAAGTGAAATACATGCTAATAAATGTGGAAGAAGCATTTCCTCCTTCAGATGATTAGCCATCTTAGGGAAAGATCCTAGTGTGATGAAAATACACTAAGGTCTCTAATGGGGAACAGTTGCTCACAGTGTCTTTTTTTTATAATCTTCTTGGACAGGAAAGAAAGTCCGTTTGAATGAGTGGGAAGCATGGGAGGAATGTTCATTGCCTATGGAGGGAGGAAGAGGACCTGTGTGGCAGACCAGTGGGCCCTGGTGATCACAGTTGGGAGAAATGATTGCTAACACAGTGTAGATGTTTTTGAAGTTCTCCCCTTCTCCTATGCAAGGCCTCTTACTTGTGGGCCAGTGAGCTTAACCACTTAAATAACACCCTGAACTCTTTTAAGTTTTGAAGTCTGGATTACTGTGGTTCTTTTCAGTAGCTTGGTGATCTTCCGTTAATCACTTAGTTTCTTTGAGGTTCATTAAAGTGTGAAATGAGGATCTATATTCTACAGGCTTATGTTGAAATAGTATGTTTAAAGTATTTGTATATTTTTCTTTATTATAAAAATACTGTACAGAGGGGTTACAGTTACATGAGTAGGGTAATGAGTACATTTCCTATCGAGCATTGTTACTAGTATGTTTAAAGTGTTATCACAGTTGAGTACAAAGCATTAATGTGTTTGTTTCTTCCCCCTTTCTCTTGTGTGTATTGAGATTTACTGTACTGATATTTCAGTATTATGTATTTATTTGTAAAGTAAGCACTTAATCTTAAACATTTTATCATGTTAACTTTAGTTTCTATGTGATTATTTTAACGTATTTGTAACTGGAAATTCAGTTTAGGTTTGTGTATACATTTTGAAAAAACAAATTTAGAGATTTTTTTTTTTTTTTTTGGGTCCGGTCATGGGGCCTGAACTCTGGGCCTGGGCACTGTCCCTCAGCTCTTCAGCTCAAGGCTAGCACTCTACCACTTGAGCCACAGCGCCACTTCCGGCTTTTTTGTTTATGTGGTGCTGAGGAATCGAACCCAGGGCCTCAGGCATGCAAGGCAAGCGCTCTACCACTGAGCCACCTTCCCAGCCCCAAATTTAGAGATTTTTAAAAAATATTTTGAACAGTTTATTTTGTAGTAGGAAGAATATGATTCTTCTATAATTTTGTCAGCTATCATAGTGATTTGGGGCATTTTTTTTCTAGTCTTTGTGGCTATAAAAAGAATATACAGTAGCATCCTGAAAGGAACTCATATGGTATAAACACTTCATCTTACTTTAGTGTATTAACTGTGATACTAGAAATAGATCCAGGAGCTGATGTACACAGACAGGACTGGTAAGTCTACCCTTAGAAGTTTTTTGAAGGGAACAGTCCCTGAGTGGGGTTTTCAAGCATGAGTAGCATTTGGCTAAGAATGGTCTTTCAAGTAGAGCAGCCTTTGCCTGAATAAAGACAGGAAGGAGACAGTATGGTATGGTGGGTAGAAGTCATTCATGTTTTGCAGGTATCCAGTATAGAGAGCTGTGAGACATAGCTTATTGTGAAGGTTCTGGGTGCCCTTGGGTGAAGTGTGGACTTAATCCTTCCAGTCAGTGCTTTTATTGTATGTGTGTGTTCTAGTCCTGGAGCTTAAACTCTGTCTGGCCTGGGTGCTGTCTTTGAGCTGTTTTGCTCATACCAAGTGCTTTACCACTTGTGCTACAGATTCACTTCCAGCTATTTGGTGATTACTTGGAGATTAGAGTCTTACAGACTTTCCTGCCTGGGTTGGTTTTGAACTGGGATCCTCAGATCTCAGGCTGAGTATCTAGGATTACATGTGTGAGTGAGCAGCACCCAGATAAGTCAGTTATTTTATTTTATTTTTATTTTTGGGTTCGGTCGTGGGGCCTGAACTCTGGGCCTGGGCGCTGTCCCTCAGCTCTTCAGCTCAAGGCTAGTCCTCTACCAGTTGAGCCACAGCACCACTTCCGGCTTTTTTTCTTTTTGCTTATGTGGTGCTGGGGAATCGAACCCAGGGCCTCATGCATGCAAGGCAAGCGCTCTACCACTGAGCCACCTTCCCAGCCCCTAGTCAATTATTTTAAAGGTGATTTTATAGCCATGAAACTAATGATTGATTTGATGTCTAATAAGGAAGCTCAGTATGTAAAACAGATGAAAATGATAGTCGAATGGGGGTGAGTTATGTGTGCCTCAGAGCCTTTTTTTAATAAGGCCATTCACAATCCTAGTTAGGGTTCAAGGTTCAAGTTTAAAAATCACTTCTGGGGTGGGGTATGTAGCTCAGTAATACAGCACTTGCCTAGTTCAAATGAGACCCTGGTACCACAAGCTCCCCAGCACCATAACAAAAACAAAAAAAAACAGCCCTAAAAATAGGTGTTGTAGCTGTTGAAATTTTTAGTTTGGAGTGAGACTGTTAGATTTGCGTCTTGGTTTGATTATTTTGTGGATTGTGTTATGAGTAGACTTGGGAGTAACAAGTTTATATATGGAGAAGTAGCTGTAGTAGGTAAGATTGTTAGATTGGACAGAATTGGATAGATTTGAGAAAGTTTTAGTGATTAATGTATGGGCCTGAAAGAAGTCTAGGATGATTTTTAGATTCCTGCTTTTGAGGAACAGGGTTATTGTGGGGCCAGCGACTGAAGGAGAGGAGTTGGAGGAGAGGGAGGGTGGGGTCAGTTACTGGAGGAGGAGAAAGAGGAGGAGGAGGAGGAGGAGGAGGAGGAGGAGGAGGAGGAGGAGGAGGAGGAAGAAGAGGAAGATTTACTGAGGTTTACCTTGTTCCTTGTATCTTGCCATTGTATAAGTCCCCTGTAAAATTAGGATTCTGAGTTCTGTTTTGTAATTTCTTTGGTCAAAAGTGTGTTTAGATTAAAAATGAGTTCCATGTTTATAAAGCCTGAATTTGTTTATAATGTAAATAGAATAATATTGTTGCTCATAAAGCGCTAACAGGACTTTCTCAAGCTTTGGTATTTGGAATGTTTTTAGTGATGAGGTGGTTTTCAGTTGCTTTCTCTTCTGTTTTTCCTGTGCTTGGAATTTGGAAGAACAGACGGGTACTATGTAAATTGTATTCTCCCTTCTTTCATAGTTTTGTCCTTTATTCTTTTACCCATTTCATATCTTCCTTTCCTTTCCCTTTTGCTTCCTTTCAGCTTTTCTTTTTTTTTTTTTGTCGGTCGTGGGGCTTGAACTCTGGGCCTGGGTGCTGTCCCTCAGCTCTTCAGCTCAAGGCGAGCGCTCTACCACTTGAGCTACAGCGCCACTTCCGGTTTTCTGGTCGTTTATTGGAGATAGGAGTCTCACGGTCTTTCCTGCTCGGGCTGGCTTTGAACCGCGATCCTCAGATCTCAGCCTCCTGAGTAGCTAGGATTACAGGCGTGAGCCACCAGCGCCGGCTTTCAGCTTTTCTTTTTTGTGCTGGTACTAGGGCTTGAACTCAAAACCTAGACATTGTCCCTGAGCTTTTTTGCTCAAGGCTAGCACTCTACCACTTGATCCACTTCCAGGATTTTGGTGGTTCATTGGAGATAAGAGTCTTATGGACTTTTCTGCCTGGGCTGGCCTGAAACATTGATCCTCAAAGCTCAGGCTGAGTAGCTAGGATTATAGGCAAGAGCCACTGGCATTCAACTCCACACATTTCTTTAAAAAAACCCTCTCCTCTGTGTCTAAATGAGTAGCATCGTCGTATTCTTGCTAGGCCTAGGAAATGTTGTGGGAAGAAAGTTATGTTAACACCAGTGAATATAATGGTAAATTGTGTTTGGCTCATACATCATTTAGTGAGTACCAGTGAAGAGTGGAAATCAGTAGACGAAACCACCTATAATAGCAAACACGGCTCCTATGGATAAAACATATGGAAATGAGCGACTATGTAGTATGTATCGTGGAGAACAATATCGAGGGATGAGTTGGATAGTACAATTCCAGTTAATCCTCCAACTGTAAATAGGAAAATAAATCCTAGAGCTCATAGTATGGCTGGGGATCATTTGATATTTCCTCCATGCAGTATAGCTAGTCAGCTGAAGACTTTTATCCCTTTGGAATGGCAATGATTATAGTGGCCGATGTAAAATAAGCTCGTGTATCTACGTCTATTCCTACTGTGAATATGTGATGTGCTCATACGATAAATATTACATGTTAACTATGTGCCTGTTTTTGACCTTGTTGACCTTGTTGATATGGATCTCTGATGGGTGGAAATGTGCCTTCTTTAAAATACCTTACAGATTGGTGAGAGCTAGACATGACATGTAGTTAGTCAGAGAATTTTGCATCATGGAAACATGTAGAAACATGTGGAAACATATAGAAGAGTTTCCAGTGTGAGAGTGGCAATGTGTTATTTTTCCTTCATGAGTTAATATGTTGTGGAAATAAAGGATTTAAACGTGTTTATATGTAATTAAGCTTTTTACCTAACTTGAGAGTACAGAAATGAGTGGGTATGTTTCTAGCCACACTGGAATCCAATTTTATTTATATATATATATATATATATATATGTATGTACATACATATATATATGAATATATATTTTTTCCAGTACTAAGGTTTGATCTCAAGCAGTAGTCACTTTACTGCTGAGATACATCTTCTGTCCTCCTCCCCACTCCCACTGGTTGTTTTTGAGATAGGATCATGCTTCCTGCTCAGGTGTGTATCTGGACACCTGTCTGTCGGCCTGTTTTAGGTAGGTAGGATGACAGCTATCACACCTAGGTTCTTTCATTGAGATGGAATATTTCATATATATATATATATATATATACGTATTTTTTTTTTTTTTGCCTAAGCTTGCCTTGTACTATGATCCTACCAATCTCAGCCTTACAGGTGGCTAGGGTCATAGTGAGCACTGTGTGTGTGTGAGAGAGAGATGATACTGGAGATCACTATAGAAAAATAACTGTCTCTTTTGGGTAAAGAGTAAAGCAGAGGGAATTTTATTACCGTGCCATTGAAATGAAACTGTTGGGAAAATTTCTTGTTATCTATTGATTTCTCAGGGTCAAATAAAAACTCAGTTTCAGTTTGGCGATGTGAGACCCTGTTTCGATTTTGTATCCTTTTGTGATTATCTGTCTGCCTTCCTACCTACCTACTACCTGTGCCTTACTGAGGCTTAAACCCAGGGTACTGTGTGTGTGCCTCTACTACTGAATTAAATTCTTTAACCCTTTAAAGATGTTTTATTTTGAGATAGGCTCTCACTAAATTGCATAAAGCAGGCCTTGAACTTGTGTATTATATATAATATACATAATAATATGTTTATGTTATATATATATATATATATATATATATATATATATATATGAGACAAAGGAAATATATACCAAGGGCATTGCAAATAATGTCTGGGAGCCCTAGGAACAGTTAGCAGAACACATGTAGCTAAGGTTTGGAAGAACTTGGAGTGGTTAGGGGAGCTTCAACTAGTTTATGTTGGCTCCGTCTGATCTGCTTCATGCCAGCATGTGTCCTAAGGTACCTAAGGCTTACAGAAGTCAAGCATGGCTGTTCTGTTGACCTGTCTTTTATTTTAAAGAGTATCTTTCAGGAGACGGGGACATGGCTCAAATTGTGGAGAATCCTGAATTCACCTCCCAGTACTGTCTAATTTTTTAAAAAAAAATTTTGCTTTAGAGATTAGAATGAGGATGGAGAGATATTTCCTTGATATATTTTATAGTACTGGATGAGTGCAAAGGTTGGGAGGTGAAGCTAGCTTAGAGCTGTAGATGACTGAGTCAGTGGTAATGATGAAAAATTTGTTTCTGTATAGAGGTGAAGACAGTTGGAATGAATTTCTGTGAGAGGGAAGACAGGACTGTAGATTTGAATTCTTATGAAGTAAAGAATTTGGGAAAAAAAAAAACCCAACAAGTTTATAGGGATCAAACCATGAGGAGAAGTCTTGAAGAACAAAGCTGAAATGCTGAAAGACAGGATGGGAAACAGAGAAGTGTGGGATGATTTCTGAGTGGAGAAAAATTCATAATGGAGAGATTATTTTTTCAGAGAGGAAGAGGATAACTTGAACAAATAACAAAAACCTGGAGGACATGATCGTAGAAGTTCATTGTGAACTGGCTTTGGTTGTGGTGAATTAGAAGGCCAAGCAATATTTTTGCTTGGGAGGAGGAATGAAGGATGCTAAATGATGACATTTTATTGACTGCTTCCTATGGACCAGATGCTATTTAACTATTTTATTTGAATTGTGTATTTTTACCTCAGTACAAGTCCCTTGAAAACATTATAATTACATTTTGTAGATAAATTACATTTTGTAGAGGTTTGAACTGAAGCTTTGAACTGAAGCATGGCTCTTAGCAAGGCCTCAGTCAAAACTTGTAGTTTACTATGATCAAAAGACAAACTTACAAAGAACTTAGTGATCTTAATTAGCTTTATTTGTAATTCAAGAATCACACTTCATTTCATAAAATAAGTAAGTATTCTGATGGGCTTAGCAAAAGAGATTAGTTTTATAGACAAAGGCTGAAGAATGCAGAAAAATTTCAAGGTTACACTCCTCCTGAGGTATAGGGACAGAAATAACAGTAGAAAAATAATTCTCTTTTGGATAAAGAGTAGAGCAGGGGGAATTTTATTACCATGCCATTGAAATGAAACTGTTAGGGAATTTTCTTGTTATCTTTTCATTTCTCAGGGTTAAATAAAAGCTCAGTTTCAGTTTGGTGATGTGAGACTCTGTTTTAATTTTTAGTTAGTCTTTTGAGGTCCAGTGCAGGGACCTATCCCAAAACAATGGCCTCCTACAATTTTTATTGAACACTATCACAGAGAGAGCAAGGAGATTAGGATTCACTCTGTCCTTTGCTCACATTGGCTGTCCATCTCTGATTGAATAAAATAACTTATTTTTATTTTCTAGGGGCCAGATGATATCTGCTGAAGATTGTGAATTTATTCAAAGATTTGAAATGAAAAGAAGTCCTGAAGAAAAGCAAGAGATGCTTCAAACTGAAGGCAGCCAGGTGATCCACATAGATACTTTGTTGTGATGCATACTTGCAAAGCCATTCTAGAAAGGGTTGAAAAGATAGCTGAGTAGTTGAGTGCCCGATAAGAATGCACAAAGTCCTGTATCCTGTGTTTAACCTTCAGTATAAAAATAAAAATCACAGAAAAACTTAAGGACTATATGACATTACAATGTAGGTATGCAATTGTGTGTGTGTGTGTTTGTGTGTGTGTGTGTGTGTGTATGTGTGTGTGTGTGTGTGTGAGAGAGAGAGAGAGAAAGAGAGAGAGAGAGAGAGACTGGAGATCAACTCAAGGCTTTACATATGCCAGACAGGGTTTGTACTGCTGAACTCCACAGAAAGTGTTTTATTATTTTCAGTTTTCTTTGTTAATTTGGGGGACAAATGTTATGTTGGGTGTTTATTTTTGTATCCTTTTTTGACTATCTGTTTATCTGTCTGCCTGTCTACCTACCTACCTAACTACCTACCTACCTATCTATCTACCTATGCTGTACTGAGGTTTAAACTTGGGGTACTGTGTGTGCCTCTACTATTGAACTAAATTCCTTTTTTTTTTTTTTGAACTAAATTCTTTAACCCTTTAAAAATGTTTTATTTTGAGATAGGCTCTCATTAAATTGCCTAAGGTAGGCCTTGAACTTGTGAACATTTTGCCTTGGTTTTGCCTCCATATCAGGGTCTTTTCTACATTTAAAAACATACAAAATTTAGACCTTGTTAGAAGGATTTCTAAGGGGAATCTATTTCAAAATATATGGAGTTCTAAAACTAGCTTTTCCTTTACTTTCCTCTCCCCTCCTTCCTTCCCTCCTTCCTTTCTTTCCTACCTTCTTTCCTTCTGCCTTTCCCTTTTTCTTGGTTCCTGGGGCTTGATCTTAGGGCCTGGGTGCTGTTCCTGAGCCTTTTCATTCAAGGGTATGGCTTTATCATTTGAACAACAGCTTCACTTCTGGCATTTTTGGTGGTTAATTGGAGATAAGCATCTCCTGTACTTCCTGCCGGGGCTGGCTTTGAACTTTAGTCTTCAGATCTTAGTCTCCTGAGTAGCTAGGATTACAGGCATGAGCTACCAGTGCCCAGCAATATTTTTCTACTCCATATTCTTCATAGTTATATTTGAAATACCTAAAATAATTAAATATTTGAATTTATAGGGTCTATTCATGAAATTGTATTTTAATAATTGACTTATGAAGTTTTGGTACCTTTTTTAAAGTATATAAAGATTTTGAATTTATAAGATTTTTGCACTTCTTGATTGACCAATACTGCTTCTGTGTGTATGTTTGTGTATTTGTGTATGTATGTATATGTGCATGTGTGTATGCATGCTCTAGGTATTCAACACAAGGCTATGTGCCTGCTAGGCATGGCTTTACTACTTATTCAGAAAAATCTATTAACAAAAAGTCTATTAACATTTGCCATATTTGTACCAAACATGGTTTTCTTATTACCTTTGAATTGCTTTAGAGTTCTTTAATATACAATAGTTTGTGTTTGTATAGTTACATATATTGATATTTTACTTTCGGTTGTGATTTGTTTGTTGTATAAAAATAAAATGCTATTAAGTCAGAAAGAGAAAATAAGCATTAGTTTGCCTGATAGTTTCCTGTTTAAGATGGAACCTGTGGCTCAGTGGTAGAGTGCTTGCCTTGCATGCATGAGGCCCTGGGTTCGATTCCTCAGCACCACATAAGCAGAAAAAGCCAGAAGTGTTCACTGTGGCTCAAGTGGTAGAGCACTTGCTTTGAGCTGAACAGCTGAGGGACAGCACCCAGGCCCAGAGTTCAGGCCCCATGACCGCTGTTGACAATATGCCTATGGCTTTTAAAAATTATTGGGTAGTTTTCCATTTAGTGAAAATGTAGTTTTCCATGTACAGCCATATGTTTTAAACCATATTTCCCCACATATCTTAGTAACTTTCATTTTTTCCCTCTGTATTGAAATCAACGTTTTTAATTATTTCCTCATTATAAGTTCTAGGATATGATTGTTGGTCAAACAACTTGATGTCTATAAGGGTTTTTATACATATCATAAAAATGCTCTCTTGATAATTGACCAATTTGTAATGCCTGTCAGCAATATGTGGGTATGTCCACATTCACCAGGAACATGGACATGCCCACAGAGTGCCCACCAGGTTCCTGGATATCTGGGCCCCTAGGTACTAGTACCTACTTTGGATCAGTTGTGGGGCTTGATCTCAGGGCTTGGGAGCTATACCTGAGCTCTTTTGCTCAAGGCTAGTGCTCCACCACTTTGAGCCACAGCTCCTCTTCCTTCTAGTTTTCTGGTGGTTAATCTGATCTAAGAGTCCCATGGTCTTTCTTGCCCAGGCTCGCTTTGAACTGCCGTCTTCAGATCTCAGCCTCCTGAGTAGCTAGGATTATAGGCATGAGTCACCAGTGCCCTGCTATTATTGCATTCTTGTCATTTTGATAGGTGAAATGGTATCTTAGTACAATAGTGTAACACATTTTAAAGTGGATTTTGGTCTCTTTTTTTTTTTTCCCTCTGGGTGGTTGCATCTCATATTCTTTACTGTTATATAGAAACGTGTATATACTTAATTGATTTGTCAGATTCCTTTATGTGATAAATATATTAGTTCTGTGTATGCCCTTGTTTCCAGCTCATTTGGTGAATTTTAAACTTGGTTAAATGGTACATTAATGAAGTTTTAATTGTGCCATTAAACTTACTCCCTTCTTCCTTTGTGGTGCTAGCTGTGGATATGTCATCCTTTGGGAAAGCTTCCCTGTCCCAGATGCATGTGCATCAGAGGGGACTTCTCATTCAATGTTTATTCAGCATGTGGGTACTGAGGCCCCGTTAAGCACACAATTAGACTGAGGAAAATGTGTTAGTAAAGTTGTTAGTAAGTGAAGGCTCTTCCCTTCAGGAATTAAACTATAGGCTCTTTCTTAATTGCAGTGTCTATGTGATGGATCTTTTATGGATTGTGCCAGGAAATAAGCATTTGTTTTATTCAAAAAAATTGACAGTATATCTGAAAAGCTAAAATAGCAATGCTGTGGGTAATTCATACTTTGTTTTGTGAAAAAGAGTATAAGTATACTTTAATGTTATTGACTAAAATATCCAATTATTCATTACTTTTAGCTTTCTAAATAATTTGAAGTTTATCATAGGTGTATTTTCTAATCTCTATAAAGTTCCACTCTTTTTTTATTAATTAATTAATTAATTTTTACTGTGAGAATCCCATACACAGGAGTAAAGTTCCACTCTTGAGTATGGTAGGTAGACTGTTCACAGAAGATACAACTCAGATCAGAATGAGTATGAGTTTTGACAAGATATGTACTCCTACAGCGTGATCTCATCAAGACTGATGCTGTACTACTTGAGCCATGCTTCCAGCCCTGGCATGATCTTTGTTACATGCTATATGCTGCTGTTGAGGATTTACTGAGTGAATCAATACTGAATGAAGTATACTTTAATTTATATGCCCTTACGTGCTTTGAAAGGGTTTTCAGATCATACCTATTATTGAATACAGTTGGATACATCAGAGAACAGTTTTAATTGTGTTGTATTTGATTTTTATACTGATTTTAAACATAAAACCTAGCATAAACCTAGCTGAGTTTTGCATGGCCTTCTAACAAGATGTAATTCCCTTGCCCACAGATTTTTTGCTGAAGGAGCCTGGTAGATTGAAGGAGCCCATATACAATTTGTTCTGATTCTCACAATAGTGTTGGGAAAATTAGAGGCAACTTGTTTGTTGTTGGATGCAGTTTTATTGAGTTCCCAAGAGAGATCATGTAGTTGATATATTGTAGAATAGAGAGGGATCAGGACCCTTCTGCTTACAGTCTCTAGTACTCTGGTTCTGCTGTTTTGCTTCCCAGTAAGTGTGCGCGCACACACACACAAACAAAATAAAATAGTTACTTTTGTCTATATAACTTTGTGCTGTCATGAATAATCAAGAGTTGCTTAGTGCCTAGGTGTATCTGTTTTAAGCATAGCAAACATTTTGAAGTTTAGCACTAGAAATGATCAAATGATCAAAAATCTGATGAAGTCATATGGTCCTTTATCATGACAATAATTATAAAAGAAATACATTTTCAGCAATTCTGTTTGCTAATTGCATTTGTATCCTCTTTGATGAAAGAAATATTTTACAGAATTTCATTAAAACGGGGTTTGCAACAATTAACATTAATTTCATGTTTTTTTTCCTAGTGTGCTAAAACATTTATAAATCTGATGACTCATATCTCCAAAGAACAGACGGTGCAATACATACTAACGATGGTTGATGATATGTTACAGGTAAGTATATTCTTTTTTATTTTATTTTATTTTTTTTGGTGCTAGTCCTGGGGTTTGAGCAGGGCCCTGAATACTGTCTCAGAGCTTTTGTGTTCAAGGGTGCTCTACCACTTGAGCCACACTTTACTTTGAAGTACTTCACTGAGGCTGTTCATCCTCCCTCATTGAGTTTCTTTGTTTGGCATGCAGGGTATTCACATATCAAACATTGGTATTGGTAGAGGCATCTGAGTAACTTTAGGAACAGCAGAGAAGTATAGGCAGAGAAGTATAACATAATTTCATCCCTTTTTATTTTTTGGTTGGTTGTAGGGCTTGAACTCTGCCTGGGTGCTGTCCCTGAGCTCTTCAGGTCAAGGCTAGTGTTCTACCTCTTGAGCCACAGTGCCACTTCCAGTTTTCTGAGTGGTTAATTGGAGATAAGTGTCTCATGGACTTTCCTGCCCGGGCTGGCTTTGAACCATGATCCTCAGATCTCAGCCTCATAAGTAGCTAGGATTAAGGGTGTGAGCCAGCGGCACCTGGCAGTTTCATTACTTTTGATTTAAAGTAATCGTAGTAATTAAACAATTTTGATTTGTAAAATATGTCTCTACTACCATCCCTACCCTCTGCCCATAATAATATCAGTGACTGACAAGTAGTATATATACATAAAGTGGAAAAAGAACACATACAGATGATCATAAAATGGAAGGTTGGGAAGCTGCACAATCGGTACATTCTTCAGTACAGTTCTGTGAGATTAGTAATATAATTTCTTTTCTGTTTAGGAAAATCACCAGCGTGTCAGTATTTTCTTTGATTATGCAAAACGTAGCAAGAGTACTGCATGGCCCTACTTTCTGCCAATGTTGAATCGCCAGGATCCCTTTACTGTTCATATGGTAAATTTTAATCACATTTTGTGTGTGTGTGTGTGTGTGTGTGTGTGTGTGTATCATATTGTTCAGTAAAGAAAGGACATTGCTTGAGACAGTGTCTGGATTGTAGATAACTGTAGATAATTGGATAATGATGAATTCATTAACATCAAAGTACATGGTGAAGTCATGTATGTAAAAAGTTCATGGTATCAATAAGAGGATAAAGGATATTTTACTATGTAGAAATTAAATTTTTCTTTGAAAAAGCTACTGAGTTGTTTTAATTAAGTAATGAATTGCCTTTTTGTATCTTAAGCACTTTTGTTTTAAACTTAGTGAGAAGGGCTCTAATGTATGAAGGATCTTTTTTTTGGGGCGGCCCCGGGGTGGGGGGTGGAGGGTCTGGTTGTGGGGCCTGGACTCTGGGTCTGGGAACTGTCCCTCAGCTCTTCAGCTCAAGGCTAGCTTTCTTCCACTTGAGCCACAGCGCCACTTCCAGCTTTTTTCTTTTTGCTTATGTGGTACTGAGGAATCGAACCCAGGGCCTCACGCATGCGAGGCAAGCGTTGTACCACTGAGCCACCTTCCCAGCCCATGAAGAATCTTTTATGGAGTCCAGAGAAGTAAGGAGAGAATAAACCATTGTATAAACAAGCCCTTTTTATTTCCAGTGAAGTGGGATTATGAGCGTGATGTGGAGGGAACAGGCAGGAGCTCTGGAGGTTTCTCATTTCAGTGGAAGTCTTTAATTTTTTATGTCAAAGGTCATGGTCTCCAAAATATTTTTGTCCAATTTGTCTTCCTTTTCCTTTCCTCTTTCCCTTGCTCCCCTCTTCTCCTTCTCTTTCTCTTTCTCTTTCTCCTTCCCTTCATGGCCCTCTTCTCTTCCTCTTCATCATCCTTCCTTATATATTTATATTTATATTAGTGTATATATATATATATATATATATATATATATATATATATTTTGTCGGTCATGGTTGTGGGGCTTCAACTCTGGGCTTGGTCGCTGTCCCTGAGCTCTTCAGCTCAAGGCAAGGGCTCTACTGCTTGAGCCACAGTATCATGTCTGGTTTTCTGGTGGTTAATTGGAGATAAGAGTCTCACGGACTTTTCTTGCCCAGGCTTGCTTTGAACTGTGATCCTCAGATCTCAGCAGTAGCTAGAATTACAGGTGTGAACTACAGGTGCTCAGCTTATTAATATATTTTTATATCTGATATATTGAAATATTTGTAAAAAGAAATTAAAAAGGAGGACTCGTGAAATAAACTGCACATTAATTAAAAAAAATCTCCAGGAATGTATGTTTTGACTATTTGGATGTTCAGATGTTGTCTTCCTAGTGTTATAAAACTAACATATATACAGGTAAGGCAGCGTTTACATTAAATGTACAGGTGCAGCCAAGTCCTAAGTAAGTTTTTTTTTGTGTAGTACTGGGAACTGAACCCAGGCTTTGTTGATGCTAGGCAAACTGCGTGCTATTGAGCTGCATTCCCAGCCCTATATTAACTTTTTTATTTTTAATCTGTCATGGGGCTTGAATTCTGGGCCTGGGTGCTGTCCAGAATATTGGATGGGGGAGGGGGTGGGCGTGTAATGTCATAAAGTTTGATTGTGGTAATAGTCACACAACTTCAAAAGTACATTACAAACTGCTGAACTACAAATGGATGAGTCTTATGGCATGTGAAATTTATTTTAATGAAGCTTCTTTTTTGTTTTTTTTGGTCAGTCATGGGGCTTGAACTCTGGGCTTGGGTGCTGTCCCTGAGCTCTTCAGCTCAAGGCAAGCACTCTACCACTTGAGCCACAGTGCCATTTCTGTTTTTTTTGGTGATTAATTGGAGATAAGAGTCTCGTGGACTTTCCTGCCCTGGCTAGCTTTGAACTGGGATCCTCAGATCTCAGCCTCCTGAGTAGCTAGGATTACACGCGTGAGCCACCAGCGCTCCGCATAACTTTTTGATATATAAATGACTTTAGCTAATATGTACTGATATGGTTTATACTAGCTGTAGAAATGTCAGAGTTATTTATCATTATCTTTTTGTTTATGATAATATTTTCAATCTCTGTGTTCTTAACAGGATTCTTTTTAATTCAGTTGTTTATTTTGTGAAGGTTTTTTGATGGTCTTAAGATGAATCCTAAATTTCACTTTTAAAATGCAAAAAGGGAATGTCATGACATTCTTAGAACCCAGCTAGTTTTAGTTTATTTTAAAAGAAGTATTTAAACAGTGCATTTTGAATGTGTTTCAAGATAAGTTAAAAAATTTCTTTTTGCAGGAATTGAGTGTGACAGAAATCATTCAGCAAAGTGGCTACAAGTCCTGGTTTTTAAGGTATGCAAAATGATTTTAAGAATCAATATTATATTCAGATGTTTCTTATTCATTTTTAGGCAGCAAGAATTATTGCCAAATTAGCAGCCTGGGGGAAAGAACTGATGGAAGGTAGTGACTTAAATTACTATTTCAACTGGATAAAAACTCAGCTGAGTTCACAGGTAACATAAATTTCTTTTAATATTTTTGAAAGGAACATAACATTCATGTTCCTTTAAGCTGTATTGAATTTGATAAATATGCTGAACTACTACTCATGGGTGTGGTTACATTTGGGCTTTACTTGTTCTTTCTTCAGTTATAATTTAAACCTTGCTGCCTTTTCTGCACTTGGGTTTCCCGTTCTTGTTTTTCAGTGGTAAGGGAAAGTTTTCCTTCTAGGTGGCTGCCGAGATTGTATAGCTTGGAGAAATGAAAGGATCTACAGAACAACAATAAGCTGCCCCCATGAGGCTCCTGATATAGGAAGAGAAGTGGTCCAGCAGGAGAGAGTGGCCTGGCCAGCTCTAGGACAAGAAGCTTCAGGCACACTTCTCCATCTGTCTCAGGAATCTGAACCAACAAGATTTGTCTGAGAAATATTGGCTTCTTGGAGAGCTCTCAAAGTTTTTAATGAGGTCTGGTCAGCTAACCAGGCTAAGCTGTTCAGCTGGTTGTGCCAGTAAACAAACTGGTCTTGAGTGCTGCCATGGGAATTTCCAAGTGCATGCAGAACATTATAGATCAATAGTGAATATGCTTGTCTTTTTCTTGACCAAGTGTCTGTTCCAGGTTTCCAGGTATCCCTGAGTAAGATTGGACTTGTTCAGTCCAACTGTGAGATGATGAATGAGCAGTGGCTCATTCTCCACAGTGTACCAGTGTGATCATGGGATTCAGCAGCTAAGCCCAAATTGAGACATGGTATCTACTTATTGATGGTTTTGGTTGCTTTTAGGTCTCTCCAGCTATGTTTTTCCATGGAAGAAGATAACTGTTTAGGAACCTAACAAATTTTTTTACATTTTTTCCTTATGGTTGCTTAAAATAGGACAAAAGATGGGGCATTTGAGATGGTCCTTCAGGGTGTTTCTTTTAGGCTTCCAGCAACTGTTATGTGAGGGTAGAGGCTTGGTGGGAATATACTCAGAAAAGGAGAGAAAGGGAGGTGAGTGGAGAAGAGTATTCTGGGGATAGAAAAGGTACAAGAGAATGAGATTTTGCTGTGGAGGTTGTGACATGGGAGAATAACAACAGGAGAAATAATATTGATACTTATAGTACTGTATTAATAATATTTAATTTTTTGGAAAGTTTAATTTTTAATTAAGGCAACGAATAGTAGATTTTAATTTGAAGGATTGAAAGATGCCATGATATTTTGCTTAGATTCACTTTTTGTCTTATTATTGCATGCTTTTTTGGGGCTAATTGCCTTTTTTTTTTTTGGTACCAGTACTCAGGGCCTAGGTCCTGTCAGCCTTTTTTTTTTCCCCTCAAGACTGGCAGTTTACCACTTGTGCCGCAGCTTCACTTCCAGCTAGTAATAGTTATTTGGAGATAGGAGTTTCATGGACTATCCTGGCTGGGCTGGCTTCAAATTGGGATCCTCAGATCTCAGCTCCCTGAGTAGCTAGCATTACAGGTGTGAGCCCCTTATGCCTAGCTCGCTAATTTCCTTTTATGTTTGGATAAAGGTATTTTGGAGTGAATTTGTTAATTTGAATGGAATTAAAATTTTAAAATGTCAATAGAATCAATTTTAACTTCTTATTGACTCAATTTTATAAAGTGTTTTTATAAGAACCATCAGTTTGCAGATTTTACTGAGTTTGGAAGGTATGTAAAATATGAAAAATAGGTGTGTGAAAATGAGATTTTAAGTCTCTAATAAATGTATGTCCCTTGGAATCAGAATGCTTAATTAATTAGGAAATACTCCCTTTCCCTTTTGATCTTTTCCCTTTTTTGATCTTTTTCCCCTTTTAAAACTATCTGTCCTTTTCAATAAACTCCATTTTTATTTTACTGTTATTTTTCTGGTTGGGCTCAGATGTAACTGAACTCATACAATGAAAACTGGTAGGGAAGAGACTACTATAGTAGGAGCACTGTCTTTTTGGGCAGTTTCACTGTAGCTTTTCCTCATGGCAGTGTCATTTGTCTTGTGCCTCAGATGATTTGTCGTTCCTAAATGATTAACATGTGTTTCATGCTCACATGGTGGTAACAATGTCCAATAAGTGGGGGAAAATATTTCTCTCTTTACTAGTGGTAGGTAGGAAGTATTGCAGTGTCTAGAACAGCCTTCATCAGAATCAAACTACTTTGTATTAGATAAATGCTTTCTAAGACCTTTTCCGCATTTCTCTTAGTGCACTGTTTTTAACCACAGTCTTTGGCTTTTATTTGTGCAGTAGTGTTTCTGCTTTGCAAGGCCTTCTATTTCAAGGTGCTTCTTCAGGGTACAGCCAGTCTGTCCTTGCTTCTGAGTTTGAGCACTGCTTCTGCTTGGCTCTCTGATCTTGTTCTCTCCTTTGCCCTGAACAGAAACTTCTTCCATGGTTAAGTTTTAGAACTTATTTATTTATTTTTGTGCCAGTACTGGGGCTTGAACTTAGAACTTAGAGCTCTTGCTTGGCTTTCTTGCTTCTAGCTGTCCCTTTACCACTTGAACTATACCTCTACTTTCGAGGTTTTATTTTCTGCATCAGTCAAATGTTGTGTAATAGTGCTGTATGTGGAAAGTCTCCTTTTCTTTACCATAAATGCTTTCTCCTTCATGTAAAAGGATTCATGATTCTGGCAGAATTAAACTTTGAAAAGCCTAAGTTTTGCAATTTTGGGTATTTTGTGTTCTTTTATGTTATTGTGGCAAATTTTGGAAGATAGCTACTTTATTATCCACTAAGTGCCTGGCAATTCAATGACTATACTTAGTAGTTACTGAATAAAACGAAGTACACATTTTCTTTTAGAAATTCATTATCACTTTTCTCTTGCACATTCAGCCTTTGAATTTCTACCATATATTTTCTTCAGTCATTTCTACGTAACATTTAATTTTCATGATAACTTGTTAGCTTTGTTATGCATAACCAGATTTTAAGTTCATATAGTATCTTCCTCTTTTTTTTTTTTTTTTTTTTGGGTCCGGTCGTGGGGCCTGAACTCTGGGCCTGGGCACTGTCCCTCAGCTCTTCAGCTTAAGGCTAGCGCTCTACCACTTGAGCCACAGCACCACTTCCGGCTTTTTTCTTTTTGCTTATGTGGTTCTGAGGAATCGAACCCAGGGCCTCAGGCATGCAAGGCAAGCGCTCTACCACTGAGCCACCTTCCCAGCCCTAGTATCTTCCTCTTATCAGGCACCTATTTCACAAAGTTTTGCCACTACTGGCATAGTCAGTATATGCCAGTCTTCTGAAAAAGCAGTCTAGTTACTAAATCCTGAGGGAAATTTTTGCTAGTTTCACTTGTGAAACTTAGCCAGAGCTTAACATTCAGTTTGTAATGTTTTTACTAGTTTCTTGATTAATGTATTATCTGGAAGAGTATAATGACAGAATATTTTATATCTTCATGCTTTTTGTAAAGTAGAATTAGTGAAAAATTGTGAAAAAAATAGCAAAGTGTAAAATTCACTTTGCCCTTTTTTGGGTAAGCTGGTAAATTAGGGCAAAATTAAAAACAAAACTAAGTAATAAGTCATTTATTTTGCAATAGAAACTGCGTGGTAGCGGTGTTGCTGTTGAAACAGGAACAGCCTCTTCAAATGATGTAAGTACATCCCTGCTTAATTCACCAGCTTCCTAACACTCAGAAATACATTATTTTGATTCTCAGCCATTTATAGTTTTGAAAGTGTTTGCCAAAATGTAAGCCCATGGTGTTGATATGTTATCTGTCTCCAGTCAGTATAATTGTATTGAAAAACTATACACAGATATATGTGGTCTCTAGTGATTGTTTTTTTCCCCCCTGTGGGAGACTTGAGACTTGTCCTTCCTTGTTTCTGTTTTTTTTTTTTTTTATTTTCCATTTTAGATCTGAGAGTCAAAGCAAGAATCTGAATTCAAATGCAGGATTGGAATAAATAATCATTAGGCTACTGTCCTTATACTTCATTTGTCTTATAAACTACAAAAGAGGACCAGTGAATCAAAACTTGGTAGGAATTCAGCTAACTGATGGCCCTAAACACACCCTGTGCTGTGCTGCTCAGGGATTGTGTGGAGTCCACCTCCTTCTTCATCCCATTGTCTTTTCTTCGTGCTAGAACTAGGGCTTGACCTCAGGTCCTGGGCACTGGTCCCTTGTCTTTTCTGCTCAAAGCTAGCATTCTCCCACTTGAGCCACAGCTCTACTTCTGGCTTTTTGGGAGCTAATTGGGGAGTGAGTATCTCATTGACTTTCTTGCCCAGTCTTGCCTCCAATTGTGATCCTCATGTCTCAGTGTTTTGAGAAGCTAGGATTATAGGCATGAGCCAACAGTGCCTGGATTTTCTTCCAGTCTTTACTCACATTTGTATGGAGGTTTGAGCTTAAAAGTTAAGATAAATTATAGTCCTCTATGTTCCTTTCTTGGGTAATATTATTTTTCTCAGTTTGGACTGGTTTAACTTTATGCTCTAAGGAATCTACTCTAAGCCTAAGAACTAGACACCGTTTAGACAAGTAAGGATGGGCATGATTTGGGACCAACTGAGGTTAAAAAAAAAAATACAGGTGCATTGAGCTTTAATAAAGTTGAGAATACCTCTGGAATGCAGAGCTTCTACATGCCACCTAATGTAGATATAAATAAAGCTCTGATGAAACCATCTAATCTTTATATTGATTACTGTAGCTTTCTTCCAAAATTGGAATGAATAAGACTGAAAATAACCATGGAATTAATTTTCAAAGCCAGGAGCTGGGACCCCACTGGGGCATGGATTGAAAGGATTGACAGTCGTGTTAGGCCAGAAAAAGTGAATCTAAGATCCAAAAAAGGGAGTCAGAACAAGTTTTCAAACTGGAAGTACCGTGATAGAGAGAGGAAGTGGCATATAGGAAGTCCAGTTGTTCAGTGCTAGCGTGCGTGTGTGTGTGTGCGTGTGTGTGCGTGTGTGTGCGCACACACACGCGAGCGAACACACACATTTATATTTGGAGTCTTCATATTTTGTGATTTGTATTTCTACCAGTTTTAAATTTGCAAAATTGTTTAGCATATGTTTTAGACATATTGGTTTATTTCTAACACAAGATATTTTCAGAATGATTTGCCTTATTTTAGTGTTTTTTTTTTCTTTTAAAGGTGTTTATAAGTTAAAGCTAACATAAGGAGGTATAAGCTCTGCTGACGATGAATGCTTATTTTACTCTTTTCTGGAAAAAACAACATGGATTGAGTTGGCTGCTTGTTAGTGTCAGTAGGGTAGTTTCATGCATATAACATTTCAGCTGAGATTAGTATTGTGAGTCAGTTTTCCCCTTTCTTCTCACTAATGTTTCCTTCCTTCCTTCCTTCCTTCCTTCCTTCCTTCCTTCCTTCCTTCCTTCCTTCCTTCCTTCCTTCCTTCCTCCCTCCTTCCCTCCCTCCCTCCCTCTCTCTCTCTCTCTCTGTCTCTCTCTCTTTCTTTCTTTCTTTCTTTCTTTCTTTCTTTCTTTCTTTCTTTCTTTCCTTTCTTGTCCAGTCGGTCGTGGGGTCTGAACTCTGGGCCTGGGCGCTGTCCCTCAGCTCTTCAGCTCAAAGCTAGCGCTCTACCACTTGAGCCACAGCGCCACTTCCGGCTTTTTTCTTTTTGCTTATGTGGTGCTGAGGAATGGAACCCAGGGCCTCATACATGCAAGGCAAGCGCTCTACCACTGAGCCACCTTCCCAGCCCCGTCACTAATGTTTCTTAAACCTGAACCTAGTCTTTGAATCTTTTCAAAGGGTCTCATTTTTCATACTTGAGATTAAGAATAGGGCAACAGCCCTTTTTTCAATGCTTGTAGTGAAGAAGTAGCTAGTACTTATATTGAGCACTTACTATGTGTCTGACAACTGTTTGTTAATTTTACCTTTTTTTTTTTTTTTTTTTTGCTGGTCCTGGGGCTTAAACTCAGGGTCTGGGTACTGCTCCTGAGCTTCTTTTGCTCAAGGCTAGTGCTCTACCATTTGAACCACTGCTCTACTTCTGGCTTTTTCTGAGTAGTTTATTGGAGATAAGAGTTTCATGATCTTTCTTGCCCAGCTAACTTTGAACTGTGATCCTCAGATCTCAGCCTCCTGAGTAGCTAGGATTATAGGCATGAGCCATTGGCTTTCATTTTACCTTTATCTCACTTTGAATAGTCACACTTTGTTAAGTATAGGCCATCATTTACATTTATGAATAAGCAGTGAAACTGCAGAAAAGAGTACCCAGATTAGTTAGTCATATAGCTAATGAATAGCAGAAAGTCTAATGAAGCAAATTGCTCTGTAAGAGGATTGTTCCTGAGAAAATCTAATTTAAATGGATTTTTAGGGATTCCTCAAGCCATGAAGGCTGTTCAGCCATTAAAATAAATAATTAGCCTAAATTAATTGTGCAGAGGGCTTCTTTGTGATTTTTTCATACATGAACAACATGAACTTTGGTCAAATTCTCTCCTTTTATGTCTTTTTCTTACAGACATTTTGATATATCAATATCGTGTATCTTAAAATTCCTTTAGATTTTTGATATGAAAGCAGTTTGGTAAACTGTATTCCATGGTCTTGCCACTTGATGGCAGTATAAAACAGACAAAAAAAACCCAGCTGTACACTGCAAAGTAAGAAACAGTTCAACAGTCCTGTCTTTCAAAATGTCCACAGAAGCATCATCCTAAGTTATGACTAGATCATTGCAAACATTTAATTACATTACACAAACAGAATTTTCTTAAAATATGTTATCTTTAGATAGTTGTGAAAATAATAAACAGCATCATATTACATCTTTGCCATCTCTATGGTTCCCAGTTTTATAATGTGAATTATAATTCTTTTCTTCTGAGGAGACATCATGGCTTGGGAATAGATTGCTGGGCAGATGGCCTGATCAAAGAATGCTGTGATGGCTCATAAACTTTGGAATATTTGGAAAGAATATGGGTGCTGGATGTGGTATTATATGCCTCAGGCAGGGGCAGGAGAATCTTAAGTTCAAAGTTATCCTGGGCTACATAGCAAGACCCTGTCTTAAATTATATAAAATAAGAAAATCATTTAGCATTTTGCCTGGTATATTAGAAGCACTCACAAAAATTGCTACTATTGGGGGAGAGGAGGGTGGATTTGGGGAAGTGGGGAGGGAAGGGATAGTAGGGGAAGAACAAAGGAGGGGGTAGAAATGCTTGATAGGAAATGTTTTCATTACCTTACTCATGTAACTGTAACCCCTTTGCACAGTATCCTAACAATAAAAATATATTCAAAATTGCTACTATTAAAAGAGAATTTGGGAAGTTTTCTTTGTTTCTTTTGTCCTCTGTGGACTTTCACCTACACCTGTGTGCAGGTGAGCAAGATAGCTTCCTTCTCAGGACTTTCACTTTCACCTTTGTGCAGGTGAGCAAGAGAGCTTCCTTCTTTTGTCCTCCTCTTGGCTACTTCTGTTGCAGACCTCTTCTAGCATGAGCTGTTTGTGGATGGACGTTGTAGACTCTAGTTCCTGCAAGGGCCCCATGTCCTGTCCCTGAGGGCAGCCACTAGCTTTGGAGTTGTTGGCAATGTGGCTAGTGTGAATGACAAAGTAACTTTTCAGTTTAAGTTTCTTTTTAAAGCTTTATTAAGCAGGGTGCTGGTGGCTCACACCTGTAATCCTAGTTACTCAGGAGGCTGTGATCTGAGGATCAGTGTTCAAAGTTAGCTCGGGCAAGGAAAGTCTATGAGACCCTTATCTCCAATTAACCACCAGAAAACTGGAAGTGGCACTGTGGCTCAAGTGGTAGAGCACTTGCCTTGAGCTAAAGAGCTCAGGGACAGCATCCAGGCCCAGAGTTCAAGCCCCATGACTGACAAAAAAAAAAGCTTCATTAAAATATATTTCACACGATATAAGATTCATCCATTTGTAGTTCAGCAGTTTGTAATGTACTTTTTTTTTTATTGTGAAAATACCATACAGAGGGGTTACAATTACATGGGCAAGGTAATGAGTACATTTCTTATCAAGTATTGTTGCTTCCTCCCATCCCTCCCCATCTCCCTCCCCCCGCTCCCCCTTTTCCACCTCTCCTCACCCCCACCCCTTGGCCAAAGTTTTAAAGTTCGTTTTTCCACATAACGTCTTGTACATCTCATCGTTGTAATGGGTCCACCTGTATCCCTATTTAAACAATTTGTTTTTACCCTTCCCCTCCACAAATTAGACCAACATGAAATACAGTGAAAACAGGGGTCAGATAAGTTGATGTTAGGCGAAAAGAACCCCAAGATAAGTACTCAAATGTTTTTTCTTTCTTGCGATTGTTTCTAATATGTTTATAAGATGATTTTTTTTTTGCTTTGTCCCTCCACCACAGTATAAGCCCTGTTTTCACTGTATGTTGTAATGTACTTTTGAAGTTGTGTGACTATTACCACAATCAAACTTTATGACATTTCAGTACCTCCTGGCCTCCCTCCGCCCCCCCCCCCCCCCCCACTACTCTCTGCATCAAAAGTCTTCCCCATGCCTGCTCTCCTCTCTCAGGCAATGGAAGCAGTTACCTATTTTTGTCTCTGTATCATCTATTCATTTGTAGAAATAAAATTGCTGCATAGTTTTCTGTGACAGGCTTCTCTCACTCTTTGTAATGTTTTCAAATTTCATCCATGTCTGCATATGCAGTGACAGCAAATTCCAATGAAATTTTTTTTTTTTTTTTTGCTTTTGGACATATTAAGTTGTTTTCTGTGGCATTTCTAATACCTTTGTTGATGGAGGTTGGTTTTCTGCTTTGTCTTGATTTTTAGTTTAATGCTTCAGAGATGAAGAGTGAGTTTGATTTGGTTCTTTGCCACTTTGTTAGGGAGTCTGTCAGGCTGGTAGCAACATCAGTGTTGGTAGTTCCCCCAGTGCAGGCCTGCTCTTAATTTGTAGACTTCTCTAGCTGGGTAGTTGTGAACTCCTTAGAGATCCAGAGAAACTCACAATCAATATAGTGGTTCTTTTCTTGTCTGTGGTATTGCTTTTCAGTTACCAGAAGTAAATAAAGGGAAAATTCTAGGAATGTATAATACATACTTTAAACACCTTTTAAAATTGTAGTTATTATTAGAATTGTTCTGTTTTTTTTTTTTTTGTGTTCTTAATCTCTTACTGTGCTTGCTATAAATTATACTTTGCCTTCATAGAAATGAAAACCAGTGCTTAGGCTTCCACAGGGGACTAGTGGATATAAAGGGTTTACTGTACATATTGTATAAGTTTTAAGAGCACTGTTATTTACTGAGCTGTTTTTGATTTTTAAAAATTTATTGTCCTTCAAACAGCGAGAATCTTTAAATAAAAAGTAAGAAAAAGCAGAAACCAAGTGTGGTGGCTCATGCCTGTAATCTGAGCACTTGGGCATTTGAGGCAGGAGAGTCATGGGTTTAAGGCCCATCTGGACTACATAGGGACCTTGTGTTCATTCTCTATCTTGATCTTCAAAAAAAAAAAAGAGAAAGCTAAGAAATTATGATTTTTTTTCTTCTGATCCTTTTTAGAAGGATTACCTGGAGATTTATTCTGGTAATGCCAAAAAAATTAAAAATGAATTTGAGAGCAAGACTTTGATCATTTAATACTAATAGTTATGATGAGGTACTATAATACGTGTTAGATATGTTCTTGGAATTGTCTATAAAACAATAACATATAAAGTAAATCAACAGTCAAGCACTACTTGATGACTGTAAATTTGTAAAGTAGTAATGAAATTAAAACTATGTCTTAATGTGTCTAAGGTATTTTCTTGAAATATTGTACTGGTGTTTGAACTGAGAGCCTCCTGCTTACCTGAGGACTGTAAATTTGTAAAGTAGTGATGAAATTAAAACCATGTCTTAATATGTCTAAGGTATTTTCTTGAAGTATTGTACTGGTGTTTGAACTCAGAGCCTCCTGCTTACCAGGTAGGGTTCCACTGTTGGAGTCACATCTCCAGTCCTTTTTTTGTGTTACTTATTTTCAGTTAGGTTTTCATGTTTTAACACTGATGAGCCTTTATCTTCCTCAAGGCCAGGATTATAGGCATGTACCACCATGCTCGACTTAATTTGTTGAGAGATTGGGGACATTGCAGACTTTTTGCCTGGGTTGGCTTGTGAGCCATGATCCTCCAGATCTGTGCTTTTCAAGTGGCTGGGATTATAGGTATGAACTACTGTGCCCAGCTCAAGTTATCTCTGTTCATAAGGCTACTTCAAGAGAATTCTTGGGTATTTACATGTTAGTTTTTGAATATAATAGTAATAATAGATTATTATTATAATAGATTATTTTGCAGTTATCTAGTGTTTTATAGAAGTAAATATTGTTACAGCCGCTTTATGTTTTATTTAGGAAGAGTTAGTCTTACTTTATCATTGATGAAACAGTTCTGAAGAGGTTGATTTTCCCAAGATTCCATGACTGTTATGAAACTTCTGATTCTTCCTGTTCCTCCTTCTCCTTAAAAAAAATTTTAGGAAGGGATAAGGTTGAAATTCAGGGCCTTGTATGTTGTTGGCAAGTACTCAATAACCAGCTGTATCAGATCTCTCCCTTTCTTTCCTCTCCCACTCCCTATCTCTCCCATCCACTCCCTTTCCTGTCTATTTCTCCCTCTCTCTCTCCCACTCCCTCTCCTGTCTCTCCCCTCTCTCCTACTGCTCTCTCTCTTTCTCCCACTCCCTCTCCTGTCCCTCTTCCTCTCTCACTCCCTCTCCTGTCTCCCTCTCCTTCTTCTTCCTCTCCCATCCGTTTCCCTCACCCTCTCTCTTTCATGAGGTGATTATTGCACTACAATATTTTACGAGTTTACATTTTCAGCAACATCTGCAAATTTCTATAATAGTATCTTAAATGTGTTAAGTAAAAGTAGTATTTAATTAAATTATTTATTTATTCCAGTACTGGGGCTTAAACTCAGGACCTGCTATTTGCTTTTCCTGCTCAGGTTTGGAACTCTACCATTTGAGCCACAGTGCCACTTCTGGCTTTTTCACAGACTTTTCTACCTGGTTGGCTTTGAACTGTAATCCTCAAGATCTTAGGCTCCTGAATAGTTAGGATTATAGGTGTGACCCACTAGCACCTGGACGTCATTTTATCACTAAGATCAATCTAGTGATAGGTTCTCAGCCAGGTGCAGTGCACAAGCTTAAACGTGAAAGGATTTAGTTTCTAATGCTAACCCATGACTAACTTACCTTTTCCTCTTTTTAAGCAAGAACAATATCTATTATAATCGCTAATTTTGACATTTCATATTAAAACCATGAGCACAGGGGTAGGCAAGGTGGCTCAGTGGTAGAGCGCTTGCCTTGCATGCCTGAGGCCCTGGGTTCCATTCCCAGCACCACATAAGCAAAAAGAAAAAAGCCGCAAGTGGCTCAAGTGGTAGAGAGCTAGCCTTGAGCTGAAGAGCTGAGGGACAGCGCCCAGGCCGAGTTCAGGCCCCATGACCGGACCCAAAAACAAAAACAAAAACAAAACAAAACAAAAAACCATGAGCACAAACAATTCCAGCTGCTGTTATATTTTATCAGTATTCCAAAAATGTGCAGGAAAAAACATCTTAACTATGAAAACATTGAGAGAGAAAAGATTTCATAGAAATACTTCATTTTTATGCATCAATTTTCCTACATGTAGGAAGTATGAAATTTTTACCACTTGTAACATTGTCATCACAATACAATGAGATGATCTGTGTATGCTATGCAGTTCAGAAAGTGAGTGGAAATTGCTTAACAAAGAGAATTAATCTGTCATTCACTAGAAGTAACATAAGGAAAAGTAAGGAAAGTAGCTATTAGGCCATCTCAGGTTAGAATTCCTGACCATCAGATTGTGTTTACTGGGAAGACTTCCTCATCTCATGCAGGCAACATAATATCCATTTAAAATTATAGTAGAAGATGTGGATTAAACAAAAATGTTTCCCTATATGAAGAGTTTTGTATGTAGAAGACACTTGTTTCTCTCCAGCCACCTCTCCTAGTATTTCTTGTTTTCCATCAACATTTTTGTAGTAATAAATTTCTGAGAGTAGAAATAGCAATATTTTAATTTTATTTTCTAGACCCCCTGAATGTTACTGTTATCTTCAATATCTTGACATTATCAAAGCATGTGACATAGCTTTTTCTCCAAGCCTGTGCTATTTCAAGTTGTGGCTCTCCCTCCTTCTGCCCTTCCTCCCCGCCTTCCTTCCCTCTTTCTACCCCTCCCGTCTTCCCTTCTCTTCCTCCCCTCCCTTCCGCTCTTCCTCCTTTCCTCCCCTCCTCCCTCTTCTCCTCTCTTCCTCCCTCCCTCCCTCCCTTCCTTCCTCCGAATCTCCTCTCTGCCTCTCTCTCTTTTTACAACTTGGGGCAATAAAAAGGCAACTCATGGAAGTACCTTGTCTCACTGGATCTCTCAAGGATTCTTTTCCTTCCAGTTTTTCTCTTAAATTATGGCTTTAATTTTAGCAAATTATATTCTTTATTTTATTTTGTTTTAATTTTATTGTCAAGATGTTGTACAGAGGGGTTACAGTTACATAAGTAAAGTAGTGAGTATATTTCTTGTCTAACTTGTTACCCCCCCCCCCTCATTTTTCTCCCTCTTTCCCTCTCCCCAGCTACCCCCATCAGTTGTACAGATCATTTCCTGCATATTTTTTTTTTCTTTTTTTTGGGTCCGGTTGGTCGTGGGGCCTGGGCGCTGTCCCTCAGCTCTTCAGCTCAAGGCTAGCCCTCTACCACTTGAGTCACAGCGCCACTTCCGGCTTTTTTCTTTTTGCTTATGTGGTGCTGAGGAATCGAACCCAGGGCCTCAGGCATGCAAGGCAAGCGCTCTACCACTGAGCCATCTTCCCAGCCCCATTTCCCACATACCGTTTTGTGAGTTTCGCTGTTGTATAGGTTCCCCCTTTGTCCTTTTTCTCACTTCCTCCTTCCTTCCCTAGTTGAGATAATCCCCTTCCCCTCCCTAGTTCAGATAAATGTATATACAATACCCAGGTTACCAAAATTGAATGCTATATTAACTTTTTAGGCCTTGAGTTCCTCATCTGAAAAAATGAGTATCATAGTAATGAGCTGTTAATTTCATTAAGATAAGAATTTTCTGTCCTATTAAGTAAATGATTTGTTAATTTGTAATACTATTTATTTGCAAGTACTTTGAAAAATACAGTTGTCTTTGTAAAAATAGGTTTTTTTTTTCTTTTCTGGCATATTTTTAGGCTCAGCGAGTAAAAAATATTTTGATTATAGAAAATATAAAAATTTTGTGAGAGAATTAATTATATGATGCCATTAAAACAAAAAGAAACAGTTCTCAGGAAATAATATAATCATTTGTAGCTTGACTGTGTTTTTGGGTAAGTCAGGCCAAATACAGATGATACTTGGAGAATGAATTACTGGCTCATTAAAAATTTAAGTAGGAACTATCTTGATAACTTTTTTTTTTTAAAAATTAGTAAATAAAAGCACTTGGCTTTTTTTTTTTTTGGGTCCAGTCGTGGGGCCTGAACTCGGCCTGGGTGCTGTCCCTCAGCTCTTCAGCTCAAGGCTAGCACTCTACCACTTGAGACACGGCGCCACTTCTGGCTTTTTTCTTTTTGCTTATGTGGTGCTGAGGAACCCAGGGCCTCATGCATGCAAGGCAAGTGCTCTACCACTGAGCCACCTTCCCAGCCCATTGGCTTTTTTTTTTTGTCTTTTTCCTTATTATATCCCTGGTATAAAGGGTGCTTCATTGTGATATTTCCATACATGCATGCAGTACACCCTGATTAAATTCTCCCTGTCACTGTCCCTCATCCCTATTTCCCCCCCTTCCTAAAAAATATTTCAGGTTTAAGAAACAGGTTTCTTTGTTTTATTTTCTTTCTTTTCTGGTGGTACTGGAGTTTTGAACTCAGGGCCTCACACTTGCTAAGCAAGAACTTAACACACTGAACCATTCAGCCAGCCTGCCTGTTATTGTGTTGGTTTATTTTCAAGATAGGTCTTGCTTTATAACTGAAGCAGTATGGACTGTGATTCTTCTGTTACTACTTCTCTTTGTTGTTAGGATGACAGGCACATGCCACTGATTGAGATGGAGTCTCCCAAACTTCTATGCCTAGGCTGGCCTTTAACCTTGATCCCTCAATCTTTGCCTCCCAAGTAGCTGGGATTAGAGGCTTGAGCCATTGTGCCTAGCTTCTTGGTCTATTTTCATACATGCATATAATGTACTTGAATTGTATTCATCCTTTTTTACCCTCCTCATTCACCTTCTTGCAACCGGTACCTACCCCTCAACATAACCTGTTATGGGTTCCTGTCATCCATTATCTTTATTTTACATAGGGTGTTCACTGTGATATTTCACAATGCATGTATTATACTGTATTACTTTCTCTTCCCATGTCTCCTTTACTCCTTATCACTCAGTGGCTTCCAGTGAGTTTTGTCATGTCATTTTCATACATACATGCAATGTATTTAAATATTATTTACTCTCCACCATTCTCTTTCCTTTTCCACTCTTGGATGGTCTCTCAAATAGTCTCACAATTGGGTCTAGATTCTACATATGAACAAAAAAAAAATCAAACCTGTGCACCTTTTGTCCTTCTGAAGCTGAATTTCTTTGCTTAACATTATGGGCTCTAGAGCCATCTGTTTTCTGGAAAATACTGTAATTTTATTCTTTATGGCAGAATAGTACTTAATTTTGTATGGAGACCATATTTTCTGTGTCTAGCAGTTGTAGGACATCCGGGATATTTCTGTAGTTTGCCTATTATGAACAGTGTTGCAATGAACATAGATGCACAAGTGTCTTTTTATCCTGATTTACATTCATACACATGTTGTTTCCTTCACTGTGAAGAAGTGCTTTTTTTTTTGTTTGTTGTCGTCTTATTTGTCCATCTTCTCTTATTTGCTGATCTATTGGAGTTCTATTCAAGACATTGCTATGTTAATATACTCCACTGTTTTGAAAATGTTTTTCTGTAATAGTTTCAACATTCAGGTCTTACATTGAAGTCTTCAATCTACTTTGAATTGAGAGACAGATCTAGTTTCAGTCTTCACCATTTGATGAAGATACTGTCTTTTATCCAAAGTATGTTTTTGGCAGACACAGAAAAGTCAGTAACTGTGTGCTTATTTCTGGACTTCCTATTTTGTTCCATGGGTCTTATGTGTCTGCTTTTGTACCAATACCCTGATAGTTTTCTTTCTATAATTTTTTAAATTAAAAAAGTTATTTTTTACTATGGCTCTGGGCTAGTTTGAAACAAAATATTGTGTTACCTTCAGTATTACCGTTTTTGCTTAGTATGACTTTGGCTATTTGAGGTCTTTTGTGATTCCATATGAACCTTATAATTTGATTTTTCTATTTCTGTGTAGAATGTCATTGGAATTTTGATGGATATTTCATTGAATACATAGATTGCTTTTGCAGTATAGTCATTTTTACCATATTGATTTTGCTAATCCATGAGTGTGAGAGGTCTTTCCATCTTCTTTCTTTAATTTCTCTCTCCAAGTATTTATTGTTTTTATGGTAGAGGTCTTTCACTTAGTAAAATTAATTGCCAGATATTTTAGTTTTTTAGCTTTATGAATGAGATTATTTTCCTGATTTCTTTCCCAGTCAGCTTATTGTTGGTATATAGAAAAACTAGTGATTTTTTTTGTATATTGATTTTATAGTCTTTTATGTTATAAGAAGTGTTTTATCAGATCTAGGAGTTTTTTTTGTTTTTTAAGGAATCTTTAAGGTCTTTCTTTTTAGGGTCTTTCAAATATACATATCATCTGTAAATAGAGATAATTTGATTTCTTCCTTTCCTATTGGCATCCCTTCTCTAACTCTTGGTTCTGTGCTCTGAGTAGAATTTCTAGCACTACATTGAATATGAGTGGAGAGAATAGGTATCTTTGTCTCATTCTTGACTTTAGAGACATGATTTAACTTTTCTCCCATTTAATACAATGTTGGTTATAGATTTATCATGTATAGCATTTATTATATTGAGGTACATTCCTTGTATTACTAGTTGTATCAGAGATTTTATTATAAAAGGATGTTGAATTTTAACAAAGACCTTTTCTGCATCTATTGAGATGATCATGTGATTTTTGTCCTGTTCCATCCTGTCCTAGACAATCTTTCTATGTCTCTCAAGGTGGTCTCTAGCTTGAAATCCTCTTGCCTCAGCCTTTCAAAAACTGAGATTATTGGTCCTTACCACCATCCCTGGGTTCTTAACACTAAAAACATTTCCTAGTAAAACAGTATGTCATAGAGTAAATTCAAAACTTATGAGCAGTTTATCAAGGAGAGGCAACCTAAATAATTAAAAAAAAAAAAAAAAAGAGCCAGGCACCAGTGGCTCACACCTAGAAACCTAGCAACTCAGGAGGCTAAGCACTGAGGATCAAAGTTGAGGCCGACCTGGCAGGAAAGTCTGTGAAACTATTATCTTCAATAAGTGACTCAGAATCTCCAATAAACTACTCAGAAAAAGCCAAAGTGGCACTGTGGCATAGAGTGCTAACCTTGAGCAAATGAAGCTCAGTGACTGTTGCCCAGGCTCAGAGTTCAAGCTCCAGGACTAGGAAAAAAAAAAGATATTGCACGGTTTAATAATTGCTTTAGGAAAGACTTTTGACAGTTAGATTTAGTCTTGGTTTGATATACATTGATGATACGACATAACAGTGTTATATTGTATGTATTTTTTCTAATTTTTGTATTATAAAGATGATGTACAGATGATTATACTTCTTTGAGTCAGGTAAAGAGTAAATTTCTTTTTTATTTTTTTCATTTCAATAAATTTTATTTTATGCAATCAGATGCACATAGGTATTAAGCCTTTGTGTTTTTCTCCTAAGAATATTTTCCTTTGGTCTCACTTTGTGTGTGAATGCCAAGAGACCTGTATAATTTATCATGACCCAGTGATTTTTTTTTTTAACCATCCAGTATGTTTGCTCCTAGATTTATAGGCACATTCTACTTAATAAGAATGGGTGTTGTATTTTGTCAAAAGTCTTTTCTGCCTCAGTGGAGGTAATCATGTGGTTCTTGACCTTGGCTCTGTTGAAGAGTACATTTCTTTTTGGACATTATCACCTTCTTCACTTTCTATTGTATATATTCTTGCAGTATTACTGTTATTGTAGCAATTTTAAGCATGATTTTAAATGTTTAGACTATTTATTGATTGCTTTCTATTAGAGCACTGTTTGTTTAGTATGTGTTATAGGGATTATTTGTAATTTATTTTGGGGAGTCAACAAACACTTATTTAGTGTTTCCTAGGTATAGTGCATGAAGTTGACATATAATACTGAACATAATAAATGTGAGTCCTGTCTTCAGAGGGCTACATTACGTTTGGGGATGACAACATTAAGGAATTACACAGTTTATTTTTGTGGCACTGAATATAAGAAAGATGCACAGAGTTCTTTAGTGGTATAATAAACGGGGTCTTTTAATGGGTAGGAGGTTTGCTTAGGCTGTCTTGGGAAAGTTTAAGGAAGGAGGTTGCACCCCTGGGAGAGAGATCTAAATGGTGAAAGAGGAGGATACAGACCCTTTGGAGCTATGTTACTTTGTATTTGGAGCATAACCATTGTAACAGTATGTGAACTGCTTTATTGTGAACAGTAGGAAAGAGTCATTGTTGTAGGACCAGGACCCCACCACTGCTTATTTATAATGTGAGCACTGAAACTAGAACGGAAAAAGAAGAACCCTTACTTGTCATGTAATTCAACAAACAGTGAATGGACATAGAAAAGGCTTATAATGAACCAAGACATTTTTTTACATTGAGAGACCATAGGTGATAAGTGGAAAAGGAGAGAATTCCTTGGGTTGCTTTTTTATTTATGTATAGAAATCTTACTCAAATTCTCTTTCTAAACAAGAAAGATAAATCCTTCTTCTATAGTAGAAGTTTCTACTGCAGACTTAATTGAAAAGATGCATATTTTATTATGCCTTAGATGATTCTTTTAGAGTTGAAATGCACTATTTGTCTATTAATTTCTGCTAATGTTTTGAGTTTTCAGGCAAATTATATTCCTGGATATATTGTGTGAATGATATTTACTACTCTTTAGGTTGAATATAGATAACTTTTGTTTGTAACATTTGTTTATTTAAACCAAATGTACTTATATCATTGTGTTTTTGTATTTGAGTGCATAGAATTTCTTTGAAGAGTTAGTTTTTTTTTTTTTTTTAATAGATGATGTTTAACATAGACCATGAAGTTTACTAGTATCATGAATGTTAGGTTTTTTTGAATTTCATAACATCTATAGTTCTTCTGTTAAAAAGACTGTATAATTATTTTTCATGAAGTCTACAGCCTTAAAATTCCCTTTTGTCCACATAAGCAAAAAGAAAAAAGCCGGAAGTGGCCCTGTGGCTCAAATGGTATAGTGCTAACCTTGAGCTTAAGAGCTGAGGGACAGCGCCCAGGCCCAGAGTTCAGGCCCCATGACCGGACCCAAAAAGTAAAAATAAAAAAAAATTCCCTTTTGTTTCTCTCTCTCTCTCTCTCTCTCTCTCTCTCTCTCTCTCTCTCTCTCTCTCTCTTTTGTGCCATTCCTGGTGCTTGCACTCAGGGCCTAGGTGTTTTTCCTGAGCTTTTGTGGTCAAGGCTAGTGTTTTACTCCTTGACCCACAGCTCCACTTCTGGCTTTTTGTTGGTAATTGGAGGTAAGAGTTTCACAGATTTTCCTGCCTGGGCTGGCTTGGAGCTGTAGTCCTCAGATCTCAGCCTCCTGAGTGGCTAGAATTATAGGTATAAGCCACTGGTGCCTGACTATTTCTCTGCTTCTTAAAGATGTAAGGCTCATTGCGTATATTTTAAATAAGTGTAGGCCTTTTATCTGGCTTACATTTTTTTTTTTTTCAATATCAGTTGTGAGGCTTGAACTCAGGGCCTGAGGCATTGTCTCTGAGCATTTTTTACTCAAGGTAGTGCTCTACAGCCTTGAACCACAGTGCCACTTACAGTTTTCGGGGGGTTAATTGGAGATAAGAGTCTCAGGACTTTCCTGTCTAGGTTGACTTTGAACCATTATCCTCATATCTTAGCCTTCTGAATAGCTAGGATTACAGGCATGAACCACCAGTGCCTGGCATTGTCTTTGGTAAAATAGAGGTCTTTGAGACTTTTTTATTTGAAGTTTCATGTTTAAGCACAATTTCTGTGCTTAAACAGCTACTGAACTGGCAGTATTAAAACCAAGGACTTCCCCTGTCCCTTCCTCCGCAAGTGTTTTTGTAACACTTTTTAATATGCCAACCCTAGCTTTTGAGGTTTTCATCTGGCTGTATGCTAAATTAGTTATTTTCCTTAAACCTAACAGCACCCTTCAGGCATTGTCCCTTGGTAGTGTTTCCCTTATTCTAGACAAAGAAGCTGAGCACCGTTTGGAGAGATTTAGAAACTTGCCAGAAGTTATTCAATTATGAGCTTGCCACAGAACATCCACTTTTCTTTTTACTCTTTTTCTTTGGTATTTTTATTTTTTATTTTTGGGTCTGGTCATGGGGCCTGAACTCGGGGCCTGGGCACTGTCCCTCAGCTCTTCAGCTCAAGGTTAGCGCTCTACCACTTGAGTCACAGCGCCACTTCCGGCTTTTTTCTTTTTGCTTATATGGTGCTGAGGAATTGAACCCAGGGCCTCATGCATGCAAGGCAAGCGCTCTACCACTGAGCCACCTTCCCAGCCCTTTGTTTTTTTTTATAATTATGCAGTGTTATTCTCTCTCTAGAGTGCCTTTGTTGTTCAGGAGTATGTGAAATATGGCAAATCAATATGCTTAGTTATCAAAGTATCAAAGATATCCTAAATGTGTTCAGTAATGAATTCTGTAGATTAATCTGGGATACAAACTTGTCTTCATTTCTGTGAAGTAGAGATTAAAGCAAACTTGAGGATTGGCTTTTAAGAACATACTTGTGAATTTGGGGTGCTCAGAGGCTAAAACATTGCAGTAAAAATGAGATTTTTATGTAGAAATTTGTCTGATCTCAGGACTTTAAGTGCTTTCCAATTTAAAACTGTGCACCTCTTCTTGTGTAGAGTTCTCAGTATGTACAGTGTGTGGCTGGATGCCTACAGCTGATGCTCCGGGTCAATGAGTACCGCTTTGCCTGGGTGGAAGCAGATGGGGTAAACTGGTGAGTGCCCTTTTACTTTTAATGTAGAAAACTTTTAAAAGTATTTCTCCTTGACATTTCAAAGAAATTAATACATTAATTATCTGAAAGAAGTATTTTTTTTATGTCTGGTTTTACAGTGGATTATGTTAACCTTCCTTGAAGTCTATAACTATCAAACTGAATGTTTCCCTGTATTTGAACTTCACTTTTCCTAAGAAGCTAAAGCAGGACAGAACAATCCCAAGTATTAGAACACAGACTCATTATAAAAGTATTGAGTGGAGAATATAGGCAGAAATCAATAAAGGAAGATCTTTTCCACCTACTTTTTATTAATATCTTTAAATAGTTGTACCAAAGAATTTTAATTTTTTAAGTTTATTTTTTAATTTTATTGTCAAAGTGATGTACAGAGGGGTTACAGTTACATAAGGAAGGCAGTGAGTACATTTCTTTTCCATAACATGTTCATTTAGGTATATAATGCATCTTGGTCATTATCACCCTTCCATCATTCTCCCTGCCTTCTATTTATCCCATTCCTATTAATTTCAAGTTTCCTAGCTCCATTGTTATATATGTATATGTGCATACATACATGCATATGAGTCTATACATTTTCATGTTTATGTTTTGGGTCTGACTTCTACATATGAGAAAAAACATGCATCCTTTATCTTTCTGACCTTTACTTATTTTTAACAAATATGATTTTTTTCAAGGTTCATCTGTTTCCCTGCAAGTGATCTAATATTCTTCCTGATGGATGGGTAAAATTCAACTGTGTATACATACTACATTTTCTTGCTCTGTTCATCCATTATAGGGTATCTGGGATGTTGCCATAACTTCACCATGGTGAATGGTGCAGCAATGAACATGTGTGTAGGTGCCTTTATTGTATCCTCATTTGCAATATCTTGGAAAAATACCCCAAAATGGAATATGTGGATCAGAGATCAGTTCTGTTTTTCATTTTTTGAGAAACCTACATACAGATGTCCATGATGGTGGCACTAATTTGCATTTCCACTAACAGTGTATGAGGATTCCCTTTTCCCATACATTCTCAATAGTATTTGTTATTTGTTTTCTCAATGAAGGTGATTCTGATCCAAGTGAGATGGAATCTCATGTTCTTTTGATTTTTATTTCCTTTATGTCCAGGGATGGTGAACATTTCTTCATATGTTGATCATTTGCTCTTCTGAGAAGTATCTGTTTTGCTACTTTGCCCATTTTTTAGTTGGGTTATTGATTCTTCGGGGTTTTAGTTTTTTGAACTTCTATGTCAGTCATTTAGCTAGAAGAGATCTTCTCCCATTCTATAGGCTGTCTTTTTAGCTTAGTGATTTTATCCCTTGTCAATTCTCCACTTTTCTTAGCCCCTGGTCTTTTATTCAGGAAGTTCCCATGTAGACCCAATAAGTTCTTGTGTTTACTTTTTCCTGTAGTCATTTCAAGGTTTCAGGTCTTACATTGAGGTCTTTGATCCCCTTTGATTTCCTATCAGTACAGTACTTCTGTGAGAGACTGGAGTCCAGTTTCACTCTTCTGCATATGGACATACATTTTTTTCTCCAGTACCATTTGTTAACAAGCGTTTTTTTCCCTCAACATTTTTTTTTTTTGGTTCCTTTGTTGAAAATCTGATGGTTATTGGTGTATGGGTTCTTTATTCTGAGTTTTCTTTGTTAATATGAAGTGGCCATCTTTTTGTCTTCTAATTTTGATTGGAAATCTACTTTGTTTGATTTGCCAGCTTTTGGGGTCTGTTTGTTTGGAACTTGGAAGGCTTTTTCTAACATTTCACCCTAGCCAGTGTTTGTTTTTGTTGATAGATATGTTTCTTGTAGACAACAGATGGTTGTATTTTTCATTTTGATTCAACTTGCTATTCTGTTTTTTGATTGGAGAATTGAGTCCATTGACATTGAGTGTGAAGTTTAAAGATATGTAATCATTTCTTCAATATTTTCTTTCATATTTTATGTACATATTCTATGAATGTTTTATTTACTCATCTGGAAGGATATGTTTTCTCTATTTTTTTCATCTGTTTTTAAGAGATCTTTGAGTATTTTCTGTAGTCTTGGTTTATTGGTAATAAATTGTTTTGATGTTTGTTTTGGTTTTCTTTTAAAAAATTGTTCCTCAATTATGAATGAAAGTGTATACTAAGGTACTCTGGACTGGCAGGTGTTGACTTTTAGTGCTTAAAATTTGGAATTCTAAGCCCTCCTTTTAAAACAGTTATTGTGAAATCTGTTTCTATTTTCACAGTTTCCTTTTTTTAAATACATTTTTTAGGAAGTGGTGCTGTGGTTCAAGTGGTAGAGTGCCACCTTGAGCTGAAGAGCTGAGGGACAGCGCCCAGGCCCAGAGTACAAGCCCCATGACCAACCAAAAAAAAAAAAAAAAAGTACCATTTTTTATTGTAAAAATACTGTAAAGAGGGGTTACAGTTTATATAAGCAAGGTAATGAGTACATTTCCTATCAAACATTGTTACCTCCTCCTTTGTTTTTTCCCTACCCTCCCACCTCTACAACTACACTCCCCCCCACCCCACCTAAATTATAAACTTTGTTTTTCAGCATAGTGTCTTGTACATCTCATTGTTAACAATGGGTCAACCTCTATCCCTATTAAAGAATTTTGTTTTTTCCTTCCCCTCCCCAAGCTAGAGAAGTGTATATGCAAGATGCAAGGCACCAACATCAAATACAGTGAAAACAGGGATTATACCATGGGGGAGGAACGTACGAAGAAACAAAAAAAAATCACATGGCACATTATAAATAGGAACAATAGCAAGCAAGAAAAAACCATTTGTGTCCTTATCTTGGGGTCATTTCGCTTAACATCATCTTATCTGGTCATATGTTCATAGCTTTTGGCTTTTTCTGCTTGTCCCAGATACATACTATTTATTGCAAATAAGGGAAACCATAGGACTTATGTTTCTTTGTGCCTGTTTTACTTCACTTAATATAATTTTTTTCCAAGTCTTTCCATTTCCTAACAAATGGGGTGATGTTATTCTTTCTGATGGAGGGATAGAATTCCATTGCGCGCGCGCACGCACACACACACACACACACACACACACACACACACACACACACACACACACACACACACACACACACACACACACACACACACACACACACACCACATTGTCTTGATCCATTCATCTACTGAGGGGCATCTGGGTTGGTTCCATATCTTAGCCATGGTGAATAATGCTGCCATAAACACAGTTGTACTGGTAGCTTTAGTATGGTCTTGTTTGTGATCATTTGGGTAAATGCCCAAAGTTGGATTGCTGGGTCATAGGGCAGCTCTATGTGGAGTCTGTTGAGGAACCTCCATACTACTTTCCAAAGTGGTTGAACAGGTTTACACTCCCACCAACAATGCAGTAAGGTTCCCTTCTGGCCACATCCCCTCCAGCATCTATAGGTTCCTTCTTGTAAGTGATTTGTTTTCTTAGTTTTTTTCTTTTTTTAAACTTTCCTTGTTTTCTTAACTATTTAACTTAACTATTTAACTACTATGTGTGAAGAAGTTCTTTTTTTTTTTTTGGGAGTCTGGTAGTGGGGCCTGAACTCTGGGCCTGGGCACTGTCCCTCAGCTCTTCAGCTCAAGGCTAGTGCTCTACCACTTGAGCCACAGTGCCACTTCCGGCTTTTTTCTTTTTGCTTATATGGTGCTAAGGAGTCGAACCCAGGGCCTCATGCATGCAAGGCAAGTGCTCTACCACTTAGCCACCTTCCCAGCCCAAAGAAGTTTTTTTCTGGTCTGATCTGGTGGGTGTTCTGAAAACCTCGTGTACTTGAACGACTTCTTTTTTAGATTTGGGAGGTTTTCTTCTTTTATTCTGCAGAAAATATTTCATATGCAGTTGCTATTGTCTTTATCTTTACCAATACTCATAAAATACAAATTTGATCTTTTACTTGTCTTGAAAATCTTACAGACAGACTCCTTTTGTGTTTCTTTGATCTTCTTTTCTGTATGTTCTAACTTTCCTGCCATATCTCTTCAATCTTCAGGCCCTAAAATCTGCTTTCCATATTATCTATTCCATGTGAGAAACTTTATACTTTATTTTTATTTATTTATTTATTTTGGTTGATTGTGGAGCTTGAACTCTGGGCTTGTGTACTGTTCCTCAGCTCTTCAGCTCAAGGCTAGTGCTCTATCACTTGAGCCACAGCGCCACTTCTGGCTTTTTCTGCTGATGTGTTGCTGAGGAATCCAACCCAGAGCCTCATGTATGCAAGGCAAGCACTCTACCACTGAGCCGCCTTCCCAGCCCCTACACTTTATTTTTTTATCTATGAGATTTCTATTTGATTTTGTTCTGTATTTCTAATCTCTAATTATTAAGATCATTGTCACGTTTTGCATTAACTTCATTAATTTGTTTATCTTTGTGTTCTTTCATCTCTTAGTTACAGTCTCATTGAAGTCATTTAACTTTATTTGTATCGACTTGAGATTAATCAGCTTCTTATCTGTGCTCTCATTGAATTCCTTTATTTCTTTGTGTTCATGTAGTTTATTGTATTTTCTTTCATTTCATTAAACATTCTTAACATTCTTTGGATCTCAATATGTCTGCTTTCCTCTGCTTTGCTTTCTTTTTGATCCATTTGTTGTTATACTTGTTGATTTTTAAAGATTTTATATGTCTCTATTTTCCCATATTTCTTGTTCTTCAATGCTATACTCATTTACTTGTATTTCTGTGGGTTTTACTCAAAGAATCTTTGTGGTCTTCACTTTTATTTTCCTGAAGTCAACCCATTTGGTAATTCTCCATAGTCTCACTGGACTAGGTGTTGGTATAGTTGGTGAACTGTTTCTTGTATAAAGGTGAATGTCAGCTGTATAAATTCTTCAAAGTCCATCTAAATAATTATACACAGTAAGATATCATTTATAGTTTTATTTGCACTACCAGTCACACTATGTGTACTAGGGGTTGGATATTTGTATAGTATAGAGATTAGAAGTAAATTACGAGGTGTAAGGAGGGTGAGGGAAGAGATATGGAATAAGGAAGATGGTGCCAAGGGTAACAGGTAGGTTTGTAGTTCAGTTGTGAAACAGAGTAGTGACATCAGAAGTTAGATATCAGAAACAGTAAGCATAGCAAGGTAAGAAAAGGTGTAGTTGGGGTAGGTTACTAATGAGGGAAATGAAAAAGAGAAAAAGAAAAAAAAGAAGAAAGCCCCAAATTAAGCAAACAAATGAGCAAAAACTGTAACACAGTAATGAAGTTCTAAAACAGTTTTTTCATTTGGTGTGAAAAAGATTGTTGCCAGCTGGGCTTTATTATCTAAATACATTCATCTCAGATCCTGCTTGGGGATCTGATTTGAATGAGACTAGATCCTGAAGTGGAAGAGAAAGTGTTTGCCTCTTTTGAAAACCACTATTTACCTTGGTCAGGTTGTGCTGTGAAGCATGGAACAGGGAAGTGTCTGATGCTGTTTGTGTAACTGCGCCTGCTATTTTGTTTCCAAACTACTCCAGACTGTGAGTCCTCCCCTCTGCAATTGCAATTAGCTGCTACCTCTTAGGGATATTTGGATGGCACTCTCTGCCACCGCTGAAATTCCCTTCTAATCGCAGCCATCTGATCCACTGGGTCGATACGGGCAGGTGTACCGTGAGAGATGGATTATGGAAATAATGAACAAGAGCTTGTTTTTGCCTGTTCCAATGGGAGCATGGGAATTCTCCCTATCCCACTGCAGATTTAGAAGCTATACTCAGCTGTTTTCCCCTGGTGGAACTGCTGGTCTTTGTTCTTTCTTTAGAGTTGAGCAAGGTTCTGAGTCCTGATGTAGTGACTGTCAGGTACTGATTCATGCTGAGTTAAAAGACACAGAGGTCTGCACTGCATTTTTTTCCTATTTGGACTTGCACTGTATAGTTGAGCTAGTCTGCTGATATGTCTGGTTGTGGTGTGTCACATCAGAAGAAACAATAGAAAAGAAAAAACCAACAAACAAAATCACCCTAAGATCCAGGACTTTGGTCTAGCTTCTGTGATTGTAGTAGAAGCTGCCACATAGAAGGTGTTCTGTTTAAGATACTAGTCTTGTGTTAAGACTAGCACATTTCTGTGAGTCCTCCATATACATTTTCAAACAATCTTAATTTTTGTATGAACTCAATTTAATTCAATAAAGATGCAAATTTTTTCAGCCCCTCCCCCTCCCCCCCCTCCCCCCACCAAAAGGTGTTCTGTTTACTCCAGCCTGGCTCCATTTTAGCAAGGATTTTTGTTTTTGTTTTTGTTTTTTTCTACTTTCTGAGGTTTAAGATGTAATAATTTTGATTTCCACTGGTCCCTGTCATGATTATTTAGTTCTTAATTTTCCAGTAACAATAGCCCCAACAATTATCATCTGGTCTAATAAACCTTAAAAAAACATACTATTTAGTCTTTTTTTTAAATAAAAAATTGACAGAAAATAGTGAAAAACAACAATTAGACATTAGAGAAAATAGTGAAAAACTTAGAAATTTTAGTAAGAATTTATAAACACAAGCACACCTTATTGTAAAAAGAACATTTTGATACACAAATACCATCCAAGATGAAAGAAAATTACAATATATTCTAATTATAATAAATTCACCATAATGGTCAGTATTCTGAAGTTGTTCATGTTTAATGCTAACTAGGTAAGGATACTATATTTAACTTTTTTTCCTTAGAAAAAGCACATTGCTTACTGATCAGTTTTGAATTTGAGGAAGTTCACTTATAATTATCTGAAGACTCAGTTTAATATTTTACTTGTATGGACAATTTCTCCATCATTGTTAGAAAATATGATAACATTTCTTTCTTTGTTTCCATCTTAATAATGGAGTAATTGTCACATGCCTTTCTCTGTTAA
Organism: Dipodomys spectabilis; assembly: GCF_019054845.1. Classification (NCBI taxonomy): domain Eukaryota; kingdom Metazoa; phylum Chordata; class Mammalia; order Rodentia; family Heteromyidae; genus Dipodomys; species Dipodomys spectabilis. The sequence goes on from NW_024870876.1 coordinate 2,534,050, forward strand.
TTGTCATTAGGGGTAGAGTATTTAAAAAAGTTTATTTATAAAAATGTTAACACTGTGTGTGGATATTCAATAGAGTCATGCTTCATAACCATTTGAGAGTCAGCAATTAGTAGTGCTCACAGCTAGAATTTGTTATAGAGGTGAGCTAAGGAGACCTAGTTGGAGTTGCAGGCTGAGTCTGGAGGAATCTTTGTACACAGGATGGATACTCTTTGGATGCTAGTACAGGATGCTAGTAAGAAGGATGTCCTTCTTTTTTTTTTTTTTGGTCCAGTCATGGGGCCTGAACTCTGGGCCTAGGTGCTGTCCCTCAGCTCTTCAGCTCAAGGCTAGCACTCTACCACTTGAGTCACAGCGCCACTTCTGGCTTTTTTTTTCTTTTTGCTTATGTGGTGCTGAGGAATCAAACCCAGGGCCTCAGGCATGCAAGGCAAGCGCTCTACTACTGAGCCACCTTCCCAGCCCAGGATGTCCTTCTTAGCAGAGCCTAACAGGTAGGCATGTAGTGGAACAGATTTTGCCCATCTCCTGAGTCTCAGACCCACCATCACAAAACCAAGGGTAGCAAAGGAAACAAGGTAAGTATGGTATCAATAGTATAAAATAACATGATTTGGTAGTAGTTGAGATACTGATGCCAATATTAAATAAAAACAAATTTTACATAACAACCCAAACTGGAGCATACTTGAGAGGGAAATGATGTGTGAGAAAATCAAGGACAATTCAGTACATTTAGAACTGCATATAAATCACAAAAATGGACAATTGACAAAGATATAAGCCTTTCACTAAAGTAATCATAGGTTTCCACTATAAAATTAGAGTTTTAAAAACTTATAATATTTAGGTATACAGAAAAATGGGAGATTCAGAGTGCACATATTTATGTTATTCTCCTCCCTACCAAATATTCTACTATTACTAACATATTGTATTAGTGTGATAACATTTGTTTCAATTAATGAGTCAACAATGATACATTATTACTAAAGTCTATAGTTTATATTGTTTCACTATGATGGAGATACTCTCAACCCAAATCATTATTTGATAGTCTCAATTGATAGTTGTTTAGATATAAACATCCCAGGGAAATTTTCTTAGCTCTCTTCTTTTTGTGTTTCCTTCCTTGGGATACTTTCATTTCTATGAACTTTCCTGATTTCTTTTTCTTTTTAATTGTGAAAATACTGTACAGAGGAGTTACAATTACATAGGCAAGATAATGAGTACATTTCTTATCAAGCATTGTTGCCTCCTCCTTTGTTTCCCCTTCCCATCCCTTCCCATACCCTCCCCACACCCCCCCCCCCCCGCCTGATCCTTGCCCCCCCCCCCGAAGTTGTAAAGTTCGTTTTCGATATAACGATTTGTACATCTCATTGTTGCAATGGGTCAACCTGTATCCCTATTTAAATGATTTGTTTTTTCCCTTCCCCTCCACAAATTATACCAACATCAAATACAGTGAAAGCAGGGTTATACTGTGGGGGGAGGGACATACGAAGCAACAAAGAAATAATCTTATAAATATGTTAGAAACAATTGCATGAAAGAAAAAAAACATTTGAATATTATCTTGGGGTTCATTTCCCTAACATCAACTTATCTGACCTTTTCTATTTGACACAGACATATACTAGTTATTGCAAATAAGAGAAACCATGGGATCTATGTTTCTTTGGACCTGGCTTACTTCACTTAATAGAATTTATTCCAGGTCTTTCCATTTCCTAACAAATGGGGAAGTGTCATTCTTTCCGATGGAGGCATAGAATTCCATTGTATATATATACCACATTTTCTTGATCCATTCATCTACTGAGGGGCATCTGGGTTGGTTCCATATCTTAGCTATGGTAAATTATGCTGCAATAAATATAGTTGTGCTTGTAGCTTTGGTGTGGTCTTGTTTGTGATCATTTGGGTAAATGCCTAAAAGTGGGATTGCTGGGTCCAGGGGAGCTCTATGTGGAGTCTTTTGAGGAACCTCCATACTGCTTTCCAAAGTGGTTGAACAAGTTTACACTCCCACCAACAATGCAGGAAGGTTCCCTGCTGTCCACATCCCCTCCAGCATCTGTTGTTATTAGAGTTATGGGTTATAGCCATTTCTAACTAGGATGAGGTGGTATCTCAATGTTGTTTTGATTTGCATTTCTTTTATGGCTAGAGAGGTTGACATTTCTTCATGTGTCTATTGGCCATCCTTCTTTCCTCTTCAGAGAAGTTTCTCTTTTAAGTCTTTAGCCCACATTTATTGGGCAGTTGTTTCTTTGAAGATTTGTTGTTTGGGAATTTAATTTTTTGAGTTCCAGGTATATTTTAGATAAGAGACCCTTGTCTGTTGTATGGCTAGTGAAGATCTTCTCCCAATCCATGGGCTTTCTATTGATCTTGCTAGCTATGTCCTTTGCCATGCAGAAGCTCTGCAACTTCATGCAATCCCATTTGTCCAACCTTTCTTTGATTTCTTGTGTTTCTGGGTCTCTATTAAGAAAATTTCACCCTGTACCAAGGAGACCTAGGATTTGTCCTATTTCATCCTGTAATGTTTTCAGAGTGTCTACTTTGACTCCGAGGTCTTTGATCCATTTGGAGTTGATTCTGGTGCAGGGTGATATATAGGATCTAGCTTTATTTTTCAACAAGTAGTTAACCAATTTTGCCAGCACCACTTATTGAAGAGGCTGTCTTTCTTCCATTCTATTTTTTTAGCTCCCTTATCGAAGATTAGATGGCTGTAGGTCTTTAGGTTCATTTCTGGGTTTTCAATTCTATTCCATTGGTCCTGAGGTCTGTTCTTATGCCAGTACCAAGCTGTTTTGATTACTATGGCTTTGTAGTAGAGTTTGGTATTGATATTCCTCCAGCACTGTTCTTTCTGTTAAGGATCGTTTTTGCTATTCGGGGTCTTTTATTGTTCCATATGAATTTTTGGATTGCCTCTTCTATTTCCTTGAAGAATGAGGTTGGAATATTGATAGGAATTACATTGAATTTGTAGATAGCCTTGGGAAGTATTGCCATTTTCACGATGCTGATCTTTCCAATCCAGGAGCCTGGGAATTTTTGCCACTTTCTAAGTTCTGTTTTGATTTCCTTTTTCAGGTTTTTAAAGTTTTCATCATTGAGGTCCTTCACTTCTTTGGTTAAGTTAATTCCTAGGTATTTTATTTTTCGTGGGGCTATTACGAATGGAGTTGCTTTCCTAATTTCAGCCACACTTCTCATTGTTGGCATACAGAAAAGTCATTGATTTTTGAGGGTTAATTTATACCCTGCTACTTTGCCAAAGTTTTTAATCAGCTTGAGTAATTTGGGATCGGAGTCTATGGGATTCTTTTCTTTTCTTTCTTTTTTTTTTTGGGTCCGGTCATGTGGCCTGAACTTTGGCCTGGGTGCTGTCCCTCAGCTCTTCAGCTCAAGGCTAGCACTCTACCACTTGAGCCACATGCCGCTTCCGGCTTTTTTTTTTTTTTCTTATATGGTGCTGAGGAATCGAATCCAGGGCCTCAGGCATGCAAGGCAAGTGCTCTACCACTGAGCCACCTTCCCAGCGCCTCTATGGGATTCTTTAACAAGATCATGTCATCTGCAAAGAGGGAAAGTTTTACTTCTTCTTTACCTATTTGGGTCCCCTTTATGTTTGCATCTTGTCTTATTGCTGTAGCTAGGCATTCTAATACTAGATTGAAGAGCAGTGGAGAGAGTGGACATCCTTGTCTCGTTCCTGAGTTAAGAGGAAATGGCTTTAGTTTTTCACCATTAAATATAATGCTGGCTGGAGGTTTGTCATATACAGCCTTTATGTTCCATGGATTCCTAATTTTTCCAGAACCTTCATCATAAAGGGGTGTTGGATCTTGTCAAATGCTTTTTCTGAATCTATTGAAATAACCATGTGGTTCTTATCCTTGCTCTTTTTGATGTCACAAATTATATTAATTGATTTGCGTATATTGAACCAGTTTTGTATCCCTGAAATGAATCCTGTTTGATTGTAGTGTATGATTTTTTTGGATGAATTGTTGAAGTCCATTGGCTAAAATTTTGTTGAGAAGTTTTGCATCAATGTTCATCAAAGAAATGGGTCTATAGTTCTCTTTCTTTGATGAGTTCCTGCCTGGTTTTGGGATGAGGGTTATAATGACTTCATAGAATGAGTTCGGTAGTGAACTTTCTCTTTCAATTTCATTGAAGAGTTGGAGGAGTATTGGTGTGAGTTCTACTTTGAAGGCCTTGTAGAATTCCACTGTAAAACCATCTGGTCCTGGTCTTTTCTTAGATGGGAGGTCTCTTATTGCTGTTTCTATTTCAATGCTTGATATGGGCCTGTTAAGATGGTTTAACTCATCTTGGTTTCGTTTCAGCATGTCAATACCTGCTGAAAGGTCCATTTCTGCCAAGTTCTCAAATTTATTAGCATAGAGTTTTGCGAAGTATTCCCATATAATGTTTTGGATCTTGGTTGTTTCTGTTGTGATGTTTCCATTCTCATCTCTGAGTTTATTTATTTGGGTATGTTCTATTCTTTTTCTGATAAGATTTGCTAAGGGTATGCCAATTTTGTTAATTTTTTCGAAGAACCAACTCTGGTTTCTTGATTCTTTCTATGTTTTTTTTGGATTCTAATTCATGTAATTCTGATTTAATTTTATTTATTTCTTTTCGTCTACTGGATTGGGGTTTAGCTTGCTGTTCTTTTTCAAGGAGGCTCAGATGTCTCATTAAATTGTTGGTTTCAGATCTCTCCAATTTGTTGATGTAGGAACTCAGAGCTATAAATTCGCCTCTCAGTACTGCCTTTGCTGTGTCCCAGAGGAGCTGGTAATTTGTGTGCTCATTTTTGTTGAATATCATGAACATTTGAATTTCCTTTCTAATCTCTTCCATGACCCATTGGTGGTTTAACATTGTGTTGTTCAGCCTCCATGTGTTACAGGACTTTCTTTGGTAGCTTTTGGTGTTGAGTTCTAATTTTATTCCTTTGTGGTCTGAGAGAATGCAAGGTATAACTTCAATGTTTCTGAATTGGGACAAGTTTGCTTTGTGACCTAAAATGTGGTCTATTTTGGAAAATGTTCCATGTGCTGCTGAGAAAAACGTGTATTCTGACCTGATTTTTCTTACTTAGGGAAATAAAGCATCAGGCTAGAAGTTTCTAGAGCCTTTTTCTGATCTCTGAATTCTTTGATTGGTTATATCAAATTCAAGCTCATCACTGGTTTCATCCAGTCATCTGAGTTTCCTATGTATTTTAAAACTATGCTTTCCGTTGTTCAAACTCAAAAACATTGCTGTAGCTGGGTGCCAGTGGCTTACTCCTTTAATCCTAGCTATTCAGGAGTCTTATTTCTAGTTAAATAACAGAAAAAGCCAGAAGAAATGCTGTGGCTCAACTGGTATAGTGCTAGACTTGAACAAAAGATGCTCAGCGATATCACTCATGCCCAGAGTTCAGGCCTAAGGTTCAGCAAGAAACAAAAAAAAAATTGCTATAAAATTTGACTTGAAGATACTCATTTTGTCCCCACTTCCTGTTGATTTCAGCTCTATACTGTCTGTCACATTCCTTTTATCATTCCTGCTGCCCTCTGTAAGTTTTGGTTACTTTTTTTGTTGCTTCTCTGGAGCAAGTGTGCCTGTTTTGTGAGGTCTTGTGACTTTGGGTGAGGAAGTAAAATGGAAATAGTCCTTTGTAAGTAGCAGTCTAGCTGAGTGCTATTGGTGGTAAAAAAAGAAACTGAGGACATAGTTCAGAGACTTGTTCTATTAGGGCACAGAGACGAATTATTTCCTTTTTTGTTGTGCCTTCATATTAAATGTTTCCTAAATGTGTTTTTTTTTTTCCAGCATAATGGGAGTTTTGAGTAACAAGTGTGGTTTTCAACTCCAGTATCAAATGATTTTTTCAATATGGCTCCTGGCATTTAGTCCTCAAATGTGTGAACACTTGCGGCGCTATAATATCATTCCTGTTGTGTCTGACATCCTTCAAGAATCTGTCAAAGAGAAAGTGACAAGAATCATTCTTGCAGCATTCCGTGTAAGTGCCTTGTGTTTTTGTGGTTGTTGTTATTGTGTTAGTGATGGCTGCGTCTGTGTATGTTTGTGTAGCATTTTCTACTGTACTGTATATTTGAATTTTTAGCATGTGGAAAAATTGCTTATTTTTTGTGTAGTTATAGAGTTAGAGTCTATTAAAGTGTGTCTTTATGACATGAAGCTGTGGGACAGGTAGAAGAAACCACCTAAGTGAACGGAGTGCCTGAGTTAAAGTCCTTGAAGGAAGTGTACTGTCATTACATTCACATGGAGGGAGGCACTTTGTGCCCCATGCTCATCAACAGACTGTTCTTCAAGGAGTTTTTTTCTTTAACAGTCATAGTAGATAGAGATATTGGATCTACTGACTAGTAATATGTTTCCAAGACAACCACAAATACCTGTAATTATTATTTTTAAAATTTTTAAAAATTTTTTATTTTTATTGTGAACATACTGTACAGAGGGGTTACAATTACATGGGCAAGATAATGAGTACATTTCTTATCAAGCATTGTAGCCTCCTCCTTTGTTTCCCCTTACTATCCCTGTCCTCCCATCACCCCCCCTCCCCTCCACTAAAGTTGTAAAGTTTGTTTTCAACATAACTTCTTGTACATCTCATTGTTGCAGTGGGCCCACCTGTATCCCTATTCAAATACTTGTAATTATATTAAAGAGTAAAATTATATCATTAGGAAATTAGAATCTTCACAATTAAATAAAACAACTTCCTGTCGATCAGATGAGGAAGCTGAGGGCAGAATTGGAGCTGTCTAGAATCTGAATTCTAGGTAGGTAAAATGCAGAAATAAAATATTCTTATTTGTTTCCTTAGAGATAGTGTCTTTACCATCTCTGCTAGTAATTTTGCTGATTCTTTTAGGACTTGATAGGCTTCTGAGACATTGCTGGCATAAAGTCTCATCCTAAAATGGCCATCGTGATGTTTATCTATAATCTCAGCACTTGGGAGGTGGAGGCAGGAAGACAGAAGGTCTAGTACTACTACTTTTGTTTTTTTAAATAAAAACTTTATAAATAATGTCAAATCACTTTTTAAAAGTTTGCTGATTTATATTTTTAGGAGTTATATATTGGGGGTTTATGTTTTTCTGCACTCCTATTTACATTTATTATTATCTTCTGAGTTTTAAAAATCTTAGCTAAAAAGCAAAATCATTGTTTTAATTTGCATCCTATTAATAATGAATGTAGATGCATGTATTTTAATATTTTTATTCACCATTTACTTTCTTTCTATAAATTGCTTATTCATAGCATTTGTCACTTTTTAAAATGGGCAATTTAATGTGTAGGAACTCTTTTTTCAGATGTCTGTAGTTAATAACAGCTGATACTTATTGAGAGCATATACTGGGTCAGAACTGTCCTAATTACTTTAAAGAATTACACATTAAATCATTCTAAAAGCTCCATATAGTGGTTCTTAGGTCATCAAGGGTTAAGTGATTTGCCAAAATAGCCAAGAAGCAGTACCGAGATTTAAAGTCAGTTTGACTCACGCACTTGATCATCAGTTAACCTAGGTTTGGTGCTAAGTGTCATAATTGTTGAATTTTTAAAACTGTATTTTTTCTTGTCTTTTCTTTTTTGGTACTGGGGATTGAACCCTGAACATGTACTTTCTAGGCAAGTGCTTTGAGCTACATCCCAGTCTGATTGTTGTTTTGATATATGTAGCCTTCATAATTAACTTATAGAGCCTTTTATGACTTTATTTTCTCCATGAGGAAATTGAGACTTGAGGGAAAGTTCTTCACTTGGTGGAAGGTTCACATTGCAGGTGCTCTGTCAACTCTAAAACTGCCTTTTTTTGAGTTCCAGTTTTTATTTTATTTTAATATGTATATAATGCCTTCTTCTTAACCATTCCAGCATCATCATCCTCTTTTCTTTTTTGATTCATTTTCTTAGGAACTTTAAAGTGTCATTCAGCGGGGAGGGGGGCGGAACATAACAAAGAAAATTCAAAGGTAATTTAAGAAGTCAAAATTTCTTGCTGTTGGAATTTCTCATCTGTTGAAGCATTAAACTCTGTGTCTTTCCAGGCTTTCAAGAACATCGAGGGGGTGATTGAAGGGTGGAGAAGGGATCAGTGTAGTCCTGTGGAGAGGTAGAAAGGAAATCCAGGTGTGATCTGCTCAGTGCTCACCAAGTGTTAGCTAAGTGTTGCTCTGGACATTAGATTGACCGTGTGTGTGTGTGTGTGTGTGTGTGTGTGTGTGTGTGTGTGTGTGTGTGTGTGTGTGTGTGTGTGAGTGTGTGTGTGTGTGTGTGTGTTAGCTAAGTGTTGCTCTGGACATTAGATTGACCGTGTGTGTGTGTGTGTGTGTGTGTGTGTGTTAGCTAAGTGTTGCTCTGGACATTAGATTGACCGTGTGTGTGTGTGTGTGTGTGTGTGTGTGTGTGTGTGTGTGTCTGGACATTAGATTGACCGTGTGTGTGTGTGTGTGTGTGTGATGTTCCGGGGCTTCAACTCAAGGCCTGGGCTCTGTCTCTGATCGTGTGTGTGTGTGTGTGCGCGCGCGTGTGTGTGATGTGCTCTGGACATTAGATTGACCGTGTCTGGATATTACATTGACCGTGTGTGTGTGTGTGTGTGTGTGTGTGTGTGTGTGTGTGTGTGTGTGTGCGCGCGCGCGCGCTTCAACTCAAGGTCTGGGTTCTGTCTCTGATCATTTTTGCTCAAGGCTGGTACTCAGCTTCACTTTCAGCTTTTTCCATGGTTAATTAGAGATAAGAGTCTCATGGACTGCCTTGCTTGGGCTGGCTTCAAACCACAGTCCTCAGATCTCAGCTTTCTGAGTAGCAAAGATTATGGGTATGAGCCACTGATACTTGGCTTAGATTGGCTTTTGATTATTGATTTTTATTTTAAAAAGTTCTGTGCTTTTTTGGTATAATTTGGGGAGTGGAAGGGAAAAAACAAATTGTTTAAATAGGGATACAGGTTGACCTATTGCAACAATGAGATGTACAAGACACTATGTCAAAATATGAACTTTATAATTTAGGCAGGGGTGGAGGGGATTGGGGGGATTGAGGGGAAGGGGAGAATGTAGTTGTGGAGATAGGAGGGAAGGGATGGTAGGGGAAAAATAAAGGAGGAGGCAACAATGCTTGATAAGAAATGTACTCATTACCTTGCTCATGTGATTATAACCCCTTTGTACAGTATTTTCACAATAAAAATCTAGTTTTAAAAAAAAGTTCTATGCTTTTTCATGAGATTGTTTGGGACATATAGGTATGGCTCAAGTGTTAGAATGCCAGACATGAATGAAATGCCCGGGGAAAGGTCCTAAGTTCAAGCCCCTGTACCAGAGAGTTTCCTCATAAGAATTAGGTAAATGAAATGTTTTCTTATCCCTCTTCCTCAGCATGGTGAATCTGGCATGTGTATTTCCAGCAGTTCTCTCTAGGCAAATTCAATCTTCAGTAGAAGTTGGGTGTCATGATGGGAAACACAAATCAAGCATCTGTGGTATAATACTGTCTTTGCATCTTGGTTATCCATGGCTTTTTTCCTCAACTTCCATCTCTCACTGTACTTAGCGTATAGACTAGGTTTATTCAGTGAGATAACAGGTGGAGTACAGAGTTTCCCCTAATAGTAGTGTCTCTCTCTCTCTCTTTTCTTTTTTCTTTTCTTGTGCCAGTCTTGAAGCTTGAACTCAGGGTCTGGGCGCTGTCCCTAAGCTTCTTTTGTTCTACTAGCTACTTTTGGTAGAGTTAGTGCTCTGCCACCTGAGCCATAGCACCACTTCTGGTTTTTTTTTTCTAAGTAGTTTATTGGAGATAAGAGTTTCACAGACTTTTCTGCCTGGATTGGCTTTGAACCTCGATCCTCACATCTCAGCCTCTTGAGTAGCTAGGATTATGGGTATGAGCCACCAGCACCTAGCTGCAGTGTGTCTCTTAAAGTTCCTCTCTCTGTAACTTGAATCTTTGCTATATTAAGGTTGAGCCCAGGCAAAGATCCAGTGCTGTTTTATAAAAGGCAGCATGAATATTAAACTAATATTTAGTAAGCTATAAAAGGTTTTATTTGAACTACAGTCATACTTTCAAATTTTGCTCATAATGCATACATTTGTCATAATTTCTAGACTTCCATTGTCTCCAATTTTGGATTTCAGATTATTTTAGAAATAGACCTAGGTCATTGGCAGAAGTAATAGCTCTTTTAGACTATCTTGTGTTAAGTTTTGGTTAATACAGTCAGTTATGTGAACATGCAGAGGGCTAAAACTCAAAAGAATGTCTCTAAGACAACCACAAGTTTCATAGATAGGACTGAAGTGTTCATAAGGCTGTAGTGCAACCATTGATTGAAATCGTCAGTCAGGTGGGGAAAATAATATTTTAAAAAATAATCTCAATTCTCTCCGGTGCCAGTGGCTCATAACTCTAATCCTAACTTCTCAGAAGGCTGAGATCTGAGGATTGTGGTTCAAAGCCAGTCTGGGCAGAAAAGTCTCCCTGAGACTTATCTCCAATTAACTACTCAAAAACTGGAAGTGGAGCTGTTACTCAAAGTGGTAAAGTGATAGCCTTGAGGAAAAGACCTCAGGGCCAGTGCCCAGGCCCCACATTCAAGCCTTACAAGGACGACAAAATAAATAAAATAAAAAATAAAACTCAATTCCTTTATCATTTTAAAAGAGGTTTCACCAATCAGATTGTTTGAGGATTGTTTGTTCATTATTTTTCCCACCTGAAACTTTTGTGCTGAAGTGAGGAAGCTCATTGAGCTGCTATGAGCCAAACAAATCTAACAGCTGTTAATTATTATTTCCTTCCATTTAGCTGGATGAGTTTTATTTTTGAAAATGTCACTTACTTATTCATAGTAGGTGCTGAACTCCACGTCTCTGCAAATGTTATTTCTGTTGGTTCGTTTGATTTGTCAGTCTTTAGTTCCTAAAATAAATTAGAATGTTTTGGGGCTGTGACTGTGACAAACATTGGAAATTGTGTTTGTTGTCTAGAATTTTACCTCTGTTGTGAGTTTAGTCAAGAGCCTGCATTTTTTGTCAGATAATAAAGTAAATTATAGTTTTACAGCTGTATGATTTTCATTAGAAAGACTTAAGAATTATAGCAAATTTAAAAAAAAAAAACACTTATCTTTTTTCTTTTCCTTTCCTTCTCTTTCGTCCTTCCTCCCTGCCTGCCTCCTCGCCTTCCTGCCTGCCTCCCGCCTGCCTCCCAGCCTCCCTCCCAGCCTCCCTTCCTTCCTTTCTTCCTTCCTTCCTTCCTTCTTTCCTTCCTTCCTTTCTTCTTCAGTTCTGGTCCTGGGGTTTGAACTCAGGGCCTGGGCAAAAAAAAAAAAAAAAAAGCTCCAACCAACCAACAGCCTTATGGACATATGGGCTAATGAGCTAAAGAGTCTTCTCAGAAGAAGGAGTAAAAATGGGCAATAGGCACATGAAGAAATGCTTAACATCTCTGAATATAAGGAAATGCTAATCAAAACAACATTGAGATTCTACCTCATACAGTTAGAATTGCCTTTAGCAAGAAAACAAAAAAGGGTACCCTAATACACTGTTGGTGGGAACGTAAACTTGTTCATTCACTCTGGAAAGCAGTGTGGAAGTTCCTCAAAAAAATATAGAACTACCCTGTGTTCCAGAAATTCTGCTACTGGGAATGGTCTAGAGGATTTCAAACCAGGATACACTAAAGCCACCAACACAACCATGTTCTTTACAGCACTATTCACTATAAAGTATAGAATCAGCCTAGTGCCCTTCAATGGATAAATGGATGGAGAAAATGTGGTATATATACACAGTGACTTACTCATTCATTAGAAAGAATGATATTATTTATAAAGAAATGGAAAGACCTAAAAAAAATTACACTGTTAAAGTAAGTTAGACCCAGAGAGACAAGGGATACATGTTTTGCTTTACATGTGGAAGCTAGATTTATCTTATAAATCTTTAATAAACACATTGGGCAATATGCAAGTGGTTGCAAATGTCTTAACTAAATACGGTAGATTCAAGGGAGAACTAAATAGTGTGATTAAATTACAGTAATAGCACAATTTTTTTGGAAAGGTAAAGTTCAGAGTTCAACAAAATAAACACCAGCAAGTGGGACTTGAAAGGATTGGATGGGATGGGGTCAAGGGGAGAGGAGTAGATTAATGAAGAGGAGAAGTAATAAGGGAGAATGCAGTTAATAATTGAATGTATATCCTACAAAATTAGGAATGAGGGAAGGAGTGGGCAGAAGAAGGATGAGTGAAGAGTGACATCGATCAAGATTCATAAACTGCTTTGTTAAATAACAACTCCATCATAGTAAAAAACAAAACAAAACAAAACAAAAAAAAACAACCCATCTCTGATACCTAGCCTGGAACTATGGATTTTGTATCTCACAGTTTAGTAAAAATACTAGGCGTCAAGATGATTTCCTTTGCCCAGTGGGTTACATATTGTTATACATTCACATAGAAATTAAAAATGTAGTCTTTAAAGAGGTAGAGTGCTTGCCTGGAGCTGAAGAGCTGAGGGACAGCATCCAGGCCCAGAGTTCAAGCCCCACGACTGACCAAAAAAAAATGTAGTCTTTAATTGAATTCCATTATGAGGATAGAACCTTGTCTGTAAAATTGTATAAACCTTTTGAAATTTGAGACTTGTTTTATGACTCATAGTGTATCACAGTGAAGTACTATGTGTACATGAATGTACTATGTGTACTTTGAAAGAATGAGGAATTTGTAGGTGGGAATAGTGTTCTCTAAATGTCAATTAGGTCAGGGTTGTGGATAGTATTATTTAGATCTTCCATGCTCTGATTTTGTCTAGTGGTTCTATCAGCTGCTGCGAATTGCTAAAATCTCTATTGTAGATTTATTTATTTTCCCTTTAATTCTTTCAATTTTTGCTTCATGAATTTATGAATGTTATATTTGTTTGATGAATGGACCCTTGTGTCCATTATGAAATATCCTTATTACTGATAATATTCTTCGTCTATTTTATCTGAAAGTAATGCTCCAAGCCTATGGTCTTCTGTTTGTGGTTTGCTTAATAAATCTTTTCCTGGCTTTTTTAGTATCACCTTATGACTTTACCCTTAAAGATTACTTCTTTTAGACACTATCTTGGCTCTTGAACTTTTATCCAATAGTCTGTTAAGCTGAGTGTTTAGTTGACTGGCATTTTAAAGTAATTATTGGGTTGGATTTAGAACTATTTATGTTTTAGAGATTTTACTGTTTGTTTACCTCATTTTGTTGTTTGTTTTTTGATCTTAATTTTTTGCCTTGTCTTGTGTTAACTGAATCCTTTTTAGAACTTTATTTTAATTTTTCCATTGGCCTTTAACTGCCCCCTTTCATAGTTTCCTAATTCCTACAGGTTGTTTCATTGTCACAATATGCACCTTTAGCTTTTCTCATTATATTGAAAGTTAATATTGTACTTACTCAGTTTTATGTAGTCCAACAAATAACAGACTTGGCCAAATCTGCTACCACCATTTATATATAAGTAAAGTTTTATCACTTTAAATTATTTTGCTTTGTATTGGTTTTTAAAAAAATTGTAAAGGTGATATACAGAGGGGTTAGAGTTATGTAAATAAGGTAATCAATACATTTTTTTTGTTTGTTTGTTTTTGGGTCCGGTTGTGGGGCCTGAACTCTGGGCCTGGGTGCTGTCCCTCAGCTCTTCAGTTCAAGGCTAGCGCTCTACCACTTGAGCCAACAGTGCCACTTCCAGCTTTTTCTTTTTGCTTATGTGGTGCTGAGGAATCGAATCCAGGGCCTCAGGCATGCAAGGCAAGCACTCTACCACTGAGCCACTTTCCCAGCCCAATACATTTCTTTTTTAAAGTGTTACCTCCTGCCTCATTTTTTCCATTCCCCCTGATCCCTGGACTCTCCTCCCCTCCAAGTTGTAAAGTTCATTTCCAACAGTGTCTAGGGCATATCACTGTTGCATTGGTTCACCCTTTGTCGCACCATTTCTGTGATTCCTCTTCCCTTCCCCAAATCAAATAAACTTATATATAAGACAGTGAGTACAGAAATCAAAAGCAGTGTCAACAGGGAATAAACCAAAGGAACAAAAAAAAGAGGAAAAATAACCGAAAACAGTACACTAAAAAAAATCATTTCCGTTTCTTGGAGTTCGTTTTGATTAGCATCATTTTCTGTGGTCATTTGCGCATAGGTATTGAGCCATTCTGATCCTCTGCTAAGAGGACTTTATTTATTTATTTATTTAGCACTTTAAAGACAGTGTTCTGACTTGCCTGCATTGCTTTGGATGAGGGGGTCACCCTTCTGTATTTATACTAGTTTTCTCTCTATATATACTAGGGATTAAGTTTAGGGTCTTGTGCTTGTTAAGCAGACATTCTATGTTTGAGCCTTTTTTTGCTGGTGTTGTTTTCAAGGTGTGGCCCTGTTCAAAGGCTGTGGTTCTCCTACCTGTGCTTCCCTGTGTCTCTGGGAGTTAAGTTGCATGCCGCTGCTCCCAACCCTTGTGCTTCTCCTGTAGCTGTAGATGTTATCTTGTGGTCACACACTACTATGCCCAGCTATTGGTGTGGCTGACTAACTGCTCTTTCCCTCTTCAACTCTGAACTGAACATTGTGTTTTGGTTGGTGGTTCAGGTTGTAGTTCAGATCTTTTCTCTTTGGCTGAAATGCTTTGAATCTGTTCTGTGCCTGAATGTCTTAAGGGGTTGGTTCCATGTTATCAGACAGTATTTGAGTCCTTTTCCTGACTTGTTTTCTTCTCTTCAACATTCATTGTCCAGGTTCACTATTGTTCTTTTCCAGCACCCCAAACTTACCATTTGGCTTTTTTTTGTGGGTGAGGGGGTTCTGACTGTTATCAGGCCTGATGGGACAAGTGTATTTAATCTCAAAACCTTTACTGACAGAGGCTTGCTTATGTTGCTCCCTGACCTTCCAACTGCCAGTGAGTGCACTCCAAACCAGAGTTCTACTTACTTTCCCGCTGGTAATTGCTTTTTCAGCATGTCATGGTTTTATAGTTGTTTCTTCAGGAGAGAGGTTCATCCAGTAGCTTCATATCTGAGTTGAAGTTCATGTTTTTAGTTTTGAAGCAGTTCTAAATGCAAATTAATTGAGCTACTTTTTACTTATAATAAAAAGTAATTCATGATATTATAGGTAAAAGCACTCAGAAGCAATGTTAGTAAGTTTACAAATATCTTATTGAATTTAAACTCTGAGCCAAACAATAATATAAAGCAAATGAGAAAATGAGACATTAGTTTTCAAGTATTTGAAATTTTGTGGAAACATAAGGGAAAGAGTGGGCACTGACAGTGCTAAGTAAATATTTTTCTGTATTTATTTAGCATAATTATTACTGGTATAACTTTCTTACAAAATTAAAATTCAAATTTTAGTACCATTTATTTTGAGTTGTTGCTATGTGAATATGTGTGTGTGTGTGTGTGTGTGTGTGTGTGTGTGTGTGTGTGTGTGTGTGTGTGTGTGTGTGTGAGGGCAGGCAGTTCATGGGTCTTTTTTTTTTGGATCAAATGGTGAAACTGGGTTTCTTGAGATTGTGGCTATGTCTTGGTTAATCTTGTTTCCAGAATTTAGCTTGCACCTTGTCCAGAAATAATGGTTTCAAAGAACAGCTGATCTTCATAAAGGTGTATGTTCCTTTGGTGTTTTCATAAATACTTTTAAGAAATAGAACAGCATAGAAGAAATGTAGAATTTGACTGTATTCTTGTATAAAAAAGAAAACTTTTTAAGTTTTTCTTTGTGCCTTGTCCCCTTAAAGAGTTGATTGTGGGGAAGGTGGCTTGTTAAACTTGAGAGATACTTGAATGAACAATCTTTTTTTTTTGTGATACTGAAATTTGAGCTCAGGGCCTCACACTTGCTAGGCAGATGCTCTATGGTTGAGTCGGGCTTCTAGCATTTTTAGGATCCTGTGTTCTCTAGGAGAGCAACAAATGAAAAGTTCAATGTGGTGTGCTGAGAAGCAAAATCATGGTCAAGAATTGTGATGGGGATTTAGTGTTATTTCCCTTGTTTGTGTGCGCTATTGAAGTTTTGTACTCAGGGATTTATGGCTGCACTTGACCTATGCCTCTAGCCCTTTTTGTTTTAGTTATTTTATTTTTTAGATACTACCTTGTGTTTTATTGCCCAGGAAAGGATTGTTGCAGGAAACAGGGATTATGGGTAAAGTCATTCACTTAAAAGTGATAGTTTCTGACACCTAGAAGGAGGATATGAAAGGAAGTACAGAAATCTGCAAATATCACATGACAAATTATATTAGGTTTTCATTGTCTCTTTGTCTAACCCAGAACTTTTTAGAAAAATCAACAGAAAGAGAAACTCGCCAAGAATATGCTCTGGCTATGATTCAGTGCAAAGTTCTTAAACAGTTGGAGAATCTGGAACAACAGAAATATGATGATGAAGATATCAGTGAAGATATCAAATTTCTTTTGGACAAACTTGGTGAGAGTGTCCAGGACCTTAGGTGTGTTATATTCTTATTTTTAAAGTTTCCTTATACTGGATTTGTTTGACTTAAATAGTGTTTCGTTTACATTTGGTTTTAAGAGTAATGGGGAGGAGAGTCCTCACTAAGTTACCAAGGCAGATCTCAACTTCATGTGTTCAATATAGATCCTCTCACTTCAGCTTCCTTAATAGCTGAGACTACAGATGACCCACTGATTTACATAGCTTTAAATATAATTTTTCTGTAAAGGTGCTATACCTCTGTATTACAACTATAATAAGTCAGATGAAGAATACATTTTTGAAGAGTATTATCTCTTACCTTGTTCTCTTCTAGTTTTTCCTTTCTGTCTCTATTTTCATTTTCAACAGTGTCTAGTGAGTATCACTGCTACATTTATTTACATTTGTCCCACCATTTTTCTGCCCCCCTTTACCCTCCCAAAGGTGCACGAACAAACAAGACAAAAGGAACAAAAAAGCAAAACAGCAACAACAACAACAAACACCTCTTGTTTCCATTTCTTGGAGTTCATTTTGATAAATACTATTTCACATGATCAGATGCACATAGGCTTTGTGCCTTTGTGTTTCTCTCTTAAGAATGTCCTCCTTTGGTGTTACTGTATGTGTAGATGCCTACAATCCTGTATAATTTATCATGTCCCAGTATTTGTTTTTTTCTTTTGCCATGAGTATGTTTACTTGTAGATTTATAGGTACATTCTAGTTACCACAAATGAGGGAAACTGCAACTTATATTTCTTTCGGTCTGGTTTACTTTGTTTAATATAATTTTTTCCAAGTCTTATCATTACCTTACAAATTGCATAAGTTTTCTACAAAATTATTGAAGGGGCTGAGAATATTTAAAGGGATGATACCGATCAAGATGCATTGTACTTGTAAACTGCTTTGTTATGTTAAATGACACCTCCTTTGTACAGTTACTTAAAGATAATAACACATTTAAAAAAAGAAAATTGGATTGGTTGTCAACTATGAAAACTGAGAGATTTCCCTAAATATCTTCTGTTACCTCATTGTTACATGGTAAGGTGGGTGAGAGCCTTCTGTCTTGTGGAGATTCCCATAATTTTATTTTCACAAAGATAATAGATTGATGGGTACAGCTGGTTTACCTATTTTGGTTATTATAAGGCTTAGGATATGGATGTTAAAAATTCTAGTAGGAGAAGAATGAGGGAAGGGGTAACAAGTTTGACAAGAAATGCACTACTTATGTGTAACTGTGACCCCTCTGTATATCACCTTGACAATAAAACAAGAAAAAAAAAGGAAACAAAAGCATCAAAGATGAAACAAAGCAAATTCTAGTTAACTTCTCATACAGACTGGCCCACATTAAAGTAAGAAATTGTTTAGTCAGGAACTCTGGTTACACAGAATTACCAATGAACATTTAATGGACCAAATGGTCACTTAGATATTTTATTTTCCTTTTTAGTCTTGGAGTAGCTTTCAGATTCTTATGAACTTGAACTTTTTCAAAAAACATTTTATAGTTCCTTTGATGAATACAGTTCAGAACTTAAATCGGGAAGGTTGGAATGGAGTCCTGTGCACAAATCTGAGAAATTTTGGAGAGAGAATGCTGTGAGGTTAAATGAGAAGAACTATGAACTCCTGAAGTAAGTTGTTATTCTGCCTTGTGCCCTGAAAACCTGTGTTTTCAACTCATTAGCCTTTTTTTATTATTCTCTACATTTTAGATGTTGTGTGGTTTTACCATATTTTCTTGCTGGAAAAATGTGATTGAGTGGCCTTTTTGTGCTTTTGTCATTTATACAGATCTTCTTGGAGATGTGCTTGTTAATTTTATTTCTGTTTTATGGAGTTCTGTATTTTGAATTTGAAACTTTTGGTCATATATTCATTTGTTACTCTTTTGTCTCACTCTGTCTTATGCCATTTCACTTTTTAATGGTGCCTTGAGCACAAGCTTTCAGTTTTAATGTGGCTCAATTTATTTATCTTTTCCTGCATGGCTAGTGCTTTTCTGTCTCTTGGTTAAGAAGTTTTAGCCCTCTATGGGCACAATGATTTCTTTCTGTTTTCTTGTAAAAACTTGTTTAGCCTCTTCTCCAGTTAATCTGGAGTTGATTTGGGATAAAGCATGAAATAGAAGTCAGGATTCACTTCTTTCCTTGCCTGATAAATGAATGAACAAGCATCCTATTGTTGAAAGAAGCATTTTATCCCATGATCTATAGACTTTTTTTTATCATAAGTGGCTGAATATCTGTATTTGTATGAATCTGCCTGCTATATAAAGCTTGTATTTGTGCATTTGGGGGCTGTTTTCTTATTCTTACCATAATGTATTTATGGTTTAGTAGTATTCATCATTACTTGATTACTTTTTTATGGTTACATAAATAGTCCATTGTATGAATAGACTACTTTTATTTTGTTTTTGATTAAAATCTAATATTTAAATTAACCTCAAGAATGTTTTAAAAATAATATATGTATTTTTATTATTACCGTAAAGATATGATGTTCAGAGGGGTTACAATTACATAAGTCATGTAATGAGTACATTTCTTTTTGAACAGTGTCAATTCTTCCCTCACTCTCTTCCAGTTCATTTTTAATGTATGTCTAGTGAGTATCACTGCTGCATTTGTTCACCCTTTGTCCCACCATTTCTGTGTTCTCCCTTACCCTCTCAAAGACAGGCAAAGAAAGGCAAAGAAAACAAAAACAGCAACAAAGAAAAAAACCCTTTTGTTCTAAAGAATGTTTTTAAGTTTCAACTATTTTTTCTTGGTTCTTTCATTTGTTTTAAGTTGCTCTTGTTTGTATTTTTGGAGCATTTTGTCTTCATTGACCACTTAGAACCGTTTTCAGACTCTAATTGTTTGGCTTGATATGGCCTGTTTTTGAACAAGGTCGTGAGATGTCAGATATATGTTAACAAGAATTCTACCTGCCAACGATAGAATATTGACATCTTTCAAACCAAAGTATACATTTTGTTTATATTCTTATGTCGTTCTTCCTTCTGAGACAGTGATTTTTTTATGAGCAATTTTATTTGTAATCATGTCATTACTTAAATCCTTCCTCTGATCGCTGGCAAAATGTGACAAAGACATCCTCATGTACCTACTTTAGTGTAACCTCAGATAAACTAAAGCCACATTTTATGTTTAGATGTTTGGATTATTTCTATCTTTTGGTTATTATATAATGCTACCAATAATACTATAAAGCTAATATTTGGACATTTTTATTTCTCTTATTTGAGTAGATAATCTAGGAATATAACTGGTAGACTGTTTTTCAAAGTGGCTGCACAATTTTATATTCACAGAAAATAAAGAGTACTAAGTACCAAATGTTCTTATTCATCTCCTTAACTTCTATCAGCACACAATTTCTAGATGTTAAAATCTCTTATTTCTCCTGCTTTTAGTTAATTTGTGCCAGCAAAAACAGTCTAAATATATGCTACAAATACATCTTCAATTGGTTAAAAGTGGG
This sequence comes from Dipodomys spectabilis, assembly GCF_019054845.1. Classification (NCBI taxonomy): domain Eukaryota; kingdom Metazoa; phylum Chordata; class Mammalia; order Rodentia; family Heteromyidae; genus Dipodomys; species Dipodomys spectabilis. The sequence goes on from NW_024870876.1 coordinate 2,554,133, forward strand.
TTGTTTCTAGGGTAAGAATGATAGCAGTAACCTTTAGTAGAATGGATGTTTTCTTGATATTCTGCATATCCATGAACATGGGAAGTCTTTCCTGCTGTCTTCTTCAATTTCTTTAAAGTTGTTAATTTTTTTTTGTGGAGGATCTTCATCTCTTTGGTCAGGTTTATTTTGGTGATTAAAATTTTTTTATTTTTATTAAGTAGTTTTACAAAGGAGTTTCAATCCAGAAATCCGGTTATAAGTTATTTTTTGCTATTGCAAAAAATAAGTTGTTTCCATTTGCATTGTATATAGAATTTTAATATATTCCTTATATTGAATGTTTTGGTATGTTTACTTAATACGGCTTAGAGTCACTTAGAATAACTTAACCATTTTTAAAGATAGTATTTATGTAGAAATGTGAAAATATTTCTCTAGGGAATATTCCTAGAGAAAGAATTGCTGGGGTAAAGGAGCTATCTATTTTATAGTATATTAGGAATAGGGCTAGAGACATGTTGAAAGTGTAGAAGGCTTACCTACGATGTGTGACACTCTAGATTAAACCCTAGTCCTGAAAAAAAAAGTTAAAGAAAAGTAAAATAAACCAAGGACTGTTAAAATTATTTTTTCCAATGGCATCATTAACATTTATTGTTTTCACCAAGTATTTTCTTAGCTTCTACTATGATTAATACTTTTCTATGTTTTGCAGAATTAATTGAAAATAGAATACAGTCCTTATAATCACTAATCTCACATTGTATTTGAGTAAGAAAGACTAAACATATGCATATGGTCAGGGAATAAAGAATGTAAATGGCAAGTGTTGATTAGTATTATGAAGAGAACTGAAGTAGAAAAAGAGAATGATGGGTCTTAGGGTGATAGGACTCTTAGATGAGAAAAGATATTTGAGCTGAGAAGTAAATTTGTGCTCGCAATGTTCTACTAGGTTGAATCTGTAAGGTTTTTATGTATCATTTTAATTGAGTAGGTCTTTCTGGTATATTGTAATGTAGTAGGTTTTACTTATTAATCTTTTATCTAGCTCTCAAACATTACTCTGATTATCACTGTTCTCCTTTGCTTGTAGAACGAATTGAGAAATTTTCCACGTATTTTTGGGCTTTTGAGGAGTATATCATAATTTAAACATTCCAAGAATAATATTCAAGAAATTACCAAATTCTTGAATGGGAAAGCAGTCTATTTTAAGCTCACTGGATTCTTAGCACTGTGCCTTACCACTTTGCACCCAAGGACATGTACACTCCCAGAGAGAAACACTGCCCTTCTGGCAGTATTGAGGAGGGCAGTCAGACCTTGACAGAGTAAGGCCTTTTCTGCTATTGGTCCCTTGGCTTCTGTTCTCAGAAGTATCTATCAGATGCCAATGGAAAATTCCCTCTGTGTGGTTGTTCTATGAAGAGTTATTAGGAGAAAGTCTAGATGGTGATTTGGATTTCTGTCTCCTAAGAAACATGTGCTTGCCATAATGGATTTAATCTTAGTTGTAAAGCATACGTACTGGCCTTTTGTTAGAATTGGGGAACGCAATGGTAGGTATGTGCACTAGTGCTCCATCTACTGTCTTGAATGTGGGGTCCTGAAAAGATTTTGCCCTAGTACTAACAAGTAGGTACTATGGTTTACATACTGTAATTACCAAAGATCTACTCATAGTTTTATAGTAAAATTATTTATATTCTAGTTTCATTCTAAGCAGAGAAAGAGGAGTAGTTCATGATGTTTGGGGAGTTTTGTGTTGTATTGGTTTTGAATCTGGAGGCAACTTGTTACATATACATATACATACATATATATATAGGTTTGAAAATGACTAACTTGGTGTAATTGTGAAAGATGATTATCTTTATAAATATCTACTTTGAAGATGTCAGTATTATACCTATGCTCTATTGTGTTATTTAGAAATCATAGAATTTGATGTCTCTGTATAAAATTTTTTTCAGAATCTTGACAAAGCTTTTGGAGGTATCAGATGATCCACAAGTCTTAGCTGTTGCTGCTCATGATGTTGGGGAGTATGTGCGGCATTATCCCCGGGGCAAGCGGTAAGGGAAACCACAAAGTACCCAGTTTCTTCAAATTGTCAACATAGAGATCTACTAATGTACTTACGTACATAGTAGAGAAACTCAGCTAGTAAATTAAATCAAGATTACTACAAAAGTATTATATATCCTCTCCTACTGAAAACAAGTATGCTTTACATGTTCTATTTAGTACCATGTTATTTGCATATCTATGTCTAATTTTTCTTAATCTTGCTGTTTAAAATGCCATCTTGATGTAGTACTGAAGTCCTATGCAGCTTTCCAAATCCAAGAGTCTGTGACATGCCTAAGGAGGAAAATGTGTGTGTCAGATAAGCATCTTCCCAGCTGGAAGGAATATAGTACAGGACAAGCCAGGAGAACACCATGTGACCCTATTCCTTGAAACTATTATAGAGGCTCCAAAGTAGATGATTGGGGCCTGTTTAAGGATTTCATATCCTTTATTAAGAGCAGTGGGTGCTGCTGGGTTGTTTTAAACAGGGAAAATGTTATTTAGAATTTTGTGAAAATTATTTTGGCAACAGCAAGGAGTGTATGTTGAGTAGGAATAGCTCTCATACCATCAGCATTTTGGTCAAATAAACTGCTCTGGGCTTACTGTACTGCAGGACCTGGATGTTGTGGCCGTTGATTTTCACAGTAACTGTATGGGAGCTTTTCTTTTTTCTCCATATTTGGTAGGGTGAAATTTACTAGTTAAATGATTTTCTACTCTTAAACTATCTGAATAAAGAGCTGATTTATGAGAACATTTCAGAGCATTGGTCTTATGTTACTATGAATATGAGATAATCTTTAGTACTGATTTTAAGTAAACCAGAAGTATTTGTAAATACTGAAGTTTAACTTCATATTTAACCACCTAAAAACTGTAGTCTAGAATGTTCTAGTCCATGAAGTATCCAGGTAGATGGCATTTTCTTAGAATAAGAAATGAGGATATGAGTTGGATTTGTCATTAGGAATTAAAAAAAGAAAACGTGAATCCTTGAAGTCTGTGATGTAAGTAGATACATACTGGTTTCTTCAGTCAATTGTAACTTTTCTTTAAAAATAATTTGGGTGTTTGAATGTTGTTGAATGAACATAAGTTGAAAAGTAATTGTGAAGCAGGTGGCTCATGCCTATAATCCTAGCTGATCAAGAGGCTGAGATCTGGAGATCGTGGTTTGAAGCCAGCCTGGGAAGGAAAGGCTGTGAGACTCTGACAGTAGAGCACTAGCCATGAGCAAAGTAGCTCAAGGACAGCACCCATGTCCTGAGTTCAAGCCTCAGGATATGTGCCAGTGGCTCATTTGTAATCCTAGCTACTCAGGAGGCTGGGATCTGAGGATCATGGCTCAAAGTCAGCTCGGGCAGGAAAGTCTGTGAGACTCTTATCTCCAATAAACCACTAGACAACTGGAAGTGGCACTGTGGCTCAGGTGGTAGAATGCTTGCCTTTAGCTGAAGAGTTCTGGGACAGCGCCCAAGCCCAGAGTTCAAGCCCCACGACCCTGCCCCCCCCCCCCCCCCCCACACACACACCCTCTCACACTCACACACACACACACAAGTAATTGTAGCATCTTCACCAACTCTTTTCTGTTCTGCAGTGTTATTGAGCAACTGGGTGGGAAGCAGCTGGTAATGAACCACATGCACCATGAAGACCAGCAGGTCCGTTACAACGCCCTACTGGCTGTGCAGAAGCTCATGGTGCACAACTGGTATGTCTTTATGTCTTGCTTATTCCTATACCATGATTTGCAGGCTCTCATTTGTCCATGCTAAAAGTTCTTATGTAAATGCTCTTATAAGTAATTGCTTTAAAATCAGTTATTTCAGTTAAAGTTCTGGTAATGTATTTTACAAAAACAGTGATATGATAATTCTAAATGGGCTGACTTTACTAGGGGTTCTTAAGTAAGGTATCACATTCAAAGTACTAATATTGAAAACAACTACAGAAGTAATTAAATGGGCCCTTGAGACAAAAGTGAACTAGTGTTTCATGTTGAATGGAATATGATTGTACTATTAATTCCTCTACGATTTTGCAAAACTTACTATGCAGTGTTTGGTTAACTTGAATGAATTTTATCAGTTCACATAAAAATGTTCCAAACTAACTTGGATTCTACTTGTTTACTTCCTTCATTATAGCATTTTGCTTTAGAAGTAGCCAAGATCATGCTTTTCTCCCTTCTGTTTAGTTTTAAAATCTAGATTATTGATCTTTTTGTATCTCCTTAAATAAAGAGTAGCTTTAGTCATAATGGTGAGACCTTTGTGTACTAGACAAATTGGATGAAGATTCCCTTTGGGATAGCTGTTTTTAGTTGTAGATTAGCAGTTCAACACTCCTCTGAACAGAGCAAATGTTCCTATATTCCCTGCCTACTTTCATTCCCTGCCTGTTCTTTCATTTTGGACTTTTTTTTGTTGATGTGCTAGTCCTGGGGCTTGAACTCAGGGCCTAGGTACTGTCTCTGAGCTGTTTTGCTCAAGGCTAGCACTCTACCAAATGAGCCACAGCTCTACTTCTGGCTTTTTTGGTAGCTAATTGGAGATAACAGTCTCACAGACTTTCCTGCCTGCACTGCCTTCAAAAGCCTTCTACTCAGCTAGGATTACAAGGGTGAGTCACTGTTGCCTGGCTTGAACTATTTTTGTTAAGGCATAAGGAACAAATGCATATTGCTTCTAACTGACAAAAATACTACCAAAGGAAAGAATTAATGGTGCATTAAAATAAGGACATGTGGAATTGCTGTCAAATACATTGCAGGGAACTAGGCATGTTGTCTGGAGCTCATGTACAGACTTGGCCACAACACTGCCAGTGTTTTCTCATAAACGCTGAAATTTATGCATTTTGTAACAGTGGCTTTTTGAGCATCTTCATTGTATCCTGTATTTTAAGGGTCAGGCTAAAGATAAAATGGAAGAGAGTACAACTTTGCATAAAACAATTGAAAAAGGCTTCCCTGAATAGGACAAAACTGTTAGGCTGAGGTGATAATAGATAAGCAGTATGACCGCTCAATTATTGAGATAATTAGCATTTGAGGTGGAGTGAATAAGACGAAAAAAGGCAAAGCAGGAATGAGCCTGGCTTGTTGAAAGCAATTCATGGTGACATATTTGTTTGTGATACTTAATGGGAATATGGCGCATGGTATGTAGAAACCAGGGATGCTAGTGAACATTCTACTATTCATAGGCAACCCCCTCATGAAAGAACTGTGCCTGTACTGAAGTTGGAAACTAATTTGAAGGGACAGTTCCAGCATCTGCATAGAGAAATACATTTAGGAGGGCTAGTATCTCCAGTGGTCTTGTTGACTAACATTTGACTCTTACAAGATGGATTGAAAGCCATTGACAGGTTTTTAAGTGGTGAAAGGACAAAACTTGATTTGTGTTTTAAAAATATCACTATGGCTACTTTATAGAGAATATATTACATAGGTAACACTGAAAGCAGGAAGACTGCTTTATCTCTCTTGGGTAAAGATTGTTGTTGGCTTACTGTTGGCATTAAAAGTTGAGAAAAGAAGTTGATGAACTTGGGAAGCCTTCAGAGTTCTTGTGAACAGCACTTTGTGAGCTGAAAACATTTTATATTTTCCTATGTTTTGTGTAAGAAGAAAAAGCACAGGGTACTCTGAAATGATATTTTACCTGATTAGTTGGAGGATAAGACTTCACTTGTAAAAACTAAATACACCACTAGATTCTCTTTGAGATAGATATATTTTTTTTTTACAAAAATCAATATCTTGTGACTATTTTTATATATCTTTTATACAACTATTTAAAAAATGTTGGCATTTAATACATCTGGAGTCTGTTGTGACAAGTGAGCTTATATTTGCAAAACTTTTTTCTTCCTGAATGAAGTTTCTATGAAAGGCCCCATTTAATTTTTCCTTAATTTTTTTTGTTGAAATTAAGGATTCTGAAATGTAATTTTACCTTCTTTTTAAAATAAATTTATTGTCAAGGTGATGTACAGAGGGGTTATAGTTACATAAGTAAGGTAGTGATTGGATTTCTTGTCTAACTTGTTAACCTCTTCCCTCATTTTTCTCCCTCTTTCCCTCTCCCAATCCTCCCCCTTCCAAGTTGTACAGATCATTTCCAACATGTTGTATAGGTTCTCCCTTTGTCCGTTGTCTCCTCATATTGTTGTTCACCTTCCCTTCCCTAGTTCAGATAAACATGTATACAATACTCAGGGTACCAAAATTGAACTCAGTGGGCTGGGAAGGTGGCTCAGTGGTAGAGTGCTTGCCTTGCATGCCTGAGGCCCTGGGTTCGATTCCTCAGCACCACATAAGCACAAAGAAAAAAGCCAGAAGTGGCGCTGTGGCTCAAGTGGTAGAGCGCTAGCCTTGAGCTGAAGAGCTGAAGGGCAGCGCCCAGGCCCAGAGTTCAGGCCCCACGACTGGAACCCCCAAAATAAAACCAAACAAAATGGAACTCAGTGACAACAGGGGATAAACTATAGGGAGGAAAACACAAAAGAAATCATATAGTACATTGAGAACAACAGCAATAAAGAAAAACCTCTTGTGTCCATGTCTTAGAGTTCATTTTGCTTAGCATTATCTTACATGGTCATATGTGCATAGCTTTTGACCTTTTCTGCTTGTCTGGTAAGATTATCCTAGACGTATACTAGTTATTGGATATAAGGGAAACCATGGAACCTATGTTTCTTTGGGTGTGGCTTGCCTCACTTAATATAATTTTTTCCAAGTTTCCATTTCCTAACAAATGGGGTGGTGTCATTCTTTCTGATGGAAGCATAGAATTCCATTGTGTGTGTGTATAACTATCTATCTATCTATCTATCTATCTATCTATCTATCTATCTATCTATCTATCTATCTATCTACATGTATACAAACGCACACCATATTTTCTTGATCCATTCATCTCCTGAGGGGCATCTGGGCTGGTTCCATATCCATTTTAATAGCTCTTTTTCTTAAAGAGTCTGTTGATGGGTTTAGCAGTTTTTGTTTTTGTTTTTTTGTTTTTGTCAGTCATGGGGCTTGAACTCAAGACCTGGGAGCTGTCCCTGAGCTCTTTTGCTCAAGGCTAGCATTCTACCACAGAGACATAGCTCCACTTGAAGTTTTTTTTGTGATTAATTGGAGATAAGAATCTTGTAGATGGGCTGGGAAGGTGGCTCAATGGTAGAGTGCTTGCCTTGCATTCATGAGGCCCTGGGTTCGATTCCTCAGCACCACATAAGCAAAAAGAAAAAAGCTGGAAGTGGCGCTGTGGCTCAAGGGGTAGAGCACTAGCCTTGAGCTGAAGAGCTAAGGGACAGCGCCCAGGCCCAGAGTTTAGACCCCACGACTGGACCCTCCCTCCCCCCCCCCCCCCCCCCAAAAAAAAGAAAAAGAATCTCATAGATTTTTCTGCTTGGGCTAGCTTTGCACCACAATCCTTAGATCTCAGCCTCTTGGGTAGCTAGGATTTTAGGTGTGAGCCACCAGTCCCAAGCTTAGGGTGTTTTTTTTTTTTTTTAAATGTATATTCCTGATGTGTTAGATATGTGAGAGAGATGTATGAAAGAGGAGATTGACATGTTTTCGCTTTGCCAGTAGAGAAAAATACATGGTTGAGAGTTTTTGATCATGCATTGAAAATGGATTAAAATTTGATTTTCTACCTTGATTTTAAAACTTGACTTAGTCTCATAGTACATTTTCCATGCATGATTTTCTATGTATATATGTATGTATGTGTCTTTAAAGACAGAAACTAGCTTATGTACTATTTATTCTTGACTTAAGGAGGGTAGTCGTTTTTTTTCTCCCTCTTCCTAATTATGCACCAACCTATTTTAAATCTTAATATTTTAATTTAGATAAATCTCCTTTGCATTTAGTGGTGGTGCTTAGTGTCAGTATTTTGCTTTACTCTTTTTTGTAAAAGAACTCGCTTTTAGTTCAGGATATCCTTGAACTCAAGATCCTCTTCTTTTAGCCTCCAAGTGCTGGGATTATAGGCATGTACCACTACATCCAGCATCTTATACTTTCTTCAAAAAGGAATCTTCATATGAAGATCTGAGTTTGTATATCTTCTTTGACGTTTACATTTTCATAATTTTTGTTCCAGAGAGGGAAAATTACCTAAGTAATATTTATTTCTATGTTAGATTAATATGACACTACATAGAATCTCACATGAGAAGTTAATCTTCTGCAAAGTACATCCATAAATATAAGAGTATTAGATACATATCTTTATGTAATATCTTTATGTAAACCTAGCTATCTTTATTAAACTATGCTGGTAAAGACTGCCTTTTTATCTACCTAAAATGGGGATTGTGTGTTGGGGGGCAAATGTATGTGTACTCATGTGCTTCCTCACAGTTTACCTAAAATGTGCCACTGATATTCTAAATATTTATTTCATTGCTTTTATGAAGGTCGCTGGAAACTGCTTACATTAACACCCAAGTGGAAACTTGAAAACATAGTTGATCTTCTCTTAGCATTTTGCATTTGTTTTGATTTAATAAAGTGGTTTATAATTGATAGGTTTCAGTACTCTGTAATATAGTAAGACATTTATGAATAATTACAAAATAATTGTAGATGGAAGTCTGTCTGCCTGCTGGGTGGCAGTAGCTTTTCTGCATAGCCTGAGTAGATTTTTTGGGCTTCCAGGTTGGGCCTTCAAGTTGCCAGCACCATCTTAGTTTACATTTTATCTCCTACACTAGAGAATTTGTAGGCTTTGGCTTATTGGACTGAATTATGATTTTTGATATAGTAAAATTAAAATTACATGTTAAAATTAAATCATATTTATGAAATCATGGGACTGGGAACCCATGTATCTTGATTTTTATTTTCTTTTAAAAAAGTTAAATATTAAGTTTCATGATTATGTAGGGATAGATTTGGACTTATGTCACATGTATTATAGAACTATACAACATATGAAAGTACTTAATGCTTTTTCAGAGCTTGACTGAGTTCAAAGTTATTTCCTTGAATTTAGTTGTCTTAGAATTGCTATTTTTCTTTTCCCTTCCATTTAACATCTGTATTGACACAGAATAATTGATTACAAGTATTCCTGAGTGGGGGAGGGGAGTGTTGGGGAAGAAATAGAATCACCATAGATTTGGGGGCAGGAAGGCTCCACACCTTGGAGCCCCTCTACTCAGGGGGCCTGGAACTGGCAGTCTTCTGCTCTCCCTCCTTCCACATGACAGCATGCACCTCTGAGTTTTCCTCACTCATTATGGCATTCCTGATGTAGCCCCTGTTTTTTCACCAGTGATAGATTACTATACTCATAACTTTGAGCAAATTATATGACCAGTGACCATTTACTCTAGAGAACTTTTGTACATACTTCTGTTCATACTTTATTAAATAGTTCATCATCATAAAATGTCATCATTTTTTTCCTACAGAATGATTTTAAATGTAATCAGCCTCTAATGCAGAAGCAATAATATGTGCATTTGGACAGCTCAGGACTTCACTGAAAGAAACACTGAATTCTGTAGGTAGAGGATCTTATGTAGAATATTCTGTTTTCTATTTCAAGATTCATTTTCAACCTTGTCTCAAGCAGAATAAATTATGAGTATTAGCTTCTTTAGATCTTTTATATCCATGGGCATGGATAATACTGCTTTGTTCTATTATGGTTATATTAGCTTAGCATATTCTAGTTATTCTGTGTGTAGCTATAAACACAGTATTTACAATTTCTATTTATGCACTGAAGAAAAAGAAGCTGTTATGTATTTGAAGCTTTTGGTACTAGTACTAATGTTACCAAAAGATTTCCTTATGATTTTTAATAAGCACAACATTCTGAATTTAAATATCTTTTAGAATTAGTATTTAAAAATTTGATATCTTTTTGGGAGCCTGCAATTTCCACATTAGTCTTATCATATTGTTAGATGAGGAACCTTTGAAAATGTCTTTGGTATCATATAGTTTTATACATACACAGTAAAATTCTACTCCTTCAGAAAGAATAATAATGGACCATTTGTAAGGAAATGGAAAGACTTGGAAAAAAATTATATTAAATGAAGTAAGCCAGAAACATAGGTTCTGGGGTTTCCCTCTTTTGTGGTAACTAGAATGTGCCCATAAATCTACAAGTAAGCCCATTGGATGCTAACAGACCAAAAATACACTTGGACATGATAAATTACACAGGTCTTGAGACATTCACACAGTAAGACCAAAGGAGAATATTCTTAGAAGATCACAAAGGTTTAAAAACTATGTACATATGATCATATAAAATAATCTTTATCAAAATGAACTCCAAGAAATGGAAACAAGGGGATTTTGTTTCATAGTTGCTGTTTTTGTTTTCTGTACCTTTTGTTTTGTTTGTAAGTTTATCGGTTTTTAGACGGGTGATGGTGGGGCACAGGGTGAGCAAATGCAGCAGTGGTACTCACTAGATATCATATTGAAAATGAACTATACAACTTGTGGGGGAAAAACTGGGAGAGAGCAAGGGAAGGGGTGACACTGTTAAAAAGGAAATGTACTCATGTACAATGTAATACCTTTACAATAACAATATAAAATATTGATATATAACTATTTATAATAATTATTAGGCTGGGACTGTAACTAGTGGCAAAGTGCCTAACTTATATGTGATCCTAGATTCAACTCTCAGCACTGCAGAATAAATATGTATATAGGTATATATATATATATATATATATACATGCATTCATACAAATTCCAAGTGCCTACAGAATTCTAAGATGTTTTCTCATATTCAGATCTCAGTCTAAGATTTCTTCTGCTTTGATAATAGTTGTTTCATGAGGTTGTACATTGTGTGTTAATAATTACAACTGAATTGGCAATGCCAGGAGAGCATAAACTTTAGGTTGTTGCAAAGTGCCAGCTTGTATAATCGAAATAGATAATGGACATTTTGATAATAAAGAAAATGAAGAAATTTATTTTATTTTCTGAACTTCAAAAAGATATTCATAGGGAAACAAGTTTTTTTTTAATTAAATATAATTTTGAGTGCAGATTCACATAGGTCCACATGACTAAGGAATAGGATCACATGATCTGTGGATGCAGTACAGTTGGGCTTTGACAAGCAGATCCTTCATATTCTTTCCTTGAACTCAGGGCCTGGGCATTGTCCCTGAGCTTTTTTGCTAGTGCTCTACACTTGAGCCACAGCTCCACTTCAACTTTTTGTTGCTTAATTGGAGATAAGAGTCTCATGGACTTTTCTGCCAGGCTGGCTTCAAACCACCATTCTCAGATCTCAGCCTCCTGAATAGCTATTACAGATGTGAGCCACTGGTGCCTGGCCACCTTTCATATTCTTGATCAGAGGTTTGAAAAATCTGTAAAGAATGCCTACTATCAACAAGCCTCTGGATTTCATCTATTTCCAGCACTGCAAGAAATCAAAACAGAAAAATGGTGGCATCATTTTCCTGCACTTCATGCACTGTTAAAAGCTCTGCTTGTCATGCCTTGTTTTCTTCAAGGATTTTAGTAAGGCCGGAGACTAGCAGGTACTTGAAACACAGCCTCTTGGATGACAGTTTTCCTACCTTAAAAAAATGCTGTAGAAACATCTTAGGAGAAAACATTTTAGTGTTCGGTTTGAATAATGCTCTATCTGTTCATACTGTTTTTTTCTCAGTTAAGGGGATTGAGGGAGTATTTACTTTTAGCTTTGTAATTAGTAACTTGCAATGATATATACTTATTAGAGAATTAAGTACATGCCAATGCAGAGAAATAGGAAGTAGAATTTCACCTGCTGGACAGCTGAAGGAATAGTATAGCAAACTGCCTGTTACTAGATTCGCCACTTGTAGATATTTTTACCATATTTATGAGTGCTCTCTTTCACTCATGCTCTCTCTCTCTCTCTCTCTTTCTCTTTGTGTTTCTCTGTCTCTCTGTCTCTTTCTCTCCCTTCCCCCTCCCTGTCTTTCTGAACTATTTTCAAGCGATAGTATGACCTTCAGCTTTAAATATAGTGGCTTCCTTAAGTGGCACAATGGTTCAACATACAGCTCAAACTCAAATTTGCCTGTTTGCTATGTATACTGATAGCAAAATGTTTTTCTCCAATCCAGGAAAGTACTGCATTTTGTTGCCATTTTTCTCTTTGGACTTTTTTTGTTGAACAGAACAATTCTTTAGTTTCTCAATGTGGTTCATCTGATGTTTCCTCGTAAATAGATTCAGCCTATGCACTTTTTGGTAGAACCTCTCAGGTGGGATGTGGTATCCTTCTCCATCTGGCCACTAGGAAGCCACTCAATGAGTTTGTCATGTTATAGGTGATATTAACTTTGATCAGTGGTTACAGTAGTTTTTGTTAGATCTGCCACTGTCATTAGTTTATTTTCCCTTTGTAGTGAGTAAGCAATCTTTGGAGAGATTCTGTGAGACTGTAAAAACTATTTTCCAACAGATTGTCCCCCAACTTTTTAGCATTTACTGTAGGTTTTTGTTTTTTCCCTTCCCCCTTCCTTCCTTCCTTCCTTCCTTCCTTCCTTCCTTCCTTCCTTCCTTCCTTCCTTCCTTCCTTCCTTCCTTCCTTCCTTCCTTCCTTCCTTCCTTCCTTCCTTCCTTCCTTCCTTCCTTCCTTCCTTCCTTCCTTCCTTCCTTCCTTTTTCTTTTCCTCTGGTCATTTACTTAGTGGTTTTAAGGGGATTTGAAGTCAGTGCTCATGCTTTCTAGGCTGGAGTGATACCAGTTGTGCCATGCCTCCAGGCTTTTGCTTTAGCTATTTTTCAGAGGCTTGCATTTTTTGCCTTGGTTAGCCTGTGTCCTCCTAATTATGCCTCCTATGCTGAGGGTACAGTATCTGCTATGATGCCTGGCTTATTCTTTGAGATAACATTTGATTAACTTTTGCCCAAACTGGCCTCAAATTGTGATTTTCATATCTCCTCTTGAGTAGCGGGACTATAGGCATGGGCTACTGCATGTATTTCATTGATGTTTCTATCTGAGTCAATTATTGCTGTAAAGGCTGCAAAGTATCTTTTATTTTTAGGTATAATACCTTTTGAGTCAGAAATACATATTGGTCAGTGCATAGAAAACTGAATCTTATGTGTAAATAATGTAATGGTTTAGTAAAGAATCAGAATTGGGAGACTGAGCAGGATGCAGACATAACCGGGCACTTGGCATTCCAGAGCCCTGCTTTTGGATGCCAGTGAAGTTCTATTATTTCTCTGTCTTCTTTCTTTCAGTGCCTAGTGAAAAGTACTTAGATACTAGAAGGAGAGGAGGAATGGAAATAAGATAAAATTGTTCCTTTATTCACTTTAGGTAGTTATCTTGAGAAAGCTGTAGCTTAATATCAACTTCTAATCTCAGTTATGATTTCTGGATATGGCACATTTAATCTCTTATAAGGTGTTTCTTATGATAAACATAATGTCGTTATTAGAGAATTTTCTCCTACTCAAGCTTTTTAGCACAAGTTAGTATCAGAGATTTTATTTGGGATACCAAGAATGAATACACTGTGTGTGTATGTGTGCGCACGTGCGTGCTCGCACGCGCGCTCATGCATATGCGGGCTTGAACTCAGGCCCTGGGTACTGTCCCTGAGTTTTTGTGCTACTTCCTTGAGCTACCACTTGAGCCATAGCACAACTTCTGGCTTTTTTGGTAGTTAATTGGAGTTAAAAGTCTCATGGGCTTTCTTGCCCTGGATGGTTTTGAACTGGTAACCTCAAATCTCAGCCTCTTGTGTAGCTAGAATTATAGGTTTGAGCCACCAGTGCCTGGTTATATAAATACAATTTTAAGAAAATAAATTTTAGCATATTTAGCATATTCACTTGTTCAGTTTTGTTTAGTCTGTATAAGAAGTTCTTGTGGCCTGTTTGTATGTATGTGTAGGCATATACACAAACTTTGTTTTTCTGGTCCTGGGGCATGAACTCAGGGTCTAGTTGCTATCTCTGAGCTTTATGCTTAAGCTGTTACTCTACCACTTGAGCCACCGCTCCACTTCTAGCTTTTTGGTAGTTCAGTGGAAATAAGAGTCTCACAGAGTCTCACACTGGCTTTGAACCATGATCATCAGGTCTCAGTCTCCTGAGTAGTTGGAGTACAGGCATAAGCCACCAGCACCTAGCTGTATTCTTCTTTTCTAAGATATCTTTAGTGTTTTTGTACATTTAAAATCAGATATATCTGCACTTGTTTGTTTTTGTCTTAAGAAGAATGATATTTTAAGGTAGGCATGGGACACATGCCTGTAATCCTAGCCATTCAGGAGGAAGAGATAGAATTGTGTACAAGACCAGCCCAGGCAAAAAATTTGTGAGATCCCTTTGCCCCTTAGCAGATGAACCAATAAGCTGGACATGGTGTAGCGTATGTCTGTAATTTTAGGTGCATAGGAGACATAGATAGGAGACTTATGGTTTGAGGCCAGTGTAGGCAAAAAGTGTCCAGTTCATGCTGAATGTTTTTCTCATGGTTGAACATTTAATATATTGTATTATAAACATGTACTTTGAGGGTTACTTGTAATTCAAGGGCTGTGAATGGAACCAGGTAGTGAGTAGGAAGCACTATAATTCTTTGAGCATGTTCAAGTATTCTCCAGTTTTTTTAAAAAATCAGTTACCATGTGTTTACAGATAGCAGATGGCCACATAGTGAGACATTGCTATTCCAGACTACAGGAAAGACGAGATTTAACATAAGCCAGGCACCAAAGAGACACTGATCAAAGACATGCACTGTTTATCTTCACACAATTATTTCTTCATGATAGATGTTACTATAGATAAGAAGTCTTGGATGTAAGACTGTCTAAGTAATTGCCCATGTTCTCCTAGTTACAAGAGTAGGTTAGAACCTAGGTCTGTTTAATCCCAAATTTGAACTTTGCTGTCAGTCTATCATGCTCCTCAGTAAGCCATACTTGGGACTTAGCAGGCATACAGTTGATTGTACTCTGCCCTTTATATAGGTTCTTCCTAACAGACATTTTCTAGGCTTTACTTTGCATGCAGAAAGCAAACGTCATTCCTCCTTCCCTCTTCCTCCTGTTTTCATTGTCTGTCTAGAGCTTACTGTCTTTATGAGCCCTCTCCCATCCCTATGTCCTTACCTTTGTTATCTCCATTGCAGCTACCATGTCTGCAGTTGGCTGAGTGATTGATTTTTTTGTTTTGTCCCTTCTGTTCTTTTGTTCCTCCCTCACTCTGGCTTTTGTATAGGCAGCTGGCTGTGTAGGTCTTGCCCAGCAATCAGAAGCTCCTTTCCCAATGCTGAGGACTAATGGAGACTAATGGGTTGGCCACAGTAGGTTGATTACCTGGTCTTCTCTTCCTTTAGCTTCATTTAATCACTGCCTGCTATTGCTGGCTCTTTGTTGATGAAAAAGAGGCCATTTACCCCATTTCCCATGTAACTTTAGCTTAGGATGATCATTCTGTTACCACTGAAAAGGCAAGTGACTGACCTCTGGTAAGCAAATGGCTGCTAGGGAAGACAAACTGACAGACTCCCCTCAGCTAAGTACCTTTCTATATCTTTTTAGGAGCAGATGGAATGTGAGTTATGACAATTTAAATCAAGTAATAGCTCTTAACACAGCCTGGCCTGAAGGCAATGGAAAACGACCGTGGGATAGTAAAAAGTTCAACTGTACCATTTTAGGAACGCCATTTTAGAGAGAGTGGTGGCTGTTGGATTGCAGTGAGACTAAAGGAAAGCATGAGTAAGAAGACTGCAGCTCCACCCAAGCCATAGATTAGTATATGTCAACTAGGTAAATGTGTACTGAGTAGACAACTTTTATAAGACCTGGACACTGCTTGGATGGGGATGGGAGACATAAATAAAATTGAAGAAGCCAGCAGTTTTCCAGGTTTATACTTGGTATTATGAGTTACCAAACAAAATCCAAAGTACCAAAACCTCTTCTTGCCTTGTATGTAGAGTTCCAAAGTTACATCATCATTATTTCTTTACATAGCTCTGAAACTCACTGCAAGTGATTATAATTCATGAACAGATCACCACCAGGCCTTATATTTTATCTTAGTTTTTGAGTATCTCATGGAGAAATGGCTCCCTAAAGAACAGTTTGGCATGCTGGGAGATCTCTTAAGCTTAATTGCAAAGCTGATTTAATTCCCATTCTATCAGTTTTCCAGCTGGAATATAGTAGTACATTTCTACAATCCCAGATAGATCATAGTCAGCCTAAACAGAAATGTTAATAAGGCTCTTATCTCAAAAAATAAGCCTTGAGCCCTAGTTAATTAGGAGGATCTCAGCCTGAGATCAGCCCTAAGCAAAACCAGGAGACCTTTGTCTGGAAGAAAAACCCCCCAAAACTAAGGCAAAAGGACTATAGGGATACGATAGAGTACTTGTTAGGAAGCACAAGGCCCCAAGTTCAAACTCTAGTACTTGTTGAATAAGTAAATATAGCAGACTACTAAATATGGACTCTTCAATGTAGAGTTAAGTTGTCTTGTTTTTTTAGAAACAGATTCCAAAGATGATTTTACATTATGTTTAAGCCATTCTGCTATAATGTACTGTTAGATTGTGGAAGAGTTAGTTGGTAGGGTTAACTGCTGACGTCTTTGTTTCTTTTGATATATCAGTATATTTCTAGGAAAAGGATGCTTCCTTTTTCAGGATTTAATTACCCTCTAGGAATTATTCAACTTCTTTTGTTGCTGGAGATAGAACTTAGGGGCACTTGACTGCCAGATAAGCACTCTGACCTCTGATTCACCCTCTCCTCACTTACAAATACTTCTCATAGAATATGCATTAATATCTTAGTTTATTCTAGGCACCTGAATACCAGAGCATGTAAATTTTTTTTATCCTCTTGTGCTTCTGTTCTTACATTCTAAATAGAACTCAAGAAAAAGGAGTCTGTAATATATCTTAAATGTGACTCTGCTTATTTACTATGGTTAGTTTTTAGATGTCATAAATATAAATATAAACATAAATATATCTTTCCCCCACAACCATCATCACATTGCATAACTGGGTTTATATGTGATGTGATCAGTTAAGGATGTGCTGTGAATGGTGCTGTGGTCTTTTTGCTCCTTGCTGATCAGGAACCAGCATCTTTAAAAGGAGAAGGGGGCTTCCTGCCAACTCTGATATTTTCTTTTTTTTTTTTAATTTAATTTAATTTTATTTGAGAACATACTGTACAGAGGGGTTACAATTACATGGGCAGGATAATGCATACATTTCTTACCAAGCATTGCAGCCTCCTCCTTTGTTTACCCTTCACCTCCCTTCCCAGCCTCCCCCCCACCCCCACCCAATCATACCCGCCCCCCCCCACCCCACACACAGACATTGTAAAGCTGGTTTTGACATGACATTTTGTACTTCTCATTGTTGCAACAGGTAACTCTGATATTTTCAATGGCCGAACATATTACATCATCATCATATGGATGAAAAATGAGGACATTTTGTGAAGTATTACTGACCTAGTAGCAGAGGGGGTAGGTTTAAATAGAGACTCCTGATAAGCATATATCAGAACTGAAGAAACTCAGGATTTGGCTAGATATATTTAGATCTTACAACTAGTTGAAAACGATTTGAGCTGGGTACTAATGGCTTATGCCTATAATCCTAGCTACTCAAGAGGCTGACATACGAGGATTGTAGTTCAAAGCCAGGTCTAGCAGAAAGTCTTTGAGACTCTTATCTCCAATTAACCACCAGGAAAAAAAAACAAACAAACATGAGCAAAAAAAAAAAAGAGACAGTGCCCAGGCCCTGAGTTCAAGCTCTGTACTAGTACAAGTGCATGTATGCGCACACACACACATGATTTGATAACTAGAATACTTACAAAAAGAACAGTTATTAAAATTTGCATGCTTCTTTTGTTGCAATTCATTTTTGCTTTCTCATTTCATTTATGTATTTATGTGTGTATGTATTTATTTATGAATGAAAGTATTGGGTTTGGACTCACTGCCTCATGCTTGCAAGGCATGTGTTTTGCCACATAAGCCATGCTCTTGGCTAGTTTTTTTTTTTTTTTTTTTCCAGGAAAAGTCTTAGTTTTTTGCCTTGGATAGCTGAAGGCCATTATCCTCCTACCTACAGACTCCCATGTAGCTGTTTTCATAGAAGTATGCCACCGTACCTAGAGTATTTGTTAAGGCATAAATATTGCTAACTTTTTACCTGGGTTGGCCTTGAACTAAGATCCTATACATCCTGAATGGCTACTTTATTTTTAATTTGTATGAAGCTACATATATAGGCTATAATGTGATCTTTTGGGTCATGTGTATAATTTGTAATGATCACCATATACATTGTGAATATGGTGAGAACATTCCAAATCCTCTTGTGGCTATTGTGGAATACAGTTTAATATAATTGTTTTCAAAATGCATATTTTGTTTTATGATTACTAGAGATTAAAACTTGCCATAACTAGCCTAGGATTAGAATCACTGACTTGTTTTTTTAAATTGTACAGCACACCTTATTAGTGATTCTGCTAATCTGTTATGCTTTGAATTTAGATGCTGACTGAAAATGAAGCAGCTAGTGATTATGAAAATGTATTCCAGAAAATAGAGATTTACACTGTGATTCCAAAGCTCTCTATTCTCATATAGTAATATATAATGTGTAAGATATATAATATGTAAGATGTAATATTAAAAAAGCAGAATAATGTACTATGGCACAGTATTTTCTAGTCATTGTAAGTTTTAAAATCAGACAGAATTGGGTAAAAAATACTTTTCTTACCATTAACTAGTTATCCTAACCTTATTGCATGTCATTTATCATTGCTAATATGTAGTTTCCTATCTATAAAAGTAGAGTATTTCTGTCTTTTATGGATGTTATGAAGAGTAACAAAAATGTGTATTCTTCCCAGTGTGGTGGTATATGGTTATAATCCTAGCCACTTGGGAGAATCTGGGGTTCAAGCTCTTCCTCGTAAATGGTGAGGCTATGTCTCAAAAAAAAGAAAAAGAAAAAGAAAAAAACTGCAGTTAGTACAATGCTTAGTTAAGGAGAAGGCAATAAAACATTGTAGTTGTTGTGATGGTCAGTACCACTTTTCTAGCCAAGTGCTGGTGGCTAATGCCTATAAGCCTAGCCACTCAAGAGGCTGAGGTCTGAGGAGTATGGTTCAAAACAGTCTAGGCAGGAAAGTTCATGAGATTTCATCTCTAATTAACCAGTAAGTACTTGCAAGTGAGCTGTTGCCCAAATGGTAGAGCATCAATTTTGGGCAAAAAGGCTAAGAGATAGTATCCAGAGCCTGAGTTCAAGCCCTAGTACCAGTACAAATCCACTTTCCCTAGGCTAAGACTTAAAAATTTGGGGGAAGCAGTTTAAATAGTACTGACTTTGAGAATTTGTGTTTGTACGTGGTTCTGTTGCTACGTAGGAAAACCAAAGTTTGTTAACTCAAAATACAAGCAAAACTTATATTGTTTGTGATTACTAAAAAAAAATAAATGTTGAAGGACTCAATTTACAATTAAACTATAGTGAATTACCATTAAGATAAGACTATAGAAAAATTTTGCAATTTATTTTTCCTCTTTAATCAATACAAGCCTTTATTCTCAACAACTATAAAGTAAGTAACAGAGTAAGTTGGGTTGACAAGTATCAGATAATTATGAGTATTATAATTTTAATTACCATTGTGATAAAAAGTGGGATATATATTCTAGGTATTAATATTCTAGGTATTAATTGGTTTTGGAAAATTTTTGCACTGAAAGAAGACCAGAGAAAACAATTCAAAAATGATGTTAATAATGGTTTTCTATAGAGCTTGGTAAACAAAGTAGGAAAGAAAATGGGGACTTTGTAGTTTTCATTGATTTGTAAGTTAGAACTTACTTGTTCCTCACCCTAAATTGTAATGCTAAAGTTGCAATGTGTTTCTCATTGTATGGGTAGGGTTAGTTTTTGAGTACTGTGAGTCAGTGTCTTCAACTCTAGTTTTAAAGGAAAAAGGTTGGCCTCAAGTATATGCAAATATGTTTGCATATGTGAAAGTGCAGCACTAATTATAATACAGTGAAACCTCTCTGTTGTTCCAAGGGCTAAGGTAGCCCAGATGCCTGCTCCTGGGTCTTGCTTCTCAGAGAACAGAAACATTAATATTCACAGTACCTCTGTCCAATTGTAGCTGTCTGAAGGGGCCCTATAGGAACTGGAGAGCAGTTCTGAATATTTTGTGATGAGATAGATATTCTGCTATAGCATAATAATCCCTTTTGTATGTTGTTTGCTTGGATTGTGTGTGTGTGTGTGTGTGTGTGTGTGGTGTGTCCTGGGGATTGAACTCAAGGTCTAGACATTGTCTCTGAACTTTTTTGTTCAAAGCTAGTGCTCTATCACTTGAGTCACTGCTCTGCTTCTGTTGTTTTGGTAGTTAATCAGAGATGAGTCTTAACAGACTTTCCTGTCCAGGCTGGCTTTGATCCTTTGAACTGCCTCCTGAATAGCTAAGATTACAGGCATAAGCCATTGGTGCTCATGTTCTTGGATTTTTAAAACAGGGAGTGAGTCTTCAGATTGCCTCTTTATTTCAGTTGCAGAGATGTTGGGGTCCCAGAGATTTTACTAATACATGAAGAGTATTGTACTTCATAAAGATTTCTTCTGGGGCTGGGAAGGTGGCTCTGTGGTAGAGCGCTTGCCTTGCATGCATGAGGCCCTGGGTTCGATTCCTTAGCACCACATAAGCAAAAAGAGAAAAGCTGGAAGTGGCGTTGTGGCTCAAGTGGTAGAGCGCTAGCCTTGAGTTGAAGAGCTGAGGGACAGCGCCCCTGACCAGAAACCCCCCCCCCCCAAAAAAAAAAAAAAAAAAAGATTTCTTCTTAGGCAGTAGAGGAGATTTAATGTCAACTCCCAACTACAGATAGAAACAGCCCTCTTGAGTAAATTACAAGTTAAGTTTTTGTTTTGATCTTCATATATAGAAAGAGTAATTCACTTGAAACACCTTTTGTACTTTATTATAGATGCACTGAAAGCTTTTGAAGCGAGATCCATGCTAGCTTTTCCTTTGACTGACAGTAATGTAATTTGGACCTGAAGAAATTAGTCAATACCTCTGTTTTCTAATCTGTAAAATAGGAACAAATACTTCACTGGGTCTTATGGGAGGCCTGTATCCACACTCAAGAGAAATGGGATGAGAGCCCTGGCCAGGCCATGGGAAGTTACTGTCACTTTCTTAGGCTCTGGTTCTTCCCTTGTGAAATAAAAGCAACCCATACCTCACAGGCTCTATCAAGATGAAGGATGACACAGCACTACGCATGGATAAATTTCTGTGATAGCTTGTGATAAAAGACAGAATGGTAGTGGCCATTTTGTGTTCCCAGGTTCCCTGGGTCTGGAGCCACAGAGGAGTTGAGAGTTGAGCTGGGTCTCTGAGTCTTGAGAAAACTTCAGTTGACCTCATGTTCAGAGGATCCAATTTCCCCCAAAGAATATAGATTAGGCAGCACAGTATTCTTTCACTTGAGTGTGATTCTGATCCCTCTGGTATTTTAACTAGTCTCATGCCATAATAAATACAGTGATGAAGACTGTCTAATTTCAGGTCAAAGTCCTTAGTAGTACTATCTGTCTGTCTGTCTATCTGAAACTTTGTAATAAACATTTAACACTCCCCCTCCATCCCATACCCAAGACCACAAAACAAATAGATGTTTTGTAGTTGCAGGCCTTCCCAGAGTAGCAACATTCATAGTGACCATGAACGTCTGTGGTTTTGTCTAATAAAATTGACAGGCTAGCTTTTCTTTTGGTCCTCACATAAAATAGATATATCTATTTTTGTTGGAAATCAGATTTTCTTTGTCTAAATTGTTCAGGATGGTTCCTGTAACACAAAAATAGTCTACACTTTAACATTTAAAACACCTAAACTTAATGCGTCAGTTGTAAGAACTTTCCTGTTCAGATAGAAAAGACAGAAAACAATTTGGTGATGTGCCAGTCTCAACATTGGAGATCATGGTTCAGTGTCCTCAGCCTGTAGGAGGAATGCCCTATACCTCACACCCAGCTAGCTCGTGTATTCCCTTCTTCTGTGCATTTTACTACAATGTGATATTCCTTCCCTTGATTATTGCCAGAGTTTCCTTCTTCTTTCAGCTTGTTTCAGTTTCTGCTCCTCTGGATGAGGTTTTGACAGCACAGCAGAGTATGAGATTGGTGCAACATGCAGATCCCTATCCCCTCTCTGTGCCTTTGAGGAGGAAGGCAGGGTGGCATTTGCCAGTGATGGTGCAAACATCCAAAGGCTGCTTCCTGGAGGTACTCTAACAAGGGAGAGGCTGAGTGACCAGTTGATTGGGTGAGGAGATGGCTCTGGCCCTGGGCCTGATGCTCTGCCTCCCAACCATGCATTTTCAACATGCGTCCCTTCTTTAGCCCCTAAGGGAGCACTGTGACCTCTGCACACAGCACCATTGTGATGTGAAGTTTCTAGAATGTAAAGCCAGTTTCTATTCCATATTCTATTTCTATTTCTATTCTTTTTTTTTTTTTTTCGGTTGGTCGTGGGGCTTGAACTCTGGGCTTAGGCGCTGTCCCTCAGCTCTTCAGCTCAAGGTAAGCGCTCTACTGCTTAAGCCACAGCGCCACTTCCAGTTTTTGGTGCGTTATTGGAGATAAGAGTGTCACGGCTGGCTTTGAACCATGATCTTCAG
Source organism: Dipodomys spectabilis (assembly GCF_019054845.1). Classification (NCBI taxonomy): domain Eukaryota; kingdom Metazoa; phylum Chordata; class Mammalia; order Rodentia; family Heteromyidae; genus Dipodomys; species Dipodomys spectabilis. The sequence goes on from NW_024870876.1 coordinate 2,576,951, forward strand.
ATCTCAGCCTCCTGAGTAGCTAGGATTATAGGCGTGAGCCACTGGCGCCCAGCTATTTCTATTCTTTTTATAGGAGGGAATTTTCTTGTCCTCATTAGTTGGTTCTAAAAAGTATTTGAGCGAATCCTTAATAGGAAAGTAGAGAAAAGATCATCTTGGGCCTGGAGTTAGTGGTGGTCCTGTCTGTGACTTAGAGCTAAGTCTATTTGGGGGGTGGGGGGCATATGTTCAATTTGTCTTTTGAAGTAAAGTGTGATCTAAAGAGGCTACCATTGGAGACTACCCTTCTAAGCACAAAGACCCTATGGATAAAAAGAGGATCTGCTTCTCAGCCCTGAGAGTGTCAAAGATCTATTACCACTGTCCTTGTGTGAACTTTGGGCTGTCCCATTACATAGCCAGTGTCCAAAACAATAGTTCTTATCTGTGATATGATGCCTGATGTTATGATCAGATACTTTTTTCTGTTAGACTCAAAACTTGCATAAGGTAAACAACGAATTGGCTCAACACCTGCACTGGCTTATTCAGGAGGGGATCTCCAGAGCAATGTTTGAGTCCCCCAACTACTTACAGACTGCAGAGTTTTATAGGGGAGGGCAAGTGTGTTACTGGAAAGGTATATTGGAGGGGCTGTGTATTGATGGGTGAAGGGAAGAGGGTTGGGGTCTAGCCTGAAGCAGGATTGTTAGAGATTTAACTAGCTTGAGGTTAGGCTATGTGTTGCTTGTGGTCAGGCTAAGTGTTATGCTAGCAGGGTCAAAGCTGCGATCAGGGAGTATCATGTATAATGGGGTGTTTTGCTGCTTGTAGCTAATACCAAGCAAAATACTGGTCAGGGACCTCAGGATGGAAGCACCAAGGCCAACTGTGACCCTAACTTGCATGTGCCCTATGTCCATCCTAAAATCTGTAGTCCTGCATTTGCTAACGTGAGGACATCTTTTTGTTTATGGCATGACATAGAATTGTAACTAAGTTCTTTTGTGTGTGTGTGCTGGTCCTAGGGCTTGAAAAGTTCATTTAAAAATTTATATTGCAGAAGTGGCAGCAGTTATAAACAAGACCTTTATGCGATCAGGAGAGTAGATTTTCCCCATAAGGAATTCCAGTGCCTGTGATCATTTGTTGTTTGTGCAAAATTAGTAACTCACAATTTGTGCTTATGTATGGAATTAGGGGGATGTTCATAGAGTACAGTACTTTTGAAAAATTGGGATAGTTTAGTTGCTCTAGGGCTATTATTTTGTAGATCTCAAGAATGACCTTGTTATCGAAGTTCTAATTTGCCTTGTTACCTTGTTCTCTCTCTCTCTCTTTTAGGGAATATCTTGGTAAACAACTCCAGTCAGAGCAGCCTCAGACTGCTGCCGCCCGAAGCTAAGCTGGCCTCTTTGACCTTCCCCTGTGCCTCTCTGGCGGACCACTTGGGTTGGGAACCTCAGTAGTTAAGGTCAAGAATATGTAGTTTTAAATTTGCTAGTAATTTTTTCTTCTTTTGTGTAGCTTTTTCCAGTGCTAATTTAAAAAAAAAGTGGTGTTTGCCTGTGATGTTGTAACTTTCTGTGTCTAAGGAAAGCATTAGTGTTACATATACTGCTTGCAATTTCTGTATTTATTGTTCTATAGAAATAAATAGAATTATTAAAGGATTCTTACTCCCAATGTGCCATTTCTCTTTACTAGTTCCTTACTTGGGTTTTGAACAGTGGTTACTTCTTGTCCCTTCTCAAGCCAAATTGAGAAACTAGATGCAAAATAGTGATATGGAATCTTTGGATGTTCTCGGTGGGCAGAGCCCACACAGCCTTTCTGACATCACAGCCCTTCTGGATCCACAGCTGGCTGAGACCATTAGGGTTCAGCCCTGTAGCAGGCAGCACCTGCTTAGTGTTACAGCTCAACTGCGATAATGCCTGCCAGTGTTGCTGTTCAACAGCATGTCATGTCTACCAATGTCTGCTGGCTTCTCCCTGCCGCTGCTACTGTGTGGGGTTCTTGTCTCAGGAATTGAAGGAATGAAGTGGAGGACAGTGGAGGGTGAGTGAGAAGAACTTTATTCAGAAATGAAGTATCTTGCTCAAAGTCTGTTGCTACTCTGTTTTGGTGTGTTCTTGTAGCTCTCAGTGACTTTGAGATATTTTATTTCCTGGTTTGTACTCTCATTGATTTCCCTTATTATAATTGGGTGCTTTGGAAGGTAATACTTCACTGGTCATGAACTACAGCATTCTGATTTGTTGTTAATTCCTAATTAGACTTTTTCTTCAGACTCTTTCCCCAGGGTCATAGGAAAGCTGTGGGAACTAGAAGTGGTTAGGAAGAGTCAGAAGCAAGATATTCTGAAAGAATGTCTCTTTTGCTTCTGATTTTGCCTCTTTTGCTAGGCCAAGATGCTGTCCCTGAATGAAGTCTGGGTCCTAACTAATCTACCATCTCAGAAGTGAATGGCAAATAAATATTTTGAAGTTGTTTTTTTTTTTACCATTTTCTGATCAGCATACACACACACACACACACACACACACACACACACACACACACACAAGCATGTATACACACTAGAGCTATTGCTTCAAGTGAGTTAAACAGTGTTGTATTGCTTAATAATGGGATTATATCTTGAGAAGAGCACCCTTAGTATGCCATTGTATGAATATCATAAAGTGAATTACACAGACCTCGGTGGCCTAGTTGCTTAACTTAGCATCTTGAACTCAAGAAATATAGTAACATGAGATGGGTAAGTCTGTTGTTGGTATAACATAGCACATTGTTTTTCAGTAATTTTTTCCTTTTCTTCTTTTTGTGCCATACCAGGACTTGAACACAGGGACTCTTGATCATCTTGCTGGCTGACAGTTGGATTCTAACATTTGAGTCATGCCCCCAGTCTGGCATTTTGCCAGACTGTTTGGAAATGCTTCAAACCTCACTCCTGGATCTTAGCCTCCTGAGTAGCTAGGATTGCAAGTGTGAGCCACTGGTACCTAGTTTTTTGTTTTTGTTTTGTTTGGCTTATATTAGTTACATGAGGGTAAAGAGCTTTTTATTGTTTCATCTTTATACATGTTTACGCTGTAAACAATTTCACCCCATGTATCATACTCCCTGCACCCATCTCTTGAAATTTCTTTTTAATTAGTAGACTACACTCAAATACATTGTTAATAGTATCAACAATGTCCAGGCAATGGTGGCTTACTAGTGAGGAGACCAGCCCAGGCAGGAAAGTCCACAAGACTTTTATCTCCAATTAACCATGAAAAAGCCAGAAGTAGAGTTGTGGCTTAAGTGGTAGAACAGTAGCCTTGAGCACAGAAGCCCAGGGATAGTGCCCAGACTCTTGAGTTCAAACATCAGGATCAGCAACTCCCCCCCACCCCCTCCCCCCCCAAAAAAAAGTGTGTTTGAAGGGCCTTATTTAAAACAGACAGACAAAACTTGGAGAAGGGATATAGCTGCTTCTTTCCTCACTAGCCAAGATGCTTGCTTCTAGATAAGCTCCTGCCCAGCAGCAACTGGTACTTAAATTTATGTATCTTATCTGGTTTTACAAGTACTCACTCCATCATGAGATGGAGCCTTTACACTTCAGGTCAGTTCTCCTGACCCCACTCATACCTTCAAGTTACTTGCTTCTCTTTTCATACAGTATAATTTCTTTTTATGGTCAGACTTTTTTTTTTCCATCCATTGGCTATTAAAAATCCATGCTTCATAGTTGAATTTGAATCTGTTTTCCTTTTTTTTTTTGTAACTCACACACCTAAAAATGTCCCTGTTTTTGCAACCCAGTATAGTCAGTGCCTTTCCAGATTCTTAGACATTACCCATTTCTGTGATATTCAGCCATGTTGTATGCTTCATCCTTTAGGAGATAATTCCCTCCCTCCCCCCATTCTGTTGAAAGATTCTTCTCTGTCTCATGGACATTCTCCATATGTCAGAAAAAACTTTAAAAGTTGAAGTATCTTGGGGAAAACATAGAGTTGAATTTAGATATTGTTTCATTGGAATTCTTGTTGAAGGCATAATCTTTTCTATGAAGTTTAATAGGAAACCCATTTCTAAAATGTCATCATTAATCATATATAATAAAATTACTCCTGAGCAGGCATGCACAGTAATATTACAAAAGGAAAAAAATTCTGGCTGTCAGCATGTGAGAGGCACACGTGCAAATAGAAGGGAAAATGGAATCTTCCTTTCTTACAAAACTTCTCCTTTGAGTTTTATTGACCTTAATATTTTAAAAGACATATGCATGTAGCCTTCCCATTGGTGGTGAAGTTCATTTCCATGCACTGTACCTGGCCAGCTGTAAATACTGCATCACTTTCCTTTCTATTGAACCACATCTGAGTACTTTGTGTTAATTGTCTTGTAATTAAAATTTAAGTAATCTTGTAATTAGCTGTCAAATCTTGGAAAGCACAGGGCAGCTGAGATTGAATGCTTTTTGATCTATTTGACAATTACTTAAAAGGTTCTAGTTCTTTGATAATAGAGAATATTTTAGGCTAAATTTTGGAATCATTCAAAGTTAGTGGGTGGCAAAGTTACTTTTCACATTGAAACCTTGTGATGAAGTCTCTTTGTAGTTTGAAAATTTTCTCATTTTGCTAAAGGGAAAAAAAAGTTTGTTCTAGTTAAAAAATGTGGTTTTAACTTCCTAAACAAATTTCCAGTGTCAAAGAAAAAGTGTGGCATAATTTTTAGTCTCTCAACATCAAGTTCACATTCTCTTTTAGTATGTAAGAGAGAAAGTATTTATTACTCTACCCAAAAGAGAAAAGGATAAAGACAGAACAAACCCCTCTATGATTTAAAGCGGTACTCGCCAAGGTGCTGTTCCTTCTAACCTTGGACTTTTTCCCTCTCAGAAGAAGAAAGAAAATGTCAAGTGACTTGGGTGAAGGAACCAATGTTAGAAAGCACATTGAATAGTAATGTTTATAATGTAGGTAGAATGTAAATGTTTGGAACATGCAAGGAGGGCATAAGATTCTTCTAAGGTTCTCACATTAGATACAAAGTATTATAGCATGAATATAAAATAAACTACATATTTAATTCCTGGAATAATCCCTGACACATTAAACTGAACAAAAGGTCGAAATAGAATGAATAGTAAAACTACTTGCTTTACCCAAGAGAGAGCAGAAGAGGATCAGAAGAAAGGGACACACAGGAAATAACAAGAACACAGACATTAACCCAACAATAACAACCATAATACTACCACTTTTTACTGTTGAGGGAAAGCTTCTCAAAGTTTGCTCCCTGGGCTAGCCTAAAACTACAATCCTCCTGACATAACATTCTATGCAGCTGGGATGTCAGATGTGTATCACCACACTAAGCTTTTGGTTGAGAAAAGTCCTTGTGTGTATCCCTCAACTGGCCTCAGTATACTGCTCTCAGTACACTATTGACCCATGTGGCCCAACTTGTTTATTCTTTTAAAAATCCCTTCTAGCCTTTCAACTGAGGAAGCAGAAGTAAATATGTGTGTTCAGTTCTTTATGTTTCAGCTGAAGGCGGAAAGGTGTTATTTTTAATCAATTTTGACATGTGAAGTCAGGTTAAGAAAAATGAGATTAAATTTGGGGACAGTGGGTAGATACTCCAGTACAGGGCTCAGAGTTGAGAGGTTTTTAGTTCATCTATTTGAGCATCTGGATTGAGAGAATTCAGTGAAGTCTTGTGACTATTACGTGAGGTTTATGCCATTTTTACTGTATGGTGCTTGGCAGATACTTCTTCTGCCTGTATATGATTTGTACCCATGGCAGAGAGACTGTTACTGCAAATACCTCTGATCTGGTAAAGAAATTCCTTGCTTAGAGCTAGCCTCTGTTTCTTCTCCTTTTTAATATCACTACCAAAATTTACCTTTGAAATAATATAGATCAAGTCTCATCCTTGATATTCAACTTCCTTTTGTATTTGAAGTCAATGATTATTTAACATTGCCATTTTGACATGTTTTAGTTCAAGGTCTCATTTTGACATCTAAACATTAAACTGTGTTGGGCTGGGAATGTGGCTTAGTGGTAGAGTGCTTGCCTAGCATGCACGAAGCCCTCTGTTCAATTCCTCAGTACCACATAAACAGAAAAAGCTGGAGGTGGTACGATGGTTCAAGTGGTAGAGTGTTAGCCTTGAGCAAAAGAAACTCAGGGACAGTGCCCAGGCTCTGAGTTCAAGCCCCAGGACTGGCAAAAAAAGAAAAAACTCAAACTGTGGTTGTGTGATCAAACAGTGGCTTTGATGTCCCTGCCAAACTGTTTGGAGAAAAGATTGCATAAGAGAAGTTTGGAGCAGGCACAAAACTGGTTTACAAACAAGGCATCTTTTGTATGTTCCCTGTGACTCTGAGGACCAGTTGTTTGTCACTTGGAAGGCATGGCCTTGTCTAGACTTTGTGCAGAGATGTTATATTGGTTGCTGTTTGACCTCTGTACCAGCTCTATGAGAGCCTGACCCACATGCAGCAAATAGGAGATACTGACCACTGCTCAAGGACATGGCCTGACTCAGGCTTCTCTTTTGAGGCATCGGTATACAAGACTTACATGAAAGTAGCAGGCAATGAGATTGATACAAACAGAAGAGTCCTTAAGAGGAAAAAGCAAAACAAAATCATAGGCAAAAGTCATGAGGCAGAAAGTAAAGGGTAGCAGGGAGCTAGATGACATAATGGGAGCAGCAGAGAGGAAGAGATATCATAAACTTAGTGGAAAACTCGTTGTCAGTCCCTAAAAACTAGAGTGATGAGACCTACAGCCCGGCTCTGAAGTCCCCTCCTGTGGGCTGGCCACTTCAGTGGGCCCTGAATTGTCCTCTGGCTTTTCAGGTGGTCCTTGCTTGTTTCCACTGGCTGGCTTTGCCTGAATGTATCACCTGAAGAAGTCTGAAACATTACAGGTGGAGTTACTTGTGTGGCCAGAACACAGGAGAAGCAGACAAGAAGATGCTGAGGTGTGGGAAGTTCAGGATGGAAAGTGGGACAAGCTAATATGGTGAAAAACCAGACTTGTGTCACTTGCAAGGAGATTAGCCTGTTTTGAAGGTAAGGGAATATCACAGGTTCAAAGACAAAGACGTTAACAGCCCTTTCAGAATATCAAGGCTGGCTACATGTAAGACTTTGGGGGAGTAGACCCATACACACATGTAATCCTTTAACATGCTTCTGGCTGCAAGCAATAGAAAATTTGACTCACTGTTGCTTGGAAACAAATCACTGTGCTCCTAGAAGCATCCCAAGGTCATCCTGTTCTTGGGATGCTCCTAGAAGCATCCCAAGGTCATCCTGTTCTTGGCTTAGCTCAGCCTTTGTGCGTCTGCTTACTTACAGGCAACTTTCCTTAGCTTAGATGGACACCAGACTTGCCCCTGCTTTCTGCACCTGTCTCTTTCTGTGTCTGGAAATCCCTACAGACATCATTTATGTCCCACTGGCCTGCAGCAGTATGCATTCAATGGCAGGGTGGGGTGATTCAGTGTGATAACCTTGCTTGCCTTATAATCAGCATCTGGCAATAGCTGTATCTTCTGAAGCAGGCCAGGAGGGCAGGTGTCTGAACCCAGTGGGGTTTCACTGACAAAAAGTGGGGTCATGTGGACAGTATGAATGTCACTTCCTACCATGTATACCATGGACCAGTGGCTCTGGATTGTTGGAGGTGACATGCTAGAGAATTTGGGGGACCAGGAGACCAGGGCCTCTTTGTCTGAGTGCTATTTATAGGACTTGATTTTAGTTACACCCTCACTGGTATAAAAGCAAATCATCAAACAATCACTACTTAAAAGAGAATCTAGTCCTTCCTTGAAGGCCATGTTGTTAGGAAGTCAGATGAAATTGTCATTTTGTAACAATATTGTAAGGTTGTACATCTCCTAGTCACCATTTCTCCATTCTGTACTTTGATGTTTAACTCTAGCTTCAGCATCCACAGTAGCTCCCAGAAGTGGAGTTCCAACAACATAAACCCTCCCTACTCACTATGTTAAAGACTAAGTGATGTATAAAGAAATTGAGAAAATATAGTCATCCTGGGCACCAGTGTGCAGGCCTTTAATCCTAGATGTTCAGAAGACTGAGATCCCTAAGGACTTTGGTTCAAAGCCAGCCTGTGTAGACAAATCCACTTAGCTGTCATCTCCAATTAACCAGCAGAAAGCTGAAAGTGGAGGTGTGGCTCAAGTGCCTGTCTTGAGCAAAAAAGCCAAGCAAAATACAGGGCCCTGAGTTCCAAGAACCAGTACTCACATAGGCAGGCAGGCAGGCAGACAGACACACAGTTGTTTCCTATGAAACCTTCAACACCCTTGGCAGGCAGGGAGAAGTAATGCCATATGCAGAGTGAAAAATTCTTACAAAGGTGTGTAGCGTGAGATGCGCAAGGTACGCTTGGATATCAGACCTGAGGGCCCTTGTTCAGCTGCAGATGTTGTCTTAGATTTAGAACTGAAGGTTCTGTCCTGTTTACTGAATATGATTATTTCCTTTCTCCACTCATCTCTGTATATACCAGTCTGGCTTTGTGTCATTGCTTGGTTTTCTCTCTGGATTTGGTGGTCCCCATTCATCACATCACCCAAATTACTTCTGAGGCCCTATGGCCAGTCCCTCTTACTATTTTGCGTGTTCAAAGTCTTTCTGGATAGATCATCAGTTCTGGAGATGTGTTCATGCAGGCCACTGCTGGGTTAGTGAGTGGTGCAGGAAAAGGCCATCTGTCTGCACTGCTCAGTGCCAGCACGTTCCTCTTGGCCATAGAAAGCTGAGAACCCAGCAGACTGATGCCATACACAGCTAGTTTGAAAGGGCTTAGGAAAACAAATGTGTAAGAAAAAATTAAGTTTTAAATCAAGGTTTGCTCTTGAAACTTGCAAAAGAGGAGCCGTCAAAAAGAAGCTGCTAAAGAATCTTTCCGTGTGCAGCCATGTGTACTTGGATGAACCTGACTTCAGGAAGGGACAATTCAACTGACAATGTCTATATTTGTTAGCACGTGTTCAGCAGAGAGAAGGAATTCAGATACTGCTGCAAGCAGAAATCTGCATATTTTACCAGCTGAGATTTTACCAGCTAGTCTTCTAGGGAACTTGAACACAGAGGTTGGCAGGGATTTTGATGTGATTGTGAGTGTGTAAGTGTGTGTGTGTGATTGTGAGTATGTGTTTCTGTGTGCCTATTGCATCCAAACTCCTCCAGGCAAGTATTTGTTCACTCATTTTAGACCTAGCCTGCTGCTGGTAACCAGCACGTGAGTGTCAGTAGGAGGAGGGGTCTGAGCTCTTCGTTGAGTAAATCAATCTGTTCTTCTGACTTGGAATTTTTCTAGTGAGCATATGTAAAGGTTTTATTTTATTTTTAATTGGTGCCTTATTATACATGTGCATGAGGTGTCATGTGCTGTTTCAATACATTATATTCATTGTGTAATGATCCAGTCAGAGAAATTAGCATTTTCATCCTCAAACATTTCTTGGCAGTAAGAACATTCAGCATCCTCTTCTAGATATATTGTTAACTAAAGTCACCCTGCTGTGCAACAGAACTGCCAGAATCTTCCCTCAACTGAAATTTTGTACCCATTTACCTTCCCCTGGGCTTTCTCCTGTCCCAAGCCCCTGCCCCGCCCCCAGTAAACACTGTTGAATTTTCTACAGGTTTTTCAGGGAGAGCTGTGGGGTGAGAAACAGGAGTGGGTTCATATGTGAGGCTGGAAACATTTCCTCAGAATCCAGAACTGGAAGCAGACAAGGTACCAGGCAGGAGCCTGGTTCTATTCTGTAGTCATGGCCATGCTGGGTGAAGCTCATAGCTCACTATGGAGGCAGCAGTGGGATTCCATGTTGGGTGGTGGTATCAAGGGTTCAAACTCCCCACCAAATTTGGGTTCTTTCTTATAAGCAAGGGGTATGAACAGCTTCTCATCAGTGGTCTGATATTGGTGAGAGTAACATGGTTCTGAGCTTTCACTCGCAGTGGTTAGGCTTAAAACCTCAATGCCTTTGACCCTTTCAACCGCATCTATGCCATAATTCCCAGTACTTGGATGACATCAGTAATGCTCTGCCTTTCACCCAGTCATAAGCTCTTCCTTGGCTGAAGAGCTCTTCCCTTGCCTGCCCTGATGCTATGGCTGCCTCTTCCAGATAGCTTTCCAGGTTTGCCCTCCCACCTGGTTTAGTTTGTCAATAACTGCAGACCACAAAGTCACCTTCCTTCTGGAAGTTGAGACCTTTCTCATTGCTTCTCCATCAACCATTACTACCCTTATAACTCATCTCCCAAGTTTCTTCTTTCTAGAAGACCCTCTGAATGTGGACTACCAACCTGAGAACCATCTATGGAGTTGGCTCCTTTGGGATCTGAGGATGTAGACTTTAGAAGCACTGGCTATGATGGAGTGGAGATTAGACTCTCTCATGGCCTCATCTCACCCACAACAGAGCAGCCAGAGGTACATGGTAGGTAGGAATGGAGTTTTAGTGCCTTGAAAGAGAAGAGCAACTAAGAACTTACACAAATGTTACAATGTCAGGGAAGGAGAAGAGGACCTTCATATTAGTCAGGGACCATAGCAACCCATGGTGGACTCTAGCTCAGGAGGACACACTTAGGCAAAAGCTTTGAGATCTGGGCTAGGAAGGTAGCTCAGTGGTAAAGCGCTTGCCTTGCATGCATGAGGCTTTGGGTTCGATTCCTCAGCACCACATAAGCAAAAAGAAAAAAGCCAGAAGTGGTGCTGTGGCTCAAGTGGTAGAGCGCTAGCCTTGAGCTGAAGAGCTGAGGGACAGCGCCCAGGCCCAGAGTTCAGGCCCCACGGCTGGACCCAAAAAAAAAAAAAAAAAAAAAAAAGCTTTGAGATCTATGCACAAGATAGTATATTCCATTTTATAGATGAAAAAAGTAACATTAAATAATATGTTTAAGGAATGATAGCAAATTCAGACATAATAGCAGTTCTTCACAGTTGACCCTTTGTATGTTCCATGGGCACAGCAGACTCCTCCTCCCACAGATCCCAGGCTGATATGGAAGTGGCAGGCCTACTGAGCAGTGAAAAACAATCCTCCATCTTACATTTGCATTCAGGAACAGCATTGCTTATCGTTCTGGAGGAACAAATGAATCCTGCTTATGCGTCTGCCTACACCTGGACCCCACCCTCTGCCCAGCAGCTTCATTATTGGTGCAGGACTACCTTGGCTTGCCCCTGCTCACCAGTTAGAGGCCAGCTCCTGATGGTTTATTGATTCTTTTAACTTAGACCCTCCTGAACCTGTCAATGGTAACCTGGGAAGTGATTGGTACTTGGTTTCTATTCTGGCATTTTTCACTTTAATTGCAAATATTGGAGGAGAGAGATTCTGGCATGTGTATGTTAGATAGGTTGGCTTAGTGCAGGTAATTTCAGAGACAGGAGCTTTCCTGGTGAGACCGACAGTAGTTTTGTTTTCAAGAGGGGTTGTTGCTGTTTATATCCCTTCTGCCAGAATGGGACTGCATCACCTATTCTTTGCCTTCATCAAGATGAATAGCATAAGACTTATTTTCTTGTTTTGTATACTTACATAACTCCTGCTTCTCTGGCTTAGGTCAATCAAGGCAAGTATATATACCCCATCTATGAATTAGGCACTGACCAAATGTTCCCCCATATAAACACAGAGATAATATTATTTATATTGCATTTAAGATGATGCCACTTGCTGAATTAGTTTGATGTGAAGAGTTTATGACAGGTGAGACCTATCTCTAGTCTTGCGAAAGTTCTGTGGAAGCAGCCCTGCTATGTTGGGTGGACAGGGACTTTCTTTAACTTTGGGTTGTCTCAGAGGAGCTTTCTGGATGTTGCATTTTCTTTCCTTCTGGTTCTTCCTTCCACTTTAAATATTACCAATGTTTCCTGCATTGCTTTCTATTTAAATAATAGAAACTGGATCAGGTTACTTGCAGGTAGTAGTTCAAGAACATTAGCCATCATAGTAGCTTCAACCAAACCAAACTTAATTCACAAAAGCAACAAGGATCTGGAACACAAAAAAGAGTTAGTGGAGATTTATTTATTTATTTATTTTTGAAAGTTAAAGTTCTAACTACCTTCTCATGAACACCTATCGAGATTTTATTGATTTGTAATTGGAAACACAACTCAATATACTTATTGTAATCTAAGCACTTGGGAGGCTTGGGTGTGGAGGATGGAGAGTTGGAGGCTACAGGGAGCTCTAGTATAGCATACAATACAGATCCAGACCTCGTTTCAGAAAACAAAACTCAAAAAGATACCTTTTTTTTTTTTTTTTGTAGGTCGTGGGGCTTGAAGTCTGGGCCAGGCGCTTGTCCCTCAGTTCTTTAGCTCAAGGCTAGTGCTCTACCACTTGAGCCACTACACCACTTCTGGTTTTCTGGTGGTTTATTGGAGATAAGACTCTCCCAGATGTTCCTGCCTGGGTTGGCTCAGATCTCAGCCTCCTGAGTAGCTAGGATTATAGGCATGAGCCACCAATACCTGGCAAACTTTTTTTTTTTTTAAACCAGGGCCTGGACACTGTCCCTGGGCTTCTTTTGCTCAAGGCTAGCACTCTACCACTTGAGCTACAAAACCACTTTAAAAAGATACTTTTTAAGTATATTAACTGCTAAAACTATAAGAACAGCTTACTATCTTATACTTTACTTCCAACTCAGTTTGTCACATTAAGATGATATGCCACCAAAGAAAGGACGTTCTTAGGAGAGGATCACAAAGGCATATGCCTGTGTGCACCTGATCATATAAAGTAATATTTATTGAAATGAAATCCAGGAAATTTCCAGGAAATGGCAAAACACTTTTTTGTTGCTGTTTTTGTTGCCTTTTCTCTTTGTCTTGTTTGTCTGTCTTTGGGAGGGTAAGGAGGGGCTCAGAAATGGACAAAGGATAAACAAATGCAACAGTGGTATTCAATAGATACTATTTTGGCAATGATTGTACAACTTGTGGGAGAGATGGGAGGGAAAAACTGAGTGTGAAGGAAGTGGTGCCGTTGTCCAAAAGAAATGTACTCAGTTATCTGACTTATGTAACTGTTACCCCTCTGTATATCACCTTTATAATAACAATTTTAAAAGAGACAAAAAAGATGACAAACCATATCATCTGATGGTGAAATGACCCTTCTCCAGATGAATGTTTTGTTCCAACTATTAAAATAGTTTGGATTTTGAATCCCTACTTTGTGGTGGAACCTTTTTTTTTTTTGGGTCCGGTTGTGGGGCCTGAACCCTGGGCCTGGGCATTGTCCCTCAGCTCTTCAGCTCAAGGCTAGCGCTCTACCACTTGAGCCACAGCGCCACTTCCGGCTTTTTTCTTTTTGCTTATGTGGTGCTGAGGAATCGAACCCAGGGCCTCATGCATGCAAGGCAAGTGCTCTACCACTGAGCCACCTTCCCAGCCCCATTGTGGTGGAACCTTTAAGAGATGGAGGGAGAAGTTAGGTGGGAGGAAGTTAGGTCACTGGAGATTTGCCTTCTAAGAAGTTCGTGGAACCCTGGTCATCCCCCTTTCCTTCTCCTTTTGTATTTTGGCCAGTAGCCAAATGCCTCTGCCCTTTCATGGCATCGCATCTTGCCACAGACCACAAAGCAATAAGGCCTGGGCTGAAACCTTAAAACCAGAAAGCTAAATAGCACAACAGGTTTCCACATCTATTTCAAGTTTGTCAAGAGATGACTGCTGATACTCTGTTGCATGTCATTGCACACATCTGTGGGGCTGCCTTAAATGAGAATCAGAGTGACTCATGAAGTGCTATAGAAAACTCTGCCAGGGCTCCAGCTCCTCACACGCTTCCTGCTAAGAACAGCGTGTCACGGTTCTCATCAGCTCTGAAATCTCAGCATCCAACTCAGTTTGCTGTCTTTTTTTGCTCCCTGTTCTTATTTTTGCCCCAGTAAACTTCAGCTTCACTTAACCTCTTAGACCATTGTGTTTCATGCTTTTACTAAAAATGAAGAAACAGAAAGCAATTCCTAGTGTTCCATGCCATAGTAGGGAACCTTTTTTCGCCAAGAACTGTTTGTATAGGTCATACAGAATTATCTAGACAGTCAGACGAAGCTGAGGGTAGCAGACAAGAAGCATAATGTGTTTGTCCTGACAGTTCCCCAGTGATTGCAAGGGTCTTAAGTGGTCTGCAGAACAAATACTCCCCATCCCTGGGAAGGCTGGGTTTGGTCTACACCAGGCAAATGATCATAACATCTGTTACAAATACAGATATACTCCAGAGGCCCATGGTTCCATGGAAAAGCTTATGCCCAGCTCTCTCCAGAAGCTGTGAGCTACTCTGGAAGCAATACATGGGTAGATGTTCTGCAGGCAGCAGATTTCTGGAGCTAAGGGTATGAAAGAGCATGGATAAGAAAAATAAAACACAAAACTTTGGTTGTTATTTTAACAGCTGGCTCCTCCTCTATATCAGATTCACTTTCCCTGAAGCTACACTGCTGTGGGCAGTTATCGAAGATGCACCTTGCTGACCATGAAGGGTGCTCATCACTCACCCTTTCTTTGTTCTATTGTTCTATTACTTTCTCTTGCACCCTTGTTTTTTTCTGTGCCTCTTAAGGGCCTGTCTAGATGCAGGGTCCCAAATCCCAGTGAATACCAGCACTTTCTCATCAACTGAGATCATGTGGTACTTGTTAGGATGTTGTAAACCTTCACAGTGAAGGAAATTATTTAGAAGCAAAACAAAAGAAGGCAAACCAACAGTCTATGGAACAGTGATTCTGTGAAAGACTGTGAATACTCCTTTCTAGAATCCCAGTGAAATATTTAGAAATGTATTCTAGAATGTCAGAAGCCAATTTTAAGTTTAGACTCATCATATGGACAAGTAGAGGAACAGGATTTCCCTCAGGATAAGGGACTTGAAGTTGTGGAGGCAGGTGAAATTAGAGGCTGCACAGATGAAGGCCCTCAGCATTGTAAAAGAAGATGGACACTGAGGATTTTCATATGAAGCCACTTGGCAAGACAGAGGCTGCTGAAAAAATGCATCAAATCCTGTAGAGCTCCACTTACATGTCCGAGGTCTGTAGGAGTCATTTGTCAGTGGGCCTTGTTGGGACCAATTTCAGACAACTATAATTAATAAAAATCACAGCAACAGCCTCACTCTGTTCTTGCTTATATAATAGACCCACAATTATAACTAGGTGAACTTATGATGAGCAGAATCATAAAGGGGAAGGTAATTTTTTTCTTCCTCCTCTTTCCAGCAACAAAGGATAGACAGTAGGAAGATGGTGTTTTCCAGAATTTCTCTATACTACCACACTCCAGAAGTAGAAGGAAGAGAGAAGAGTAATTTTATAAAGTTGGTTATTCATTCATTTACTAACTCACTTGTTTTATTGACAGTTTTTTATATTAAAGGCTGTGAGTTGCTTTGTTGTGTGTACACACATAGAAAGATTAAATCAAGCTAATTAACATACTTATCACCTCACCTACTCATTTTTTTCTATAGTGAGAATGTTTAAAATTACTCTTTAGCAATTTGAAGATGTATAATACACAATTATTAACCCTGGTCACCATGTTATGAGATAGATCACTACATATTTTTTCCAACTGAATTTTTTTTTTGTCAGTCATGGAGGCTGAACTCTGGGCCTGGGCACTGTCCCTCAGTTCTTCAGCTCAAGGCTAGCACTCTACCACTTGAGCCACAGTGCTACTTCTGGATTTTTCTGCTTATGTGCTGCTGAGGAATTGAACCCAGGGCCTCATGCATGCAAGGCAAGCACTCTACCACTGAGCCACCTTCCCAGCTTTTATAGCAAAAGGATGCCAAGTGTAATTGACTAGGAGATTGACAAGGTGACCAGGTTGTTTTGCTAATTAAAAGTGAATATACAGTAGAGAACCAGGCAGAAAGAAACTTGATTAAAGATACATGGAAGAAAGGAGGAATTTGATGGAGCAAATTAATATAGGAATATATGGTAGAAAGTCTCATATGTCTTTTAATGAGATTCACTCATCCAACCCTATTGGTCCAGCTGCCTATCTGTCTATCCTCCTCTATCTATCTATCTATCTATCTATCTATCTATCTATCTATCTATCTATCTTCATCATCATCATCATCATCATCATCATCATCATCATCATCATCATCATCATCATCATCATCATCATCTGTCTCCACGTCCAATTGAAAGCACAACAGAATTAGAGATCATGTCTACTTTCTTTTCTCTTTTCTGTTTTTTTTTTTAATTTTTCATTTTGTTTCCATGCCTTTTATTTTCTTACTTTTCTTTTTCTATTCTGGAGGTCAGAATCAGAGCCTTATGAATGCTTGGTAAATCTTCTGCCTCTGAGCTACAGTCCTAGCCCCAGAGCATGTCTGCTTTAGTCCCTTAAACATATGTAAACCTCAGCCAATGACTGTACAAAGTAGAGATTCATAGATGTTTGTTGTATGGATATTGTAGAATTCCTCTCTGGATCTCTTCTACCACTGATCACTAAAGATTATAAAAACGTATTTTAATTTCACTGACTTCACAGAAGGAATGAAAATGGCAACTAGGATGTGTTGAGGTCCTTATGCTTTTGGCATTGTGGTAGAAATTCTCCCTGAAATGGCCTATGTGTAGACCACAAGGATGCTGTGATGCAGGTACTTGTTACAGGAGACCACTAGGAGAGGAAGAGGAATAAATTACAATGCCAAAGCCATGACTTAAATTGCACTCATAGTTTCTTCCCCTCTATGCCATGGATGATTATTACATCGAACACACAACCATTACTTTTCATATTTCATGATATTATTTTTAATGAGACTATATCTCTTATGGAAAATAAACATGTTTATAGATTTTTAGCTTCTTTTAGGTGAAGTAAAAGCGTAATATATTGTTTCCCTCTTAAGAGTAGAGCTGAATTTCTGCTTCTACCTGTGAAGTCGTAGGTGCTGTGGGAATGACTTCTGGTAATTGCTGCAAACCCAGTGGGTTATAGCCCACACTTATTAGCAGTTCCTCTGGATAGAGATTCAAGGCATGGATCTTCTGCTTTAGATATCATGGATTATACCTTTTCTAAAATTAAGCTTTTCTTGTAAGGGTAATGTACAGAGGAGTTCCAGTTACTTAAGTCAGGTAATGAGTACATTTCTTTTTGAACATTGTCATCTTTTCCCATGTTTTCTCCCAGTTTTTCCCCCTTGACTCACCTCCCCCACAAGTTGTATAGTTCATTTTCAACATAGTGTCTAGTGAGTAGCACTGCTGAATTAGTTCACCCTTTGTCCCACCATTTCTGTGCTTCCCCATACCCTCCCCAAATCAGATAAGCTTACATACAAGACAGAGGTACAGAAATAAAAAATAGCAACGAAAGGGGAAAAACAGAGGAAAAAACAACACAAAAAGTAAAATAAAAAGACTCTTGTTTCCATTTCTGGGAGTTCATTTCGATTAGCATCATTTTGTATGATCATGTGCACGTAGCTATTGAGCCCTTGTGATCCTAGCCTAAGAATAGCCTTCTTTGGTCCCACTGTGTGAATGTTTAGATTGCCGTTTAATCAGGTCCAGGTGTTAATTATTTGTATTTTACTGTCCATTGATTTACTTGTAGATTTATAGGCACATTCTAACTATTACAAATGAGGGAAACCATGTGATCTATGTTTCTTCAGGTATGGCTTACTTTGCTTAATATAATTTTTTCTAAGTCTTTCCATTTCCTTACTAATGGTACAATATCATTCTTTCTGATGGAAGCATAGAAATTTGCTGTTTATATGTATGTGTATATTATATCACGTTTTCTTGATTCATTTGACCCTGAAGGCATCTGGTTTGATATGTTGGCTATAGTAAACAATGCTACAATGAACGTGGTTGTAATGGTGGCTTCAGTGTGGCCTGGTTTGTGGTCAATTGAATAAATGTCCAGGAGTGAGATTGCTGGGTCATAGGGGAGTTGTATGTTTAGTCTTTTAAGAAACCTCCATAGTGCTTTCCAGAGTGGTTGAACAAGTTTACATTCCCACCGATAATGTAGTAGCATTCCCTTTTGGTCACATCCCTGCCAGCATCTATTAGTTTTGTTAGTTTTCTTGATAATGGCCATGCTAACTGGGGTAAGGTAGAATCTCAATGTTGTTTTGATTTGCATTTCTTTTGTAGCCAGAGATACTAAACATCTCTTCATGTGTTTATTGGCAATTCTTACTCCTGAGAAGTCTCTCTCTAACTTTTTAGCCCATTTATTAATTTGGTTGTTGTTTATTTGAAGATTTGTTTTTGGGAGGTTTAATTTGTTGAGCTGTGAGTATATTTTAGCTATGAGGTCCTTGTCTGATATATAACTAGTTAAGATCTTCTCCCATTCTGTGGGCTTTCTATTATCTGGCTAACTACATTCTTTGCCATGCAAAAACTTCAGTTTGATGCAATCCCATTTATCTAGTCTTTCTTTGATTTCTTGTGATTCTGGATTTTTACTTAGGAAGTTTTGACCTGTGCCAATGAGCCCTAGTGTTTCCCTATGGGTGTAGCTTTAGTTTTCTGCACATGTATGGCCAGTTCTGTAACACCATTTGTTGAGGAGGCTGTCTTTTTCCTATCCTGTGTTTTTGACTCCTTTATTAAATATTAGGTGGCTATGGGTTCATTTCTAGGTCTTTTATTCTATTCAATTGACCCTCTGGGCTATTCTTTTTTTTCTATTTTAATTTTTTATTCTACATATGTATAGAATAGCTTGTCACAGTTTTTTTTTTTAAGTTAATTTAATTTTATTTGTGAACATACTGTACAGAGGAGTTACAGTTACATGGGCAGGATAATGCGTACATTTCTTACCAAGCATTGCAGCCTCCTCCTTTGTTTACCCTTCACCTCCCTTCCCAGCCTCCCCCTCCCCTCCTAATTTTTTATGACGTAGTAAAGGAAAGAAAGACTCTATGCTTGGGACTGTGCTCCTCCTCCTCCGCCGCCTCCTCCTCCCCCCCTCCTCCCCCTCCTCCTCCTCCTCCGTCTTGTTTTGGATTAGGTCTATATTCTAAGTTAGCTTGACAACCTTTATGATGTTCTTGATATTTAAAGGTATGTTATTTTGTGCAAATGTCTTTATCTAAATTCTTTTTTCCCCCTTTTTTTTATTGTGAAAATACTGTACAGAGGAGTCACAATTACATGGGCAAGATAATGAGTACATTTCTTACCAAGCATTGTAGCTTCCTCCTTTGTTTGCCCTTCCCACCCCTTTCCATCCTCCCCCGGCCCCAATTCTCCCCGCCCCCCCCCCCCCCCCCCCCCCCCCCCCCCCCCCCCCCCCCCCCCCCCCCCCCCGCCGCACGAAAGTTGTAAAGTTCGTTTTTGACATAACGACTTGTACATCTCATTGTTGCAATGGGTCCACCTGTATCCCTATTTAAACGATTTGTTTTTCCCCTTCCCCTCCACAAATTATACCAACATCAAATACAGTGAAAACAGGGGTTATACTGTGGGGGAGGGACATACAAAGCAACAAAGAAATAATCTTATAAATGTGTTAGAAACAATCACATGAAAGAAAGAAAAACATTTGAATACATATCTTAGGGTTCATTTCCATAACATTACCTTATCTGACCTTTTCTGCTTGACTCAGACATATACTAGATATTGCAAATAAGGGAAACCATGGGACCTATGTTTCTTTGGGCCTGGCTTACTTCACTTAATATAATTTTTTCCAAGCCTTTCCATTTCCTAACAAATGGGGCAATGTCATTCTTTCTGATGGAGGCATAGAATTCCATTGTGTATATATACCACATTTTCTTGATCCATTCATCTACTGAGGGGCATCTGGGTTGGTTACTAAATTCTTTTATATAAGATCAGAGATTAATATCTATTTTATTTATTCAATAAATGTGACATACAGGTAATATATTAAAAGACATATCATAATTAGTGGAAGCTTTAATCAATTAAAAAATAATCCCAAACAGAATGTAAACAATAGATGGATCTTATTTTTGGTCAAATCTACTAATCTTCTTTTGATCAGAGAATTGAGTACATTAATATTTAGAGTCATTATAGAGAGATGTGTCATGTTTCCTGCCGTTTTCTTAATTTCCTATATTTTGTTTTTTTCCCTCTTCCTGTGTTTAATAAATTGATCTTCTAGTGATTTTTGTTTGATGTGTTTGAGTTTGATTTTTTTTTCAGATTGTATTCTTCCCTTTAGAATTCTTTGTAATGCTGGTGTAGTGATCATGAATTCCTTAAATGTTTGTTTGTCATGGAAAGTTTTGGTTTCACCATCTAGTGTAAATGATAGTTTCACTGGGTAGATCAGTTTGGGTTGGCAGTTGATCTTCAGTGTTTGGATTATATCATTCTAGGCTCTCCTTGCATTGAGGATTTGTGTGGAGAGGTCTGTAGTTATTCTAATTTGCTTTCCATTGTAATATGGCTCTTTCTTTAATTTTGCAGCATTTAAAATCAGTTCCCTGCTATTCATGTCTGATGGTTTTACTATGATGTATCTAGGAATGTTTCTTCTTGGATCCAGTCTACTGAAGTAAGATTTTCTCTCTTAAGAGTGGAGGAAATTCTCAACTATTATTCTACTAAATAGGTTTTTGATGTCTTTACTGTTAAATTCTTCCCCCTCATCAATTCCAGTTATGCATAGATTTGATTTGTTAGCTGAACCTGCCAATTTCTGGACTTCTCAGGTAGGTTCTGAGTATTTTTCCCATGCTTTTGACTTTCTAGCTCCTCTGTTTTATCCTTGACTTCTGAAGTTCTATTTTCCTATTCACTTATTCTGTTACCGATGTTATCAGGCCTATTCTTGTGCCAGTACCAAGCTGTTTTTATTACTATGGCTTTGTAATAGAGTTTGAAGTATGGTATTGATATTCCTTTGCACTATTCTTCCTGTGAAGGATTGTTTTTGCTATTTGGGGTCTTCTATTAGTCCATATGAATTTTTGGACTGCTTCGTCTCTATCATTGAAGAATGTTGTTGGAATTTTGATGGATATGGCATTGAATTTGTGGATAGCTTTGGGCAGTATTGCCATTTTCATGATGGTAGGTCTTCCAATCAGGAGCATGGAAGGTTTTTCCATTTCTTTAAATATGCTTTAATTTCTTTTTTTCAGGTTTTAAAAGTTTTCAGCTTAGAGATCCTTCACATCTCTGGTTAATTCTGAGTGGGTTTTTTTCTTTCCTGATTTCAACCTTACTTTTCTCATTATTGGCATAAAGAAAAGCTACTGATTTTTGTGGGTTAATTTATACCCTGCTACTTTGCCAAAATTTCAGAATAGTTCAAGTAACTTGGGAGAGGAATCTATAGGGTTCTTTTTTTTTGATCATGGGGCTTGAACTCTAGGCTTGGGAGCTGTTCCTGCACTCTTCAGCTCAAGGCAACTGCTCTACCGCTTGAGCCACAGCATCACTTCCAGTTTTAGTGGTTTATTAGAGATAAAAGTCTCATGGACTTTCCTGCCCGGGCTGGCTTTGAACCATGATCCTCAGATCTCAGCCTCCTGAGTAGCTAGGATTACAGGTGTGAGCCACCAGTGCCTGGCTTCTCTAGGGTTCTTTACATATAGGATTAGGTGATCTGCAAAAAGGAATAGTTTTACTTTTTTCCTTATTTGGATCCCTTTTATATTTGTTTCTTGCCTTATTGCTCTTGCTAGGAATTCCAGTACTCTATTGAACAGTGTGGAGAGAGTGGACATCCTTGTCTTGTTCCTGATTTTAGAGGAAATGATTTTAACTTTTTACCATTAAGTAGTGTAATGCTGGCTGTAGGTTTGTCATATACAGCCTTTATTATATTGAGGAATATTGAGACTATGGATTCTTAAAGGCACAAATTGATTAAGAAACAATGAAGGTTTTTGGGGCTAATCAGAGTTACACACACTTTAGGTGGGCTGAAATATGTTCTAGGCTTCAAAGGAGTTTCAAAGGCAAAAACCACACATGAAGAGTGGGGTCATATCATTTATTTGTGAAGAATTCAGGATTGATGCAGGAAGTACCAAGCTATTTTGTAAGAAAGGGACTGGCAAATTTAACGAATAAATCATACCTAAGCTAGGCCTTGATGCCTGACATCTGTGATCCTATCTACTCAAAAGGCTGAGATACAATAATTATGGTTTAAAGCCAGCCTGTGCATAGGAGTCTGAGAGACTCTTATTTTCAACCAACCAGCAAGAACCAGAAGTGGTTTGGGTGACTCAAGTAGAGCACTAGCCATAAGCAAAAAAAGCAAGAGACAGAGCTCAGGTCCTGAGTTCAAGCCCTAGTACTGGCATACACCAGATACTAGATTACCTTCCCTCCCCCCCCCCCCCCCACACAATCATGTACACACACATATTGAGAAGGAGAGAAAGAAAAATATAAGAGCAAATAAATTATTGGGGAAATAAGACAGTTAAAGATAAGATTGTCCTGGTGGCTATCACTAGGATTGAAAGATGTGGCTCTAATGAAAACTATGGCTCTCAGCGTGTAAACTATAGAATGTGACAAATTATACAAGGCCAAAAGTTTCTTTGGAGGTGGAACTGACTGAAGTCTGGTATCATATTTACTCTTGGCCTAGTATTTTGGGGCATTCCAATCTACCTTTGTCGATTTAGTTTTTCCATGGGTTTGAGAAAGCTGCACTCAGGATATTATCCAAGGGCAAGGGTCTCATCTGAAGTTTGAGATAGAGTACACTTACACACTCCTCTTCCTTATTGGAAGAGCCATCTGTTGTACACTTCTGGCTTGAGTGGTTTGGTTCTTTTAGGCTTTAGGCCATTGGCCATCCTCAGCTCTTTGGCTGTAGTATGTTCTAGCTAGTGATTCAACTTTAAGATCATGAAAGGAATGAGAGTGTCTTCTCCCAAGGGCACTGTGACATTAGGTAACATGATCACATCCCTTCCATAAACTTGCCAAAATTTGTTGTTTAGAAGAATGTTCTGGGGCTGGGAAGGTGGCTCAGTGGTAGAGTGCTTGCCTGGCATGCATGAGGCCCTGGGTTCGATTCCTCAGCACCACATAAGCAAAAAGGAAAAAGCCGGAAGTGGCGCTGTGGCTCAAGTGGTAGAGTGCTAGCCTTGAGCTGAAGAGCTGAGGGACAGCGCCCAGGCCCAGAGTTCAAGGCCCCACGACTGGACCCCCCCCCCCAAAAAAAAAAGAAAAGAAAAGAATGTCCTATATTCTGTCCACATGTACAAGATCCCATACAGATATAGTCATCAGGATGGGGAACCATGGAGTTATCCTCAAATTTGTGTGGCATATTTGCTCCCTTATCATATATGGCTGGAAACTTAGCTAGAAGAGACAAAATAGTTCTTGCAGACACAGGAGCACTCGGCAATCCCCAAGGGAAGAAATTCAGGCATTTCTTATGATTATCCTGGCTGACTAATAGAAGCAGGCTACAATAGACAAACTAGTGATTCTGCTCAGTGTGAGAACCAATCTATCTATCTATCTATCTATCTATCTATCTATCTATCTATCTATCTATCTATCTATCTATCTATCTATCTATCTATCTATCTATATGTAGAGACCACTATATGTAGAGACCAAAGCAGCTAGAATTTGTGGAACAGAATGCTGTGGAGGAGGGATCTATAAAGGATAAGTGCTGAAGATTAAAGAAGGATCCTTTCAAGTCTTTGAAAATGAGGTTAAGTGTGCATGGGTGAACCTTTACAAGGCTGAAAAGAGGGAGGAGGACCAGTTCCAGGCATTCACACTGGGCTGGGAAAGTATGTGTTCTTGCCAGCAAGGTGGAGAAATCGGGTAATACATTGAAGGTCTGATTTTTTCGAGGTGTCACACCTTACTTGTGGGGCTTTATTAGTTCTAGACTAATGATTGTTCTGGACCTATCATAAAGTGCTTAAAAGTATGCTGAGAAAGGACAATTGTCCTTAAGTAACCTATTTGTCTGCTCACCTTAATGGAATACGAGTAATTTCAGTGTACAAAGAACAGTCACAATGCCTAGCATCTAATTAAAAAAATTGTAAATTATGCAAAGAAATATCTTCAGCATGAAGAAAAAGAACTCTGGAGAAACAAATCTGTAAATAACAAAGTACGAATTTTTACAGGTGCTTTTTTTTTTATTGTTTTTTTTTTATTGTTTTTTTTGTTTTTATTGTTTTCTTTATTTTTTGGGGGGGGGGTCCGGTGGTGGAGCCTGAACTCGGCCTGGGCGCTGTCTCTCAGCTCTTCAGCTCAAGGCTAGCGCTCTACCACTTAAGCCACAGTGCCACTTCCGGCTTTTTTCTTTTTGCTTATATGGTGCTGAGGAATCAAACCCAGGGCCTCATGCATGCAAGGTAAGTGCTCTACCACTGAGCCACCTTCCCAGCCCAGGTGCTAAGTTTTTAAAAACTCTTATTAAAGGCTCCAACTGCTCACGAATGTAGAGGAAGGCATGACTATGACAGGGAGATAAATCAAAGATATTAAGAAGTACCTAAATGCAACTTCTAGAGATGAAAGAGGTAATCAGAGAATGGGAGAAGATTTTTGCCAGCTATATACCAGACAATGAATAGAGAGAGAGCTTAAAATGAAACCCTCACAAAGCCAACAACCCCCAAAAATAAATGGGCTAATGAGCTAAAGTGAGTCTTATTAAAAGTAAAAATTGCCAATACATACACAAAGAAATGCTGAATATCTCTGAGCATAAAGGAAATCAAAGTAATACTGAAATTCTATCTCATGCCAGTTAGAGTGGCCATTACCAAGTAATAACAGATGCTGGTGAGGATGTAGCCTAAAGGGAACACTAACATGCTGTTGGTGGTAATGTAAATTTGTTTACCTGCTGTGGAAAGCAGCATGGAGTTTCCTCCAAAAATTAAACATAGAACTACCCTATAACCCATCAATCCCACTCATGGGAATTTATCCAAATGATTACAAACCAGTGTACAGTAAAGCCACCAGCACAACCATGTTCTCTGGAGCGCTGTTCACCTTAGCCAAGGTATGGAATCAGCAGCCCACATGCCCCTTAGTGGATGAGCAGATCAAGAAAATATGATCTATATACCCAATGGAATTTTATTCATCCATCAGAAAGAATAATATTACATCATTTGCAAAGAAATGGAAAGACCTGGAAAAAATTATTATAAGTAAAGGAAGGCCCCAAAAGAGACAAAGAATATATGTTTTCCCTCATATGTGGAAGCTACTTATAGACTTCCAAGTAAATATGTTGTGTGGTATGAAGTGTATGCAAATGCATTAACTGAAATATGGTAGATTCAAGGGAAAGTTCATATAGTGTAATTCCTTAGAAAGGTGAATCTCAAATTCAACAAAATAAATATCAGAAAGTGGGTACTTAAAAAGAGTGGGATGGCGTCAAGGGAAGAGGGGTAAACAAAGAGGAGAATGTAGTTAAGAATTTAAATGCATATCCTACAAAATTAAGAAGAGTGAGGGTAGGGGTGGGTGTGGAGGGATGGGTGAGAATGTTGAAAGGGGAAAGATCAAGATGCGTTGCATTTATAAACTGCTTTGTTAAATGGCAGCTCCTTTGTACAACTACTTAAAGATAATAAAAAGAATGGAAATGAACCAGTTTTGCAATGCAGATATTGGTAATAAATACAGTTTTGTTATCTGAAAAAAAGAGGTGATCAGAATGAAACACACATTTGATTGCCTTAACAATTTAGGCTCAGGACATAATAAGACACTCTTGTTTCCAGGAACTGATAAGCTTCATTATATATGGTCCTATGCACTTAGTGATTGGGCTATTATGAAACCCTGCTAAGAATATCATAAATATATTCTAGTTTTTACAAATGTAAAACCATGAAACCGATATTTCTTTGGGATTGGCTTGCTTCACTTAATATAATTTTCTCCCAGACTTTTCCATTTCCTTACAAATGAGACAGTGTCATTCTTTGTGATGGAAGCATAGAACTCCTTTCTGTATTTATACTACATCTTTTTGATCCATTCATTGACTGAGGGGCGTCTGGGTTATTTCCATCCTGTATGCAGTTATTTCTATTTTTTCTTTCTGTTTTAGTTTTCTGTGCCCTTTGTCTTGTATATAAGCTTATCTGATCCATAGAAGGGAAAGGGAATCACAGAAACAGCATGACAAAGGATGAACTAATACAACAATGATACTCACTAGACACTATGTTGGAGATAAACTTTGCAACTTGGGATGGAGGGGACAGGGGAGTGATAAGCAGAAGAAAATGAGGGAGGGGTAACAGTTTAAAGAAATATACTCAAGGGGCTGGAAAGGTGGCTCAGTGGTAGAGCGCTTGTCTTGCATGCCTGAGGCCCTGGGTTCAATTCCTCAGCACCACATAAGCAGAAAAAAAAAAGCTGGAAGTGGTGTAATGGCTCAAGTGGTAGCATGCTAGCCTTGAGCTGAAGAGTTGAGGGACAATGCCCAGGCCCACTGTTCAGGCCCCATGACCAGACCCCCCCCCCCCAAAAAAAAAGAAATATACTCATAAGCAGTCAGGATGGCTGAGCAGTCTAAGGCGCTGCGTTCAGAAATATACTTATTACCTTATTTAACTGTAACCCCCCTGTTCATCACCTTTACAATAAATTTTAAGAAATTAGGCTCACCCTAATTTCTTAAACCTAATCAGCATTAGAACAGTAATGCTGATACTAATAGCTAGATCTATTTAAAATGAGTCACAGAGAGAAACAGGACTGGCAAAGTCAGTGTCAAAGTCAGTGGATCATAAGGAAGACAGGAGATGGGGTGGGGTGGAGAGTGGGGGAGAACCAGAAATGGGAAGAACTGATGGTCACTAATTTGCCACATTTTATGAAAACCATAAAACCACAGATCCACGAAACTCAATGACCCCTAAATAGAAGAAAAATGCTGGGAGCTCACATCTTAATCCTAGCTACTCTGGAGGTTGACATCTGAGGATCATGGTTTGAAGCCAGCCAAGAATTTCTGTAATACTTTTATCTCCAATTAATCACCCAAACAGCTGGAAGTGGAGCTGTGGCTCAAGTAGTAGAGCACTAGTCTTGAGCTAAAAAGCTTAGGGTCAGGGCCTAGGCTCTGACTTCAATCCCCAGGACTATCACAAAAAATAAATAAAAAAAGAAAGCATACAGAGACTCGAGAAAGAAATCAAAATCAAAATGTCCAAATAGATTAAGGAATCTCTAAATTATTAGGTTGAGAAGACATAAGATACCAGGCTTATTATATTTTAATAAAAATATAATCATCTTAATTAAAATTAGGTCAATTGGACTCAACAGTATACAAAATGAGGATACTACATCTTGCCCAAATAGAGTTTATTGAAGGATCTACTATTAAAAAATATTAGTTAACAAAACTAAGCAAATTTCTAGACTAAAATAAAAATGCAAAAGAAATGATGAAATTCAATACCTATGAGTGGTGGTAGACCACCCTACTCTCCCCGCAGTGATCCACGGTATAAGAAAGTTTCCTAATTCTGATAAAGAGCATCTACAAACAAATAACACAGATGACATTCTAAGATTGACTGTGCTTTCTCCTTAGATTAGTCAGCAGTGCAATGTACTTTCTAGTGTGAACAGGATGACATGTAAACTGGAAACCAAAATGTGAAACTTCATTTATTTACAGGTAACATCATCTATGCAGGAAATCTGAAATCATATACAAACATTCCTACAAGTAGTAAATATGATTCAAAGCCATTGTATAAAAACAAATACATTTCTCTCTGCTCGCAAACAGCGTAAGATATAAAACATTTAGCTGGGCGCTGTGGCTCATGCCTGTAATTCTAGTTACTCAGGAGGCTGAGTAACTCACGAAAGTCTGAGACTCTTATCTTCAAAAAAAAAAACCACTCAGATAACTGGAAGTGGCACTGTGGCTCAAGTGGTAGAGTGCTAGCCTTGAGCTGACAAGCTGAGGGACAACACCCAGGCCCAGAGTTCAAGCCCCATGACTGACAAAAAAAAAAAAAAACAAGGATATAAACCATTTGACAAAGTTGAACAAAATTAGTGCAAAGCTTATACACTGAAAACTACAAAACATACAGAGACAAATAAGAAAAGGAAAAGTAAATGAAGAGCTACTGTGATCATGGATTGAAAGATAGCAAAAGTTTTTCCCAGTGGACCTGTAGATTCAATATAGCCCCACTAGAAACACCGTTGAACTTTATGGAAGAAATTCACAAGCCAGTTTAAGATGTTATATGAAAATACAAAGAATCCACAAGAGATAAAAACAATTTTAAGCCAGTCACCTGTGGCTCACACCTGTAATCCTACTTAGGAGGCTGAGATCTGAGGATCACAGTTCAAAGCCAGCCCAGACAGGAAAGTCTGTGAGACTCTTATCTCCAATAAACCACTAGAAAGCCAGAAGTGATGCTGTGGCTCAAGTGGTAGAATGCTCGCCTTGAGCTGAAGAGGGCAGGGACAGCACCCAAGCCTAGAGTTCAAGCCCATGACCGAAAACAAAACAAAACAAAACAGAACAATTTTGAAATTAAGAATCAAATTGGAGGACTTACAATACATAGTTTAAAGTCTTCATGTCACTGTAGTCCTGGAATAAAAACCAACTTGAAAATCAGAATGGAGGACAGATACAGAGCATGGCAAAATAAGCAATATTAACAATCCCTAATCTTATTAATTTATTCTATTACTTATGTTAATGAAAACAAGATAATGCCATGTACCCATGGCTAAGGACTGTAATCCTAACTAGTTAAGAGACTGAGATCTGAAGATCTCAGTTTGAAGCCAGCCCAAGCAGCAAAGTTGGTGAGACTCTTAATTTCCAATTTACCAGCAAAAAGCCAAAAGTGGAACTGTGGCTCAAGTGGCAGAGAGTGGGCCTTGAATGAAAAAGCATAAGAACAGTCCCAGGCCCTGAATTTAAGCTCTAGTACTGGCATAAAACCCAACATATAAGAAAATTTTCCAAATAAACAAACAAATGCCCTAGAACAAAAAACATAGACAGCAATTGAATGTGATTTTTGAAGATCAATCTGAGTTTGTGTTCTAATCACCTTAGTTTGCTTGGAAGGAGAAGAAAGCAATTGCTTAGAGTTAAATAGTTAACTATTCATGCTGAAATATTTAGAGTAATTCTCAAAATGAAAATCAAAAGCCAGCATGGCTGCTCCCTCATCCTTCAGCTTTCAGAGTGAGGACATTGGTGATTCAAGGATGGAGTGGAGCTGGGAAATGTCTGCTAGCCTGAGCTAAAAGCTTTTTCATGAATTTTCAAAGGATCCAACAACATTTCTTCTAGTTTTACTTTCACACAATGCTTTGCATGCCCCCAACTTATGTACAGATTTCTCTAACAAATTGTATCCTTCACATCTTTTTAAAGATTGCAATAATTCAGGTCCTTGCTTTGGACAGAGCTCTTGCTGAGCAATGTGGCTTCTAACTGGCACTAGTGCCAATTTTCCTACCTTGGGTCTCTAAGATAATGAACTTTGTACTCACAACTTAAAATAATCTCTCTTTTTTGCCTTGCCTTTAAAAGTTTCCTTTGATCAGGGTGCCCGTGGCTCATGCCTATGAATCTTAGCTATTCAGGAGGCTGAGATCTGAGGATCATTGTTTAAAGCCAGCAGGGAAGTCCATGAGACTCATTTCCAATTAACCAGCAAAAAGCTGGAAGTGTAACTGAGGCTCAAGTGGTAGGTAGAGTATCAGCCTTGGCCTGGCATGTTAGAAAAAGCTAAGGGACAGTGCTCAGGCCCTGAGTTCAAGCCCCAGTATCTGCACACACACACACACACACCACACACACACACACACACACACACACACACACACACACACACACAGAGTTTCTTCTTGCCTCCATCTCTTTGAATATATTCATTGTATTGTGAACTCCCATTGCAACAACTACATTTGCATATGGGTGCCCATATCTGCCCCCTCCAGGACTATTATAAGCATGCAGGTAGTCTGTCTTCCCACAACACAGTCTAATCGGACTAAGGATAGGCCTCTTTTATCCAGGTT
This sequence comes from Dipodomys spectabilis, assembly GCF_019054845.1. Classification (NCBI taxonomy): domain Eukaryota; kingdom Metazoa; phylum Chordata; class Mammalia; order Rodentia; family Heteromyidae; genus Dipodomys; species Dipodomys spectabilis. Next base: position 2,607,081 of record NW_024870876.1, read on the forward strand.
CTACCTTGAGCCCTACATGCAGGCATTGTTGGATAAATATTAGTGGTTTGTAGGAAATATGTATCTGTAAATAAGCCCTCACAAAGGATTTTGGAAGATCTGAAAACAAGAAAAAAGCAGAATGAAAGAGCACAAAATAGCTGGGTTCTATTTAAATAGATCTCAAAAAGAAAACCTGGTTTTGTCTTTAAATAGTCAGGAAAGGTGCCTTTAGTTGCTTAGTAACCTTGCACTGTTGCCTATGCAAATGTATCTATTTGCACAGGTGCAGTGGTTCTAGCTAGTTCCTAGAATGCAGAAAGTTTCCCAGAGACTAAGCTGATTCAGTGCAATGAGCCTGACTGTGTGTGTGTGTGTTTTCACATTTGCTAAACATATATTCTCCACCTTATCCTGTGAGTTGGATTTTGAAAATGGAATTTAAAAGATAAATACTAGCCAGGTACCCAGTGGCTTATACCTGTTATCTAACTACTCAGGAGGCTGAGATCTGAGGATCAGGGTTCAAAGCCAGCCCATGCAGGAAAGTCCATGAGCCTCTTATCTCTAATTAACCACTGAAAAGCCAGAGTGGAGTTGTGGCCCAAGTGGTAGACAGCCTTGAGCTTAAAAGATCAAGGACAACACCCAGGCCCTGAATTCAAGCTCATTCGTGTGTGTGTGTGTGTGTGTGTGTGTGTGTGTGTGTGTGTGTGTGTGTGTGTGTGTGTGTGTGTGTGTGGCCCAAGTGGTAGACAGCCTTGAGCTTAAAAGATCAAGGACAACACCCAGGCCCTGAATTCAAGCTCATTCGTGTGTGTGTGTGTGTGTGTGTGTGTGTGTGTGTGTGTGTGTGTGTGCCCAGACTAGGGCTTGAACTTAGGGCCTAGGAGCTATCGCTTAGCTTTTCTTGCTCAGTGCTGGTGCCCTACCACTTTTGAGCCACAGCTCCACTTCTGTTTTTGTTTTGTTGGTTAATTGGAGGTAAGAGTCTCATGGACTTTCCTGTATAATCTGGCTTCAAACCATTAGCCTCAGATCTCAGCTTCCTGAGTAGCAAGAATTACAGGCATGTGCTACCAGAGCCCAGCAGAACATTATGGAAGGATGAAACCAATCAAAAATTGTTGCTTTAGTTGAACTCAAGGAAACAGCTTTTGTTTTTGCTGATTTTGTGTTGCTTTTCTATCTTCTCATTTATTGTTGCTCTCATCTTTATGGTTTTTCTTCTCATAGTTCTATATTTAATTTATTCTTTGTGTTACTAGTTCTATAAATTATAAAGTTATGCTATTGGCAAGCTAGGTTTTTCCTTTTCTTTTTGGTGTCTGTTGGAGTTTGAACTCAGGGCACACTAGTGCTGAGCTATATGTCTAGATCTTTTTAAATAGTTTTATTTATTTAAAGTTTTATTTTCTTGTAAAGATGCTGTACAGAGAGGTTACAGTTACATCGGTAAAGTAATGAGCAAATTTCATGTCAGGCATTAAGGAGTGGGTAGTTAGTTTTGAACTATGGGTCTTGAGTCCTACCTGGAGGCATGCCCAGGCCACGATCCTCCTACTTTTTTATTTCCTTTCATAGCTGGGATAACAGTTGTGCACCAACACTCCAAGTATCCTTCGTTGAGCTAGAGTCTCTGACACTTTTCCAAGCTGGCTTGGAAGGGTAATCCTCTCTTTCTTAGCCTCCCAAATGGCTATAGGATGACAGATGTGTATCAACCTTGACCAGCTTAGTTAGGTTCTCTTTACTCTAGGTGATTATATTTATATATTTCCCCCTTGAACATTACTTCAGTGGCATCCTCTACATTTAGTATGTTGTGTTTAAATTTTTGTCTTTTTCCATTTTCTATATTGTCTGGTAATTACATCTTTGACTCCTTGATTTAGTAGTATGTTGTTTAATGTCTACATATTTGGAAAATATTCCAGTTTTCTGTTATTTATTTCTAGCTTTATTTCATTGTGGCCACAGAGTATGATTTATATGATTTCAGTCTTTTTACACTTCTTGTGACTTGCTTTCTGAAAAGCACATGGTACAGCCTTGGGAATGTCCGTGTCCATTTGAACAGAGCGTTTTATCTGCGCTCAGTGGGTAGACTATTCTGTAGGGGTCTGGTAGGTTTAGTTGATTTACCCTCAGTGTTATTCAAGCTCTCTGTTTCTCCAGTGACCTTCTGTTCGGATATTCTGTCCATTTATTCAACTCTGAAATTATTATTTTCGAACTATTTATTTCTTCCACCAATTCTGTTATTGTTTGCTTCATGTTTTCTGGGACACTGGTGTTTAATGTGCATATGTTTGCAATTATCCAGGCAGTATGCCCTGATTTGTCTTATAAAAACATCTGACTTTAAGTCCATTTTGCCTTATATTAGTGCTGCTATACCAGCTCTATTTTAGATACTATTTGCATGGTAAAAAAAAGTAATAAGAATAATAGTATGGCAATTGTTTTCTTTCAACTACTTTGGAGATAATGTGACAGTCTAGAATTGGCTAATGTTTTTCATTCCTGCTGGCAACATGTCCCTTTAAACAGCAGAGCATAAACAATTTACACTTAGAATGATTACTAAGATAGTATTTCTGCCATTTTTCTATTTGTCTTCCAATGTCTTGTATTTTTTTCTGTTCCTTTCTCCATTATGTCATTCATTTGTATTTGATATTTTCTTTCTTTTTTTTTGGTTCTGGTCATGGGGCCTGAACTTCGGGCCTGGGCGCTGTCCCTCAGCTCTTCAGCTCAAGTCTAGCGCTCTACCACTTGAGCCACAGTGCCACTTCCGGCTTTCTTTTTTCTGCTTATGCAGTGCTGAGGAATCGAACCCAGGACCTCATGCATGCGAGGCAAGCACTCTACCACTGAGCCACCTTCCCAGCCCCTGTATTTGATATTTTCTGAGTATACTATTTCCATTCCCTCTTCATTACTTATTTTCTTACATTTTAAAGTTTTTTTTTAATAGTTGTGGCAAGAGTAGCAGTTAATATCCTAAATTTATAGCAATCTAGTTTGATACTGACTTATTTTCAGTGGCATAAAAAAGCCTCTGCTCATATACAGCTCCATAGAGCCCCTCCTTTTATTAGCATAGATTAATTGTATAAAGTAAAGGGTTTCCTTGTGATATTTCCATACATGGATATAATGTATTTTGATCACAATCACACCTATTACTATTTCTTACCTTCCTATCTTTTAATGGTTTCATTATGACATTTTTCAGATATGCATTTGCAGTAGGGAGCTCAGGTCTGGCCAACACCATCTTGGTCTGGAATCTTGTCTTCATGGTAGGGAAGGTGAAGCACCCCCCCCCCCCCCCCCCACACACACACAGACACACACTCCTAGGTGATGTGTGTGCCCAAATCCCTGAAGGTGGGGGTGGGCACTTGGCTGATAGGTTACTAAATTTGTTAATCCAGTTCCTGGGACTGGGAGTTTCCTGTGACCTTGTCCCCTAACCTGACCCAGACTGGCTTAGGTGCCAGGACACCATTCCGTGTCTCTGTATCCTGTCTCTTGACTCTTCTCCAGTTACCAGCATGCGGTTACCAGCCTTTTAATGAAGACTCCAAGATTCAACCTCTCAATAAATCTGGATCATTTTCTCCCCCATCCTCATTCTCTTTTCCCCTGCCTACTGTTTTCCTTCATAGAGTCTCATTTTATGTTCATATCCCTCTCTTTAAAAAATATAGCTCCCACATGTGAAAGAAAAAGTATGTGACATACTTTTCTGAGTCTAATTTATTTTTCTTTTTTTCTTTTTGCTTAGTCAGGGCTTGAACACTGGGCCTGGGTGCTGTCCCTGAGCTCTTTCGCTCAAGACTAATAGTACCACTTGGGGTACAGAAACACTTCTGGTTTTCTGATAGTTAATTGGAGAGTCTCATGGACTTTCCTGTCCCAGCTGGATTTGAACTATAATCCTCAGATCTCAGCATCCTGAGTAGCTAGGATTACAGTGCCATCAGCACCCTGCTTTAATTTATTTTACTTTAAATTATGAACTCCAATTCCATCCACTTTCTTGAAAACAATATAATTTCATTCTTTTTGTGGCTGAATAATACTCCATCATGTGGTGTATGTGTTTGTATACATACACCATCATGCATGTGTGTGTATATATATATATATATATGCATATATATATACACCATATACCATACACACACATATATATACCTTACACCATACACACACACACACACACACACCACACACACTCACACACATATATATATATACCATCATGTGTGTATACCATACATACTTATACTATATATATACCTCATCTGATGATGAGTACCTAACACATACCTTCCTTATATTTTTCTTATCACAGATTATATTTTTATACTATGTGTGTCAACTAATTATCATTATCACCATCATTGTCATTTGTTATATTATTTTCCTATCTAGTGGTACTGAGGATTAAGTTCAGGGCTTATGTATGATAGGCAAGCACTCTTCCAAAGTACTGACATATTCATATTCATGTTATATGTTTTTGGTTTTTTTTTGGGGGGGGGGTCCGGTCGTGGGTCTGAACTCTGGGCCTGGGCGCTGTCCCTCAGCTCTTCAGCTCAAGGCTAGCGTTCTACTACTTGAGCCACAGCGCCACTTCCAGCTTTTTTTTTCTGCTTATGTGGTGCTGAGGAATCGAACCCAGGGCCTCATGCATGCAAGGCAAGCGTTCTACCACTGAACCACCTTCCCAGCCCCTGTTATATGTTTTTAAATTATTTAGAAAACTAAAACAAGTTAAAAGCAAAGATACAAGAATATTGGTTTTATCTTCACCTATGTAGTAAATATCTTTACTGTGTTGTTTTTATGTGGGTTCAAGTAATTGATATAATTTAACTTCTCCTTGAAGAATTCACTTTAGTATTGTTTGTAGGATGAATCTCCAAGTAATGGAGATTCATGGGTTTTATTTTTCTGGGAATTTAAATTTTACTTCAGTTTCAAAAAGTAGTTTTGCCTGATACAGAACTCTTAGTTGGCAGGTTTTCTTTTTTCCTTTTGGCTCTTTAAATATATCATCCCCCAGACTTCTAGTATTCATGGTTTCTGAGAAGAAATTGGTTGTTCATCTTACTAGAAATCCCTTGTGTGTGACAAGTCATTTCTTGCTGATTTTTTATTCTCTTTTTGTATTTTTCTTTTCAATGTTTGATTAAAATACATCTCTGTGTGGCTCTCCTTGATTTTGTACTACTACAAACTTGGTAAGCTTCTTGTTTATATAAATTCACATCCCTCATATATTTTGTGAAGTCTGGGGCCATTGTTTCTTCAAATATTCTTTATGTATTTCCTCTCTTCTTGGCGTCTTATGTATATGTTGATCTGCCTTATTCATCTCAGAAGTTCTTCAGGCAAGGCTCATTACTTTTCACTCTTTCTTCTTTCTTCTCCTCAGACTGGGTAATTTTAACCTCTAAATATTTGAATTTACTTAATCCTGCTCAAATCTGCTCTTGATATCCTCTAGTAATAAATTTATTTTAGTTACTGTATTTTTCAGCATCACATTTTTATTTGGTTCCTTTCATAATTCATATCTCTTTACTGATATTATCTATTTGTACATAATCACTTCCTGTTTTTTGTTATTTTCCTGTAATTCCCCTTACTTCTTTGAATACATGGAAGACAGTCGATTGAAAGTTTATCTAATAATCACAATATATGGACTTACTCAGGAATCTTTTCTCTTTTTTGGGGGGGGTTCTTTTTGCTTATGTGGTATTGAGGAATCGAACCCAGAGTCTCATGCATGCAAGGCAAGCACTCTACCACTGAGCCACCTTCCCAGCCCCATCTCAGGAATCTTTTCTGTCAGTGTTTTCCAGTGCAGAGGTCTTGGTAGAGAGTAACTGAATTTAAGTATTTTTTAAGGATAAATTCTTTGATTCAATTTTTCTCATTGATCATATTGTTTTCCTTATTGTTACACAGAAAAGAACCTGAAAGAATAGTCCATGTACCAGTTATTTTCAGAGTGTGATAAGAAGATCAGGGACCTGAGCACCAGTTAGGAACTGGTGATAATGGAGGTTCTTGGTTTAACCATATCTTTTCAATCAGAAGATCTGGGTGGGCATGGACTTAGTGGTTGGGGGTGAGAATGTTCCAAGGCAATTCTGATGTACACTCACATTGAAGGGCCATGGCATATGCCACCTTCCCATGTATTCTGTTTAATTCTTACTATTACTTGAGTTCTTCTCTCAATATACTACTGCTGTGATTCTTAACTCTAGTGGGACAGCTCCTTCAAACTTCCCAGGAAGCTTTCAAAAATCCTGGTGTCTGTGACTCAGACCAGGAAGATAGAGCAGTCTTTCTGGGGATGGGCCTGAGGTATTGAAGTTTTTTAAGATCTCAGGAGATCACGGCGGGCACTGACATTGGGGATTACTTTTACTGCAGGTGCTCTCTCAACATCATCAGTAAACTCCCACCACAAAGCCGGCTGCTTTCCCTGCACCCATCTTTCGGGGTTTGCAATATAGCAGAGTGTATTTCTGGCCTTTGAATTTTTGCTGGTGGGATGTTATTTGATACATGATTTCTCTTAACTCTCTCTGATCCTGGGTCTTCTTCCTACTCTTATCCTGGCTGCATCTTAAATCTTCCATCTTCTCTCTGTTTCTTCCTTTCAGTTTAGCTTTCAAGCATCTGACCCTGATCTTTCTCAAGATTTTAGTAGCATACGTTAATTGAAACTCCCTTTGCACAACTGTTTAAAGATAATAATAAAAGATTTAGGACTAGATAACAGTGACTTACACCTGTAATCCTAGCTACTCAGGAAGCTGGGATCCGAGGATTGTAGTCTGTAGCTAGCTCAAAAAAACAAAACAAAACAAAACATAAAATTCTTATCTTCAACTGACTAGCAAAAGGCCAGATATGGGGCTATGGCTCAAGTGGTAGAGTACAATTACTGCGTGAAAAAGTTAAGGGTTAAGGGATGGCACCCAAGCCCTGCGTTTAAACCCTAATGCATTAAAAAAGAAAGAAGAACTAAAAAAGAGCAAGCAAGCAAGCATGCCAAAGATTTAGTTGTAAGTCTCAACTGGATCTACTTCTCATCCATGTATACTCTTGGCTTCACTAGATAGTTAGCACAGCATTGTCTAAGTCATGGAAGTTCACAGTCTCTACCTAGTTAGAGACTAGAGTTATGAAATGTGAGGGGACCTTTAAGAGGTGACCTCATGGGAGATGTGAGACCATTGAGGACATTTCTTTGGAAGATACTAATGTAGTTTTGTGGGGGCCCAGTTTCTATCTATGATTTACTATCATGTGATCTCTGTCTGTCTCTGTCTGTCTGTCTCTCTTTCTCTCTCTCTCTTACTCTTTCTCTGTGCTAGCCCCTGGAACTTGAACTCAGGGCCTGGGTGCTGTTCCTGAGCTTTTGGGTTCAAGATTACTGCTCCATCACTTTGAGCCACAGCAACATTTCTGGATTTTTGGTGGTTAATTGGAGATAAGAGTCTTTCAGACTTTCTTGCCCTGGGGCCAGCTTTAGATGGTGATTTTCACATCCTAGCCTCCTGAGTAGCTATGATTACAGGTGTGGTTGCTATGCAATCTCTTTTCAAAAGCACTTCAGCTGTGTGGGGCCCGCCAAGGCGACTCTCTTCAGAGTTAAATTGATGGAGCCACCCAATTTTGGGATTTCCCTCCTCCAAACTGTGAACTAAACTATGAACTTATAAACTTGTTTTCTTTATAAACTCACTAGCTCTAGGTATGTTATTATAGTAATAGAAATGGACTAATATACTGCCAACATTTCTTTACTCATCTAGTTATAGTTTACAAAATCTTGCACAGCTTCTAGCATAGCATGTATCAACATAAGTTTGATATACTCTGTATCTAGTTACCAAGATTTGCCATTAAAAATTGTCTTAAAAATTCCATTCCAGTTACTACTCTTATAGTTTAAGCATCATAACCTCGAAGTTGGTCAACTGAAGAGGTACTCTAATTGACTTTACTCCAATCTGTTCCAAATGTTAATAAGTGACTTCTTCAAAATCTAGATCTAGACACCATGTTTCCTTTCCATACAGCCTAGAAGCTGAGGCTACAATCCTATTCTCTAAGCACTCACCCCATTTTAACCCCTCTATTGTCCCTCCTTATCTATAATATCCATTGGTCACATTCCCTCTCCTTGTTCTGTAATATCCATTGGTTCCACTTGCACTCATCTGACAAATTTCCAAAGCCTAGTTCAGTGAAATTCGTTAAGTCTTCTCTGGAGCCTTCACTTCCATCGACATATCTGACATCCCTTACCTCATGTGGCCTAGTGTTAGTGTTGCATGCAGTTCTCTTTCTTGAGTCTTTTTTAGCTGTGAGTGCCTGAGCACAAGTGTCCTGAGCCTTTCTTGAACCTCATAGAGGGTTTTGCACTGGGCAGGTACACTGGCTCCTATTATCATATTATCCTCATTTGGAGTCTGGAAAACTAAACCTACCTTCCCAGACTCCCTTTTACAGTAACCAACCTAACTTCTCCTCCTCTGGCTCTCTGTCTTCTCTCCCTCCTCCTTCTCTCTGTCTGTCTGTCTCTGTTTTTCTGTCTCTCTGTGCCAGTACTGGGCATGAACTCAGGGCCTTTCACTCTCATTTGGCTTTTTCCCTCACGGCTGGCACTCTACCACTTGAGTGGTGCCTTCATTTCCATCATTTTGCTGGTTAATTTGATATAAGAATCTTGAGGTTTTGTCTGCCTGAATTGGCTCTGACTCTTGATCCTCAGATCTCAGCTTCCTAGGTAACTAGGATTATAGCAAGGTAATGAGCACATTTCCCATCAAGCATTGTTATCTCCTCCTTTGTTTTTCCCCTACCATCCCTTCCCTCCCACCTCCACAAATACACTGTCCCCTCCCCCGCCTGCTTAAATTGTAAAGTTTGTTTCAACATAGTGTCTTCTACATCTTATTGTTATGATGGGTCGACTTGTATCCCTACTTAAGCATTCTGTTTTTTCACTTCCCCTCCCTAAATTAGAGAAGTGTATATACAAGATGCAGGGCACCGACATCAAATACAGTGAAAACAGGGGTTATACCATGGGGGAGAAACATACAAAGAAACAAAAAAAATCACATGATACATTACAAATATGTTAGAAACAATAGAAAGCAAGAAAAAACCACTTGTGTCCCGTCTTGGGGTTCATTTTGCCTAATATCATCTTGTGTGGTCATATTACATAGCTTTTCTTTCTTTCTTTCTTTCTTTCTTTCTTTCTTTCTTTCTTTCTTTCTTTCTTTCTTCCTTCCTTCCTTCCTTCCTTTCTTTCTTAATTTCTTTCTTTCTTTCTTTCATCAGTTGTGGGGCTTGAACTCTAGACCTGGGCGCTGTCCCTCAGCTCTTCAGCTCAATGCTAGCGCTCTACCACTTGAGCCACAGCGCCACCTCTACTTTTCTGGTGTCATCATGCTACTTTCATATGACTTTCATCATATTCACCACCATCACCTCTGTTTCTCCCTCGTGCTCGTCTCCACCCCCTTTAGCAGATAATACACTGTATGTTAAAGCACCTGCTATAGTGCACCTGATGACTGTGAGGACTGGAAGGAACCTTGTGTCCCACCTGGTGTGTGGACTTCCCACAGAGTCGGTGGGCTGTTTCTGTGGCAGCAGCCTACATGTGAAGCAGGTTTTATGGTGTGTGCTCTGGAACATGCAGACTCAGGAACAGAGATGGAATGGGCTTTTGAACCTCCTATTCCTCATAGTGGCCAAGGTTTGTCACTATAAGCTGGCAGGCCATTTTGGCATTTCTGTTCTGGAAATGACTTCTAGAGGCTCTCCCAAGAGTTTCCTTCAGCTGTCCTTCTAACAGTGTGGTGAGCAGCTTGTTAACTCTCTTTCTGCAGCTCAATCTTGGCTTTTATAAAATTTGATAACTTTTTATTCATTTGAATATAATAATAAAGGAAGTCATAATTGATTGGGTTTCTGTGGCTCATGCCTGTAATCCTAGCTACTCAAGAGGCTGAGTTCCAGAGGACCATGATTCAAAGTCTGAAATGCTCTACATTCAGTTAAAAAGCAAAAAGTCTGGATGGAGGTTGAACTCAATCACCCAGCAAAGCAAGAAGACTGAGTAAGCATGAGGGTCTGAGTTCAAGCCCAAGTACCAGAAGAGAGAGAGAGAGAGAGAGAGAGAGAGAGAGACAGAGAGACACAGAGAGACAGAGACAGAGAGACAGAGACAGAGAGAGACTATACGTCACAGAGAAACATTTACACAAATGCTACTTTCAGCAGTAAATAGCCAAGTATAGAATATAGTTAATATAGAGAGGCAACACAGAGGTTCATGTTTTAGAACCAAGTGCTAAAAATCGGGAGTTCAGTGCCTAGTCCTGGCTATTGTTTGGGTTGTTGCGTGCACAACACCTATCCAAATGGTGTGAAAAACCATGTCTTCACTCAAAGGCACAATCTGATGAACAATTTAAGGAAATTTCAGAAGGTTTCATGTAGGTGGCGGGAGTGATGGATTACTTTGGTTTGCAAGAACTGGAGAACATTTTACAGAGGACATGACGAGGCTTGAGAACTTTGTAGCTTTTCCAAGGGCTTTTGTACATCTTCAGCTCCCTGCAATGGCCACCTGCTGCTGCCTGCCTCCTATGTCACTGCTCTGAAATGCTGAGCCCATCCCATCTGTGGGACCACTTGGTCCTTATCCCAGAAGACTCTGCCTCTGTCATTCTGAACTAGCCCTGCTTTCTCTGGGAGATGAACTATTTTCAGTTCAATCTCCAAGCACACTTGGAGAGGAATAGCTGCACGCAAGTGAAGGACCACTGTTGGACTCTTGCCTCCTCAGGCAGGAATGTCTGAGTGACACTTACCTCTAATTACCCAACAAAAATCTGGAAGTAGAGATGTGGCCCAAGTGATAGAGCAGCAACCTTGAGCAAAATTGCTAAGGGGCAGTAACCAGGTTCTGAATTCAAGCTCTAATACCAGCACAAGAAAAAAGTGGCATCTTGACAAATGTACCAATGTGGCTCGTGCCTGTAATCCGTTCCTCAGATTACAGAAGGATTCAAACCTAGAAAAGTTTAGCTGGACCGTATTGCCAAAATAACCACCAAAAGTGTGGCTGGAGCTGTGAATCAAGTGCTTGCCCAGCAAGCAAACCCAGTGAGTTTAAGGCTCTGAGTTCAAACCCTAATACCAGAAAAAACAAAAACAAACCAACCACAGATCAGAATGGACCATTTGGAACAGGGTAACATGGAACCCATGGGGTATTTAGCCTCAGTGGCTAGCCATGGAGGGGAAAAAGCAGAGTGATGCCAGTGTCCCGCTGTGTCCCTTAGGACTAGTGCCCTTTCCAAAGGTCAGCCTTTGGAAGTCATTGCTGTTTTCCCCTCCCCATTTTCCCACTCTACCAAACAAAGGAGCAATCTAAGACACTGGGTTTGGTGACACTCTTTTATCAAGAGGACGCATAAAGCCCCCATTGTCTTCCCTTTCTGACATATATGGGAAACAGTATCCTGTTACCACTGGGTGGTTCTGAGTTCAGATACTTTGCAGAGTGAAACAGTGTGACAGTGCCACTTTTTATTTTGTGGTCCTATTTCTCATGTGGCAACCATGGAGAAGCATCTCCTCTCTGGGGAGATTTCTTGAAAGTATAGAGAGTAGCATTGAACATGGTCTTGAGCAGTGATATTGAAGGCCAAGACCAATGCATTTGTTTATGTACATACAGACTCACAGCCTAGCTTCACACCATGGGAGTGGAGACGAAATAAAGAAAGTCCGTGGGAAGAAATAATGCACACTGGCTAAAATGTCGTTTTGCTCCCAGGTCTCAGAAAAGAGAGAGACCCCTCTCATCTGCCCATTTCTAGGACTATAACTTAGTTCTCAATTTTACATGTACTTTTGGGGGCAGGAGAAAAGATTCATGCTTACTTTTGGCAAAAAGTAAAATTAAGTTTGCAAAGCAAACAAAACTTACTCAATAGGAAATATAACTATTTCATATTTGCACAAGCTTTTATTAAAACTTAAAGGGAAAAAATTGTACTTGCTGGGTCGTTGGAGACTGTGACATATTCACTGTGCTAATTAGTGATAAATGTCTTACACTCTCCACACTGGCCAGTGACACAGTGATACCTCTTCTTTTTACTGTTAATTTCCACAGAAGAGAAAAAAGCATACTTCTTTTTTGTGCTGGTACTGGGACTTGAACTCAGGGCCTGGGTGCTGTCTCTTTGCTTTTTTGCTCAAGGCTGTCACTCTGCTACTTGAGCTACGGCTTCACTTCCAGAATTTTGCTAATTAATTGGATATAAAAATTTCACTGCTGGGCTGGGAAGGTGGCTCAGTGGTAGAGTGCTTGCCTTGCATGCATGAGGCCCTGGGTTCGATTCCTCAGCACCACATAAGCAAAAAGAAAAAAAGTCGGAAGGGGCGCTATGGCTCAAGTGGTAGAGTGCTAGCCTTGAGCTGAAGAGGAGGTACAGTGCCCAGGCCCAGAGTTCAGGCCCCATGACTGGACACTCTTCCCCCCCCCCCAAAAAAAAAAAAGAAAGAATTTCACTGACTTACCTGCATGGGTTAGCTTTGATCTGTGATCCTTAGATCTCAACTTCCTGTGAAGCTAGTAGAAAAGAAATACTCCGCATATCCATCTATGGTATAATAAACACTTTGAACTTGAAGCTGTTGATGAAATAGAAGCTACTTAATTAAAACTAAAATTTGATACAAAGTTCTGGCTTACTACTGTAATTCTATATTTGTTATTCTAAATGTAACCATTTGAAATTATTGACTTGTTTGTATAAGTTTCTATTTTTCCCTCTATACTTATCCAGAAGTACAGCTGTTGCTTGATTAACCATGACCTTCCATTGGGCATTCTTTTAAAAAGGCTCACAATTGTAAACATATATTTCATATATTTTAAAGAAATGACTCTCATCATTTCTGAATGATGAGAGTCATTTCTTTAAAATATAACCAACCATGCAGTAGGCTATCTGACTCCAAACTCCATGAGGACAGATTGCTAGGTTAGATAAATGCCAGTTAACAAACACAGCTGGCCTGAATTCCTTTACTCTGCCTCTACTCACAACTGTCTTTCCCATTCCCTTTCTAAATATCTGACCAAAATAGAGTTCAACTCTTTACCCTATGGCTAGGCATTTATAAAATTAATTTCTAAGGCCAGGCATGGTGATGCATACCCATAATCCCATCTACTCTGAGGGAAAATACAGGAGGATTACAGTTCAAGGCAGCTCAGGCAAAAAATAAGGATGACCTTTGCTCATAAACCAGTGTGGGTGGAAGTGCATGTCTGTTGTCCCAGACACTTGAGTGGAGGAGGTAGGAGGGTATCAGGCAGAAGGCAACCAACACAAAGTTAGTGAGGGACCCGATCTGCAAAACAAGCTAAATAAAAGAATGGATTGCATTGACCAAATAGTAGAGAGCTTGCCTACCAACGATGAGATCCTCCAATATTGCTTCCCTCACACAAAAGAGAAAATTTCTCATTTGTAAGTGTAAGATTCTCTTATTTGTAAGATGCTTCGCAGAACCTAGGGTTTTGTGAGGCACCTTAAAGCTGGACCTTAAGGATGACTCTAAATTAGATGTAACTTGAAAGACTGATATCAAAGGAACTGCTCAGACTGCAATCATGACAGGTTGAAAGGTGCTGACAGTTCAATTACAAATAAAGTCTAAAATACCTTGAGAGAAATATCTGTGTCCAGTCAAGATGCAAGATATTATCAGACTGTCAGCTTCCAATGTCCTTAAAAATCCTGTCCACCGGCTGACCTGGGAGACAAATTTGAGCTTCCTTCCTGCTGCTTTGTCAGTCAACCTTCAATAAAACTACCTCTCACCTTCCTACTCTCCATTCCCCTTCTCTCTCTCTCTTTCTCCCACCCCCTCTCCTTCCTTTCCATCCTGCTGGTGATTGTTAGCTAGTATATCCAGCAACACATTTGGAATTCCACCACTTCCCAGTACATCTTGACAGCAGATATCCACGTTGTATATGGTGAAGAAGAAGATGATGGTAAGTAATATATTGGATGAGATTCATTCTTTTATCCCTTCAAACATTTACTCATGTCTGCTAAATGGCAGACAACCTGATAGACAATGAAATCACAGTCTAACGAATGGATTGGGCTGTTAGAGTTTTGGCCATGTTCATGTCATTCAGAGGAGCATGGAAAGTCTCTAAATAAGGAGTTCAGATTCTGTGTGCCCAGTGAGTGTATTCAATGCTTTGCAGTTAGCATGTGTTCAACAGTTGCTTTTTGAGTGAAAGTTTCTTGCTGCATCATTACATGTACGCTAGGAAAATCATTTGGCATTCCCCACTTGTTTTCCTCTTATACAACATGAGATTTTGGTCCTGGTGTAAATTCCTAATCATTTCACCCTTAGGGAAGGGATGGAAAAGTCTATACCAGGCTAGTCAGCTGCAGGGCACAAACTCAAGAGTGTAAAGCCCGTACTTTTAAAAGAACTTGGGCAGGGTACTCCTGGCTCATATCTGTCATCCTAGCTACCCAGAGTCTGAGATCTGAGAATCCCAGTTTGAAGTCAGCCCAGGAAGATAAATCTGTGAGACTCATATCCAATTAACCACCAAAAACCAAGGAGTGGAACTGCATTTCAAGTGTTAGAATGCAGGCCTTAGGTGAAAAAGTCAAGCAAGCGTGTGCATGTATGTGCACACACATTCACACTCATGCACAAAATGTGCTGAGGCCTCCATTTACTGATGGGAGAACATAGCATTCCAGAACAAATAAGTCATTTTAAGCCTTTCTGAGTCAGTTCAGGACTCCCTTCTGTTTGGATTTTTTCGTGCTTAGATATTACCGTGATGTTAGCACTAAATCTTCACCATTTCTTTCTGTCTGGGTGAGCATTTGCCAAAAGGAGCCGGTAGACCTTCTTGTCTTTACCCAGCATCCCACACCAACTCCATGTTTTCATGATAAGACCATCTCAGCCTGACACCTGTCAGGGAGTCCTACTTTTAGTGCTAATTTCTTTCTTTATCGTTTGTCATATAACATGACTCAAAAGTTATTCGTTGAGGGGCTGGGAAGGTGGCTCAGTAGTAGAGCACTTGCCTTGCATGCATGAGGCCCTGGGTTCGATTCCTCAGCACCACATAAGCAAAAAGAAAAAAGCTGGAAGTGGCACTGTGGCTCAAGTGGTAGAGCCTTGAGCTGAAGAGCTGAGGGACAGAGCCCAGGCCCAGAGTTCAGGCCCCACGACCAGACCCCCCCCCCCAAGAAAAAAAGTTATTTGTTGACTAAGCTAACAGGAGTTTGTAGAAGACCTGGGTGTTTTCCTACTGCTCTGTGCTATAGGGAATTTGAGGTACCATCTGGCCATTCTGCCTGGCCTTTCCCTACCTCAGGAGAGCAATGGAGCCTCCATAAACCTTCCTGCCTCCTGAGCCTCAGCTACATCGAAAGGTTCAAATCCTCCTCCGTGAGTCTTCAAGCCTGCAAAAAGGTCTCATTTTGACTGAGAACTATATCCTTTCTCCCTGTGGATGGGTGTGAGGGAGGAATCCCTCTCTAGCCATGGCAGACTCTCAGCTCTTTTCCAATTCTTTGAATTATTTCTGAAGTAGAGAAATTATTATTATTATATCTTCTCTTCATCTCTACTGCCGAAATCTGTTATCTGCTATATCTATTTCAGGCACAGTATCCCATTTAGAAAAGACAGAATCTACAAGATCTAAATTAAGATTTTTTTCCTCAACATTTTGTGATGTCATAAGGACTGCTTTTAAAAACAGCAGAAATTTCATGGGTTTTTTATTTCCCAGAAAAATGAAAAGAACACACACACACTCATGATTTATATACTATGTCCTCAAAAGTGTGAGGAGTTTATGTCCTTGATGTTAACTTTTGGTCTTGATCATGCATCAAGCAAGAATTTTATGCTACAAAAAATGCCAAGAATCAAGATTCTTTATGACAGGAAATACTAAAAAAATGATGTCAGAATCCTAGATATTTGAATGGAATAATAGGAAAAGATTTCCTCATGTCTTTGTTTCAAGAGTAAAAGAACTTTGTTTCAAGAATACAAGAAGAGTAGTGATTGCTCAGGTCACCCAGAGAGCTGCTGTTAAAGGACCTTGTGTTGAGATCCTGTCTCATGACTCGCATGAATGTCTCTCAGGTCTGCATAGTTCTCTAGAGGCAGGAAGAATCTAGTCTCAGGTCACACAGACCAGGCCTGACTGTCACGAACTAGGTCAACTGGTCTGATTCTTTGTTCTTTAAAACTGTAGTTTCCATTTGTGGAAAAATTAAAGCATCTTGCCCTCCTGTCTATCCTTTCTTTTGTCCTTCCTCTCTGACTCTTTCTTTCCTTCTTCTTTCCCACTTTTTCTTGTCAGAATCTGAGTGAATCCTGAACTAATGAGGTAATCTGTTGCTAATACAGGTTATACTATCTGCAAGTAATCACTGAGACAGAGTTTGAGGTATAATGTATTTATTATTTCCAAAATTACCAGGATGGTAGGGTCTGAAATCCCTACCTTTGACGATGCCTGGCCAAGGAGAGTGATGGAGTTTGGGCTCCTTGCAACTGATCCATGTTGAAAATAGGGCCATAGGTTGTCTGCTAACTTCATCCTTATAGCTGTAAGTAAGATTGCAAATAATCCCCAAGGAGGATCTAGGCAGCTTGGGTCTATAATGGGCTGCCCTCTGCCAGTCAGATCCACTTTTCCTATGTGTGTGGGCCAATCACTTTCACAGGGTTTATTTTTGCTGAGGGGATTGGAGAAGAGGGAGTTAATCAGGGTAAGTGACAGTCCTGATACTGTTGGAGTCTCATTTGCTACTCATTGCCTCCTCTTTTTGTCCTAGGGATATTGCCCACCTAGCAGCATCCTCTTCTGTCCTCAATGCATGCTGCTTAGCATTCCTAGCAAGGGATCGTTGATGCAGTAGCACAGGAACTAGTTCTGTGGTGCTGGGCTTTGCAAAAAGAAAAGTGTTTTATTCAAGGGGCTGGGAAGGTGGCTCAGTGGTGGAGTGCTTGCCTCACATGCATGAGGCCCTGGGTTTGATTCCTCAGCACCCATAAGCAGAAAAAGCCAGAAGTGGTGCTGTGGCTCAAGTGGTAGGGTGCTAGCCTTGAGCTGAAGAGCTGGGGGACAGTGCCCAGGCCCAGAGTTCAGGCCCCATGACCGACAAAAAAAACCAAAAAAATAAAAAAATAAAAAAAGAGTTTCATTCAAAGTTGACCTGCAAAGGGACAGGAGGCACACTCAAATCTTTCTTCTTGATTGGTAGCAAAAGAATTTAAGTGGGAAGAGAAACAGAGGACTGACTTGTTATAATCCAATATCTTGGTGAATAGACTGTATCAGGTACCCTATCCAGATGGAACTTGTGGATAATTCTAATCATTCCTGCAGATGTTTGCAGTTCCTCTTAATGGTAATGTAGGTCAGGGAGACTCTTTCTCACTGTTTAGGTTGTACTAGTGGCAGACCTTTGGTTTTGCCAAGAGTTCGAGGACATTTTAGGCCAGCTCCTAGGTTTTGGCAGTTGCATTTTAAAACAAAGCTTGAGGCTGGGAGTGGGTGGCTCATACATGAACCAACGATCATTGTAGGGTATCCCTCAAAAGACTGGCACTGGTGGCTCATGCCTATAATCATAGCTACTCAAGTGGTTGATATCTAAGGATCACAGTTTAAAGCCAGCCTGAGCTAGAAAGTCTCTGAGACTCTTATCCCCAATAAACTGTCAAAAAACTGGAAGTGAAGCTGTGGCTCAAGTGTTAGAGTACTAGCCTTGAACAAAAAAGCATAGGGAAAGTGTCCAAGCCCTGAGTTCAAGGCCCACGATGGCACGAAAGAAAAGATTGGGGTCTAAGGATCATGATTTGAAGCCAGCCCTGTGGAAAGCCTGTAATATGATCTCTAAATAACTGGCAAAAAGATGGACTGGAGGTATTGCTTAAGTTGTAGAACCCCAGTTGTGATGGAAAAAGTTGAACATGAATGCAAGGCCCTGAGTTAAAGTCCTCATATTAACACAACAACAACAACAACATAATAACCATAATAATAGTATCTTGAATAGTGTTTTGGAACAGGGAAGTTGCTAGATTTGTGGTTTAGTTTCAATTATGTAACTCAAGTTTCTTCTTTGGAAGACTGGGTTGGGGTGCTTTGTCTGTCATTTGCAGTCAATTGGACAGGAGAATTTGTATCTTTCCAGATTACAGGATCAGCTATAGCTCCCAATGAAAAAGTATGGATTTGCAAAGAGTGACAAAATTCTTTGTATCCATCACAGAAAGCTATGTGGCCTGAGGGATTTGAAATCAGGAATTTGGAACAGTGGTGGACAAGACTGTCCCAACTGTTAGCATTGGAATCTCTTCTCCCGCACAGTCCTATTTTCAGGATTATAACAGGAACAGCATGGCTACTGGACAGGATCTGGCTTCTCTAGTCAGATCGGTTGTGTGTTGATGTGATTCCCATGGTGTGGCCTTGTCATGCTCCTCCCAAATTTCCTACGATTCCAACAAGCATCCTTTGTCTCAGTTTATGTTATTCTGTCTCCCTAGAAGAGGCTTACAGGGATGAATTTGGGCTACCTTGTGAGTGGGTTTTTTTTTTTTTTTTGTAGTCTTGGAAAAACATCTTGTATTCCTGCCTTGGGATGCATAATAATCTATTCCAGGTAAGTAGGGATGATTAATGTCATTTTAGGAAAAAAAAAACTGGAGTAGATCTTAGAAAGGGAACCCAAATGGGTGTGGTGGTACATACCAGTAATCTCAAAACTCACGAGACAGAGGCAGGAGGATTATGAGTTTGAGGCCTGAACTATACAATGAGACAGTGAGACAGTGTCTGAGAGAGAGAGAGACAGACAGAGAGACAGAGAGAGACAGAGACAGAGAGAGATAGAGACAGAGACAGAGAGACAGAGAGACAGACAAGAGACAGAGACAGACAAGAGATAGAGACAGACAGAAACAGAGAGACAGCGAGAGACAGCAAGAGACAGAGAGACAGAGACAGAGAGACAGAGAGGGGGAGAGGAAGAGGGGTAGAGGGAGAAAGGGAGAGGGAGAGAGAGTGCAAGAGAGTGAGCACACTAGAGGAATGTGTTGTGTTTTGATATAGCTGTTAGTGGGGGCCCCTCAAGAGAGAGACTAGGGATGGGACCAATCAATCCAGGTACCACTGGTGAGAACAACTAACAGTCATGGGTAAGATTAATGCTATTTAGGATTTCCCTTGATTAGCAACAGGTGAAAAGACATAAGAAGGGAATATACCTCTGCCTTCTTGGAATGAAAGGGCAATGTTGGGAGAAGAGGAGGAGGAGAAGAAGGCAAGAGCAAAGTTATCTGAAGTTGATGGCTGGGCAGGAAGCTGGAGACAGGTTAATTGGTGACTGTTTTAGAAGGCAAGAGAGGCTCATCAGACATATTTGCATCTTTTGACTCTGTTACTTCATTCAAACAGGAGTCTATTTAAGGAAGTCAAAAGTGATTCTCACAGAGATTCGTCATAGATACGTATAGAATAATTATTTCAGTTAAATTGGAGAGAATCTAAATGATTAATAGCAAAGCAAATATAGTAGTCCAAAGGCATTTATTCTAGTCTATATTTTACACTAAGCTGCCATTGAAAACCAATTTGTTGAAGAACTTCTTAATGATATCAAATTTTCAATTTGTTGAAGAACTTTAATCAAGACAACTTTTCACAAAATTTTAACTGAAGAAATGATCTACATAGATTACAATTTTAAATATGTGAATTGATATCTGCCTGTATCTGTACATCTTTAAAATTTGGATCTACTGTGATCTAAATTTTTAGCTATTATACCTGTGTTAGGAAGAAAAAACCTTAAAATTTTATTTCCTAACTCTAAGAAAATCTATAAATGTTTATATAGTGATTTGAGTCTATTAAAGGAATGTCAGTGAAGTCACAGTTGAATTAATTATCATGTATTTGATAGTTAACTTTAGCTATTGATAATCCTACCTAAAAATAAACAAGTAGAACAAGCATTATAATCTCAAGACCATGGATTTGAAAACTATTTTCCCCAGTGATAAGCTCACAGCAGTATTTATCATAAATAAGTTATTCCATTTTATTGTGAAAAATCTGAACTGAAATGACTTCCAAGCTTTTTCATCTGAGGTTTTTGTTTTTCTTTTCTTTTTTTTTTTTTTTTTATCATTTGAGGGCTTTTATTATCCTCCATTGCCCTAGCCTCTCATGTTCTCTGAGACTCCTCTTCCATTTAAAACAAACCATAGTGAATAAGTGAACACTTAGCAGCCAGTATTACAATGATCCACCTTAACTGCAATTGGACCTTATGGCCTTTAGTTTTAATGATGAATTCAATCCAAGGCTGAATAAAAATAGGGGAGTTCATATTCCTCTCTTTCTATACTTCTTTCTAACTTTTGTTTTTTAAAAAATATTGTTATTATAATGGTGATGTACAGAGTAGGTACGGTTATGTAAGTCGGGCAATGAGCATGTTTCTTTTTGGACCATGTTACCCCTTTCCTTACTCTATCCTAGTTTTTCCCTCCTATCCCCACTCAGAAGTTATATAGTTCATTTTCAACGTAGTGTCTAGGGAGTACCACTGCTGAACTTGTTCACCTTTTGTCCCATCATTTCAGTGCGCCCCCTCCCCCCACAAATGTACCTTGAAGCAGTGGCTTCTCTTGATAACTACACAAATCCTCTTCCGCTTGTCTGACTCCCCCTCTGATTCTCTGGCACACTGATGTTTAGGGGGGCCTTGCAAATCCCTTCTTGATTAGCTTCTCCCTTGGCACCTGTTCCACCAGGATCTGTTACTGAAGCAGGCATGTCTTACCCTGCACACAGTAGGCCAGTCATTGATACAATGAATTACGCAAGAGGGAAAGAGTTTATTTGCAAGGTCTCTGAGCAGGGTGATGGGACACCAAAGTTTCAAGTCAGCTTCTGAGGAGTAGAGTTTAGGAATACTTATAGGGTAAATGAGTACCATGATTTAAAGTATGGGAAAAGCAAACCCAAAGTGAACGAATCAATACTTTGAATATTCATGGCTCTTCATGGAATGCAAATTAGAAAATATGGCGCATTAGTTTGATCTGAGGGTGGCATTTTCAGTATCTGAGGGGCGTTTGCACAGACTCAGCTGAAGAGTTAAAAATGTCCTTTAAGTCCTTGAAAAGTAACTTGTGCTACCATTATCATTATAATCCATATGTCAGATGTGTCAGCTACAAAAGTTACTGAGAGACTAATAATATGTAGCTCAATGATGTGATCTCCTATGTTCATGATTTTCATATCAGATGAAGATAGAGAACTTACTCAGGTTTTCCCTCAGTTTCAGGTCCAGTCCCAGAGCTGAGAGTCATTCTCTACTTTTCCTTCAGTAATATGAGATTTACTCTGTGTGTTTTTTGTGTGCTGCCATCCCAATGCAGTGAGGGTGGAGGATGTCATGCCCACAATCCTGAACCACCCCACAACACCTGGTGAATAGATGCTCAATGTGTGTGTGAACTGCTTCCAAAATGAATGCAATGGTCTATAGCAAAGACACTCTGTAATAGATAGATAATAATATCCAACAATGTTTATCTCTGATGGGAAGGACCAAGAATTTTTTTATTATTTTATTTTTATTATATTTATTTTGTTGTAAAGGTGTTAACAGAGGGGTTACAGTTACATAAGTAAGGTAGAGTACATTTCTTGTCAAACATTGTTATCTACTCCTTCCTTTCTCTCCCACTATCCCTTCCCACCCACTCCTCCCCTGCTCCCCCCAGAAGTTGCAAAGTTCATTCCAACATAGTGTATTGTGAGTATCATTGTTGCATTGGGTCACCTTTGTCCTTGTTTCACCATTTAGTTATTCCCCTTCCCTTCCCCAAATCAGATAAATGTATATAGAAGATGCAGGGTACCAGAATCAAAAACAGTGACTATCAGGGATAAACCAAAGGGAAAACTTAAAAAAAAAAAGAAAAGAAAAGAAAGAACTTGATACAATATATTGACAACAACAAAGTCAACAACAAAAAAGACCTCTTGTTTCCATATCTTGGAGTTCATTTTGATTAGCATCGTTTTATATGGCCATATGTACATAGTTATTGAGCTAGGACTATTCTAGACATATACTAACTATTAGAAGTCAGGGAAACCATGGAGCCTATGTTTCTTTGGGTCTGGCTTACTTCACTTAATATGATTTTTTCCCCAAGTCTTCCCATTTCCTTATGAATGGGATGATGTCATTCTTTCTGATGGAAGTATAAAATTCCATTGCGTATATATACCACATTCTCTTTATTCATCTATTGAGGGGCATCAAAACCATATTGAGATTGAGATTCCACCTCACCCCAATTGGAATGTCTGTTATCAAGAAAACAAATAATAACATGCTGTAAGGGCTGTGGCCAAAAGGGAACACTACTATACTGTTGTTGGTGGGAATGTAAGATGCTTCAACCACCTTGGAAAGCAGTATGGAGGTTCCTCAAAAGGCTAAACATAGAACTACCCTATGATCCAGTAATCGCACTCCTGAGCATTTACCCAAATGATTATAAGCAAGGGCACATTAAAGCTACAACTATGTTCATTGCAGCATTATTTACCATAGCTAAGATAAGGAACCAACCAAGAATTCTTTTTATTTTGTAATTTAATTGATTGATGATTGATTTGTGTGTGTGTGTGTGTGTGTGTGTGTGTGTGTGTGTGTGTGCGCGCGCGCGCGCGCGCGCGCCAGCATTGGGGTTTCAACTCAGGGCCCCACCCTCTCGTTTTTTTTCCACTGAACGATAGTACTCTACTACTTGAGCCATACCTTCATTTCCAAGAATTAATTTCCTAATATTATTCAATTTTTTTCTGTAAAAGGAAAGAATCAGTTTTGAAATCAGAGAAAAGCACTGGACAAAGGAAATCCCACTGAAGTTTCAGTGCAGAACAAAGGCGTTCTACATCCCCATTCTTTGCAGAACGGGAGCAGAGCCAAAGGTTTTGAAAACTTGAGGAATGGGCTGTGTTCAGGTAGGCTATGATACGGAACAACAGAAAACATGGGACAATTTGGAATTAAATCAGCCTCTGATTTAAAGAATCAAGAGAAAGTTAATTTGTTACGTGGTTTTGAAATTGTACATTGCATCTCTTGATCAATGATAGTAAGTTACATTGAGCTGTGTGGCTCAGAGGGTAGAACACTTTTCGGAGGAGTGATTTTTCCCATCAATGAATAGTGTTAATAATGACTGCTCAATAGCTTTGTTATGAACATGAAATGAGATCATATATTTTAGTTAGGGGCTTATTCCAGGCTCAGATTCATCCTTAGTACTTACTTTACTTTGATAACCAGGAGTAAATATAGTGAACTATTTCCTCCTGGAAGAGGGGCTCCCCAAGATTAGATACTACAAATATGCCATCCAATTCAAATTAGAATTAACTTTGGGAGCCATTATCATGAAGCACTCACTGGTTTGTAATTGTCTTCACTTTCTTATGGCCTATATTTCCAAACTAGTGGTTGTTTTCCTTGTTACCTGCTAATATCTGCCTTTTGAATGCCACTCAGCAATTATCATTGCTATGCTAATTTAGGTGAACAAAAGAAAGGAAGATTCTTTTAAAATTTTTCATAAATGCAAATGTGCTTATGGAGTTGAATCTCACAGCCTTGTTTTGGGGCACTGATTTGTGGGTGGATATCGTGAAATGCCATTTCCAACAGCAGATTTGTTTTTTATTTCTAGAACCTTGACCCATAAGTGAAGTCTCTGCCCCTTCTTTCAGTGAAAGAGACAATAGAAGCGACACTTTGTGTTCTTGCTTGCTTGCTTTTATGTGCACATCTGGACAAATTGAATGTGGAGTGCAAAGAAGCACTTCCTTACAGTTTCCAAAGGTGCATTGATGATAAACATCATTCGAATTGTCAAGTCTGACTTCACGGTAGAGGAGGAGAAACTGTGAGAAGAAAACTGGGGCATACACACAAAAGAACTCTGCGTAGCTTAGTGCCCTTGGTCCCCTTCAGATTCTCTTGTGAAAGTACAAGGGTAAGGAGGGGAAAAGACAGAAGGTTTTTGGCTGATTTGTTTATTTTGTGTGGGAAATTTTGGCTCAAACTCTCATAACTCCTGGGGCATCCATTTTACAAGAAATAAGCAACCCTACAAGACAATTGTGTTTAATCATATACTGTATTTTGCTAGTAGTTTCTAATATCAAAATAAAAATCAACTTCCATTTTTGGAAGTGTGGAATGTTTATGGAGTATCTCTGGTATTTTCACGATTGCTCACCTGTGCTCCTATTGGACGTCGATAACCCCTGGCCAATTGAGGGAGGGTTGGAGGTAAGGACAGGTGTTGTTGTGATATGGGGACTAGATATTGAGGTATGTGGAGGGAGGAGGAGGAAGGTAGGGGCAACAACAATGTAAATCACAAATGCCTGGGAATGGAGCTGAATTCAGTCTTCAAAATAAAGGACCAGGGAAACATGACAGAAAATTCAGGACCAGGAAGAAGAGGCAGGATAACTGGGACAGGGTGTTGTTCTGGGTTCCCAGCTGGAAGAGGGTGGGGGTGAGGTTAGTTGTGCTCAAAGGATGATGAGGGAGACAAAGTCTTTCCTAGGTCATAGCAGTCATGAAGTGGAACATTGTGTATGCTGAGGAGATCAGGTTCCCCAGCCAGACAGGAAAATGCTCTTGCAAACCCGAGTGTTAAATAGGCTATACTACTGTAGCCCAAGGAAAAAATCTGTGCAGTTGTAAAAAGTTAAATGATATATGTAACTCTGCTCTTAGCTTTAATGAACTCCTAATGGTTTCTCTTGTTGGTACTAATATGTGAGATACTGATTTGTTGTTCCTTATATTGTCTCTGTGGCTTGTTGTCCTTCTTAATTTCTCATACAGTTTCCTTTCCAGTTTGCAGTAAAAAAATGGCTCCACTGACATCTGATCCTGGTACTCCTTGGTAAACTATGCTAAGGCTTCAGGTCTCTGGATAGGCAGGGCTGGGACCCCTACTCAGCTTGAAGTAGTTATAGAAGATGGATGTTCACCCATCAACTCCCCTTATATTGAGGGACTGAAGTCATTTTTGATAAGATGAGGCATGATGATCAAAGGAGTAGTTATAGGAAAATAGTGGTAACAAGTACCCTCCCCCCCCCCCCCCCCCCCCCCCCCGCCTTGAGTATGGAGACCACACTCAAGTTTGGTTTTAGGCCCAAGCCTTCCATGTCTGCCCATGTCTAGCCTTATTGGAGATAATCTGGTTACCAAAGGTTGTCACCCTGGTACATTGTCCTGGGCGTTTGGAATTCTATAGTAGTAAAAGGAAATTGCACAGCTGCTGCCACTGCCTGAGAAGCTGTCTTAAAAACAAGTGGGACCCCTAAATATTTTATTGACTATTCCTGGCTCCAAGCCAGCATACTCAGAGGAAGCAACAAGGAGAGCACTGGGAGATACATGTCACTGCATCAGGTCCCCACCTTAGATTAAGTTAATAATGCTTCCTTAAGTCTCTGCAGAACTTATAGGCAACTCAGCAGGAGGCATATAAACAGGCCTGGCTCTGATCTAGTTCATTCCTTCCAGCCTTGAGATTCCATTTGGGTTAAGAAGTTCATTAGTGACAGCCTCACAGCCACCTAGAAGGTGGCTACAGTGTCATCCTGACCACCCTCATCATGGTAAAAATAGATGGAATCCCTGCCTGGCTTCATCACATGCCGCCTTTTGTGCACCCTTTCTGTCAACTCCTCCTTGGACCTTATTTATGTGACATTCTTTCTGTGGTACATAGATTTGTAGACCTCACCCAGCCTGACCTAGGAAATGCTTATGTTTAAGTTCAAAACTTTCTGAGTATATGGGTATTATACTGAGCCAACTCTAACTGCTAGAGATTCCTTGGATTACAGTTGGGATCAGCTAAGGCAAAGGGGAATTCTATGAAGTCTTTTGGAAAACATGTTGTTTTTATGTTTATAAAACATGTCTAGTACAGGAGAGCCTCTTTTGTAAAAGTAACTCAGTTAAACTCATGGTCCTAAGGACCCAATGCAGCCTTCTCACTAAAAAAAAAACAAAACCCAATGATTTGATTTCATGCACATAAAGCCAGGAATGAACTAAGGATATTGGGTCTAAGTAACAATGTTTTATTCTCATCGCCATCCTGGCATCTTAATAGGTAGTGGGTGCTTTTCGTCCAGTTCTGAGGTGAAACAGAACATTCTTTGAATTGCTGATGTGACATGTTGTTTAGCTCCAGGAAAGTTTTGCTACAGAGAATACTCACCCCTGGTTCTTCCCTTAGATGGTTTGCTTTTGTGGGCTTGGGTCCCCACTCCAAACATGTGGTTTTTGCCTTTAAAATCCTTGGTTTCCAGCTTTCTAATAAAGACTCCCAATTTTACCTCTCAAAATGTGGCTTCTCTGTTTCTCACAATTGAATTCCTGTATAACTATGCAAGAGGATCAGGACAGCCAGTTGGGCTCTGCACAGAGATTTCCTCTGAAACCATAGAAAGCATCCTTAGGACCGTTGGGGTGTGTGTGTGTGTGTGTGTGTGTGTGTGTGTGTGTGTGTGTGTGTGTGTGTGTGTGTGTGTGTGTGTGCTGATACTGGGGCTTAAACTCAGATCCTCAGGCTTTCCCTAGCTTTGCCATTTGAGCCATCAGTGCCCAGACTTTGGACCATTCTTGAAAGTAAGCTGTGAGGGGCTGGGAAGGTGGCTCAGTGGTAGAGTGCTTGCCTTGCACGCATGAGGCCCTGGGTTTGATTCCTCACCACCACATCACCAGAAAATGCCGAAAGTGGCATTGTGCCTCAACTGGTAGGGTGCTAGCCTTGACCTGAAGAGCTGAGGGACAGCGCCCAGGCCCAGAGTTCAGCCCCCATGACCGACCACAAAAAAAAAAAAAAGTAAGCTGTGAAATCAAGAGCATCTCTAAATATCTTACAGTGCAATGATTGGCCACCTGAAATGTGAACTAATATATGCCCTACTGATGTTACAGGGGAGAACTGGTCCCCTCCTTCAGCCTCTTCCACCATGTTGTATACACTGTGTCTTTGCTGATGTGATGTGGTAAGATCCTCAGCTGTGCAGCCAGACTCACTGGCACATGTCCTGACTCCTCCACTGCTCTGTGACCTTGGATGAGTAACTTCTCTGGGCCACTGTTTGGGCTTCTGTAATTGTAAGGTCCGCTCCTGGATGGCTAGCAGACTCCACCCTCATTGCAGCAAAGTCTCCATCCAGTACCTGCATTACCTAGGCAACTGGGACACCTGGAAGAGGTCACATCTGCATCTGCTGAGGTCACATCTGAATTTGATGTGGCCACACCTTTCTCCGCCCATACCCTAGATAAGGCCTAGCCCAGGCTCTCTCTGCTCTTTTCTAGCTCTTTCTCAGCTCTCTTTTTCCCAGCTCTCTCTTCTCTTTCCCAGCAGGTCTACTGAATAAACCTACCCCTTACCAGAATACCACGTGCGTGGTGCTGTTCTTACTTGGCTACCTCTTTTTAAAAACCTAACAGTAATATAATGATGATGACTACCCAATTCATTGAGCTTATTAGGAATGAATAGGATAACATTTATATGACCTTAGGATACAGCTCGGCACAAAATAAACTATAGAAATACAGTGACTGGTAAGCCAGGCAGTGTTTGGATTGTGTATGACCACACACATAGCATCACCATTAATGTGAGAGTCCTGGGCTGAAAACCCAGTTTGAGTGAAGTGGTGAAGCACTATTCTTTCTGCAATCTGAATCCAGGGTTGTGTTTCTATTAGCCATTTTATTCATCCTGTGTTTTTCAATCCTGCCTGCTTGGAGCCCATTTCAAATCAGTAATTTGTGTGGATGATCTCAAGAGAGTAATCCTGGCTTCCTCCAATGATAATTTATTCTAATTGCACTGGCTTGTTTTGAGTTTGTGCTGCTAAGCAACACAATTCCTTTTTCCTTTTTTGTTCTTCCTTTGCTCTCCCCAGCTCAGAAGGAGCTTCCTTTGAGGTAGACACAGAAGCTAACAAAGGCAAACGACAAAAGACACTGAGAAGCCAGAAGGGAGTGCAGAGTCCCAGCCTTACTTGATGGGGGCCCAGGGGAACCAGGAACAGGAAGTAAGGATGGATGAGGATGGGGAAGCAGATAGCTGTAGGGAGGGGTGATACCGAGCTTAATTTGCATGGCTTTGGGCCTACAAGTCTCTAGAATTTGCTTGATAAAATGTGCACTAAAAGGCTGGCGGGCACTAGTGGTTCACCTCAATCTGATCCCAGCTACTTAGGAAGTGGAGATGAGAGGATTGTGGTTCAAAGGTATCCTGAGCAGTGAAGTCTGTGAGGTACTTATCGCCAGTAAACTACCAAAAAAGCTGAAAGTAGAGCTGTGGCTTAAGTGGTAAAGTGCTAGCCTTGAGCACAAAAGCTCAGGGACAATGCCAAGTCCCTGAGTTAAAGCTCCAGGGACAGAAAAAAAGTGTGGTAAAGGGTCATTTGATAGTTTTATAAAAAAGATGTTCAGACCAGAAAGTTCTGTGGTCTCAACTCAAATAAGGTATGCCAAGTAATCATTTCATTTCTGGTAATTCACCAATTGCTTCTCCAAGCTGGACATCCCCAGATGCTGTGGGAAAAAGGGCAGAGCTCATTTTGGTGCTAGTGCTCCTTCTTAGACACCTTTGGGACACCCCTCTCCATCGCAAGAAGCTAATAAAGTTCTCAAATTGTTTCCTCAAAAGCACAGAGAAGGCTTACTTAAGTAGGTGCTGGCCACAAGGTGCTTGACAATTGGTCAGATGAGTCTGCATGCTTTCATGGGGTTGATTTTGTGGAAGCAGCCTGAGGTGACCTATCTGCAAAACTAGAGGCCCCAAACCTGACTCTCAAGTGAGTCAAAAAGGCCTGAATGTTTTTCTGCCTTGCCATTTACACAGTAAAAATGCTAAGCAAGCCAGGCACTGGTGGCTCATTTCTGTAATCTTAGTTACTCAGGAAGCTGAGATCTGAGGATCTCAGCTTGGGCTGCCAGCATGGGCAGGAAAGACCATGAGACTCTTATCCCCAATTAAGCACTGGAAAACTGGAAGTGGTGCTATGGCTCAAAGTGGTAGAGTGTTAGCCTTGTGCAAAAGAGCTCAAGGACATAGCCCTGGCCCTGAGTTCAAGTCCCATGGCCAACACAAAACAAAACAAAACAAAAAGCTAAGATTACAGAGAAGCAACACAATCCTTTTTGTAGCTCTCCAGTTTTGAACCTTTAAACATTTTTATTTATCAAGTACTATGTACATTTACATATGAAGTCACCACTTGATATTTGTGGGAGGTTTGTTTCAGGAGCCCTCCCCCCATCACACCAAAATCCAGGAACACTCATGTCTTATGTATAAAACAGAATACATAAGTTTGTTAGTGTGTTTTAATCATCTCAACCAATTAAATGAATGTTGTGTTTAAATAGTTGTTATACTATATTGTTTAGGGCACAATATCAAAAAATAAACCTTTTAAATCACGAGCTGTTGGAGTATGCCTGTAGTCCTAGCTACTCATCAGGCTAAGATCTGAGGATTATGGTTGGAAAGTAGCTGAAGGCAGAGAAGTCTGTAAGATTTTTAAATCTCTGATGAACTAGCACTGTATCTGATTCTGGTGTCCTGCATCTGATTTTTTAAAAAGTTTTTTTATTGTAAAAATACAGTACAGAGGGGTTACAATCACATGAGCAAGGTAATGAGTACATTTCTTATCAAGCATTGTAGCCTCCTCCTTTGTTTTTCCTCTACCATCCTTTCCCATCTCCACAACTACATTCACCCCCTTCCCCCCCAGCCTAAATTGTAAAGTTCATTTTTCAACATAGTGTCTTACACATCTCATTGTTGCAATGGGTCAACCTGTATCCCTATTTAAACAATTTGTTTTCTCCTTTCCGCTCCCCAAATTATACCAACATCAAATACAGTGAAAACAGGGGTTATATCAGGGGGAGGGACATACAAAGCAACAAAAAAATCACGTGATACCTTACAAATACTTTAGAAACAATAACAAGAAAGAAAAAACCACTTGTGTCCTTATCTTGGGGTTCATTTCACTTAACATCATCTTATCTGACCTTTTCTGCTTGTCTCAGACATATACTAGTTATTGCAAATAAGGGAAACCATGGGATCTATGTTTCTTTGCACCTGGCTCACTTCATTTAATATAATTTTTTCCAAATCTTTCCATTTCCTAACAAATGGAGCAATGTTATTCTTTCTGATGGAGGCATAGAATTCCATTGTGTATATATACCACGTTTTCTTGATCCATTCATCTACTGAGGGGCATCTGGGTTGCTTCCATATCTTAGCTATGGTAAATAATGCTGCAATAAACATAGTTGTGCTGATAGCTTCATTATGGTCTTGTTTGTGATCATTTGGGTAAATGCCCAAAAGTGGGATTGCTGGGTCATAGGGGAGTTCTATGTGGAGTCATTTGAGGAACCTCCATACTACTTTCCAAAGTGGTTGAACAAGTTTACACTCCTACCAACAATGTAGTAAAGTTCCCTTCTGTACACATCCCCTCCAGCATCTGTTGTTATTAGAGTTCTTGATTCTAGCCATTCTAACTGGAGTGAGGTGGTACCTCAATGTTGTTTTGATTTGCATTTCTTTTATGACTAGGGAGGTTGAGCATTTCTTCATGTGTCTATTGGCCCTCCTTCTTTCTTCTTCAGGGAAGTTTCTCTTTAAGTCTTTAACCCACTTATTTATAGTTCAGTTGTTTCTTTGAGGATCTGTTGTTGGGGGATTTAATTTTTTGAGTTCCAAGTATATTTTAGATATGAAACCCTTGTCCATTGTATGGCTAGTGAAGATCTTCTACCAGTCCATGGGCTTTCTATTGAGCTTGCTAGCTATGTCCTTTGCCATGCAGAAGCTCTGCAACTTCATGCAATCCCATTTGTCCAACCTTTCTTTGATTTGTTGTGTTTCTGGGTCTCTATTAAGAAAATTTCGGCCTGAGCCAAGGAGACCTAGGGTTTCTCCTATCGCATCCTGTAATGTTTTCAGGGTGTCTGCTTTGACTCCGAGGTCTTTGATCCATTTGGAGTTAATTCTGGTGCAGGATGTTATATACAGATCTAGCTTTAGTTTTCTACAAATGATTAACCAATTTTGCCAGCTCCATTTACTGAAGAGGCTGTCTTTCTTCCATTTTATTTTTTTAGGTCCCTTATCAAAGATTAAGTGGCTATAGGTCTGTGGGTTCATTTCTGGGTTTTCAATTCTATTCCATTGGTCCTGAGATCTGTTCTTCTGCCAGTACCAAGCTGTTTTGATTACTATTGCTTTGTAGTTGACTTTGATATTTGGTATTGATATTCCTCCAGCACTATTCTTTCTGCTAAGGATCATTTTTGCTATTTGGGGTCTTTTATTGTTCCATATGAATTTTTGGATTTTCTCTTCTATTTCCTTGAAGAATGAGTTTGGGATATTGATAGGTATCACACTGAATTTGTAGATAGCCTTGGGAAGTATTGCTATTTTCACAATGTTGATTCTTCCAATCCGGGAGCATGGGAAGTTTTTTCCACTTTCTAAGTTCTGTTTTGATTTCCTTTTTCAAGTTTTAAAGTTTCCATCATAGAGGTCCTTCACTTCTTTGGTTAATTCCTAACTATTTTATTTTTTGTGGGCTATTAATGAATGGAGTTGCTTTCTTGATTTTAGCTGCACTCTTCTCATTGTTGGCATACAGAAAAGCCATTGATTTTTCAGGGTTGATTTCATACCCTGGTACTTTGCCAAAGTTTCAAATTGCTCAAGTAATTTGGGAGTGAAATTTATGGGCTTCTTTAAATACAAGATCATGTCATCTGCAAAGAGGGAGAGTTTTACTTCTTCTTTCCCTATTTGGATCCCCTTTATGTTTTCATCTTGTCTTATTGCTGTAGCTAGGCATTCTAATACTAGATTGAAGCGAAGTGGAGAGAATGGACATCCTTGTCCAATTTCTGAGTTTAGAGGAAATGGCTTTAGTTTTTCGCCATTAAGTATAATGCCGGCTGTAGGTTTGTCATATACAGCCTTTATTGGATTGAATGTTCCATGGATTCCTAATTTTTCCAGAACCTTCATCATAAAGGGGTGTTGGATCTTGTCAAATGCTTTTTCTGTGAGATAACCATGTGGTTCTTATCCTTGCTCTTGTTGATGTGATGAGTTATATTAATTGATTTGCATATATTGAACCAGCTTTGCATCCCTGAAATGAGTCCTGTTTGATCGTGGTGTATGATTGTTTGGATGAATTGTTGAAGTTGATTGGCCAAATTTTTTTTTTTGTGGGTCGTGGGGCTTGAACTCTGGGCACTGTCCCTCAGCTCTTCATCTCAAGGCTAGCACCCTACCATTTGAGCCACAGCACCACTTCCATTGTTTTTTTTGCTTATGTGGAGCTGAGGAATCGAACCCAGGGCCTCATGCATGTGAGGCAAGTATTCTACCACTGAGCCAACCTCCCAGCCCTGGCCAAAATTTTGTTGAGAAATTTTGCATCAATGTTCTTCAAAGTAAAGGATCTATAGTTCTCTTTGATGAGTCCCTGCCTGGTTTTGGAATGAGGGTTATGATGGCTTCATAGAATGAGTTCGGTAGTGAACTTTCTCTTTCAATTGCATTGAAGAGTTGAAGGAGTATTGGTGTGAGCTCTGCTTTGAAGGCCTTGTAGAATTCTGCTGTAAATCCATTGGTCCTAGGCTCTTCTTAGCTGGGAGGTCTCTTATTGCTGTTTCTATTTAAATGCTTGATATAGGCCTGTTAAATTGGGTTAATTCATGTTGGCTTAGTTTTGGCATGTTGATATTTGCTAGGAAATCCTCCATTTCTTTCAGGTTCTCAAACTTACTAGCATAAAGGTTTGAGAAATATTCCCTTATAATGTTTTGGATCTTGGTTGTTTCTGTGGTGATGTTTCCATTCTCATCTCTGAGTTTATTTATTTGGGTGTATTCTCTTCTTTTTCTGATAAGATTTGCTAAGGGTGTGCCAATTTTGTTAAAGTTTTCCAAGAACCAACTCTTTGTTTTGTTGATTCTTTCTGTAGTTTTTTTGGATTCTAATTCGTTTAATTCTTATTCAATTTAAATTATTTCTTTCCATCTACTGGATTGGGGTTTATCTTGCTGTTCTTTTTCAAGGAGGTTTAGATGTGTCATTAAATTGTTGGTTTCAGGTCTCTCCAATTTGTTGATGTAGGAACTCAGAGCTATAAACTTGCCTCTGAGTACTGCCTCTGTTGTGTCCCAGAGGAGCTGGTAATTTGTGTGCTCATTTTTGTTGAATATCATGAACATTTGAATTTCTTTTTTAATCTCTTCCATGACCCACTGGTGATTCAACAGTGTGTTGTTAAGTCTCCATGTGTTACATGACTTTCTTTGGTGGGTTTTGGTGGTGTTCTAATTTTATTCCCTTGTGGTCTGAGAGAATGCAAGGTATAACTTCAATGTTTCTGAATTTGGACAAGTTTGCTTTGTGACCTAAAATGTGGTCTATTTTGGAAAATGTTCCCTGTGCTGCTGAGAAAAAAAAAACATGTATTCTGATGCTGCTGGGTGAAATATTTGGTAGATGTCTGTTAAATCTAGTTGATCTATGCAGTTATTTAGATCTGCAGTTTCTCTGTTAATTTTTTGCCGAGCTGATCTATCTAGTGAGGACAGTGGTATGTTACAGTCCCCAACAATTAATGTCTTTGTATCTATGTGAGATTTGAGGGAAATAGTGTTTCTTGGATCAATTTGGGTGCTCTGTTGTTTGGTGAATAGATTTGTCCTGCATGTTATATATACATTTTTATAATTTGGGGAGAGGAAGGGATATAACAAAGTGCTTAACTAGGGATACAGGTTGACCCATTGTAACAGTGCAATGTACAAGACACTATGTTGAAAATGAACTTTACAATTTTGGGGTGGGAGGGAGGAGTTGGGGAGGTTGGGAGGGAAGGGATGGTAGGGGAAAAACAAAGGAGGAGGTAACAATGCTTGATAGGAAATGTACTCATCACCCTACTCATATAACTGTAATCCTTCTGTACAGTATTTTTACAATAAAAAATATATATGGATAAAAAGCCTGAAGTGGAGATCTGGCTCAAATGGTAGAGAACCAGCTTTGAGCAAGAAAGCCAAATGAGTTGTAAATACTGATAATAGTGAATAGCTTTAAAATGATTAATTTATTAATTTACTTAAGAGTAAGAATATACCTCTTGCACATGAACATAAATAGCATTTTAATGAAGGTATTTTTTCAAAACAAAAATAATAAAGGGTGGCATTATTTTATATTTTAACAAATCTTTTGAATGTTTGGCTTAAAAAGACCAGTAGAAAAGGTAAAAATTATTTACTACTTCTTAGAGAACTGTAAGACTATCTTAAGATAGACAATTGCTTCCCCCCACTTTCTCTTCTGCTATGCCAAAACTGGGTTTGAACTCAAGGCATATACTCTCAGTTGGCTTTTCATTCAATGCTGGCACTCTACCACTTGAGCTATACCTCCATTTATGGCTTTTTCCTGGTTAACTGGAGATACTCATGTAGCTTTCTATTCAGGCCTTAGATCTCAGCCTCCTGGTATGAGCCATCAGCACTTGTGTTAGAAGCTTCATACATTTCTTTTTTTTTTTTTTTTTTTTATGTCCCTCAGCTCTTCAGCTCAAGGCTGGTGCTCTACCACTTGAGCCACAGTGCCACTTCCGGCTTTTCCTGCTTATGTGGTACTGAGAAATCGAACCCAGGGCCTCATGCATGCAAGGCAAGCACTCTACCACTGAGAGAAGCTTCATACATTTCAATGAACTTTCTGCTCTGCTGCCTTCAAATCTACTGCATTTTGAATGGATCTCCTATCTTAAAATTACTGTTATGCATTGGTCATTTGGAAAGTATTAATCCATTGAGCCATGCACATCTTCCAGGTGTTGACACGTTTCATGAGCAATACAAAAAACAACTACATTAACTAAAAAGATCTTCAACCTTACAAAAATATCTGTACATCTTCAGAAACTCATGGTAGCAGGAATACATTTTCTACCATTGTAATTTTTGCTTGAAGGCTCAAACTTTATCATTTATAACAAACATTGATAGTTATTCTTGAAGTGACAGGATCATTTGGTGTTTTTCAAAAACATGCCTTTTTTCCCCACTGGGGAAAAATGGATAAATTCAGAATTTACATTGTTACTGTATTTTATTTTGGCACCCTGGTATTGTATATATGCTTATTTGAATTAGGAAAGGGGAAGAAAACAACAGAATGGTGAGAAAAGGACAAAGGAAGAACAAATGCAACAGTGTTATACACAAGACAATATGTTGGAAATGATCTGTACAAGTTGGGGGAGGTTGTGAGGAGAAGTAGGAGAAAATTGAGGGAAGGGGTATCAAGGTTGATAAGAAATGTACTCACATCTTACATATGTAACTGAAACCTCTCTGTTCATCAACTTGACAATAAAAAATCAATATTCAGACCTCAAAAAAAGAACTTATTCTTCAGTATACTCTTGGGAACAACATGCATTTAAGAGAAATATGTGGCTGTTCCACGCTTAGGAAGACTGTAGATAAACCTGAATTCATATAAACTAGAAAACCCATGCTGGGTTTGAATTCACCATCCTCTTGTCTTAGTCAACCTCCATATCCCATGTGTTGGGATTACAGGAATGCACCAGCATATCTGGCTACTTACAAAAATGGCCAGTTCAGTCCACAGCTCATACAACTGCAGAGACGTTTGTATAACATGATGAAGGTGCTCAGCACATGTGTGGTGCACTTCCCATTGAATCAGGAAGCATATGGAAAAGATACCTGTCTTTTTACTCAGAGACTGAGATGTTGCATAACTCATTATTCTACTGCTTCATTTCTATAGCTTCATCAATGCTGAAAAATGGTTAAGTGAGACTGGTTAAGATTTTTGTTTCTTATTGTGTGGTGTGTGATATGCTCAGTGACTTGTGAGCATGGCTGGTGCCCCTGCCTTCACTCATGCTACAATCAGTACCCACAGTTCTGTGCACTAGAATGGCAAGTAGTGCCCCAGCGTTATTATGAAAATGACTGATGAAGTAGGCCACTCAAGAATCTCCAGGTCCCCTGGGTCTTGAAGAAAATACTGAGAACCAAAATGGAACTGCTAAGTGAAAGGGTGTGTTTATTTTCAGCTTCAAAAGTTTTTCCAAGTTGCATTTTCAAACTCAAAGGTGCCATTTTATCCTTATGGATTCTGGTTTCTTTAGATCCTTCCCAAACTGAATCAGTCATATATATATATATAAAATTTGCATCATTCTCACAAGTACGCTAAAGAATAAAACCAATAAATTTATTATTTTACTATTTTTTGTGGTGGTGGAGATTGAGTGTAGGGCCTTAGATTGTTATGTAAAGTGCTGTGCCACTTAAGCTCTGCTTCAAGCCAATGTGCTTACTTTTCACCGATAAAAATTATTCGAATACATGAAGAGAGACTTCTATATATGGAGCTCTTAATTGCCTAATTGTGTTGTTATATAGGAATGAACTTACTAAAGCATAAGAACCATATATATATAATATATACATATTATATATTAATACTCTATATAATTTAATCTTTACAGCAATTCTATAAGGCAACTATTATCTTTGCTTTCATTCTCTGTATAAAGTATTTGAGATTCAGCACCACTGAATAATCATTCAGGGTAATACAACCTGCAGGGACAATAGCTAATCTTGTGAATCACCTCTATGATCTATATGTATCTAATAGATCTGCCTAGTGTGTGTTTGTTGGGGGCAGGGTGGGCTGGTTAAAAGTTGAGCAAAGAGGATCAGAACAAAATTCACTTTTTATATAAAGCTGTCACCAATATCTAAATGGATGTTGGCTGGAATTTATCTTTCAATGACTTTCCAAATTGTTGTAAATTTTTCCATTTGTTTAATGGCCACAGTATTTATCAACTACTCTGTATGAAGAAGGCTGATTTATTCTTTGAGCATGTGGAATTTCAACAAGGATTGATTCATTCCTTGAGTAACCATAACTTCAACTGATTCCAACTGTGTTCTTACTACCTTGGTAATAGAAATTAGGAAGTGGTGCTGGGTGTCCCTTTTCTGCTTTGGTTGGGTGACCATTATTTATGGCATGTTGAATCACTCAGGTATGCTACCAGTCTGGTAGGACATCCGGAGGAGACAGCATGGAAAGCCTCACAGCTCTAATTTATGCTCAAATATATGGTTTATTCCATCAATTGCAATCATAATGAGAAGCAAGGGAAAAGAGAAAGGCAAGTAAAACTATGAGGGGTGAATGAGATGGAGGAACCATCTCTCAATCTTTGGATACTCAGTGCTCATATTACCTGAGACCAAAATGACTGTCACCAGTCAGTGGAATAAAGATGATATAAAGTATTCAGGAATATTTAATAAATCCTGTATATCTGGTACTCCTTGTATATTTATTATATTATGAATATTTATCATATTATGAATATTTATCATACAACTGTCTCATGAATATTAGATATATTTTGGAAGTCCTTTTTATCTATATTAAGTCACCTACCTACTGATTACTTACCTTATGTTTAATACATCTTGTGAATTCTGTTTATGTTCAACAAATTTTTGCCTGCAAATTTACCTTATCTATTCCAAGAATTTTTATTATATTGGATAAACCACACATTTACTCACTGGATAGTGAATATTCCCAAGAAATTGCAAGTTATAATTTAGAACATGGCAATTTCAGGAGTTATCATTTACATCTATGTGTGTGTGTGTGTGTGTGTGTGTGTGTGTGTGTGTGTGTGCCAGTCCTGGGTCTTGTGCTGAGGGCCTAGGCACTGTCTCTGAGCCTTTTTGCTCAAGACTAGTGCTCTACCACTTGAGCCAGCAGCCCCCTTTGTGGCTTTTCTTTGGTGTTGTTTGTTTGTCAATTGAGATAAGAATCTCACAGGCCTTCTTGCCAATGGTGGCTTTGAATGGCAATCCTCAGATCTCAGCCTCTTGAGTAGACAGGCATGAGTCATTGGTGCCCAGCATTTGTCTTTTTTTTAAACCAAGTTTCCCTGTATACTTACTAGTTTTAGCTAATAACTGGCACTTGTAGAATGCACATCACCATAAATATTTTAGCAACCTGTAACTATGCTAAGATGTGTTTCAAAAGTAAAATATATTCTAGAGATTAGTATAAAAAGACAAAATGTCAGGCTGGGAATATGGCTTAGTGATAGAGTGCTTGCCTAGCATGCATAAAGCCCTGGTTCATTTCCTCAGTACCACATAAACAGAAAGAGCTAGAAGTGGTAGTGTGGCTCAAATGGTAGAGTTCTGGCCTTGAGCAAAAGAAGCTCAGGGACAGTGTCTAGGCCCTATGTTCAAGCCCCAGGACTGAAAAACTCCCACAAAATGTATTACTAATAATTTGTATGTTGAAAATGATCCTGAACAAGTAGATATTCATATGTAGAGCATGGAAACTTGATCCCTATATCTCATTGAATACAAACCCAATTTGAAATAGATGGAAGTTTGGACTTTAATGTATGACCTGAAACTTTGAGACCTAGAGGAAAACATTGGAAGAACACTTCAATATTACAGATTAAGGCAGTTAATCTAAATAGGACTCAAATAGCTCAGGAGATAATAGTAAAAATTGATAAAAAGTTTGTATATGTCAAAGGAAAATATTACTAGAGTGAAGAAGTTGAAGAAATATATAATATATATATATAATATAGAAAACTAAGAAATTTAAATGCCAAATGGACAATCAAATGAATAAATGGACAGATGAACTGCATAGATAGTTCTCAAAAGAAGAGGTGCAAGTCATCTATAAATATATGTTCAATGTCATTAGCTATTAGAAATGCAAATGAAAACTACATTGAAAGGTTTGGAGGCCTGACTCAGTAGTAGAGTGTTTGCCTAGCAGCTAGCTAACTTAAGGCCTTTAGTTCAAATACCAATGCCACCAAAAGAAGAAAATAAAGTAAAATTTAAGAAAAGCAAAAAAAAAGGCCTTCAAAGCAGAGCTCACACCAATACTCCTCCAACTCTTCAATGAAATTGAAAGAGAAAGTTCACTACCGAACACATTCTATGAAGCCATCATAACCCTCATCCCAAAATCAGGCAGGGACTCATCAAAGAAAGAGAACTATAGACCCATTTCTTTGATGAACATTGATGCAAAACTTCTCAACAAAATTTTGGCCAATCGACTTCAACAATTCATCCAAAAAAATCATACACCACGATCAAACAGGATTCATTTCAGGTATGCAAAACTGGCTCAATATACGCAAATCAATTAATATTATTCATCACATCAACAAGAGCAAGGATAAAAACCACATGGTTATCTCAATAGATGCAGAAAAAGCATTCGACAAGATCCAACACCCCTTTATGATGAAGGTTTTGGAAAAATTAGGAATCCATGGAACATTCCTCAATACAATAAAGGCTGTATATGACAAACTTCTAGCCAGCATTATACTTAATGGTGAAAAACTAAAGCCATTCCCTCTTAACTCAGGAACAAGACAAGGATGTCCACTCTCTCTACTTCTCTTCAATCTAGTATTAGAATGCCTAGCTACAGCAATAAGACATGATGCAAACATAAAAGGGATCCAAATAAGGAAAGAAGAAATAAAACTCTCCCTCTTTGCAGATGACATGATCTTGTATTTAAAGAATCCCATAGACTCCACTCCCAAATTACTCAAGCTGATTCAAAACTTTGGCAAGGTAGTAGGGTATAAAATTAACCCCCTAAAATCAATGGCTTTTCTGTATGCCAACAATGAGAAAAGTGTGGCTGAAATTAGGAAAGCAAGTCCATTTGTAATAGCCCACAAAAAATAAAATACCTAGGAATTAACTTAACCAAAGAAGTGAAGGACCTCTACGATGAAAACTTTAAAAACTTGAAAAAGGAAATCAAAACAGAACTTAGAAAATGGCAAAAACTCCCATGCTCCTGGATTGGAAAGATTAACATGGTGAAAATGGCAATACTTCCCAAGGCTATCTACAAATCAAAATTCCTATCAAAATTCCAACTTCATTCTTCAAGGAAATAGAAGAGGCAATTCAAAAATTCATATAGAACAATAAAAGAGCCTGAATAGCAAAAACGCTCCTCAACGGAAAGAACACTGCTGGAGGAATATTAATACCAAATTTCAAACTCTACTATAAAGCCATAGTAATCAAAACAGCTTGTTACTGGCACAAGAACAGTCCTCAGGACCAATGGAATAGAATTGAAAACCCAGAAATGAACCTACAGCCATCTAATCTTGGATAAGGGAGATAAAAAAAATAGAATGGAAGAAAGACAGCCTCTTCAGTAAATGGTGCTGACAAAATTGGTTAACTACTTGTAGAAAACTAAAGCTAGATCCTAATCTATCACACTGCACCAGAATTAACTCCAAATGGATCAAAGACCTCGGAGTCAAAGCAGACACCCTGAAAACATTACAGGATGGAATAGGAAAAACTCTAGGTCTCCTTGGCACAGGCCAAATCAAAGAAAGGTTGGACAAATGGGATTGCATGAAGTTGCAGAGCTTCTGCATGGCAAAGGACATAACTAGCAAGATCAATAGAAAGCCCACGGACTGGGAGAAATCTTCACTAGCCATACAATGGACAAGGGTCTCATATCTAAAATATACTTGGAACTCAAAAAATGAAATCCCTCAACAACAAATCCTCAAAGAAACAACTGCCCAATAAATAAGTGGGCGAAAGACTTAAAGAGAAACTTCTCTGAAGAAGAAAGAAGGATGGCCAATAGACACATGAAGAAATGCTCAATCTCCCTAGCCATAAAAGAAATGCAAATCAAAACAACATTAAGACACCACCTCACCCCAGTTAGAATGGCTATAATCAAGAACTCTAATAACAACCGATGCTGGAGGGGATGTGGACAGAAGGGAACCTTACTGCATTGTAAACTTGTTCAACTACTTTGGAAAGCAGTATGGAGGTTCCTCAAAAGACTCCACATAGAGCTCCCCTATGACCCTGCAATCCCACTTTTGGGCATTTACCCAAATGTTCACAAACAAGACCACACTAAAGCTACCAGCACAACTAC
Organism: Dipodomys spectabilis; assembly: GCF_019054845.1. Lineage (NCBI taxonomy): Eukaryota > Metazoa > Chordata > Mammalia > Rodentia > Heteromyidae > Dipodomys > Dipodomys spectabilis. The sequence continues at coordinate 2,648,517 of NW_024870876.1, forward strand.
GTTTATTGCAGCATTATTTACCATAGCTAAGATATGGAACCAACCCAGATGCCCCTCAGTAGATGAATGGATCAAGAAAATGTGGTATATATACACAATGGAATTCTATACCTCCATCAGAAAGAATGACATTGCCCCATTTGTTAGGAAATGGAAAGGCTTGGAAAAAATTATATTAAGTGAAGTAAGCCAAGCCAAAGAAACATAGGTCCCATGGTTTCCCTTATTTGCAATATCTAGTGTATGTCTGAGTCAAGCATAAAAGGTCAGATAAGGTGATGTTAGGAAAATGAACCCTTAGATATGTATTTAAATGTTTTTTTTCTTTCATGCAATTGTTTCTAACACATTTATAAGATTATTTCTTTGTTGCTTTGTATGTCCCTCCCCCACAGTATAACCCCTGCTTTCACTGTATTTGATGTCAGTATGATTGTGGAGGGGAAGGGGAAAAACAAGTCGTTTAAATAAGGATACAGGTGAACCCGTTGCAACAATGAGAAGTACAAGTTGTCATGTCGAAAACGAACTTTACCACTTTGGTGTGTGTAGGGGGGAGGATCGGGTGCGGGCGCGGGGGGAGGCTGGGAAGGGATGTGTAGGGTAAACAAAGGAGGAGGCTACAATGCTTGATAAGAAATGTACTCATTATCTTGCCCATGTAATTGTAACCCCTCTGTACAGTATGTTCACAATAAAAAAAAAAAGAATATTAAAAAAAGAAAAGCAAAAATAAAACTACATTAAAATTCAATTTCAGCCTAGTTAGATTGGCTACCATCAAGAAAACAAATGAATATTGGCAAGTGGTGCTATCGAGACCCTAATACACATTCTACGTTGGTAAAATGTAGATAGTGCAGCCACCATGGAAATCAGTATGGGAGTTCCTCAAAAAACTAAAAATAGAAACACTATATGATGCTACTATTCCACACCTCAGCATATCCCTGAAGGAATGTAAATTAGCATAATATAATTGAGCTAGTCAACACTCATGTTCATAGCAGAACGATTCACAGTATCCAAACTGTGGAATCAGTCTAAGTGTCCACTAGCTGATAAATGCATAAAGAAAATGTAGTATAGTCATCCCTCACTATATCGTGGTTCACTGATAGTCACTTCACTGTATTGTGGGTTAAAAAAATTCTCCATAGAAACAATGAAGAATTCTCAGTCATAGTGAACAATGCAACTATACCATATTAGGAAAATGAGTAGAACTGGAGGTTGTCCTGTTAAGTAAATCTAACCAGATTCAGGAAGACAAACATTTTATATTTCTGTCATGTGTGCAATCTAGGTTTAGAAAACAAGTCTTGAGAATAGAATGGGACTATTTAATAAGTGAACAGAAAATAACAGGAGACAAGAGCAGGCAGAGATGTGTACACACAGCAAAGTACATTATATAAATGAGTGAAAATGTCATAGTGAAATCCATTAAAATATACAATCCCCTAAAAAAAGACTCATTGATTACATGTTGAAATAACACTATTGTGCAGGGTTAAAGTATACTGCTAGAATAATTTTATATGTTAATATATTTTAAAACGTGGCTACTAAGAATTTCAAAATCACATATGTGGTTGCATTACATTTTTACAGGAAAGTGATTATCTAAAAATGTTACCACTTTTTAAGTGCTTATGAGGGTTTGAAATGTTCCACATCAAAATGGATGCAAATCTTCCAAGCTTTCCAGTCTTTTTTAGTTTATTCAGTCATTCTAAGTCAATTGTATGCTCAAAGATGTCCATTTGTGAGTATGAAACCAATTGCATATTTTCAGAATTATTTCAATTCTCTTATAGTTTTTATAACCTTCTCTCTAACTTAGCCAAAATGGAATTGCTTAATATAAATGTAAATGTATATAAAACATAAACGTTTCCTTTAGTGGCATTTAGTCATACATATGCTATAACCAATTCTCATCTTCTTCATGCAAGAAAATGAGAAAAACAGTTATGGCATCAAATGTTGCTCCAAATGAGCTGTTGTATCTTGGCCATCAACAATATGCAAATCAGAATAACAGTGAGATTCCATTTGACCCCAGTTTGAATGGCCATCATCAAAAATACAAACAACAACAGATGCTGGCATAAATGTAGGGGAAAGGGAGCCTTAGTACATTTTTGCTGCGAATGTAAACTTGTTAAACCACTCTGGGAAGCAGTATGGAGGTTCCTCAAAAAACTAAGCATGAAACTACTCTATGACTCAGCAACTCAGCAATACCACTCTTGGGCATTTATCCAAAAGATCTGAATCAGGATACGGTAAGGCTACTTGCACAATTATGTTTACTGCTGCTCTATCATCATAGCCAAGGTATGGAATCAGCCCAGAATGCCCCTCAAGAAAACTTGATATACTAGCCATACAACAGACAAGAGTCTCATATCTAAAATATACTTGGAACTCAAAAAAATTAAATCCCCCAACAACAAATCCTCAAAGAAACCACCCAATTAATAAGTGGGCTAAAGACTTAAAGAGAGGGGCTGGGAAGGTGGCTCAGTGGTAGAGCGCTTGCCTTGAATGCCTGAGGCCCTGGGTTCAATTCCTCAGCACCACATAAGCAAAAAGAAAAAAGCCGGAAGTGGCGCTGTGGCTCAAGTTGTAGAGTGCTAGCCTTGAGCTGAAGAGCTGAGGGACAGCACCCAGGCCCAGAGTTCAGGCCCCAAGACTGGAACCCTCCCCCCCCCCAAAAAAAAGACTTAAAGAGAGACTTCTCTCAGGCAGAAATAAGAATGGCCATAGACACATGAAGAAATGCTCAACTTCTTTAGCCATAAAAGAAATGAAAATCAAAACAACATTGAGATTCCACCTCACCCCAGTTAGAATGGCTATAATCAAGAACTCTCATAACAACAGATGCTGGAGGGGATGTGGACAGAAGGGAACCCTACTGCATTGTTGGTGGGAATGTAAACTTGTTCAACCACTTTGGAAAGCAGTATGGAGGTTCCTCAAAAGACTCCACATAGAACTCCCCTAGGACCCAACAATCCCACTTTTGGGCATTTACCCGAATGATCACAAACAAGACCATACTAAAGCTACCAGCACAACTATATTTATTGCAGCATTATTTACCATAGCTAAGATATGGAACCAACCCAGATGCCCAGATGAATGGATCAAGAAAATGTGGTGTATATATATACAAAGGAATTCTATGCCTCCATCAGAAAGAATGACATTGCCCATTTGTTAGGAAATGGAAAGACTTGTAAAAAATTATATTAAGTGAAGTAAGCCAAGCCCAAAGATACATAGGTCCCATGGTTTCCCTTATTTGCATTAACTAGTATATGTCTGAGACAAGCAGAAATGGTCAGATAAGTTGATGTTAAGTGAAATGAACCCCAAGATAAGGAATCAAATGTTTTTTCTTTCTTGCTATTGTGTCTAACATATTTATAAGATTTTTTTGTTGCTCTGTATGTCCCTCCCCCACAGTATAAACCCTGTTTTCACTGTATTTGATGTTGGTATAATTTGTGGAGGGGAAGGGAACAAACAAATTGTTTAAATAGGGATACAGGTGGACCCATTGCAACAATGAGATGTACCAGATGTTATGTCAAAAATGAACTTACAACTTTGGCGTTGGGGGGGGGGGCGAGGTGTGTGTGTGGGGGAGATGGGAAAGGATGGTAAAGGGAAAGAAAGGAGCAGGCAGCAATGTTTGATAAGAAATGTACTCATTAACTTGCCCATGTAGGTGTAACCCCTCTGTATAGTATTTTCACAATATAAAAAAAAAAGAAAAAACATATAAAAAATGAAAAAAAAAAAGACTCCTAGGATCCAGCAATCCCACTTTGGGTATTTACCCAAATGATCACAAACAAGGCCATACTAAAGCTACCAGCACAACTATGTTTATGGCAGCATTATTCACCATAGCTAAGATATGGAACCAACCCAGATGCTCCTCAGTAGATGAATGGATCAAGAAAATGTGATATATATGTATATATATATGCATATATGTATATATGTATGTATGTATGTGTATATATATATATATATATACATATATATATATATATATATATATATATATATATAGTTCTATGCCGCCATCAGAAAGAATGACATTGCCTCATTTGTTAGGAAATGGAAAGACTTGGAAAAATTATATTAAGTAAGTCAGACCCAAAGAAATATAGGTCCCATGGTTTCCCTTATTTCCAATAACTAGTATATGTGTGGGACAAGTAGAAAAGGTCAAAAGCTATGTACATATGGCCATATAAGATGGTGCTAAGCGAAATGAACCCCAACATAGGGACACAAGAGGTTTTATAGTTCTTGCTGTTGTTTTTTAATGTACTTATGATGTGTACAATGTGATTTTTTTGTTTCTTTTGTGTTCTCCCCCCATGGTATAACCCCTGTTTTCACTGTATTTGATTGCAGTGCCCTTCATCTTGTATATACATTTTTCTAATATGGGGAGGACAAGGGAAATAACAAAATGCTGAAACAAGGATACAGGTTGACCCATTGTAACAATGAGATGTACAAGACACTATGTTGAAAATGAACTTTTCAACTTTGCGGGGGTGGGGGGAGGGAGTTGGTATGGTGGGGAGGGAAGGGATAGTAGGGGAAAAACAAAGGAGGAGGTAACAATGCTGGATAAGAAATGTACTAATTACCTTACTTATGTAACTATAACCCCACTGTACAGTATGTTTACAATAATATATATATTAAAAAAGAAAATGTGGTATCTATACATAATGGAATTTTGCTCATCCACTAGAAAGAATTATATTATGTCTTTTGTAAATAAATGGATAGACCTGGAAGAAAAGTATGTTAAGTAAAGTAAGAAAGGCCCAGAGAGACAAATGATGAAAGTTTTCTCTCGTATGTGGAATCTAGAACTAATTTATAAATATACACGTAACCATATGCAGGTTGTATGTAAGTGTACTAATTGAAGGTCGGTATTGCAGAGGAGAATTCAAATGGTGTAATTACTTAGAAAAAAATGAACCCATAGTCCAACAAAATGAACACCGTGAAACTAGTACTTGAGATGGGAATAAGGGGGAGGTCAAGTGGAGGGAGGTAGACAAATAAGGAGAGGAAGGGGAGAGAATGCAGTCATAATGTAATAGTCAATGAATAGCCTATAAAATTAAGAAAATCATGAGGAGAGATTGGGCTCAGAGGGAAGGGGGAAATAGTGAGAGTTGACATTAAGATACATTGTGTTCATAAATGTGCTGAATGCAAACTCCTCTGTACAACTAGTTAAAAGTAATAAAAACATAATTTAAAAATAGTCTGTTGTGCTTTAAATGCATTTGTATTTGGGCATCCAGTGAGGTTAATTCAGCCCCCCTTTCCATTTTATTGTCTGGGAATCAAAAGCAGGGCCTTGTACATGCTAGACAAATACTCTACAACTGATGCCACAGTTCTTTTCAGTTACCTTTGAATGCTTTGGGCTTTTTCCCCCCAAAGGAGTTGTCTCGAGAAGGTTAAAGAGAGAAATTAAAATCTACTAAGCAATAGGTAAATTTGAGAACAATATAACCCACCACAGAAGAAATTCTCTTCAGATTTATGCCAGTATAATTTGATATTTGGATTTATTTTTGTCAGCCACTGAGAAAATTCCATGAGTACTGCTAGTTAATTCTATCAGCTTGTTCCAAACTTGATAAGAACCCCCCCCCCCCCCAAACAAAAACCCCAAACAGTATGGATGAGATAGGCATTTGAAATGGGATACTCTGCCCTCTACCTTGTTATACAAGCAATTGTCTTTCATCCTTCCATTGTTGCAGGCTAAAAAAAAATGAAGAGAACTGGCATTCAGAATGATGGAGGGATGCTGAAAGCCAGGACACAGATGGTGATATACCAGCTGTTTGGATGCTTTCAATCTGCCTTTTAGTTTTATGTGGTAATTCCTAATCAGGAGAGGAGAGAGGAAGTGTGTGGAATACATTTATGCTCATTAAAGGATTCATAGGTTTAAAAAAACCCTCAAAATGCACTCACAAGAATCATCTTCTAGAAATACCCAGCTCTATGTTTTTGCTGTGTTCAAAAGTTAAAGAAATAATCTCAAAACTATATTGACTGCCTTTCCACCTCCCCCTCCCCATGCAAACAATCTGTAGAGAAGAAGCTAACTGGCAGCTTACCACTGGTGCATTTGGTTCTGCTAAGAACTCTCAGCAAGTGAAGTCATTATCTACACTTGTGCATAATTAATGCCTATGTTCTAGCAGAAATCAGAAGACCAGAAATGGAATCTGTCTACATGTTTTTGTGCATGATAGCTTTTCTTTTCTTTTTTCTTTTTTTGGCAGCCCTACTGACTTCCATCTGTGATCTGGAAAATGGGGATGTTGGGAATGTTGAGATGAAGAAAGAGGACTTGGTGACATGAGGGTGTACATTAGAACGCTATTTTAACAGTAACCTGGACATAGGTCAAAGGATCACATTTGTTTTAAAAAGGGGAGAGAAGGAGGCAGAATAAGAAGGCGACTGGGAGCCTCTGAAACAATGCAAGGAACTCCTCAGGGGCAAACGAGGGAAATAACATCTAACATTTGACACTCGTGGTTGTCTCTTCTTCCATACCTTTTCACATCCTTATTTCAAAGACCCTTTTGAATGAAGATTTTTTTCCATTTCTAAAAACCACTCAAAGTTTTCCAGATGATTGCCCAGTAACAGCATGGTGAAAATATGTCTATTTATTTGGGTATTCATGAAAAGGTAATTTCTTCTGATTGTTACACCTTTTCTTGCCTCCTTTTTTGTGCTTTAGAAACGGTTGTAGCCCTCTCTTTAAAAAGACATCTGTGGATGAATTATTTCCTGTAAGCCAAAAGCCCAATGCCTTGAGTGATTCTAACTTGAGAGGAGATGACACAAGAAGTCCTAAAATTTCTCATTTGCATATAGGATCTTGACATCTTAATAAAACAATTGAGAATGATAATCTTTTCAAATTATAGAGTATATAGCTCATAGCGTTAGTCATTAATACTAAATGAGAATGAGTGCCAAATGCAGATTTTAGTCATAATCCTATTGTAGAGGTCCTTGGGGATAGACATTATACTTTAATAAAGTAATAACTTAGGAGAATTTTGTTACTGCCATGAATTTTGGCATACTATTATTGCTTTAGAGAAAATTCAGATCTAAAATTTCATTTCCTTTTTGCACTTCTGAGAATATGTTCAGGCACACCCTTTTATTCTCAGGAATTGGTTATTAACTTTTAATTATTATCATTGTTAGCTATCTGTCTAGAACTTACTGCTTATATACTTGAGTGCGTCTGACCTTCAATGGGATTCACTTTCTCATTTAACAATTAAAAGGCAAGATATAGCACTTGTTTTGCATGGATAAGGCAAGTGGCTCTTTCCCAACTAGTGTCTCTGAAGATCCCAGTTTGTTCTTAGATTTTCACCATCCTTGGTTGTTTCTCGTACCTGTTGCTTCAAGTAGATTCTCGGTGTTAGTACTTCTCATTACTGGCTATGTTCCAGGTTTCTGTGTCTGCCTGATATTGTGAATTGCTCTAGTGCATTTTGTTCTCATCCCCAGGGCTAAAAAACTTAGTCCACAGGAAATGAGCAGCACAAGGTTAAGAAGTGACAGCAGAATTATAACTCAGAGTAGGAGACAGCTTGCACTTCTCGGTCCTTAGGGCCATTCCCCACTCCTTCCTTCCTCAAAACTTCCCCTTCTCTTTCAGCTTCCTGCTTTGTTGCTGTCTTGCATCTCTTGAGGTGGAGAGAGCTATGCTTTTCTTTACTATAATGAAATGCCCAAGGCAGGAATTATGAAGTAAAAAGGTTTATTTAACTCACAGTTATGGAGATCCAAGGGCATCGTGCTTGTAGCAGCTCAGTTCTGGTGAGGATCTCCACAGGGAGGAATGATAACACGATGAAGGAGGAAGCACAGAAGAGGGACAGGAAAGTTGATAAAAACGCTCTGTTTGGCAAGGACGATTGCACGTGCTCCTTAATTACTTATGGTAAAAATGAAAGTTACCTGAATTCCTTCCAAAGATAGGTCTACAGTAACCTTCCACTAGGCGCTAGATCTTAGAGGTTCTACTTCCTCAACCCAAGACCTCCGGCCACTTGCAGGACAAACCACAGGCAAATCACAGTAGCAGGCTCAGTCGTGTTAGGGATGGGCTATGCTTCGGTTACAGGCTCCAAATCTCTTACCACACAATCAGCCATGTAGAGTACCATTGCACCCTCTGCAGAGGTAGCTTTTTCGTTTTTAAACCATACAAAAGGAAGATAACTGGAACCATCTGCATTTGTTGAGCTTCACCAAAGTTCAAGGCAACCTTATACTACATGAGCAAAATTGATAATAAGAATGGTCCCTCAATGGACAAATATAAAGTCTTTCAAGAAACAAATTTTAGATTCAGCCTGGATGAATAAATGAGTAGAATTTAGCCTACTTACCTACTTTTCCATATAGTAAGCATACATTGTGTGTATATGTATATCTCTGTATGTAATATGTTTGTGTGTGTGTGTGTATTTGTGTGTGTGTGTAAATGGTAGACAACTTTGATTTCAGAGTGTCACTGTGTACAAATGTTGTAAAGTGTATGTGTTTTCTTTGTGTATGCTGAGGAGAATGACAAAGTACAGATGATTTAGGAGTCAAACTGAGCATTAAAACTGACATGGATAGTAATGATTAAACAAGTATCTCTAATGAAATACAGAAATAAACCAGAAATGACTAGAAAGCCTGTTACAGTCGACAGTCTCTGGAGATACTTTAGATACTGCTAAGACAAATTATATAAGTAGGGTGCTGGTGGCTCGGTCCTGTAATTCTAGCTACTCAGGAGGCTGAGATCTAAGGACCATGGTTTGAAGCCAGCCTGGGCAGTAAAGTCTGTGAACTTCTTACCTCCAAAAAACTACTCAGAATAAGCAGGAAGTGGTACTGTAGTTCAAGTGGTAGAGCACTAGCCTTCAGCATAAATAGACTCAGTGATGGTGCCCAGGCTCCCCCCACAAAAAAAGAGAGGTCGTGTAGTATGATGATGAAATGTTTAAACCCAGGCTCTACCACTGATTTGCTTTCTGATATGGGGGAAGTGGATTTCTCTGCACTTCATATCTCTTATCAGAAATGATTTTGTGAATGGTGGTTATGGTAATATCTCTCTCATATTCCCTAGGAGGGGCATATGAGGTAATATCAGAGAAGCCCATAGCACTGTTCTGGCTAAGAACTGTTGCTGATCTTGGTTAGACCTCACTCTATAGTTTAGATAGTGAGTGTCCCTCAATGTTGTGTGTTAAAGGCTTGGTGGCCAGATTTGTGCTATTGGGAGGATTTTGGGTGCCTCTTAGTATGCCTTAGAAGAAGAGTATGGGGACCCTGATTACTGTATGTTTTCTTTCACTTCCTGGCCTTAAGGTGAATGGTTTCTTTACCATGTGGACTCTTCCATTGTCATTAGGCAGACCCATAAAAAGCCTAGAATGAATGAATCTGCCAGATCACGGGTAGGCACCTCCAAAACCATGAGGCAAAAATAGACCTTCATAAGTTGTTTTACCTCAGATAATGGTGATAGCAGGGGAAACTGACTAACACATTTCAGAACTCCTGATCCTCTACTTTCCTTGTATCATAATTCAGTTGAGAGTCTTGCAATTCCTCACCTGAGAAATTCATGATCCCTTCAAATTTTACTCTTTCCCTTCATTTATAGGCAGGGTTTTCTTCATCTAAGGGTTTCCTGAGCCAGTTTCAATCACACTGCTTTATTGTCCTTCTACAATATGTGGAAAGGGCTGGGACATGGGTGAAGTAGTAGAGTGTTTAGTAAGCATGGAGTCCTGGATTCAATCCCCAGTACAGAACTGGGAAAAAGAAGAATCTGTGGTGAATTTGGTTAGAAATGTAAGCTTTGTTTGAGGATGTCAAATCCTATTTCATTAATTTATCAAAGGACTACATTTTCTTACTTCAAACTGAGTTAGCAGTCACTACCAAATCTGATCTTTTCTGTGAACAACCTAAAGCGGCCATTTCATAAAGAAACCAAATCTCCCTTTACACAGTTGCTGATTCTGGTGATTCACAAAGAACACTGGCCCAACCTGTTACTGATGTAGAACTAATTTACAAATACCAAGAGTAGGATTTTGAGGGAAATTAGTTTTTTTTTTACATAGTTAGAAAGCATTTTCATATTCTTAATAATGACTATAGTTACTAAGGAGCTATAATCATAAGACAAGCAATGGAAAGTACTGACTAGAACATTGCTAGAGAAAATTAAGAGTTTTATTTATTGGCTGTGTGAGTGAGGGGGGCAGTGAAACCGAGTCTCTACCAAAGAGATAATGCCCAACTCTTAAAGGAAGGGGTTGGGCCTTGGTTCCAAGGTCTGTGATGGAGGGCACGCTCTAAGACTAGATGGTAGCTTTGGTTCTTCTTCCTATTTATTGGCACATCTCTGCAGGTATATGACCTGCAGCATATCTTATTTCTTCTTGTGGAATTGGAGGTGGGAGTGGAGATCGCCTGATCTGGCTAATAAATCACCAGCTTCACAGTATGCGGGAGAGAAAGAAATGTCAGTTTTCACCTGTGTGTAAGAGACAAGCAAACTGGCAAGAAAAGCAAGCTTCACTGCTACTAAAAGCTTTCAGAAAGTCCTGTTATAAACCTCATGTGGACTCACCAGCCTGGCGCCCAGGTGCCTCACTACTTGTGTGAGCTCTGCAACCTTGTGGGGGCTCAAGTAGCGCCTCAAGGAAGATGCATTAGGGACACTCTGGAAACTTAATTTATCCCTGCAGCGGCAAACTTCTCCAAGTGAAAGACTTATTTTATGGAGTTTTTGTTTATTTTGCACATAAAATTTATGTGAGAATAATAGTTGCATAATTTGCTTAGCAAGATCCTATCTCAGAATCTTGGTGAAAGACTGATTTCCCCACATAGAAAAGCCAACCTTCCTTGAGGCTATGTGCAGGTAAATGTATTAGCAGGGTACCTATGAAAACAGAAGCAATAGGATATACACTGGTAATTAACTTTTAATTACATTGTTACCTAGCTCTCTAGAACTCACCCCAGTTTCTTCGACCTTGAATGGGAGTCACCTCATTTATCAGGTAAATGACAAGCTGTAGCACTTGTTTCGCATAGCTAAGGCAAGTGGATCCCTTCCCAAACAGTGTCTCTGAAGATCCCAGTTTGTTCTTAGATTTTTTTACACCACTCCTCCTGCCCCCCACCCCTGGTTGTTTCTTGTCTCTGTTGCTTCAAGTGGATTCTTGGTGTTAGTGGTTCCCATCTCTGGTTCCAGTCTCTCATCTCATATCATAGCACATAATGTATTTCATATCTATCTGAGAGATTTGAAGGAATTGTTCCACATGATTGTAGGGGTTGGCAAATACAATTGTAAAATCCACAGGCTGGCTGGAGATTAAGGTAAGAGTTGGTTGCAGTCTTGGGTTTAAATGCTTGGAAGGCAGGCAGGTTTTCCATATTGCATCTGAGGGCAGAAATCCTTGTTTTTGAGAGACCTCAGTCTTTGCATTTAAGGTCTTCAACTGATTGGATTGGGTTCACTCACACTATGAAGGCCAATCTATTTTCCTCAAACTGTACTGCTTTAAATATTAATCACATCCAAAAGCTATCTTAATGATTTGGGATGTATCTCAGTAGCACAGTACTTAGTTATCATATGTAAGGTCCTGGGTTTAGTCCCTAGCATTTGAAAAAGTAAACACAAAAATAAATAAAAAAGCTTTGCAAAATAATATCAAGAGGACAAGGGTCTCATATCTAAAATATACTTAGAAATCAAAAAATTAAATCCCCCAACAACAAATCCTCAAAGAAACAACTGCTCGACTAATAAGTGGGCTAAAGAGAAACTTCTCTGAAGAGGAAAGAAGGATGGTCAATAGAAATGCTCAACTTCTCTAGCCGTAAAAGAAATGAGATTTCACCTCACCCCAGTTAGAATGGCTATAATCAAGAACTCTAATAGCAACAGATGCTGGAGGGGATGTGGACAGAAGGGAACCCTACTGCATTGTTAGTGGGAGTGTAAACTTGTTCAACCACTTTGGAAAGCAGTATGGAGGGTCCTCAAAAGACTCCACATAGAGCTCCCCTAGGACCCAGCAATCCCACTTTTGGGCATTTACCCGAATGATCACAAACAAGACCATACTAAAGCTACCAGCACAACTATATTTATTGCAGCATTATTCACCATAGCTAAGATATGGAACCAACCCAGAGGCCCCTCAGTAGATGAATGGATCATATATATATATATCATATATATATATATGATATATATGATATATATATATATATATATATATATGGAATTCTATGCCTCCATCAGGAAGAATGACATTGCCCCATTCGTTAAGAAATGGAAAGACTTGGAAAAATTATATTAAGTAAGCCAGATCCAAAGAAATATAGGTCCCATGGTTTCCCTTATTTCCAATAACTAGTATATGTCTGGGACAAGCAGAAAAGGTCAAAAGCTATATACATATGACCATATAAGATGGTGCTAAGCGAAATAAACCCCAACATAGGGACACAAGAGGTTCTATCTTTCTTGCTATTGTTTTTAATGCACTTATAATGTGCAATGTGATTTTTTTGTTTCTTTTGTGTTCTCCTCCCATGGTATAACCCCTGTTTTCACTGTATTTGATTTCGGTGTCCTGCATCTTGTATATACATTTTTCTAATTTGGGGAGGGGAAACAAGGATACAGGTTGACCCATTGTAACAATGAGATGTACAAGACACTATGTTGAAAAGGAACTTTACAACTTGGGTGGAGAGAGGGGGGAATTGGGAAGGTGGGGAGGGAAGGGATGGTAGGGGAAAAACAAAGGAGAGGGTAACAATGCTTGATAGGAAATGTTCTCATTACCTTACTCATGTAACTGTAACCCCTCTGTACATGTTTTTTACAATTAAAGATATAAAAAAACTTTGCCAATTACAGGAAAAAATCATATCAAGACTGATGTTTGACCAATCAATGGAGTACCAGAGTGTGATGCATAGAATTTTAATTGATGTAGAATTTTAAGTTGACACATAAAATTAATTGTAATGATGATCTCAGTTTTCTTTATTGGAAGCAGCCAATTCAGTCTTTTCCTCCTCCTCCTCCTCCTCTTCCTCTTCCTCCTCTTTTTTCTTCTTCTTTTTTTTGGTGCCTGTCCTGGGTCTTGAACTCAGGGTTCAAGTGCTATCCTTGAGGTTTTTGAGTTATTTTATTTTTGCTCAAAGTTAGCACTCTACTGCTTGAGCCACAGCTCCACTTCCAGCTTTTTGGTGGCTAATTGGAGATAAGAGTATTATGGACTTTCCTGCCTATGTTGAAACTGTCATTCTACGATCTTAGCTTCTTGAGTACCTAGGATTACAGGCATGGGCTACTGGCATCTTGCTTACTCAGTCTATTTTTGGCTCATAAATTGGTGCCCTAGAACAAGCAGGCTTCTTCTAAGTGAGAAGGAAGCAAGAACTGTATACTTTTTCGAGTAAGTCTGTTAGTGGAGTTAGGACCAAAGTCCTGGTTCAAGGGAGTCCCAGCAGACAAGGCTCAACTATCTATCCCAAAAGCCAGTCAAAGAGAGAAGCACTGGTAAGGGCAACAGAAAGACTTTCTTAGGAGCATGATCATATGAGGAAGGATAGAAGTCTAATGTTTAGAAAATCTATCTTCCAATCCAAGTGCTTACAGTAGTCTCAGTGTCAGATAGAAAACAGAAACAATGGCAAGGGTTGAAGTTTGCTTGGTGATAGTCCAAGTCATCTTGGTCTGGCTATGATCTGGTTGATCACAACCTCAGCCATTATCTTAAGATTTACTAGGCAGAATTATGTTGGTGCCAAAAAAGTCTTTGTGTCTTAGAGGATAGTTTGGGTCTTTTGTGTTAAGATGCTCATTGAGCAGGCCTGCTGTTCCTGGGATCCAAAGTAAACTAGGGTGAGAAAGACTCAGGAGAGTGCAAAAGAAGGCAAATCTAGTGAAACGGAACCAGAAAGCAAACGGAGGGGGCTAAGTAGTGTGTGGGTTCTTGTGCTGGGCCAGTGGATTCAGTACCTGAACTTGAGACAGTGGGAAGACTGGTGGCCCAGCAGTCTCCTAGGAGCCACCGTATGCTGTAACTTTTGACTTGTTTGCTTGGCCATATAGTCTCAGCTGTTAGCTTTTTGGTGAGATACTTTCAATATCTCAATATCCTCAGCTCAATTCCCTCTGAATTACTGAGGCTCATTTCTATAATTTAGAAGTGATATGGGTCTGAAAGCTGCTCAAATTTCACTGGCTTCCATGAGTGTTTTGTGTCTTGGCGATAGGTGCTATTTAGTGGTGAGGGAAGGAATTCACCTCTTCACAGGTAGATTGTGAGTTGAGGTAACAACAGGTGGAGAGAGTCATGCTGGAATGACAAAGTCAGGGGGCAGGCAGACAAGGGCACCTGTGTAAAATGTAAAGGCAAGAAAAGGGTCTTTGGTTATTAAGCCAAGTAAGACCTACGTATCATGTCAACTTCTTCTTTACTCAGGAGAGATGCTACACTGAGAGTAAATTTTGTCCCCATCTCATTGAGAGTGAAAAGGAAATTCTAACATGCAGAATCTGCAGGCTCTTGGCTGTAGCACAGAGCAGATGTGATTTCTGGCTAAAATATCTGGAAAGAGGAGAGTTCTCTTAAAATAATTTAGCTGTGTATTTCCAATGCCCTTGAAATGCACAAGATAATTCTATCTCCCTGCAGATATTTGTTCTTTTGGTTGCTGTAGTTACAATAATCCTTCACTACAGATCTTCAAACATCCATGTGGGCCCAGTCTTCTAACTATGAGCTTTATTTTCATCTTTTGTGACTTATCAGAGGTCGCAAGGTTAATTCTTTTTTCAGATGCCACGAAGAAGGCAACAGCTGTAGAATAATTGCAATGCAGGATGTCTTGGTGATTTTGCATTTGCATGTAACTTTACAACACCTTTTTCTTGCTCCTCTTCTAATTTCTGTAGCCCACTTTATTTTTTGCACTGTGTGCAATCAACCAGCACAAGCGCTGGCTGCCCAAGCCTATGATCAGACCACAGGGATGTGTTAAAATGTCACATTTTTGTCAACTGTGGGCATGGCAGAGCATCTGCATTTCTCACATACAACTGATTACTGACTTAGGAAGTATTTAGCTTGTCTCTATGAGATTAAATTTCAAGAAATGATTAACAGTGACAAACAGATAAATAAAACTAAAACATTATGTATCAGCAAGGAGTGTTTGCAAATGGATCACTGGGCCAGATGGAAGGGTTTGAATAATTGTAGGCCAACTTAGCTATGCTCAGCATGGGAAAGAGGACAGACAGTTATGTTTCATGGAGCAGAAATGGGTGGAAAAGATGTAGAAGGATAAAGAGGGCATAGTTAAGGCAGAAAGGTGGCAATAAGGATGTGGCTAGACAAAGAAGGAGGAGATGCTGTCATTTATGGACTGGATCAAGTCCAATCAGAAACGTGGATATTATGAGGAAAAAAGCAGATGTAGTAAAATTGCAGAGTGATCACATAATAGTTACTTAGTCACTGTTTTTACTGAAGAGCACTGGAGCCTGAAATGTCCCAATGGGAACTAAAAGCAGGAGAAAATCTTGACATCCTTACCTCCATTTTGTGCCTGTCTCCTGTGTTCAGCATCTCTCTCTGTCCTACAACCATTTTGGGTTCCAACAGTGGCAGAACTGATGGAGAACAGTCAAAAGGAAAGACAGAAACTACCCCAAGGAAAGGAACTGCAGAGACTCTGAGGAAAGATGACTTTCTTATTGTAACCAGGCCTGAACTGAATAATCCTGAACCAGATCATTTCTGATTGATCATTGAGCCACAGTGGTGAGTGGAGCTGTTTAATAATTACATATATTTCCTGCTCCAATTCTCCTCTTCTCTATTTAAACATAAAGTTAAGCTAGGGAACTGGTGACTTATGTCTGTAATCCTAGCAATCCAGGAGGCTGAGATCTTTTTTTTTCTTCTGTCAGTCATGGGGCTTTAACTCTGGGCCTGGGTGCTGTACCTGAGCTCTTCAGCTTGAAGCAAATGCTCTACCAGTTGAGCCGCAGTGCCACTTCCAGTTTTCTGGTGGTTAACTGGAGATAAGAGTTTCATGGACTTTCTTTGCCTAGGCTGGCTTTGAACCATGATCCTCAGATCTCAGCCTCCTTAATAGCTAGGATTACAAGCGTCAGCCACTAGGTCCTGGCTTGAGGATCACATTTTGAAGCCAGCCTGGGCAGGAAAGTCCATTAGACCCCTATCTCCAATTAACTAGCAAAAAGTCAGAAGTGGAGCTGTGGCTCAAGTGGTTGAGTACAAAAGCTCAGGGACAGTGCCCAGGCCCTGAGTTTATGTCCCAGGAACAGCACCAAAGAAAAAAAGCCAATATCTGTACCCAGAAAATGGGCTGAAATGCTTACTCTTCTGTTGTTTCCATATATAGTAAAAAAAAAAAATCTCCATGCTTGTGAGGACACAGCCAAAAGGGAACCCTACTGCACTGTTGGTGGGATTGTAAACAGGTTCAACCACCCTGGAAAACAGTATGGATGTTCATTAAAAAGCTAAATATAGAGCTCCCCTAGGACCCAGCAATTCCACTCGTGGGCATTTACCCCAATGGTTACAAACAAGGCCACACTAAAGCTACTAGCACAACTATGTTTATTGCAGCATTATTTACCATAGCTAAAATATGGAACCAATCCAGATGCCCCTCAGTAGATGAATGGATCAAGAAAATGTAGTGTGTATGTATGTATGTATTATGTATGGCTGTATGATGTATATATATATATATATATATATATATATATATATATATATATATATATATATGGAATTCTATGCTTATACTAGAAAGAATGACATTGCTCCATTCATAAGGAAATGGAAAAACTTGGAAAAATTATAATTAAGTGAAATAAGCCAAACCCAAAGAGATATAGACTGATTGGTTCCCCTCATATGTAATAATTAGAATATGTCTAGGATAGTTCTAACAGAGGATCACAATAGCTCAAAAGCCATGTACATATGATATTATAAAATGATGCTCCTTGAAATGAACTACAAAATATGGGAACCAAAGGTTTTTTTCTTAGTGAACTATATGCAGGTATTTCTCCTTTCTTTCATTCCCCCCACTTTGTTTTACCCCTGTTTTCACTACTTTTATTTCATTACCCTTTGTATTGTATTAAGTTTATCTGACTTGGGGATAGGAAGAGGAATCACAGAAATTGTGAGGCAAAGGACAAAGGGCGAGCCAATGCAAGTTGATACAAGACACTATGTTGGAAATGAATTTTACAACTTGAGGAGGAAGAGAGTCAGCTGGAGGGAAGGATAGAGAAAACAAGGGAGGGGATAACAATGTGCGACAAGAATTATACTCACTTCCTTACTTATGTAACTGTAACCCCTCTGTACATCACATTTATGATAAAAATAATAATAAAATTAAATTATCTCCTCTCTGTCCTTTACCACTCCTCATCTCTTTATTTGGTATACTGAGGGGTAGTTGGACCTGACATATGGAACCCCTGCACTTGGTCCTATGGCCTAAAACTCAGATTCCAATCACACAGGTCAGAGGAAGGTATGTTTCAGTTTACAGTTTTATAGGACCATACTCCCAAGGGATGATAGCTCTTAAAGTGTTCATGGGCACGAGGCGGCAAAGGCTGAGGCTGGGAGTCCCATCCTGACTAGGCATGGTCACTCACCCCAACATGCCAATACAATGAGCAATGGTAAGCACAGAGAATGGAAATTCAAACAAAAGCCACCTTGGGAAGACAAAGGGATTCAGTGATCATCTGATATAAATTTCAGCTTTAAGTAGAGAAGGAGTTGGGGCACAGGTTTGCATAATTGGTGCACCAGTCAAAGATACGATCTGGTTGATCATCATCCAGGATGGTCAAGTGATGTTTACCCATAGGGTAAGAATAAAGCATTGTTTTCTGAGGGGCAGTTTTGGCTTTTGTTGTGAGATATTTATTTATTGAGCCTGTCCTTTCCTCTATTGAGTTCCAAAGTAACTCTGCATATATATATATAGAGAGAGAGACTCAGAAGTAAAAAAAATGTTGAGGTGGCAAAGAGGAACAACATGAATTCAGGCTAGTTCCCAGTACCCTCCTTCAGGCAGGTAGAGTATTGAACAGCCAGCAGGCTGGCCTCACAAACACTCCTAACACTCAGGATGAAGGATGAGCTGGGGACGAAGAAAGTTCTAAGATGTGTGTTTCAATACGTGGGCTGGAAAGAGAAGGTGATATAGCTGAATTATAGAAATCTGAAAGAAGCAAGGCTTTTGGCTAAATTAGGGGTCCCACCTGGGGAAACAATGAAGGCAGAGACAGTCCAGCCACACTTCTTTCCAAGTTTTGTGGGGTGCAACAAACAGGAATGAGTCAGGAAAGATGAGTTCATTGGAAGAGGAGGGGAAGGTAGGCAATGGAAACTGGCTTCTTGGAGGATGTTTGTTGGAATACATCTGAGGAAAGGTACAGAGGAACTTTGAGTTAGGAATACAAAATCTAGGAATTCTGAGACTGATGGCAAATCATAACCACTGATAACAACTGTCTTTGCCTATGCCATATTGCAATGACTCATTTTATGTTAGCTCAGCTAAGCTGTGGTATCCAGCTTTTGGAAAAACATTAGTCTAAGTAGTGCTCTGAATGCACTTTTGTTCATCATGATTAATATTTAAACCAATAGGGCTTGAATAAAACAAGTTACTCTCCATAATATTGTGGGCCTCAATCAATCTATTGAAGGATTTAAGAGTAAAATGGCGATCACTTGATAAAGAAGGAATTCTGTCCCCAGATGGCCTTCAGCTGAGAGCTGCCACATCGCCCTCATCTCTGCTGTTCAGCTCTGCAGGTCTGGACTAGCAGCCTCCACAATCACATGAGCCAGTTTCAAGTCTTTCTCTCAGTCTGGTATGGTGGCATGATACCTGTAATCTAGGCTATTTATGAGACAGAGGCAGGAGGAGCTTGGATTTGAGGCCAGCCCAGACAGTGTTAACAATACTCTTAACAAATCTCAAATATTGAGCAAAATAAAACAAAACAAATCCTAAAGAGCTGGAAAATGTGGCTCAAGTAATGAAACATATACCTAGCAAATGCAAAGTCCTGGTTTCAATCCCCAGTATCACAAAACAAATAAGCAAACAGCCCATCAGCACATATTACTGGTTTTGGCTCTCTGAGGAAGGTTGATAAATACACATGTTTACTACTCTGTAGTGATTTTTTAAAAATGCTTTTTTCTGCTTATGTGGTGCTGAGGAATCGAACCCATGGCCTCATGCATGCAAGGCAAGCGCTCTACCACTGAGCCACCTTCCCAGCCCCTAAAAAATGTTTTGAAGGTATTACCTCATATTACCTTTGTAGGGATCTGGGAGCCTCTGGGATTGGTGGTGGGAGGGAGGTCACAGGCCTTTCAGGAAAGGGTTAGCAGCAGCTTGGATGACTTCGTGGTCCTGAATAAATTCCTGTCCAGGGGTTTAGCCATTCATACTAATTAGAGGTGTCCATGTTCCTGTGCAGGAATTAGATTGTGACTTTAAATTTATATATCTCCAGGGGTGAGAATAATTTCTAGGGGATATTAAATTTTGCCTTAGGAAATACAAGAATGCCTGCTAGTATTAAAATAATATAAAGTGATAATATAAAGTGGGACTTGCAAGTCCAGGCAAAAATTCTAGGGACTGTACATAAGCAGTAAATCAGGCTAGTCGTTACAACATACATAGTTAGGTAGGCAGGTAGTTAGGTAAGTAAACAGATAGATAGAATGATAGAAAGATAAATTAATCTAGGCATTGCCGGTCAACATGTGCATATAACCATGAAAAAGGAATCATTTCTTTATGGAAAGCAAAACAGGTCCATTTGATTTTCTAAAAGTAATTTTAAAATTCATTACCATAAAATATATGGAAATACATAGAAGACACAACTTTGTGTCAACCACAGTTAGTGAGTTTTGACTTGACTTACGTTTTCAACTCTTGTCAGATTTAATTGATTAGTAAGGGATTTCTGGTATGAATGGGCTTCTGAGATTGGGACTGCCATTTACTCATTTATTCATTTAGATTTCATGGGCACCAACTTTGTGAAGGAATCAGATTTGATATATTAAGTAAGAGATGGCAGATGGGACCTTCATCTCCAGCCAGAGTGGTCTCAGACTAAAGTTCTTCTACCTTTGCTTCTAGAATAGCTGGGATTACAGGCATGTGCTACCACATTCTGCCCTGTTTAATGTTTTTCAAAACCTTCACATTCTTTTCCACAGTGTTCTGATTTTATATTCCCACCAATAATGCACAAATATTCTAATTGCTTTCTATCCTTTGTACATTATCTTATTTTTTCATTTAAAAAGGTCTTTGTCTTTTGAAGTTAAAGAATTTTGTTGCAAAAGGTCTGTGAAACTATTTATAATTGGTAGACAGCATTCTGGAGCTGCAATCTATTTAGTTCTAGATGGCATTTTGTTACTAGTACCTTGTACTGGTATAAGTAACTTCCAGAAATTCTCAGAGATTACTCCTAGTCTGGGTTCTCAAACTCTTTCTAGTCATATGATTTAATATGACACCAGGTCATCTTTGCCTTTTTACAAACTTTAGTTCTCTATTCTCTTTAATACAGTCTAGACATTCTTGCCCCTTGAGCTATTTATCTTAATAATTCTAATTTTTATTTCCATAATATCTAATTTGATGTTTTCCATTTCCATCTGATCTTAATGAGAACTCTCTTTTTATTCTTTGGTTAATATTTTATACTTGAGAATATTAAATATACTCATTTGGAAGTCATTTTATGGCTGTTCTACTTGAAGTTTCTTCAGAATTAGATTTGTAAGTTGATTGTTGCATTTGTTGGCTGTCTTTTTCCTCAAGGTTTTTCTCATGGGCTTTAAAGTTTTGATTTTCATACTTACCCTGAGGGGGAATTTTGTTCTTTCACTGAACACTCTGTAAGAAGCTGCTGTGTGCCCCTCCCTCCTACACTTCTAGGAGCTTAGTCTAGCACCAGCTCTTGCATTGGTAGTTTTAGGGTCTTTGCTGGGAATGAAGAGTGATATGCGAGAGGCCACATTTGTGGTCTACTTTCTAGTGGTCTGGATCTCTCACACTCCATGAAGCTGCTCCATAGAATATGCACAATTACTCAGGTCCTTTCCTAAGGGGTGGATTCATGTTTAAACTCTTGATTTCTTTGAAAGGGCTTGGCTCTGGTCCCCTGTCATGCAGGGAACATTTTGGTAAGTGATGCTGCAGAGAAGGCATACTGGCTGCCTCTGACTGATTACAGTTCAGGAGTTCAGTGGTTTCTGTGATCAGAATGCTTCCACTTTCTGTCCCTACCCTATATGCTAACCAATTTGCATTCTCAGCCCAGAAGACAAATTGGCTTGTGGTGTTTTAAACATAGCAAATAGTACCACGGTTTGAACTCAGGGCCTTACATCGCCAGGCAGGCATTCTATCACTTGAGCCACTCCTGAACTATTTTTGTCTTGGTTGCTTTTCTATGCCCAGGTGACCTGGACCATGATTCTACTGTGGGCTTCCTTATATCATTGGGATGACCAGCTCATGCCACCATGTTCAGCCACAGGTCAAAAATGGAGTCTTGTGAACATTTTTTTTTTTGGGGGGGGAGTGAGGGCCCAGCTGGCCTTTAATTAGGATCCTTTGATCACCACTCAAGTATCTGGGATTGCAGGCTTGAGTCATTTTTCCTGGCTTGAACATGTCTGTATCTTTACAGTAACTTAAAAACTAACTTGGGAAAGAAAGGTAGAGATTATATCATAAGCCTCAAGTGTCTTCTTATGAGTATCTCTGGTAATATTATATATATATATATATATGTATATATATATATATATATATATATTTTTTTTTTTTTTTTTTGGTTGGTCATGGGGCCTGAACTCTGGTCTGAGTGCTGTCCCTCAGCTCTTCAGCTCAAGGCTAGGGCTCTATCACTAGAGCCACAGTGCCACTTCCAGCTTTTTCTGCTTAAGTGGTGCTGAGGAAGCAAACCCAGGCCTCATGCATGCGAAGCAAGCAGTCTACCACTGAGCCACCTTCCCAGCCCCTAATATAATGTATTTTAATTTTATTTTCCAAATCAACTCCAAAGTATTTCTATTTCCCAAATTTTATATGCAATAAAATTGAGACTAAATAACTACCCCAAACATGAAATATCCATTTTATTTATTCAATTAGCAAATATTTGTTGCCTGTACTCTGCTTATTAAGGAATTCAGATTAGTCTTTTTACTGAGTGCTATGTTTTCATTATGCCTCATTTCAGAATCATGCACTTTTATGTGCTTAGTGGCATTTGGAGGTGGGGGCTTTGGGAGGTAATTAGAATGATATAGGGTCATAAGGTTGGGGCTGCCCTCCCTTCACCCCTGTGGTGGCAGGACTGGTTTTATAAGAAGAGGAAGAGAGGACTGATGTTGTATGCTTGCTCTGCCTCACCACATGATATTCTCTGACACATTAGGATGCAGCTCAAAGTCCTCGCCAGATTCCAAGCAGATGCAAGCACAATGCTTATGAGCTTCATAGGTGCTAAATGCATTTCACTGTTTTCTAAATTACCTAGCCTCAGGTATCTTGCTATTGAATCAGAAAACTGACTATGTCAGTGAGTAAATACAATAGTAAATTATACTCAGGGATAGACACAAGTGAGTGAAACTCTAGCTTGTTCAGAAAACTTGGATCACAGACTCTGGTTTTGACACTGTGCCTAAGTGAACAGATGCAAATTCTGTTTTTTTAATGTAGGACTGTAGAATTAATGGCTTATGAATTAATGGGAATTGTTACTCCCATGGGGGGATTGGGGCAGCTCCCTAATGTTTTTTTTTCTAGGATTAAATTAAAAAAGAACCATGACATCCAAGAAAAACACTCTGATCCTGTTTTTTTTCTCAGAGATGCCCAGACATCTCTCCCTTCTGGAGGTTCCTAGACAGGTATAATGAGTACCAGTGGACAGGTGTTGGCTGTCCTCTGTGTGCTAGTCTCTATTCCAAGCACTTTACACACAAGATATGACTTAATTCTTCACACAATCAGGCTGTCATGAGTCAAATTTTATAGATGTGGAAACCATGCTGCAAGATTAAGTTACTTTTTCAATGTCTGCAATTAATAACTAAGTTCCACACCTGACTTCTCAGCCTCTCTCTTACATGCTAAAAGCCAGAGCTGAGGCTGGGGCAATTTCCCTTGTTTCTGGGGTAAGTGGACTTCTTCCCATCACAGTGGGAGTATATGTTGCCCCTCATGGAATCTCAGGCCATATGGATATCCCTTCTGACACTATGGCTCCCTTCATGCTCTACCTTGTGTGGCTGATTGCCTTGGAGGTAGAAGTAGTTCCTTGTTTCCTGCCTCAGTGAAATCAGAGATTCTTCCTGCTCCATACACCATGCCCACTGCAGCCTCCCCAGACCATTCAGAAGTTCACCATCAGGAGCCTGATATTTTCACAGGTCTCTGTGAACATCTTTAGAGTTGCAGTTTCTAAGATTTGAAAATACAAGTGAGCATCTTGTTTGGTCTGAGGGAGGAGCCCAGGGTTCTTCCTGTGGCACTGGGATTCTCCTCAGAGAGCAAAATGGTAGCTTGTTCATATTACTGGTGCCAAGGTATTTTAGGGAATGAGTGTTTTAGAATGCTAGATGCTGTGCCTGGGGCTGTCCCATGAACTATCCCGTCTGCCTCATTGAGTGTCCTGTACTGTGAAATGTGAGAGAGAACCAGGCTGCTATCCAGAGAAGGGGGAAAATCCAATCCTTTCTTTGAGTTCCTATAAATCCCTTTTATGATTGAGAGAGAGAGAAATAGAGAGACAAAAGAGAGAGAGAGAGACATAGACAGAGATTAAGTCAAGTTATTCCCAGTGGTAGGTCATTTCTAAAGAAAGAGTATACTTGCTTATTTCTTATGTTACTGTTTTAAGTAACAGCCTGAAAAGGCAATCTGCTGCAAGTCAGTTAACAGTTACAATTAAAAAATGTTATATGAGTTGATTAAAAAGATTATGCAATTCACTCCCTTTTCAGGGTTGAAACAAGCCTGGGGGTCATCCATTCTTTTTCTATCCTCTTCTTTAACTGAGTCAAGGAGGAACTAAATAAGTAATTTGGAGTCATGCAGTTAACAGGGAATTGGGAGAGTGGTTTGAGGCACTTTCTAGTACATTCTGCACTTCATTAGAGAAGGAACCTGAAGAAGATCTACGCCTGTGATCTGTAAAGAGCTCTCAGGCAAAGTGGGTACTCAGTAAATGTTTCTGAAGGTAGAAAAGAAGCCTTAATAAATGAACCAGTGACAGCCAAGAACATTTTCCATTAAGACAAGCTTTCCCTCTGATAGTGCAAATCACTGTCAGTATTGAGTGGCTTAGATAACACAGACTGAGGCTGGATGAACCATGTTATTGTTGGTTTCTTCCCTTCCTCTGACCTCTGACAGGCTGTGAATATCCCCCCCTGAAGGAGGAAAGACTCACATTTGCCAACTTCACAAATTACAGCTGATCTGGGGTCTCCTGCCATAAATTTGGAATAGAGTCCATCAGTGGTTGCTGGGAGGGAGTTTGCACAGTATTGGATATTTCTGAGAAAGGAAACCACCTTTGAGGCAAAAATGGGGGAATCACATAGGTATGATAGAATCTAAAACATTCTCTCAGGCGAATTTTCTTTAGCTGAGAGCTTTAAAACTGATCTAGCAGCCTAGATATTAGAGAATCTCCCAGTCCTTCATATAGACAAATTCCATATGCATGGATCCAACCAACCTTGCACAGAAAATACTTGGAAAAGTAAATTCCAGAAAGTTACAAAACATAAAACTTGTGCTGAGCACTATGTTGTATTAGGCATTGTAACAAATCTAGAGATAATTTAATGTATACCGGAGCGTATGTGCAGATTATTTCAAATACTATGCCAGCGTATATAAGGATTGAGTACCTGAGGATTTTGGAATCTCATGAGGATGGGCTATAAAGTCTGTAACCAATCCCCCAAGATACCAAGGGATGACTGTGTTCCCAAGTATCCACAAGGCTAATTGAACAGCAATCCTTTAGCCTAAGTTTGATTCTTGCTTCTGCTTTAGCACCCCGGCTGCCCTGTGCAGTCCATGTCACTCTGTCTACCAATGGAATAGCTGAAGCTCCTAGGAAGAAAATTCTAGAGCTATAAGACATGACGCTGGGTGCCTCCTGGCCACCAGGGGAACCAGAGCCACCTGGGAGCTTGTCTCCATGTTCAGGGGCTAGAGAGTGGAGATGAAAGTAGTGAGACCAAAATATGAGCTTTAATTCTATTCAGAATGTATCACTTAAACTGAATTCTCTTTCCTTGCCTACAAAATGATGGCAATAATGTTTATCCTACAGGAAGTTCTTGAGGATTTTAAGGGTTATGCACATAAATTCATTATATCTTTTATCCTTTGGCTCAATGTTTCAGTGGAAACAATGGCTCAAACTGTCTTAGCATCTAAGTTACCTTAGGTAGACACCAGGCACCAATAAAATCTAAGCCTTGATTTCAGTGTTTGGTAGAATAACTGATTGGACTGTCAACTCTAAAAGCATTTTAAATACGAGAAGCTCAAAGTTGGAAAAAGAGTTATGTTTATAAGAATTTATCTTTGGGGCTGGAAAGGTGGCTCAGTGGTAGAGCGCTTGCCTTGCATGCCTGAGGCCCTGGGTTCGATTCCTCAGCACCACATAAGCAAAAAGAAAAAAGCCAGAAGTGGCGCTGTGGCTCAAGTCGTAGAGCGCTAGCCTTGAGCTGAAGAGCTGAGAGGCAGTGCCCAGGCCCAGAGTTCAGGCCTCACTACCGGACACCCCCCCCCTCAAAAAAAAAAAAAAAAAGAATCCATCTTTGTAAAATTCCCACCTCCTCCTGCTCTGGGAAGTGAAGCTAAGACTGGGAGGTATTGGCTGTAGAGGGTTAGCCTCTGTCCCCTTTGGTGCATGGAGCACTGGGGCAGGCCCTGGGGATGCTGACATGAGCTCATGCAGAGAGCTGTCATGACAAGGGATTTTGGTGCGCATGCTGCAAGAGTGCATAAACACTGTACCTGAGGCATAGGTACTGTGGAAGCACAAGACAGCAGGCTCCGAGTGGTGATGAAAGGTCCTGTGGCTGGTGGGCTCTCGTAGGACTATGATGACTCCATTTATAACCCTCTTCTTGAGTGGTGTGTGTGTGTGTG